>NC_073306.1:30466901-31788382 GCF_027595985.1 Sorex araneus | reverse complement strand
AGGAGCCATCCAGGGTGCCAGAATGGACCTGGCCAGGCCACCTCCAAAACACTGTACAATCTCTCCTGACACGCTCCACAAAAAGTCTTCTCTCTAAGCCTCATTTTGCCCAGTTTATAAAGACCAGAGACCATTATAAAGGCCAGAGTGATAGAACTTTGGGTAGTGCATTTGCTCTGCACGCAGCTGTCCCTGTTTGATCTGAGCATCCAGTATGGTCCAGTAGACCTTTGCTCTAGCAAATCAAATTGATTTAGCATTTTAAAAGTCTTTATTATATAAGCATTTGAGACAAGGAAGGGCCAGAAGTACTGATCGTGGAGGGTTACAACAGCCTGGTATGCGGGGGGTGCGGGTCGGGAGGGTGGGGCTGTTTACTGTTTCTGTTTCTACAGGACATCTCTGTTTCGGATTGAACCTGGGATTTTCCTTTGCACTGTAACCTCAGAGTTTTCGATGGCACTTCAAATAGTTTTTTTTTTCTTCATTTCTTTTCTTTTTTTTTTTACTTGGAGTTCAAACCTAGGTTTTGACATGCAAGACTATTGCTCTGCCACTAAACTACTTCTTAATGACTGCAAAAGTTGTTACTATATATTTTTAGATGGTCAATATGGACATTTAATTTCAGAACTTAATACCCCTTATATAATATCTATATCAGGCAGATATATAATATATATTATATGCACATGAGGGGTTTTGAGTAAGTACGTGGCGGTTGCAAGACATCTTATAGCCTACTACTCCCTCTGCGAGAACCTGGCTAGCTACCAAGAGTTTCCTGCCTTCATAGGAGAGACTCGCAAACTCCCCATGCTGTATTCCTATGCCAAAATCATTAACCATGATGGATCTCATTCCCCTGACCCTGAAAGAGCCTCCAATACGGCACCACTGGAAAGGAGGAGTAAAGATAGGCTACTAAAATCTCAGGGCTAGGATGAATGGAGACATTACTTCAACGGCTCAAGAAATTCGACGATTAACGGGATGATGACGATCTTGATGATGATGATGAGGGGTTTTGAGGTACAGAATGCATGTAGCAGTGATAGATTATATACAGTGGTAAAGATTTTAGATGGAGGCGATTATCTTATGGACATTAACTGTAGAGACACTGTGTCACCTGAAGCATCTATACTGCTCTTCTTTCTCTTGCTATTAGTACATATTAAATAGCTAAGGTTACATTTTATTTATTTATTAGCATTTGGTTTCATTTTGCTCTTTCGGTCACACAAGGCGATGCACAGGGGTTACTCCTGGTTTGTACTCTAATTGCTCCTGGGAGTGCTCAATGAACCAGATAGGATGCTGGGAATGAAACCCCGTCGGCCGCGTGCATGGCAAATGCCCTACCTGAAGTAAGGCTACAACCGTGAATGGAAAAAAGTGGTTACTTCCTTCAGCTGTGTCGGGGGTGTTTTAATCCCACCCTCTCATCTGCATATTTTATATCCATACTCCTGTTTTTTGTACCTCCTTATCTTTGGGTTCAGAGCAAGAGGACACATGGTGCACTTCACTGTGAAATGTTGTTCGATGAAAAAAACTGATTTTGAGAAATAGTTGTCTACTCTCGTGACGATCACTGTTCAGTTTACTTTGGTCTGGTCAAATGCCAGTAGCCCCGGGTGACCTGCCCATTGTCTTGTTGTTGACTCTCCTCTGTTTATAACAGCGGGATTATGGTGCAAAAGGGGTTTGGGTGGCCTGTGGATCAGAAACACATACCCAGGTCGAGGTAGAGTCATAACCCCACTGAGCTGTAACGGTGCCTCAGACTCTCTACTTCCCTCTTGCATGTGAGCACGAAGGGACTGTGCCTTTTTTATGGACATGGTGAGGTCTGGAGGCCCTGGGCCTGTCTCCCTGCTGACTGGTCTGGGAGTTCATAGCCCTGCCCACTGGGGGCTAGTTGGGAGTACCTTTTTGTACCCAATTGTGCCAGTCCACCAAAAAATTCTGGAGAAAATCCACTCTACACCTCAAACCCAGGAATCCCTTTGTAAAATGCTGCCCACGCACCCACTGTCTGAAACAGAGCACAAAGCTGCAGATTCCTTTCTCTGTAAGATTGATTGACTCAGGCCTCTATGACCTTGGAGGGTCTGAGCTACAGCAGGTTGGTAGAAAAACAAAGAATGCCTGAAAGAACTACATTATGAAGAGCTTTGCCAAACCCAGTGTTTAAATAAAGTTAAAACAGAAATTTCAAAATCACTCCAGACTATCATGTTAAATAATTGACCCTTTGCCCATGTGAAAGGTAGCATTGTTGCTCTGTCGTGCCAATGTTCGTTGACTTGCTGGATCGGGCACCACTAACGTTTCATTGTGAAACTTGTTCTTACTGTTTTTGGCATATCGAATATGCCACAGGCACAGAGGGTAGGGCATTTGCCTTGCAGGTGGCCGACCCTGGTTGATTCCTCCTTCCCTCTCGGCCAGACTAGAAAGATATGAGAGCTTCCTGCCCGCACGGCAGAGCCTGGCAAGGTACCCGTGGCGTATTCGATATGCCAAAACCAGTTTCAACAAATCTCACAATGGAGACCTTACTGGTGCTGGCTTGAGCAAATCGATGAACAATGGGAGGACAGTGCTAGAGTGCTATGGTGTCCAGGTGAAGGGGCACATTCCCACCATGGGAGATGCCTAACCCTCATAACCCTGCCCCCAGTCCAGAGCAAGGCAAAGGTCTGGAAGCCCAGTGTCACGTTCCTCAGACCATCCCAACTCCACAGATAGCTGTGCCCCACAGGAAGCTCAGGGTCCCCAAGAGGCCCCACCCTCTTAGAGACCGGGAAGGGCGGGGCTGCCCTCAGCCAGACAGGGTGGGGCTCTCCCTCAGTGCAAAAGCCAAGCTAATGAAGGGACCAGACTCAACTGTGTCCCTCTGTTGGGGTGAGAGAGAGCAGCTCTGGGATGAAGAAGTAAAATGTGGGAGAGAGAGCGGTAAAATACGCTTCCACTAGAGTGCAAAGTGGTCCTAAGTCTAGAACAGCGATCAACTCTGCATGACTCCATTACATTTTTGATGTTTTTGCTATGCACCTGGGGGTGCTCAGAACTTATTCCTGCTTTTGTGCGAAGAGAGCAACCTACTAGGGCTCAGGGGCCATCCGGGTCCCGGGTAAGACCTCGCCAAGCCACCTGAAAAACACCATAGTATCTCTCCTGACTTCCTCCACAAAATGTCTTCTCTCTAAACCACTGTTTGCTCAGCTGATAAAGACCAGAGGCCTTTATCAGGGCCAAAGTGATAGAACAGAAGGTAGGGATTTGCCTTGCTCAGAGTCGACCCAGTAAAATCCCAGCATCCAGTATGTTCGTTTGTAAACCGCCAGGAGTGATTCCTGACTGCAGAACAACGAGCCCTGCTGGTTGTGACCCCCTGGCAAAAAGAAAGGAACAAACTTCATCAAAGCTATCTCAAGGTACCTTTCTGAGATCGAAATGTTCCCCTTTCTGAGAATGGCTGCCCTGGTCTTTGGGTCCATGAGTACGGTTAGAATGAAGAAAACTGTATTTCTGTTCACTGAAGCTTCTGTTTTTCCTGATGGGCAAATAACTCACCTGCTAGGGGTCCCACGACACACCCCCTATAGGTGGGGCCAACGAGAAAGTCCCAATTTGGAGTGCCCTGTATCCCTTGAGAGCAGGGGCTATTAAAGGCCATACAAGAATGCCCAACCCTCAGTACAGACACATCCACTGTAGGCCTCCATGCTCAATTCCCTCGTTGCATAGGTTGACAAGGTGAGTATGCAACTTGCATCTCGGGATAAGGTGTGCTAGATCCTGGGGTGGGAAATTCTATGGTGGAGGCCACTTTGGTAGGGGTTTTACCCTGCTCTAGGATGATGGAATTATGGCATGCAGATGGTTGGCCAGCTCTGGGTTGTATAAACTGAGTGTCTCCCAAGTGCTCGCCCTGTGCTTGGTCAGTTTCATTCGGCCTGTTTCGGAGGTGTACAGGTAAGGGTTCTGGTTAATCTGTGGGTTCCCTGAACATCTCTGTGGACCTGAACGCTGGAGAGCTGGTCCACAACTCCCCAGAATACTCTAGCCCTCAGGAACTAGCAAACTCGGTGGAAAGTGTTGGACTGAGAACTGGTGAGTGACAGGTATGAGGACTGGGAGGGGTGTGAGAGGAAAATGAGGCTGAGGGAGGCTGGGAATTCAGCAAGGGATTGAGCATGCTCTGAAAGTCATAGTTGCCAGGTTTAATGTCCCCATAGTGCTGGGCGTGATCCGGGGTTCCATTTCAGCATGGTAAGAAACTAGAAATAAGGGGGACTAATGAAACTTACCTGCTGGCATGTTCCCAGGATCACGAAGATCCTAGGAGACGCTTAACCATGGTTCCTCGGAGGTGGAATCCTCTGCTAGTTCCCCAAATGTGGCAAGAAAGCTATCATCTGAGGGAGTGGGGCGCTGTTCTCTCTCTCCGCCTAAGTCGAATTAGAGATTGCTTCCTAGGACCTGACTCACAGGTTGTGGACAGACTTGGTTGCCGGGTCCTAGTTCGACCCTAAGGGCCGATAAGTAGATAAGTAGACTTTGCTCGGGAAAATCAAATTGACTTAGCATTGGGGCCGGAGCGATAGCACAGCGGGTAGGGCGTTTGCCTTGCACGCGGCCGACCCGGGTTCGATCCCCGGCATCCCATTTGGTCCCCCAAGCACTGCCAGGAGTAATTCCTGAGTGCAAAAGCCAGGAGTACCTCTGAGCATCTCTGGGTGTGACCCAAAAAGCAAAAAAAAATTGACTTAGCATTGTCTAAGTTTTCTCTAATACATATATTTTAAATAGAACGATTTGTGACAAGGAGGGGCCAAAACTATTGGTACTGAGGGGGCTCTAACAGCCTGGTGTGTGAGAGGAGCGATGTGGGTAGGGCCGTGCCGTTTATGTCTCTAAGTGTCAATAGGGTATCTCTGTTTCGGTTTGAACCCGGATTCTCGTTTGTTCACTAACCTCAGAGTTTTTCATGTCACCTGAAACCTCTTTGCCCACCATATTTACTTATTGATTGATTGATTGACTGATTGCTGTCCAAGCCGGTGTCCTAAAATGCAAGAATATTACTCTACCACTGAGCAAAGTCTCAGATGTGAAGAGAAGTGGTTATTTTCAGTTGTTTTTCCTCTCTCTCTATTTTTTCTTTGACGGTCAGTATGGGCAATTCAGTTCCAGTACTGGTTCGACCTTATACAATATATGCTTTTCTCTTTGCCTTGCTACTAGTACGTATTAAACAATTACACTTACATTTTATTTATTATTTTTTTATTTACTCATTGCTTTTGGAGTCACACTGGCAATTCACCAGGCTTACCCCTGGCTTTGCACTCAGGAAATACTTCTGGCGATACTCCCAGACCATATGTGATTCTGGGAATCAGACCCGGGTGATCCAAAAGCAAGTCAAACCCTTCTAGACTATGGCCTTGGTGGGATTGAAATCTGAGGCTCCATCACAGCATGTGGATGCTTGTAGGCAACTCTCTGGCCGAGCTCTTTAGGGCCTAAAGGACATTCACGCCCAGTCACAGCAGCATCTCTTTTATCTGCAGACATGGCCCTCCCTGTTCTAGCTGTGCACTATTAGTCTCCTATCCTGGATGTTTTTCTCTCATGCAATGTTCGAGAGTCCCATCCCTCCACCAGTGTCCATTCTTCACCACCAATGAACCAGTATCACTCCCACCCCCGTTACCATCCCCCCAACCCACACAGCCTAGTCGCAGGGCATTCCAATTTGTTCTCTCTCTCCCTCTCTCTCTCTCTCTCTCTCCTTTAGGGTGTTGTGGTTTGCAGTAGGGGTATTGAGTGGCCATCGTGTTCAGGCTCTAGTCTACTTTCAGCACGCATCTCCCTTCCTGTGAAGGATCTCCAATCACATTTTACTTGGCGTTCCCTTCTCAATCTGGGATGACTTTCCACCAACATGTGAGGCCCGCTTCCAAACTTAGAGCCAACCTCCTGGAGACTGGCACTTTTAACGGCTTGGGACTCACCAAACTTTTAAATAGCAGCATGAGAAAACAACTCCTATTTTCATCTCTGCACTGCATTACCTTTCTTCACCTCTACCTGGAGGTCGCTCTCCTTGACTTTAAATGGTTGAAATGGTCACTCACAATGTTAAGTGGGGTAGACTGAGTCTGACCTATAATGAAATCAAGCACAAGGGGAGCCAAAAACAGAGTCACAATAAGACACACTACCCCAGATGTCCATAAAATCCGACAGAAAAATGACCAACAGACAAACAGTGAAAAATGCCAGTCCTTTACACAAAAACTTCTCCAGATATGACTGCCCTGAGAACCTACTGAACGGAGTCCAAGTAGAGCTTGCAGTCCCATTGTGTCAGGGATGTCTCCCTTCACACTCACCTTGTTTTTTCCCTTTATTTATTTTTAATTAGTGAATCACTGTGAGGGTACAGTTACAGATTTACTGATCTTTGTGCTCTTGTTTCCCTCATACAAAGTTCGAGAACCCATCACTTCACCAGTGCCCATTCTCCAACACTAGTAAACCCAGCATCTCTCCTATCCTCCCGAATCCCATCCCCCCAACCCACCCCTCCACTGTGGTAGGATATTCCCTTTTGTTCTCTCTCTCTAATTCGGTGTTGTGGTTCGCAATAAAGGTGTTGAGTGGCCACTGTGTTCAGTTTCTAGTCTACATTCAGCCCGCATCACCCTTCCCCCGCATGGCCTCCTACCGCATTATACTTGGAGAACCCTTCTCTGAGTTGCCCTCTTCCCAGAATGTGAGGCCAGCTTCCAAGCCATGGATTCAGCCTCCTGGTACTTATTTCTACTAGTCTTGGGTCACACTCACTCTTGTTGACTCTCCAGTGGAACTGGTGGAGTCAGAACCCTTGTAAAATGGCTGACCATCGTCAGAATCCCCTTTAACTCAGGCCCCTCAATCTCAAGGAGACTGCCCCTGAGCCTCAGGTCTCTCAGTCTCTGAGACTATTACTGAGTTCCTTCATTCAGGGTTCTGGGTTTTAAGGAGACCGCCCCTGAGTGACCTCGTATTTTTGTTTACTTTTAGAAAACCTCTGTACTGCTCTAAGGTCTGTGCTAGTTTAACTGAGATCTCGGACAAGCACGCAGAACCCGTGTTTCCCGTTTTTCGGGTCAAAAATTGTGATGCCAAAACCTCTTTCCTTTCAATCGTTATACACTTGATACCTTTTACTTGGCTAACTGCTATGGCCAGAATTTCCAGTACTATATTGAATAGGAGTGGGGAGGGTAGGCAACTTTGTCTTGACCCTGATGTAAGAGGGTAGACTGTTAGGTTCTCCCCACTGAGAATGATGCTTGTCATGGATTTGTGGGAGATGGCTTTGACTCTATTGGGGAATGTTCCTTTAATGCCCATTTTGCTGAGAGTTTTCATCCTAAATGGGGGCTAGATCTTGTCAAATACTTTTTCTGGATCTATTGATATGGTCATATGGTTTTTATCTTTTCCTTTAAGTGATATGTTGATTGATATGTGAAAGTCAATCCATCTTGAATCTCTGGGAAGAGATCTACTTGGTCAAGTGTATGATCTTATTCTGAGTCGTTGGATTCTGTTTGGTAGGATTTTGTTGAGGATCTTTACATCTGTGTTCATCAGGATTATCTGCCTTTAATTCCCTTTCTCTGTGGTGTCTCTGTGTGCTTTTGGTACCAGGGTAATATTTGCTTCATAGAGGCTGTTTGGAAGTGTTACTGATTCCTCGATTTTCAGAAATAGCTTTAAAAATATTGTAAGTCCTCCTTGAAGATTGGGAGAATTCACTAATGAATACATGTGGCACTAATTTTATATTATTGTGGGGTTATGAGTGCAAAAAGGGCTCGAGTGGCCTCTTGAGACAGATTGTCAGACCCAGGACAAGGCAGAATGAGAGCCCCACTGAGCCGTCTCCGGTTCTTCAGCCATCTCTACTTTTCTCCAGCATGTGTACAGTGAAAGGACTGTGGTCTTTGCATGGACATGGTTAGGTCTGGAAACCTGGGCTTCTTTCCCTTCTGCCTGTTCTAGGAGCACATCCCGGCCCACTGAGGCGTAGAGTTCCTGCTAGCGCCCAATTGTGCCAGTCCCTGAAAAAACATCTAGAGAAAGTCCACCCCACTCCACAACCTAGTGGTCCAATTGAAAAATGCTTCCTAACAACCCACACCGTGAAACAGAACCCAAATCAGCAGATTCCTTTCTGTGTAAAGATTGATAAAAGGCCTCTATGATTCGTGGAAACCCCGTAGCTATAGCTGATTGGTGCGGCCACAATGAATGCATGAAACGAATGTTTTATGAACAACTTTGTAAATCACAGTGTGTAAATAAATTTCAATTTAAAACAGTCAAATTATTTTAGACAATCAAGGTTCAATAATTACTTCTTGCCCTGGAGTCGGGGCAAGGTCCCACCCACCACAGGAGATGCCCCCCCTGGACACCACCCCCATAAGCAGAGGCCTGCAGCAGCCAGAGCAGGGTCAAGGTCAGGAAACCCTGTGCCACCTGCTCAGGCCAGCCTCACTCCTCATCCCTCCTGGACCACAGGAGCCTCAGGGCCTCCAGGAGGATCCACCTACTTAGATATCTTGGTGAGTGGGGCTGCCTCGAGGCCAGACATGGTGGGCATCTTTTTCAGTGCAAGAGCCAAGACAATGAAGGACCTGTGTCCCCCTGCATAGCTCAGAGCAGCCCTGGGATGCTGGAGTGCGGGCAGGAGAGCGAGCACGGAAAATGCTCTTCCACTTGAGTGCAAAGTGAGCCCAAGTCTACAACAGCGATGGACGCTGCATGACTCCATCACATTTTTGTTTGTGTTGGGTGCCACCTGGAGATGCTTTGAATTTGCTCTTGCTTCTCAGCAAAGGAATCACACCTACTAGGGCTCAGGGGCCATTCAGAGCGCCAGAATGGACTTGACCCCCTCCACAAAATGTCTTCTCTCTAAGCCTCATTTTGCCCAGTTTATAAAGGCCAGTGACCATTATCAGGGCCAGAGTGATAGAAGAGTGGATAGTTCATTTTGCTTTTCACGCAGCACTCACCATTCGATTTGATTTTTTTGTTTGTTTTTTTGCTCTTTGGGTCACACCTGGTGATGCACAAGGGTTACTTCTGGCTCTGCACTCAG
Source organism: Sorex araneus (assembly GCF_027595985.1). NCBI lineage: Eukaryota > Metazoa > Chordata > Mammalia > Eulipotyphla > Soricidae > Sorex > Sorex araneus. The sequence continues at coordinate 31,779,204 of NC_073306.1, read as the reverse complement.
GAATAACGCCTGCAGTGCTCAGGGGACAATATGGGATGCTGGGAATCGAACCTGGGTCGGCCACATGAAAGGCAAATGCCCTATCCACTGTGCTATTGCTCTAGCCCCTCACGGTTCGATTTGAGAATCCAGTATGGGCCAGTAGAATTTGCCCTAGCAAATCGAATTGATTTACCATTTTCTAAGTCTTTATTATATAAGGATTTGAGACAAGGAGACAAGGAAGGGTCAGATGTACTGAATTGAGGGGGCTCAAACGTCTTGGTATGTGGGAGGGTCGGGGATAGGAGGGCGGGGATGTTTACTGTCTCTGTTTCCACAGGGCAATTCTCTGATGGGGATGACTCTAGAGACACTCAGTCACCCGAAGCAGCTATAGTGCTTTTCTTTTTCTCTTGCTACTTTTATATATTAAACAATGAAGGTTACATTTTATTTATTTTTTACGCATTTACTTTCATTTTGCTTTTTGTGTCGCACACGGGAATGCACAGGGGTTGTTCACTCCTGTCTTTGCACTCTGTAATTAATCCTGGGAGTGCTCAAGGAGCCATCTAGGATTCTGGGAATCAAACCTGGTAAACCGACTGCAAGGCAATTGCAGTACCCGGTGTACTTACGCACCAACTGTGAATTGAAAAAGTGTTTACTTTCTTCATTGTTTCAATCTCATCTGCATATTTTCATATCCATACTCGTGCTTTTTGCATCTCCTGATTTTTGGGTTGAGAGAAAGAGGGCACATGGTGCACTTCACTGTGAAATGCTCTTCGATGAAATAAACTAATTTGGAGAAATAGTTGTCTCCGGTTATGACCACCACTTTTCAGGTTACTATGGCCTGGTCAAATACCAGGAGACATGGGCAACCTGCTCATTGTCTTGTTGTTGGCCCTCCTCTGTTTATTGCAGTGGGATTAGGAGTGCAAAAGGGGCTTGGGTGGACTGTGGAACAGGAACTCAGACCACGACCACGGGCGAGTCAAAACCCCACTGAACAAGTACCGGTGCGTCAGTCCTCTCTACCTTCATCCTGCATGTGAGCAAGAAGGACCTGTGGCCTTGCATGGACATGGTGAGATCCGTAGGACCTGGGCCCCTCTCTCTGCTGCCTGTCTGGGAGCTCATAGCTCTGCTCACCGAGGGCTAAGTGGGAGTTCCTGCTGGTGGCCAGTTGTGCCAATCCTCGAAAATCCACCCTAGCTCTCACTCCAGTGGTCCCTTTGAAAAATACTTCCACTCACCCACAGCCTGAAACAGGGCACAAATCTACGCAGATTCCTTCCTCTGTAACATTGACTCAGGCGGCTCCTGAACGTGGACGCTCTGAGCTACAGCTGATTGGTGCAAAAACAATGAATGCCTGAAAGAAGTGTATTATGAACAGCTTTGACCAAATCCAGTGTTTAAATTAAGTTTAAACAGAAATTGCAAAATCACTCCAAAATATCATTAATTAAATTAATTAAATATATGACAGTTTGCCCAGGTGAAAGTTCCACTCTTCTTCGTCATCCCGTTGTTCATGGACTTGTAGAGCGGGCACCAGCAACATCTCATACTGAGACTGGTTGTTACTGTTTTTGGCATATCGAATATACCACGAGTACAGCGGATAGGGCATTTGCCTTGCAGGTGGCCGACCCGGGTTGATTCCTCCGTCCCTCTCGGCCAGACTGGAAAGTTATGAGTTTATTGCCCACAGGGCAGAGCCTGGCAAGCTTCCCGTGGCGTATTCGATATGCCAAAACCAGTTTCAACAAATCTCACAATGAAGACCTTACTGGTGCTGGCTTGAGCAAATCGATGAACAATGGGAGGACAATGCTAGAGTGCTACTGTGTCCAGGTGACAGGCACATTCCCACCAAGGGAGATGCCAAAACCTCACAACTCTGCCCCCAGTCCAGACCAAGACATAGGTCTAGAAGCCCAGTGTCACTTGCCTCAGACCATCCCAACTCCACAGACACCTGTGCCTCACAGGAGGATGAGGGTCTCCAAGAGGCCCCACCCTCTTTGAGACGGAAAGGGCGGGGCTGGCCTCAGCCAGACAGGGTGGGGCTCTTCCTCAGCGCAGGAGCCAAGCCAATGAAGGGACCAGACTGAACTGTGTCCTTCTGAATGGGTGAGAGCAGCTCTGGGATGGAGAGGTGCGGGCAGGAGAGAGAGCAGTTAAAATGCGCTTGCACTTGAGCGCAAAGTAGACCCAAGTCTACAACAGCAATGGACTCTGCATGACTCCATCACATTTTTGTTCCTTTGGAGTTGCACCTGGGGGTGCTCAGAACTTATTCCTGCGTCTGAGCGAAGGGATTACTCCTCCTAGGGCTCAGGGGCCACCCGGGTGCCGGATAGGTCATGGCCATGTCGCCTGCAAGACCCCGTAGTATCTTTCCTGACCCCCTCCACGAAACGTCTTCTCTCTAAACCTCTATTTGCCTAGATGATAAATTCTTGAGGCCTTTATCAATAAGGGCCGAAGTGACAAAACAGAGGTTAGAAATTTGCCTTGTTTACAGCTGTCCCAGTAATTCCCAGCAACCAGTACGGTCATTCGTAAACCGCCAGGAGTGATTCCGGTGTGCAGAAGTAGGAGTAAGCCATGGGCACTGCCGGATCAGATCGCCTGGCAAAAAGAAAAGAACAGACTTCATCAAAGGTATCTCAAGGTACCCTGCTGAGATGGAAATGTGCGACCCTCTGAGGACAGCTGCCCTGAGCCTTTGGGTTCATGAGTACCGTTAGTATGAAGTAAAATGTACATCTGCCTATTGAAGTCTCTGTTTGACCCGGTGGGACAAGAACTCAGCAGCCAGGGGTCCCTAGACACGCCCCCAACAGGCGTGGGCAACCAAAAAGTGCCAGTTTGGAGTCCCGTACGTCCCGCGAGACCAGGGGGCAATTAAAGACCAGCCACGCACGGCCAACTCTCAGTGCAGACCCGTCCACTGAAGGCCTCGCTGCTCGGAGCCCTCTCTCCCTCGGCTGACGAGGTGAGTCTGCAACTCGAATCTCGGGGTAGGGTGTGCAAGAACCTGAGGTGGGAAATTATATGGTGAAGGTCTCTCGGGCAGGGGGTTTCCCCTGCTCTAAGAGAAGGGAATTAAGGTATACCAGATGGTTGGCCAGCTCTGGGTTGTGTAGACTGAGCGCCTCCCAAGTGCTCACCCCGTGCTTGGTCGGTTTGGTTCGGCCTGCAGTGGGGGTGTAGGGGTAAGGGTTCTGGCTAACCTGGTGGTTCCTGGAATCTCTCTGTGGACCTGAAAGTTGGATAGCTGGTCCAGAACTCCCCAGAATACTCTAGCCCTCAGGAAATAGCCAATTCGGTGGAAAAGGCAGGACTGAGTAGTAGTGACTGTGTGGGGTGTGAGAGGAAAATGAGAGTCAGGGAGGCTGGGAATTCAGCAAGGGATTGAGCATGCTCTGAATGTCCTAGTTGCCAGGTTTAATGTCCCCATAGTGCTGGGTATGATCCGGGGTTCCAGTTCAGTATGGTAAAAAGCTAGAAATAAGGAGGAGAAATGAAACTTACCTGCTGGCATGTTCCCAGGATCACGAAGATCCTAGGAGACGCTTAACCATGGCTCCTCAAAAATGGGAGCCTCTGCCAGTTGCCCAAATGTGGCGAGAAAGCTATCATCTGAGGGAGTGGGGCGATGTTCTCTCTCTCCCCCTAAGTCGAATTAGATACTGCTTCCTACCACGTAACTCGCAGTTTGTGGACGACTTGTTTGCCCGTATCCTAGCTTGATCCCAGCACCCTTGGTCACACTAAGGGCCAATAAGTAGACTTTGCTCGGGCAAATCAAATTGACTTAGCGTTGTCTAACTTTTCTCTAATATATATATATATTTTAATATATAAGTGTTTGTGACAAAGATAGGCCAAGATTATTGATACTGAGGGGGCTGCAACAGCCTGATTTGAGGGAGGGGCGTTCTGTGTAGCGTGGTACTGTTTACTGTCTCTAAGTGTCCACAGGGCTTCTCTGTTCCGAATTGAAGCCAGACTCTCGTGGTCCACTAATCTCAGAGTTTTACCTGAAACCTGAAACGCCTTTTCAATCATATTGATTGTCTGTTTGATTGATTGATTGATTGCCATCCAAACCGGGGTCCTAAAATGCAAGAAAATTGCTCTACACTGAGCAAAGTTTCAGATGTCAAGAAAAGGGGTTACTTTCAGTTTTTTTTCTCTCTCTCTTTTTCCTTTGATGGACAGGATGGGCAATCTAGTTCCAGTACTGGATAGACCTTATACAATATCTGAAGGGGTTTGAGGTATGAATGAGTGTAGGTGTGATAGATTCTTTACAGTGGTAAAGCGTATAAATGGAGGCAATTCTCTTGTGCGGATTCACTCAAGGAGACAGTCTGACTCTCAGGAGCATCTATATTGCTTTTCTCCTTGCCTTGCTACTAGTACATATTAAACAATTGCACTTACATTTTATTTATTATTTATATATTTACTTTTTGCTTTTTGAGTCACACTGGCAATTTACAGGACATACTCCTGGCTTTGCACTCAGGAATTTCTCCTGGAAGTGCTCCGGAGATTATATGTGATTCTGGGAATCAGATCCGGGTCAGCCACCAGCAAGCCAAATGCCTCTAGACTTTTGTTCTTGGTGGGAATGAAATCGGGCTCCATCACAGCGTGAGGATGCTTCTAGGCAACTCTCTGACTGAGCTCTTTCGGGCCTATCGGACATTCACACCCAGTCACAGCAGCGTCTCTTTGCTCTGCAGACATGGCCCTCTCTGTCCTAGCTGTGGGCAATCAGTCTCCTGTCCTGGATGTTTGAAATATCCAGGATCTCAGGGAGAGAAACCCTGGTCTAGATAAGGGCTTCTTACACTTACTATACATTTTTCACATTTGACACTGTTTTCAACCAAGTATTTCTTACACTAACATGGAATATCAGTTCATGCAACAGGTAAAATAAATATGTACCCCCCAAAATTTTGAAATTTATTTTTTAATTTTCCATTCCTGGCAAGGGACAGATACCAAGTTGATGCAGGAGATCCATCCAAGGGTTTCCTCTCTGAAGTGAGTGCCCTGCCTGCTTCACTGCCTGATCCTAGTGACCATTTGCATTTAAGTTAGGTGGAATGCACTCACCCCCACCTTGGATTTCCACACACATTGTCAGAGGCCAGGGTCCCGACTGCCAGTACACTGCTGGGACGCCATAGAATAGGAGGGGGAAAGTTTCAGAACTATCACTCTGAGCACATTGGAGCGCACAAGGGATGTATTCAGTGCAGTATATGGGAGGGGTGTGAAGAGAAAACCGTGGGGTGTCAAGAAAAAAGTAAGCTATCAGGCTAGGAAAGCATCCATAGAGAGGAGGGGAAGGGAATGATGTGTGTGTGTGTGGATATATTGGACACTGACAGTTCTCTAATTGTTGTCTCTTTATTTTCAGTATTCAACCATGGAGGACAACAGCCAAGAGAGGACCCCAGACATCTTCCATGGTCTCTTTGAGAGTTTAGAGGAGTTTCTCGAGACCTATGAGGTGGACGATCCAGCGGTGCATCAGCACCAGCTCTGTACTGCCCTGGCTCCCCGGAGTCCAGCCAGCCCTGAGGCCCCTGAGGGTCAGGATAGCTTCCTCGATCAGCTCCTTGAGGAGCTGCAGACGTCTGGGCCTCCAGATTCCCAGGCACAGGCCGGTCCACAGGAGCCGACCCAGAACCAGGTCAGCGCTCTGGATCTGCTCCTCCACGTGCCCCCAAACTCTGTTTCACTCACCCTTGAGGGGCCAATTGAGGAAAAGGACAGTGAACTGGACCAGCTCCTCGAGGAGCTGATGGAGACGACGTCTTGGGAGCAGAACATGAGCTGCTCTGCTCAGAGCAATCCAACAGTTGCCGCCCACATGACTCCTGACACAGACATGCTGAAGACCTTCCATGGGGAACAGACCCTACAAGAGTGTGCTACCCAGATACAGGGGAGTGAGCAGACCCCGTGTGTGTACAACATGCCATACACTGGTACCCAGATTATAAATGGAATCCAGATGCCCATGGTTGGTGTCCAAACGTTATGGGGAAATCAGACACGTTCCAGTGGATACCAGACATCAAGTGGGAGCCAGATGTCTCTCACTGGACAGCAGACTGTATTTGGGACTCCGTTGTCCATGAACACAAACCAGTCCTACTGCGGGAACCAGTTGCCTTTCACTGGTGCCCAAATATTAATGGTGAATCAGATGCCATTCAGCGGGGTCCACACCATGAATGGGAACCAGATGCCCCATTCTGGAGTGCCGATGATCCCTGTGACAGGGCTCCCGACAATGACCTTCATCAGTGACCAGACCTCCACTGGCAGTCAGCCTGTGTCTCAGAGTGGCACCCAGAGCCTCTATAGCATCCAGATGGTGCCACAGGGATCGCCACTGCCACAATCAGGATTCCTGTATGCAAGTGCCCCTTTGGCCCAGGGACCATTTCTGGAATCGGAACGGCCAAAGAAGCGCCAGAGGAGAGAGTACATCATAAACACGGATGGTCTGAGGCGCTATGTGTGCCCTTTCCAGGGCTGCGGGAAGGAGTACAACAAAGCTTCCCACCTGCGAATCCATGAACGAGTCCACACTGGTGAGTAGGAACAACTGACACTCAGTTCAGATTGTTGATCCTCCCTTTAAGCGGGGTTTCTCTGGTGGCCTAGAAAAGGTTGAGAGATGAGAGGGGAAGTTCCCGCGGTCCTAGGGGGAGCCTACTTATGGCCAGAGTCCAGCTGGCTGGTCTCTGTGGAATTGACTGTGGGCGGTTGGGACATGGAGAGATTGGTTTGCCCTTTTGGGCTGATCTTGACCTTGTCTCTCGGGCACAGATACCCCGTCTCCACAATTTCCTTGCTATCTGACCCTCTGAGCGCTCTGGGTGTCCCTTACACTCTTTCAGTTTTCCTCTTTCTCCAGCTCATGCAGTCTTTCTCTTCCTCTCTCCTACACATCTTCCAGTTGGCTCAGCTGCTCCCCCTACCCATGCTCACACCATTTTCTGCTCCATGCATTCATGCCTGATGCATAACAAGTGACACATCTCTCTCTTCCAGGAGACAAGCCCTATGTGTGCGACGTGAAAGGGTGTCCGTGGAAATTCCCCCGCTCCGATGAACTCAGAAGACACAAGAAGACGCACACTGGAGAGCGTCCCTTCCGCTGTCCTCAGTGTCCCATGGACTTTGCCCGAGCTGATCATTTAAAGCAGCATGCAAGAGTGCACAGATAATGCTTGTCCGTGAACGATACACTCAACAGCCTCGTCTCCCAGTGAAGACTTTTCTTGGCAATTCACACTAAGCTCTATATATTGAAGATGATATTATGACATCTTATTTCTCTTGTTACTGTTTTTGGCAACTGTGTCACACCCTGAGGTACTCAGGAGACTGTGAGGTACTGGAGACTGAGTGTCGGGCTCCTGTTGCAGAGCATGGCACTCCACCCTCTGAGCCAGAACTCTGATCTAGTGTACCACTTTTATTTTAAAGAGTTGATGGTTACATGAATATTTTTACAAGAGATACTTATATGACTTCTGATGGACACTGAATCATGAATTGTATATTGACTATTTTATGTGGAACTGATATTAAATGTATTTGTAAGGTATTTCAACTCATTTTGAAAGGTCTACTTTAGGTTAGGACTGTTTTTGCCGCGCATCCTTGCACTTGCTTAGCCCTAGTTCCGTGCTTTATTGGCGGTGCTCAAAGCCATCATATTCCTTTGCGGGATCGACTGTGCTTTTCTAAGTGCAAGCCACTTGCCTTCCCTGCTGGACTATCTCGCTTGTAGACCCTTTTTCTGATATCATTTATTTTTATATCTGTACTCATTGTGTAATGCTCTTCGGTGAAATAAACAAATTTTGAGGATGAGTTGTCTCCTGTCGTGAGTATGACTGTTCAGGTCACTGTGGTCTAGTCAAAGTCAGCATCCATGGGCTACCTGCCCATTATCTTGAATTGGCCCTCCTCTGTTTATATCTGTGGGATTATGAGTTCTAAAGGTGCTTCGGCGGTCAGTTGGGACAGGTACTCAGACCCAGGCCAGGGAGAGTCATAGACCCCTAGTCCTCTCCTGTGCCTCAGTCCTCTCCATCCTGCTCCTTCATGTGTGCACGAAATACTTGACCTTTGCAAGGACCTGGTGTAGTCTGCAGGTCCTCGCAACCCTCCCTCTGCCTGATCTGGAGACTTATAGCCCTACCCTCTGAAGGCAAAATGGGAGTTGCTTCAGGTGCCCAATTGTGCCAATTCCTGAAAAATCTTTCTGTGGAAAATCTTCCCCACTCATAAATCTAGTGGTCCCTTTGAAAAATACTTTACATCCACCCCGACTCTGAAACAGAGCACAAACCTGCAGAAATTCTTTCCCTTTAAGGATTGACTCAGGCCTCTATGATCTTGGAGACCCCGGAGCTGCAGGCGATCGCGATCGATGCAGGAGAATGAATGCCTGAAAGAACTGTATTATAAACCACTCCGTCAATCCCAGTGTTAAAATAACATTTAAATAAAACAGTAAAATTATTCCAGACAATCATCTTTCAATCATTAGGACACTTTGCCCAGGAGAGTGGGAATATTCCCACCATAGGTGAAGCCTGCCCGCAGTTCAGAGCAGTGCCAGGATCTGGAAGCCCAGTGTCATGTGCCCCAGTTCAGCCAAAACCCTCAAAACCCATGCCTCACCATGGAGGCTCAGGGTCCTCAGGAGGCTCCACCCCCTTAGAGACCTGGGAGGGCGGGGCTGCCCTCAGGCCAGACAGGGTGGGGATCTTTGTTAGTGCAGGAAGCAGGCCAGTGAAGTACCCAGACACACCTGGTCCCTCTGCAGGGGTGAGAGCAGCTGTGTATGGAGGGGTGCAGAGAGGAGATAGAGCAGGAAAAACGCTCTGTTTCACCTGACCGCAAAGTAGACTCACATCGAGAGTAGCGATGGACCCTCTGGGACTTCATTACATTTTCGTTTGTTTTGCATCACAACTTGAGGTGCTCAGAACTTAAAACTATCTCTGAGCGAAGTGATCACTCCAGCTAAGGCTCGTAGCCATCCAAGGTGCCGTATTTCATCTGTCCAAGCCACCAGCGAAACATTGTAGAATCTTTCCTGACCCCCTCCACAAAACATCTTTGATCTAAACCTCTGTTTGCTCAGTCGATACAGACCATTTTGGTCCTTTATCAGGGCAAAATGATAGAAAAGTGGGTAGGGCATTTGCCTTGCTCGCAGCCTTCTCAATTTGATCCCAGCATCCAGTATGATCATTCGTACACCACGAAGATTGATTTCTGAGCGCAGAGTCGGGAGTAATTGGGGAGCATTGCAGGATTTGGTCCCCTGGCATAAAGAAAAGAATTGTAGCACTTTAGCACTATTGTCCCATTCTTCATTGATTTGCTCCAGCGGTCACCCGTAATGTCTCCATTGTGAGACTTGTTACTGTTTCTGGCATATCGAATATGCCACGGGTAGCTTGCCAGGCTCTGCCGTGTGGGTGGGATACTTGTAGGTGGGATACTCTCGGTAGCTTGCTGGAGTCTCCGAGAGGGATGGAGGAATTGACCCCGCTCGAAATCGTGGGAGGAAAATGCCCTACCACTGTGCTATCACTCCAGTTCTCAAAGGTATCTCATGGGACCCTGCTGTGATGGAACTGTGCAATGCAGATACTGAAAGGCTATCTCATTTGTTCCTTTACTTGCAGCACACATCTCCCTTCATGAAATATTCCTCCAAGCTTCATTGACATAGTGATCCCTTCTCTATCCCAGCTGCCTTCTTCCCTTGCTCTTGAGACAGGCTTCCAACTTTGGGGCAATATTCCTGGCCAATGTGTCTACTGTTTGTGTGTCAGTGTCAAATTAGGTTATTTTATATTCCACAAATGAGTTCAGTCATTCTATGTCTGTCCCTCTCCTTCGGACTCATTTCACTTAGCATGCTACTCTCCATGACCATCCATTTATAAGAAAATTTCATAACTTCATCTTTCCTAACTGCTGCATAGTATTCCATTGTGTAGATGTACCAAAACTTCTTTAACCGGTCCTCTGTTCTCAGGTACTCAGGTATCTTCCAGATGCTGGTAATTGTTAATAGTGTCCCAATAAACCTACAGGTGCAGATGTCATTTCTACTGTGCTTTATTGCACCCTTAGGATTTATTCCCAGATGTGGTGTTGTGGGGTCATATGGCAGCTTAATTTCTAGTTTTTGAAGGAATGTCCTTATTGCTTTCCAAACGGGCTGGACTAGTCGGCATTCCCATCAAGAGTGAACGAGCACCCCTTTCTCCCCATATCCACGCAAACATTGGTTGTTTTGTTCATTTGCATGTGTGAGATGAGATGGTATGAGGTGATATCTCATTGTTGTTTTGATTTACATCTCCCTGATGATTAGCGATGTAGAGCATTTTTTCATGTGCCTCTGGTCCATTTGTTTTTCTCTTTTGAGGAAGCTTCTGTTCCTTTCCTCTCCATATTTTCTGTTGGGATTGGTGGAGTGTTTTTGTACAATTCTACTAGTGTCTATCCTGGATATTAACCCCTTATGAGATGACTATTTGGTAAATATTCCATAGGAACTCCCTGTATTTTGGTCACTGTTTCTTTGGAGCTGCAGATGTTTCTTAGTTTAGTGTAGACCCATTTGTTTCTGTGTCTTTCCAATTGTTTGGAGATGGTGTTTTATCCTTAAAAATGCCTTTAGGTTTGGGCGTAGACCTTGACCTGACACCATGCACAAAAGTCAGATCAAAATGGATTAAAGACCTCAACATTAGACCGCAAACCATAAGGTACATTGAAGACAAGGTCGGCAAAACCCTCCACGATATTGAAGATAAGGGTATCTTCAAAGGTGACACAGAACTAAGCAATCTAGTAAAAACAGAGATCAACAAATGGGACTACATTAAACTAAAAAGCTTTTGCACCGCAAAAGATACAGTGACCAGAACCCAAAGACTATCTACAGAATGGGAAAGGATATTTACACAATACCCATCAGATAAGGGGTTGATATCAATGGTATATACAGCACTGGTTGAACTCTACAAGAAGAAAACATCCAACCCCATCAAAAAATGGGGCGAAGAAATGAACAGAAACTTTACCAAAGAAGAAATACGAATGGCCAAAAGGCACATGAAAAAGTGCTCTACATCACTAATCATCAGAGAGATGCAGATCAAAACAACCACAAGATACCACCTCACACCACAGAGACTAGCGCATATCCAAAAGAACAAAAGCAACCGCTGTTGGAGAGGATGTGGCGAGAAAGGGACCCTTCTACACTACTGGTGGGAATGCCCACTGGTTCAGCCCTTCTGGAAAACAATATGGACGATTCTCAAAAAATTAGAAATTGAGCTCCCATTTGACCCAGCAATACCACTGCTGGGAATATATCCCAGAGAGGCAAAAAAGTATAATCGAAATGGCATCTGCACATGTATGTTCATCGCAGCACTGTTTACAATAGCCAGAATCTGGAAAAAACCCGAATGCCCTAGAACGGATGACTGGTTGAGGAAACTTTGGTACATCTATAAAATGGAATACTATGCAGCTGTTAGAAAAAAGGAGGTCACAAATTTTTTATTTAAGTGGATCGGCATGAAAAGTTTCATGCTAAGTGAAATGAGTCAGAAAGAGAGAGACAGACATAGAAAGATTGCACTCATCTATGACATATAGAATAACAGAGTGGGAGACTAACACCCAAGAATTGTAGAAACAACTAACAGGAGGTTGACTCCATGGCTAGGAGGCTGGCCTCACATTCTGGGGAAAGGGCAACTCAGAGAAGGGATCACCAACTATAATGTAGTCGAAGGCCATGTGGGAGAAGGGAGTTGCGGGCTGAATGAGGGCTAGAGACTGAGCACAGTGGCCACTCAACACCTTTATTGCAAACCACAATAGCTAATTAGAGGGAGAGAACAGAAGGGAATGCCCTGCCACAGTGACAGGGTGGGGTGGGGGGAGATGGGATTGGGGAGGATGGGAGGGATGCTGAGTTTACTGGTGGTGGAATATGGGCACTGGTGAAGGGATGGGTTCCCGAACTTTGTATGGGGGAAGCATAAGCACAGATGTGTATAAATCCGTAACTGTACCCTCATGGTGATTCATTAATTAAAAATAAATAAATTTATTTTTAAAAATGCCTTTAGGTTGAATATCTTGGAGTGTTCTGCGTATATTTTCCTCCATGTACCTTATGGATTCAGGTCTTATATTGAGGTTTTAACCCACTTTGATCTAACTTTTGTGCCTCGTATTAGAGAGAGATCAGCCTTTATTTTTTTCCCAAAGTAGCTGTTCATTTTGCCCAGCACCACTTTTTTTATTTTATTAGTTTATTTTTAATTAGAGAGTCAACGTGAGGGTCCAGTTACAGATTTGTACATTTCTGTGCTCATGTTTCCCCCATACAAAGTTCGATAACCCATAACTTCACCAGTGCTCATTCTCCACCACTAGTAAACACAACATCCCTCCCCCCATCCTCATTCCCGTCTCCCCCCACCCCACACTGCCACTGTGGCAGGGTCTTCCCTTTTGTTCTCTCTCTCTGATTAGCTGTTGCGGTTTGCAATAAAGGTGTTGAGTGGCCATTGTGTTCAATCTCTAGTCTATATTCGGCCCGCATCACCCTTCCCCCACATGACCTCCGACCACATTTTACTTGGTGGTCCCTTCCCTGAGTTACCCAGAATGAGACACCAGCCTCCAAGCCATGGAGACAGCCTCCTGGTACTTATTTCTACTATTCTTCGGCGTTAGTCTTATAGTCTATTACTCTATATTCCACAGATGAGTGCAATCTTTCTATGTCTGTCTCTATCTTTCTGACTCATTTCACTCAGCATGAAACTTTCCATGCTGATCCACTTATATGCAAACATCATGACCTCATTTTTTCTAACAGCTGCATAGTATTCCATTGTATAGATGTACCAGAGTTTCTTCAACCAGTTATCTGTTTTAGGGCACTCGGGTTTTTTCCAGATTCTGGGTATTGTAAACAGTGCTGCGGTGAACATATAAATGCATATGTCACTTCGACTATACTTTTTGGCTTTTCCGGGATATATTCCCAGCAATGGTATTGCTGGGTCAAATGGGAGCTCAACCTCTAGTTTTTTGAGAATAATCCATATTGTTTTCCAAAAGGGGTGAACTAGCCGGCATTCCCACCAGCAGTGTAGAAGGATACCTTTCTCCCCACAACCTCTCCAACAGCGGTTGCTTTTGTTCTTTTGGATGTGTGCTAGTCTCTGTGGTGTGAGGTGGTATCTCGTGGTTGTTTTGATCTGCATCTCTCTGACGATTAGTGATGTAGAGCACTTTTTCATGTGCCTTTTGGCCATTCGTATCTCTTCCTTGGTAAAGTTTCTGTTCATTTCTTCGCCCCATTTTTTGATGGGGATGGATGCTCTCTTCTTGTAGAGTTCAACCCGCCCAGCACCACTTTTTGAAGAGGCTTTTCTTGTTCCAATGACTATTTGGGCTTTTCTAAGTATAGTATCATATCGTCCTCTTGTACCCGGCTTTTGGGACCACGGTGTGAACGGATACAAACTCAGAGATACAGTAAAGCAAGTGCAAAGGAGTTTTATTCCAGTTAACTGGGGTCAACTATCTCTCCCACAAAACAGTCTCTGATAGCAACCCTGACCTCCAAGTGCAAGCAGTTTATATAGGTAGTGACCAAGCGACAGTCGGCAGCTATTAATATTTGTCATATTATGCAGCTGTTAGAAAAAAGGAGGTCAAGAATTTTGTAGTCAAGTGGATGGGCATGAAAAGTTTCATGCTGAGTGAAATGAGTCAGAAAGAGAGAGACAGACATAGAAAGATTGCACTCATCTATGGTATATAGAATAACAGAGTGGGAGACTAACACCCAAGAACTGTAGAAATAAGTACCAGGAGGTTGACTCCATGGCTTCGAGGCTTGCCTCACGTTCCGGGGAAAGGTCAACTCAGAGAAGCGATCACCAACTACATTGTAGTCGAAGGCCATGTGGGGGAAGGGAGTTGCGGGCTGAATGAGGGCTAGAGACTGAGCACAGCGGCCACTCAACACCTTTATTGCAAACCACAACAGCTAATTAGAGAGAGAAAACAGAAGGGAATGCCTTGCCACAGTGGCAGGGTGGGGTGGGGGGGAGATGGGATTGGGGAGGGTGGGAGGGACACTGGGTTTACGGGTGGTGGAGAATGGGCACTGGTGAAGGGATGGGTTCCAAACTTTGTATGAGGGAAGTATTAGCACAAAAGTGTATAAATCTGTAACTGTACCCTCACGGTGATTCTCTAATTAAAAATAAATAAATTAAAAAAATATTTGTCATATTAATATAACATTTGATAAGTTAGTCAGTTTCTGGTTGTTCAGAAACTGGACATAGTAACAGTAAAGCACCTTGTGATTGTTCCAAAACATGGACATAGTGACCTTTCATGACCAGTCAGATGTTCCAGCAGTTCCTTTCCAGAAATTACTAGTTCAGTTTCTGGAAACATAAACTTAAGCCTAGTCAAAACTTAATAAAGTCAAAACTGACTAACTTCTCAAATGTTATATTAATATAACAAAATATTAATAGCTGTTAGCTTCGGCCTGTCAAGAATGCAGTCTGGCTCTAGGTCTGGCTTTAGGGTACCTAACATTTGCTCCTTTTTCTGTAGTTCATACGAGGAATCCTCCTAATATATGGGCCTGGTAAAGGGATCCACCTATTCCACTCTTTTTTAAAAAAAATTATTTATTTATTTAATTTTTATTGAATCACCGTGAGAAAAGTTACAAATCTTTCAGGTTTAAGTCTCAGTCATACAATGATCAAACACCCATCCCTTCACCAGTGCACATGTTCCACCACCAAGAACACCAGTAAACCTCCCATCCCAAGCCCCACCTGTCTGTGTGGCTGATGACTTTCGCTTTACTCTCTTTACTTTGACTACATTCAATATTTTAACGGAAAACTCACGACTATCACTTGGTATTTCCCTTCCAAATATCAGACCTGCCGAAAAGGCATTATTTGATAATTTCTTTTCCATTGCTGGGAATGAAGACATGTGAGGATTTTGATTTCTGGTGTTTCAGTAATTATGCCCAGAGAAATTTATGCCAGAATTCGCGTCACCACAAGCTTGTACCTCCGGTTAGTTGGCTCCATAATATGGCGGTTGCCACGCCGCCGTGAAAGGAAATGTCGAGATAGAAAAACCTTTCCCCTCCCAGGATGGCATGGGGACGTAGCATAGTTCACAGTCTAGAGGCATTTCTCTCAAGAAGCCGCTAGATGTCGAAAGAAGTTAGTGGGCCTCCGGGATCATCTGCTTTTGGGAGCGGAGGACTATTCCACTCTTTCTTTTCCAATATTTGTGGAAACTTTCTGTACTGTTGTCTGAGTACCATCAGTTGCGGAGTCAGAGAATAACCTGTGTCCTTCCCATGGTCCTTTTAAGTCACTTTCTTCAGTCTTATCTGGAGAGGGTCATCTCCCGTTGTCCAGACACATCACTGGTCAGTGTTTTCTGTCTATATGTGAAGCATGCACCCAGATCTTGATTCCTTCCACCCTCAGAGCAGTTGGTGTGGTCAAGGTAATCATGTAAGGACCTTTCCACTGAGAAGTGCCACGCGGGTGGCAGCCTTATGTTTCCTTATTCAGACCAGATCTCTCAAGTGTACGAATGAGGAGTTTACTCTGGCAGTGTGCTTCATGACCCACATGAGCTGGGCCTAATATATCTAGGGGCCAACGATAACTGGAGAAGAGAGAGATCATATATTCTGGATTACAATTTCTTTTTCAAGGCTAAGATGGAGAAGTAGCAATCGACTCAAAAGAATTTCAAAGGAAGCAGGGTTCCTCCATGAAGGGGTTCTCACTCACAAGAAGGGATTTTCTACCAACATCATGTTGCCCTAGAGACTTCACCACATAAATATTTAAAGGTATAATCGTCGAAGTTCCGTCTTCTGGAGCTACTTCCTTCTGACACAGGGGCGCTGACCCTACCTGTACAAGAGGTGAAATCTCAACCTGCCTTACTTCCATCTACTGCCATGTTCAAACCGTTCGTTTTATTTCTTTTTTGTTTTGTTCTATTTTGTTTTGTTTTGTTTTGCTTTTTGGGTCACACCCGGTGATGCACAGGGGTCACTCCTGGTTCTGCACTGAGGAATCACCCCTTGTGGTGCTCAGGGGACCATATGGGATGCTGGGAATCGAACCTGAGTTGGCCGCATGTAAGGCAAACGGTGTCGGTGGTGTCCATGTCCTTGTCAACATGGAACTTGGCCATGAGCATTGATTCATTCGAATGCCTAACAACCTGAATCGGACGATTATGGTAGAATAGATGTGGCTCACTGCCTGCAGTTTCTATCTTCATTGTTTCGCGAAGTTCAAGATGCCACTCTGTCTAACATTCATCGACTTAAAGAAGGCCTTCGAGTCTGTTGAGACTGAAGCGGTCATCGAAGCCCTAGCCAAACAGGGCATTCAAACTCAGTATATCAAAACCCTCCACGAGCTGTATTGTGGATTCACCACCAGGATTTCACCATTCTACAAGGAAGTGATCATTGATGTAAAGAGAGGAGGGGTTCGGAAGGGTGATATCATTTCACCGAAAGTCTTCAGTGCCACAATCGAGAACATCATGCAATGACTGTAATGGGAAGGAATGGGAGTGAAGATAGATGGTCGGCAACTACAACACCTCCGATTCGCTGATGATATCATTCTCATAATGCCAAACATTAGCTAAGCGGCACAAACGCTGGCCGACTTTGACCAAGAGTGTGGAAACGTTGGATTGCAGCTGAATCTCAACAAGATGATGCTCATGAAAAACGAACTAATTCCTGACGCTCCATTTGCTCTCAATGGAACGAACATCTCCAAATGCAGCAGCTGTGTGTACCTGGGTCGAGAAATCAACATGAGGAATGACTTGTTGCCAGAACTGCGCAGGAGGAAGAGAGCAGCGTGGACCGCCTTCAAGAGCATCCAAGAAGTGCTTAAGAAGACAAAGAACCTCCGACTCCAGGCACATCTTTTCGATTCCACCGTTCTTCCTACACTAACATATGCCTAAGAGGCCTGGGCCCTACGCAAACAGGATGAGAGCGCTATTAGGGTATCCCAAAGAGGACTCAAAAGATCTATGCTAGAGTATCACATCTCACTCAAGTGAGAGAAGGAATCCGGGGTTCTTTCCTCTGTCGGCGGTCAAGAATCAGGGATGCTGTCTCGTTTGCCAAGGCATCAAATATCAGATGGGCCGATCATGTAATTCGATTCAGAGACCACTGCTGGTCTAGAGCTGTTACCGACTGGATTCCACAGGACATCAGAAGACCACGTGGCTGCCCACCGACTAGATGGTCAGATTTCTTCGACAAATCCGTGAATGAACGATTTAAGGCTCTTCCTGTTCCTGGAGCAAGCAGATATCATTGGGCTGCACTAGTACGCAATAGGGACAAATGGCTATGTTACTGGTGCCCGCTCAAGCAAATCGAAGAAAATGGGAAGACAAGTGATACAAGTGATATATGGATCATACCCAGTGATTCTCAGGCTTACTTTTGGCGCTGCACTAAAAAATCACTCCTGACAGTGCTCGAGGAATCATATGAGTAGCTGGGGGTTGAGCCTTGCTGGACTCTTGGCTGCATTTAAGGCAAATGCCCAACCTGCTGTAATATCACTCTGGGCCATGCTCCACATGTCTTTTGTCATGCAAATAATGATAGAGTATCACAGAAAGTGCCATTGAAAAACAGACATGATATAATTTTGTATTTTTGTAAATTAAAAAAAATTTTATAGTTGTTCATGATGATCAGCCAGCACGCCTACGAGCCCCCAGTGCAGCACCATTGGGAAGAACAAGTAAAGAGACGCTTCTAAAATCTCTGGGCTAGGACGAAAGGAGACTTTACTGAGACCACTCGAGAAAATCAACGATCAACGGATAATGTGTATTTAAAAAAAAATTTAATCTAGAATTTCCATTCCTTTCATTCTTTTTTATTTTATTTTTTATTAGTGAATCGCCAAGAAGGTACAGTTATATATTTACATATTTTCGTGCTGTGTTTTGGTCATAAAATGTTCGAGAACTCATCCCTCCACCAGTGCCCATTCTTCACCACTGATGATCCCAGTATCCCTCCCACCCCCCAACCCAATCCCCCTCCACATCACCCCACTTCTGTGGCAGGGCATTCCCGTTTTCAACAGGATGATGTTGATGATGATGATGTTCATGATGATTGATCACATTCAATATTCCAACACCAATCCCACCACCATTGTGCCTTCCCACCACCAATATTGCTAATTTCCCAACACCACCCAAGCCTGCCTCAATAGCAGCCTCTAAATAATTTATTTTCTATCTCGCCCACATGGCAGAGCCTAGTAAACTACCTGTGGCATATTCGATATTAACAAACAGTAACAACAAGTCTCACAAAGGAGATGTTACTGGTGCCTGATCGAGCAAATCAATGAGCAACGGGATGACAGCGACAGTGGCAGTGATATACACGAGGGGATTTGAGGTACAGAATGCAGGTAGGTGTGATAGATTATTTACAGTAATAAAGCGCTAAAATGGAGGCAATTCTTTTATGGGGAATAACTCTAGAGACACTGTCTCCCAGGGCATCTATACTGCTTTTCTCTTTCCCATGCTTCTAGTACATATTAAACAATTAAGGTTACATTTTATTTATTTATTTACACACTTATTAACTTTTTGCTTTTGGGATTACACCGGTGATGCATAGAGGTTACTCCTGACTTTGCACTCAAGAATTACTCCTTGGGGTGCTCATGGAACACTCAGGATGCTGGAATCAAACCCGGTCGTCCACGCACACGCCCTACCCGATGTACTATTGCTCTAGCCATGAGTTGAAAAAGTGGTTACTTTCTTCAGTTTTGTCAAGGGTATTTTTTAATCCCTCCCTCTGACTGCAAACTTTTATAGCCACACTTGTGTTTTTTGGATCTCCTTATCTTTGGGTTCAGAGCGAGAGGACACATGCTGCAATTCACTGTGAGATGCTCTTCAGTGAAATGAACTAATTTGGAGAAATCGTTGTCTCCTGTCATGTCTATCACTGTTCTGGTTATGGAGGTCCGGTTAAATGCCAGTAGCCACGGGAGTCCTCCCTATTGTCTTTTGTTGACCCTCCTCTGTTTGTAACAGTGGAGTTATGAGTGCAAAAGGGGCTTGCGTGGCCTGTGGATCAGGAACTCAGACCAGCCCACGGCAGAGCCATACTGGTGCCTCAGAACTCAATACCTTCTCACTGCATGTGTGCATGAAGGGTCTGTGGCCTTAGCATGGACATGGTGAGGTCTGGAGGACCTGGCCCTCTCCCTGCTGACTGGTCTGGGAGCTCATAGCCCTGCCCACTGAGGGCTAATTGGGAGTTCCTTTTGGTACCCAGTTGTGCCAATCCTCAAAAAAATGTCTGGAGAAAATCCACCCTACTCCTCACATCTAGAGGTCCCTTTGAAAAATACTTCCCACTCACCCACACCATGAAACGGAGCACAAAGCTGCACAGATTCATTTCTTTGTAAGATTGATTTAGGCCTGTATGAACTTGGAGTCTCTGCGCTACAGATGATTGGTGAGAAAACAATGAATGCCTGAAATAACTGTATTATGAACAGCGTTGTCAAACCCAGTGTTTAAATAACGTTTAAACAGAAATTGCAAATCACGCCACACTATCATGTTAATAAATTGACATTTTGCCCAGATGAAGGGTAGCATTGTTGCTCTTTCGTCCCGTTGTTTTTTGATTTTCTGGAGCGGGCTACAGTAACGTCTCATTGTGAGACTTGGTGTTACTGTTTTTGATTATCGAATATGCCTCGAGTACAACAGGTGGGCATTTTTCTTGCACGTGGCAGACCTGGTTGATTTCTCCATCCTCTCGTTGAGCCCGGAAAGCTACCGAGAGTACCCCATCAGCACGGCCGAGTCTGGCAAGCTACCCGTGGAATATTCTTTAGGCCAAAAATAGAAACAACAAGTCTCCCAATGGAGACATTACTGGTGCCCTTGCTACCAGTACATACTAAACAATTAAGGTTACATTTTATTTATCACGTACTCATTTATTTTCTTTTTGCTTGTTAGATCACACACAGTGATGCACAGGGTTACTCCTGGCTTTATACTCAGTAATTATTCCTTGGTGTCACTCTTCTTGTCATATTGAATATGGCACGGGTAGCTTCCCAGGCTTTTCCGTGCAGTGGGATATCTTGGTAGGGGTCCTTTCCTTTTTCCCACTAATGATCTCCATCCATCATCCTTTTAACTTATAATACACACTTATATTCCTTCCTTAAAGTCATGTCTCACAGATTTTAACCTTAATTTTACTGAACTTAATATACTTTGATCTACCAAGAAATTTGGAAACAAGATGGTAATCAGGATCTCAATGACCATGACTAAGTGTACTCTGCGGCACTCTATTCAAAGCATTACATCAGTCCCATTGATATTCAAAACTTCATAATTAAAGATCTTATAACATAGGATTCAGAATTATACTTAAAATACTCACAAGATTCACATATATCATTTACCTACATATTCCTTCAATTTGCCCACTTCATCACTGCCAGTGGACTGCATTTGTATTTTTTTTAATTTTTAAAATTTTTTTATTGAATCACCATGTGGAAAGTTACAAAGCTTTCAGGCTTAAGTCTCAGTTACACAATGCTCAAACACGCATCCCTTCACCGGTGCACATATTCCACAACCAAGAACCACAGTAAACCTCCCGCCCACACCCCCACCTCCCCAACCCCCACCCCGCTGTGTAGCTAATAAATTTGACTTTACTTTCTCTTTACTTTGATTACGTTCAACATTTCAACAATTATTGTTTTTTTAAAGTGACTTTAACCTCAATTTTTATTTTCTTTCCAGGACACCAGTCAAATCATCACATATGCAGTTTAAGCTTGTATTTTTAAACAATCCTTGAAAATCACAAAAAAATAGAGAAAGGGAACAAAATTTTAGATTATTCATATTTTTCGGAGAACACAGGTCAAATATTTCTTCTAGTTTTCTGTTTTATCTCTTAGTTCCTTTCTTAATTTTTGAGAACAAAGCTCTTCTACTAGAATATTTTAGACCTGAAATTCCTGTTTGCCACAAATACATATTTTGTCTACTGGATATTCCCTATTTAAAAAGCGTTCACAACTTTTAGCACCTAAGTATTAACCCCCTAACGTCAAGACTGGAATCAACATAATACTGTGATCTGTAACCATTCTCAGCTCTCACTTGCCTCCACTGAGAAGGGAGAGGGGACCAGGGCCAGCTGCCTCTGCTCAGCTGCAAGGTCACTAAACCAAAGGGGCCATTTTTAACCGCTTGGGTGTAAAGGGACTCACTTTTTTTCCTTCAGCAAGAAGGCCTGAGGCGGGTCTTAAAGTCCAGCAAAAAACTGATGTGTTTAAACTCTGATGGTATTAAAGTTTTGCAACAATTTTACAAATTTAGAAACTCATGTTTTTGGGCTGGAGTCAGCACAGCAGGTAGGGCGTTTGCCTTGCACGCGTCAAACCCGGGTTTAATTCCCAGCATCCCATATGGTCCCCTGAGCACGGCCAGGGGTAATTCCTGAGTGCAGAGCAAGGAGTGACACCTGAGTATTGCTGGGTGTGACCCAAAAAGAAAAAAAACTCATGTTTTTAACCCATTACTCTTTAAACTTGTTTTCATGTAAAACAATAATTTCTACTCATATCCTGATAATCCAGTACAAATATAAACACATATACATTAACACACTACCTTAAGAAACCCTTGAACCATAATTTTTTTCTATTTTCTTTTTTTTATGAGGCATAGGAAAAACTTCTTGGCTTAATTCTAAAAGTCCTTTATTTTCTCAAATCATAAGATTTTTACACCAAATACTTTACAAATTCACATTCAAACATGCCTTAGACACAGAACCAGGCCATTGGTACTCACCAAAGTTTTAAATAGCAGCATAAGAAAACATTTTCTATTTGCATCTTTGCATGCACTGTTTGACCTTTCTTCACCTCTCCCAAGAGGTCACTGTCCTTGGACTTGGAATTGATGAAATGGTCAATCACAAGGGAATGTGGTGTAGACTGGGTCTGACCCATAATGAAATCAAGCACAAGAGGAGTCAAAAACAGAGTCAACTAAGACACACTACACTAGACGTCCATCACATCCGACAGAAAAATGACCAACAGACAAACAGTGAAAAATGTCAGTCCTTTCCACGCAAACCTCTCCAGATCTGACTGCCCTGAGAACCTACTGAACGCAGTCCAAGTAGAGCTTGCAGTCCCAGGTTATCAGGGACATCTCCCTTCACACTCTGCTATTGTTGACCCTCCAGTGCAACTGGTGGAGTCAGAACCCTTGTAAAATGTCTGACCATCATCAGAAACCCCTTTAACTCAGGCCCCTCATTCTCATGGAGACTGCCCCTGAGCCTCAGGCCTCTCAGTCTCAATGAGACTACTCCTGAGTTCCTTCCCTCAGGGTTCTGGGTCTCACGGACACCACCTCTGAGTAACCTTGTATTTTTGTTTTCTTTTAGAAAAACTCTGCACTGTTCTAAGGTCTGTGTAGGTTCATCCGAGATCTCGGACGAGCCCCCAAATGGTGCATCTCGGGTCTTGGGTCACAAATAGTGATAGCTAGACCTCTTTTCTTCCTATCTGTGTAAACTAGATATCTTTTAGTAGCCTAACTGCTATCGCCAGAATTTCCAGTACTATACTGAATAAGAGTGGGAGGGCAAGCAACCATGTCTTATCCCTGATATAAGAGGGTAGGGTGTTAGGTTCTCCTCATTGAGAATGATGCTTGCCATGGGTTTGTGGGAGATGGCTTAGACTCTATTGAGGAATGTTCCTTCCATGCCCATTTTGCTGAGAGTTTTCGTCATGAACGGGGGCTGGATCTAGTCAAATGCTTTCTCTGCATCTATTGATGTGGTCATATAGTTTTTTATCTTTTCTTTTATTGATATGATGGATTATGTTGATTGACTTGAGAGTGCTAATTCATCCTTGAATCCCCGGGATGAGTCCTACTTGGTCATGGTGTATGATCTTTTTTATGAGTCCTTGAATTCGGTTTGCAAGGATTTTGTTGAGGATCTTTGCATCTGTGTTCATCAGGGTTATCTGTCTTTAATTCTCTGTCCCTGTAGAGTCTCTGTCTTCTTTTGGTATCAGGGTGATATTTGCTTCATAGAAGCTGTTTGGGAGTGTTTTTGATTCTTCGATTTCCTGAAAGATCTTTAAAAAGTTTGGAAGTCCTCCTTGATGATTGGAGGAATTCACTAATGAATCCATGTGGCACAAATTGTATATTCCTATGGGGTTATGAGTGCTAAAGTGACTCCAGTGGCCTGCAGAGGCGGGTACTCTGACCCAGGACAAGGCAGAGTCATAGCCCCACTGAGCCACCTCCAATGCCTCAGCCCTCTCTACATTCCTCCTGCATGTGTGGAGGAATGGATACGGTCGCATGGATACGGTCAAGACAGAAGACCTGGGCCATTTCCTCTTCTACCTGTTCTGGGAGCTCACAGCCCTGCCCACTGAGGTGAACGTTCGTGCTGGTGCCCAATTTGCCAATCACTGTAAAAACGTTTAGAGAATATCCATCCCACTCCTCAAACACAGTGGTCCCTTTGAAAAATACTTCCTAGCCACCCACACAATAAAACTGAGCACTAATCTGAAGATTCCTCTCAGCGTAAAGATTTTTTAATTTTTTTTATTGAATCACCATGTGGAAAGTTACAGAGCTTTCAGTCTTAAGTCTCCGTTGTACAATATTCAACACCCATCCCATCACCAATGCACATTTTGCACCACCAGGAGCCCCGGCATACCTCCCCCCCACTCCACCCCACCCCCGCCTGTGTAGCTGATAGATTTCACTTTACTTTGATTACCTTCAATATTTCAGAAAGAAACTCACTATTATTGTTTTAGTTTCCCCCCAAGTCAGACCTGTTGAAAGGAACCATTTGATAATGTTTTACATTGCTGGCAATTAAGAGATATGAGGTCTAGCACGGCTTCGATAGAAGCCGCGCG
Organism: Sorex araneus; assembly: GCF_027595985.1. Taxonomy (NCBI): domain Eukaryota; kingdom Metazoa; phylum Chordata; class Mammalia; order Eulipotyphla; family Soricidae; genus Sorex; species Sorex araneus. Next base: position 31,754,959 of record NC_073306.1, on the reverse strand, counting down.
GTTTTGGATTTCTGTAGTTTAGTAACAAAGCCCAGGCAAATTTCTGCCAGAAATTGCATCACTGCAAGCTTTTACTTCCCTTTGTGGTGCTCATAAAATGGGAAAGCCGAGAGAGAAAAACACTTCCTTCCTGGCACTGCATGGGGCAGTGGCTCAGTTCACAGTCTAGAGACATTTCTGAGAGCTGCTGGTGCCCAAAGTAGTTTAGTTTGGCTCGGGGATCATGCTCGTGCTGGAGTGGAAAGGCCACACACGTGTGGCCACTGCGCTTAAATATCAACGTATAGATTGACTAAGGCCTCTGTGAACTCTTGGAGACCCCGGAGCTATAGCTTATTGATGCAGAAAACATGAATGCCTGAAACAACTGTTTTATGAACAAACAACTGTTTTATGAACAACTTTGCAAATCATAGAGTGTAAATAAAGTTTAATTAAAAACAGTCAAATTTTTCCAGAAAATCATGTTTCAATAATTACTTCTCGCCCAAGTGATGGGGCAAGTTCCCACTAGAGGAGATGGCCCGCCTCGCCCGCCCCCCCCAAACCAGCACAGGCCTGCCAGCAGCCAGAACAGGGCCAGGGTCAGGAAACCCAGTGTCACCTGCCCCAGCCAGCCTCCCTCCACAGCCCACCTGGACCACAGGAAGCTCAGGGTCCACAGGAGGCTACACACCCTTGGAGACTTGGTGGGCGGGGCTGCCTTCAGGCCAGACAGGGTGGGGATCGTTTTAGTGCAGAAGCCAGGCTTATGAAGGACCCTGACTCACCTGTGTCCCTGCATGGCTGAGAGCTGCTCTGGGATGAAGGGGTGCGGGCAGGAGAGCGAGCACGAAAAGTGTTCTTCCACTTGAGCGCCAAGTGGGCTCAACTCTATAACAGTAATGGAGGCTACATGGCACCATCACATTTTTGTTTGTTTGGGGTAGCATCTGGAGATTCTCAGAACTTGGTCTTGCTTGATAGCAATGAGATCACTTCTACTAGGGCTCAGGTGCCATCCAGGGTGCCAGATAGGACCGGGACAGGCCACCTGCAAAACACTGTAGTATCTCTCCTGACCCCCTTCACAAAAAGTCTTCTCTCTAAGCCTCATTTTGCCCAGTTTGTAAAGTCCAGTGGCCATTATAAGGGCCAGAGTGATAGAACAGTTGGTAGTGCAATTGCTTTGCACGCAGCTGTTCCCATTTGATCTGAGCATCCAGTATATGCCAGTAGCCTTTGGTCTAGCAATTCAAATTGCTTTAGCATTTTTCTAAGTCTTTATTATATAAGGATTTGAGACAAGAAGGGCCAGAAATACTGATACTGAGGGAGCAACAACAGCCGGTATGTGGGAGGGGCGGGGTAGGTAGGGTGGGGCAATTTACTGTCTGTTTCCAAAGGGCATCTCTGTTCCGGTTTGAACCTGGGTTTATTTTTTAATTTTTATTGAATCACCATGTGAAAAGTTACAAAGCTTTCAGGCTTAAGTCTCAGTTACATAATGCTGGAACACCCATCCCTTCACCGGTGCACATATTCCACCACCAAGAACCACGGTAAACCCGCCCCCCACTCACCCCCGCCCCCTAGCCCCCCACCCGGCCTGTGCAGCTGATAAATTTCACTTTACTTTCTCTTTACTTTGATTACATACATACAAACAAAAAAATCACTATTATTGTTAGAGTTTCCCCTCCTCCCACCCCCCCCAGGAGTTGGACCTGCTGGAAAGGAAGCATTTGATAATTTATTTTCCGTTGCTGAGAATGAAGAGATATGAGGTCGTGTGGCCACAGTAACGGCCTCCAGGTTCTGGATTTCTGTATTTTAGTACAGGCGGTGCTGAAGTCTCCGACTACAATTGTGCTGCTAGCAATGTCCTCCTTAAAGTCTGTTAGGACTTGTTTTAAGTATTTAGCTTGTCGCTCATTAGGTGCGTATACGTTTAAGAGTGTGATTTCTTTCTTTTGTACATATCCCTTGATAAATAGAAAGTGACCTGCGCTGTCCCTTCTAAACTTTTTCAACCTGAAATCTATGTTGTCGGAAACTAGTATGGCCACCCCAGGTTTTTGAGGGAGTTGTTTGCTTGCAGGATTGTTTTCCATCCTTTGACTTTAAGTCTGTGTTTGTTCTGACTGTTCAGGTGTGTTTCTTGTAGGCAGCAGAATGTTGGGTTTTGTTTCCGAATCCATTTTGCCATTCTGTGTCTTTTAATTGGTGCACTTAGACTACTGACATTGAGAGAGATTATTGTCATGGGGTTTGTGTCAGCTTTCTGTGGGGTTTATTGTTCTTGTGGGGTTTTTCCTTGTCTTACAAAAGCCCCTTTAGTCCTTCTTTTAATTTTGGTTTTGAGTTTATCAAGTTGCTTTTTTGTAACATATTTATTATACCTTTGAATGAACTGATATTACAGGTTGGTGTAAGGAATTCTTGGTAAAAAACAGTGACAAAAGTCAAAATGTGTAAGAAGTGTAAGAAGCCCTCATCTAGACCAGGGTTTCTCTCCCTGAGACTCATGGATATTCGAAACATCCAGGATAGGAGACTAATTGTGCACAGCTAGGACAGGGAGGGCCATGTCTGCAGACAAAAGAGATGCTGCTGTGACTGGGTGTGAATGTCCTTTAGGCCCTAAAGAGCTCGGCCAGAGAGTTGCCTACAAGCATCCAAACGCTGTGATGGAGACTCAGATTTCAATCCCACCAAGGCCATATTCAAGAAGGGTTTGACTTGCTTTTGGCTCACCCGGGTCTGATTCCCAGAATCACATATGGTCTCGGGAGCACCGCCAGAAGTATTTCCTGAGTGCAAAGCCAGGGGTAAGCCCGGTGAATTGCCAGTGTGACTCAAAAAGCAAAAAGTAAATAAATAAATAATAAATAAAATGTAAGTGTAATTGTTTAATATGTACTAGTAGCAAGGCAAAGAGAAAAGCACATATTGTATAAGGTCGAACCAATGCTGGAACTGAATTGCCCATACTGACCATCAAAGAAAAAAGAGAGAGAGAGAGAGAGAGAGGAAAAACAACTGAAACTAACCACTTTTCTTCACATCTGAGACTTTCCTCAGTGGTAGAGTAATTTTCTTGCATTTTAGGACACCGGTTTGGACAGCAATCAATCAATCAACATATATGTATATATATATATATGTAAATATGGTGGGCAAAGGGGTTTCAGGTGTTATGAAAACCTCTTAGGTTAGTGGACAAACGAGAGTCCGGGTTCAAACCGAAACAGAGATACGATTTGTGACAAATCGTATCACTAACATGATAGTCTGGAGTGATTTTGCAATTTCTCTTTAAACTTTCTTTAAATACTGGGTTTGACATAGCTTTTCATAATACAGTTCTTTCAGGCATTCTTTGTTTTTGTACCAACCTGCTGTAGCTCAGAGCCTCCAAGTTCATAGAGGCCTGAGTCAATCTTACAGAGAAAGGAATCTGCAGCTTTCTGCTCTGTTTCAGGCAGTGGGTGCGTGGGAAGTATTTTACAAAGGGATTCCTGGGTGTGAGGTGTAGAGTGGATTTTCTCCAGACTTTTTTGGTGGATTGGCACAACTGGGTACAAAAAGGTACTCCCAACTAGCCCCCAGTGGGCAGGGCTATGAACTCCCAGACCAGTCAGCAGGGAGAGAGGCCCAGGGCCTCCAGACCTCACCATGTCCATGCAAAAGCCACAGTCCCTTCGTGCTCACATGCAAGAGGTAAGTAGAGAGGGCTGAGGCACCGTTACGGCTCAGTGGGGTTATGACTCTACCTCGACCTGGGTATGTGTTTCTGATCCACAGGCCACCAAAACCCGTTTTGCACCATAATCCAGCTGTTATAAACAGAGGAGAGTCAAAAACAAGACATGGGCAGGTCATCCGTGGCTACTGGCATTTGACCAGACCAAAGTAAACTGAAAAGTGATCGTCACGAGAGTAGACAATTATTTCTCAAAATCAGTTTTTTTCATCAAACAACATTTCACAGTGAAGTTCACCATGTGTTCTCTTGCTCTGAACCCAAAGATAAAGAGATACAAAAAAACAGGAGTATGTATATAAAAATATGCAGATGAGAGGGTGGGATTACAATATCCTCGCCACAACTGAGAAAGTATCCACTTTTTTCCATTCACGGCTGTAGCCGTACTTCAGGTAGGGCAATTTCCTTGCACGTGGCCGACGCGGTTTCATTCCCAGCATCCTGTCTGGTTCATCGAGCATTCACAGGAGCAATTACAGAGTGCAAACCAGGAGTAACCCCTGTGCATCACCTTGTGTTTTCCCAAGAGCAAGATGAAAACAAATGCTAATAAATAAATAAAATGTAACCTTAATTGTTTAATATGTACAATAGCAAGAGAAAGAGAAGAGTAGTATAGATGCTTCAGGTGACATAGTGTCTCTACAGTTAATCTCCATAAGATAATTGCTTCCATCTAAACGCTTTACCACTGTATATAATCTATCACTCCTACATGCATTCTGCACCTCAAAACCCCTCATCATCATCAAGATAATCATCATCATCCCGTTAGTCGTCGAATTTCTTCAGCGGTTTAAGTAACATCTCCATTCATCCTAGCCCTGAGATTTTAGAAGCCTATCTTTACTCGTCCTTTCCAATGGTGCCGCATTGGAGGCTCTTTCAGGGTCAGGGGAATGAGACCCATCATTGTTACTGATTTTGGCATAGGAATACATCATGGGGAGTTTGTGAGACTCTCCTATGAAGGCAGGAAACTCTTGGTAGCTAGCCAGGTTCTCACAGAGGGAGAACTAGGCTATAAGATGTCTTGCGACTGCCACGTAAACTTACACAAAAGCCCTCCTGTGCATATAATATATGTTATGTATCTGCCTAATATAGATATTATATAAGGGCTATTATATTTTGAAATTATATGTCCATACTGGCCATCTGAAAAATATATAGTAACAACTTTTGCAGTCATTAAGAAGTAGTTTAGTGGTAGAGCAATTGTCTTGCATGTCAAGACCTAGGTTTGGACTGCAAATACAATATAAATTAGAAAATAAACGAAGAAAAAATGTATTTAAGGTTCTATCGAAAACTCTGAGGTTACAGTGCAAAGGAAAATCCCAGGTTCAATCCAAAACAGAGATGTCCTGTGGAAATAGAAACAGTAAACCGCCCCGCCCTCCTGCCCCGCACCCCCACATAGCAGGATGTTGTAACCCCTTAAGTATCAGTACTTCTGGCCCTTCTTTGTCTCAAATCCTTATAAAATAAAGACTTTTAAAATGCTAAATCAATTTGATTTGCTAGAGCAAAGTCTACTGGACCATACTGGATGCTCAGATCGAACAGGGACAGCTGCGTGCAGAGCAAATGCACTACCGAAAGTTCTATCACTCTGGCCTTTATAATGGTCTCTGGTCTTTATAAACTGGGAAAAATGAGTCTTAGAAGACTTTTTGTGGAGGATGTCAGGAGAGATCATACAGTGTTTTGCAGGTGGCCTGGCCAGGTCCATTCTGGCACCCTGGATGGCCCCTGAGCCCTAGTAGGAGTAAGCCCTTTGCTCAGAAGCAGGAGTAAGTTCTGAGCATCTCCAGGTGCTACCCAAAACAAACACAATTATGATGGAGGCGTGCAGCGTCCATCACCGTTGTAGAGTTGGGCCCACTTTGCGCTCAATAGTAGAGCATTTTGCGTGCTCGCACTCCTACCGTCACCGCTCCATCCCAGGGGTGCTCTGAGCCATGCAAAGGGACACAGGTGAGTGTGGGTCCTTCATTGACCTGGCTCCTGCACTGACAAAGATCTCCACCCAGTCTGTCCTGGGGGCAGCCCCGTCCACCCAGGTCTCTCAGGGCCCTGAGCCTCCTAGGACCCTGAGCCTCCTGTGGGGCAGGTGGGCTGAGGAGTGAGCTTGGTCTGGGCAGGTGACACTGGGTTTCCTCACCCTGGCTGCGCTCTGTCTACTGGCAGATCTGTTGTGGTTACGAGGGAGTGTCGAGGGGGACCATATCCATGGTGGGAACTTGCCTCCTCACTGAGGCAAGACGTAGTTTTTGAAACATGATTGTCTGGAATAATTTGACTGTGTTCAATTAAATTTTATTTACGCTCTGTGATTTACAAAGTTGTTCATAAAATAGTTGTTTCAGGCATTCATTGCTTCCGCACCAATCAGCTATCGCTCTGGGATCTCCAAGAGTTCACAGAGGTCTTAGTCAATCTTTACATGGAAAGGAATCTGCAGACTTGTGCTCTGCTTCATGGTATGGATGGGTAGACGTGTTTTTCAAAGGGAACACTGGGTTTGAGGAGTGAGCTGGATTTTCTCTAGATGTCTTTTCAGGGATTGGCACAATTGGGTGCTAGCAGGAACTCTGGCCTCAGTGGCAGGCCCGTGAGCTTCTAGACCAGGCAGAAGGGAAAGAAGGCCAGGTCTCCCAGACCTGACCATGTCCATGCAAAGCCACAGATCCTTCCCTGAACACATGCAGGAGGAAGGTAGAGATGTTTGAGGCACCAGAGATGCCTCAGAGGGGCTATGACTCTGCTTGTCCTGGGTCTGAGTACCTGTATCCACATGCCACTTCAGCCCATTTAGCACTCCTAACCCCACAGGAATATACAGAGGAATGGCACATGGATTCACTAGTGAATACTTGCAAATCTTTGATGAGGACTTCCAATCCTTTTAAAGGTTTTCCAGGAAACTGAAGAATCGGAAACACTTCCAAACAGCTTCTCTGAAGCAAATTCACCCGGAAACCAAAAGCAGACAGAGACACCACACAGAAAGAGTATTTAAGTCAGATATATCTGATGAACACAGATGCAAAGATCCTCAACAGAATTCTTGCAAACATAATCCAAGGACTCATAAAAAAGATCATACACCATGACCAAGTAGGACTCATCCCGGGGATTCAAGGATGGATTTACCTTCGCAAGTCAATCAACATAAACCATGATATCAATAAAATATAAACACCATATGACCACATCACTAGATTAGAGAAAGCACTTAACTAGATCCAGCGCCCGTTTATGATGAAAACTCTCAGAAAAATGGGCATTCAAGGAATATTCCTCAATAGAGTCAAAGCCATCTCCCACAAGTGCATGGCAAGCATTGCTCTCAATCCGGAGAACCTAACAACTATCCTCTTAGATCAGAGACAAGACAAGGTTTCTGCCCTCCAAACTCCTATCCAATATCACTTGTATCACTTGCATCACTTTTCATCCCGTTGAACATCATTTGCTCAAGTGGGTGCCAGGAACGTCTCCATTTGTCCCTGTCGCGTGCTAGTGCAGCCTAATGATATCTGCTCGCTCCAGGAACAGGAAGAGTCTCAGACCGTTCATTCAGGGATTTGACAAGAAATCTGACCATCTAGTTGGTGGGCGGCCACGCGGTCTTCTGATGTTCCGTAGAATCCAGTCGGTAACAGCTCTAGTCCAGCGGTTGTCTCTGAATCTCATTACATGACTGGCCCATCTGATTTTTGATGCCTTGGCAAACGAGACAGCGTCCTGATTCTTGACGGTCAATTGAAGTCAGAACTCCGGATTCCTTCTCTCACTTGAGTGAGATGGGATATTCCTACATAGCTCTTTAGATTCGTCTCTGGGATACTATTCAATATAGTACTGGAAATTCTGACCATAGCAGTTAGGCAAGAAATAGATATCGAGTGTATACAGATAGAAAAGGAAGAGGACTAGCATCACTATTTGTGACCCGAAAGCCGGGGTATATCATTTGGGGGCTCGTCTCAGATCTCGGATGAACATACACAGACCTTAAAAGAGTATGGAGGTCCTAAAAGAAAACAAAAATCCGCGGTCACTCAGGGGTGGTCTCTTTGAGACCGAAAGGGCTGAGTGAAGGAAATCAGGAGTAGTTTCATTGAGACTGCGAGGCCTGAGTTTCAGGGGCAGTCTCCTTGAGACTGAAGGGCCTGAGTAAGAGGAGGGATTTGATGACCGTCAGACATTTTACATGGCCTCTGACTCCTCCAGTTGCACTGGAAGGTCAACACGAGCTGAGTGTGAAGGGAGACGTCCCTGACACTTTGGGACTGCAAGATCTACTTGGACTCCATTTGGTAGCTTCTCAGGGGATTTAGATCAGGAAAGGTTTTTGTGTATACAACCGACATTTTTCACTGCTTGATTTTTCACTGTTGGTCATTTCCGTGTCAGATAATGTGGACGTCTGGTGTACTGTGTCATCGTGTGACTCTGCTCTTGACTCCCCTTGTGCTTTCATTATGGGTCAGATTCAGCATACCCCATTTCCCTTGTGATTGATCATTTCAGCAATGAAAAGCACAAGGGCCATGATCTCTCGATACAGGAGAAGATAGGTAAAACAGTGCAGAGATTAGAATAGGAAATGTTTTCTTATCCTGCTGTTAAAGCAAGGTAGAATTGACATCTGCACCTGTATGTTCATTGCAACACTATTAACAATTGCCAGCATCTGGAAGCCACCCGAGTACCTGAGAACAGAGGACCGGTTAAAGAAGTTTTGGTACATCTACACTATGGAATACTATGAAGCTGTTAGGAAAGATAAAGTTATGAAATTTTCTTATAAATGGATGGTCGTGGAGAGTAGCATGCTAAGTGAAATGAGTCAGAAGGAGAGGGACAGACATAGAATGACTGAACTCACTTGTGGAATATAAAAAAAAAACCTATTTTGAGGCTGACACCCAAACAGTAGACACAATGTTGCTTCAAAGGTGGAAGCCTGTCTCAAGAGAAAGAGAAGAAGGCAGCAGAAATAAAGAAGGGATCACCATGTCAATGATGCTTGGAGGAATATTTCGTTAAAGGAGATGTGTGCCGAAAGTAAAGGACCAAACGAGATACCTTTTCAGTTTCTGAATTGGACAATTCCATCTCAGCAGGGTCCCATGAGATACCTTGAGAACTGGAGTGAAAGCACCACCGTAGGGCGTTTTCTTTGCACGATTTAAATCCGGGGTCAATTCCTCCATCCCTCTCGAAGACCCCAGAAAGCTAGGAGCGTATCTCGCCCACACAGGAGAGCCTGACAAGCTACCTGTGGCATATTCGATATGCCAAATACAGTAACAACAAGTATCAAGATGGAGACGTTACGGGGGCCGCTCAGGCAAATCATTGAAGAATGGGACGATAGTGCCAAAGTGCTACAAGTTTTTTTTTTTTATGCCAGGGTACCAAACCCTTCGATGCTCCTTGCTTACTCCCGACTCTGCACTCCGGATTCAATCCTCGTGGTGTACGAATGACCTTACTACATGCTGGGATCAAATTTAGAAGGCTGCGAGCAAGACAAATGCTCTACCCACTTTTCTATCAATTTGTCCCTGATAAAAGACCAAAATGGTCTGTATAAGCTGGGCAAACAGAAGTTTAGAGAAAAGATGTTTAGTGGAGGGGGTCAGGAAAGATTCTACAATGTTTACCTGGTGGCTTGAACGGGTCATATCCGGCACCCTGGATGACTATTAGCCCTAGCTGGAGTGATCACATCGCTCAGAGACAGTTTTAAGTTCTGAGCACCTCAAGTTATGATGCAAAACAAACAAAGATGTAATGAAGTCACGTAGGGTCCATCGCTACTCGAGATGTGAGACTATGTTGCACTCAGGAGAAATCGAGCGTATTTCCTGCTCTATCTCCTCTCTGCACCCCTCCATACACAGCTGCTCTCACCCCTACAGAGGGACCAGGTGTGTCTGGGTACTTCACTGGCCTGCTTCCTGCACTGACAAAGATCCCCACCCTGTCTGGCCTGAGGGCAGCCCCGCCCCCCCAGGTCTCTAACGGGGCGGAGCCTCCTGAGGACCCTGAGCCCCCATGGTGAGGCATGGGTTTTGAGGGTTTTGGCTGAACTGGGGCACGTGACACTTGGATTCCAGGACCTGGCACTGCTCTGGACTGCAAGCACGCTTCTCCTATGGTGGGAATATTCCCCCTCTCCTGGGCAAAGTGTCCTAATGATTGAAAATTGATTATCTTGAATAATTTTACTATTTAATTTAAATGTTATTTTAACACTGGGACTGATGGAGTGGTTTATAATACACTTGTTTCAGGCATTCATTCTCCTGCACCGATCGCCTGCAGCTCCGGGACTCCAAGATCATAGAGGCCTGAGTCAATGTTTAAAGAAAAAGAATTTCTGCAGATTTGTGCTCCGTTTCAGAATGGAGGTGGGTGTAAAGTATTTTTCAAAGGGACCACTAGATTTAAGGAGTGAAGATTTTCCAAAATTTATTTATTGGAATTGGCACAATTGGGCACCTGAAGGAACTCCCATTTAGCCCTCAGAGGGCAGGGCTATAAGCTCCCAGATCAGGCAGAGGGAGGGTTGCCCAAATCCTCCAGACCTCACCAGGTCCTTGCAAAGGTCAAGTATTTCGTGCACACTCGCAGGAGCAAGATAGAAAGGACTGAGGCACCGGAGAAAACTAGGGGGGCTATGCCTCTGTCTCGGCCTGGATCTAAGTACTTGCCCCCACTAATCCCCTAAGCCCCTATAGAACTCTTAAAGATACAGACATAAACAGAGGAGGGCCAAGGCATGATAATGGGCAGGTAGCCCTTGGCTGCTGGCATTTGACCAGACCACAGTGACCTGAACAGTCATAGTCACGACAGGAGACAACTCATCCTCAAAATTTGTTTATTTCATCAGAGAGCATTAAAGAGTGGAGGGCACGTTGTGTCCTCTTACTTTGATCCAGAGAATAAGAAGATACAAAAAAACATGTGTACAGACATAAAAATAAATGACATCAGGAAAAGGGTCTACAAGCGAGATAGTCCAGCAGGGAAGGCAACTGGCTTGCACATGGAAAAGCACAGTCGATCCCGCAAAGGCATACGAGGGCCTGAGCACCGCCAATAGAGCACGGAACTAGGGCTAAGAAAGTGCAAGGCAGCGCGGCAAAAACAGGCCCAACCTAAAGTAGACCTTTAAAAATGACTTGAAATCCTTTACAAATACATTGAATTTCAGTTTTACATGCAAAAAAGTCAATGTACAGTTCATGATTCGGTGTCCATCGATGTCATATAAGTATCTCATAAAAATATTCATGAAAACGTCAACTCTTTAAAATAAAAGTGGTACAGTAGATCAGAGTTCTGGCTCAGAGGGTGGAGTGCCATGCTCTGCAACAGGAATCCGACACTCAGTCTCCAGGACCTCACAGTCTCCTGAGCACCTCAGGGTGTGGCACAGTTGCCAAAAACAGTAACAAGAGAAATAAAATGTCATAATATCATCTTCAATATATAGAGCTTAGTGTGAATTGCCAAGAAAAGTCTTCACTGGGAGACGAGGCTGTTGAGTGTATCGTTCATGGACAAGCATTATCTGTGCACTCTTGCATGCTGCTTTAAATGATCAGCTCGGGCAAAGTCCATGGGACACTGAGGACAGCGGAAGGGACGCTCTCCAGTGTGTGTCTTCTTGTGTCTTCTGAGTTCATCGGAGCGGGGGAATTTCCACGGACACCCTTTCACGTCGCACACATAGGGCTTGTCTCCTGGAAGAGAGAGATGTGTCATTTGTTATGCATGGAGCAGAAAATGGTGTGAGCATGGGTAGGGGGACCAGCTGAGCAGACTGGAAGATGTGTAGGAGAGAGGAAGAGAAAGACTGCATGATCTGGAGAAAGAGGAAAACTGGAAGAGGATAAGGGACATCCAGAGCACTCAGAGAGTCAGAGCAGGGAGAAAATTGTGGTGAAGGGGTATTTGTGCCCGAGAGACAAGATCAAGATGAGCCCCAAAGGGCAAACCAATCTCTCCATGTCCCAACCGCCCACAGTCAACTCCACAGAGACCAGCCAGCTGGACTCTGGCCATAATTAGGCTCCCCCTAGGACCGCGGGCACTTCCTCGCTCATCTCGCAACCTTTTCTAGGCCACTAGAGAAACTTAGCATGAAGGGAGGAGCAACAATCTGAACTGAGTGTCAGTTGTTCCTACTCACCAGTGTGGACTCGTTCATGGATTCGCAGGTGGGAAGCTTTGTTGTACTCCTTCCCGCAGCCCTGGAAAGGGCACACATAGCGCTTCAGACCATCCGCGTTTATGATGTACTCTCTCCTCTGGCGCTTCTTTGGCCGCTCTGATTCCAGGGATGGTCCTTGCGCCAGAGGGGCACTTGCATACAGGAATCCTGATTGTGGCAGTGGCGATCCCTGTGGCACCATCTGGATGCTATAGAGGCTCTGGGTGTCACTCTGAGACACAGGCTGACTGCCAGTGGAGGTCTGGTCACTGATGAAAGTCATTGTCGGGAGCCCTGTCACAGGGATCATCGGCACTCCAGAATGGGGCATCTGGTTCCCATTCATGGTGTGGACCCTGCTGAATGGCACCTGATTCACCCTTAATATTTGGGCACCAGTGAAAGGCAACTGGTTCCCGCAGTAGGACTGGTTCGTGTTCATGGACACTGGAGTCCCAAATACAGTCTGCTGTCCAGTGAGAGACATCTGGCTCCCACTTGGTGTCTGGTATCCACTGGAAAGTATCTGATTTCCCCATAGCGTTTGGACACCGACCATGGGCATCTGGATTCCATTTATAATCTGGGTACCAGTGTATGGTATGTTGTACACACACGGGGTCTGCCCATTCCCCTGTTTCTGGGTGGCACACTCTTGTAGGGTCTGGTCCCCATGGAAGGTCTTCAGCATGTCTGTGTCAGAAGTCATGTGGGCGGCAACTGTGGGATTGCTCTGAGCAGAGCAGCTCATGTTCTGCTCCCGAGAAGTCGTCTCCATCAGCTCCTCGAGGAGCTGGTCCAGCGCACTCTCCTTGTCTTCAGTTGGCACCTTTGGACTGCCTTGGCCCTGCAGAGTCAGAGACTCTGAGAATTGGGTCCCTTCAGCGACTGTATCTGGATGATTAGCCTGGTTCTTACATGGCTCATTTGGGCTGCCCTGAGCCTGGAGTGTGACAGGCCTGGGGATCTGCAGCTCCCTAAGGAGCTGATCGAGAATGTCCTGCCCTTCAAGGGCCTCTTGTGTTCTTGCTGGGCCCTGGGGAGTCAGAGGACCACAGAGCTCAGGATCAGGAACAGCTGGATCTACTGCCTCACAGGTCTGGAGTACGTCTTCATGATTCTCACGAAAGATGTCAGCGGTCATCTTTTGGCTCTTGTCTTTCATACTAGAATCCTAAACAACAACAACAACAGCAAAAAGAACAAAATCAGACACGTGCTCAGCTCAATCCAACTCTGCATATCTGCCCTCAATCCTGATCATAGTCTCCTAACCCACCTCCCCATCTATCTTGCTTGACAACCCATACTTTTCTTTCTACTTTCCTCAGATCCTTCATTGACTCCACTCTGTGTGCCCCCACATGTGGCCAGACTGACCGCACTGAAATGAAACATTTGCTGTGTCAAGGGGGTCTACCAGTGCAGTGGGAAGACTGTACCAACCCTGGCTCTGAACAGTATGGGTGGAGATCCATAGGGATCACATCACTCAAAATCGAATCTTTAGAGGGGCCAGTAAGATGGTCCAGTGGGCAGGAAACATGCTCTGCACGGGGCCACACTGAAATTAATCCTGGCACTCTCTATGGTCCCCAGAGCAGTACAGTAGGAATGTCAGAGCACAAGAAAAACTAAGATCAGAGTCTTTCTGGGATTGCCACAGAGTGTTAGAAAAATACAAATGGAACACAGTTTTTCCAATATCCAATTGGGAAATTATTCGTTTCCTTACCTGTGGGATGAACTGGTCCACTCTAGAAGAGATTTGCCTCACGTTTTCATTCTGGTGAGCAGGGGGAGCCATCTGGCTCCCACACTGTGCCTGGTCCCCAGAGTAGCATGTCATGTTCCCCCAAGGGGATTGGGCACCAGCGATGGGCATCTGGGTCCCACTGCCCGAACGGAAAGGTCTTTGGATCCCATGCAGTGTCTGAACTTCTGAGACGGACATCTGGATCCCACAGATTCCAGGGGCACCAGAGTGGGGCGATTTGATCTGTCTAGCGGTCTGCTCACCTCCAAAAATCTCCGTAGAGTTGCCAGGCAGGGTCTGGTCCCCACTGAAGGTCTTCAGCACGTCTGTGTCAGGTGGCATTTGGGAGGCAGCGGTGGGATTGCTCAGAGCAGAGCAGCTCCTGTTCTTCTCCCAGTATGGCATGTCCATCAGTTCCTCAAGGAGCTGGTCCAGTTCACTGTCCTTGTCCTCAATTGGCCCCTCAAGGGTGAGTGAAACAGAGGTTGGGGCCACGTGGAGGAGCGGATCCAGAGCGCTGACCTGGTTCTGGGTCGGCCTCTGTGGGCCGGCCTGTTCCTGGGAATCGGGAGGCCCAGGCGTCTGCAGCTCCTCAAGGAGCTGATCGAGGAAGCTGTCCTGACCCTCAGGGGCCTTAGGGCTGGCTGGACTCCGGGGAGCCAGGGCAGCACAGAGCTGGTGCTGAGGCACCGCTGGATCGTCCACCTCATAGGTCTCGAGAAACTCCTCAAGACTCTCAAAGAGACCATGGAAGATGTCTGGGGTCCTCTCTTGGCTGTTGTCCTCCATGGTTGAATACTGAAAATAAAGAGACAACAATCAGAGATCCGCAGTGTCCAATTTAACCCCCCACTCATTCCCTCCCCCTCTTCTCTATGGATGCTTTCCTAGACTGATCGCTTACTTTTTTCTTGACACCCCACCGTTTTCTCTTCACACCCTTCCCGGATTCTGCACTGAATCCATCCCGTGTGCGCTCCAATCTGCTAAGAGTGATACTTCTGAAACATTTCCCCTCCTGTTCTATGGCGTCCCAGCAGTGTACAGCGCAGTCTGGACCCTGACCTCTGACAATGTGTGTGGAAATTCAAGGAGGGGGTGAGTGCTTGCCACCTAACTTAAATGCAAATGGTCACTAGGATCAGACAGTGAAGCAGGCAGGGCACTCACTTCAGAGAGGAAACCCTGGGTTTGATATCCTGCATCAACTTGGATTCTGTCCCTGGATAAGGTCTATCCAGTACTGGAACTTGGTTTCTGTCCCTGGATAAGGTCTATCCAGTACTGGAACTAAATTACCCATCCTGACCATCAAAGAAAAGAGAGAGAGAGAGAGAGAGAGGAGAGAGAGAGGAGAGAGAGAGAAACTGAAAGTAACTACTTTTCCTGACATCTGAGACTTTGCTCAGTGGTAGAGCAATTTTCTTGCATTTTAGGACCCCATTTTGGATGACAATCAATCAATCAATCTATCAATCTGGTTGATATAGGGGTATCAGGTACCTGGTAAAACTCTGAGACTAGTGGACAGACGGGAGTTCCGGTTCAATTCGGAACAGAGAAGCCCTGTGGACACTTAGAGACAGTAAACAGCCCCACCCTACACACAACGCCCCTCCCACATATCAGGCTGTTGGAGCCCCCTCAATACCAATAGTCTTCGCCCATCTTTGTCACAGATACTTGTATTTTTAAGTGTATATATATATTTTAGAGAAAACTTACAAAATGCTAAGTCAATTTGATTTGCCCGAGCAAAGTCTAGTTATTGGCCCATAGTGAGACCAAGGGTGCTGGGATCAAACTAGGACCCCGGCAACCAAGTCTGTCCACAACCTGCGAGTCACGTGCAATCTCTAATTCAACTTAGGGGCAGAGAGAGAATAGCTCCCCACTCCTCAGATGATAGCTTTCTCGTCACATTTGGGCAACTGGCAGAGGTTCCCATTTTCGAGGAGCCATGGTTAAGCGTCTCCTAGGATCTTCGTGATCCTGGGAACATGCCAGCAGGTAAGTTTCATTTCTCCTCCTTATTTCTAGCTTTCTACCATACTGAACTGAAACCCAGGATCATACCCAGCACTGTGGGGACATTAAACCTGACAACTATGACATTCAGGGCATGCTCAATCCCTTGCAGAATTCCCAGCCTCCCTCAGCCTCATTTTCCTCTCACACCCCTCCCAGTCCTCATACCTCCCAGTTACTAGTTCTCAGTCCTACCTTTTCCACCGAGTTTGCTAGTTCCTGAGGGCTAGAGTATTCTGGGGAGATGTGGACCAGCTATCCAACTTTCAGGTCCACGGAGAGATTCCAGGAACCAACCGGTTAGCCAGAACCCTTACCCCTACATCCCCACTGCAGGCTGAAGCAAAGTGACCAAGCACGGGGTGAGCACTTGGGAGACGCTCAGTCTATACAACCCAGATCTGGCCACCCCTCTGGTATGCCTTAATTCCCTCTTCTTAGAGCAGGGAACCCCCCTACGCGAGAGACCTCCACCATATAATTTCCCGCCTCAGGATCTAGCACACCCTACCCCGAGATTCAAGTTGCAGACTCACTTGTCAGCCGAGGCAGCGAGGGCACCGAGCAGCGAGGCCTTCAGTGGACGCGTCTGCACTGAGAGTGGGCCGTGCTTGGCTGGCCTTTAATAGCCCCCTGGTCTCGCGGGACGTACGGGACTCCAAACTGGCACTTTTTGGTTGCCCACGCATCTTGGGGGCGTGTCTTGGGACCCCTGGCTGGTGAGTTCTTGGCCCACCAGGTCAAACAGAGACTTCAATAGGCAGAAGTACATTTTTCTTCATACTAACGGTACTCATGAACCCAAAGGCGCAGGGCAGCTGTCCTCAGAGGGTCGCACATTTCCATCGCAGCTGGGTACCTTGAGATAGCTTTGATGAAGTCTATTCTTTTCTTTTTGCCAGGGGATCTAATCCGGCGGGGCTCGTGGTTTATTCCTAGTTTTGCACACAGAAATCACTCCTGGCGGTTTACGAATGACCAGACTGGATGCTGGGAATTATTGGGACAGCTGTGAACAAGGCAAATTTCTACCCTCTGTTCCATCACTTCAGCCCTTATTGATAAAGGCCTAACATCTTTATCATCTAGGCAAATAGAGGTTTAGAGAGAAGACATTTCGTGGAGGGGGTTAGGAGTGATACTACGGTATCTTGCAGGTGACATGGCCATGACCTATCCGGCACCAGAATGGCCCCTGAGCACTATCTTCGCTCAGAGGAGTAATATCTTCGCTCAGACGCAGAAATAATTTACTGAGCAACCCCAGGTGGGACTCAAAAGGAACAAAAATGAGATGGAGTCATGCAGGGTCCATTGCTGTTGTAGACTTGGGTCCACTTTGCTCTCAAGTGCAAGCACATCTTACCGGCTCTCTCTCCTGCCCGCACCCCTCCATCCCAGAGCTGCTCTCACTCCTTCAGAGGGACACAGTTCAGTCTGTTCCCTTCATTGGCTTGGCTCTGGCGCTGAGAAAGAGCCCCACCCTGTCTGGCTGAGGGCAGCCCCGCCCTTCCCGTCTCGAAGAGGGTGGGGCCTCTTGGAGACCCTCAGCCTCCTCTGAGGCACAGGTGTCTGTGGAGTTGGGATCGTCTGAGGCAAGTGACACCGGGCTTCCAGACCTTTGGCTTGCTCTGGACTGGGGGCAGGGTTATGAGGGTTTGGCATCTCCCGTGGTGGGAATGTGCCCCTTCACCTGGACACCGTAACACTCTAGCACTGTCCTCTCATTGTTCATCAATTTGCTCAGGCCAGCACCAGTAAGGTCTCCGTTGTGAGATTTGTTGAAATTGGTTTTGGCATATCGAATACGCCACGGGTAGCTTGCCAGGCTCTGCCATGTGGGCAGGAAACTCTCGTAGCTTTCCAGTCTTGCCGAGAGGGAAGGAGAAATCAACCCGGGTCGGCCACCTGCAAGGCAAATGCCCTATCCACTGTACTCGTGGCATATTCGACATGCCAAAAACAGTAACAACATGTCTCACTTTGAGATGTTACTCGGGCCCACTCTAGCAAGTCCACGAACAACGGGATGACAGAGCAAGAGTGGACCTTTCACCTGGGAAAACTCTCAATTATGTAACATGATATTTTGGAGTGATATTTCAATTTCTGTTTAAACTTTATTTAAACTCTGGATTTGGTCAAAGCTGTTTATAATAGGCTTCTTTCAGGCATTCATTGTTTTTGCACCAATCAGCTGTAGCTCAGAGCGTCCAAGTTCAGGAGGCCTGAGTCCATCTTACAGAGGAAGGAATCTGTGAGGATTTCTGCTGTTTTTCAGACAGTGGGTAAGTGGGAAGTATTTCTGAAAGGGACCACTGGATGTGAGTGGTAGGGTGGATTTTCTCCAGACGTGTTTTTGAGGATTGGCACTACAAGCCACCAGCAGGAACTCCCACTTAGCCCTCGGTGAGCAGAGCTATGAGCTTCCAGACAGGCAGCAGAGAGGGGGGCCCAGGTCCTCCGGATCTCACCATGTCCATGCAAGGCCACAGGTCCTTCTTGCTCACATGCAGGATGAAGGTAGAGAGGACTGAAACACCGGTACTTGCTCAGTGGGGTTATGACTCACCCTTGGCCTGGGTCTGAGTTCCTGATCCACAGTCCACCCAAGCCCCTTTTGCACTCCTAATCCCACTGCAATAAGCAGAGGAGGGCCAACAACAAGACAATGAGCAGGTTGCCCATGGCTCCTGGTATTTGACCAGACCACAGTAACCTGAACACTGGTAGTCACAACCGGAGACAACTATTTCTCCAAATTAGTTTATTTCATCGAAGAGCATTTCACAGTGAAGTGCACCACGTGTCCTCTTGCTCTGAAACCAAAGATCAGGAGATACAAAATCACTGCGAGTATGGATATAAAAATATGCAGATGAAAAAGAATCTATGAAGAAAATAAACACTTTTTCTTTTTTTTCTTTCTTTTTTTTTAAAGACTGTCTTGTTTAATTATTAAGGTATTACTTTAGACAGTAGTGATAGAAAGGAACAGAATGAGGATTAAATGAATGGTGATGAAGTTACATGGAACAGCATACAAAACACGAAGGGAGCAATGGGTTATAGTAGAATGGCCTTCTTTTTTTTCACATTTATTTTTTTTTATCTTTTTTTACATTAATTTTTTTATTAGTTTATTTTTAATTAGAGAGTCATCCTGAGGGTACAGTTACAGATCCATACATCTTTGTTCTCATGTTTCCCCCATACAAAGTTCGATAAGCCATCCCTTCATCAGTGCCCATTCTCCACCACCAGTAAACCCAACATCCTTCCCCCCGTCCCCAGTCCCGTCTCCCCCCACCCCACCCTGCCACTATGGCAGGGTATTCCCTTTTGTTCTCTCTCTCTGATTAGCTGTTGTGGTTTGCAATAAAGGTGTTGGGTGGCCATTGTGTTCAGTCTCTAGTCTGTATTCGGCCCACATCACCCTTCCCCCACATGACCTCCAACCATATTTCACTTGGTGGTCCCTTCCCTGAGTTACCCAGAATGAGAGACCAGCCTCCAAGCCATGGAGACAACCTCCTGGTACTTTTTTCTACTATTCTTGGGCGTTAGTCTTATAGTCTATTATTCTATATTCCACAGATGAGTGCAATCTTTCTATGTCTGTCTCTCTCTTTCTGACTCATTTCACTTAGCATGATACTTTCCATGTTGATCCACTTATATGCAAACGTCATGACCTCATTTTTTCTAACAGCTGCATAGTATTCCATTGTATAGATGGACCAGAGTTTCTTCAACCAGTCATCTGTTCTAGGGCACTCGGGTTTTTTCCAGATTCTGGCTATTGTAAACAGTGCTGCGGTGAACATATAAGTGCATATGTCACTTCGACTATACTTTTTTGGCTTTTCTGGGATATATTCCCAGCAGTGGTATTGCTGGGTCAAATGGGAGCTCAACCTCTAGTTTTTTGAGAATCGTCCATACTGTTTTCCAAAAGGGCTGAACTAGCCGGCATTCCCACCAGCAGTGTAGAAGGGTCCCTTTCTCCCCACATCCTCTCCAACAGCGGTTGCTTTTGTTCTTTTGGATGTGTGCCAGTCTCTGTGGTGTGAGGTGGTATCTCATGGTTGTTTTGATCTGCATCTCTCTGACGATTAGTGATGTAGAGCATTTTTTCATGTGCCTTTTGGCCATTCGTATCTCTTCCTTGGTAAAGTTTCTGTTCATTTCTTCGCCCCATTTTTTGATGGGGTTGGATGTTTTCTTCTTGTAGAGTTCAACCAGTGCTTTAAATACCATTGATATTAACCCCTTATCTTATGGGTATTGTGTAAATATCCTTTCCCATTCTGTAGATAGTCTTTGTATTCTGGTCACTGTATCTTTTGCGGTGCAGAAGCTTTTTAGTTTAATATAGCCCCATTTGTTGATCTCTGTTTTTACTAGATTGTTTAGTTCCGTGTCATCTTTGAAGATACCTTTACCTTCAATATCGTAGAGGGTTTTGCCAACCTTATCTTCAATGTACCTTATGGTTTGTGGTCTGATGTTGAGGTGTTTAATCCATTTTGATCTGACTTTTCTGCATGGTGTCAGGTCGAGTTCCAAGCCCATTTTTTTGCACGTGGTTGTCCAGTTGTGCCAGCACCATTTGTTAAAGAGGCTTTCCTTGCTCCACTTCACATCTCTTGCTCCTTTATCAAAGATTAGATGATCATACATTTGAGGTTGTGTGTGGGGATATTCCACCCTGTTCCATTGGTCTGCAGCTCTGCCTTTGTTCCAGTACCATGCTGTTTTAATTGTTACCGCTTTGTAGTAGAGTTTAAGGTTGGGGAGGGTGATGCCTCCCATCATCTTTTCCCAAGAATTGTTTTAGCTAGCCGTGGGCGTTTATTGTTCCATATAAATTTCAGGATTGTTTGCTCCGCTTCTTTGAAGAATTCCATGGGTATCCCTATAGGGATCGCGTTAAATCTGTATAGTGCTTTCGGGAGTATTGCCATTTTGACAATGGAAAATAAACACTTTTTCAATTCACGGTTGGTGCGTAAGTACATCGGGGACTGCAATTGCCTTGCACTCGTTTGACCAGGTTTGATTCCCAGCATCCTATGTGGCTCCGTGAGCACTCCCAGGAGTAATTACAGAGTGCAAAGACAGGAGTAACTAACCCCTGTGCATTCCCGGGTGCGACACAAAAAGTAAAGTGAAAAGAAATTCGTAAAAAATAAATAAAATGTAACCTTCATTGTTTAATATGTAAAAGTAGCAAGAGAAAGAGAAAAGCGGTATAGCTGTTTCGAGTGACTGAGTGTCTCAAGAGTCAATCTCCATAAGAGAATTGCCCTGTGGAAACAGAGACAGTAAACAGCCCCGCCCTACTATCCCCGCCCCTCCCACATACCAAGCCATTGTAGCCCCCTCAATTCAGTACATCTGGCCCTTCCTTGTCTCAAATCCTTATATAATAAAGACTTAGGAAATGCTCAATCAATTTGATTTCTTAGGGCAAAGTCTACTGGCCCAGACTGGATTCTCAAATCAAATAGTGAGAGCTGTGTGAAAAGCAAAATTCACTGTCCACTGTTCTATCCCTCTGGCCCTGATAGTAGTCACTGGTTTTTATAAACTGGGCAAAATGAGGCTTAGAGAGAAGACGTTGTGTGGAGGGGGTCAGGAGAGATACTACGGTGTTTTGCAGGTGGCCTGGTCAGGTCCATTCTGGAGCCCTGGATGGGCCCCAGAGCCCTAGTTGCTGTGATTCCTTTGCTGAGAAGCAAGAGCACATTCTAAGCATCTCCAGGTGGCACCCAACCTGCAGCTGTAGCTCAGAGCGTCCACGTTCAGGAGGCCTGAGTCAATGTTACAGAGGAAGGAATCTGCGCATATTTGTGCTCTGTTTCAGGCTGTGGGTGTGTGGAAGTATTTTTCAAAGGGACCACTGGGAGTGAGAGGTAGGGTGGATTTTCAAAGATTGTCACAACTGGCCACAAGCAGGAACGCCCACTTAGAACTCGGTGAGCAGAGCTATGAGCTCCCAGACAGGCAGCAGAGAGGGGGGCCCAGGTCCTCCGGATCTCACCATGTCCATGCAAGGCCACAGGTCCTTCTTGCTCACATGCAGGATGAAGGTAGAGAGGACTGACACACCGGTACTTGTTCAGTGGGGTTTTGACTCGCCCGTGGTCTTGCTCTGAGTTCCTAATCCACAGTCCACCCAAGCCCCTTTTGCACTCCTAATCCCACTGCAATAAGCAGAGGAGGGCCAACAACAAGACAATGAGCAGGTTGCCCATGGCTCCTGGTATTTGACCGGGCCACAGTAACCTGAACAGTGGTAGTCACAACCGGAGACAACTATTTCTCCAAATTAGTTTATTTCGTCGAAGAGCATTTCACAGTGAAGTGCACCATGTGCCCTCTTGCTCTCAACCCAAAGATCAGGAGATGCAAAAAGCACGAGTATGGATATGAAAATATACAGATGAGATTGAAACAATGAAGAAAGTAACCACTTTTCCAATTCACAGTTGGTGCGTAAGTTCCACTTACGCTTCGGGTATAGCTGCTTCGGGTGACTGAGTGTCTCTAGAGTCAATCCCCATCAGAGAATTGCCCTGTGGAAACAGAGACAGTAAACAGCCCCGCCCTACTATCCCCGCCCCTCCCACATACCAAGCCGTTCTAGCCCCCTCAATTCAGTACATCTGACCCTTCCTTGTCTCAAATCCTTATATAATAAAGACTTAGGAAATGCTCAATCAATTTGATTTGCTAGGGCAAATTCTACTAGCCCATACTGGATTCTCAAATCGAACGGTGAGAGCTGTGTGAAAAGCAAAATGAACTATCCACTGTTCTATCACTCTGGTCCTGATAATGGTCACTGGTCTCTTTAAACTGGGCAAAATGAGACTTAGAGAGAAGACGTTTTGTGGAGGGGGTCAGGAGAGATACTACGGTGTTTTGCAGGTGGCCTGGTCAGGTCCATTCTGGAGCCCTGGATGGGCCCCTGAGCCCTAGTAGGTGTGATTCCTTTGCTGAGAAGCAAGAGCACATTCTAAGCATCTCCAGGTGGCACCCAACACAAACAAAAATGTGATGGAGTCATGCAGCGTCCATCGCTGTTGTAGACTTGGGCTCACCTTGCACTCAAGAGGAAGAGCATTTTCCGTGCTCGCTCTCCCGCCCGCACTCCTGCATCCCAGAGCTGCTCTGAGCCATGCAGAGGGGTACAGGTCCTTCATTGTCTTGGCTCTTGCACTGAAAAAGATGCCCACCATGTCTGGCCACGAGGCAGCCCCACTCACCAAGATCTCCAAGGAGGTGGAGCCTCCTGGAGGCCCTGAGAATCCTGTGCTCCAGGAAGGATGAGGAGTGAGGCTGGCCTGCGCAGGTGGCACGGGGTTTCCTGACCCTCACCCTGCTCTGGCTTATGGAGGACTGTGCTTATGAGGGCGGTGTCCAGGGGGGGGGGGCAAAATGCTTCCTACCCACCCACACCGTGAAGCAGAGCTTAAATCTGCAGATTCCTTTCCGCGTAAAGATTGATAAAAGTCCTCTCTGATTCATGGAAACCCAGGAGCTATAGCTGATTGGTGCGGAACAATGAATGCCTGAAACGACTGTTTTATGAACAACTTTGTAAATCACAGTGTGTAAATAAATTGTAATTTAAAGCAGTCAAATTATTTTAGACAATCATGGTTCAATAATAACTTCCTGTCCTGGTGTGGGGGCAAGGTCCCACCCACCACAGGAGATGCCCCCCCTGGAGACCGCCCCCATAATCACAGGCCTGCAGCAGCAAGTGCAGGGTCAGGGTCAGGAAACCTCGTGCCACCTGCGCAGGCCAGCCTCACTCCTCATCCCTCCTGGAGCACAGGAGGCTCAGGGCCTCCAGGAGGCTCCACCTCCTTGGAGATCATGGTGAGTGGGGCTGCCTCGTGGCCAGACATGGCGGGCAACTTTTTCAGTGCAAGAGCCAAGGCAATGAAGGACCTGTGTCCCTCTGCATGGTTCAGAGAAGCTCTGGGATGTAAGAGTGCGGGCTGGCAACCCTCCCTCTGCCTGATCTGGGAGCTTACAGCCCTGCCCTCTGAGGGCTAAATGGGAGTTCCTTCAGGTGCCCAATTGTACCAATTCCTCAAAAAAATTTTTTTGGAAAATCTTCCCTTTTCTTAAAACTAGTGGTCCCTTTGAAAAATACTTTACACCCACCCCAACTCTGAAACAGAGCACAAATCTGCAGAAATTCTTTCCCTTTAAAGACTGACTCAGGCCTGTATGATCTTGGAGACCCCGGAGCTGCAGGTGATCGGTGCAGGAGAATGAATGTCTGAAACAACTGTATTGTAAACAACTCCGTCAATCCCAGTGTTAACATAACATTTAAATTAAATAGTAAAATTATTCCAGACAATCCTGTTTCAATCATTAGGACACTTTGCCCAGGTGAGGGGGAATATTCCTACCATGGGAGAAGCCTGCCTGCAGTCCAGAGCAGTGCCAGGGTCTGGAAACCCAGTGTCATGTGCCCCAGTTCAGCCAAACCCCTCAAAACACATGCCTCACCATGGGGGCTCAGGGTCCTCAGGAGGCTCCAGCCCCTTAGAGACCTGGGAGGGCGGGGCTGCCCTCAGGCCAGACAGGGTGGGGATCTTTGTCAGTGCAGGAAGCAGGCCAGTGAAGTACCCAGACACACCTGGTCCGTCTGCAGGGTTGAGAGCAGCTCTGTATGGAGGGGTGCGGAGAGGATACAGAGCAGGAAACACGCTCGATTCCACCTGAGCGTAGAGTGGACTCATGTCCAGAATAGTGATGGACCCTATGGGACCTTATTACATTTTTGTTTGTTTTGCATCACCACTTGAGGTGCTCAGAACTTAAAACTATCTTTGAACTAAGTGTTCACTCCAGCTAGGGCTCGTACTCTTCCAGGTTGCCGGATACGATCTGTGCAAACCACCATCGAAACATTGTAGAATCTTTCCTGACCCCCTCCACAAAACATCTTTTTCTAAACCTCTGTTTCCCAGCCGATACAGACCATTTTGGTCCTTTATCAGGGCAAAATGATAGAAAAGTGGGGAGGGCATTTGCCTTGCTCCCAGCCTTCTCAATTTGATCCCAGCATCCAGTATGGTCATTCGTGCAGCACGAGGATTGATTCCTGAGAGCAGAGTGGGGAGTAAGCGAGGAGCATCGCAGGGTTTGGTCCCCTGGCATAAAGACAAGACCTGTAGCACTGTAGCACTGTAGTCCCATTCATCAATGAAATGCTCGAGCGGTCACCAGTAACGTCTCCATAGTGATACTTGTTGTTACTGTTTTTTGGCATATCGAATATGCCACGGGTAGGTTGCCAGGCTCGGCGTGTGGGCAGGATACTCTCGGTAGCTTGCTGGCGTCTCTGAGAGGGATGGAGGAATCGATCCCAGTCGAACTTGTGTAGGGAAAACGCCCTACCATTGTGCTTTCATTCCAGTTCTCAAGGTATCTCATGGGACCCTGCTGAGATGGAACTG
The DNA here is from genome assembly GCF_027595985.1 of Sorex araneus. Taxonomy (NCBI): domain Eukaryota; kingdom Metazoa; phylum Chordata; class Mammalia; order Eulipotyphla; family Soricidae; genus Sorex; species Sorex araneus. Next base: position 31,729,694 of record NC_073306.1, on the reverse strand, counting down.
TCCAATTCAGAAACTGAAAAGGTATCTCGTTTGGTCCTTTACTTTCGGCACACATCTCCGTTCACGAAATATTCCTCCAAGCATCATTGACATGGTGATCCCTTCTTAATTTCTGCTGCCTCCTTCTCTTTCTCTTGAGACAGGCTTTCACCTTTGAAGCAACATAGTGTCTACTGTTTGGGTGTCAGTCTCAAAATAGGTTGTTTTATTTTTTATATTCCACAAGTGAGTTCAGTCATTCTATGTCTGTCCCTCTCCGTGTGACTCATTTCACTTAGCATGCTACTCTCCACGACCATCCATTTATAAGAAAATTTCATAACTTTATCTTTCCTAACAGCTTCATAAGTATTCCATTGTGTAGATGTACTAAAATTTCGTTAACTGTCGTCTGTTCTCGGGTATTCGGGTTGTTTCCAGATTCTGGCAATTGTTAATAGTGTTGCAATGAACATACAGGTGCAGATGTCAATTCTACCTTGCTTTAACCGCAGGATAAGAAAACATTTCCTATTCTAATCTCTGCACTGTTTTACCTATCTTCTCCTGTATCGAGAGATCATGGCCCTTGTGCTTTTCATTGCTGAAATGATCAATCACAAGGGAAATTGGGGAATGCTGAGTATGACCCATAATGAAAGCACAAGGGGAGTCAAGAGCAGAGTCACACGATGACACAATACACCAGACGTCCACATTTTCTGACACGGAAATGACCAACATACAAGCAGTGAAAAAATGCCAGTCATGTACACAAAAACCTTTAGAGATCTGAATCCCCTGAGAAGCTACCTAAGGCAGTGCAGGTAGATCTTGCAGTCCCAAAGTGTCAGGGACGTCTCCCTTCACACTCAGCTCGTGTTGACCTTCCAGTGCAACTGGAGGAGTCAGAGGCCATGTAAAATGTCTGACGGTCATCAAATCCCTCCTCTTACTCAGGCCCTTCAGTCTCAAGGAGACTGCCTCTGAAACTCAGGACTCTCAGTCTCAATGAAACTACTCCTGATTTCCTTCACTCAGGCCTCTCGTTCTCAAGGAGACCGCCCCTGAGTGACCACGGAATTTTGTTTTCTTTTAGAACCTCCGTACTGTTTTAAGATCTGTGTATGTTCATCCAAGAACTCAGAAGAGCCCCCAAATGATGTAGCCCGGCTTTCGGGTCACAAATAGTGATGCTAGTCCTCTTCCTTTCCTATCTGTATACTCTCGATATCTATTTCTTGCCTAACTGCTATGGCCAGAATTTCCAGTACTATATTGAATAGTATCCCAGAGACGAATCTAAAGAGCTATGCAGGAATATCCCATCTCACTCAAGTGAGAGAAGGAATCCGGAGTTCTGACTTCCATCGACTGTCAAGAATCAGGACGCTGTCTCGTTTGCCAAGGCATCAAAAATCAGATGGGACAGACATGTAATGAGATTCAAAGGCAACCGCTGGACTAGAGCTGTTACCGACTGGATTCTACCGGACATCAGAAGACCGCGTGGCCGCCCACCAACTAGATGGTCAGATTTCTTCGTCAAATCCCTGAATGAACGGTCTGAGACTCTTCCTGTTCCTGGAGCAAGCAGATATCCTTGGGCTGCACTAGCACGCGACAGGGACAAATGGAGACGTTCCTGGCATCCGCTCGAGCAAATGAAGTTCAACGGGACGATAAGTGATACAAGTGTTATTGAATAGGAGTTTGGAGGGCAGAAAGCTTGTCTTGTCTCTGATCTAAGAAGATAGGCCGTTAGGTTCTCCCCATTGAGAGCGATGCTTGCCATGCGTTTGTGGGAGATGGCTTTGACTCTATTGAGGAATATTCCTTTAATGCCCATTTTTCTGAGACTTTTCATCAAAAACGGGAGCTGGATCTAGTTAAATGCTTTCTCTGCATCTAATGACACGGTCATATGGTTTTTATCTTTTATTGATATGATGGTTTATGTTGATTGACTTGCGAAGGTTAATCCATCCTTGAATCCCCAGGATGAGTCCATCTTGGTCATGGTGTATGATCTTTTTATGAGTCCTTGGATTCTGTTTGCAAGAATTCTGTTGAGGATCTTTGCATCTACGTTCATCAGATATATCTGACTTTAATACTCTTTCTGTGTGGTGTCTCTGTCTGCTTTTGGAATCCGGGAGAATTTGCTTCATAGAAGCTGTTTGGAAGTATCTCCGATTCTTCAATTTCCTGAAAGGGCTTTAAAAAGATTGGAAGTCCTCATTAAAGACTTGGAAGTATTCACAAGTGAATCCATGTGGCACTCCTCTGTATATTCCTGTGGGGTTAGGAGTGCTAAATGGCTGAAGTGGCGTGTGGATACAGGTACTCAGACCTAGGACAAGTCAGAATCGTAGCCCTCTGAGCCGTCTCTGGTGCTTCAACCATCTCTACCTTCCTCCTGCATGTGTTCAGGGAAGGGACTGTGGCTTTGCATGGACATGGTCAGGTCTGGGAGACCTGGGCTTCTTTCCCTTCTGCCTGGTCTAGGAGCTCACGGGCCTGCCACTGAGGCCAGAGTTCCTGCTAGCACCCAATTGTGCCAATCCCTGAAAAGACATCTAGAGAAAATCCAGCTCACTCCTCAAACCCAGTGTTCCCTTTGAAAAATACGTCTACCCATCCATACCATGAATCAGAGCATAAGTCTGCAGATTCCTTTCCATGTAAAGATTGACTAAGGCCTCTGTGAACTCTTGGAGATCCCGGAGCGATAGCTGATTGGTGCGGAAGCAATGAATGCCTGAAACAACTATTTTATGAACAACTTTGTAAATCACAGTGTGTAAATAAAGTTTACTCGAACACAGTCAAATTACTCCAGACAATCATATTTCAATAACTACTTCTTCCCTCGGTGAGGAGGCAGGTTCCCACCACGGAGATGGTCCCCCTCGACACTCCCTCCAAACCACCACAGATCTGCCAGTAGACAGAGCGCAGCCAGGGTGAGGAAACCCAGTGTCACCTGCCCAGACCAAGCTCACTCCTCAGCCCACCTGTCCCACAGGAGTCTCAGGGTCCTAGGAGGCTCAGGGCCCTGAGAGAGCTGGGTGGACGGGGCTGCCCCCAGGACAGACTGGGTGGGGATCTTTGTCAGTGCAGGAGCCAGGTCAATGAAGGACCCACACTCACCTGTGTCCCTTGCATATCTCAGAGCACCCCTGGGATGGAGCGGTGATGGCAGGAGAGCGAGCAATCAAAATGCTCTTGTATTGAGCGCAAAGTGGGCCCAAGTCTACAACAGTGATGGACGCTGCACGCCTCCATCACATTTTTGTTTGTTTTGGGTAGCACCTGGAGATGCTCAGAACTTACACCTGCTTATGAGCAAAGGGCTCACTCCTACTAGGGCTCAGGGGCCATCCAGGATACCAGAATGGACCTGGCCAGGCCACCTGCAAAACACTGTACAATCTCTCCTTACACCCTCCACAAAAAGTCTTCTCTCTAAGCCTCATTTTGCCCACTTTATAAAGACCAGAGACCATTATAAAGGCCAGAGTGATAGAACTTTGGGTAGTGCATTTGCTTTGCACGCAGCTGTCCCTGTTCAATCTGAGCATCCAGTATGGTCCAGTAGACCTTTGCTCTAGCAAATCAAATTGATTTAGCATTTTAAAAGTCTTTATTATATAAGCATTTGAGACAAGAAAGGGCCAGAAGTACTGATACTTGGAGGGTTACAACAGCCTGGTATGGGGGGGTGCGGGGCAGGAGGGTGGGGCTGTTTACTGTTCTTGTTTCTACAGGATGTCTCTGTTTTGGATTGAACCTGGGATTTTCCTTTGCACTGTAACCTCAGAGTTTTCGATGGCACCTGAAATAGTTTTTTTTTCTTCATTTATTTTAGTATTTATTTTTTTACTTGGAGTCCAAACCTAGGTTTTGACATGCAAGACTATTGCTCTACCAATAAACTACTTCTTAATGACTGCAAAAGTTGTTACTATATATTTTGAGATGGTCAATATGGACATTTAATTTCAGAACTTAATACCCCTTATATAATATCTATATCAGGCAGATATATAATATATATTATATGCACATGAGGGGTTTTGAGTAAGTACGTGGCGGTCGCAAGACGTCTTATAGCCAAGTTCTCCCTCTGCGAGAACCTGGCTAGCTACCAAGAGTTTCCTGCCTTCATAGGAGAGTCTCGCAAACTCCCCATGCTGTATTCCTATGGCAAAATCAGTAACGATGATGGATCTCATTCCCCTGACCCTGAAAGAGCCTCCAATACGGCACCACTGGAAAGGAGGAGTAAAGATAGGCTACTAAAATCTCAGGGCTAGGATGAATGGAGACGTTACTTAAATGGCTGAAGAAATTCGACGATTAACGGGATGATGACGATCTTGATGATGATGATGAGGGGTTTTGAGGTACAGAATGCATGTAGCAGTGAAAGATTATATACAGTGGTAAAGCTTTTAGATGGAGGCAATTATCTTATGGAGATTAACTGTAGAGACTCTGTGTCACCTGAAGCATCTATACTGCTCTTCTTTCTCTTGCTATTAGTACATATTAAATAGCTAAGGTTACATTTTATTTATTTATTAGCATTTGGTTTCATTTTGCTCTTTGCGTCACACCAGGCGATGCACAGAGGTTACTCCTGGTTTGTACTCTAATTGCTCCTGGGAGTGCTCGATGAACCAGATAGGATGCTGGGAATGAAACCCCGTCGGCCGCGTGCATGGCAAATGCCCTACCCGAAGTAAGGCAACAGCCGTGAATGGAAAAAAGTGGATACTTCCTTCAGCTGTGTCGGGGGTGTTTTAATCCCACCCTCTCGTCTGCATATTTTTATATCCATACTCCTGTTTTTTGTACCTCCTTATCTTTGGGTTCAGAACAAGAGGACACATGGTGCACTTCACTGTGAAATGTTGTTCGATGAAAAAAACTGATGTTGAGAAATTGTTGTCTACTCTCGTGACGATCACTGTTCAGTTTACTTTGGTCTGGTCAAATGCCGTAGCCACGGGTGACCTGCCCATGTCTTGGTGTTGGCTCTCGTCTGTTTATATCAGCCAGATTATGGTGCAAAAGGGGTTTTGGTGGCCTGTGGATCAGAAACACTTACCCAGGTCGAGGTAGAGTCCTAACCCCACTGAGCTGTAATGGTGCCTCAGCCCTCTCTACTTTCCTCTTGCATTTGAGCACGAAGGGACTGTGACTTTTGCATGGACATGGTGAGGTCTGGAGGCCCTGGGCCTCTCTTCCTGCTGACTGTTCTGGGACTTCATAGACCTGCCCACTGGGGGCTAGTTGGGAGTACCTTTCTGTACGCAGTTGTGCCAGTCCACCAAAAAAGTCTGGAGAATATCCACTCTATACCTCTCACCCAGGGATCCCTTTCAAAAATACTTCCCACGCACCGACTGTCTGAAACAGAGCACAAAGCTGCAGATTCCTTTCTCTGTAAGATTGACTCAGGCCTCTATGAACTTGGAGGCTCTGAGCTACAGCAGATTGGTACAAAAACAAAGAATGTCTGAAAGAACTGTATTATGAAGAGCTTTGTCAAACCCAGTGTTTAAATAAAGTTAAAACAGAAATTTCAAAATCACTCCAGACTATCATGTTAAATAATTGACCCTTTGCCCATGTGAAAGGTAGCACTGTTGCTCTGTCGTGCCATTGTTCGTTGACTTGCTGGAGCGGGCACCAGTAACGTTTCATTGTGAAACTTGTTGTTACTGTTTTTGGCATATCGAATATGCCACAGGCACAGAGGGTAGGGCATTTGCCTTGCAGGTGGCCGACCCTGGTTGATTCCTCCTTCCCTCTCGGCCAGACGAGAAAGATATGAGAGCTTCCTGCCCGCATGGCAGAGCCTGGCAAGCTACCCGTGGCGTATTCGATATGCCAAAACCAGTTTCAACAAATCTCACAATGGAGACCTTACTGCTGCTGGCTTGAGCAAATCGATGAACAATGGGAGGACAGTGCTAGAGTGCTACAGTGTCCAGGTGAAGGGGCACATTCCCACCACGGGAGATGCCAAACCCTCATAACCCTGCCCCCAGTCCAGAGCAAGGTAAAGGTCTGGAAGCCCAGTGTCACTAGCCTCAGACCATCCCAACTCCACAGATAGCTGTGCCCCACAGGAGGCTCAGGGTCCCCAAGAGGCCCCAACCTCTTAGAGACCGGGAAGGGCAGGGCTGCCCTCAGCCAGACAGGGTGGGGCTCTCCCTCAGTGCAAAAGCCAAGCTAATGAAGGGACCAGACTCAACTGTGTCCCTCTGCTGGAGTGAGAGAGAGCAGCTCTGGGATGAAGAAGTAAAATGCGGGAGAGAGAGCGGTAAAATGCGCTTCCACTAGAGTGCAAAGTGGTCCTAAGTCTAGAACAGCGATCGACTCTGCATGACTCCATTACATTTTTGATATTTTTGCTATGCACCTGGGGGTGCTCAGAACTTATTCCTGCTTTTGTGCGAAGAGAGCAACCTACTAGGGCTCAGGGGCCATCCGGGTCCCGGATAAGACCTGGCCAAGCCACCTGAAAAACACCATAGTATCTCTCCTGACTTCCTCCACAAAATGTCTTCTCTCTAAACCACTGTTTGCTCAGCTGATAAAGACCAGAGGCCTTTATCAGGGCCAAAGTGATAGAACAGTAGGTAGGGATTTGCCTTGCTCAGAGTCGACCCAGTAAAATCCCAGCATCCAGTATGTTCGTTTGTAAACCGCCAGGAGTGATTCCTGGTTGCAGTACAACGAGCCCTGCTGGTTGTGACCCCCTGGCAAAAAGAAAGGAACAAACTTCATCAAAGCTATCTCAAGGTACCTTTCTGAGATCGAAATGTTCCCCTTTCTGAGAATGGCTGCCCTGGTCTTTGGGTCCATGAGTACTGTTAGAATGAAGAAAACTGTATTTCTGTTCACTGAAGCTTCTGTTTTTCCTGATGGGCAAATAACTCACCTGCTAGGGGTCCCACGACACACCCCCTATAGGTGGGGCCAACGAGAAAGTCCCAATTTGGAGTGCCCTGTATCCCTTGAGAGCAGGGGCTATTAAAGGCCATACAAGAATGCCCAACCCTAAGTACAGACACATCCACTGTAGGCCTCCATGCTCAATGCCCTCGTTGCATAGGTTGACAAGGTGAGTATGCAACTTGCATCTCGGGATAAGGTGTGCTAGATCCTGGGGTGGGAAATTCTATGGTGGAGGCCACTTTGGTAGGGGTGTTACCCTGCTCTAGGATGATGGAATTATGGCATGCAGATGGTTGGCCAGCTCTGGGTTGTATAGACTGAGTGTCTCCCAAGTGCTCACCCTGTGCTTGGTCAGTTTCATTCGGCCTGTTTCAGGGTGTACAGGTAAGGGTTCTGGCTAATCTGTGGGTTCCCTGAACATCTCTGTGGACCTGAACGCTGGAGGGCTGGTCCACAACTCCCCAGAATACTCTAGCCCTCAGGAACTAGCAAACTCAGTGGAAAGTGTTGGACTGAGAACTGGTGAGTGACAGGTATGAGGACTGGGAGGGGTGTGAGAGGAAAATGAGGCTGAGGGAGGCTGGGAATTCAGCAAGGGATTGAGCATGCTCTGAAAGTCATAGTTGCCAGGTTTAATGTCCCCATAGTTCTGGGTACGATCCAGGGTTCCATTTCAGCATGGTAACAAACTAGAAATAAGGGGGACTAATGAAACTTACCTGCTGGCATGTTCCCAGGATCACGAAGATCCTAGAGGACGCTTAACCATGGTTCCTCGAAGGTGGAATCCTCTGCCAGTTCCCCAAATGTGGCAAGAAAGCTATCATCTGAGGGAGTGGGGCGCTGTTCTCTCTCTCCGCCTAAGTCGAAATAGAGATTGCTTCCTAGGAAATGACTCACAGGTTGTGGACAGACTTGTTTGCCGGGGTCCTAGTTTGACCCCAGCAACTTTGGTCTCACTAAGGGCCGATAAGTAGACTTTGCTCGGGCAAATCAAATTGACTTAGCATTGTCTAAGTTTTCTCTAATACATATATTTTAAATAGAACGATTTGTGACAAGGAGGGGCCAAAACTATTGGTTCTGAGGGGGCTCCAACAGCCTGGTGTGTGAGAGGGGCGGTGTGGGTAGGGCCGTGCCGTTTATGTCTCTAAGTGTCAACAGGGTATCTCTGTTTCGGTATGAACCCGGATTCTCGATTGTTCACTAACCTCAGAGTTTTTCATGTCACCTGAAACCTCTTTGCCCACCATATTTACTTATTGATTGATTGATTGATTGACCGATTGCCGTCCAAACCGGGGTCCTAAAATGCAAGAATATTATTCTACCACTAAGCAAAGTCTCAGATGTGAAGAAAAGTGGTTATTTTCGGTTGTTTTTCCTCTCTCTATTTTTTCTTTGATGGTCAGTATGGGCAATTCAGTTCCAGTACTGGTTCGACCTTATACAATATATGCTTTTCTCTTTGCCTTGCTACTCGTACATATTAAACAATTACACTTACATTTTATTCATTATTTATTTATTTACTCTTTGCTTTTTGAGTCGCACTGGCAATTCACCGGGCTCATCCCTGGCTTTGCACTCAGGAAATACTTCTGGCGGTACTCCTGAGACCTTATGTGATTATGGGAATCAGACCCGGGTGAGCCAAAAGCAAGTCAAACCCTTCTCGACTATGGCCTTGGTGGGATTGAAATCTGAGGCTCCATCACAGCATGTGGATGCTTGTAGGCAACTCTCTGGCCGAGCTCTTTAGGGCCTAAAGGACATTCACGCCCAGTCACAGCGGCATCTCTTTTGTCTGCAGACATGGCCATCCCTGTCCTAGCTGTGCACAATTAGTCTCCTATCCTGGATGTTTTTCTCTCATGTAATGTTCGAGAGCCCATCCCTCACCAGTGTCCATCTCGAACACCAATGAACCAGTATCACTCCCACCCACCGTTCCCATCCCCCCACCCAGCCTCTGTGGCAGGGCATTCCAATTTGTTCTCTCTCTCTTTCTACTTTTGGGTGTTGTGGTTTGCAGTAGGGGTATTGATTGGCCGTCGTGTTCAGGCTCTACTCTACTTTCAGCACGCATCTCCCTTTCCGCGAAGGATCTCCAATCACATTTTACTTGGTGTTCCCTTCTCAATCTGGGATGACTTTCCACCAACATGTGAGTCCCGCTTCCAAGCTATGGAGCCAACCTCCTAGAGACTGGCACTTTTAACCGCCCGGTACTCACCAAATTTTTCAATAGCAGCATGAGAAAGTAATTCCTATTTTCATCTCTGCACTGCATTATCGTTCTTCACCTCTCCCGAGAGGTCGCTCTCCTAGACTTGAAATGGATGAAATGGTCAAGCACAATGTCAAGTGGGGTAGACTGAGTCTGACCCATAATGAAATCAAGTACAAGTGGAGTCAAAAACAGAGTCACAATAAGACACATTACCCCAGATGTCCATAAAATCCGACAGAAAAATGACCAACAGACAAACCGTGAAAAATGCCAGTCCTTTACACAAAAACTTCTCCAGATATGACTGCCCTGAGAACCTACTGAACGGAGTCCAAGTAGAGCTTGCAGTCCCAGCGTGTCAGGGATGTCTCCCTTCACACTCACTTCTTTTTTTTTCTCTATTTATTTTTAATTAGTGAATCACTGGGAGGGTACAGTTACAGAGTTACTCATCTTTGTGCCCTTGTTTCCCTCATACAAAGTTCGAGAACCCATCACTTCACCAGTGCCCATTCTCCAACACTAGTAAACCCAGCATCCCTCCTATCCTCCCCAATCCCATCTCCCCATACCCCACCCCGCCACTGTTGTAGGTTATTCCCTTTTGTTCTCTCTCTCTAATTAGGTGTTGTGGTTCGCAATAAAGGTGTTGAGTGGCCACTGTGTTCAGTCTCTAGTCTACATTCAGCCCGCCTCACCCTTCCCCCCCCCGCATGGCCTCCTACCGCATTATACTTGGTGAACCCTTCTCTGAGTTGCCCTCTCCCCAGAATGTGAGGCCAGACTCCAAGCCAAGGAGTCAGCCTCCTGTTACTTATTTCTACTAGTCTTGGGTCACACTCACTCTTGTTGACTCTCCAGTGGAACTGGTGGACTCAGAACCCTTGTAAAATGTCTGATCATCCTCAGAACCCCCTTTAACTCAGGCCCCTCAATCTTAAGCTGACAACCCTGAGCCTCAGGTCTCTCAGTCTCTGAGACTACTACTGAGTTCATTCACTCAGGGTTCTGGGTCTTAAGGAGACCGCCCCTGAGTGACGTCGTATTTTTATTTACTTTTAGAAAACCTCTGTACTCCTCTAAGGTTTGTGTAAGTTTAACTGAGACCTCGGACGAGCCCCCAAAACCCGTGTTTCCCGTTTTATGGGTCAAAAATTGTGATGCCTAGACCTCTTTCCTTTCTATCGTTATACACTTGATACCATTTACTTGGCTAACTGCTATGGCCAGAATTTCCAGTATTATATTGAATAGGACTGGGGAGGGTAGGCAACCTTGTCTTGACCCTGATGGAAGAGGGTAGGCTGTTAGGTTCTCCCCACTGAGAACGATGCTTGCCATGGATTTGTGGGAGATGGCTTTGACCCTATTGAGGAATGTTCCTTCAATGCCTATTTTGCTGAGAGTTTTCATCCTAAATGGGGCCTGGATCTTGTCAAATACTTTCTCTGCATCTATTGTTATGGGCATATGGTTTTATCTTTTCCTTTAAATGATGTGATGGAATATGTTGATTGATATGTGAATGTCAATCCATCCTTGAATCCCCGGAAAGACTCCTACTTGGTCATAGTGTATGATCTTTTTGTGAATCGTTGGATTCTGTTTGGTAGGATTTTGTTGATGATGTTTACATCTGTGTTCATCAGGATTATCTGCCTTTAATTCTCTTTCTCTGTGGTGTCTCTGTGTGCTTTTGGTATCAGGGTGATATTTGCTTCATAGAAGCTGTTTGCAAGTGTTACTGATTCTTCGATTTTCAGAAAACGCTTTTAAAAAGATTGTAAGTCCCCTTTGAAGATTGGAGAAATTCACTAATGAATCCAAATGGCAATAATAGTATATTTCTGTGGGGTTATGAGTGCTAAAAGGTCTCGCGTGGTCTGTGGAGACAGGTAGTCAGACCCAGGACAAGGCAGAATGAGAGCCCCACTGAGCCGTCTCCGGTTCCTCAGTCATCTCTACCTTTCTCCAGCATGTGTGCAGGGAACGGACTGTGGTCTTTGCATGGACATGGTTAGGTCTGGAAACCTGGGATTCTTTCCCTTCTGCCTGTTCTAGGAGCCCAACCCGGCCCACTGAGGCGTAGAGATCCTGCTAGCGCCTAATTGTCCCAGTCCCTGAAAAAATGTCTATAGAAAGTCCACCGCACTCCACAAACCTAGTGGTCCCATTGAAAAATGCTTCCTACCCAACCACACGGTGGAACAGAGCCCAAATCTGCAGATTCCTTTCCGCGTAAAGATTGATAAAAGGCCCCTATGATTCGTGGAAAGCCCGGAGCTATAGCTGATTGGTGCGGAAACAATGAATGCCTGAAATGACTGTTTTATGAACAACTTTGTAAATCACAATGTGTAAATAAATTTTAATTTAAAACAGTCAAATTATTTTAGACAATCATGGTTCAATAATTACTTCTTGCCCCGGTGTGGGGGCAAGGTCCCACCCACCACAGGACATGTCCCCCCTGGACACCACCCCCAAAAGCACAGGCATGCAGCAGCCAGAGCAGGATCAGGGTCAGGATTCCCCGTGCCACCTGCGCAGGCCAGCCTCACTCCTCATCCCTCCTGGACCACAGGAGGCTCAGGGCCTCCAGGAGGCTCCACCTCCTTGGGGATCTTGGTGAGCCGGGCTGCCTCGAGGCCAGACATGGTGGGCATCTTTTTCAGTGCAAGAGCCAAGACAATGAAGGACCTGTACCCCTCTGCATGGCTCAGAGCAGCTCTGGGATGCAGGAGTGCGGGTGTGAGAGCGAGCACGGAAAATGCTCTTCCTCTTGAGTGCAATGTGCGCCCAAGTCTACAACAGCGATGGACGCTGCATGACTCCATCACATTTTTGTTTGTGTTGGGTGCCACCTGGAGATGCTTAGAATGTGCTCTTGCTTCTCAGCAAAGGAATCACACCTACTAGAGCTCACGGGCCATCCAGGGCGCCAGAATGGACCTGACCAGACCACCTGCAAAACACCGTAGTATCTCTCCTGACCCCCTCCACACAACGTCTTCTCTCTAAGCCTCATTTTGCCCAGTTTATAAAAACCAGTGACTACTATCAGGGCCAGAGTGATAGAACAGTGGACAGTGAATTTTGCTTTTCACACAGCTCTCACTATTTAATTTGAGAATCCAGTCTGGGCCAGTAGACTTTGCCCTAACAAATCAAATTGATTGAGCATTTCCTAAGTCTTTATTATATAAGGATTTGAGACAAGGAAGGGCCAGATGTACTGAATGGAGGGGGCTACAATGGCTTGGTATGTGGGAGGGGCGGGGATAGTAGGGCGGGGCTGTTTACTGTCTCTGTTTCCACAGGGCAATTCTCTTATGGAGATTGACTCTAGAGACACTCAGTCACCCGAAACAGCTATACCGCTTTTCTCTTTCTCTTGCTAATTTTACATATTAAACAATGAAGGTTACATTTTATTTATTTTTTACGAATTTCTTTTCATTTTACTTTTTGTGTCGCACCCGGGAATGCACAGGGGTTAGTTACTCCTGTCTTTGCACTCTGTAATTACTCCTGGGAGTGCTCACGGAGCCACATAGGATGCTGGGAATCAAACCTGGTCAAACGAGTGCAAGGCAATTGCAGTCCCCGATGTACTTACGCACCAACCGTGAATTGAAAAAGTGTTTATTTTCCATTGTCAAAATGGCAATACTCCCGAAAGCACTATACAGATTTAACGCGATCCCTATAGGGATACCCATGGAATTCTTCAAAGAAGCGGAGCAAACAATCCTGAAATTTATATGGAACAATAAACGCCCACGGCTAGCTAAAACAATTCTTGGGAAAAGATGATGGGAGGCATCACCCTCCCCAACCTTAAACTCTACTACAAAGCGGTAACAATTAAAACAGCATGGTACTGGAACAAAGGCAGAGCTGCAGACCAATGGAACAGGGTGGAATATCCCCACACACAACCTCAAATGTATGATCATCTAATCTTTGATAAAGGAGCAAGAGATGTGAAGTGGAGCAAGGAAAGCCTCTTTAACAAATGGTGCTGGCACAACTGGACAACCACGTGCAAAAAAATGGGCTTGGAACTCGACCTGACACCATGCAGAAAAGTCAGATCAAAATGGATTAAACACCTCAACATCAGACCACAAACCATAAGGTACATTGAAGATAAGGTTGGCAAAACCCTCTACGATATTGAAGGTAAAGGTATCTTCAAAGATGACACGGAACTAAACAATCTAGTAAAAACAGAGATCAACAAATGGGGCTATATTAAACTAAAAAGCTTCTGCACCGCAAAAGATACAGTGACCAGAATACAAAGACTATCTACAGAATGGGAAAGGATATTTACACAATACCCATAAGATAAGGGGTTAATATCAATGGTATTTAAAGCACTGGTTGAACTCTACAAGAAGAAAACATCCAACCCCATCAAAAAATGGGGCGAAGAAATGAACAGAAACTTTACCAAGGAAGAGATACGAATGGCCAAAAGGCACATGAAAAAATGCTCTACATCACTAATCGTCAGAGAGATGCAGATCAAAACAACCATGAGATACCACCTCACACCACAGAGACTGGCACACATCCAAAAGAACAAAAGCAACCGCTGTTGGAGAGGATGTGGGGAGAAAGGGACCCTTCTACACTGCTGGTGGGAATGCCGGCTAGTTCAGCCCTTTTGGAAAACAGTATGGACGATTCTCAAAAAACTAGAGGTTGAGCTCCCATTTGACCCAGCAATACCACTGCTGGGAATATATCCCAGAAAAGCCAAAAAAGTATAGTCGAAGTGACATATGCACTTATATGTTCACCGCAGCACTGTTTACAATAGCCAGAATCTGGAAAAAACCCGAGTGCCCTAGAACAGATGACTGGTTGAAGAAACTCTGGTCCATCTATACAATGGAATACTATGCAGCTGTTAGAAAAAATGAGGTCATGACGTTTGCATATAAGTGGATCAACATGGAAAGTATCATGCTAAGTGAAATGAGTCAGAAAGAGAGAGACAGACATAGAAAGATTGCACTCATCTGTGGAATATAGAATAATAGACTATAAGACTAACGCCCAAGAATAGTAGAAAAAAGTACCAGGAGGTTGTCTCCATGGCTTGGAGGCTGGTCTCTCATTCTGGGTAACTCAGGGAAGGGACCACCAAGTGAAATATGGTTGGAGGTCATGTGGGGGAAGGGTGATGTGGGCCGAATACAGACTAGAGACTGAACACAATGGCCACCCAACACCTTTATTGCAAACCACAACAGCTAATCAGAGAGAGAGAACAAAAGGGAATACCCTGCCATAGTGGCAGGGTGGGGTGGGGGGAGACGGGACTGGGGACGGGGGGAAGGATGTTGGGTTTACTGGTGGTGGAGAATGGGCACTGATGAAGGGATGGCTTATCGAACTTTGTATGGGGGAAACATGAGAACAAAGATGTATGGATCTGTAACTGTACCCTCAGGATGACTCTCTAATTAAAAATAAACTAATAAAAAAATTAATGTAAAAAAAGATAAAAAAAAATAAATGTGAAAAAAAAGAAGGCCATTCTACTATAACCCATTGCTCCCTTCGTGTTTTGTATGCTGTTCCATGTAACTTCATCAACATTCATTTAATCCTCATTCTGTTCCTTTCTATCACTACTGCCTAAAGTAATACCTTAATAATTAAACAAGACAGTCTTTAAAAAAAAAGAAAGAAAAAAAAGAAAAAGTGTTTATTTTCTTCATAGATTCTTTTTCATCTGCATATTTTTATATCCATACTCGCAGTGATTTTGTATCTCCTGATCTTTGGTTTCAGAGCAAGAGGACACGTGGTGCACTTCACTGTGAAATGCTCTTCGATGAAATAAACTAATTTGGAGAAATAGTTGTCTCCGGTTGTGACTACCAGTGTTCAGGTTACTGTGGTCTGGTCAAATACCAGGAGCCATGGGCAACCTGCTCATTGTCTTGTTGTTGGCCCTCCTCTGCTTATTGCAGTGGGATTAGGAGTGCAAAAGGGGCTTGGGTGGACTGTGGATCAGGAACTCAGACCCAGGCCAAGGGTGAGTCATAACCCCACTGAGCAAGTACCGGTGTTTCAGTCCTCTCTACCTTCATCCTGCATGTGAGCAAGAAGGACCTGTGGCCTTGCATGGACATGGTGAGATCCGGAGGACCTGGGCCCCCCTCTCTGCTGCCTGTCTGGAAGCTCATAGCTCTGCTCACCGAGGGCTAAGTGGGAGTTCCTGCTGGTGGCTTGTAGTGCCAATCCTCAAAAACACGTCTGGAGAAAATCCACCCTACCACTCACATCCAGTGGTCCCTTTCAGAAATACTTCCCACTTACCCACTGTCTGAAAAACAGCAGAAATCCTCACAGATTCCTTCCTCTGTAAGATGGACTCAGGCCTCCTGAACTTGGACGCTCTGAGCTACAGCTGATTGGTGCAAAAACAATGAATGCCTGAAAGAAGCCTATTATAAACAGCTTTGACCAAATCCAGAGTTTAAATAAAGTTTAAACAGAAATTGAAATATCACTCCAAAATATCATGTTACATAATTGAGAGTTTTCCCAGGTGAAAGGTCCACTCTTGCTCTGTCATCCCGTTGTTCGTGGACTTGCTAGAGTGGGCCCGAGTAACATCTCAAAGTGAGACATGTTGTTACTGTTTTTGGCATGTCGAATATGCCACGAGTACAGTGGATAGGGCATTTGCCTTGCAGGTGGCCGACCCGGGTTGATTTCTCCTTCCCTCTCGGCAAGACTGGAAAGCTACGAGAGTTTCCTGCCCACATGGCAGAGCCTGGCAAGCTACCCGTGGCGTATTCGATATGCCAAAACCAATTTCAACAAATCTCACAACGGAGACCTTACT
Source organism: Sorex araneus (assembly GCF_027595985.1). NCBI lineage: Eukaryota > Metazoa > Chordata > Mammalia > Eulipotyphla > Soricidae > Sorex > Sorex araneus. Next base: position 31,713,633 of record NC_073306.1, on the reverse strand, counting down.
GGTGCTGGCCTGAGCAAATTGATGAACAATGAGAGGACAGTGCTAGAGTGTTACGGTGTCCAGGTGAAGGGGCACATTCCCACCACGGGAGATGCCAAACCCTCATAACCCTGCCCCCAGTCCAGAGCAAGGCAAAGGTCTGGAAGCCCGGTGTCACTTGCCTCAGACGATCCCAACTCCACAGACACCTGTGCCTCAGAGGAGGCTGAGGGTCTCCAAGAGGCCCCACCCTCTTCGAGACGGGAAGGGCGGGGCTGCCCTCAGCCAGACAGGGTGGGGCTCTTTCTCAGCGCCAGAGCCAAGCCAATGAAGGGAACAGACTGAACTGTGTCCCTCTGAAGGAGTGAGAGCAGCTCTGGGATGGAGGGGTGCGGGCAGGAGAGAGAGCCGGTAAGATGTGCTTGCACTTGAGAGCAAAGTGGACCCAAGTCTACAACAGCAATGGACTCTGCATGACTCCATCTCATTTTTGTTCCTTTTGAGTCCCACCTGGGGTTGCTCAGTAAATTATTTCTGCGTCTGAGCGAAGATATTACTCCTCTGAGCGAAGATAGTGCTCAGGGGCCATTCTGGTGCCGGATAGGTCATGGCCATGTCACCTGCAAGATACCGTAGTATCACTCCTAACCCCCTCCACGAAATGTCTTCTCTCTAAACCTCTATTTGCCTAGATGATAAAGATGTTAGGCCTTTATCAATAAGGGCCGAAGTGATGGAACAGAGGGTAGAAATTTGCCTTGTTCACAGCTGTCCCAATAATTCCCAGCATCCAGTCTGGTCATTCGTAAACCGCCAGGAGTGATTTCTGTGTGCAAAACTAGGAATAAACCACGAGCCCCGCCGGATTAGATCCCCTGGCAAAAAGAAAAGAATAGACTTCATCAAAGCTATCTCAAGGTACCCAGCTGCGATGGAAATGTGCGACCCTCTGAGGACAGCTGCCCTGCGCCTTTGGGTTCATGAGTACCGTTAGTATGAAGAAAAATGTACTTCTGCCTATTGAAGTCTCTGTTTGACCTGGTGGGCCAAGAACTCACCAGCCAGGGGTCCCAAGACACGCCCCCAAGATGCGTGGGCAACCAAAAAGTGCCAGTTTGGAGTCCCGTACGTCCCGCGAGACCAGGGGGCTATTAAAGGCCAGCCAAGCACGGCCCACTCTCAGTGCAGACGCGTCCACTGAAGGCCTCGCTGCTCGGTGCCCTCGCTGCCTCGGCTGACAAGTGAGTCTGCAACTTGAATCTCGGGGTAGGGTGTGCTAGATCCTGAGGCGGGAAATTATATGGTGGAGGTCTCTCGCGTAGGGGGGTTCCCTGCTCTAAGAAGAGGGAATTAAGGCATACCAGAGGGGTGGCCAGATCTGGGTTGTATAGACTGAGCGTCTCCCAAGTGCTCACCCCGTGCTTGGTCACTTTGCTTCAGCCTGCAGTGGGGATGTAGGGGTAAGGGTTCTGGCTAACCGGTTGGTTCCTGGAATCTCTCCGTGGACCTGAAAGTTGGATAGCTGGTCCACATCTCCCCAGAATACTCTAGCCCTCAGGAACTAGCAAACTCGGTGGAAAAGGTAGGACTGAGAACTAGTAACTGGGAGGTATGAGGACTGGGAGGGGTGTGAGAGGAAAATGAGGCTGAGGGAGGCTGGGAATTCTGCAAGGGATTGAGCATGCCCTGAATGTCATAGTTGTCAGGTTTAATGTCCCCACAGTGCTGGGTATGATCCTGGGTTTCAGTTCAGTATGGTAGAAAGCTAGAAATAAGGAGGAGAAATGAAACTTACCTGCTGGCATGTTCCCAGGATCACGAAGATCCTAGGAGACGCTTAACCATGGCTCCTCGAAAATGGGAGCCTCTGCCAGTTGCCCAAATGTGACGAGAAAGCTATCATCTGAGGAGTGGGGAGCTATTCTCTCTCTGCCCCTAAGTTGAATTAGAGATTGCATGTGACTCGCAGGTTGTGGACAGACTTGTTTGCCGGGGTCCTAGTTTGATCCCAGCACCCTTGGTCTCACTAAGGGCCAATAACTAGACTTTGCTCGGGCAAATCAAATTGACTTAGCATTTTCTAAGTTTTCTCTAATATATATATATATATATATAGACTTAAAAATATAAGTATCTGTGACAAAGATCGGCCAAGAGTATTGGTACTGAGGGGGCTCCAACAGCCTGATATGTGGGAGGGGCGTTGTGTGTAGGGTGGGGCTGTTTACTGTCTCTAAGTGTCCACAGGGCTTCTCTGTTCCGAATTGAACCGGAACTCCCGTCTGTCCACTAGTCTCAGAGTTTTACCAGGCACCTGATACCCCTATATCAACCAGATTGATAGATTGATTGATTGATTGCCGTCCAAACTGGGGTCCTAAAATGCAAGAAAATTGCTCTACCACTGAGCAAAGTCTCAGATGTCAAGAAAAGTAGTTAATTTCAGTTTCTCTCTCTCTCCTCTCTCTCTCTCTCTCTCTCTCTCTCTCTCTCTCTGTTTTCTTTGATGGTCAGGATGGGTAATTTAGTTCCAGTACTGGATAGACCTTATCCAGGGACAGAATCCAAGTTGATGCAGGATATCAAACCCAGGGTTTCCTCTCTGAAGTGAGTTCCCTGCCTGCTTCACTGTCTGATCCTATGACCATTTGCATTTAAGTTAGGTGGCAAGCACTCAACCCCACCTTGAATTTCCACACACATTGTCAGAGGCCTGGGTCCAGACTGCCCTGTACACTGCTGGGACGCCATAGAATAGGAGGGGAAATGTTTCAGAAGTATCACTGAGCAGATTGGAGTGCACACGAGATGGATTCAGTGCAGAATCCAGGAAGGGTGTGAAGAGAAAAAGGTGGGGTGTCAAGAAAAAGTAAGCGATCGGCTAGGAAAGCATCCATAGAGAGGAGGGGGAGGGACTGAGTGGGAGGTTACATTGGACACTGACATATCTCTGATTGCTGTCTCTTTATTTTCAGTATTCTACCATGGAGGACAACAGCCAAGAGAAGACCCCAGACATCTTCCATGGTCTCTTTGAGAGTCTTGAGGAGTTTCTCGAGACCTATGAGGTGGACGATCCAGCGGTGCCTCAGCACCAGCTCTGTGCTGCCCTGGCTCCCCGGAGTCCAGCCAGCCCTAAGGCCCCTGAGGGTCAGGACAGCTTCCTCGATCAGCTCCTTGAGGAGCTGCAGACGCCTGGGCCTCCCGATTCCCAGGCACCGGCAGGCCCACAGAAGCCGACCCAGAACCAAGTCAGCGCTCTGGATCCGCTCCTCCACGTGCCCCCAACCTCTGTTTCACTCACCCTTGAGGAGCCAATTGAGGACAAGGACAGTGAACTGGACCAGCTCCTTGAGGAACTGATGGACGTGCCTTCCTGGGAGAAGAACAGGAGCTGCTCTGCTCTGAGCAATCCCACCGCTGCCTCCCAAAGGACACCTGACACAGACGTGCTGAAGACCTTCAATGGGGACCAGACCCTGGATGGAAACTCTACAGAGATTTCTGGAGGTGAGGAGACCCCTAGACAGATCAAATCGCCCCACTCTGGTGCCCCTGGAATCCATGGGATCCAGATGTCTTTCTCACGAGGTCAGACCCTGCATGGGATCCAAAGACCTTTCCGTTCGGGCAGTGGGACCCAGATGCCCATCGCTGGTGCCCAATCCCCTTGGGGGAACATGACATGCTACTCTGGGGACCAGGCACAGTGTGGGAGCCAGATGGCTCCCCCTGCTCACCAGAATGAAAACGCGAGGCAAATCTCTTCTAGAGTGGACAAGTTCATCCCACAGGTAAGGAACCGAATAATTTCCCAATTGGATATTGGAAAAAGTGTGTTCCATTTGTATTTTTCTAACACTCTGTGGCAATCCCAGAAAGACTCTGATCTAAGTTTTTCTTGTGCTCTGACATTCCTGCTGTACTGCTCTGGGGACCATAGAGAGTGCCAGGATTAATTTCAGTGTGGCCCCGTGCAGAGCATGTTTCCTGCCCACTGGACCATCTTACTGGCCCCTCTAAAGATTCGGTTTTGAGTGATGTGATCCCTATGGATCTCCACCCATACTGTTCAAAGCCAGGGTTGGTACAGTCTTCCCACTGCACTGGTAGACTGCCTTGACACAGCAAAAGTTTCATTTCAGTGTGGTCAGTCTGGCCACATGTGGGGGCACGCAGAGTGGAGTCAATAAAGGATCTGAGGAAAGTAGAAAGAAAAGTATGGGTTGTCAAGCAAGATAGATGGGGAGGTGGGCAAGAGACCATGATCAGGATTGAGGGGAGAAATGCAGAATTGGATTGAGCTGAGCACGTGTCTGATTTTGTTCTTTTTCTTGTTGTTGTTGTTTAGGATTCTAGTATGAAAGACAAGAGCCAAAAGATGACCGCTGACATCTTTCGTGAGAATCATGAAGACGTAATCCAGACCTGTGAGGCAGGAGATCCAGCTGTTCCTGATCCTGAGCTCTGTGTTCCTCTGACTCCCCAGGGCCCAGCAAGAACACAAGAGGCCCTTGACGGGCAGGACATTCTCGATCAGCTCCTTAGGGAGCTGCAGATCCCCAGGCCTGTCACACTCCAGGCTCAGGGCAGCCCAAATGAGCCATGTCAGAACCAGGATAATCATCCGGATACAGTCGCTGAAGGGACCCAATTCTCTCAGTCTCTGACTCTCCAGGGCCGAGGCAGTCCAAAGGTGCCAACTGAAGACAAGGACAGTGCGCTGGACCAGCTCCTCGAGGAGCTGATGGAGACGACTTCTCGGGAGCAGAACATGAGCTGCTCTGCTCAGAGCAATCCCAAGGTTGCCGCCCACATGTCTCCTGACGCAGACTTGCTGAAGTCCTTCCATGGGGAACAGACCCTACAAGAGTGTGCCACCCAGAAACAGGGGAGTGAGCAGACCCCGTGTGTGTACCGCATGTCATACACTGGTACCCAGATAATAAATGGAATCCAGATGCCCATGGTTGCTGTCCAAACGCTACGGGGATATCAGATACTTTCCAGTGGATACCAGACACCAAGTGGGAGCCAGATGTCTCTCACTGGACAGCAGACTGTATTTCGGACTCCAGTGTCCATGAACACGAACCAGTCCTACTGCGGGAACCAGATGCCTTTCACTGGTGCCCAAATATTAATGGTGAATAAGGTTCCATTCAGCGGGGTCCACACCATGAATGGGAACCAGATGCCCCATTCTGGAGTGCCGATGATCCCCGTGACAGGGCTCCCAACAATGACTTTCATCAGTGACCAGACCTCCACTGGTAGTCAGCCTGTGTCTCAGAGTGGCACCCAGAGCCTCTATGGCATCCACATGGTGCCACAGGGATCGCCACTGCCACAATCAGGATTCCTGTATGCAAGTGCCCCTCTGGCGCAAGGACCATCCCTGGAATCAGAGCAGCCAAAGAAGCGCCAGAGGAGAGAGTACATCATAAACGCGGATGGTCTGAAGCGCTATGTGTGCCCTTTCCAGGGCTGCGGGAAGGAGTACAACAAAGCTTCCCACCTGCGAATCCATGAACGAGTCCACACTGGTGAGTAGGAACAACTGACACACAGTTCAGATTGTTGATCCTCCCTTCACGCTGGGTTTCTCTGGTGGCCTAGAAAAGGTTGAGAGATAAGAGGGGAAGTGCCCGCGGTCCTAGGGGGAGCCTAATTATGGCCAGAGTCCAGCTGGCTGGTCTCTGTGGAGTTGACTGTGGGCGGTTGGGACATGGAGAGATTGGTTTGCCCTTTGGGGCTCATATTGACCTTGTCTCTCGGGCACAGATACCCCTTCACCACAATTTTCTCCCTGCTCTGACTCTCTGAGCGCTCTAGGTGTCCCTTACCCTCTTCCAGTTTTCCTCTTTTTCCAGCTCATGCAGTCTTTCTCTTCCTCTCTCCTACACATCTTCCAGTCTGCTCAGCTGCTCCCCCTACCCATGCTCACACCATTTTCTGCTCCATGCATTCATGCCTGATGCATAACAAGTGACACATCTCTCTCTTCCAGGAGACAAGCCCTATGTGTGCGACGTGAAAGGGTGTCCTTTGAAATTCCCCCGCTCCGATGAACTCAGAAGACACAAGAAAACGCACACTGGAGAGCGTCCCTTCCGCTGTCCTCAGTGTCCCATGGACTTTGCCCGAGCTGATCATTTAAAGCAGCATGCAAGAGTGCACAGATAATGCTTGTCCATGAACGATACACTCAACAGCCTCGTCTCCCAGTGAAGACTTTTCTTGGCAATTCACACTAAGGTCTATATTTTGAAGATGATATTATGACATTTTATTTCTCTTGTTACTGTTTTTGGCAACTGTGCCACACCCTGAGGTGCTCAGGAGACTGTGAGGTACTGGAGACTGAGTGTCGGGCTCCTGTTGCAGAGCATGGCACTCCACCCTCTGAGCCAGAACTCTGATCTAGTGTAGCACTTTTATTTTAAAGAGTTGACGTTTTCATGAATATTTTTATGAGATACTTATATGATATCGATGGACACCGAATCATGAACTGTACATTGACTTTTTTGCATGTGAAACTGAAATTAAATGTATTTGTAAGGGATTTCAAGTCATTTTTAATGGTCTACTTTAGGGTGGGCCTGTTTTTGCCGCGCTGCCTTGCACTTTCTTAGCCCTAGTTCCGTGCTCTAATGGCGGTGCTCAGGCCCTCGTATGCCTTTGCGGGATCGACTGTGCTTTTCCATGTGCAAGCCAGTTGCCTTCCCTGCTGGACTATCTCGCTTGTAGACCCTTTTCCTGATATCATTTACTTTTATATCTGTAGTCATGTTTTTTTGTATTTTCTTATTCTCTGGTTAAAAGCAAGAGGACACATGGTGCCCACCACTGTGTAATGCTCTTCGATGAAATAAACAAGTTTTGAGGATGAGTTGTCTCTTGTCGTGACTATGACTGTTCAGGTCACCGTGGTCCGGTCAAATGCCAGCGCCATGGGCTACCTGCCCATATCTTGTCTTGGCCCTCCTCTGTTTATGTCTGCGGGGTTATGAGATCTAAAGGGGCTTGGGTGGCCAGTGGGGACATGTCGCGCGCCGCTTCGACCAGCGAAGAAACACGCAGCCCGGAGATTCTTCTTGCAGCGATTGATTCAGGGGCCTTCTCATGCATTAGGGAAGAAGGGGAACGGGAAAGAGAAGGAACGAGGGGGAGGGACGAGGGGGAACCGACTAGCTAGGCAGCTTCCCCCCTTATATACCTCTCGCTGCTTGTTTACGCCCAAGTGTCTGCAGCTGATAGACTCGTTAGAGCCCGTGGGCGTGACAAGACATCCTGTTTCCTTAGAGGTGTTGTCTACGAAGCACGGTGCAATTAACAAGAAACAGGTGTCCACGAAGCACGGTCCCGTGGAGGCTCTCCACAGCTCCCCCTTTTTGTTTTAGAACAGCAAGTCTGCGTAGCGACCTTGGCTCCCTTGGCCTTACCCGTCATTGGGAGCCCTCTCGCTGGTAGGTCCCTGTCTTAGGTTGGTCCAAGGGTCAGGTGGGGTTTAATGCACCCTTTCAAACTCCTCAACTACAGGAGGTCCCCTGCAGTTAAGGGCTCTCAGCTGCATAATACTTTTGCTACATCCGGCTAGACCTGATTGTTCAAAGCGAGATTATTGCTTCAGAGTTGCAAGCCAAAGCTGCGGGGATTGCTGTGCTTCCAGGGCCACAAATGCCTGTAAATACCACGCCTTTGTAAGTAGTTGTTCTTGCTGCATTTTGTATAGACACCAGGCAAAAACCAAAGCAGCGAGAAGCAATAAGGATAGTACTGCTCCCACCCCCGCCCACTCTTTGATAAAATGGAGGGGACTTTCTACTCTGGTTTTATCAAGATGGTTAAGGAAGGGGAGAATCTATGCACAGGCGTCAGAGCAGGCCATGTTGTAGCAATGGCCCAGGAAGCTGCTTCTTCAGCTCGTCTCGTCACAGGAATCAGGCTGAGCAGGAGCACCAGTTTCCACATCTTGGTCTACTGGGGGCGCGGTCTTCCGTGTCAGGCGTTCAGGAATCCACACTGGTTCTGCCCTGTCCTGTGGAAAGACACAAACAGAACCCCTTGACCAGGTTAACACGGGGTCCGGGCCGTGCCATTCACCAGAAAGGATATCCTTCCATTTAACATATCCTTGGCACACAGGGATCTTTGAAGAGTGCCTATCTGCAGGGGAGGTGCCCTTATCATCAATAATAAAAGAAATTTAGAGTAAAAAGTGCAATAGAGGTTCTTTCTCGAGGGGGCCGTCCCAGCCCAACCCCCCCCTTTTTGTTTTATTAAGCATGCTTTAAGGGTGGAACGGGCACGCTCAACAATGCCCTGCCCTTGTGGGTTATACTGGAGGCCGTGAGATAAAGAGACTCCCATCTGGGCACAAAATGCGGTGAATTTTGCAGAGGTGTATGTCGGACCGTTATCTGTTTTCAGTTGGGCTGGGATGCCCCAGGCTGCCCATTCTTCAAGGCAATGAGAGATAACATTTGTGGAGCGCTCTCCAGGAAGGGGAGTGGCATGAATGATACCTGAGCACGTGTGCACGGATGCATGGAGATATCTGAGCCTGCCCAATTCCGAGAAATGTGTAACATCCATTTGCCAAATGCGTAAAGGCACAAGACCACGAGGGTTTATGCCCATGGAGGGGGCAGGAAGAAAAGGGACACAGTGTGGACAATGCAAAACAATTGCCCGAGCTTCGGCTCGAGGGATTTGAAATCTATGTTGAAGGGTCCGAGAAGAAACATGGAAGCGGTCATGAAAATTTTTTGCTAATTGTAAAGGGGACTGAATAATAAAACAAGATGGTCTAGTGAGTGCACCAACACAAGCATTGCCTTCTGCTAAGGGACCCGGAAGGCCTGTGTGAGAGCGGATATGTGTGACAAAAAATGGTTTTTCCCGGGTCCAAAGAATTTGTTGTAAAGCAGATAACAAGGAGGCTATCGAACTGGAGGCCTTTATGGGTCCTGCCACCTCGAGTGAGCAAAGAGCATTTACAACGTATCGTGAATCAGAGATCAAATTGAAAGCAAAGGGGCAATGCTCAAACACTGTCAAGACAATGCGAAGTTCCATAACTTGAGGGGACGTAGTTGGAAATTGCATATGAATAGGATCCTGACCCTCTATCATATAAGCCCCCCAGCCTGTACTTGATCCATCAGTATAGATGTCTGGAGCATCCCGAAGGGGTACATAAGAGGTGATTTTGGGGAAAATTACCGGATGGGTTTTAAAGAAGGTCATTAGTGGATGTTTGGGATAATGCTTATCAATAATATTGGGAAAAGAAAATCGGAGAATCGCCCGATCATCGTGTAAGTTACACAAAGAAACTATTTGAGTGGAATGATAGGGGGTTATAAGAGTATCTGGAAGTTTTCCAAAGTATTGCAAGAAGTCCTGAATTCCAATCATAGCCAAACAGGCTACAGCTGCAGGGTATAACTCCACAGCTTTTGCCGGAGAGACCCTAGAATGAATCCACAGAAGGGGTCCCTCCTGCCATAGGACTGCAGTAGGCTGCCCATATGTTAGAAGCACACAAAGTAAATTGGGAAACTCAGGCTTCACGCGTGTATTGCTAGCAGCGGTAAGAGCTTGCTCAATTTTGCAAATTCCATTAGGAAAGTGCGCCAGTCCAAGGACTGTCCGGGCGTCAACACCGCTCTAGCCACCTGTTGCCAATCATTTGGGGTCATACAATATCTGAATAAGCCTTCTACTTGAGTTAAAGTGAATGCCGCATTGGCTCCATGCATCTTTACTGATTCTGCCAAGGACTTAATTATTTTAAAATCTAGGGGCTTGTGATATCGCTGTTGATTATTATCTTCAAAAACAGGATAAGTTAACTGCAACTCTCGCCTAACCTCTGCCCAGAGCCCGGGTTTTGCGAAGGAAAGCCCGCCTCCCGGTTTGTTAAGATAAGGGGGCGGATCCTAGAGCCCTTTAGCGGCAAGTATCGGTCACTATCATGTGTCGCAGCTTCCTCCTCAATAGGGGGGTCAGAATCCCCATTAGCCCGTCCCTGCTGAAATTGATGTAGCGAGGGATAAAGAGACGGACGGGTCATGGATGGTTCTCGGGGCCTTCCTCTCTTTTTGGTGGCGCATCCCTGTATCAGTGGGGTTCCCCGAGAGGCCTCCCCTTCCACGTCCGAACCATCCTCTAGCTCAGAGGCTACAATGCCATGATGGCTGCCTCTGTCCGACAGTTCCTCCCTCATCCCCTCTAACGCTTCCTTTCCCAGTTGTACGTCCTTACCGCACTTCTGATCCTCTAAACTTCTGACTAACTTATTAAAAGCGAAAGGGGGGCGCAGCTCCTTAATGTAGCCATAGAAACAAAAGCGAAAAGACAAAAGGAGAGGCAAATAAAAACCCAACCTGCAAGAAAAACATACACATCCATCTCACTCATCCCACTAGCCACAATTTCCGTGGACTTTATCGTCCTGGCTCACCACAGGAACTTCATCGCCCTGACTCACCATGGGAACTTCATCGCCCTGAATCGCAGCAAGTTCTGGATCGACCGGAGGGTGCTGGAGGTCGGGTTCCCCGTACGGGCCACCAGCTGTCGCGCGCAGCTTCGACCAGCGAAGAAACACGCAACCCGGAGATTCTTCTTGCAGCGATTTATTCAGGGACCTTCTCATGCATTAGGGAAGAAGCGGAACGGGAAAGAGGAGGAACGAGGGGGAACCGACTAGCTAGGCAGCTTCCCCCCTTATATACTTCTCGCTGCTTGTTTACGCCCAAGTGTCTGCAGCTGATAGACTAGTTACAGCTCGTGGGCGTGACAAGACATCCTGTTTCCTTATAGGTGTTGTCTACGAAGCACGGTGCAATTAACAAGAAACAGGTGTCCACGAAGCACGGTCCCGTGGAGGCTCTCCACAGGGACAGGTACTCAGACCCAGGCCAAGGCGGAGTCATAGCCCCCCTAGTCCTCTCATGTGCCTCAATCCTCTCTATCTTGCTCCTGCATGTGTGCACGAAATACTTGACCTTTGCAAGGACCTGGTGTGATCTGGAGGACCTGGTAACCCTCCCTCTGCCTGATCTGGGAGCTTACAGCCCTGCCCTCTGAGGGCTAAATGGGAGTTCCTTCAGGTGCCCAATTGTACCAATTCCTGAAAAAAAAAATTTTGGAAAATCTTCCCTTTCCTTAGAACTAGTGGTCCCTTTGAAAAATACTTTACACCCACCCCAACTCTGAAACAGAGCACAAATCTGCAGAAATTCTTTCCCTTTAAAGACTGACTCAGGTCTGTATGATCTTGGAGACCCCGGAGCTGCAGGTGATCGGTGCAGGAGAATGAATGTCTGAAACAACTGTATTGTAAACAACTCCGTCAATCCCAGTGTTAAAATAACATTTAAATTAAATAGTAAAATTATTCCAGACAATCCTGTTTCAATCATTAGGACACTTTGCCCAGGTGAGGGGGAATATTCCTACCATGGGAGAAGCCTGCCTGTAGTCCAGAGAAGTGCCAGGGTCTGGAAACCCAGTGTCATGTGCCCCAGTTCAGCCAAACCCCTCAAAACACATGCCTCAGCATGGAGGCTCAGGGTCCTCAGGAGGCTCCACCCCCTTAGAGACCTGGGAGGGCGGGGCTGCCCTCAGGCCAGACAGGGTGGGGATCTTTGTCAGTGCAGGAAGCAGGCCAGTGAAGTACCCAGACACACCTGGTCCGTCTGCAGGGTTGAGAGCAGCTCTGTATGGAGGGGTGCGGAGAGGATACAGAGCAGGAAACACGCTCGATTCCACCTGAGCATAGAGTGGACTCATGTCCAGAATAGTGATGGACCCTAAGGGACCTCATTACATTTTTGTTTGTTTTGCATCACCACTTGAGGTGCTCAGAACTTAAAACTATCTTTGAACTAAGTGTTCACTCCAGCTAGGGCTCGTACTCTTCCAGGTTGCCGGATACGATCTGTGCAAGCCACCATCGAAACATTGTAGAATCTTTCCTGACCCCCTCCACAAAACATCTTTTTCTAAACCTCTGTTTCCCAGCCGATACAGACCATTTTGGTCCTTTATCAGGGCAAAATGATAGAAAAGTGGGGAGGGCATTTGCCTTGCTCCCAGCCTTCTCAATTTGATCCCAGCATCCAGTATGGTCATTCGTGCAGCACGAGGATTGATTCCTGAGAGCAGAGTGGGGAGTAAGCGAGGAGCATCGCAGGGTTTGGTCCCCTGGCATAAAGACAAGACCTGTAGCACTGTAGCACTGTAGTCCCATTCTTCAATGAAATGCTCGAGCGGTCACCAGTAACGTCTTCATAGTGATACTTGTTGTTACTGTTTTTGGCATATCGAATATGCCACGGGTAGGTTGCCAGGCTCGGCGTGTGGGCAGGATACTCTCGGTAGCTTGCTGGCGTCTCTGAGAAGGATGGAGGAATGGATCCCAGTCGAACTTGTGTAGGGAAAACGCCCTACCATTGTGCTTTCACTCCAGTTCTCAAGGTATCTCATGGGACCCTGCTGAGATGGAACTGTCCAATTCAGAAACTGAAAAGGTATCTCGTTTGGTCCTTTACTTTCGGCACACATCTCCTTTCACGAAATATTCCTCCAAGCATCATTGACATGGTGATCCCTTCTTTATTTCTGCTGCCTCCTTCTCTTTCTCTTGAGACAGGCTTTCACCTTTGAAGCAACATAGTGTCTACTGTTTGGGTGTCAGTCTCGAAATAGGTTTTTTTTTTATATTCCACAAGTGAGTTCAGTCATTCTATGTCTGTCCCTCTCCTTCTGACTCATTTCACTTAGCATGCTACTCTCCACGACCATCCATTTATAAGAAAATTTCATAACTTTATCTTTCCTAACAGCTTCATAAGTATTCCATTGTGTAGATGTACTAAAATTTCGTTAACTGTCGTCTGTTCTCAGGTACTCGGGTGGCTTCCAGATTCTGGCAATTGTTAATAGTGTTGCAATGAACATACAGGTGCAGATGTCAATTCTACCTTGCTTTAACAGCAGGATAAGAAAACATTTCCTATTCTAATCTCTGCACTGTTTTACGTATCTTCTCCTGTATCGAGAGATCATGGCCCTTGTGCTTTTCATTGCTGAAATGATCAATCACAAGGGAAATTGGGGTATGCTGAGTCTGAACCATAATGAAAGCACAAGGGGAGTCAAGAGCAGAGTCACACGATGACACAATACACCAGACGTCCACAACATCTGACACGGAAATGACCAACATACAAGCAGTGAAAAAATGCCAGTCATGTACACAAAAACCTTTAAAGATCTGAATCCCCTGAGAAGCTACCTAACGCAGTGCAGGTAGATCTTGCAGTCCCAAAGTGTCAGGCACGTCTCCCTTCACACTCAGCTCGTGTTGACCTTCCAGTGCAACTGGAGGAGTCAGAGGCCATGTAAAATGTCTGACGGTCATCAAATCCCTCCTCTTACTCAGGCCCTTCAATCTCAAGGAGACTGCCTCTGAAACTCAGGACTCTCAGTCTCAATGAAACTACTCCTGATTTCCTTCACTCAGGCCTCTCGTTCTCAAGGAGACCGCCCCTGAGTGACCACGGAATTTTGTTTTCTTTTAGAACCTCCGTACTGTTTTAAGATCTGTGTATGTTCATCCAAGACCTCAGAAGAGCCCCCAAATGATGTAGCCCGGCTTTCGGGTCACAAATAGTGATGCTAGTCCTCTTCCTTTCCTATCTGTATACACTCGATATCTATTTCTTGCCTAACTGCTATGGCCAGAATTTCCAGTACTATATTGAATAAATCACAGTGTGTAAATAAAATTTAATTGAACACAGTCAAATTATTACAGACAATTATGTTTCAAAAACTACTTCTTGCCTCCGTGAGGAGGCAAGTTCCCACCATGGAGATGGTCCCCCTTGACATTCCCCCCAAACCTCCACAGATCTGACAGTAGACAGAGCGCAGCCAGGGTGAGGAAACCCAGTGTCACCTGCCCAGAACAAGCTCACTCCTCAGCCTACCTGCCCCACAGGAGGCTCAGGGTCCTAGGAGGCTCAGGGCCCTGAGAGAGCTGGGTGGACGGGGCTGCCCCCAGGACAGACTGGGTGGGAATCTTTGTCAGTGCAGGAGCCAGGTCAATGAAGGTCCCACACTCACCTGTGTCCCTTTGCATGGCTCAGAGCACCCCTGGGATGGAGCGGTGACGGTAGGAGTGTGAGCACGCAAAATGCTCTACTATTGAGCGCAAAGTGGGCCCAACTCTACAACGGTGATGGACGCTGCACGCCTCCATCATAGTTGTGTTTGTTTTGGGTAGCACCTGGAGATGCTCAGAACTTACTCCTGCTTCTGAGCAAAGGGCTTACTCCTACTAGGGCTCAGGGGCCATCCAGGGTGCCAGAATGGACCTGGCCAGGCCACCTGCAAAACACTGTATGATCTCTCCTGACATCCTCCACAAAAAGTCTTCTAAGACTCATTTTTCCCAGTTTATAAAGACCAGAGACCATTATAAAGGCCAGAGTGATAGAACTTTCGGTAGTGCATTTGCTCTGCACGCAGCTGTCCCTGTTCGATCTGAGCATCCAGTATGGTCCAGTAGACTTTGCTCTAGCAAATCAAATTGATTTAGCATATTAAAAGTCTTTATTTTATAAGGATTTGAGACAAAGAAGGGCCAGAAGTACTGATACTTAAGGGGTTACAACATCCTGCTATGTGGGGGTGCGGGGCAGGAGGGCGGGGCGGTTTACTGTTTCTGTTTCCACAGGACATCTCTGTTTTGGATTGAACCTGGGATTTTCCTTTGCACTGTAACCTCAGAGTTTTCGATGGAACCTGAAATACACTTTTCTTCGTTAATTTTCTAAGTTATATTTTATTTGCAGTCCAAACCTAGGTCTTGACATGCAAGACAATTGCGCTACCACTAAACTACTTCTTAATGACTGCAAAAGTTGTTACTATATATTTTTCAGATGGCCAGTATGGACATATAATTTCAAAATATAATAGCCCTTTTATAATATCTATATTAGGCAGATACATAACATATGTATATGCACAGGAGGGCTTTTGAGTAAGTTTACGTGGCAGTCGCAAGACATCTTGTAGCCGAGTTCTCCCTCTGCGAGAACTTGGCTAGCTACCAAGAGTTTCCTGCCTTCATAGGAGAGTCTCACAAACTCCCCATAATGTATTCCTATGCCAAAATCAGTAACAATGATGGGTCTCATTTCCCTGACCCTGAAAGAGCCTCCAATGCGGCACCATTGGAAAGGAGAAGTAAAAATAGGGTTCTAAAATCTCAGGGCTAGGATGAATGCAGACGTTTCTTAAACCGCTGAAGAAATTCGACGACTAACGGGATGATGATGATGATCTTGATGATGATGAGGGGTTTTGAGGTCAGAATGCATGTAGGAGTGATAGATTATATACAGTCATAAAGCGTTTAGATGGAAGCAATTATCTTATGGAAATTAACTGTAGAGACACTATGTCACCTGAAGCATCTATACTGCTCTTCTCTTTCACTTGCTATTGTACATATTAAACAATTAAGGTTACATTTTATTTATTTATTAGCATTTGTTTTCATTTTGCTTTTGGGAAAACACAAGGTGATGCACAGGGTTTACTCCTGGTTTGCACTCTGTAATTGCTCCTGTGAATGCTCGATGAACCAGACAGGATGCTGGGAAAGAAACCCTGTCGGCCACGTGCAAGGAAATTGCCCTACCCGACGTACGGCTACAGCCGTGAATGGAAAAAAGTGGATACTTTCTCAGTTGTGTCGAGGATATATTAATCCCACCCTCTCATTTGCATATTTTATATACATACTCCTATTTTTTTGTTTCTCTTTATCTTTGGGTTCAGAGCAAGAGGACACATGGTGAACTTCACTGTGAAATGTTGTTCGATGAAAAAAACTGATTTTGAGAAATAGTTGTCTACTCTCGTGACGATCACTGTTCAGTTTATTTTGGTCTGGTCAAATGCCAGTAGCCACGGGTGACCTGCCCATTGTCTTGTTGTTGACTCTCCTCTGTTTATAACAGTTGGATTATGGTGCAAAAGGGGTTTTGGTGGCCTGTGGATCAGAAACACATACCCAGGTCGAGGTAGAGTCATAACCCCACTGAGCTGTAATGGTGCATCAGCCCTCTCTACTTACCTCTTGCATGTGAGCACGAAGGGACTGTGGCTTTTGCATGGACATGGTGAGGTCTGGAGGCCCTGGGCCTCTCTCCCTGCTGACTGGTCTGGGAGTTCATAGCCCTGCCCACTGGGGGCTAGTTGGGAGTACTTTTTGTACCCAGTTGTGCCAATCCACCAAAAAAGTCTGGAGAAAGTCCAATCTACACCTGACACCCAGGAATCCCTTTGAAAAATACTTCCCACGCACCGACTGTCTGAAACAGAGCACAAAGCTGCAGATTCCTTTCTCTGTAAGATTGATTGACTCAGGCCTCTATGAACTTGGAGGCTCTGAGCTACAGCAGATTGGTATAAAAACAAAGAATGCCTGAAAGAACTGTATTATGAAGAGCTATGTCAAAACCAGTGTTTAAAGAAAGTTTAAAGAGAAATTGCAAAATCACTCCGGACTATCATGTCTGTTTCCGTTTTAACCCGGACTCTCGTTTGTCCACTAACCTAAGAGGTTTTCATGACACCTGAAACGTCTTTGCCCACCATATTTACTTTTATATATATACATATATATATTGATTGATTTCTGTCCAATCCGGGGTCCTAAAATGCAAGAAAATTACTCTACCACTGAGCAAAGTCTCAGATGTGAAGAAAAGTGGTTAGTTTCATTTGTTTTTCCTCTCTCTTTCTCTCTTTTTTCTTTGATGATCAGTATGGGCAATTCAGTTCCAGCAATGGTTCGACCTTATACAATATGTGCTTTTCTCTTTGCCTTGCTACTAGTACATATTAAACAATTACACTTACATTTTATTTATTATTCATTTATTTACTTTTTGCTTTTTGAGTCACACTGGCAATTCACCGGGCTTACTCCTGGCTTTGCATTCAGGAAATACTTCTGCCGGTGCTCCCGAGACCATATGTGATTCTGGGAATCAGACCCGGGTGAGCCAAAAGCAAGTCAAACCCTTCTAGACTATGGCCTTGGTGGGATTGAAATCTGAGGCTCCATCACAGCGTTTGGATGCTTGTAGGGAACTCTCTGGCTGAGCTCTTTAGGGCCTAAAGGACACTCACACCCAGTCACAGCAGCATCTCTTTTGTCTGCAGACATGGCCCTCCCTGTCCTAGCTGTGCACAATTAGTCTCCTATCCTGGATGTTTCAAATATTCATGAGACTCATGGAGAGAAACCCTGGTCTACATGAGGGCTTCTTACACTTCTTACACATTTTCACTTTTGTTACTGTTTTTTACCAAGAATTTCTTACACCATCCGGGGATATCTGTTCATTCAAACGTATAATAAATATGTTACAAAAAAAGCAACTTGATAGACTCAAAACCAAAATTAAAAGAAGGACTAACGGGGCTTTTGTAAGACAAGGAAAACCCCCACAAGAACAATAAACCCCACAGAAAGCTGACACAAACCCCATGACAATAATCACTCTCAATGTCAGTAGTCTAAGTGCACCAATTAAAAGACACAGAATGGCAAAATGGATTTGGAAACAAAACCCAACATTCTGCTGCCTACAAGAAACACACCTGAACAGTCAGAACAAACACAGACTTAAAGTCAAAGTATGGAAAACAATCCTGCAAGCAAACAACTCCCTCAAAAACCTGGGGTGGCCATACTAGTTTCCGACAACATAGATTTCATGTTGAAAAAGTTTAGAAGGGACAGCGAAGGTCACTTTCTATTTATCAAGGGATATGTACAAAAGAAAGAAATCACACTCTTAAACGTATACGCACCTAATGAGCGACAAGCTAAATACTTAAAACAAGTCCTAACAGACTTTAAGGAGGACATTGCTAGCAGCACAATTGTAGTCGGAGACTTCAGCACCGCCTGTACTAAAATACAGAAATCCAGAACCTTGAGGCCGCTACTGTGGCCACACGACCTCATATCTCTTCATTCTCAGCAACGGAAAATAAATTACCAAATGCTTCCTTTCCAGCAGGTCCAACTCCTGGGGGGGGGGGTGGGAGGAGGGAAAACTCTAACAAAAATAGTGAATTTTTTGTTTGTATGTAATCAAAGTAAAGAGAAAGTAAAGTGAAATTTATCAGCTGCAGAGGTGGGGTGGGGGGCTAAGGAGCGGGGGTGGGTGGGGGGCAGGGTTACCGTGGTTCTTGGTGGTGGAATATGTGCACCGGTGAAGGGATGGGTGTTCAAGCATTATGTAACTGAGACTTAAGCCTGAAAGCTTTGTAACTTTTCACATGGTGATTCAATAAAAATTAAAAAGTAAACGACGTTCAAACCGGAACAGACAGTAAATTGCCCCACCCTACCTACCCCGCCCCTCCCACATACCAGCTGTTGTTGCCCCCTCAGTATCAGTACTTCTGGCCCTTCTTGTCTCAAATCCTTATATAATAAAGACTTAGAAAAATGCTAAAGCAATTTGAATTGCTAGACCAAAGGCTACTGGCATATACTGGATGCTCAGATCAAATGGGAACAGCTGCGTGTAAAGCAATTGCACTACCCACTGTTCTATCACTCTGGCCCTTATAATGGCCACTGGACTTTACAAACTGGGCAAAATGAGGCTTAGAGAGAAGACTTTTTGTGAAGGGGGTCAGGAGAGATACTACAGTGTTTTGCAGGTGGCCTGTCCCGGTCCTATCTGGCACCCTGGATGGCACCTGAGCCCTAGTATGAGTGATCTCATTGCTATCAAGCAAGACCAAGTTCTGAGAATCTCCAGATGTTACCCCAAACAAACAAAAATGTGATGGTGCCATGTAGCCTCCATTACTGTTATAGAGTTGAGCCAACTTGGCGCTCAAGTGGAAGAACACTTTTCGTGCTCGCTCTCCTGCCCGCACCCCTTCATCCCAGAGCTGCTCTCAGCCATGCAGGGACACAGGTGAGTCAGGGTCCTTCATAAGCCTGGCTTGTGCACTAAAACGATCCCCACCCTGTCTGGCCTGAAGGCAGCCCCGCCCACCAAGTCTCCAAGGGTGTGTAGCCTCCTGTGGACCCTGAGCTTCCTGTGGTCCAGGTGGGCTGTGGAGGGAGACTGGCTGGGGCAGGTGACACTGGGTTTCCTGACCCTGGCCCTGTTCTGGCTGCTGGCAGGCCTGTGCTGGTTTGGGGGGGGCGGGCGAGGCGGGCCATCTCCTCTAGTGGGAACTTGCCCCATCACTTGGGCGAGAAGTAATTATTGAAACATGATTTTCTGGAAAAATTTGACTGTTTTTAATTAAACTTTATTTACACTCTATGATTTGCAAAGTTGTTCATAAAACAGTTGTTTGTTCATAAAACAGTTGTTTCAGGCATTCATGTTTTCTGCATCAATAAGCTATAGCTCCGGGGTCTCCAAGAGTTCACAGAGGCCTTAGTCAATCTATACGTTGATATTTAAGCGCAGTGGCCACACGTGTGTGGCCTTTCCACTCCTGCACGAGCATGATCCCCGAGCCAAACTAAACTACTTTGGGCACCAGCAGCTCTCAGAAATGTCTCTAGACTGTGAACTGAGCCACTGCCCCATGCAGTGCCAGGAAGGAAGTGTTTTTCTCTCTCGGCTTTCCCATTTTATGAGCACCACAAAGGGAAGTAAAAGCTTGCAGTGATGCAATTTCTGGCAGAAATTTCCCTGGGCTTTGTTACTAAAATACAGAAATCCAAAACCGCGCGGCTTCTATCGAAGCCGTGCTAGACCTCATATCTCTTAATTGCCAGCAATGTAAAACATTATCAAATGGTTCCTTTCAACAGGTCTGACTTGGGGGGAAACTAAAAAGAATAATAGTGACTTTTTTTTCTGAAATATTGAAGGTAATCAAAGTAAAGTGAAATCTATCAGCTACACAGGCGGGGGTGGGGTGGAGTGGGGGGGAGGTATGCCAGGGCTCCTGGTGGTGCAAAATGTGCATTGGTGATGGGATGGGTGTTGAATATTGTATAACGGAGACTTAAGACTGAAAGCTCTGTAACTTTCCACATGGTGATTCAATAAAAAAATTTAAAAATCTTTACGCTGAGAGGAATCTTCAGATTAGTGCTCAGTTTTATTGTGTGGGTGGCTAGGAAGTATTTTTCAAAGGGACCGCTGTGTTTGAGGAGTGGGATGGATATTCTCTAAACGTTTTTACAGTGATTGGCAAATTGGGCACCAGCACGAACGTTCACCTCAGTGGGCAGGGCTGTGAGCTCCCAGAACAGGTAGAAGAGGAAATGGCCCAGGTCTTCTGTCTTGACCATATCCATGCGACAGTCTCTTCCCTGCACACATGCAGGAGGAATGTAGAGAGGGCTGAGGCATTGGAGGTGGCTCAGTGGGGCTATGACTCTGCCTTGTCCTGGGTCAGAGTACCCGCCTCTGCAGGCCACTGGAGTCACCTTAGCACTCATAACCCCATAGGAATATACAATTAGTGCCACATGGATTCATTAGTGAATTCGTCCAATCGTCAAGGAGGACTTCCAAACTTTTGAAAGATTTTTCAGGAAATCGAAGAATCAAAAACACTCCCAAACAGCTTTTATGAAGCAAATTTCACCCTGTTACCAAAAGAAGACAGAGACACTACACGGAAAGAGAATTAAAGACAGATAACCCTGATGAACACAGATGCAAAGATCCTCAACAAAATCCTTACAAACAGAATTCAAGGACTCATAAAAAAGATCATACACCATGACCAAGTAGGACTCATCCCGGGATTCAAAGATGAATTAGCACTCTCAAGTCAATCAACATAATCCATCATATCAATAAAAGAAAAGATAAAAAACTATATGACCACATCAATAGATGCAGAGAAAGCATTTGACTAGATCCAGCCCCCGTTTATGACGAAAACTCTCAGCAAAATGGGCATGGAAGGAACATTCCTCAATAGAGTCTAAGCCATCTCCCACAAACCCATGGCAAGCATCATTCTCAATGAGGAGAACCTAACACCCTATCCTCTTATATCAGGGATAAGACATGGTTGCTTGCCCTCCCACTCTTATTCAGTATAGTACTGGAAATTCTGGCGATAGCAGTTAGGCTACTAAAAGATATCTAGTTTACACAGATAGGAAGAAAAGAGGTCTAGCTATCACTATTTGTGACCCAAGACCCGAGATGCACCATTTGGGGGCTCGTCCGAGATCTCGGATGAACCTACACAGACCTTAGAACAGTGCAGAGTTTTTCTAAAAGAAAACAAAAATACAAGGTTACTCAGCGGTGGTGTCCGTGAGACCCAGAACCCTGAGGGAAGGAACTCAGGAGTAGTCTCATTGAGACTGAGAGGCCTGAGGCTCAGGGGCAGTCTCCATGAGAATGAGGGGCCTGAGTTAAAGGGGTTTCTGATGATGGTGAGACATTTTACAAGGGTTCTGACTCCACCAGTTGCACTGGAGGGTCAACAATAGCAGAGTGTGAAGGGAGATGTCCCTGATAACCTGGGACTGCAAGCTCTACTTGGACTGCGTTCAGTAGGTTCTCAGGGCAGTCAGATCTGGAGAGGTTTTCGTGGAAAGGACTGACATTTTTCACTGTTTGTCTGTTGGTCATTTTTCTGTCAGATGTTATGGACGCCTAGTGTAGTGTGTCTTAGTTGACTCTGTTTTTGACTCCTCTTTTGCTTGATTTCATTATGGGTCAGACCCAGTCTACACCACATTCCCTTGTGATTGACCATTTCATCAATTCCAAGTCCAAGGACAGTGACCTCTTGGGAGAAGTGAAGAAAGGTAAAACAGTGCATGCAAAGATGCAAATAGAAAATGTTTTCTTATGCTGCTATTTAAAACTTTGGTGAGTACCAATGGCCTGGTTCTGTGTCTAAAGCATGTTTGAATGTGAATTTGTAAAGTATTTGGTGTAAAAATCTTATGATTTGAGAAAATAAAGGACTTTTAGAATTAAGCCAGGAAGTTTTTCCTATGCCTCATAAAAAAAGAAAATAGAAAAAAATTATGGTTGAAGGGTTTCTTAAGGTAGTGTGTTAATGTATATGTGTTTATATTTGTACTGGATTATCAGGATATGAGTAGAAATTATTGTTTTACATGAAAACAAGTTTAAAGAGTAATGGGTTAAAAAATGAGGGTTTTTTTCTTTTTGGGTCACACCCAGCAATGCTCAGGTGTCACTCCTGGCTCTGCATTCAGGAATTACCCCTGGCCGTGCTCAGGGGACCATATGGGATGCTGGGAATTAAACCCGGGTTTGACGCGTGCAAGGCAAACGCCCTACCTGCTGTGCTGACTCCAGCCCAAAAACATGAGTTTCTAACTTTGTAAAATTGTTGCAAAACTTTCATACCATCAGAGTTTAAACACATCAGTTTTTTGCTGGAACTTAAGACCCGCCTCAGGCCTTCTTGCTGAAGGAAAAAAAGTGAGTCACTTTACACCCAAGCGGTTAAAAATGGCCACTTTGGAGCAAGAGATGTGAAGTGGAGCAAGGAAAGCCTCTTTAACAAATGGTGCTGGCACAACTGGACAACCACATGCAAAAAAATGGGCGTAGACCTTGACCTGACACCATGCACAAAAGTCAGATCAAAATGGATTAAAGACCTCAACATTAGACCACAAACCATAAGGTACATTGAAGACAAGGTCGGCAAAACCCTCCACAATATTGAAGATAAAGGTATCTTCAAAGGTGACACAGAACTAAGCAATCTAGTAAAAACAGAGATCAACAAATGGGACTACATTAAACTAAAAAGCTTTTGCACCGTAAAAGATACAGTGACCAGAACCCAAAGACTATCTACAGAATGGGAAAGGATATTTACACAATACCCATCAGATAAGGGGTTGATATCAATGGTATATAAAGCACTGGTTGAACTCTACAAGAAGAAAACATCCAACCCCATCAAAAAATGGGGCGAAGAAATGAACAGAAACTTTACCAAAGAAGAAATACGAATGGCCAAAAGCACATGAAAAAGTGCTCTACATCACTAATCATCAGAGAGATGCAGATCAAAACAACCACAAGATACCACCTCACACCACAGAGACTAGCGCACATCCAAAAGAACAAAAGCAACCGCTGTTGGAGAGGATGTGGCGAGAAAGGGACCCTTCTACACTGCTGGTGGGAATGCCCACTGGTTCAGCCCTTCTGGAAAACAATATGGACGATTCTCAAAAAATTAGAAATTGAGCTCCCATTTGACCCAGCAATACCACTGCTGGGAATATATCCCAGAGAGGCAAAAAAGTATAATCGAAATGGCAACTGCACATGTATGTTCATCGCAGCACTGTTTACAATAGCCAGAATCTGGAAAAAACCCGAATGCCCTAGAACGGATGACTGGTTGAGGAAACTTTGGTACATCTATACAATGGAATACTATGCAGCTGTTAGAAAAAAGGAGGTCACAAATTTTTTATTTAAGTGGATCGGCATGAAAAGTTTCATGCTAAGTGAAATGAGTCAGAAAGAGAGAGACAGACATAGAAAGATTGCACTCATCTATGACATATAGAATAACAGAGTGGGAGACTAACACCCAAGAATTGTAGAAACAACTACCAGGAGGTTGACTCCATGGCTAGGAGGCTGGCCTCACATTCTGGGGAAAGGGCAACTCAGAGAAGGGATCATCAACTATAATGTAGTCGAAGGCCATGTGGGAGAAGGGAGTTGCGGGCTGAATGAGGGCTAGAGACTGAGCACAGTGGCCACTCAACACCTTTATTGCAAACCACAATAGCTAATTAGAGGGAGAGAACAGAAGGGAATGCCCTGCCACAGTGACAGGGTGGGGTGGGGGGAGATGGGATTGGGGAGGATGGGAGGGATGCTGAGTTTACTGGTGGTGGAATATGGGCACTGGTGAAGGGATGGGTTCCCGAACTTTGTATGGGGGAAGCATAAGCACAGATGTGTATAAATCCGTAACTGTACCCTCATGGTGATTCATTAATTAGAAATAAATAAATTTATTTAAAAAAAAAACAGGACTCTCTGCAGAACAGAGAAAAAAAAATGGCCCCTTTGTTTTAGTGACCTTGCAGCTGAGCAGAGGCAGCTGGCCCTGGTCCCCTCTCCCTTCTCAGTGGAGGCAAGTGAGAGCTGAGAATGGTTACAGATCACAGTATTATGTTGATTCCAGTCTTGACGTTAGGGGGTTAATACTTAGGTGCTAAAAGCTGTGAACGCTTTTTGAATAGGGAATATCCAGTAGACAAAATATGTATTTGTGGCAAACAGGAATTTCAGGTCTAAAATATTCTAGTAGAAGAGTTTTGTTCTCAAAAATTAAGAAAGGAACTAAGAGATAAAACAGAAAACTAGAAGAAATATTTGACCTGTGTTCTCCGAAAAATATGAATAATCTAAAATTTTGTTCCCTTTCTCTATTTTTTTGTGATTTTCAAGGATTGTTTAAAAATACAAGCTTAAACTGCATATGTGATGATTTGACTTGTGTCCTGGAAAGAAAATAAAAATTGAGGTTAAAGTCACTTTTAAAAAAACAATAATTGTTGAAATGTTGAACGTAATCAAAGTAAAGAGAAAGTAAAGTCAAATTTATTAGCTACACAGCGGGGTGGGGGTTGGGGAGGTGGGGGTGTGGGCGGGAGGTTTCCTGTGGTTCTTGGTTGTGGAATATGTGCACCGGTGAAGGGATGGGTGTTTGAGCATTGTGTAACTGAGACTTAAGCCTGAAAGCTTTGTAACTTTCTACATGGTGATTCAATTAAAAATTTTTAAAAATTAAAAAAATACAAATGCAGTCCACTGGCAGTGATGAAGTGGGCAAATTGAAGGAATATGTAGGTAAATGATATATGTGAATCTTGTGAGTATTTTAACTATAATTCTGAATCCTATGTTATAAGATCTTTAATTATGAAGTTTTGAATATCAATGGGACTGATGTAATGCTTTGAATAGAGTGCCAGAGAGTACAGTTAGTCATGGTCATTGAGATCCTGATTAGCAACTTGTTTCCAAATTTCTTGGTAGATCAAAGTATATTAAGTTCAGTAAAATTAAGGTTAAAATCTGTGAGACATGACTTTAAGGAAGGAATATAAGTGTGTATTTTAAGTTAAAAGGATGATGGATGGAGATCATTAGTGGGAAAAAGGAAAGGACCCCTACCAAGATATCCCACTGCACGGAAAAGCCTGGGAAGCTACCCGTGCCATATTCAAGATGACAAGAAGAGTAACACCAAGGAATAATTACTGAGTATAAAGCCAGGAGTAACCCTGTGCATCACTGTGTGTGATCTAACAAGCAATAAGAAACTAAATGAGTACGTGATAAATAAAATGTAACCTTTATTGTTTAGTATGTACTGGTAGCAAGGGCACCAGTAATGTCTCCATTGTGAGACTTGTTGTTTCTATTTTTGGCCTAAAGGATATTCCACGGGTAGCTTGCCAGACTCGGCCATGCTGATGGGGTACTCTCGGTAGCTTTCCGGGCTCAACGAGAGGATGGAGAAATCAAACCAGGTCTGCCACGTGCAAGAAAAATGCCCACCTGTTGTACTCGAGGCATATTCGATAATCAAAAACAGTAACAACAAGTCTCACAATGAGATGTTACTGTAGCCCGCTCCAGAAAATCAAAAAACAACGGGAAAAAAGAGCAACAATGCTACCCTTCATCTGGGCAAAATGTCAATTTATTAACATGATAGTGTCGCGTGATTTTGCAATTTCTGTTTAAACGTTATTTAAACACTGGGTTTGACAACGCTGTTCATAATACAGTTATTTCAGGCATTCATTGTTTTCTCACCAATCACCTGTAGCGCAGAGACTCCAAGTTCATACAGGCCTAAATCAATCTTACAAAGAAATGAATCTGTGCAGCTTTGTGCTCCGTTTCATGGTGTGGGTGAGTGGGAAGTATTTTTCAAAGGAACCTCTAGATGTGAGGAGTAGAGGATTTTCTCCAGACATTTTTTTGAGGATTGACACAACTGGGTACCAAAAGGAACTCCCAATTAGCCCTCAGTGGGCAGGGCTATGAGCTCCCAGTCCAGTCAGCAGGGAGAGGGCCAGGTCCTCCAGACCTCACCATGTCCATGCTAAGGCCACAGACCCTTCATGCACACGTGCAGTGAGAAGGTATTGAGTTCTGAGGCACCAGTATGGCTCTGCCGTGGGCTGGTCTGAGTTCCTGATCCACAGGCCACACAAGCCCCTTTTGCACTCATAACTCCACTGTTACAAACAGAGGAGGGTCAACAAAAGACAATAGGGAGGACTCCCGTGGCTACTGGCATTTAACCGGACCTCCATAACCAGAACAGTGATAGACATGACAGGAGACAACGATTTCTCCAAATTAGTTCATTTCATTGAAGAGCATCTCACAGTGAATTGCAGCATGTGTCCTCTCGCTCTGAACCCAAAGATAAGGAGATACAAAAAACACAAGTGTGGCTATAAAAGTATGCAGTCAGAGGGAGGGATTAAAAAATACCCTTGACAAAACTGAAGAAAGTAACCACTTTTTCAACTCATGGCTAGAGCAATAGTACATCGGGTAGGGCGTGTGCGTGGACGACCGGGTTTGATTCCCAGCATCCTGAGTGTTCCACGAGCACCCCAAGGAGTAATTCTTGAGTGCAAAGTCAGGAGTAACCTCTATGCATCACCGGAGTGATCCCAAAAGCAAAAAGTAAATAAGTGTGTAAATAAATAAATAAAATGTAACCTTAATTGTTTAATATGTACTAGAAGCATGGGAAAGAGAAAAGCAGTATAGATGCCCTGGGAGACAGAGTGTCTCTAGAGTTATTCCCCATAAAAGAATTGCCTCCATTTTAGCGCTTTATTACTGTAAATAATCTATCACACCTACCTGCATTCTGTACCTCAAATCCCCTCGTGTATATCACTGCCACTGTCGCTGTCATCCCGTTGCTCATTGATTTGCTCGATCAGGCACCAGTAACATCTCCTTTGTGAGACTTGTTGTTACTGTTTGTTAATATTGAATATGCCACAGGTAGTTTACTAGGATCTGCCATGTGGGCGAGATAGAAAATTATTTAGAGGCTGCTATTGAGGCAGGCTTGGGTGGTGTTGGGAAATTAGCAATATTGGTGGCGGGAAGGCACAATGGTGGTGGGATTGGTGTTGGAATATTGAATGTGATCAATCATCATGAACATCATCATCATCAACATCATCCTGTTGAAAACGGGAATGCCCTGCCACAGAAGTGGGGTGTTGTGGAGGGGGATGGGGTTGGGGGGTGGGAGGGATACTGGGATCATCGGTGGTGAAGAATGGGCACTGGTGGAGGGATGAGTTTTCGAACATTTTATGACCAAAACACAGCACGAAAATATGTAAATATATAACTGTACCTTCTTGGCGATTCACTAATAAAAAATAAAATAAAAAAGAATGAAAGGAATGGAAATTCTAGATTAAATTTTTTTTAAAATACACATTATCCGTTGATCGTTGATTTTCTCGAGTGGTCTCAGTAAAGTCTCCTTTCGTCCTAGCCCAGAGATTTTAGAAGCATCTCTTTACTTGTTCTTCCCAATGGTGCTGCACTGGGGGCTCGTAGGCGTGCTGGCTGATCATCATGAACAACTATAAAATTTTTTTTAATTTACAAAAATACAAAAATATATCATGTCTATTTTTCAATGGCACTTTCTGTGATACTCTATCATTATTTGCATGACAAAAGACATGTGGAGCATGGCCCAGAGTGATATTACAGCAGGTTGGGCATTTGCCTTAAATGCAGCCAAGAGTCCAGCAAGGCTCAAACCCCAGCTACTCATATGATTCCTCGAGCACTGTCAGGAGTGATTTTTTAGTGCAGCGCCAAAAGTAAGCCTGAGAATCACTGGGTATGATCCATATATCACTTGTATCACTTGTCTTCCCATTTTCTTCGATTTGCACGAGCGGGCGCCAGTAACATAGCCATTTGTCCCTGTTGCGTGCTAGTGCAGCCCAATGATATCTGCTTGCTCCAGGAACAGGAAGAGCCTCAAATCGTTCATTCACGGATTTGTCGAAGAAATCTGACCATCTAGTCGCTGGGCAGCCACGTGGTCTTCTGATGTCCTGTGGAATCCAGTCGGTAACAGCTCTAGACCAGCAGTGGTCTCTGAATCGAATTACATGATCGGCCCATCTGATATTTGATGCCTTGGCAAACGAGACAGCGTCCCTGATTCTTGACCGCCGACAGAGGAAAGAACCCCGGATTCCTTCTTTCACTTGAGTGAGATGTGATACTCTAGCATAGATCTTTTGAGTCCTCTTTGGGATACCCTAATAGCGCTCTCATCCTGTTTGCGTAGGGCCCAGGCCTCTTAGGCATATGTTAGTGTAGGAAGAACGGTGGAATCGAAAAGATGTGCCTGGAGTCGGAGGTTCTTTGTCTTCTTAAGCACTTCTTGGATGCTCTTGAAGGCGGTCCACGCTGCTCTCTTCCTCCTGCGCAGTTCTGGCAACAAGTCATTCCTCATGTTGATTTCTCGACCCAGGTACACACAGCTGCTGCATTTGGAGATGTTCGTTCCATTGAGAGCAAATGGAGCGTCAGGAATTAGTTCGTTTTTCATGAGCATCGTCTTGTTGAGATTCAGCTGCAATCCAACGTTTCCACACTCGTGGTCAAAGTCGGCCAGCGTTTGCGCCGCTTAGCTAATGTTTGGCATTATGAGAATGATATCATCAGCGAATCGGAGGTGTTGTAGTTGCCGACCATCTATCTTCACTCCCATTCCTTCCCATTACAGTCATTGCATGATGTTCTCGATTGTGGCACTGAAGACTTTCGGTGAAATGATATCACCCTTCCGAACCCCTCCTCTCTTTACATCAATGATCACTTCCTTGTAGAATGGTGAAATCCTGGTGGTGAATCCACAATACAGCTCGTGGAGGGTTTTGATATACTGAGTTTGAATGCCCTGTTTGGCTAGGGCTTCGATGACTGCTTCAGTCTCAACAGACTCGAAGGCCTTCTTTAAGTCGATGAATGTTAGACAGAGTGGCATCTTGAACTTCGCGAAACAATGAAGATAGAAACTGCAGGCAGTGAGCCACATCTATTCTACCATAATCGTCCGATTCAGGTTGTTAGGCATTCGAATGAATCAATGCTCATGGCCAAGTTCCATGTTGACAAGGATATGGACACCACCGACACCGTTTGCCTTACATACGGCCAACTCAGGTTCGATTCCCAGCATCACATATGGTCCCCTGAGCACCACAAGGGGTGATTCCTCAGTGCAGAACCAGGAGTGACCCCTGTGCATCACCGGGTGTGACCCAAAAAGCAAAACAAAACAAAACAAAATAGAACAAAACAAAAAAGAAATAAAACGAACGGTTTGAACATGGCAGTAGATGGAAGTAAGGCAGGTTGAGATTTCACCTCTTGTACAGGTAGGGTCAGCGCCCCTGTGTCAGAAGGAAGTAGCTCCAGAAGACGGAACTTCGACGATTATACCTTTAAATATTTATGTGGTGAAGTCTCTAGGGCAACATGATGTTGGTAGAAAATCCCTTCTTGTGAGTGAGAACCCCTTCATGGAGGAACCCTGCTTCCTTTGAAATTCTTTTGAGTCGATTGCTACTTCTCCATCTTAGCCTTGAAAAAGAAATTGTAAGCCAGAATATATGATCTCTCTCTTCTCCAGTTATTGTTGGCCCCTAGATATATTAGGCCCAGCTCATGTGGGTCATGAAGCACACTGCCAGAGTAAACTCCTCATTCGTACACTTGAGAGATCTGGTCTGAATAAGGAAACATAAGGCTGCCACCCGCGTGGCACTTCTCAGTGGAAAGGTCCTTACATGATTACCTTGAACACACCAACTGCTCTGAGGGTGGAAGGAATCAAGATCTGGGTGCATGCTTCACATATAGACAGAAAACACTGACCAGTGATGTGTCCGGACAACGGGAGATGACCCTCTCCAGATAAGACTGAAGAAAGTGACTTAAAAGGACCATGGGAAGGACACAGGTTATTCTCTGACTCTGCAACTGATGGTACTCAGACAACAGTACAGAAAGTTTCCACAAATATTGGAAAAGAAAGAGTGGAATAGTCCTCCGCTCCCAAAAGCAGATGACCCCAGAGGCCCACAAACTTCTTTCGGCATCTAGCGGCTTCTTGAGAGAAATGCCTCTAGACTGTGAATTATGCTACGTCCCCATGCCATCCTGGGAGGGGAAAGGTTTTTCTATCTCGACCTTTCCTTTCCTTTCACGGCGGTGTGGCAACCGCCATATTATGGAGCCAACTAACCGGAGGTACAAGCTTGCGGTGACGCGAATTCTGGCATAAATTTCTCTGGGCATAATTACTAAAACACCAGAAATCCTCACATGTCTTCATTCCCAGCAATGGAAAAGAAATTATCAAATAATGCCTTTTCGGCAGGTCTGATATTTGGAAGGGAAATACCAAGTGATAGTCGTGAGTTTTCCGTTAAAATATTGAATGTAGTCAAAGTAAAGAGAGTAAAGCGAAAGTCATCAGCCACACAGACAGGTGGGGCTTGGGATGGGAGGTTTACTGGTGTTCTTGGTGGTGGAACATGTGCACTGGTGAAGGGATGGGTGTTTGATCATTGTATGACTGAGACTTAAACCTGAAAGATTTGTAACTTTTCTCACGGTGATTCAATAAAAATTAAATTAAAAATATTTTTTTTTAAAAAAGAGTGGAATAGGTGGATCCCTTTACCAGGCCCATATATTAGGAGGATTCCTCGTATGAACTACGGAAAAAGGAGCAAATGTTAGGTACCCTAAAGCCAGACCTAGAGCCAGACTGCATTCTTGACAGGCCGAAGCTAACAGCTATTAATATTTGTTATATTAATATAACATTTGATAAGTTAGTCAGTTTTGACTTTATTAAGTTTTGACTAGGCTTAAGTTTATGTTTCCAGAAACTGAACTAGTAATTTCTGGAAAGGAACTGCTGGAACATCTGACTGGTCATGAAAGGTCACTATGTCCATGTTTTGGAACAACCACAAGGTGCTTTACTGTTACTATGTCCAGTTTCTGAACAACCAGAAACTGACTAACATATCAAATGTTATATTAATATGACAAATATTAATAGCTGCCGACTGTCGCTTGGTCACTACCTATATAAACTGCTTGCACTTGGAGGTCAGGGTTGCTATCAGAGACTGTTTTGTGGGAGAGATAGTTGACCCCAGTTAACTGGAGTAAAACTCCTTTGCACTTGCTTTACTGTATCTCTGAGTTTGTATCCGTTCACACTGTGGTCCCAAAAGCCGGGTACAAGAGGACAATAGGATACTATACTTAGAAAAGCCCAAAGAGTCATTGGAACAAGAAAAGCCTCTTCAAAAAGTGGTGCTGGGCGGGTTGAACTCTACAAGAAGAGAGCATCCAACCCCATCAAAAAATGGGGCGAATAAATGAACAGAAACTTTACCAAGGAAGAGAGACGAATGGCCAAAAGGCACATGAAAAAGTGCTCTACATCACTAATCATCAGAGAGATGCAGATCAAAACAACCACGAGATACCACCTCACACCACAGAGACTAGCACACATCCAAAAGAACAAAAGCAACCGCTGTTAGAGAGGATGTGGGGAGAAAGGGACCCTTCTACACTGCTGGTGGGAATGCCGGCTAGTTCAGCCCTTTTGGAAAACAATATGGACGATTCTCAAAAAACTAGAGGTTGAGCTCCCATTTGACCCAACAATACCACTGCTGGGAATATATCCCGGAAAAGCCAAAAAGTATAGTCGAAGTGACATCTGCATTTATATGTTCATCGCAGCACTGTTTACAATAGCCAGAATCTGGAAAAAACCCGAGTGCCCTAGAACAGATAACTGGTTGAAGAAACTCTGGTATATCTATACAATGGAATACTATGCAGCTGTTAGAAAAAATGAGGTCATGATGTTTGCATATAAGTGGATCAGCATGGAAAGTTTCATGCTGAGTGAAATGAGTCAGAAAGAGAGAGACAGACATAGAAAGATTGCACTCATCTGTGGAATATAGAGTAATAGACTATAAGACTAACGCCCAAGAATAGTAGAAATAAGTACCAGGAGGCTGTCTCCATGGCTTGGAGGCTGGTGTCTCATTCTGGGTAACTCAGGGAAGGGACCACCAAGTAAAATGTGGTCGGAGGTCATGTGGGGGAAGGGTGATGCGGGCCGAATATACACTAGAGACTGAACACAATGGCCACTCAATACCTTTATTGCAAACCACAACACCTAATCAGAGAGAGAGAACAAAAGGGAAGACCCTGCCACAGTGGCAGTGTGGGGTGGGGGGAGACGGGACTGGGGAGGGGGGGAGGGATGTTGTGTTTACTGGTGGTGGAGAATGAGCACTGGTGAAGTTATGGGTTATCGAACTTTGTATGGGGGAAACATGAGCACAAAAATGTACAAATCTGTAACTGGACCCACACGTTGACTCTCTAATTAAAAATAAACTAATAAAATAAAAAAAAAGTGGTGCTGGGCAAAATGAACAGCTACTTTGGGAAAAAAATAAAGGCTGATCTCTCTCTAATACGAGGCACAAAAGTTAGATCAAAGTGGGTTAAAACCTCAATATAAGACCTGAATCCATAAGGTACATGGAGGAAAATATACGCAGAACACTCCAAGATATTCAACCTAAAGGCATTTTTAAGGATAAAACACCATCTCCAAACAATTGGAAAGACACAGAAACAAATGGGTCTACAATAAACTAAGAAACATCTGCAGCTCCAAAGAAACAGTGACCAAAATACAGGGAGTTCCTATGGAATATTTACCAAATAGTCTTCTCATAAGGGGTTAATATCCAGGATAGACATAGTAGAATTGTACAAAAACACCCCACCAATCCCAACAGAATATATGGAGAGGAAAGGAACAGAAGCTTCCTCAAAAGAGAAAAACAAATGGACCAGAGGCACATGAAAAAATGCTCTACATCGCTAATCATCAGGGAGATGTAAATCAAAACAACAATGAGATATCACCTCATACCATCTCATCTCACACATGCAAATGAACAAAACAACCAATATTTGCGTGGATATGGGGAGAAAGGGGTGCTCTTTCACTCTTGATGGGAACGCCGACTAGTCCAGCCCGTTTGGAAAGCAATAAGGACATTCCTTCAAAAACTAGAAATTGAGCTGCCATATGACCCCACAACACCACATCTGGGAATAAATCCTAAGGGTGCAATAAAGCACAGTAGAAATGACATCTGCACCTGTAGGTTTATTGGGACACTATTAACAATTGCCAGCATCTGGAAGACACCCGAGTACCTGAGAACAGAGGACCGGTTAAAGAAGTTTTGGTACATCTACACAATGGAATACTATGCAGCAGTTAGGAAAGATGAAGTTATGAAATTTTCTTATAAATGGATGGTCATGGAGATTAGCATGCTAAGTGAAATGAGTCAGAAGGAGAGGGACAGACATAGAATGACTGAACTCATTTGTGGAATATAAAATAACCTAATTTGACACTGACACACAAACAGTAGACACATTGGCCAGGAATATTGCCCCAAAGTTGGAAGCCTGTCTCAAGAGCAAGGGAAGAAGGCAGCTGGGATAGAGAAGGGATCACTATGTCAATGAAGCGTGGAGGAATATTTCATGAAGGGAGATGTGTGCTGCAAGTAAAGGA
Source organism: Sorex araneus (assembly GCF_027595985.1). Classification (NCBI taxonomy): domain Eukaryota; kingdom Metazoa; phylum Chordata; class Mammalia; order Eulipotyphla; family Soricidae; genus Sorex; species Sorex araneus. The sequence goes on along the minus strand of NC_073306.1, from coordinate 31,679,832 downwards.
ACAAATGAGATAGCCTTTCAGTATCTGCATTGCACAGTTCCATCACAGCAGGGTCCCATGAGATACCTTTGAGAACTGGAGTGATAGCACAGTGGTAGGGCATTTTCCTCCCACGATTTCGAGCGGGGTCAATTCCTCCATCCCTCTCGGAGACTCCAGCAAGCTACCTAGAGTATCCCACCTACAAGTATCCCACCCACACGGCAGAGCCTGGCAAGCTACCCGTGGCATATTCGATATGCCAAAAACAGTAACAAGTCTCACAATGGAGACATTACGGGTGACCGCTCGAGCAAATCAATGAAGAATGGGACAACAGTGCTAAAGTGCTACAATTCTTTTCTTTATGCCAGGGGACCAAATCCTGCAATGCTCCTCAATTACTCCCGACTCTGCGCTCAGAAATCAATCCTCGTGGTGTACGAATGATCATACTGGATGCTGGGATCAAATTGAGAAGGCTGCGAGCAAGGCAAATGCCCTACCCACTTTTCTATCATTTTGCCCTGATAAAGGACCAAAATGGTCTGTATCGACTGAGCAAACAGAGGTTTAGATCAAAGATGTTTTGTGGATGGGGTCAGGAAAGATTCTACAATGTTTCGCTGGTGGCTTGGACAGATGAAATACGGCACCTTGGATGACTACAAGCCTTAGCTGGAGTGATCACTTCGCTCAGAGACAGTTTAAAGTTCTGAGCACCTCAAGTTGTGATGCAAAACAAACGAAAATGTAATGAAGTCCCAGAGGGTCCATCGCTACTCTGGATGTGAGTCTACTTTGCGGTCAGGTGAAACAGAGCGTTTTTCCTGCACTATCTCCTCTCTGCACCCCTCCATACACAGCTGCTCTCATCCCTGCAGATGGACCAGGTGTGTCTGAGTACTTCACTGGCCTGCTTCCTGCATAACAAAGATCCCCACCCTGTCTGGCCTGAGGGCAGCCCCGCCCTCCCAGGTCTCTAAGGGGGTAGAGCCTCCTGAGGACCCTGAGCCTCCATGCTGAGGCATGGGTTTTGAGGGTTTTGGCTGAACTGGGGCACATGACACTGGGCTTCCAGACCCTGGCACTGCTCTGGACTGCGGGCAGGCTTCTCCTATGGTGGGAATATTCCCACTCTCCTGGGCAAAGTGTCCTAATGATTGAAAGATGATTGTCTGGAATAATTTTACTGTTTTATTTAAATGTTATTTTAACACTGGGATTGACGGAGTGGTTTATAATACAGTTCTTTCAGGCATTCATTCTCCTGCACCGATCGCGATCGCCTGCAGCTCCGGGGTCTCCAAGATCATAGAGGCCTGAGTCAATCCTTAAAGGGAAAGAATTTCTGCAGGTTTGTGCTCTGTTTCAGAGTCGGGGTGGATGTAAAGTATTTTTCAAAGGGACCACTAGATTTACGAGTGGGGAAGATTTTCCACAGAAAGATTTTTCAGGAATTGGCACAATTGGGCACCTGAAGGAACTCCCATTTTGCCTTCATAGTGTAGGGCTATAAGTCTCCAGATCAGGCAGAGGGAGGGTTGCGAGGACCTGCAGACTACACCAGGTCCTTGCAAAGGTCAAGTATTTCGTGCACACATGAAGGAGCAGGATGGAGAGGACTGAGGCACAGGAGAGGAATAGGGGTCTATGACTCTCCCTGGCCTGGGTCTGAGTACCTGTCCCAACTGACCGCCGAAGCACCTTTAGAACTCATAATCCCACAGATATAAACAGAGGAGGGCCAATTCAAGATAATGGGCAGGTAGCCCATGGATGCTGACTTTGACAAGACCACAGTGACCTGAACAGTCATACTCACGACAGGAGACAACTCATACTCAAAATTTGTTTATTTCACCGAAGAGCATTACACAATGAGTACAGATATAAAAATAAATGATATCAGAAAAAGGGTCTACAAGCGAGATAGTCCAGCAGGGAAGGCAACTGGCTTGCACATAGAAAAGCACAGTCGATCCCGCAAAGGCATATGATGGCTTTGAGCACCGCCAATAAAGCACGGAACTAGGGCTAAGCAAGTGCAAGGCAGCGCGGCAAAAACAGTCCTAACCTAAAGTAGACCTTTCAAAATGAGTTGAAATACCTTACAAATACATTTAATATCAGTTCCACATAAAAAAGTCAATATACAATTCATGATTCAGTGTCCATCGGAAGTCATATAAGTATCTCTTGTAAAAATATTCATGAAAGCGTCAACTCTTTAAAATAAAAGTGCTACACTAGATCAGAGTTCTGGCTCAGAGGGTGGAGTGCCATGCTCTGCAACAGGAGCCCGACACTCAGTCTCCAGTACCTCACAGTCTCCTGAGCACCTCAGGGTGTGACACAGTTGCCAAAAACAGTAACAAGAGAAATAAGATGTCATAATATCATCTCCAATATATGGAGCTTAGTGTGAATTGCCAAGAATAGTCTTCACTGGTAGACGCAGCTGCTGAGTGTATAGTTCATGGACAAGCATTATCTGTGCACTCTTGCATGCTGCTTTAAATGATCAGCTCGGGCAAAGTCCATGGGACACTGAGGACAGCGGAAGGGACGCTCTCCAGTGTGCGTCTTCTTGTGTCTTCTGAGTTCATCGGAGCGGGGGAATTTCCACGGACACCCTTTCACGTCGCACACATAGGGCTTGTCTCCTGGAAGAGAGAGATGTGTCACTTGTTATGCATCAGGCATGAATGCATGGAGCAGAAAATGGTGTGAGCATGGGTAGGGGGAGCACCTGAGCCGACTGGAAGTTGTGTAGGAGAGAGGAAGAGAAAGACTGCATGAGCTGGAGAAAGAGGAAAACTGAAAGAGTGTAAGGGACACCCGGAGCACTCAGAGGGTCAGATAGCAAGAAAATTGTGGAGACGGGGTATATGTGCCCAAGAGACAAGGTCAAGATCACCCCAAAAGGGCAAACCAATCTCTCCATGTCCCAACCGCCCACAGTCAACTCCACAGAGACCAGCCAGCTGGACTCTGGCCATATCTAGGCTCCCCCTAGGACCGCGGGAACTTCCCCTCTCATCTCTCAACGTTTTCTAGGCCACCAGAGAAACCCAGCATAAAGGGAGGAGCAACAATCTGAACTGAGTGTCAGTTTTTCCTACTCACCAGTGTGGACTCGTTCATGGATTCGCAAGTGGGAAGCTTTGTTGTACTCCTTCCCGCAGCCCTGGAAAGGGCACACGTAGCGCTTCAGACCATCCGTGTTTATGATGTACTCTCTCCTCTGGCGCTTCTTTGGCCGTTCTGATTCCAGAAATGGTCCCTGGGCCAAAGGGGCACTTGCATACAGGAATCCTGATTGTGGCAGTGGCGATCCCTGTGGCAACATCTGGATGCCATAGAGGCTCTGGGTGCCACTCTGAGACACAGGCTGACTGCCAGTGGACGTCTGGTCACTGATGAAGGTCATTGTCGGGAGCCCTGTCACAGGGATCATCGGCACTCCAGAATGGGGCATCTGGTTCCCATTCATGGTGTGGATCCCGCTGAATGGCATCTGATTCACCATTAATATTTGGGCACCAGTGAAAGGCAACTGGTTCCCGCAGTAGGACTGGTTTGTGTTCATGGACACTGGAGTCCCAAATACACTCTGCTGTCCAGTGAGAGACATCTGGCTCAAACTTGATGTCTGGTATCCACTGGAAAGTGTCTGATTTCCCCATAAAGTTTGGACACCAACCATGGGCATCTGGGTTCCATTTATAATCTGGGTACCACTGTATGGCATATTGTACACACACGGGGTCTGCTCACTCCCCTGTATCTGGGTAGCACACTCTTGTAGGGTCTGTTCACCATAGAAGGTCTTCAGCATGTCTGTGTCAGGAGTCATGTGGGCGGCAACTGTGGGATTGCTCTGAGCAGAGCAACCCATGTTCTGCTCCCAAGAAGTCGTCTCCATCAGCTCCTCGAGGAGCTGGTCCAGTTCACTGTCCTTGTCCTCAATTGGCCCCTCAAGGGTGAGTGAAACAGAGGTTGGGGGCACGTGGAGGAGCAGATCCAGAGCGCTGACCTGGTTCTGGGTCGGCTCCTGTGGACCGGCCTGTGCCTGGGAATCTGGAGGCCCAGGCGTCTGCAGCTCCTCAAGGAGCTGATCAAGGAAGCTGTCCTGACCCTCAGGGGCCTCAGGGCTGGCTGGACTCCGGGGAGCCAGGGCAGTACAGAGCTGGTGCTGATGCACCGCTGGATCGTCCACCTCATAGGTCTCGAGAAACTCCTCTAGACTCTCAAAGAGACCATGGAAGATATCTGGGGTCCTCTCTTGGCTGTTGTCCTCCATGGTTGAATACTGAAAATAAAGAGACAACAATTAGAGAACTGTCAGTGTCCAATATACCCCCACACACACATCATTCCCTTCCCCTCCTCTCTATGGATGCTTTCCTTGCCTGATAGCTCACTTTTTTCTTGACACCCCACCGTTTTCTCTTCACACCCCTCCCATATACTGCACTGAATACATCGCTTGTGCGCTCCAATGTGCTCAGAGTGATAGTTCTGAAACTTTCCCCCTCCTATTCTATGGCGTCCCAGCAGTGTACTGGCAGTCGGGACCCTGGCCTCTGACAATGTGTGTGGAAATCCAAGGTGGGGGTGAGTGCGTTCCACCTAACTTAAATGCAAATGGTCACTAGGATCAGGCAGTGAAGCAGGCAGGGCACTCACTTCAGAGAGGAAACCCTTGGATGGATCTCCTGCATCAACTTGGTATCTGTCCCTTGCCAGGAATGGAAAATTAAAAAATAAATTTCAAAATTTTGGGGGGTACATATTTATTTCACCTGTTGCATGAACTGATATTCCATGTTAGTGTAAGAAATACTTGGTTGAAAACTGTCAAATGTGAAAAATGTATAGTAAGTGTAAGAAGCCCTTATCTAGACCAGGGTTTCTCTCCCTGAGATCCTGGATATTTCAAACATCCAGGACAGGAGACTGATTGCCCACAGCTAGGACAGAGAGGGCCATGTCTGCAGAGCAAAGAGACGCTGCTGTGACTGGGTGTGAATGTCCGATGGGCCCGAAAGAGCTCAGTCAGAGAGTTGCCTAGAAGCATCCTCACGCTGTGATGGAGCCCGATTTCAATCCCACCAAGAACAAAAGTCTAGAGGCGTTTGGCTTGCTGGTGGCTGACCCGGATCTGATTCCCAGAATCACATATAATCTCCGGAGCACTTCCAGGAGAAATTCCTGAGTGCAAAGCCAGGAGTATGTCCTGTAAATTGCCAGTGTGACTCAAATAGCAAAAAGTAAATATATAAATAATAAATAAAATGTAAGTGCAATTGTTTAATATGTACTAGTAGCAAGGCAAGGAGAAAAGCAATATAGATGCTCCTGAGAGACAGACTGTCTCCTTGAGTGAATCCGCACAAGAGAATTGCCTCCATTTATATGCTTTACCACTGTAAAGAATCTATCACACCTACACTCATTCATACCTCAAACCCCTTCAGATATTGTATAAGGTCTATCCAGTACTGGAACTAGATTGCCCATCCTGTCCATCAAAGAAAAAAGAGAGAGAGAAAAAAAACTGAAAGTAACCACTTTTCTTGACATCTGAAACTTTGCTCAGTGTAGAGCAATTTTCTTGCATTTTAGGACCCCGGTTTGGATGGCAAACAATCAATCAATCAATCAGACAATCAATATGATTGAAAAGGCATTTCAGGTTTCAGGTAAAACTCTGAGATTACTGGACCACGAGAGTCTGGCTTCAATTCGGAACAGAGAAGCCCTGTGGACACTTAGAGACAGTAAACAGTCCCACCCTACACACACGCCCCTCCCTCAAATCAGGCTGTTGGAGCCCCCTCAGTATGAATAATCTTGGCCCATCTTTGTCACAAACACTTATATATTAAAATATATATATATATTAGAGAAAAGTTAGACAACGCTAAGTCAATTTGATTTGCCTGAGCAAAGTCTACTTATTGGCCCTTAGTGTGACCAAGGGTGCTGGGATCAAGCTAGGATACCGGCAAACAAGTCGTCCACAAACTGCGAGTTACGTGCTAGGAAGCAATCTCTAATTCGACTTAGGGGGAGAGAGAGAACAGCGCCCCACTCCCTCAGATGATAGCTTTCTTGCCACATTTGGGCAACTGGCAGAGGCTCCCATTTTTGAGGAGCCATGGTTAAGCGTCTCATAGGATCTTTGTGATCCTGGCAACATGCCAGCAGGTAAGTTTCATTTCTCCTCCTTATTTCTAGCTTTTTACCATACTGAACTGGAACCCCGGATCATACCCAGCACTATGGGGACATTAAACCTGGCAACTAGGACATTCAGAGCATGCTCAATCCCTTGCTGAATTCCCAGCCTCCCTGACTCTCATTTTCCTCTCACACCCCTCACAGTCACTACTTCTCAGTCCTGCCTTTTCCACCGAATTGGCTATTTCCTGAGGGCTCGAGTATTCTGGGGAGTTCTGGACCAGCTATCCAACTTTCAGGTCCACAGAGAGATTCCAGGAACCACCAGGTTAGCCAGAACCCTTACCCCTACACCCCCACTGCAGGCCGAACCAAACCGACCAAGCACAGGGTGAGCACTTGGAGGCGCTCAGTCTACACAACCCAGAGCTGGCCAACCCTCTGGTATGCCTTAATTCTCTTCTCTTAGAGCAGGGGAAACCCCCTGCCCGAGAGACCTTCACCATATAATTTCCCACCTCAGGTTCTTGCACACCCTACCCCGAGATTCGAGTTGCAGACTCACCTCGTCAGTCGAGGGAGAGAGGGCTCCGAGCAGCGAGGCCTTCAGTGGACGGGTCTGCACTGAGAGTTGGCCGTGCGTGGCTGGCCTTTAATTGCCCCCTGGTCTCGCGGGACGTACGGGACTCCAAACTGGCATTTTTTGGTTGGCCACGCCTGTTGGGGGCGTGTCTAGGGACCCCTGGCTGCTGAGTTCTTGTCCCACCGGGTCAAACAGAGACTTCAATAGGCAGATGTACATTTTACTTCATACTAACGGTACTCATGAACCCAAAGGCGCAGGGCAGCTGTCCTCAGAGGGTCGCACATTTCCATCTCAGCAGGGTACCTTGAGATAGCTTTGATGAAGTCTGTTCTTTTCTTTTTGCCAGGGGATCTGATCCAGCAGTGCTCATGGCTTATTCCTCGTTCTGCACAGCGGAATCACTCCTGGCGGTTTACGAATGACCGTACTGGTTGCTGGCAATTACTGGGACAGCTGTAAACAAGGCAAATTTCTAACCTTTGTTTTGTCACTTCGGCCCTTATTGATAAAGGCCTCAAGAATTTATCATCTAGGCAAATAGAGGTTTAGAGAGAAGACGTTTCGTGGAGGGGGTCAGGAAAGATACTACGGGGTCTTACAGGTGACATGGCCATGACCTATCCGGCACCCGGGTGGCCCCTGAGCCCTGGGAGGAGTAATCCCTTCGCTCAGACGCAGGAATAAGTTCTGAGCACCCCCAGGTGCAACTCCAAAGGAACAAAAATGTGATGGAGTCATGCAGAGTCCATTGCTGTTGTAGACTTGGGTCTACTTTGCGCTCAAGTGCAAGCGCATTTTACCGGCTCTCTCTCCTGCCCGCACTCCTCCATCCCAGAGCTGCTCTCACCCCTTCAGAGGGACACAGTTCAGTCTGTTCCCTTCATTTGCTTGGCTCTGGCGCTGAGGAAGAGCCCCACCCTGTCTGGCTGAGGCCAGCCCCGCCCTTTCCGTCTCAAAGAGGGTGGGGCCTCTTGGAGACCCTCATCCTCCTGTGAGGCACACTCCACAACTCCTGTGGAGTTGGGATGGTCTGAGGCAAGTGACACTGGGCTTCTAGACCTATGTCTTGGTCTGGACTGGGGGCAGAGTTGTGAGGTTTTGGTAACTCCCTTGGTGGGAATGTGCCTGTCACCTGGACACAGTAGCACTCTAGCAGTGTCCTCCCATTGTTCATCGATTTGCTCAAGCCAGCACCAGTAAGGTCTTCATTGTGAGATTTGTTGAAACTGGTTTTGGCATATCGAATACGCCACGGGAAGCTTGCCAGGCTCTGCCCTGTGGGCAATAAACTCATAACTTTCCAGTCTGGCCGAGAGGGACGGAGGAATCAACCCGGGTCGGCCACCTGCAAGGCAAATGCCCTATCCGCTGTACTCGTGGTATATTCGATATGCCAAAAACAGTAACAACCAGTCTCAGTATGAGATGTTGCTGGTGCCCGCTCTACAAGTCCATGAACAAGGGGATGACGGAGAAGAGTGGACCTTTCACCTGGGCAAACTGTCATATATTTAATTAATTTAATTAATGATATTTTGGAGTGATTTTGCAATTTTTGTTGAAACTTAATTTAAACACTTGATTTGGTCAAAGCTGTTCATAATACACTTCTTTCAGGCATTCATTGTTTTTGCACCAATCAGCTGTAGCTCAGAGCATCCACGTTCAGGAGCCGCCTGAGTCAATGTTACAGAGGAAGGAATCTGCGTAGATTTGTGCCCTGTTTCAGGCTGTGGGTGAGTGGAAGTATTTTTCAAAGGGACCACTGGGAGTGAGAGGTAGGGTGGATTTTCGAGGATTGGCACAACTGGCCACCAGCAGGAACTCCCACTTAGCCCTCAGTGAGCAGAGCTATGAGCTCCCAGACAGGCAGCAGAGAGAGGGGCCCAGGTCCTACGGATCTCACCATGTCCATGCAAGGCCACAGGTCCTTCTTGCTCACATGCAGGATGAAGGTAGAGAGGACTGACGCACCGGTACTTGTTCAGTGGGGTTTTGACTCGCCCGTGGTCGTGGTCTGAGTTCCTGTTCCACAGTTCACCCAAGCCCCTTTTGCACTCCTAATCCCACTGCAATAAACAGAGGAGGGCCAACAACAAGGCAATGAGCAGGTTGCCCATGTCTCCTGGTATTTGACCGGGCCACAGTAACCTGAAAAGTGGTGGTCATAACCGGAGACAACTATTTCTCCAAATTAGTTTATTTCATCGAAGAGCATTTCACAGTGAAGTGCACCATGTGCCCTCTTTCTCTCAACCCAAAAATCAGGAGATGCAAAAAGCACGAGTATGGATATGAAAATATGCAGATGAGATTGAAACAATGAAGAAAGTAAACACTTTTTCAATTCACAGTTGGTGCGTAAGTACACCGGGTACTGCAATTGCCTTGCAGTCGGTTGACCAGGTTTGATTCCCAGAATCCTAGATGGCTCCTTGAGCACTCCCAGGAGTAATTACAGAGTGCAAAGACAGGAGTGAACAACCCCTGTGCATCCCCGGGTGCGGGTGCGACACAAAAAGCAAAATGAAAGTAAATGCGTAAAAAATAAATAAAATGTAACCTTCATTGTTTAATATATAAAAGTAGCAAGAGAAAAAGAAAAGCACTATAGCTGCTTCGGGTGACTGAGTGTCTCTAGAGTCAATCCCCATCAGAGAATTGCCCTGTGGAAACAGAGACAGTAAACATCCCCGCCCTCCTATCCCCGACCCTCCCACATACCAAGACGTTGGAGCCCCCTCAATTCAGTACATCTGACCCTTCCTTGTCTCCTTGTCTCAAATCCTTATATAATAAAGACTTAGAAAATGGTAAATCAATTCGATTTGCTAGGGCAAATTCTACTGGCCCATACTGGAATCTCAAATCGAACCGTGAGGGGCTAGAGCAATAGCACAGTGGATAGGGCATTTGCCTTTCATGTGGCCGACCCAGGTTCGATTCCCAGCATCCCATATTGTCCCCTGAGCACTGCAGGCGTTATTCCTGAGTGCAGAGCCAGAAGTAACCCTTGTGCATCACCAGGTGTGACCCAAAGAGCAAAAAAAACAAACAAAAAAATCAAATCGAATGGTGAGTGCTGCGTGAAAAGCAAAATGAACTATCCACTCTTCTATCACTCTGGCCCTGATAATGGTCACTGGCCTTTATAAACTGGGCAAAATGAGGCTTAGAGAGAAGACATTTTGTGGAGGGGGTCAAGTCCATTCTGGCGCTCTGAATGGCCCCTGAGCCCTAGTAGGTGTGATTCCTTTGCTGAGAAGCAAGAGCAAATTCAAAGCATCTCCAGGTGGCACCCAACACAAACAAAAATGTGATGGAGTCATGCAGCGTCCATCGCTGTTGTAGACTTGGGCTCACTTTGCACTCAAGTGGAAGAGCATTTTCCGTGCTCGCTCTCCTGCCCGCACTCCAGCATCCCAGGGCTGCTCTGAGCTATGCAGGGGGACACAGGTCCTTCATTGTCTTGGCTCTTGCACTGAAAAAGATGTCCACCATGTCTGGCCTCGAGGCAGCCCCACTCACCAAGATATCTAAGTAGGTGGATCCTCCTGGAGGCCCTGAGGCTCCTGTGGTCCAGGAGGGATGAGGAGTGAGGCTGGCCTGAGCAGGTGGCACAGGGTTTCCTGACCTTGACCCTGCTCTGGCTGCTGCAGGCCTCTGCTTATGGGGGTGGTGTCCAGGGGGGGCATCTCCTGTGGTGGGTGGGACCTTGCCCCGACTCCAGGGCAAGAAGTAATTATTGAACCTTGATTGTCTAAAATAATTTGACTGTTTTAAATTGAAATTTATTTACACACTGTGATTTACAAAGTTGTTCATAAAACATTCGTTTCATGCATTCATTGTGGCCGCACCAATCAGCTATAGCTACGGGGTTTCCACGAATCATAGAGGCCTTTTATCAATCTTTACACAGAAAGGAATCTGCTGATTTGGGTTCTGTTTCACGGTGTGGGTTGTTAGGAAGCATTTTTCAATTGGACCACTAGGTTGTGGAGTGGGGTGGACTTTCTCTAGATGTTTTTTCAGGGACTGGCACAATTGGGCGCTAGCAGGAACTCTACGCCTCAGTGGGCCGGGATGTGCTCCTAGAACAGGCAGAAGGGAAAGAAGCCCAGGTTTCCAGACCTAACCATGTCCATGCAAAGACCATAGTCCTTTCACTGTACACATGCTGGAGAAAAGTAGAGATGGCTGAAGAACCGGAGACGGCTCAGTGGGGCTCTCATTCTGCCTTGTCCTGGGTCTGACAATCTGTCTCAAGAGGCCACTCGAGCCCTTTTTTCACTCATAACCCCACAATAATATAAAATTAGTGCCACATGTATTCATTAGTGAATTCTCCCAATCTTCAAGGAGGACTTACAATCTTTTTAAAGCTTTTTCTGAAAATCGAGGAATCAGTAACACTTCCAAACAGCCTCTATGAAGCAAATATTACCCTGGTACCAAAAGCACACAGAGACACCACAGAGAAAGGTAATAAAAGGCAGATAATCCTGATGAACACAGATGTAAAGATCCTCAACAAAATCCTACCAAACAGAATCCAACGACTCAGAATAAGATCATACACTATGACCAAGTAGATCTCTTCCCAGAGATTCAAGATGGATTGACTTTCACATATCAATCAACATATCACTTAAAGGAAAAGATAAAAACCATATGACCATATCAATAGATCCAGAAAAAGTATTTGACAAGATCTAGCCCCCATTTAGTATGAAAACTCTCAGCAAAATGGGCATTAAAGGAACATTCCCCAATAGAGTCAAAGCCATCTCCCACAAATCCATGACAAGCATCATTCTCAGTGGGGAGAACCTAACAGTCTACCCTCTTACATCAGGGTCAAGACAAAGTTGCCTACCCTCCCTACTCCTATTCAATATAGTACTGGAAATTCTGGCCATAGCAGTTAGCCAAGTAAAAGGTATCAAGTGTATAACGATAGAAAGGAAAGAGGTTTTGGCATCACAATTTTTGACCCGAAAAACGGGAAACACGGGTTCTGGGTGATTGTCCGAATTCTCAGTTAAACTAGCACAGACCTTAGAGCAGTACAGAGGTTTTCTAAAAGTAAACAAAAATACGAGGTCACTCAGGGGCGGTCTCCTTAAAACCCAGAACCCTGAATGAAGGAACTCAGTAATAGTCTCAGAGACTGAGAGACCTGAGGCTCAGGGGCAGTCTCCTTGAGATTGAGGGGCCTGAGTTAAAGGGGATTCTGACGATGGTCAGCCATTTTACAAGGGTTCTGACTCCACCAGTTCCACTGGAGAGTCAACAAGAGTGAGTGTGACCCAAGACTAGTAGAAATAAGTACCAGGAGGCTGAATCCATGGCTTGGAAGCTGGCCTCACATTCTGGGAAGAGGGCAACTCAGAGAAGGGTTCTCCAAGTATAATGCGGTAGGAGGCCATGCGGGGGAAGAGTGATGTGGGCTGAATGTAGACTAGAAACTGAACACAGTGGCCACTCAACACCTTTATTGCGAACCACAACACCGAATTAGAGAGAGAGAACAAAAGGGAATATCCTACCACAGTGGAGGGGTGGGTTGGGGGGATGGGATTGGGGAGGATAGGAGGGATGCTGGGTTTACTAGTGTTGGAGAATGGGCACTGGTGAAGTGATGGGTTCTCAAACTTTGTATGAGGGAAACAAGAGCACAAAGATCAGTAAATCTGTAACTGTACCCTCACAGTGATTCACTAATTAAAAATAAATAAAGGGAAAAAACGAGGTGAGTGTGAAGGGAGACATCCCTGACACGCTGGGACTGCAAGCTCTACTTGGACTCCGTTCAGTAGGTTCTCAGGGCAGTCATATCTGGAGAAGTTTTTGTGTAAAGGACTGGCATTTTTCACGGTTTGTCTGTTGGTCATTTTTCTGTCGGATTTTATGGACATCTGGGGTAGTGTGTCTTATTGTGACTCTGTTTTTGGCTCCCCTTGTGCTTGATGTCATTATAGGTCAGACTCAGTCTACCCCACTTAACATTGTGAGTGACCATTTCAACCATTTAAAGTCAAGGAGAGCGACCTCCAGGTAGAGGTGAAGAAAGGTAATGCAGTGCAGAGATGAAAATAGGAGTTGTTTTCTCATGCTGCTATTTAAAAGTTTGGTGAGTCCCAAGCCGTTAAAAGTGCCAGTCTCCAGGAGGTTGGCTCTAAGTTTGGAAGCGGGCCTCACATGTTGGTGGAAAGTCATCCCAGATTGAGAAGGGAACGCCAAGTAAAATGTGATTGGAGATCCTTCACAGGAAGGGAGATGCGTGCTGAAAGTAGACCAGAGCCTGAACACGATGGCCACTCAATACCCCTACTGCAAACCACAACACCCTAAAGGAGAGAGAGAGAGAGAGAGAGAGAGAGGGAGAGAGAGAACAAATTGGAATGCCCTGCGACTAGGCTGGGTGGGTTGGGGGGATGGTAACGGGGGTGGGAGTGATACTGGTTCATTGGTGGTGAAGAATGGACACTGGTGGAGGGATGGGCTCTCGAACATTGCATGAGAGAAAAACATCCAGGATAGGAGACTAATAGTGCACAGCTAGGACAGGGAGGGCCATGTCTGCAGATAAAAGAGATGCTGCTGTGACTGGGCGTGAATGTCCTTTAGGCCCTAAAGAGCTCGGCCAGAGAGTTGCCTACAAGCATCCACATGCTGTGATGGAGCCTCAGATTTCAATCCCACCAAGGCCATAGTCTAGAAGGGTTTGACTTGCTTTTGGCTCACCCGGGTCTGATTCCCAGAATCACATATGTCTGGGAGTATCGCCAGAAGTATTTCCTGAGTGCAAAGCCAGGGGTAAGCCTGGTGAATTGCCAGTGTGACTCCAAAAGCAATGAGTAAATAAAAAAATAATAAATAAAATGTAAGTGTAATTGTTTAATACGTACTAGTAGCAAGGCAAAGAGAAAAGCATATATTGTATAAGGTCGAACCAGTACTGGAACTGAATTGCCCATACTGACCGTCAAAGAAAAAATAGAGAGAGAGGAAAAACAACTGAAAATAACCACTTTTCTTCACATCTGAGACTTTGCTCAGTGGTAGAGTAATATTCTTGCATTTTAGGACACCGGCTTGGACAGCAATCAGTCAATCAATCAATCAATAAGTAAATATGGTGGGCAAAGAGGTTTCAGGTGACATGAAAAACTCTGAGGTTAGTGAACAAACGAGAATCCGGGTTCAAACCGAAACAGAGATACCCTGTTGACACTTAGAGACACAAACGGCACGGCCCTACCCACACCGCCCCTCTCACACACCAGGCTGTTAGAGCCCCCTCAGTACCAATAGTTTTGGCCCCTCCTTGTCACAAATCGTTCTATTTAAAATATATGTATTAGAGAAAACTTAGACAATGCTAAGACAATTTTTTTTTGCTTTTTGGGTCACACCCAGAGATGCTCAGAGGTACTCCTGGCTTTTGCACTCAGGAATTACTCCTGGCAGTGCTTGGGGGACCAAATGGGATGCCGGGGATCGAACCCGGGTCGGCCGCGTGCAAGGCAAACGCCCTACCCGCTGTGCTATCGCTCCGGCCCCAATGCTAAGTCAATTTGATTTTCCCGAGCAAAGTCTACTTATCTACTTATCGGCCCTGAGGGTCGAACTAGGACCCTGGCAACCAAGTCTGTCCACAACCTGTGAGTCATGTCCTAGGAAGCAATCTCTAATTCGACTTAGGCGGAGAGAGAGAACAGCGCCCCACTCCCTCAGATGATAGCTTTCTTGCCACATTTGGGGAACTAGCAGAGGATTCCACCTCCGAGGAACCATGGTTAAGCGTCTCCTAGGATCTTCGTGATCCTGGGAACATGCCAGCAGGTATGTTTCATTAGTCCCCCTTATTTCTAGTTTCTTACCATGCTGAAATGGAACCCTGGATCATACCCAGAACTATGGGGACATTAAACCTGGCAACTATGACTTTCAGAGCATGCGCAATCCCTTGCTGAATTCCCAGCCTCCCTCAGCCTCATTTTCCTCTCACACCCCTCCCAGTCCTCAGAACTCTCACTCACCAGTTCTCAGTCCAACACTTTCCACCGAGTTTGCTATTTCCTGAGGGCTAGAGTATTTTGGGGAGTTGTGGACCAGCTCTCCAGCGTTCAGGTCCACAGAGATGTTCAGGGAACCCACAGATTAATTAGCCAGAACCCTTACCTGTACACCTCCGAAACAGGCTGAATGAAACTGACCAAGCACAGGGCGAGCACTTGGGAGACACTCAGTTTATACAACCCAGAGCTGGCCAACCATCTGCATGCCATAATTCCATCATCCTAGAGCAGGGTAACACCCCTACCAAAGAGGCCTCCACCATAGAATTTCCCACCCCAGGATCTAGCACACCTTATCCCGAGATGCAAGTTGCATACTCACCTTGTCAACCTATGCAACGAGGGAATTGAGCATGGAGGCCTACAGTGGATGTGTCTGTACTGAGGGTTAGGCCTGCTTGTATGGACTTTAATAGCCCCCTGGTCTCAAGGGATACAGGGCACTCCAAATTGGGACTTTCTGGTTGGCCCCACCTATAGGGGGTGTGTCGTGGGACCCCTAGCAGGTGAGTTATTTGCCCATGAGGAAAAACAGAAGCTTCAGTGAACAGAAATACAGTTTTCTTCATTCTAACCGTACTCATGGACCCAAAGACCAGGGCAGCCATTCTCAGAAAGGGGAACATTTCGATCTCAGAAAGGTACCTTGAGATAGCTTTGATGAAGTTTGTTCCTTTCTTTTTGCCAGGGGGTCACAACCAGCAGGGCTCGTTGTTCTGCAGTCAGGAATCACTCCTGGCGGTTTACAAATGAACATACTGGATGCTGGGATTTTACTGGGTCGACTCTGAGCAAGGCAAATCCCTACCTACTGTTCTATCACTTTGGCCCTGATAAAGGCCTCTGGTCTTTATCAGCTGAGCAAACAGTGGTTTAGAGAGAAGACATTTTGTGGAGGAAGTCAGGAGAGATACTATGGTGTTTTTCAGGTGGCTTGGCGAGGTCTTACCCGGGACCCGGATGGCCCCTGAGCCCTAGTAGGTTGCTCTCTTCGCACAAAAGCAGGAATAAGTTCTGAGCACCCCCAGGTGCATAGCAAAAACATCAAAAATGTAATGGAGTCATGCAGAGTTGATCGCTGTTCTAGACTTAGGACCACTTTGCACTCTAGTGGAAGCGTATTTTACCGCTCTCTCTCCCACATTTTACTTCTTCATCCCAGAGCTGCTCTCTCTCACCCCAGCAGAGGGACACAGTTGAGTCTGGTCCCTTCATTAGCTTGGCTTTTGCACTGAGGGAGAGCCCCACCCTGTCTGGCTGAGGGCAGCCCCACCCTTCCCGGTCTCTAAGAGGGTGGGGCCTCTTGGGGACCCTGAGCTTCCTGTGGGGCACAGCTATCTGTGGAGTTGGGATGGTCTGAGGAACGTGACACTGGGCTTCCAGACCTTTGCCTTGCTCTGGACTGGGGGCAGGGTTATGAGGGTTAGGCATCTCCCGTGGTGGGAATGTGCCCCTTCACCTGGACACCGTAGCACTCTAGCACTGTCCTCCCATTGTTCATCGATTTGCTCAAGCCAGCACCAGTAAGGTCTCCATTGTGAGATTTGTTGAAACTGGTTTTGGCATATCGAATACGCCACGGGTAGCTTGCCAGGCTCTGCCGTGCGGGCAGGAAGCTCTCATATCTTTCTAGTCTGGCCGAGAGGGAAGGAGGAATCAACCAGGGTCGGCCACCTGCAAGGCAAATGCCCTACCCTCTGTGCCTGTGGCATATTCGATATGCCAAAAACAGTAAGAACAAGTTTCACAATGAAACGTTAGTGGTGCCCGATCCAGCAAGTCAACGAACATTGGCACGACAGAGCAACAATGCTACCTTTCACATGGGCAAAGGGTCAATTATTTAACATGATAGTCTGGAGTGATTTTGAAATTTCTGTTTTAACTTTATTTAAACACTGGGTTTGGCAAAGCTCTTCATAATGTAGTTCTTTCAGGCATTCTTTGTTTTTCTACCAACCTGCTGTAGCTCAGACCCTCCAAGGTCATAGAGGCCTGAGTCAATCAATCTTACAGAGAAAGGAATCTGCAGCTTTGTGCTCTGTTTCAGACAGTCGGTGCGTGGGCAACATTTTACAAAGGGATTCCTGGGTGTGAGGTGTAGAGTGGATTTTCTCCAGAATTTTTTGGTGGACTGGCACAATTGGGTACAAAAAGGTACTCCCAACTAGCCCCCAGTGGGCAGGGCTATGAACTCCCAGACCAGTCAGCAGGGAGAGAGGCCCAGGGCCTCCAGACCTCACCATGTCCATAAAAAAGGCACAGTCCCTTCGTGCTCACATGCAAGAGGGAAGTAGAGAGGGCTGAGGCACCGTTACAGCTCAGTGGGGTTATGACTCTACCTCGACCTGGGTATGTGTTTCTGATCCACAGGCCACCAAAACCCCTTTTGCACCATAATCCCGCTGTTATAAACAGAGGAGAGTCAACAACAAGACAATGGGCAGGTCACCCGGGGCTACTGGCATTTGACCAGACCAAAGTAAACTGAACAGTGATCGTCACGAGAGTAGACAACTATTTCTCAAAATCAGTTTTTTTCATCGAACAACATTTCACAGTGAAGTGCACCATGTGTCCTCTTGTTCTGAACCCAAAGATAAGGAGGTACAAAAAACAGGAGTATGGATATAAAATATGCAGATGAGAGGGTGGGATTAAAACACCCCCGACACAGCTGAAGGAAGTATCCACTTTTTTCCATTCACGGTTGTAGCCTTACTTCAGGTAGGGCATTTGCCATGCACGCGGCCGACGGGGTTTCATTCCCAGCATCCTATCTGGTTCATCGAGCACTCCCAGGAGCAATTAGAGTACAAACCAGGAGTAACCCCTGTGCATCGCCTGGTGTGACCCAAAGAGCAAAATGAAACCAAATGCTAATAAATAAATAAAATGTAACCTTAGCTATTTAATATGTACTAATAGCAAGAGAAAGAAGAGCAGTATAGATGCTTCAGGTGACACAGTGTCTCTACAGTTAATGTCCATAAGATAATCGCCTCCATCTAAAAGCTTTACCACTGTATATAATCTATCACTGCTACATGCATTCTGTACCTCAAAACCCCTCATCATCATCATCAATATCGTCATCATCCCGTTAATCGTCGAATTTCTTGAGCCATTGAAGTAATGTCTCCATTCATCCTAGCCCTGAGATTTTAGTAGCCTATCTTTACTCCTCCTTTCCAGTGGTGCCGTATTGGAGGCTCTTTCAGGGTCAGGGGAATGAGATCCATCATGGATAATGATTTTGGCATAGAAATACAGCATGGGGAGTTTGCGAGTCTCTCCTATGAAGGCATGAAACTCTTGGTAGCTAGCCAGGTTCTCGCAGAGGGAGAACTAGGCTATAAGATGTCTTGCAACCGCCACGTACTTACTCAAAACCCCTCATGTGCATATAATATATATTATATATCTGCCTGATATAGA
Organism: Sorex araneus; assembly: GCF_027595985.1. Taxonomy (NCBI): domain Eukaryota; kingdom Metazoa; phylum Chordata; class Mammalia; order Eulipotyphla; family Soricidae; genus Sorex; species Sorex araneus. Next base: position 31,661,553 of record NC_073306.1, on the reverse strand, counting down.
TATTATATAAGGGGTATTAAGTTCTGAAATTAAATGTCCATATTGACCATCTAAAAATATATAGTAACAACTTTTGCAGTCATTAAGAAGTAGTTTAGTGGCAGAGCAATAGTCTTGCATGTCAAAACCTAGGTTTGAACTCCAAGTAAAAAAAAAAAAGAAAAGAAATGAAGAAAAAAAAAACTATTTGAAGTGCCATCGAAAACTCTGAGGTTACAGTGCAAAGGAAAATCCCAGGTTCAATCCGAAACAGAGATGTCCTGTAGAAACAGAAACAGTAAACAGCCCCACCCTCCCGACCCGCACCCCCCGCATACCAGGCTGTTGTAACCCTCCACGATCAGTACTTCTGGCCCTTCCTTGTCTCAAATGCTTATATAATAAAGACTTTTAAAATGCTAAATCAATTTGATTTGCTAGAGCAAAGGTCTACTGGACCATACTGGATGCTCAGATCAAACAGGGACAGCTGCGTGCAGAGCAAATGCACTACCCAAAGTTCTATCACTCTGGCCTTTATAATGGTCTCTGGTCTTTATAAACTGGGCAAAATGAAGCTTAGAGAGAAGACTTTTTGTGGAGCGTGTCAGGAGAGATTGTACAGTGTTTTGGAGGTGGCCTGGCCAGGTCCATTCTGGCACCCTGGATGGCTCCTGAGCCCTAGTAGGAGTGAGCCCTTTGCTCAGAAGCCGGAGTAAGTTCTGAGCATCTCCAGGTGCTACCCAAAACAAACAAAAATGTGATGGAGGCGTGCAGCGTCCATCACTGTTGTAGACTTGGGCGCACTTTGCGCTCAATAGAAGAGCATTTTGCATGCTCGCTCTCCTGCCATCACCGCTCCATCCCAGGGGTGCTCTGAGCCAGCAAAGGGACACAGGTGAGTGTGGGTCCTTCATTGACCTGGCTCCTGCACTGACAAAGATCCCCACCCAGTCTGTCCTGGGGGCAGCCCCGTCCACCCAGGTCTCTCAGGGCCCTGAGCCTCCTAGGACCCTGAGCCTCCTGTGGGGCAGGTGGGCTGAGGAGTGAGCTTGGTCTGGGCAGCTGACACTGGGTTTCCTCACCCTGGCTGCGCTCTGTCTACTGGCAGATCTGTGGTGGTTTGGAGGGAGTGTCGAGGGGGACCATCTCCGTGGTGGGAACCTGCCTCCTCACCGAGGGAAGAAGTAGTTATTGAAATATGATTGTCTGGAGTAATTTGACTGTGTTCGGTTAAACTTTATTTACACACTGTGATTTACAAAGTTGTTCATAAAATAGTTGTTTCAGTCATTCATTGCTTCAGAGCAAGAGGACACATGGTGCACTTCACTGTGAAATGCTCTTCGATGAAATAAACTAATTTGGAGAAATAGTTGTCTCCGGTTGTGACTACCACTGTTCAGGGTACTGTGGCCTGGTCAAATACCAGGAGCCATGGGCATCCTGCTCATTGTCTTGTTGTTGGCCCTCCTCTCTTTATTGCAGTGGGATTAGGAGTGTAAAAGGGGCTTGTGTGGACTGTGGATTAGGAACTCAGTCCCAGGCCAAGGGTGAGTCATAACCCCACTGAGCAATACCGGTTTCAGTCCTCTCTACCTTCATCCTGCATGTGAGCAAGAAGGACCTGTGGCCTTGCATGGACATGGTGAGAATTGGAGGACCTGGGCCCCCCTCTCTGCTGCCTGTCTGGGAGCTCATTGCTCTGCTCACTGAGGGCTAAGTGGGAGTTCCTGCTGGTGGCCAGTTGTGCCAATCCTAGAAAATCCACCCTACCTCTCACACCCAGTGGTCCCTTTGAAAACTACTTCCACTCATCCACAGCCTGAAACAGAGCACAAATCTGCACAGATTCCTTCCTCTGTAACATAGACTCAGGCCTCCTGAACTTGGACGCTCTGAGCTACAGCTGATTGGTACAAAAATAATGAATGCCTGAAAGAAGTCTATTATGAATAGCTTTGACCATACCCACTGTTTAAATTAAGTTTAAACAGAAATTGCAAAATCACTCCAGAATATCATGTTAAATAATTGAGACCTTGCATAGTTGAAAGGGCAATGTTGCTCTTTCGTGCCATTGTTCATTGACTTGCTGGAGCGGGCACCAGTAACGTTTCATTGTGAAACTTGTTGTTATTGTTTTTGGCATATCGAATATGCCACAGGCACAGAGGGTCAGTCATTTGCCTTGCAGGTGGCCGACCCTGGTTGATTCCTCCTTTCCTCTCGGCCAGACTGGAAAGATACGAGAGTTTCCTGGCTGCACGGCAGAGCCTGGCAAGCTACCCGTGGCGTATTCGATATGCCAAAACCAGTTTCAACAAATCTCACAATGGAGACCTTACTGGTGCTGGCTTGAGCAAATCGATGAACAATGGGAGGACAGTGCTAGAGTACTACGGTGTCCAGGTGAAGGGGCACATTCCCACCACGGGCGATGTCAAACCCTCATAACCCTGCCCACAGTCTAGAGCAAGGCAAAGGTCTGGAAGCCCAGTGTCACGTTCCTCAGACCATCCCAACTCCACAGACACCTGTGCCTCACAGGAGGCTCAGGGTCTCCAAGAGGCCCCACCCTCTTCGAGACGGGAAGGGCGGCGCTGCCATCAGCCAGACAGGGTGGGGCTCTTCCCCAGCGCAGGATCCAAGCTAATGAAGGGACCAGACTGAACTGTGTCCTTCTGAAGGGGTGAGAGCAGCTCGGGATGGAGGGGTGCGGGCAGGTGAGAGAGCAGGTAAAATGCGCTTGCACTTGAGCGCAAAGTAGACCCAAGTCGACAACAGCAATGGACTCTGCATGACTCCATCACATTTTTGTTCCTTTGGAGTTGCACCTGGGGGTGCTCAGAACTTATTCCTGCGTCTGAGCGAAGGGATTACTCCTCCCAGGGCTCAGGGGCCACCCGGGTGCCGGATAGGTCATGGCCATGTCACCTGCAAGACCCCGTAGTATCTCTCCTGACCCCCTCCACGAAACGTCTTCTCTCTAAACCTCTATTTGCCTAGATAATAAAGACTTGAGGTCTTTATCAATAAGGGCCGAAGTGACAAAACAGAGGGTAGAAATTTGCCTTGTTCACAGCTCTCCCAGTAATTCCCAGCATCCAGTACGTTCATTCGTAAACCGCCAGGAGTGATTCCTGTGTGCAAAACTAGGAATAAGCCATGAGCACTGCCAGATCAGATCCCCTGGCAAAAAGAAAAGAACAGACTTCATCAAAGCTATCTCAAGGTACCCTGCGAGATGGAAATGTGCGACCCTCTGAGGACAGCTGCCCTGCGCCTTTGGGTTCATGAGTATCGTTAGTATGAAGAAAAATGTACTTCTGCCCATTGAAGTCTCTGTTTGACCCGGTGGGCCAAGAACTCACCAGCCAGGGGTCCCAAGACACGCCCCCAAGATGCGTGGGCAACCAAAAAGTGCCAGTTTGGAGTCCCGTACGTCCCGCGAGACCAGGGGGCTATTAAAGGCCAGCCAATCACGGCCCACTCTCAGTGCAGATGCGTCCACTCAAGGCCTCGCTGCTCGGTGCCGTCGCTGCCTCGGCTGACAAGGTGAGTCTGCAACTCGAATCTCGGGGTAGGGTGTGCTAGATCCTGAGGCGGGAAATTATATGGTGGAGGTCTCTCGGATAGGGGGGTTCCCTGCTCTAAGAGGAGGGAATTAAGGCATACCAGAGGGGTGGCCAGATCTGGGTTGTATAGACTGAGCGTCCCCCAAGTGCTCACCCTGATGAGCTTGGTCAGTTTGGTTCGGCCTGCAGTGGGGGTGTAGGGGTAAGGGTTCTGGCTAACCTGTTGGGATCTGGAATATCTCTGTGGACCTGAGAGTTGGGTAGCTGGTCCACAACTCCCCAGAATACTCTAGCCCTCAGGAACTAGCAAACTCGGTGGGAAAGGTAGGACTGAGAACTAGTGACTGGGAGGGGTGTGAGAGGAAAATGAGGCTGAGGGAGGCTGGGGATTCAGCAAGGGAATGAGCATGCTCTGGATGTCATAGTTGCCAGGTTTAATGTCCCCATAGTGCTGGGTATGATCCGGGGTTCCAGTTCAGTATGGTAAAAAGCTAGAAATAAGGAGGAGAAATGAAAATTACCTGCTGGCATGTTCCCAGGATCACGAAGATCCTATGAGACGCTTAACCATGGCTCCTCAAAAATGGGAGCCTCTGCCAGTTGCCCAAATGTGGTGAGAAAGCTATCATCTGAGGGAGTGGGGCGCTGTTCTCTCTATCCACCTCAGTCGAATTAGAGATTGCTTCCTAGCACGTGACTCGCAGGTTGTGGACAGACCTGTTTGCCGGGGTCCTAGTTTGACCCCAGCACCCTTGGTCTCACTAAGGGCCAATAAGTAGACTTTGCTTGAGCAAATCAAATTGACTTAGCATTTTCTAAGTTTTCTCTAATATATATACATTTAAAAATATAAGTATCTGTGACAAAGATGGGCCAAGAGTATTGGTACTGTGGGGGCTCCAACAGCCTGATGTGGGAGGGGCGTTATGTGTAGGGTGGGGCTGTTTACTGTCTCTAAGAGTCCACAGGGCTTCTCTGTTCCAAATTGAACCCGCACTCTCCTTTGTCCACTAACCTCAGTGTTTTACCTGAAACCTGAAACCCGTTTGTCAAACATATTGATTGATTGATTGATTAATTGCCGTCCAAACCGGGGTCCTAAAATGCAAGAAAATTGCTCTACCACTGAGCAAAGTCTCAGATGTTAAGAAAAGTAGTTACTTTCAGTTTCTCTCTCTCTCTCTCTCTCTCTGTCTTTTTTTCTTTGATGGTCAGGACAGGCAATCCAGTTCCAGTACTGGATAGACCTTATACAATATCTGAAGGGGTTTGAAGTATGAATGACTGTAGGTGTGATAGCTTTGTGTGTAGGTTGGGGCTGTTTATTGTCCCTAAGAGTCCACTGGGCTTCTGTGTTCCGAATTGAACCCGGACTCTCGTTTGTCCACTAACCTCAGAGTTTTACCTGAAACCTGAAACCCCTTTGTCAATCATATTGATTGATTGAGAAATATTCCTTTAATGCCCATTTTTCTGAGAGTTTACATCATAAACAGGCGCTGGATCTAGTCAAGTGCTTTCTCTGCATCTACTGATATGGTCATATGGTGTTTATATTTTATTGATATCATGGTTTATGTTGATTGACTTGCGAAGGTTAATCCATCCTTGAATCCCTGGGATGAGCCCTACTTGGTCATGTTGTATGATCTTTTTTATGAGTCCTTGGATTCTGTTTGCAAGAATTCTGTTGAGGATCTTTGCATCTGTGTTCATCAGATATATCTGACTTGATTGATTGAGTGATTGATTGATTGACTGCCATACAAACTGGGGTCCTAAAATGCAAGAAAATTGCTCTACCACTGAGCAAAGTCTAGGGTGTCAAGAAAAGTAGTTACTTTCCTTTTCTCTCTCTCTCTCTCTCTATCTATCTATCTATCTATCAATCTATCTATCTGTATCTCTCTTTCCAATTTTCTTTGATGGTCAGGACAGGCAATCCAGTTCCAGTACTGGATAGACCTTATACAATATCTGAAGGGGTTTGAGGTATGAATGAGTGTAGGTGTGATAGATTCTTTACAGTGGTAAAACGTATAAATGGAGACAATTCCCTTGTGGGGATTCACTTAAGGAGACAATCTGTCTCTCAGGAGCATCTATATTGCTTTTCTCCTTGCCTTGCTACTAGTACATATTAAACAATTACACTTACATTTTATTTATTATTTATATATTTACTTTTTGCTTTTTGAGACACACTGGCAATTCACAAGGTTTACTCCTGGCTTTGCACTCAGGAATATCTCCTGCCAGTGCTCCGGAGATCATATGTGATCCTGGGAATCAGATCCGGGTCAGCCACCAGCAAGCCAAACGCTTCTAGACTTTTGTTCTTGGTGGGATTGAAATCGGGCTCCATCACAGCTTGAGGATGCTTCTAGGCAAATCTCTGGCTGAGCTCTTTTGGGCCTAGCGGACATTCACACCCAGTCACAGCAGCGTCTCTTTGCTCTGCAGACATGGCCCTCTCTGTCCTAGCTGTGGGCAACTAGTCTCCTGTCCTGGATATTTGGAATATCCAGGAGTGTCAGCGAGAGAAACCCTGGTCTAGATAAGCGCTTCTTACACTTCCTATACATTTTTCACTTTTGACACTGTTTTCACCCAGGTATTCCTTACACAAACATGGGATATCAGTTCATTCAACAGGTGAAATATGTACCCCCCAAAATGTTGAAATTTATTTTTTAATTTTCCATTCCTGGCAAGGGACGGATACCCAGTTGATACAGGAGATCAAACCCAGGGTTTCCTCTCTGAAGTGAGTGCCCTGCCCGCTTCACTGTCTGATCCTAGTGACCATTTGCATATAAGTTAGGTGGCAAGCACTCAACCCCACCTTGGATTTCCACACACATTGTCAGAGGCCAGGGTCCAGACTGCCCTGTACACTGCTGGGACGCCATAGAATAGGAGGGGAAAAGTTTCAGAAGTATCACTCTGAGCACATTGGAGCGCACACGGGATGGATTCAGTGCAGAATCCGGGAGGGGTGTGAAGAGAAAACGGTGGGGTGTCAAGAAAAAAGTAAGCGATCCGGCTAGGAAAGCATCCATAGAGAGGAGGGGGAGGGACAGTGGGAGGTTACATTGGACACTGACATATCTCTGATTGTTGTCTCTTTATTTTCAGTATTCTACCATGGAGGACAACAGCCAAGAGAGGACCCCAGACATCTTCCATGGTCTCTTTGAGAGTCTTGAGGAGTTTCTCGAGACCTATGAGGTGGACGATCCAGCGGTGCCTCAGCACCAGCTCTGTGCTGCCCTGGCTCCCCGGAGTCCAGCCAGCCCTGAGGCCCCTGAGGGTCAGGACAGCTTCCTCGATCAGCTCCTTGAGGAGCTGTAGACGCCTGGGCCTCCCGTATCCCAGGCACCGGCAGGCCCACAGAAGCCGACCCAGAACCAAGTCAGCAATCTGGATCCGCTCCTCCACGTGCCCCCAACCTCTGTTTCACTCACCCTTGAGGGGCCAATTGAGGAAAAGGACAGTGAACTGGACCAGCTCCTTGAGGAACTGATGGACGTGCCTTCCTGGGAGAAGAACAGGAGCTGCTCTGCTCTGAGCAATCCCACCGCTGCCTCCCAAAGGACACCTGACACAGACGAGCTGAAGACCTTCAATGGGGACCAGACCCTGCCTGGAAACTCTACAGAGATTTATGGATGTGAGCAGACCCCTAGACAGATCAAATCGTCCCACTGTGGTGCCCCTGGAATCCATGGGATCCAGATGTCTTTCTCACGAGGTCAGACCCTGCATGGGATCCAAAGACCTTTCCGTTCGGGCAGTGGGACCCAGATGCCCATCGCTGGTGCCCAATCCCCTTGGGGGAACATGACATGCTACTCTGGGGACCAGGCACAGTGTGGGAGCCAGATGGCTCCCCCTGCTCACCAGAATGAAAACGTGAGGCAAATCACTTCTAGAGTGGACAAGTTCATCCCACAGGTAAGGAACCGAATAATTTCCCAATTGGATATTGGAAAAAGTGTGTTCCATTTGTATTTTTCTAACACTCTGTGGCAATCCCAGAAAGACTCTGATCTTAGTTTTTCTTGTGCTCTGACATTCCTACTGTACTGCTCTGGGGACCATAGAGAGTGCCAGGATTAATTTCAGTGTGGCCCCGTGCAGAGCATGTTTCCTGCCCACTGGACCATCTTACTGGCCCCTCTAAAGATTCGATTTTGAGTGATGTGATCCGTATGGATCTCCACCCATACTGTTCAAAGCCAGGGTTGATACAGTCTTCCCACTGCACTGGTAGACCCCCTTGACACAGCAAAAGTTTCATTTCAGTGCGGTCAGTCTGGCCACATGTGGGGGCACACAGAGTGGAGTCAATAAAGGATCTGAGGAAAGTAGAAAGAAAAGTATGGGTTGTCAAGCAAGATAGATGGGGAGGTGGGCTAGGAGACCATGATCAGGATTGAGGGGAGAAATGCAGAATTGGATTGAGCTGAGCACGTGTCTGATTTTGTTCTTTTTGCTGTTGTTGTTTAGGATTCTAGTATGAAAGACAAGAGCCAAAAGATGACCGCTGACATCTTTCGTGAGAATCATGAAGACGTACTCCAGACCTGTGAGGCAGGAGATCCAGCTGTTCCTGATCCTGAGCTCTGTGGTCCTCTGACTCCCCAGGGCCCAGCAAGAACACAAGAGGCCCTTGACGGGCAGGACATTCTCGATCAGCTCCTTAGGGAGCTGCAGATCCCCAGGCCTGTCACACTCCAGGCTCAGGGCAGCCCAAATGAGCCATGTCAGAACCAGGCTAATCATCCGGATACAGTCGCTGAAGGGACCCAATTCTCTCAGTCTCTGACTCTCCAGGGCCGAGGAATTCCAAAGGTGCCAACTGAAGACAAGGACAGTGCGCTGGACCAGCTCCTCGAGGAGCTGATGGAGATGACTTCTCGGGAGCAGAACATGAGCTGCTCTGCTCAGAGCAATCCCACAGTTGCCGCCCACATGTCTCCTGACGCAGACATGCTGAAGATCTTCCATGGGGACCAGACCCTACAAGAGTGTGCCACCCAGAAACAGGGGAGTGAGTAGACCCCGTGTGTGTACAGCATGCCATACACTGGTACCCAGATAACAAATGGAATCCAGATGCCCATGGTTGGTGTCCAAACGCTATGGGGAAATCAGATACTTTCCAGTGGATACCAGACACCAAGTGGGAGCCAGATGTCCCTCACTGGACAGCAGACTGTATTTGGGACTCCAGTGTCCATGAACACGAACCAGTCCTACTGCGGGAACCAGATGCCTTTCACTGGTGCCCAAATATTAATGGTGAATCAGGTGCCATTCAGCGGGATCCACACCATGAATGGGAACCAGATGCCCCATTCTGGAGTGCCGATGATCCCCGTGACAGGGCTCCGGACAATGACTTTCATCAGTGACCAGACCTCCACTGGCAGTCAGCCTGTGTCTCAGAGTGGCACCCAGAGCCTCTATGGCATCCAGATGATGCCACAGGGATCGCCACTGCCACAATCAGGATTCCTGTATGCAAGTGCCCCTCTGGCTCAAGGACCATCCCTGGAATCAGAGCGGACAAAGAAGCGCCAGAGGAGAGAGTACATCATAAACGCGGATGGTCTGAAGCGCTATGTGTGCCCTTTCCAGGGCTGCGGGAAGGAGTACAACAAAGCTTCCCACCTGCGAATCCATGAATGAGTCCACACTGGTGAGTAGGAACAACTGACACTCAGTTCAGATTGTTGATCCTCCCTTCACGCTGGGTTTCTCTGGTGGCCTAGAAAAGGTTGAGAGATGAGAGGGGAAGTGCCCGCGGTCCTAGGGGGAGCCTAATTATGGCCAGAGTCCAGCTGGCTGGTCTCTGTGGAGTTGACTGTGGGCGGTTGGGACATGGAGAGATTGGTTTGCCCTTTGGGGCTCATCTTGACCTTGTCTCTCGGGCACAGATACCCCTTCACCACAATTTTCTCCCTGCTCTGACTCTCTGAGTGCTCTGGGTGTCCCTTACCCTCTTCCAGTTTTCCTCTTTTTCCAGCTCATGCAGTCCTTCTCTTCCTCTCTCCTACACGTCTTCCAGTCTGCTCAGCTGCTCCCCCTACCCATGCTCACACCATTTTCTGCTCCATGCATTCATGCCTGATGCATAACAAGTGACACATCTCTCTCTTCCAGGAGACAAGCCCTATGTGTGCGACGTGAAAGGGTGTCCGTGGAAATTCCCCCGCTCCGATGAACTCAGAAGACACAAGAAGACGCACACTGGAGAGCGTCCCTTCCGCTGTCCTCAGTGTCCCATGGACTTTGCCCGAGCTGATCATTTAAAGCAGCATGCAAGAGTGCACAGATAATGCTTGTCCATGAACTGTACACTCAACAGCCTCGTCTCCCAGTGAAGACTTTTCTTGGCAATTCACACTAAGCTCTATATATTGAAGATGATATTATGACATCTTATTTCTCTTGTTACTGTTTTTGGCAACTGTGCCACACCCTTAGGTGCTCAGGAGACTGTGAGGTCCTGGAGACTGAGTGTCGGGCTCCTGTTGCAGAGCATGGCACTCCACCCTCTGAGCCAGAACTCTGATCTAGTGTAGCACTTTTATTTTAAAGAGTTGACGCTTTCATGAATATTTTTATGAGATACTTATATGACTTCCGATGGACACCGAATCATGAACTGTACATTGACTTTTTTGCATGTGAAACTGAAATTAAATGTATTTGTAAGGGATTTCAAGTCATTTTTAATGGTCTACTTTAGGTTGGGCCTGTTTTTGCCGCGCTGCCTTGCACTTTCTTAGCCCTAGTTCCGTGCTCTATTGGCGGTGCTCAGGCCCTCGTATGCCTTTGCGGGATCGACTGTGCTTTTCCATGTGCAAGCCAGTTGCCTTCCCTGCTGGACTATCTCGCTTGTAGACCCTTTTCCTGATATCTTTTACTTTTATATCTGTACTCATGTTTTTTTGTATCTTCTTATTCTCTGGTTAAATGCAAGAGGACACATGGTGCCCACCACTGTGTAATGCTCTTCGATGAAATAAACAAGTTTTGAGGATGAGTTGTCTCTTGTCGTGACTATGACTGTTCAGGTCACCGTGGTCTGGTCAAGTGCCAGCGCCATGGGCTAACTGCCCATTATATTGTCTTGGCCCTCCTCTGTTTATGTCTGCGGGGTTATGAGATCTAAAGGGGCTTGGCTTGGGTGGCCAGTGGGGACATGTCGCGCGCCGCTTCGACCAGCGAAGAAACACGCAGCCCGGAGATTCTTCTTGCAGCGATTGATTCAGGGGCCTTCTCATGCATTAGCGAAGAAGGGGAACGGGAAAGAGAAGGAACGAGGGGGAGGGACGAGGGGGAACCGACTAGCTAGGCAGCTTCCCCCCTTATATACCTCTCGCTGCTTGTTTACGCCCAAGTGTCTGCAGCTGATAGACTAGTTACAGCCCGTGGGCGTGACAAGACATCCTGTTTCCTTAGAGGTGTTGTCTACGAAGCACGGTGCAATGAACAAGAAACAGGTGTCCACGAAGCATGGTCCCGTGGAGGCTCTCCACAGCTCCCCCTTTTTGTTTTAGAACAGCAAGTCTGCGTAGCGACCTCGGCTCCCTTGGCCTTACCCGTCATTGGGAGCCCTCTCGCTTGTAGCTCCCTGTCTTAGGTTGGTCCAAGGGTCAGGTGGGGTATAATGCACCCTTTCCAACTCCTCAACTACAGGAGGTCCCCTGCAGTTAAGGGCTCTCAGCTGCATAATACTTTTGCTACATCCGGCTAGACCTGATTGTTCAAAGCGAGATTATTGCTTCAGAGTTGCAAGCCAAAGGTGCGGGGATTGCTGTGCTTCCAGGGCCACAAATGCCTGTAAATACCAAGCCTTTGTAAGTAGTTGTTCTTGCTGCATTTTGTATAGACACCAGGCAAAAACCAAAGCAGCGAGAAGCAATAAGGATAGTACTGCTCCCACCCCCGCCCACTCTTTGATAAAATGGAGGGGACTTTCTACTCTGGTTTTATCAAGATGGGTAAGGAAGGAGAGAATCTATGCACAGGCGTCAGAGCAGGCCATGTTGTAGCAATGGCCCAGGAAGCTGCTTCTTCAGCTCGTCTCGTCACAGGAATCAGGCTGAGCAGGAGCACCAGTTTCCACATCTTGGTCTACTGGGGGCGCGGTCTTCCGTGTCAGGCGTTCAGGAATCCACACTGGTTCTGCCCTGTCCTGTGGAAAGACACAAACAGAACCCCTTGACCAGGTTAACACGGGGTCCAGGCCGTGCCATTCACCAGAAAGGATATCCTTCCATTTAACATATCCTTGGCATACACAGGGATCTTTGAAGAGTGCCTATCTGCAGGGGAGGTGCCCTTATCATCAATAATAAAAGAAATTTAGAGTAAAAAGTGCAATAGAGGTTCTTTCTCGAGGGGGCCGTCCCAGCCCACCCCCCCTTTTTGTTTTATAAAGCATGCTTTAAGGGTGGAACGGGTACGCTCAACAATGCCCTGCCCTTGTGGGTTATACGGGAGGCCGTGAGATAAAGAGACTCCCATCTGGGCACAAAATGCGGTGAATTTTGCAGAGGTGTATGCCGGACCGTTATCTGTTTTCAGTTGGGCTGGGATGCCCCAGGCTGCCCATTCTTCAAGGCAATGAGAGATAACATTTGTGGAGCGCTCTCCAGGAAGGGGAGTGGCATGAATGATACCGGAGCACGTGTCCACGAATACATGGAGATATCTGAGCCTGCCCAATTCCGAGAAATGTGTAACATCCATTTGCCAAATGCGTAAAGGCACAAGACCACGAGGGTTTATGCCCATGGAGGGGGCAGGGAGAAAAGGGACACAGTGTGGACAATGCAAAACAATTGCCCGAGCTTTGGCTCGAGGGATTTGAAATCTATGTTGAAGGGTCCGAGAAGAAACATGGAAGCGGTCATGAAAATTTTTGCTAATTGTAAAGGGGACTGAATAATAAAACAAGATGGTCTAGTGAGTGCATCAACACAAGCATTGCCTTCTGCTAAGGGACCCGGAAGGCCTGTGTGAGAGCGGATATGTGTGACAAAAAATGGTTTTTCCCGGGTCCAAAGAATTTGTTGTAAAGCAGATAACAAGGAGGCTATCGAACTGGAGGCCTTTATGGGTCCTGCCGCCTCAAGTGAGCAAAGAGCATTTACAACGTATCGTGAATCAGAGATCAAATTGAAAGCAAAGGGGCAATGCTCAAACACTGTCAAGACAATGCGAAGTTCCACAACTTGAGGGGACGTAGTTGGAAATTGCATACGAATAGGATCCTGACCCTCTATCATATAAGCCCCCCAGCCTGTACTTGATCCATCAGTATAGATGTCTGGAGCATCCCGAAGGGGTACATAAGAGGTGACTTTGGGGAAAATTACCGGATGGGTTTTAAAGAAGGTCATTAGTGGATGTTTGGGATAATGCTTATCAATAATATTGGGAAAAGAAAATCGGAGAATCGCCCGATCTTCGTGTAAGTTACACCAAGAAACTATTGGAGTGGAATTATAGGGGGTAATAAGAGTATCTGGAAGTTTTCCAAAGTATTGCAAGCAGTCCTGAATTCCAATCATAGCCAAACAGGCTACAGCTGCAGGGTATAACTCCACAGCTTTTGCCGGAGAGACCCTAGGATGAATCCACAGAAGGGGTCCCTCCTGCAATAGGACTGCAGTAGGCTGCCCATATGTTGGAAGCACACAAAGTAAAATGGGAAACTCAGGCTGCACGCGTGTATTGCTAGCAGTGGTAAGAGCTTGCTCAATTTTGCAAATTCCATTAGGAAAGTGCGCCAGTCCAAGGACTGTCCGGGCGTCAACACCGCTCTAGCCACCTGTTGCCAATCATTTGGGGTCATACAATATCTGAATAAGCCTTCTACTTGAGTTAAAGTGAATGCCGCATTGGCTCCATGCATCTTTACTGATTCTGCCAAGGACTTAATTATTTTAAAATCTAGGGGCTCGTGATATCGCTGTTGATTATTATCTTCAAAAACAGGATAAGTTAACTGCAACTCTCGCCTAACCTCTGCCCAGAGCCCGGGTTTTGCGAAGGAAAGCCCGCCTCCCGGTTTGTTAAGATAAGGGGGCGGATCCTAGAGCCCTTTAGCGGCAAGTATCGGTCACTATCATGTGTCGCAGCTTCCTCCTCAATAGGGGGGTCAGAATCCCCATTAGCCCGTCCCTGCTGAAATTGACGTAGCGAGGGATAAAGAGACGGACGGGTCATGGATGGTTCTCGGGGCCTTCCTCTCTTTTTGGGGGCGCATCCCTGTATCAGTGGGGTTCCCCTAGAGGCCTCGCTTTCCACGTCCGAACCATCCTCTAGCTCAGAGGCTACAATGCCATGACGGCTGCCTCTGTCCGACAGTTCCTCCCTCATCCCCTCTAACGCTTCCTGTCCCAGTTGTACGTCCTTACCGCACTTCTGATCCTCTAAACTTCTGACTAACTTATTAAAAGCGAAAGGGGGGCGCAGCTCCTTAATGGAGCCATAGAAAGCAAAAGCGAAAAGACAAAAGGAGAGGCAAATAAAAACCCAACCTGCAAGAAAAACATACACATCCATCCCACTCATCCCACTAGCCACAATTTCCGTGGACTTTATCGTCCTGGCTCACCACAGGAACTTCATCGCCCTGACTCACCATGGGAACTTCATCGCCCTGAATCGCAGCAAGTTCTGGATCGACCGGAGGGTGCTGGAGGTCGGGTTCCCCGTACGGGCCACCAGCTGTCACGCGCAGCTTCGACCAGCGAAGAAACACGCAACCCGGAGATTCTTCTTGCAGCGATTTATTCAGGGACCTTCTCATGCATTAGGGAAGAAGGGAAACGGGAAAGAGGAGGAACGAGGGGGAACCGACTAGCTAGGCAGCTTCCCCCCTTATATACTTCTCGCTGCTTGTTTACGCCCAAGTGTTTGCAGCTGATAGACTAGTTACAGCTCGTGGGCGTGACAAGACATCCTGTTTCCTTATAGGTGTTGTCTACGAAGCACGGTGCAATTAACAAGAAACAGGTGTCCACGAAGCACGGTCCCGTGGAGGCTCTCCACAGGGACAGGTACTCAGACCCAGGCCAAGGCGGAGTCATAGCCCCCCTAGTCCTCTCATGTGCCTCAATCCTCTCTATCTTGCTCCTGCATGTGTGCACAAAATACTTGACCTTTGCAAGGACCTTGTGTGATCTGGAGGACCTGGCAACCCTCCCTCTGCCTGATCTGGGAGCTTACAGCCCTGCCCTCTGAGGGCTAAATGGGAGTTCCTTCAGGTGCCCAACTGTACCAATTCCTCAAAAAAATATTTTTGGAAAATCTTCCCTTTCCTTAAAACTAGTGGTCCCTTTGAAAAATACTTTACACCCACCCCAACTCTGAAACAGAGCACAAATCTGCAGAAATTCTTTCCCTTTAAAGACTGACTCAGGCCTGTATGATCTTGGAGACCCCGGAGCGCAGGTGATCGGTGCAGGAGAATGAATGTCTGAAACAACTGTCTTCTAAACAACTCCGTCAATCCCAGTGTTAAAATTACATTTAAATTAAATAGTAAAATTATTCCAGACAATCCTGTTTCAATCATTAGGACACTTTGCCCAGGTGAGGGGGAATATTCCTACCATGGGAGAAGCCTGCCTGCAGTCCAGAGCAGTGCCAGGGTCTGGAAGCCCAGTGTCATGTGCCCCAGTTCAGCCAAACCCCTCAAAACACATGCCTCACCACGGAGACTCAGGGTCCTCAGGAGGCTCCACCCCCTTAGAGACCTGGGAGGGCGGGGCTGCCCTCAGGCCAGACAGGGTGGGGATCTTTGTCAGTGCAGTTAGCAGGCCAGTGAAGTACCCAGACACACCTGGTCCGTCTGCAGGGTTGAGAGCAGCTCTGTATGGAGGGGTGCGGAGAGGATACAGAGCAGGAAACACGCTCGATTCCACCTGAGCATAGAGTGGACTCATGTCCAGAATAGTGATGGACCCTATGGGACCTCATTACATTTTTGTTTGTTTTGCATCACCATTTGAGGTGCTCAGAACTTAAAACTATCTTTGAACTAAGTGTTCACTCCAGCTAGGGCTCGTAATCTTCCAGGTTGCCGGATACGATCTGTGCAAGCCACCATCGAAACATTGTAGAATCTTTCGTGACCCCCTCCACAAAACATCTTTTTCTAAACCTCTGTTTGCCCAGCCGATACAGACCATTTTGGTCCTTTATCAGGGCAAAATGATAGAAAAGTGGGGAGGGCATTTGCCTTGCTCCCAGCCTTCTCAATTTGATCCCAGCATCCAGTATGGTCATTCGTGCAGCACGAGGATTGATTCCTGAGAGCAGAGTGGGGAGTAAGCGAGGAGCATCGCAGGGTTTGGTCCCCTGGCATAAAGACAAGACCTGTAGCACTGTAGCACTATAGTCCCATTCTTCAATGAAATGCTCGAGCGGTCACCAGTAACGTCTCCATAGTGATACTTGTTGTTACTGTTTTTGGCATATCGAATATGCCACGGGTAGGTTGCCAGGCTCGGCGTGTGGGCAGGATACTCTCGGTAGCTTGCTGGCGTCTCTGAGAGGGATGGAGGAATCGATCCCAGTCGAACTTGTGTAGGGAAAACGCCCTACCATTGTGCTTTCACTCCAGTTCTCAAGGTATCTCATGGGACCCTGCTGAGATGGAACTGTCCAATTCAGAAACTGAAAAGGTATCTCGTTTGGTCCTTTACTTTCGGCACACATCTCCGTTCACGAAATATTCCTCCAAGCATCATTGACATGGTGATCCCTTCTTTATTTCTGCTGCCTCCTTCTCTTTCTCTTGAGACAGGCTTTCACCTTTGAAGCAACATTGTGTCTACTGTTTGGGTGTCAGTCTCAAAATAGGTTGTTTTTTTTTATATTCCACAAGTGAGTTCAGTCATTCTATGTCTGTCCCTCTCCTTCTGACTCATTTCACTTAGCATGCTACTCTCCACGACCATCCATTTATAAGAAAATTTCATAACTTTATCTTTCCTAACAGCTTCATAAGTATTCCATTGTGTAGATGTACTAAAATTTCGTTAACTGCCGTCTGTTCTCGGGTATTCGGGTTGTTTCCAGATTCTGGCAATTGTTAATAGTGTTGCAATGAACATACAGGTGCAGATGTCAATTCTACCTTGCTTTAACAGCAGCATAAGAAAACATTTCCTATTCTAATCTCTGCACTGTTTTACCTATCTTCTCCTGTATCGAGAGATCGTGGCCCTTGTGCTTTTCATTGCTGAAATGATCAATCACAAGGGAAATTGGGGAATGCTGAGTATGACCCATAATGAAAGCACAGGTGGAGTCAAGAGCAGAGTCACACGATGACACAATACACCAGACGTCCACATTATCTGACACGGAAATGACCAATATACAAGCAGTGAAAAAATGCCAGTCATGTACACAAAAACCTTTAAGAGATCTGAATCCCCTGAGAAGCTACCTAACGCAGTGCAGGTAGATCTTGCAGTCCCAAAGTGTCAGGGATGTCTCCCTTCACACTCAGCTCGTGTTGACCTTCCAGTTCAACTGGAGGAGTCAGAGGCCATGTAAAATGTCTGACGGTCATCAAATTCCTCCTCTTACTCAGGCCCTTCAGTCTCAAGGAGACTGCCTCTGAAACTCAGGCCTCTCAGTCTCAATGAAACTACTCCTGATTTCCTTCACTCAGGCCTCTCGTTCTCAAGGAGACCGCCCCTGAGTGACCACGGAATTTTGTTTTCTTTTAGAACCTCCGTACTGTTTTAAGATCTGTGTATGTTCATCCAAGACCTCAGAAGAGCCCCCAAATGATGTAGCCCGGCTTTCGGGTCACAAATAGTGATGCTAGTCCTCTTCCTTTCCTATCTGTATACACTCGATATCTATTTCTTGCCTAACTGCTATGGCCAGAATTTCCAGTACTATATTGAATAAATCACAGTGTGTAAATAAAATTTAATTGAACACAGTCCAATTATTACAGACAATTATGTTTCAAAAACTACTTCTTGCCTCGGTGAGGAGGCAAGTTCCCACCATGGAGATGGTGCCCCTCGACATTCCCCCCAAACCACCACAGATCTGCCAGTAGACAGAGCGCAGCCAGGGAGAGGAAACCCAGTGTCACCTGCCCAGAACAAGCTCACTCCTCAGCCCACCTGCCCCACAGGAGGCTCAGGGTCCTAGGAGGCTCAGGGCCCTGAGAGAGCTGGGTGGACGGGGCTGCCCTCAGACAGACTGGGTGGGGATCTTTGTCAGTGCAGGAGCCAGGTCAATGAAGGACCCACACTCACCTGTGTCCCTTTGCATGGCTCAGAGCACCCCTGGGATGGAGCGGTGACGGTAGGAGTGCGAGCACGCAAAATGCTCTACTATTGTGCGCAAAGTGGGCCCAACTCTACAACGGTGATGGACGCTGCACGCCTCCATCATAGTTTTGTTTCTTTTGGCTAGCACCTGGAGATGCTCAGAACTTACTCCTGCTTCTGAGCAAAGGGCTTACTCCTACTAGGGCTCAGGGGCCATCCAGGGTGCCAGAATGGTCCTGGCCAGGCCACCTGCAAAACACGCTATGATCTCTCCTGACATCCTCAACAAAAAGTCTTCTCTCTAAGACTCATTTTTCCCAGTTTATAAAGACCACAGACCATTATAAAGGCCAGAGTGTTAGAACTTTTGGTAGTGCATTTGCTCTGCACGCAGCTGTCCCTGTTCGATCTGAGCATCCAGTATGGTCCAGTAGACTTTGCTCTAGCAAATCAAATTGATTTAGCATTTTAAAAGTCTTTATTTTATAAGGATTTGAGAAAAAGAAGGGCCAGAATTACTGATACTTAGGGGGTTACAACATCCTGCTATGTGGGGAGGCGGAGAGGGTGGGCGGGGCTGTTTACTGTTTCTGTTTCCACAGGATATCTCTGTTTTGGATTGAACCAGGGATTTTCCTTTGCACTGTAACCTCAGAGTTTTCGATGGAACCTGAAATACACTTTTCTTCGTTAATTTTCTAAGTTATATTTTATTTGCAGTCCAAACCTAGGTCTTGACATGCAAGACAATTGCGCTACCACTAAACTAGTTCTTAATGACTGGAAAAGTTGTTACTATATATTTTTCAGATGGCCAGTATGGACATATAATTTCAAAATATAATAGCCCTTTTATAATTTTTATATTAGGCAGATACATAACATATATTATATGCACAGGAGGGCTTTTGAGTAAGTTTACGTGGCAGTCGCAAGACATCTTATAGCCTAGTTCTCCCTCTGCGGGAACCTGGCTAGCTACAAAGAGTTTCCTGCCTTCATAGGAGAGTCTCACAAACTCCCCATGATGTATTCCTATGCCAAAATCAGTAACAATGATGGGTCTCATTTCCCTGACCCTGAAAGAGCCTCCAATGCGGCACCATTGGAAAGGAGAAGTAAAAATAGGGTTCTAAAATCTCAGGGGTAGGATGAATGCAGACGTTACTTAAACCACTGAAGAAATTCGACGACTAACGGGATGATGATGATGATCTTGATGATGATGAGGGGTTTTGAGGTCAGAATGCATGTAGGAGTGATAGATTATATACAGTCATAAAGCGTTTAGATGGAAGCAATTATCTTATGGAAATTAACTGTAGAGACACTATGTCACCTGAAGCATCTATACTCCTCTTCTCTTTCACTTGCTATTGTACATATTAAACAATTAAGGTTACATTTTATTTATTTATTAGCATTTGTTTTCATTTTGCTTTTGGGAAAACACAAGGTGATGCACAGGGGTTACTCCTGGTTTGCACTCTGTAATTGCTCCTGTGAATGCTCGATGAACCAGACAGGATGCTGGGAATGAAACCCCGTCGGCCACGTGCAAGGAAATTGCCCTACCCGAAGTAAGGCTACAGCCGTGAATGGAAAAAAGTGGATACTTTCACAGTTGTGTCGAGGATATATTAATCCCACCCTCTCATTTGCGTATTTTATATACATACTCCTATTTTTTTGTATCTCTTTATCTGTGGGTTCAGAGCAAGAGAACACATGGTGAACTTCACTGTGAAATGTTGTTCGATGAAAAAAACTGATTTTGAGAAATAGTTGTCTACTCTCGTGACGATCACTGTTCAGTTTACTTTGGTCTGGTCAAATGCCGTAGCCACGGGTGACCTGCCCATTGTCTTGTTGTTGACTCTCGTCTGTTTATAACAGCTGGATTATGGTGCAAAAGGGGTTTGGGTGGCCTGTGGATCAGAAACACATACCCAGGTCGAGGTAGAGTCATAACCCCACTGAGCCGTAACGGTGCCTCAGCCCTCTCTACTTACCTCTTGCATGTGAGCACGAAGGGACTGTGGCTTTTGCATGGACATGGTGAGGTCTGGAGGCCATGGGCCTCTCTCCCTGCTGACTGGTCTGGAAGTTCATAGCCCAGCCCATTGGGGGCTAGTTTGTGCCAATCCACCAAAAAAGTCTGGAGAAAGTCCACTCTACACCTGACACCCAGGAATCCCTTTGAAAAATACTTCCCACGCACCTACTGTCTGAAACAGAGCACAAAGCTGCAGATTCCTTTCTCTGTAAGATTGATTGACTCAGACCTCTATGAACTTGGAGGCTCTGAGCTACAGCTGATTGGTATAAAAACAAAGAATGCCTGAAAGAACTGTATTATGAAGAGCTATGTCAAAACCAGTGTTTAAAGAAAGTTTAAAGAGAAATTGCAAAATCACTCCAGACTCTCATGTCTGTTTCCGTTTTAACCCGGACTCTCGTTTTTACACTAACCTAAGAGGTTTTCATGACACCTGAAACGTCTTTGCCCACCATATTTACTTTTATATATATACATATATATATATATTGATTGATTTCTGTCCAATCCGGGGTCCTAAAATGCAAGAAAATTACTCTACCACTGAGCAAAGTCTCAGATGTGAAGAAAAGTGGTTAGTTTCAGTTGTTTTTCCTCTCTCTTTCTCTCTTTTTTCTTTGATGATCAGTATGGGCAACTCAGTTCCAGCAATGGTTCGACCTTATACAATATGTGCTTTTCTCTTTGCCTTGCTACTAGTACATATTAAACAATTACACTTACATTTTATTTATTATTCATTTATTTACTTTTTGCTTTTTGAGTCACACTGGCAATTCACTGGGCTTACTCCTGGCTTTGCACTCAGGAAATACTTCTGCTGGTGCTCCCGAGACCATATGTGATTCTGGGAATCAGACCCGGGTGAGCCAAAAGCAAGTCAAACCCTTCTAGACTATGGCCTTGGTGGGATTGAAATCTGAGGCTCCATCACAGCGGTTGGATGCTTGTAGGGAACTCTGTCTGAGCTCTTTAGGGCCTAAAGGACATTCACGCCCAGTCACAGCAGCATCTCTTTTGTCTGCAGACATGGCCCTCCATGTCCTACCTGTGCACAATTAGTCTCCTATCCTGGATGTTTCAAATATTCATGAGACTCAGGGAGAGAAACCCTGGTCTAGATGAGGGCTTCTTACACTTCTTACACATTTTCACTTTTGTTACTGTTTTTTACCAAGAATTTCTTACACCATCCGGGGATATCTGTTCATTCAAAGGTATAATAAATATGTTACAAAAAAAGCAACTTGATAGACTCAAAACCAAAATTAAAAGAAGGACTAACGGGGCTTTTGTAAGTCAAGGAAAACCCCCAAAAGAACAATAAACCCCACAGAAAGCTGACACAAACTCCATGACAATAATCACTCTCAATATCAGTAGTCTAAGTGCACCAATTAAAAGACACAGAATGGCAAAATGGATTCGGAAACAAAACCCAACATTCTGCTGCCGACAAGAAACACACCTGAACATTCAGAACAAATACAGACTTAAAGTCAAAGTATGGAAAACAATCCTGCAAGCAAACAACTCCCTCAAAAACCTGGGGTGGCCATACTAGTTTCCGACAACATAGATTTCAGGTTGAAAAAGTTTAGAAGGGACAGCGAAGGTCACTTTCTATTTATCAAGGGATATGTATAAAAGAAAGAAATCACACTCTTAAACGTATACGCACCTAATGAGCGACAAGCTAAATACTTAAAACAAGTCCTAACAGACTTTAAGGAGGACATTGCTAGTAGCACAATTGTAGTCGGAGACTTCAGCACCGCCTGTACTAAAATACAGAAATCCAGAACCTTGAGGCCGCTACTGTGGCCACACGACCTCATATCTCTTCATTCTCAGCAACGGAAAATAAATTATCCAATGCTTCCTTTCCAGCAGGTCCAACTCCTGGGGGGGTGGGAGGAGGGAAAACTCTAACAAAAATAGTGAATTTTTTGTTTGTATGTAATCAAAGTAAAGAGAAAGTAAAGTGAAATTTATCAGCTGCACAGGTAGGGTGGGGGGCTAGGGGGCGGGGGTGGGTGGGGGGCAGGTTTACCGTGGTTCTTGGTGGTGGAATATGTGCACCGGTGAAGGGATGGGTGTTCAAGCATTATGTAACTGAGACTTAAGCCTGAAAGCTTTGTAACTTTTCGCATGGTGATTCAATAAAAATTAAAAAGCAAACGCACGTTCAAACCGGAACAGACAGTAAATTGCCCCACCCTACCTACCCCGCCCCTCCCACATACCAGCTGTTGTTGCCCCCTCAGTATCAGTACTTCTGGCCCTTCTTGTCTCAAATCCTTATATAATAAAGACTTAGAAAAATGCTAAAGCAATTTGAATTGCTAGACCAAAGGCTACTGGCATATACTGGATGCTCAGATCAAATGGGAAGAGCTGCGTGCAAAGCAATTGCACTACCCACTGTTCTATCACTCTGGCCCTTATAATGGCCACTGGACTTTACAAACTGGGCAAAATGAGGCTTAGAGAGAAGACTTTTTGTGAAGGGGGTCAGGAGAGATACTACAGTGTTTTGCAGGTGGCCTGTCCCCGTCCTATCTGGCACCCTGGATGGCACCTGAGCCCTAGTATGAGTGATCTCATTGCTATCAAGCAAGACCAAGTTCTGAGAATCTCCAGATGCTACCCAAAAAAAACAAAAATGTGATGGTGCCATGTAGCCTCCATTACTGTTATAGAGTTGAGCCAACTTGGCGCTCAAGTGGAAGAACACTTTTCGTGCTCGCTCTCCTGCCCGCACCCCTTCATCCCAGAGCTGCTCTCAGCCATGCAGGGACACAGGTGAGTCAGGGTCCTTCATAAGCCTGGCTTCTGCACTAAAACGATCCCCACCCTGTCTGGCCTGAAGGCAGCCCCGCCCACCAAGTCTCCAAGGGTGTGTAGCCTCCTGTGGACCCTGAGCTTCCTGTGGTCCAGGTGGGCTGTGGAGGGAGGCTGGCTGGGGCAGGTGACACTGGGTTTCCTGACCCTGGCCCTGTTCTGGCTGCTGGCAGGCCTGTGCTGGTTTGGGGGGGGGGGGCGGGCGAGGCGGGCCATCTCCTCTAGTGGGAACTTGCCCCATCACTTGGGCGAGAAGTAATTATTGAAACATGATTTTCTGGAAAAATTTGACTGTTTTTAATTAAACTTTATTTACACTCTATGATTTGCAAAGTTGTTCATAAAACAGTTGTTTGTTCATAAAACAGTTGTTTCAGGCATTCATGTTTTCTGCATCAATAAGCTATAGCTCTGGGGTCTCCAAGAGTTCACAAAGGCCTTAGTCAATCTATACATTGATATTTAAGCGCAGTGGCCACACGTGTGTGGCCTTTCCACTCCTGCACGAGCATGATCCCCGAGCCAAACTAAACTACTTTGGGCACCAGCAGCTCTCAGAAATGTCTCTAGACTGTGAACTGAGCCACTGCCCCATGCAGTGCCAGGAAGGAAGTGTTTTTCTCTCTCGGCTTTCCCATTTTATGAGCACCACAAAGGGAAGTAAAAGCTTGCAGTGATGCAATTTCTGGCAGAAACTTCCCTGGGCTTTGGTACTAAAATACAGAAATCCAAAACCGCGCGGCTTCTATTGAAGCCGTGCTAGACCTCATATCTCTTAATTGCCAGCAATGTAAAACATTATCAAATGGTTCCTTTCAACAGGTCTGACTTGGGGGGAAACTAAAAACAATAATAGTGAGTTTTTTTTCTGAAATATTGAAGGTAATCAAAGTAAAGTGAAATCTATCAGCTACACAGGCGGGGGTGGGGTGGAGTGGGGGGGAGGTATGCCGGGGCTCCTGGTGGTGCAAAATGTGCATTGGTGATGGGATGGGTGTTGAATATTGTAAAACGGAGACTTAAGACTTAAAGCTCTGTAACTTTCCATATGGTGATTCAATAAAAAAAAAATTAAAAATCTTTACGCTGAGAGGAATCTTCAGATTTGTGCTCAGTTTTATTGTGTGGGTGGCTAAGAAGTATTTGTCAAAGGGACCACTGTGTTTGAGGAGTGGGGTGGATATTATCTAAACGTTTTTACAGTGATTGGCAAATTGGGCACCAGCACGAACGTTCACCTCAGTGGGCAGGGCTGTGAGCTCCCAGAACAGGTAGAAGAGGAAATGGCCCAGGTCTTCTGTCTTGACCATATCCATGCGACAGTCTCTTCCCTGCACACATGCAGGAGGAATGTAGAGAGGGCTGAGGCATTGGATGTGGCTCAGTGGGGCTATGACTCTGCCTTGTCCTGGGTCAGAGTACCCGCCTCTGCAGGCCACTGGAGTCACTTTAGCACTCATAACCCCATAGGAATATACAATTTGTGCCACATGGATTCATTAGTGAATTCGTCCAATCGTCAAGGAGGACTTCCAAACTTTTGAAAGATTTTTCAGGAAATCGAAGAATCAAAAACACTCCCAAACAGCTTTTATGAAGCAAATTTCACCCTGATACCAAAAGAAGACAGAGACACTACACGGAAAGAGAATTAAAGACAGATAACCCTGATGAACACAGATGCAAAGATCCTCAACAAAATCCTTACAAACCAAATTCAAGGATTCATAAAAAAGATCGTACACCATGACCAAGTAGGACTCATCCCGGGGATTCAAGGATGAATTAGCACTCTCAAGTCAATCAACATAATCCATCATATCAATAAAAGAAAAGATAAAAAACTATATGACCACATCAATAGATGCAGAGAAAGCATTTGACTAGATCCAGCCCCCGTTTATGACGAAAACTCTCAGCAAAATGGGCATGGAAGGAACATTCCTCAATAGAGTCTAAGCCATCTCCCACAAACCCATGGCAAGCATCATTCTCAATGAGGAGAACCTAACACCCTATCCTCTTATATCAGGGATAAGACATGGTTGCTTGCCCTCCCACTCTTATTCAGTATAGTACTGGAAATTCTGGCGATAGCAGTTAGGCTACTAAAAGATATCTAGTTTACACAGATAGGAAGAAAAGAGGTCTAGCTATCACTATTTGTGACCCAAGACCCGAGATGCACCATTTGGGGGCTCGTCCGAGATCTCGGATGAACCTACACAGACCTTAGAACAGTGCAGAGTTTTTCTAAAAGAAAACAAAAATACAAGGTTACTCAGCGGTGGTGTCCGTGAGACCCAGAACCCTGAGGGAAGGAACTCAGGAGCAGTCTCATTGAGACTGAGAGGCCTGAGGCTCAGGGGCAGTCTCCATGAGAATGAGGGGCCTGAGTTAAAGGGGTTTCTGATGATGGTGAGACATTTTACAAGGGTTCTGACTCCACCAGTTGCACTGGAGGGTCAACAATAGCAGAGTGTGAAGGGAGATGTCCCTGATAACCTGGGACTGCAAGCTCTACTTGGACTGCGTTCAGTAGGTTCTCAGGGCAGTCAGATCTGGAGAGGTTTCCGTGGAAAGGACTGACATTTTTCACTGTTTGTCTGTTGGTCATTTTTCTGTCAGATGTTATGGACGTCTAGTGTCGTGTGTCTTAGTTGACTCTGTTTTTGACTCCTCTTGTGCTTGATTTCATTATGGGTCAGACCCAGTCTACACCACATTCCCTTGTGATTGACCATTTCATCAATTCCAAGTCCAAGGACAGTGACCTCTTGGGAGAGGTGAAGAAAGGTCAAACAGTGCATGCAAAGATGCAAATAGAAAATGTTTTCTTATGCTGCTATTTAAAACTTTGGTGAGTACCAATGGCCTGGTTCTGTGTCTAAAGCATGTTTGAATGTGAATTTGTAAAGTATTTGGTGTAAAAATCTTATGATTTGAGAAAATAAAGGACTTTTAGAATAAAGCCAAGAAGTTTTTCCTATGCCTCATAAAAAAAGAAAATAGAAAAAAATTATGGTTGAAGGGTTTCTTAAGGTAGTGTGTTAATGTATATGTGTTTATATTTGTACTGGATTATCAGGATATGAGTAGAAATTATTGCTTTACATGAAAACAAGTTTAAAGAGTAATGGGTTGAAACATGAGCTTTTTTTTCTTTTTGGGTCACACCCAGCAATGCTCAGGTGTCACTCCTTGCTCTGCACTCAGGAATTACCCCTGGCCGTGCTCAGGGGACCATATGGGATGCTGGGAATTAAACCCGGGTTTGACGCGTGCAAGGCAAACGCCCTACCCGCTGTGCTGACTCCAGCCAAAAAACATGAGTTTCTAAATTTGTAAAATTGTTGCAAAACTATAATACCATCAGAGTTTAAACACATCAGTTTTTTGCTGGACTTTAAGACCCGCCTCAGGCCTTCTTGCTGAAGGAAAAAAATTGAGTCACTTTACACCCAAGCGGTTAAAAATGGCCCCTTTGTTTTAGTGACCTTGCAGCTGAGCAGAGGCAGCTGGCCCTGGTCCCCTCTCCCTTCTCAGTGGAGGCAAGTGAGAGCTGAGAATGGTTACAGATCACAGTATTATGTTGATTCCAGTCTTGACGTTAGGGGGTTAATATTTAGGTGCTAAAAGTTTTGAACGCTTTTTGAATAGGGAATATCCAGTAGACAAAATATGTATTTGTGGCAAACAGGAATTTCAGGTCTAAAATATTCTAGTAGAAGAGTTTTGTTCTCAAAAATTAAGAAAGGAACTAAGAGATAAAACAGAAAACTAGAAGAAATATTTGACCCGTGTTCTCCGAAAAATATGAATAATCTAAAATTTTGTTCCCTTTCTCTATTTTTTTGTGATTTTCAAGGATTGTTTAAAAATACAAGCTTAAACTGCATATGTGATGATTTGACTTGTGTCCTGGAAAGAAAATAAAAATTGAGGTTAAAGTCACTTTAAAAAAACAATAATTGTTGAAATGTTGAACGTAATCAAAGTAAAGAGAAAGTAAAGTCAAATTTATTAGCTACACAGCGGGGTGGGGGTTGGGGAGGTGGGGGTGTGGGCGGGAGGTTTACTGTGGTTCTTGGTTGTGGAATATTTGCACCGGTGAAGGGATGCGTGTTGGAGCATTGTGTAACTGAGACTTAACCCTGAAAGCTTTGTAACTTTCCACATGGTGATTCAATAAAAAAATTTTAAAAATTAAAAAAAATACAAATGCAGTCCACTGGCAGTGATGAAGTGGGCAAATTGAAGGAATATGTAGGTAAATGATATATGTGAATCTTGTGAGTATTTTAACTATAATTCTGAATCCTATGTTATAAGATCTTTAATTATGAAGTTTTGAATATCAATGGGACTGATGTAATGCTTTGAATAGAGTCCCGCAGAGTACAGTTAGTCATGGTCATTGAGATGCTGATTAGCATCTTGTTTCCAAATTTCTTGGTAGATCAAAGTATATTAAGTTCAGTAAAATTAAGGTTAAAATCTGTGAGACATGACTTTAAGGAAGGAATATAAGTGTGTATTATAAGTTAAAAGGATGATGGATGGAGATCATTAGTGGGAAAAAGGAAAGGACCCCTACCAAGATATCCCACTGCACGGAAAAGCCTGGGAAGCTACCCGTGCCATATTCAATATGACAAGAAGAGTGACACCAAGGAATAATTACTGAGTATAAAGCCAGGAGTAACCCTGTGCATCACTGTGTGTGATCTAACAAGCAAAAAGAAAATAAATGAGTACGTGATAAATAAAATGTAACCTTAATTGTTTAGTATGTACTGGTAGCAAGGGCACCAGTAATGTCTCCATTGGGAGACTTGTTGTTTCTATTTTTGGCCTAAAGAATATTCCACGGGTAGCTTGCCAGACTCGGCCGTGCTGATGGGGTACTCTCGGTAGCTTTCCGGGCTCAACGAGAGGATGGAGAAATCAACCAGGTCTGCCACGTGCAAGAAAAATGCCCACCTGTTGTACTCGAGGCATATTCGATAATCAGAAACAGTAACACCAAGTCTCACAATGAGACATTACTGTAGCCCGCTCCAGAAAATCAAAAAACAATGGGACGAAAGAGCAACAATGCTACCCTTCATCTGGGCAAAATGTCAATTTATTAACATGATAGTGTGGCGTGATTTTGCAATTTCTGTTTAAACGTTATTTAAACACTGGGTTTGGCAACGCTGTTCCTAATACAGTTATTTCAGGCATTCATTGTTTTCTCACCAATCATCTGTAGCGCAGAGACTCCAAGTTCATACAGGCCTAAATCAATCTTACAAAGAAATGAATCTGTGCAGCTTTGTGCTCCGTTTCATGGTGTGGGTGAGTGGGAAGTATTTTTCAAAGGGACCTCTAGATGTGAGGAGTAGGGTGGATTTTCTCCAGACATTTTTTTGAGGATTGGCACAAATGGGTACCAAAAGGAACTCCCAATTAGCCCTCAGTGGGCAGGGCTATGAGCTCCCAGACCAGTCAGCAGGGAGAGGGCCAGGTCCTCCAGACCTCACCATGTCCATGCTAAGGCCACAGACCCTTCATGCACACATGCAGTGAGAAGGTATTGAGTTCTGAGGCACCAGTATGGCTCTGCCATGGGCTGGTCTGAGTTCCTGATCCACAGGCCACACAAGCCCCTTTTGCACTCATAACTCCACTGTTACAAACAGAGGAGGGTCAACAAAAGACAATAGGGAGGACTCCCATGGCTACTGGCATTTAACCAGACCTCCATAACCAGAACAGTGATAGACATGACAGGAGACAACGATTTCTCCAAATTAGTTCATTTCATTGAAGAGCATCTCACAGTGAATTGCAGCATGTGTCCTCTCGCTCTGAACCCAAAGATAAGGAGATACAAAAAACACAAGTGTGGCTATAAAAGTATGCAGTCAGAGGGAGGGATAAAAAATACCCTTGACAAAACTGAAGAAAGTAACCACTTTTTCAACTCATGGCTAGAGCAATAGTACATCGGGTAGGGCGTGTGCGTGGACGACCGGGTTTGATTCCAGCATCCTGAGTGTTCCACGAGCACCCCAAGGAGTAATTCTTGAGTGCAAAGTCAGGAGTAACCTCTATGCATCACCGGTGTGATCCCAAAAGCAAAAAGTAAATAAGTGTGTAAATAAATAAATAAAATGTAACCTTAATTGTTTAATATGTACTAGAAGCATGGGAAAGAGAAAAGCAGTATAGATGCCCTGGGAGACAGAGTGTCTCTAGAGTTAGTCCCTATAAAAGAATTGCCTCCATTTTAGCGCTTTATTACTGTAAATAATCTATCACACCTACCTGCATTCTGTACCTCAAACCCCCTCGTGTATATCACTGTCACTATCGCTGTCATCCCGTTGCTCATTGATTTGCTCGATCGGGCACCAGTAACATCTCCTTTGTGAGACTTGTTGTTACTGTTTGTTAATATCGAATATGCCACAGGTAGTTTACCAGGCTCTGCCATGTGGGCGAGATAGAAAATAAATTATTTAGAGGCTGCTATTGAGACAGGCTTGGGTGGTGTTGGGAAATTAGCAATATTGGTGGTGGGAAGGCACAATGGTGGTGGGATTGGTGTTGGAATATTGAATGTGATCAATCATCATGAACATCATCATCATCAACATCATCCCGTTGAAAACGGGAATGCCCTGCCACAGAAGTAGGGTGTTGTGGAGGGGGATGGGGTTGGGGGGTGGGAGGGATACTGGGATCATCAGTGGTGAAGAATGGGCACTGGTGGAGGGATGAGTTCTCGAACATTTTATGACCAAAACACAGCACGAAAATATGCAAATATATAACTGTACCTTCTTGACGATTCACTAATAAAAAATAAAATAAAAAAGAACAAAAGGAATGAAAATTCTAGATTAAATTTTTTTTAAAAAACACATTATCCGTTGATCGTTGATTTTCTCGAGTGGTCTCAGTAAAGTCTTTCGTCCTAGCCCAGAGATTTTAGAAGCCTCTTTACTTGTTCTTCCCAATGGTGCTGCACTGGGGGCTCGTAGGTGTGCTGGCTGATCATCATGAACAACTATAAAAATTTTTTTAATTTAAAACAATACAAAATTATACCATGGCTATTTTTCAATGGCACTTTCTGTGATACTCTATCATTATTTGCATGACAAAAGACATGTGGAGCATGGCCCAGAGTGATATTACAGCAGGTTGGGCATTTGCCTTAAATGCAGCCAAGAGTCCAGCAGGGCTCAATCCCCAGCTACTCATAGGATTCCTCGAGCACTGTCAGGAGTGACTTTTTAGTGCAGCGCCAAAAGTAAGCCTGAGAATCACTGGGTATGATCCATATATCACTTGTATCACTTGTCTTCCCATTTTCTTCGATTTGCACGAGCGGGTGCCAGTATCACTTGTATAACCTGTCGTCCCATTTTCTTCGATTTGCTTGAGCGGGCGCCAGTAACATAGCCATTTGTCCCTGTTGCGTGCTAGTGCAGCCCAATGATATCTGCTTGCTCCAGGAACAGGAAGAGCCTCAAATCGTTCATTCACGGATTTGACGAAGAAATCTGACCATCTAGTCGGTGGGCAGCCACGTGGTCTTCTGATGTCCTGTGGAATCCAGTCGGTAACAGCTCTAGACCAGCAGTGGTCTCTGAATCGAATTACATGATCGGCCCATCTGATATTTGATGCCTTGGCAAACGAGACAGCGTCCCTGATTCTTGACCGCCGACAGAGGAAAGAACCCCGGATTCCTTCTCTCACTTGAGTGAGATGTGATACTCTAGCATAGATCTTTTGAGTCCTCTTTGGGATACCCTAATAGCGCTCTTATCCTGTTTGCGTAGGGCCCAGGCCTCTTAGGCGTATGTTAGTGTAGGAAGAACGGCGGAATCGAAAAGATGTGCCTGGAGTCGGAGGTTCTTTGTCTTCTTAAGCACTTCTTGGATGCTCTTGAAGGCGGTCCACGCTGCTCTCTTCCTCCTGCGCAGTTCTGGCAACAAGTCATTCCTCATGTTGATTTCTCGACCCAGGTACACACAGCTGCTGCATTTGGAGATGTTCGTTCCATTGAGAACAAATGGAGCGTCAGGAATGAGTTCGTTATTCATGAGCATCGTCTTGTTGAGATTCAGGTGCAATCCAACGTTTGCACACTCGTGGTCAAAGTCGGCCAGCGTTTGTGCCGCTTAGCTAATGTTTGGCATTATGAGAATGATATCATCAGCGAAGCGGAGGTGGTGTAGTTGCCGACCATCTATCTTCACTCCCATTCCTTCCCATTACAGTCATTGCATGATGTTCTCGATTGTGGCACTGAAGACTTTCGGTGAAATGATATCACCCTTCCGAACCCCTCCTCTCTTGACATCAATGATCACTTCCTTGTAGAATGGTGAAATCCTGGTGGTGAATCCACAATACAGCTCGTGGAGGATTTTGATATAGTGAGTTTGAATGCCCTGTTTGGCTAGGGCTTCGATGACCGCTTCAGTCTCAACAGAATCGAAGGCCTTCTTTAAGTCGATGAATGTTAGACAGAGTGGCATCTTGAACTCTCGCGAAACTTCAATGAGCTTGGTCACTGTGTGGATATGGTCTATCATGCTTAACCCCCCTACGGAACCTGGCTTGCTCGTACGATTTTCCTTCATCTAGTGTTCTGCCTATTCTAGTCAGGATGGCATGAGTGAACAACTTGTAGATGACAGACAGCAGGCAGATTGGGCGATAATTGCCAATGTCGTGGATGTCTCCCTTCTTGTACAACAGACGGTTCGACTGGTTTTCCACTGGGACGGAACTTTCCATTCAGACAGGTAGCATGTGAAGAGCCGAGCCAGTGTATTGACGAGTACTGGCGGCAGATTCTTCAGGTGTCCGGGTCTGACCTTTTCCGGACCAGGAGATGGTGGTCCAATCCCGTTTGGAATTTGGGGGGAACAGCGACATTGGTCAGGCAAAACCTTCGATTGAATATGATGTGGTCAATTTAATTGCGGAACTATCCACCGGGAGACTCCCATGTCCAGCATTTAGATTTGGCCTTCTGGAACTGTGAGTTACCCTGGATATGGTCTTGATCAACATGATGAATTCAGACAGTCTCTCACCCTGATCGTTCCATTCTAGGCCATGGGTCCTAATGTGGAGTTCTTCAGGCAACCTTCTTGGACCTATCTTGGCATTAAAATAACCAACAATGATCTTGTAGAAGGTGTTGTCTTCTTTACAGAACTTCTCCAGTTCCATGTAGAACCTCTCAATTTCTTCTTCATCGTAGTTGGATGTTGGTGCGTAGACAATGAAGATAGAAACTGCAGGCAGTGAGCCACATCTATTCTACCATAATCGTCCGATTCAGGTTGTTAGGCATTCGAATGAATCAATGCTCATGGCCAAGTTCCATGTTGACAAGGACACAGACACCACCTACACAGTTTGCCTTACATGCGGCCAACTCAGGTTCGATTCCCAGCATCCCATATGGTCCCTTGAGCACCACCAGGGGTCATTCCTCAGTGCAGAACCAGGAGTGACCCCTGTGCATCACCGGGTGTGACCCAAAAAGCAAAACAAAACAAAACAAAATAGAACAAAACAAAAAAGAAATAAAACGAACGGTTTGAACATGGCAGTAGATGGAAGTAAGGCAGGTTGAGATTTCACCTCTTGTACAGGTAGGTTCAGCGCCCCTGTGTCAGAAGGAAGTAGCTCCAGAAGACGGAACTTGGATGATTATACCTTTAAATATTTATGTGGTGAAGTCTCTAGGGCAACATGATGTTGGTAGAAAATCTCTTCTTGTGAGTGAGAACCCCTTCATGGAGGAACCCTGCTTCCTTTGAAATTCTTTTGAGTCGATTGCTACTTCTCCAACTTAGCCTTGAAAAAGAAATTGTAAGCCAGAATATATGATCTCTCTCTTCTCCAGTTATCGTTGGCCCCTAGATATATTAGGCCCAGCTCATGTGGGTCATGAAGCACACTGCCAGAGTAAACTCCTCATTCGTACACTTGAGAGATCTGGTCTGAATAAGGAAACATAAGACTGCCACCCGCGTGGCACTTCTCAGTGGAAAGGTCCTTACATGATTATCTTGACCACACCAACTGCTCTGAGGGTGGAAGGAATCAAGATCTGGGTGCATGCTTCACATATAGACAGAAAACACTGACCAGTGATGTGTCCGGACAACGGGAGATGACCCTCTCCAGATAAGACTGAAGAAAGTGACTTAAAAGTTCCATGGGAAGGACACAGGTTATTCTCTGACTCTGCAACTGATGGTACTCAGACAACAGTACAGAAAGTTTCCACAAATATTGGAAAAGAAAGAGTGGAATAGTCCTCCGCTCCCAAAAGCAGATGATCCCGGAGGCCCACTAACTTCTTTCGGCATCTAGCGGCTTCTTGAGAGAAATGCCTCTAGACTGTGAACTAAGCTACGTCCCCATGCCATCCTGGGAGGGGAAAGGTTTTTCTATCTCGACCTTTCCTTTCACGGCGGCGTGGCAACCGCCATATTATGGAGCCAACTAACCGGGGGTAGAAACTTGCGGTGACGCGAATTCTGGCATAAATTTCTCTGGGCATAATTACTGAAACACCAGAAATCAAAATCCTCACATGTCTTCATTCCCAGCAATGGAAAAGAAATTATCAAATAATGCCTTTTCGGCAGGTCTGATATTTGGAAGGGAAATACCAAGTGATAGTCGTGAGTTTTCCGTTAAAATATTGAATGTAGTCAAAGTAAACAGAGTAAAGTGAAAGCCATCAGCCACACAGACAGGTGGGGCTTGGGATGGGAGGTTTACTGGTGTTCTTGGTGGTGGAACATGTGCACTGGTGAAGGGATGGGTGTTTGATCATTGTATGACTGAGACTCAAACCTGAAAGATTTGTAACTTTTCTCACGGTGATTCAATAAAAATTAAATAAATAAATATTTTTTTTTTAAAAAAGAGTGGAATAGGTGAATCCCTTTACCAGGCCCATATATTAGGAGGATTCCTCGTATGAACTACGGAAAAAGGAGCAAATGTTAGGTACCCTAAAGCCAGACCTAGAGCCAGGCTGCAGTCTTGACAGGCCGGAGCTAACAGCTATTAATATTTGTTATATTAATATAATATTTGATAAGTTAGTCAGTTTTGACTTTATTAAGTTTTGACTAGGCTTAAGTTTATGTTTCCAGAAACTGAACTAGTAATTTCTGGAAAGGAACTGCTGGAACATCTGACTGGTCATGAAAGGTCACTATGTCCATGTTGTGGAACAACCACAGGGTGCTTTACTGTTACTATGTCCAGTTTTTGAACAACCAGAAACTGACTAACTTATCAAATGTTATATTAATAAGACAAATATTAATAGCTGCCGACTGTCGCTTGGTCACTACCTATATAAACTGCTTGCACTTGGAGGTCAGGGTTGCTATCAGAGACTGTTTTGTGGGAGAGATAGTTGACCCCAGTTAACTGGAATAAAACTCCTTTGCAC
Source organism: Sorex araneus (assembly GCF_027595985.1). Taxonomy (NCBI): domain Eukaryota; kingdom Metazoa; phylum Chordata; class Mammalia; order Eulipotyphla; family Soricidae; genus Sorex; species Sorex araneus. Next base: position 31,627,260 of record NC_073306.1, on the reverse strand, counting down.
TTGCTTTACTGTATCTCTGAGCTTGTATCCGTTCACACCGTGGTCCCAAAAGCCGGGTACAAGAGGACGATAGGATACTATACTTAGAAAAGCCTAAACAGTCGTTGGAACAAGAAAAGCCTCTTCAAACAGTGGTGCTGGGCTGGTTGAACTCTACAAGAAGAAAACATCCAACCCCAACCAAAAGTGGGGCGAAGAAATGAACAAAACTTTACCAAGGAAGAGATACGAATGGCCAAAAGGCACATGATAAAGTGCTCTACATCACTAATCGTCAGAGAGATGCAGATCAAAACAACCACGAGATACCACCTCACACCACAGAGACTAGCACACATCCAAAAGAACAAAAGCAACCGCTGTTGGAGAGGATGTGGGGAGAAAGGGACCCTTCTACACTGCTGGTGGGAATGTCGGCTAGTTCAGCCCTTTTGGAAAACAATATGGACGATTCTCAAAAAACTAGAGGTTGAGCTCCCATTTGACCCAGCAATACCACTGCTGGGAATATATCCCGGAAAAGCCAAAAAGTATAGTCGAACTGACATCTGCATTTATATGTTCATCGCAGCACTGTTTACAATAGCCAGAATCTGGAAAAAAACCCGAGTGCCCTAGAACAGATGACTGGTTGAAGAAACTCTGGTACATCTATACAATGGAATACTATGCAGCTGTTAGAAAAAATGAGGTCATGACGTTTGCATATAAGTGGATCAGCATGGAAAGTATCATGCTAAGTGAAATGAGTCAGAAAGAGAGAGATAGACATAGAAAGATTGCATTCATCTGTGGAATATAGAATAATAGACTATAAGACTAACGCCCAAGAATAGTAGAAATAAGTACCAGGAGGCTGTCTCCATGGCTTGGACGCTGGTCTCTCATTCTGGGTAACTCAGGAAAGGGACCACCAAGTAAAATGTGGTCAGAGGTCATGTGGGGGAAGGGTGATGCGGGCCGAATATAGACTAGAGACTGAACACAATGGCCACTCATCTGCTTTATTGCAAACCACAACAGCTAATCAGAGAGAGAGAACAAAAGGGAAGACCCTGCCATAGTGGCAGTGTGGGGTTGCGGGAGACGGGACTGGGGAGGGGGGGAGGGATGTTGGGTTTACTGGTGGTGGAGAATGGGCACTGGTGAAGGCATGGGTTATCGAACTTTGTATGGGGGAAACATGAGCACAAAAATGTATAAATCTGTAACTGTACCCTCACGTTGACTCTCTAAATTAAAAATAAACTAATAAAATAAAAAAAAGTGTGCTGGGAAAAATGAACAGCTACTTTCGGAAAAAAATAAAGGCTGATCTCTGTCTAATACTAGGCACAAAAGTTAGATCAAAGTCGGTTAAAAACCTCAATATAAGACTTGAATCCATAAGGTACGTGGAGGAAAATATACGCAGAACACTCCAAGATATTCAACCTAGTGGCATTTTTAAGGATAAAACGCCATCTCCAAACAATTGGAAAGACACAGAAACAAATGGGTCTACACTAAACTAAGAAACATCTGCAGCTCCAAAGAAACAGTGACCAAAATACAGGGAGCTCCCATGGAATATTTACGAAATAGTCATCTCATAAGGGGCTAATATCCAGGATAGACACTAGTAGAATTGTACAAAAAGACCCCACCCATCCCAACAGAAAATATGGAGAGGAAAGGAACAGAAGATTCCTCAAAACAGAAAAACAAATGGACCAGAGGCACATGAAAAAATGCTCTACATCGCTAATCATCAGGGAGATGTAAATCAAAACAACAATGAGATATCACCTCATACCATCTCATCTCACACATGCAAATGAACAAAACAACCAATGTTTGAGGGGATATGGGGAGAAAGGGGTGCTCTTTCACTCTTGATGGGAATGCCGACTAGTCCAGCCCGTTTGGAAAGCAATACGGACATTCCTTCAAAAACTAGAAATTGAGCTGCCATATGACCCCACAACACCACATCTGGGAATAAATCCTGAGGGTGCAATAAAGCACAGTAGAAATGACATCTGCACCTGTATGTTTATTGGGACACTATTAACAATTGCCAGAATCTGGAAGACACCTGAGTACCTGAGAACAGAGGACCGGTTGAAGAAGTTTTGGTACATCTACACAATGGAATACTATGCAGCAGTTAGGAAAGATGAAGTTATGAAATTTTCTTATAAATGGATGGTCATGGAGATTAGCATGCTAAGTGAAATGAGTCAGAAGGAGAAGGACAGACATAGAATGACTGAACTCAGTTGTGGAATATAAAATAACCTAATTTGACACTGACACACAAACATTAGACACATTGGCCAGGAATATTGCCCCAAAGTTGGAAGCCTGTCTCAAGAGCAAGGGAAGAAGGCAGCTGGGATAGAGAAGGGATCACTATGTCAATGAAGCTTGGGGGAATATTTCATGAAGGGAGATGTGTGCTGCAAGTAAAGGAACAAATGAGATAGCCTTTCAGTATCTGCATTGCACAGTTCCATCACAGCAGGGTCCCATGAGATACCTTTGAGAACTGGAGTGATAGCACAGTGGTAGGGCATTTTCCTCCCACGATTTCGAGCGGGGTCAATTCCTCCATCCCTCTCGGAGACTCCAGCAAGCTACCGAGAGTATCCCACCTACAAGTACCCCACCCACACGGCAGAGCCTGGCAAGCTACCCGTGGCATATTCGATATGCCAAAAACAGTAACAAGTCTCACAATGGAGACATTATGGGTGACCGCTCGAGCAAATCAATGAAGAATGGGACAACAGTGCTAAAGTGCTACAATTCTTTTCTTTATGCCAGGGGACCAAATCCTGCGATGCTCCTCGATTACTCCCGACTCTGCGCCCAGAAATCAATCCTCGTGGTGTACGAATGACCATACTGGATGCTGGGATCAAATTGAGAAGGCTGAGAGCAAGGCAAATGCCCTACACACTTTTCTATCACTTTGGCCCTGATAAAGGACCAAAATGGTCTGTATCGGCTGAGCAAACAGAGGTTTAGATCAAAGATGTTTTGTGGAGGGGGTCAGGAGAGATTCTACAATGTTTCGATGGTGGCTTGGACAGATGAAATACGGCACCTTGGATGACTACGAGCCTTAGCTGGAGTGATCACTTCGCTCAGAGACAGTTTTAAGTTCTGAGCACCTCAAGTTGTGATGCAAAAGAAACGAAAATGTAATGAAGTCCCAGAGGGTCCATCGCTACTCTGGATGTGAGTCTACTTTGCGGTCAGGTGAAACCGAGCGTTTTTCCTGCTCTATCTCCTCTCTGCACCCCTCCATACACAGCTGCTCTCACCCCTGCAGAGGGACCAGCTGTGTCTGGGTACTTCACTGGCCTGCTTCCTGCACTGACAAAGCTCCCCACCCTGTCTGGCCTGAGGGCAGCCCCGCCCTCCCAGGTCTCTAAGGGGCTGGAGCCTCCTGAGGACCCTGAGCCTCCGTGGTGAGGTTTTGAGGGCTTTGGCTGAACTGGGGTATATGACACTGGGCTTCCAGACCCTGGCACTGCTCTGGACTGCGGGCAGGCTTCTCCTATGGTGGGAATATTCCCACTCTCCCGGGCAAAGTGTATTAATGATTGAAAGATGATTGTCTGGAAAATTTTACTGTTTTATTTAAATGTTATTTTAACACTGGGATTGACGGAGTTGTTTATAATACAGTTGTTTGAGGCATTCATTCTCCTGTACCGATCACCTGCAGCTCCGGGGTCTCCAAGATCATAGAGGCCTGAGTCAATCCTTAAAGGGAAAGAATTTCTGCAGGTTTGTGCTCTGTTTCAGAGTCGGGGTGGATGTAAAGTATTTTTCAAAGGGACCACTAGATTTAAGGAGTGGGGAAGGTTTTCCACAGAACGTTTTTTCAGGAATTGCACAATTGGGCACCTGAAGGAACTCCCATTTTGCCTTCAGAGGGTAGGGTTATAAGTCTCCAGATCAGGCAGAGGGAGGGTTGCGAGGACCTGCAGACCACACCAGGTCCTTGCAAAGGTCAAGTATTTCGTGCACACATAAAGGAGCAGGATGGAGAGGACTGAGGCACAGGAGAGGACTAGGGGTCTATGACTCTCCCTGGCCTGGGTCTGAGTACCTGTCCCCACTGACCAACGAAGCACCTTTAGAACTCATAATCCCACAGATATAAACAGAGGAGGGCCAATTCAAGATAATGGGCAGGTAGCCCATGGATGCTGACTTTGACCAGACCACGGTGACCTGAACAGTCATAGTCACGACAGGAGACAACTCATCCTCAAAATTTGTTTATTTCACCGAAGAGCATTACACACTGGAGGGCACCATGTGTCCTCTTGCTTTTAACCAGAGAATAAGAAGATACAAATAACCGTGAGTACAGATATAAAAATAAATGATATCAGAAAAAGGGTCTACAAGTGAGATAGTCCAGCAGGGAAGGCAACTGGCTTGCACATTGAAAAGCACAGTCGATCCCGCAAAGGCATATGATGGCTTTGAGCACCGCCAATAAAGCACAGAACTAGGGCTAAGCAAGTGCAAGACAGCGCGGCAAAAACAGTCCTAACCTAAAGTAGACCTTTAAAAATGAGTTTAAATCCCTTACAAATACATTTAATATCAGTTCCACATGAAAAAAGTCAATATACAATTCATGATTCAGTGTCCATCAGAAGTCATATAAGTATCTCTTGTAAAAATATTCATGTAACTATCAACTCTTTAAAATAAAAGTGCTACACTAGATCAGAGTTCTGGCTCAGAGGGTGGAGTGCCATGCTCTGCAACAGGAGCCCGACACTCAGTCTTCAGGACCTCACAGTCTCCTGAGCACCTGAGGGTGTGACACAGTTGCCAAAAACAGTAACAAGAGAAATAAGATGTCATAATATCATCTCCAATATATAGAGCTTAGTGTGAATTGCCAAGAATAGTCTTCATTGGTAGACGCGGCTGCTGAGTGTACAGTTCATGGACAAGCATTATCTGTGCACTCTTGCATGCTGCTTTAAATGATCAGCTCGGGCAAAGTCCATGGGACACTGAGGACAGCGGAAGGGACGCTCTCCAGTGTGCGTCTTCTTGTGTCTTCTGAGTTCATCGGAGCGGGGGAATTTCCACGGACACCCTTTCACGTCGCACACATAGGGCTTGTCTCCTGGAAGAGAGAGATGTGTCACTTGTTATGCATCAGGCATGAATGCATGGAGCAGAAAATGGTGTGAGCATGGGTAGGGGGAGCAGCTGAGCCGACTGGAAGATGTGTGGGAGAGAGGAAGAGAAAGACTGCATGAGCTGGAAAAAGAGGAAAACTGGAAGAGGGTAAGGGACACCCAGAGCGCTCAGAGAGTCAGAGCAGGGAGAAAATTGTGGTGCAGGGGTATCTGTGCCCGAGAGACAAGGTCAAGATGAGCCCCAAAGGGCAAACCAATCTCTCCATGTCCCAACCGCCCACAGTCAAGTCCACAGAGACCAGCCAGCTGGACTCTGGCCATAAGTAGGCTCCCCCTAGGACCGCGGGCACTTCCCCTCTCATCTCTCAACCTTTTCTAGGCCACCAGAGAAACCTAGCGTAAAGGGAGGAGCAACAATCTGAACTGAGTGTCAGTTGTTCCTACTCACCAGTGTGGACTCGTTCATGGATTCGCAGGTGGGAAGCTTTGTTGTACTCCTTCCCGCATCCCTGGAAAGTGCACACATAGCGCTTCAGACCATCCGCGTTTATGATGTACTCTCTCCTCTGGCGCTTCTTTGGCCTCTCTGATTCCAGGGATGGTCCTTGCGCCAGAGGGGCACTTGCATACAGGAATGCTGATTGTGGCAGTGGCGATCCCTGTGGCACCGTCTGGATGCCATAGAGGCTCTGGGTGCCACTCTGAGACACAGGCTGACTGCCAGTGGAGGTCTGGTCACTGATGAAGGTCATTGTCGGGAGCCCTGTCACAGGGATCATCGGCACTCCAGAATGGGGCATCTGGTTCCCATTCATGGTGTGGACCCCGCTGAATGGCATCTGATTCACCATTAATATTTGGGCACCAGTGAAAGGCAACTGGTTCCCGCAGTAGGACTGGTTTGTGTTCATGGACACTGGAGTCCCAAATACAGTTTGCTGTCCAGTGAGAGACATCTGGCTCCCACTTGGTGTCTGGTATCCACTGGAAAGTGTCTCATTTCCCCATAGCGTTTGGACACCAACCATGGGCATCTGGATTCCATTTATAATCTGGGTACCAGTGTATGGCATGTTGTACACACATGGGGTCTGCTCAGTCCCCTGTATCTGGGTAGCACACTCTTGTAGGGTCTGTTCCCCATGGAAGGTCTTCAGCATGTCTGTGTCAGGAGTCATGTGGGCGGCAACTGTGGGATTGCTCTGAGCAGAGCAGCTTATGTTCTGCTCCCAAGAAGTCGTCTCCATCAGCTCCTCGAGGAGCTGGTCCAGTTCACTGTCCTTTTCCTCAATTGGCCCCTCAAGGGTGAGTGAAACAGAGGTTGGGGGCACCTGTAGGAGCGGATCCAGAGCGCTGACCTGGTTCTGGGTCGGCTCCTGTGGGCCGGCCTCTGCCTGGGAATCGGGAGGCCCAGGCGTCTGCAGCTCCTCAAGGAGCTGATCGAGGAAGCTGTCCTGACCCTCAGGGCCCTTAGGGCTGGCTGGACTCCGGGGAGCCAGGGCAGCACAGAGCTGGTGCTGAGGTACCGCTGGGTCGTCCACCTCATAGGTCTCGAGAAACTCCTCAAGACTCTCAAAGAGACCATGGAAGATGTCTGGGGTCCTCTCTTGGCTGTTGTCCTCCATGGTTGAATACTGAAAATAAAGAGACAACAATTAGAGATCTGTCAGTGTCCAGTATACCCACACACACACCTCATTCCCTTCCCCTCCTCTCTATGGATGCTTTCCTAGCCTGATCGCTTACTTTTTTCTTGACACCCCACCGTTTTCTCTTCACACCCCTCCCATATTCTGCACTGAATCCATCCCGTGTGCGCTCCAATGTGCTCAGAGTGATACTTCTGAAACTTTCCCCCTCCTATTCTATGGCGTCCCAGCAGTGTACAGGGCAGTCAGGACCCTGGCCTCTGACAATGTGTGTGGAAATCCAAGGTGGGGGTGGGTGCGTTCCCCCTAACTTAAATGCAAATGGTCACTAGGATCAGGCAGTGAAGCAGGCAGGGCACTCACTTCAGAGAGGAAACCCTGGGATGGATCTCCTGCATCAACTTGGTATCTGTCCCTTGCCAGGAATGGAAAATTAAAAAATAAATTTCAAAATTTGGGGGGGTACATATTTATTTCACCTGTTGAATGAACTGATATTCCATGTTAGTGTAAGAAATACTTGGTTGAAAACAGTGTCAAATGTGAAAAATGTATAGTAAGTGTAAGAAGCCCTTATCTAGACCAGGGTTTCTCTCCCTGAGACTCCTGGATATTTCAAACATCCAGGACAGGAGACTAATTGCCCACAGCTAGGACAGAGAGGGCCATGTCTGCAGAGCAAAGAGACACTGCTGTGACTGGGTGTGTATGTCCGATGGGCCCGAAAGAGCTCGGTCAGAGAGTTGCCTAGAAGCATCCTCACGCTGTGATGGAGCCCGATTTCAATCCCACCAAGAACAAAAGTGTAGAGGCGTTTGGCTTGCTGGTGGCTGACCCGGATCTGATTCCCAGAATCACATATGATCTCCGGAGCACTGCCAGGAGAAATTCCTGAGTGCAAAGCCAGGAGTAAGCCCTGTAAATTGCCAGTGTGACTCAAAAAGCAAAAAGTAAATATATAAATAATAAATAAAATGTAAGTGTAATTGTTTAATATGTACTAGTAGCAAGGCAAGGAGAAAAGCAATATAGATGCTCCTGAGAGACAGACTGTCTCCTTGACTGAATCCCCACAAGAGAATTGCCTGCATTTAAACTCTTTACCACTGTAAAGAATCTATCACACCTACACTCATTCATACCTCAAACCCCTTCAGATATTGTACAAGGTCTATCCAGTACTGGAACTGGATTCCTCATCCTGTCCATCAAAGAAAAAAGAGAGAGAGAAAAAAAAACTGAGAGTAACCACTTTTCTTGACATCTGAAACTTTGCTCAGTGTAGAGCAATTTTCTTGCATTTTAGGACCCCGCTTTGGATGGCAATCAATCAATCAATCAATCAATCAGACAATCAATATGATTGAAAAGGGGTTTCAGGTTTCAGGTAAAACTCTGAGATTAGTGGACCACGAGAGTCCGGCTTCAATTCGGAACAGAGAAGCCCTGTGGACACTTAGAGACAGTAAACAGCCCCACCCTACACACAACGGCCCTCCCTCAAATCAGGCTGTTGGAGCCCCCTCAGTATCAATAATCTTGGCCCATCTTTGTCACAAACACTTATATATTAAAATATATATATATATATATATATATTAGAGAAAACTTAGAAAACGCTAAGTCAATTTGATTTGCCCGAGCAAAGTCTACTTATTGGCCCTTAGTGAGACCAATGGTGCTGGGATCAAGCTAGGATACCGGCAAACAAGTCGTCCACAAACTGCGAGTTACGTGCTAGGAAGCAGTATCTAATTCGACTTAGGGGGAGGGAGAGAACAGCGCCCCACTCCCTCAGATGATAGCTTTCTCGCCACATTTGGGCAAGTGGCAGAGGCTCCCATTTTTGAGGAGCCATGGTTAAGCGTCTCCTAGGATCTTCGTGATCCTGGCAACATGCCAGCAGGTAAGTTTCATTTCTCCTCCTTATTTCTAGCTTTTTACCATACTGAACTGGAACCCCGGATCATACCCAGCACTATGGGGACATTAAACCTGGCAACTATGACATTCAGAGCATGCTCAATCCCGTGCTGAATTCCCAGTTTCCCTCAGCCTCATTTTCCTCTCACACCCCTCACAGTCACTACTTCTCAGTCGTGCCTTTTCCACCGAATTGGCTATTTCCTGAAGGCTAGAGTATTCTGGGGAGTTGTGGACCAGCTATCCAACTTTCAGGTCCACGGAGAGATTCCAGGAACCACCAGGTTAGCCAGAAACCTTACCCCTACACCCCCACTGCAGGCCGAACCAAACCGACCAAGCACGGGGTGAGCACTTGGGAGGCGCTAAGTCTACACAACCCAGAGCTGGTCAACCCTCTGGTATGCCTTAATTCCCTTCTCTTAGAGCAGGGGAAACCCCCTGCCCGAGAGACCTCCACCATATAATTTCCCACCTCAGGATCTAGCACACCCTACCCCGAGATTCGAGTTGCAGACTCACCTTGTCAGCCGAGGGAGAGAGGGCACCGAGCAGCGAGGCCTTCAGTGGACAGGTCTGCACTGAGAGTTGGCCGTGCGTGGCTGTCCTTTAATAGCCCCCTGGTCTCGCGGGACGTACGGGACTCCAAACTGGCATTTTTTGTTTGGCCACGCCTGTTGGGGGCGTGTCTAGGGACCCCTGGCTGCTGAGTTCTTGGCCCACCGGGTCAAGAGACTTCAATAGGCAGATGTACATTTTTCTTCATACTAACGGTACTCATGAACCCAAAGGCGCAGGGCAGCTGTCCTCAGAGGGTCGCACATTTCCATCTCAGCAGGGTATCTTGAGATAGCTTTGATGATGTCTGTTCTTTTCTTTTTGCCAGGGGATCTGATCCGGCAGTGCTCATGGCTTATTCCTAGTTCTGCACACAGGAATCGCTCCTGGCGGTTTACGAATGACCGTACTGGATGCTGGGAATTACTGGGACAGCTGTGAACAAGGCAAATTTCTACCCTCTGTTTCATCACTTCGGCCCTTATTGATAAAGGCCTCAAGTATTTATCATCTAGGCAAATAGAGGTTTAGAGAGAAGACTTTTCGTGGAGGGGGTCAGGAGAGATACTACGGGGTCTTGCAGGTGACATGGCCATGACCTATCGGGCACCCGGGTGGCCCCTGAGCCCTGGGAGCAGTAATCCCTTCGCTCAGACGCAGGAATAAGTTCTGAGCACCCCCAGGTGCGACTCCAAAGCAACAAAAATGTGATGGAGTCATGCATAGTCCATTGCTGTTGTAGACTGGGTCTACTTTGCGCTCAAGTGCAAGCGCATTTTACCTGCTCTCTCTCCTGCCCGCACCTCTCCATCCCAGAGCTGCTCTCACCCCTTCAGAAGGACACAGTTCAGTCGGGTCCCTTCATTGGCTTGGCTCCTTTGCTGAGGAAGAGCCCCACCCTGTCTGGCTGAGGTCAGCCCCGCCCTTCCCGTCTCGAAGAGGGTGGGGCCTCTTGGAGACCCTCAGCCTCCTGTGAGGCACAGGTGTCTGTGGAGTTGGGATGGTCTGAGGCAAGTGACACTGGGCTTCTAGACCTATGTCTTGGTCTGGACTGGGGGCAGATTTGTGAGGTTTTGGCATCTCACTTGGTGGGAATGTGCCTGTCACCTGGACACAGTAGCACTCTAGCACTGTCCTCCCATTGTTCATCGATTTGCTCAAGCCAGCACCAGTAAGGTCTTCATTGTGAGATTTGTTGAAACTGGTTTTGGAATATCGAATACTCCACGGGAAGCTTGCCAGGCTCTGCCCTGCGGGCAAGAAACTCATAACTTTCCAGTCTGGCCGAGAGGGACGGAGGAATCAACCCGGGTCGGCCACATGCAAGGCAAATAACCTATCTGCTGTACTCGTGGTATATTCGATATGCCAAAAACAGTAGCAACCTGTCTCAGTATGAGATGTTGCTGTTGCCCGCTCTACAAGTCCATGAACAACGGGATGACGGAGCAAGAGTGGAAATTTCACCTGGGCAAACTGTCATATATTTAATTAATTTAATTAATGATATTTTGGAGTGATTTTGCAATTTCTGTTTAAACTTAATTTAAACACTGGATTTGGTCAAAGCTGTTCATAATACACTTCTTTCAGGCATTCATTGTTTTTGCACCAATCAGCTGTAGCTCAGAGCGTCCACGTTCAGGAGCCACCTGAGTCAATATTACAGAGGAAGGAATCTGCGTAGATTTGTGCTCTGTTTCAGGCTGTGGGTGAGTGGAAGTATTTTTCAAAGGGACCACTGGGAGTGAGAGCTAGGGTGGATTTTCGAGGATTGGCACAACTGGCCACCAGCAGGAACTCCCACTTAGCCCCCAGTGAGCAGAGCTATGAGCTCCCAGACAGGCAGCAGGGAGGGGGGCCTAGGGCCCCCAGATCTCACCATGTCCATGCAAGGCCACAGGTCCTTCTTGCTCACATGCAGGATGAAGGTAGAGAGGACTGACGCACCGGTACTTGTTCAGTGGGGTTTTGACTCGCCCGTGGTCGTGGTCTGAGTTCCTGATCCACAGTCCACCCAAGCCCCTTTTGCACTCCTAATCCCACTGCAATAAAAAGACGAGGGCCAACAACAAGGCAATGAGCATGTTGCCCATCGCTCCTGGTATTTGACCAGGCCACAGTAACCTGAAAATTGGTGGTCACAACCGGAGACAACTATTTCTCCAAATTAGTTTATTTCATCGGAGAGCATTTCACAGTGAAGTGCACCATGTGCCCTCTTTCTCTCAACCCAAAGATCAGGAGATGCAAAAAGCACGAGTACGGATATGAACATATGCAGATGAGATTGAAACAATAAAGAAAGTAACCACTTTTTCAATTCACAGTTGGTGCGTAAGTACACCGTGTACTGCAATTGCCTTGCACTCGGTTGACCAGGTTTGATTCCCAGCATCCTAGATGGCTCCTTGAGCACTCCCAGGAGTCATTACAGAGTGCAAAGACAGGAGTGAACAACCCCTGTGCATTCCCGGGTGCGACACAAAAAGCAAAATGAAAGTAAATGCGTAAAAAATAAATAAAATGTAACCTTCATTGTTTAATATATAATAGTAGCAAGAGAAAAAGAAAAGCACTATAGCTGCTTCGGGTGACTGAGTGTCTCTAGAGTCAACCCCCATCAGAGAATTGCCCTGTGGAAACAGAGACAGTAAACAGCCCCTCCCTCCTATCCCCGACCCTCCCACATACCAAGACGTTGGAGCCCCCTCAATTCAGTACATATGACCCTTCCTTGTCTCAAATACTTATATAATAAACACTTAGAAAATGCTAAATCAATTCGATTTGCTAGGGCAAATTCTACTGGCCCATACTGGATTCTCAAATCGAACCGTGAGGGGCTACAGCAATAGCACAGTGGATAGGGCGTTTGCCTTTCATGTGGCCGATCCAGTTCGATTCCCAGCATCCCATATTGTCCTCTGAGCACTGCAGGGGTTATTCCTGAGTGCAGAGCCAGAAGTAACCCAGAGGCCCGCAGCAGCCAGAGCAGGGTCAAGGTCAGGAAACCCTGTGCCACCCGCTCAGGCCAGCCTCACTCCTCATCCCTCCTGGACCACAGGAGCCTCAGGGCCTCCAGGAGGCTCCACCTACTTAGATATCTTGGTGAGTGGGGCTGCCTCGAGGCCAGACATGGTGGATATCTTTTTCAGTGCAAGAGCCAAGACAATGAAGGACCTGTGTCCCCCTGCATAGCTCAGAGCAGCCCTGGGATGCTGGAGTGCGGGCGGGAGAGCGAGCACGGAAAATGCTCTTCCACTTGAGTGCAAATGAGCCCAAGTCTACAACAGCGATGGACGCTGCATGACTCCATCACATTTTTGTTTGTGTTGGGTGCCACCTGGAGATGCTTAGAATGTGCTCTTGCTTCTCAGCAAAGGAATCACACCTACTAGGGCTCAGGGGCCATTCAGAGCGCCAGAATGGACTTGACCCCCTCCACAAAATGTCTTCTCTCTAAGCCTCATTTTGCCCAGTTTATAAAGGCCAGTGACCATTATCAGGGCCAGAGTGATAGAAGAGTGTAGTTCATTTTGCTTTTCACGCTGCACTCACCGTTCGATTTGATTTTTTTGTTTGTTTTTTGCTCTTTGGGACACACTTGGTGATGCACAAGGGTTACTTCTGGCTCTGCACTCAGGAATAACCCCTGCAGTGCTCAGGGGACAATATGGGATGCTGGGAATCGAACCTGGGTCGGCCACATGAAAGGCAAACGCCCTATCCACTGTGCTATTACTCTAGCCCCTTACGGTTCGATTTGAGAATCCAGTATGGGCCAGTAGAATTTGCCCTAGCAAATCGAATTGATTTAGCATTTTCTAAGTCTTTATTATATAAGGATTTGAGACAAGGAAGGGTCAGATGTACTGAATTGAGGGGGCTCCAACGTCTTGGTATGTGGGAGGGTCGGGGATAGGAGGGCGGCGCTGTTTACTGCTCTGTTTCCACAGGAAAATTCTCTGATGGGGATTGACTCTAGAGACACTCAGTCACCCGAAGCAGCTATAGTGCTTTTCTTTTTCTCTTGCTACTTTTATATATTAAACAATGAAGGTTACATTTTATTTATTTTTTACGCATTTACTTTCATTTTGCTTTTTGTGTCGCACCCGGGAATGCACAGGGGTTGTTCACTCCTGTCTTTGCACTCTGTAATGACTCCTGGGAGTGCTCAAGGAGCCATCTAGGATGCTGGGAATCAAACCTGGTCAACCGAGTGCAAGGCAATTGCAGTACACGGTGTACTTACGCACCAACTGTGAATTGAAAAAGTGGTTACTTTCTTTATTGTTTCAATCTCATCTGCATATGTTCATATCCGTACTCGTGCTTTTTGCATCTCCTGATCTTTGGGTTGAGAGAAAGAGGGCACATGGTGCACTTCACTGTGAAATGCTCTCCGATGAAATAAACTAATTTGGAGAAATAGTTGTCTCCGGTTGTGACCACCAATTTTCAGGTTACTGTGGCCTGGTCAAATACCAGGAGCGATGGGCAACCTGCTCATTGCCTTGTTGTTGGCCCTCGTCTTTTTATTGCAGTGGGATTAGGAGTGCAAAAGGGGCTTGGGTGGACTGTGGATCAGGAACTCAGACCACGACCACGGGCGAGTCAAAACCCCACTGAACAAGTACCGGTGCGTCAGTCCTCTCTACCTTCATCCTGCATGTGAGCAAGAAGGACCTGTGGCCTTGCATGGACATGGTGAGATCTGGGGGCCCTAGGCCCCCCTCCCTGCTGCCTGTCTGGGAGCTCATAGCTCTGCTCACTGGGGGCTAAGTGGGAGTTCCTGCTGGTGGCCAGTTGTGCCAATCCTCGAAAATCCACCCTAGCTCTCACTCCCAGTGGTCCCTTTGAAAAATACTTCCACTCACCCACAGCCTGAAACAGAGCACAAATCTACGCAGATTCCTTCCTCTGTAATATTGACTCAGGCGGCTCCTGAACGTGGACGCTCTGAGCTACAGCTGATTGGTGCAAAAACAATGAATGCCTGAAAGAAGTGTATTATGAACAGCTTTGACCAAATCCAGTGTTTAAATTAAGTTTAAACAGAAATTGCAAAATCACTCCAAAATATCATTAATTAAATTAATTAAATATATGACAGTTTGCCCAGGTGAAATTTCCACTCTTGCTCCGTCATCCCGTTGTTCATGGACTTGTAGAGCGGGCAACAGCAACATCTCATACTGAGACAGGTTGCTACTGTTTTTGGCATATCGAATATACCACGAGTACAGCAGATAGGTTATTTGCCTTGCATGTGGCCGACCCGGGTTGATTCCTCCGTCCCTCTCGGCCAGACTGGAAAGTTATGAGTTTCTTGCCCGCAGGGCAGAGCCTGGCAAGCTTCCCGTGGAGTATTCGATATTCCAAAACCAGTTTCAACAAATCTCACAATGAAGACCTTACTGGTGCTGGCTTGAGCAAATCGATGAACAATGGGAGGACAGTGCTAGAGTGCTACTGTGTCCAGGTGACAGGCACATTCCCACCAAGTGAGATGCCAAAACCTCACAAATCTGCCCCCAGTCCAGACCAAGACATAGGTCTAGAAGCCCAGTGTCACTTGCCTCAGACCATCCCAACTCCACAGACACCTGTGCCTCACAGGAGGCTGAGGGTCTCCAAGAGGCCCCACCCTCTTCGAGACGGGAAGGGCGGGGCTGACCTCAGCCAGACAGGGTGGGGCTCTTCCTCAGCAAAGGAGCCAAGCCAATGAAGGGACCCGACTGAACTGTGTCCTTCTGAAGGGGTGAGAGCAGCTCTGGGATGGAGAGGTGCGGGCAGGAGAGAGAGCAGGTAAAATGCGCTTGCACTTGAGCGCAAAGTAGACCCAGTCTACAACAGCAATGGACTATGCATGACTCCATCACATTTTTGTTGCTTTGGAGTCGCACCTGGGGGTGCTCAGAACTTATTCCTGCGTCTGAGCGAAGGGATTACTGCTCCCAGGGCTCAGGGGCCACCCGGGTGCCCGATAGGTCATGGCCATGTCACCTGCAAGACCCCGTAGTATCTCTCCTGACCCCCTCCACGAAAAGTCTTCTCTCTAAACCTCTATTTGCCTAGATGATAAATACTTGAGGCCTTTATCAATAAGGGCCGAAGTGATGAAACAGAGGGTAGAAATTTGCCTTGTTCACAGCTGTCCCAGTAATTCCCAGCATCCAGTACGGTCATTCGTAAACCGCCAGGAGCGATTCCTGTGTGCAGAACTAGGAATAAGCCATGAGCACTGCCGGATCAGATCCCCTGGCAAAAAGAAAAGAACAGACATCATCAAAGCTATCTCAAGATACCCTGCTGAGATGGAAATGTGCGACCCTCTGAGGACAGCTGCCCTGCGCCTTTGGGTTCATGAGTACCGTTAGTATGAAGAAAAATGTACATCTGCCTATTGAAGTCTCTTGACCCGGTGGGCCAAGAACTCAGCAGCCAGGGGTCCCTAGACACGCCCCCAACAGGCGTGGCCAAACAAAAAATGCCAGTTTGGAGTCCCGTACGTCCCGCGAGACCAGGGGGCTATTAAAGGACAGCCACGCACGGCCAACTCTCAGTGCAGACCTGTCCACTGAAGGCCTCGCTGCTCGGTGCCCTCTCTCCCTCGGCTGACAAGGTGAGTCTGCAACTCGAATCTCGGGGTAGGGTGTGCTAGATCCTGAGGTGGGAAATTATATGGTGGAGGTCTCTCGGGCAGGGGGTTTCCCCTGCTCTAAGAGAAGGGAATTAAGGCATACCAGAGGGTTGACCAGCTCTGGGTTGTGTAGACTTAGCGCCTCCCAAGTGCTCACCCCGTGCTTGGTCGGTTTGGTTCGGCCTGCAGTGGGGGTGTAGGGGTAAGGTTTCTGGCTAACCTGGTGGTTCCTGGAATCTCTCCGTGGACCTGAAAGTTGGATAGCTGGTCCACAACTCCCCAGAATACTCTAGCCTTCAGGAAATAGCCAATTCGGTGGAAAAGGCACGACTGAGAAGTAGTGACTGTGAGGGGTGTGAGAGGAAAATGAGGCTGAGGGAAACTGGGAATTCAGCACGGGATTGAGCATGCTCTGAATGTCATAGTTGCCAGGTTTAATGTCCCCATAGTGCTGGGTATGATCCGGGGTTCCAGTTCAGTATGGTAAAAAGCTAGAAATAAGGAGGAGAAATGAAACTTACCTGCTGGCATGTTGCCAGGATCACGAAGATCCTAGGAGACGCTTAACCATGGCTCCTCAAAAATGGGAGCCTCTGCCACTTGCCCAAATGTGGCGAGAAAGCTATCATCTGAGGGAGTGGGGCGCTGTTCTCTCCCTCCCCCTAAGTCGAATTAGATACTGCTTCCTAGCACGTAACTCGCAGTTTGTGGACGACTTGTTTGCCGGTATCCTAGCTTGATCCCAGCACCATTGGTCTCACTAAGGGCCAATAAGTAGACTTTGCTCGGGCAAATCAAATTGACTTAGCGTTTTCTAAGTTTTCTCTAATATATATATATATATATATATATATTTTAATATATAAGTGTTTGTGACAAAGATGGGCCAAGATTATTGATACTGAGGGGGCTCCAACAGCCTGATTTGAGGGAGGGCCGTTGTGTGTAGGGTGGGGCTGTTTACTGTCTCTAAGTGTCCACAGGGCTTCTCTGTTCCGAATTGAAGCCGGACTCTCGTGGTCCACTAATCTCAGAGTTTTACCTGAAACCTGAAACCCCTTTTCAATCATATTGATTGTCTGATTGATTGATTGATTGATTGATTGCCATCCAAAGCGGGGTCCTAAAATGCAAGAAAATTGCTCTACACTGAGCAAAGTTTCAGATGTCAAGAAAAGTGGTTACTCTCAGTTTTTTTTTCTCTCTCTCTTTTTTCTTTGATGGACAGGATGAGGAATCCAGTTCCAGTACTGGATAGACCTTGTACAATATCTGAAGGGGTTTGAGGTATGAATGAGTGTAGGTGTGATAGATTCTTTACAGTGGTAAAGAGTTTAAATGCAGGCAATTCTCTTGTGGGGATTCAGTCAAGGAGACAGTCTGTCTCTCAGGAGCATCTATATTGCTTTTCTCCTTGCCTTGCTACTAGTACATATTAAACAATTACACTTACATTTTATTTATTATTTATATATTTACTTTTTGCTTTTTGAGTCACACTGGCAATTTACAGGGCTTACTCCTGGCTTTGCACTCAGGAATTTCTCCTGGCAGTGCTCCGGAGATCATATGTGATTCTGGGAATCAGATCCGGGTCAGCCACCAGCAAGCCAAACGCCTCTACACTTTTGTTCTTGGTGGGATTGAAATCGGGCTCCATCACAGCGTGAGGATGCTTCTAGGCAACTCTCTGACCGAGCTCTTTCGGGCCCATCGGACATACACACCCAGTCACAGCAGTGTCTCTTTGCTCTGCAGACATGGCCCTCTCTGTCCTAGCTGTGGGCAATTAGTCTCCTGTCCTGGATGTTTGAAATATCCAGGAGTCTCAGGGAGAGAAACCCTGGTCTAGATAAGGGCTTCTTACACTTACTATACATTTTTCACATTTGACACTGTTTTCAACCAAGTATTTCTTACACTAACATGGAATATCAGTTCATTCAACAGGTGAAATAAATATGTACCCCCCCAAATTTTGAAATTTATTTTTTAATTTTCCATTCCTGGCAAGGGACAGATACCAAGTTGATGCAGGAGATCCATCCCAGGGTTTCCTCTCTGAAGTGAGTGCCCTGCCTGCTTCACTGCCTGATCCTAGTGACCATTTGCATTTAAGTTAGGGGGAACGCACCCACCCCCACCTTGGATTTCCACACACATTGTCAGAGGCCAGGGTCCTGACTGCCCTGTACACTGCTGGGACGCCATAGAATAGGAGGGGGAAAGTTTCAGAAGTATCACTCTGAGCACATTGGAGCGCACACGGGATGGATTCAGTGCAGAATATGGGAGGGGTGTGAAGAGAAAACGGTGGGGTGTCAAGAAAAAAGTAAGCGATCAGGCTAGGAAAGCATCCATAGAGAGGAGGGGAAGGGAATGAGGTGTGTGTGTGGGTATACTGGACACTGACAGATCTCTAATTGTTGTCTCTTTATTTTCAGTATTCAACCATGGAGGACAACAGCCAAGAGAGGACCCCAGACATCTTCCATGGTCTCTTTGAGAGTCTTGAGGAGTTTCTCGAGACCTATGAGGTGGACGACCCAGCGGTACCTCAGCACCAGCTCTGTGCTGCCCTGGCTCCCCGGAGTCCAGCCAGCCCTAAGGGCCCTGAGGGTCAGGACAGCTTCCTCGATCAGCTCCTTGAGGAGCTGCAGACGCCTGGGCCTCCCGATTCCCAGGCAGAGGCCGGCCCACAGGAGCCGACCCAGAACCAGGTCAGCGCTCTGGATCCGCTCCTACAGGTGCCCCCAACCTCTGTTTCACTCACCCTTGAGGGGCCAATTGAGGAAAAGGACAGTGAACTGGACCAGCTCCTCGAGGAGCTGATGGAGACGACTTCTTGGGAGCAGAACATAAGCTGCTCTGCTCAGAGCAATCCCACAGTTGCCGCCCACATGACTCCTGACACAGACATGCTGAAGACCTTCCATGGGGAACAGACCCTACAAGAGTGTGCTACCCAGATACAGGGGACTGAGCAGACCCCATGTGTGTACAACATGCCATACACTGGTACCCAGATTATAAATGGAATCCAGATGCCCATGGTTGGTGTCCAAACGCTATGGGGAAATGAGACACTTTCCAGTGGATACCAGACACCAAGTGGGAGCCAGATGTCTCTCACTGGACAGCAAACTGTATTTGGGACTCCAGTGTCCATGAACACAAACCAGTCCTACTGCGGGAACCAGTTGCCTTTCACTGGTGCCCAAATATTAATGGTGAATCAGATGCCATTCAGCGGGGTCCACACCATGAATGGGAACCAGATGCCCCATTCTGGAGTGCCGATGATCCCTGTGACAGGGCTCCCGACAATGACCTTCATCAGTGACCAGACCTCCACTGGCAGTCAGCCTGTGTCTCAGAGTGGCACCCAGAGCCTCTATGGCATCCAGACGGTGCCACAGGGATCGCCACTGCCACAATCAGCATTCCTGTATGCAAGTGCCCCTCTGGCGCAAGGACCATCCCTGGAATCAGAGAGGCCAAAGAAGCGCCAGAGGAGAGAGTACATCATAAACGCGGATGGTCTGAAGCGCTATGTGTGCACTTTCCAGGGATGCGGGAAGGAGTACAACAAAGCTTCCCACCTGCGAATCCATGAACGAGTCCACACTGGTGAGTAGGAACAACTGACACTCAGTTCAGATTGTTGCTCCTCCCTTTACGCTAGGTTTCTCTGGTGGCCTAGAAAAGGTTGAGAGATGAGAGGGGAAGTGCCCGCGGTCCTAGGGGGAGCCTACTTATGGCCAGAGTCCAGCTGGCTGGTCTCTGTGGACTTGACTGTGGGCGGTTGGGACATGGAGAGATTGGTTTGCCCTTTGGGGCTCATCTTGACCTTGTCTCTCGGGCACAGATACCCCTGCACCACAATTTTCTCCCTGCTCTGACTCTCTGAGCGCTCTGGGTGTCCCTTACCCTCTTCCAGTTTTCCTCTTTTTCCAGCTCATGCAGTCTTTCTCTTCCTCTCTCCCACACATCTTCCAGTCGGCTCAGCTGCTCCCCCTACCCATGCTCACACCATTTTCTGCTCCATGCATTCATGCCTGATGCATAACAAGTGACACATCTCTCTCTTCCAGGAGACAAGCCCTATGTGTGCGACGTGAAAGGGTGTCCGTGGAAATTCCCCCGCTCCGATGAACTCAGAAGACACAAGAAGACGCACACTGGAGAGCGTCCCTTCCGCTGTCCTCAGTGTCCCATGGACTTTGCCCGAGCTGATCATTTAAAGCAGCATGCAAGAGTGCACAGATAATGCTTGTCCATGAACTGTACACTCAGCAGCCGCGTCTACCAATGAAGACTATTCTTGGCAATTCACACTAAGCTCTATATATTGGAGATGATATTATGACATCTTATTTCTCTTGTTACTGTTTTTGGCAACTGTGTCACACCCTCAGGTGCTCAGGAGACTGTGAGGTCCTGAAGACTGAGTGTCGGGCTCCTGTTGCAGAGCATGGCACTCCACCCTCTGAGCCAGAACTCTGATCTAGTGTAGCACTTTTATTTTAAAGAGTTGATAGTTACATGAATATTTTTACAAGAGATACTTATATGACTTCTGATGGACACTGAATCATGAATTGTATATTGACTTTTTTCATGTGGAACTGATATTAAATGTATTTGTAAGGGATTTAAACTCATTTTTAAAGGTCTACTTTAGGTTAGGACTGTTTTTGCCGCGCTGTCTTGCACTTGCTTAGCCCTAGTTCTGTGCTTTATTGGCGGTGCTCAAAGCCATCATATGCCTTTGCGGGATCGACTGTGCTTTTCAATGTGCAAGCCAGTTGCCTTCCCTGCTGGACTATCTCACTTGTAGACCCTTTTTCTGATATCATTTATTTTTATATCTGTACTCACGGTTATTTGTATCTTCTTATTCTCTGGTTAAAAGCAAGAGGACACATGGTGCCCTCCAGTGTGTAATGCTCTTCGGTGAAATAAACAAATTTTGAGGATGAGTTGTCTCCTGTCGTGACTATGACTGTTCAGGTCACCGTGGTCTGGTCAAAGTCAGCATCCATGGGCTACCTGCCCATTATCTTGAATTGGCCCTCCTCTGTTTATATCTGTGGGATTATGAGTTCTAAAGGTGCTTCGTTGGTCAGTGGGGACAGGTACTCAGACCCAGGCCAGGGAGAGTCATAGACCCCTAGTCCTCTCCTGTGCCTCAGTCCTCTCCATCCTGCTCCTTTATGTGTGCACGAAATACTTGACCTTTGCAAGGACCTGGTGTGGTCTGCAGGTCCTCGCAACCCTCCCTCTGCCTGATCTGGAGACTTATAACCCTACCCTCTGAAGGCAAAATGGGAGTTCCTTCAGGTGCCCAATTGTGCAATTCCTGAAAAAACGTTCTGTGGAAAACCTTCCCCACTCCTTAAATCTAGTGGTCCCTTTGAAAAATACTTTACATCCACCCCGACTCTGAAACAGAGCACAAACCTGCAGAAATTCTTTCCCTTTAAGGATTGACTCAGGCCTCTATGATCTTGGAGACCCCGGAGCTGCAGGTGATCGGTACAGGAGAATGAATGCCTCAAACAACTGTATTATAAACAACTCCGTCAATCCCAGTGTTAAAATAACATTTAAATAAAACAGTAAAATTTTCCAGACAATCATCTTTCAATCATTAATACACTTTGCCCGGGAGAGTGGGAATATTCCCACCATAGGAGAAGCCTGCCCGCAGTCCAGAGCAGTGCCAGGGTCTGGAAGCCCAGTGTCATATACCCCAGTTCAGCCAAAGCCCTCAAAACCTCACCACGGAGGCTCAGGGTCCTCAGGAGGCTCCAGCCCCTTAGAGACCTGGGAGGGCGGGGCTGCCCTCAGGCCAGACAGGGTGGGGAGCTTTGTCAGTGCAGGAAGCAGGCCAGTGAAGTACCCAGACACAGCTGGTCCCTCTGCAGGGGTGAGAGCAGCTGTGTATGGAGGGGTGCAGAGAGGAGATAGAGCAGGAAAAACGCTCGGTTTCACCTGACCGCAAAGTAGACTCACATCCAGAGTAGCGATGGACCCTCTGGGACTTCATTACATTTTCGTTTCTTTTGCATCACAACTTGAGGTGCTCAGAACTTAAAACTGTCTCTGAGCGAAGTGATCACTCCAGCTAAGGCTCGTAGTCATCCAAGGTGCCGTATTTCATCTGTCCAAGCCACCATCGAAACATTGTAGAATCTCTCCTGACCCCCTCCACAAAACATCTTTGATCTAAACCTCTGTTTGCTCAGCCGATACAGACCATTTTGGTCCTTTATCAGGGCCAAAGTGATAGAAAAGTGTGTAGGGCATTTGCCTTGCTCTCAGCCTTCTCAATTTGATCCCAGCATCCAGTATGGTCATTCGTACACCACGAGGATTGATTTCTGGGCGCAGAGTCGGGAGTAATCGAGGAGCATCGCAGGATTTGGTCCCCTGGCATAAAGAAAAGAATTGTAGCACTTTAGCACTGTTGTCCCATTCTTCATTGATTTGCTCGAGCGGTCACCCATAATGTCTCCATTGTGAGACTTGTTACTGTTTTTGGCATATCGAATATGCCACGGGTAGCTTGCCAGGCTCTGCCGTGTGGGTGGAATAGTTGTAGGTGGGATACTCTCGGTAGCTTGCTGGAGTCTCCGAGAGGGATGGAGGAATTGACCCCGCTCGAAATCGTGGGAGGAAAATGCCCTACCACTGTGCTATCACTCCAGTTCTCAAAGGTATCTCATGGGACCCTGCTGTGATGGAACTGTGCAATGCAGATACTGAAAGGCTATCTCATTTGTTCCTTTACTTGCAGCACACATCTCCCTTCATGAAATATTCCCCCAAGCTTCATTGACATAGTGATCCCTTCTCTATCCCAGCTGCCTTCTTCCCTTGCTCTTGAGACAGGCTTCCAACTTTGGGGCAATATTCCTGGCCAATGTGTCTAATGTTTGTGTGTCAGTGTCAAATTAGGTTATTTTATATTCCACAACTGAGTTCAGTCATTCTATGTCTGTCCTTCTCCTTCTGACTCATTTCACTTAGCATGCTAATCTCCATGACCATCCATTTATAAGAAAATTTCATAACTTCATCTTTCCTAACTGCTGCATAGTATTCCATTGTGTAGATGTACCAAAACTTCTTCAACCGGTCCTCTGTTCTCAGGTACTCAGGTGTCTTCCAGATTCTGGCAATTGTTAATAGTGTCCCAATAAACATACAGGTGCAGATGTCATTTCTACTGTGCTTTATTGCACCCTCAGGATTTATTCCCAGATGTGGTGTTGTGGGGTCATATGGCAGCTCAATTTCTAGTTTTTGAAGGAATGTCCGTATTGCTTTCCAAACGGGCTGGACTAGTCGGCATTCCCATCAAGAGTGAAAGAGCACCCCTTTCTCCCCATATCCCCTCAAACATTGGTTGTTTTGTTCATTTGCATGTGTGAGATGAGATGGTATGAGGTGATATCTCATTGTTGTTTTGATTTACATCTCCCTGATGATTAGCGATGTAGAGCATTTTTTCATGTGCCTCTGGTCCATTTGTTTTTCTGTTTTGAGGAATCTTCTGTTCCTTTCCTCTCCATATTTTCTGTTGGGATGGGTGGGGTCTTTTTGTACAATTCTACTAGTGTCTATCCTGGATATTAGCCCCTTATGAGATGACTATTTCGTAAATATTCCATGGGAGCTCCCTGTATTTTGGTCACTGTTTCTTTGGAGCTGCAGATGTTTCTTAGTTTAGTGTAGACCCATTTGTTTCTGTGTCTTTCCAATTGTTTGGAGATGGCGTTTTATCCTTAAAAATGCCGCTAGGTTGAATATCTTGGAGTGTTCTGCGTATATTTTCCTCCACGTACCTTATGGATTCAAGTCTTATATTGAGATTTTTAACCCACTTTGATCTAACTTTTGTGCCTAGTATTAGACAGAGATCAGCCTTTATTTTTTTCCGAAAGTAGCTGTTCATTTTTCCCAGCACACTTTTTTTTTTTACAATACTTAACAAATTTTATTTAAATTTCTTGACTTGGGGGAGGGGGAGAAATTTCTTGACTAGTGATAGGCTACCTCTAAAAGAGAGAGAATGTACAAATGTACAATATATTGTCTTTGTTTTCACAATTAATTTTTTTATTTTGTCAAACTTCCTAGAATCAATAATTTATCATAATTCTCCAGAAACAATATACTTTTAATTTTATAGCCGAGAATGTGTATTTTTTGTGTGTTAGTGGAAATGTAGGAATAGTGGAAATATGGAAATTCATGGATGCAAAATCAACTAGAGAAAAAATTCTACATTTAGCTTAAGTTCAAGACCCCCAAAATAGAAATAATTTATATATTGTAATGCTTTGATAAGATTTATCACAGATTTAAAAGATAAGGAAAAGTCTAGGGAGGTAATAGAATACAAAAACAGACATGTGTGGGTTTTATCAGACACATAGCTGATAAAAACTAGCAGACAAGAATAATAAGAAGGAATGAAAGAATTATGACAAACAATACCACAGCTAGTGTGTGCAGAGTTGCATTATAAATATGTTAAGCGGGGAAAGTATTATTGATATAATTAAATTAGTGAATATCATCTACACTAGTGATTAAAGAGATAAAAATCAACTGGGAAAACATTTTGGCCTAGAATTGACAAATTTATTTAAAGATTATATGTGGTGACATAAATAAAGTGAAAACTAATTTAGAATTTGACATTAGCAAAGGAGTGGTTTGTAATGCATTTTATTGAGATACGAAAGTATAAAAGAAATAGGCTGGAGAAATTCTAAACTTTAGAAAACTTAACACATTTGATGTGGTGTTTTTATGTCCACGTGGATATAGAGCAGATAGCCGGGTATACAGTAGGTATTTGAGATCAGAAACATATTTGGGAGTCATGACCAAATCTGTGACAATTAACATATGTGAGTTACATGAAATTAAATACACATAAAAGGGGGCTGGAGAGATAATACATAAGATAAGACACTTGTCTTTCAGGTGACATGCCTGGGACAATACCAGAAGTGACACATATTTTTTTCTTTTACTTATTTTTTTTCATTGAATCACTGTGTGACAGAGCATTACAAAGCTGTTCATGATTGCACTTCAGTTCAATAATGTTAAGACACGCATCTCTCCACCAGTGTAATTTCCCAGCACCAGTGTCCCCAGTTACCCTCCCCCCTTCAATCCACCCCCCCACCTGCCTTTATGAAAGGTACCTCTCCCCGTGCTCTCTCTTTCTCTCATTTTAGGCATAACAGTTTGTAATATAGATGGTGAGAGGTTGTCATGTGTATCTCTTTATGTGCTTTCAACACTAAGTTCCTATCAAGAGTGATCATTTTCAACTGGCATTGTCATAATGGACCACCTCTATCATAACTACCCTCCATCTCCCTTCTGATAATTCCCCACCATTGACAAGTTCTCCTGACTAGTTTTCCCTGGGCTTGGATATTAGTTTCATTTTTTTTCATATCCCACAAATGAATGAGGTCATTCTATATCTGTCCCTCTCCTTCTGACTCATTTCACTCGCATCATACTTTCCAAATCCTTCCATTTCTAGGCAAGTTTCATGACCTTATTTTTTTTTTCAGGTTTTTTTTTTATTTTTTTATTTTTTTTATTTTTAAATTTATTTATTTTTAATTAGAGAATCACCGTGAGGGTACAGTTACAGATTTATACACTTTTGTGCTTATACTTCCCTCATACAAAGTTCGGGAACCCATCCCTTCACCAGTGCCCATTCTCCACCACCCGTAAACCCAGCGTCCCTCCCACCCTCCCCAATCCCATCTCCCCCCGACCCCACCCTGCCACTGTGGCAAGGCATTCCCTTCTGTTCTCTCTCTCTAATTAGCTGTTGTGGTTTGCAATAAAGGTGTTGAGTGGCCGCTGTGCTCAG
Source organism: Sorex araneus (assembly GCF_027595985.1). Classification (NCBI taxonomy): domain Eukaryota; kingdom Metazoa; phylum Chordata; class Mammalia; order Eulipotyphla; family Soricidae; genus Sorex; species Sorex araneus. The sequence continues at coordinate 31,601,394 of NC_073306.1, read as the reverse complement.
TCTCTAGCCCTCATTCAGCCCGCAACTCCCTTCCCCCACATGGCCTTCGACTACAATGTAGTTGGTGATCGCTTCTCTGAGTTGCCCTTTCCCCGGAACGTGAGGCCAGCTGCGAAGCCATGGAGTCAACCTCCTGGTACTTCTTTCTACAGTTCTTGGGTGATAGTCTCCCACTCTGTTATTCTATATACCATAGATGAGTGCAATCTTTCTATGTCTGTCTCTCTCTTTCTGACTCATTTCACTCAGCATGAAACTTTTCATGCCCATCCACTTAACTACAAAATTCTTGACCTCCTTTTTTCTAACAGCTGCATAGTATTCCATTGTATAGATGTACCAAAGTTTCCTCAACCAGTCATCCGTTCTGGGGCATTCGGGTTTTTTCCAGCCAGCACACTTTTTTTATTTTATTAGTTTATTTTTAATTTAGAGAGTCAACGTGAGGGTACAGTTACAGATTTATACATTTTTGTGCTCATGTTTCCCCCATACAAAGTTCGATAACCCATGCCTTCACCAGTGCCCATTCTCCACCACCAGTAAACCCAACATCCCTCCCCCCCTCCCCAGTCCCGTCTCCCCCAACCCCACACTGCCACTATGGCAGGGTCTTCCCTTTTGTTCTCTCTCTCTGATTAGCTGTTGTGGTTTGCAATAAAGCAGATGAGTGGCCATTGTGTTCAGTCTCTAGTCTATATTCGGCCCGCATCACCCTTCCCCCACATGACCTCCGACCACATTTTACTTGGGGGTCCCTTTCCTGAGTTACCCAGAATGAGAGACCAGCGTCCAAGCCATGGAGACAGCCTCCTGGTACTTATTTCTACTATTCTTGGGCGTTAGTCTTATAGTCTATTATTCTATATTCCACAGATGAGTGTAATCTTTCTATGTCTATCTCTCTCTTTCTGACTCATTTCACTTAGCATGATACTTTCCATGCTGATCCACTTATATGCAAACGTCATGACCTCATTTTTTCTAACAGCTGCATAGTATTCCATTGTATAGATGGACCAGAGTTTCTTCAACCAGTCATCTGTTCTAGGGCACTCGGGTTTTTTTCCAGATTCTGGCTATTGTAAACAGTGCTGCGATGAACATATAAATGCAGATGTCACTTCGACTATACTTTTTGGCTTTTCCGGAATATATTCCCAGCAGTGGTATTGCTGGGTCAAATGGGAGCTCAACCTCTAGTTTTTTGAGAATCGTCCATATTGTTTTCCAAAAGGGCTGAACTAGCCGACATTCCCACCAGCAGTGTAGAAGGGTCCCTTTCTCCCCACATCCTCTCCAACAGCGGTTGCTTTTGTTCTTTTGGATGTGTGCTAGTCTCTGTGGTGTGAGGTGGTATCTCGTGGTTGTTTTGATCTGCATCTCTCTGACGATTAGTGATGTAGAGCACTTTATCATGTGCCTTTTGGCCATTCGTATCTCTTCCTTGGTAAAGTTTTGTTCATTTCTTCGCCCCACTTTTGGTTGGGGTTGGATGTTTTCTTCTTGTAGAGTTCAACCAGCCCAGCACCACTTTTTGAAGAGGCTTTTCTTGTTCCAACGACTGTTTAGGCTTTTCTAAGTATAGTATCCTATCGTCCTCTTGTACCCGGCTTTTGGGACCACGGTGTGAACGGATACAAGCTCAGAGATACAGTAAAGCAAGTGCAAAGGAGTTTTATTCCAGTTAACTGGGGTCAAGTATCTCTCCCACAAAACAGTCTCTGATAGCAACCCTGACCTCCAAGTGCAAGCAGTTTATATAGGTAGTGACCAAGCGACAGTCGGCAGCTATTAATATTTGTCTTATTAATATAACATTTGATAAGTTAGTCAGTTTCTGGTTGTTCAGAAACTGGACATAGTAACAGTAAAGCACCTTGTGGTTGTTCCACAACATGGACATAGTGACCTTTCATGACCAGTCAGATGTTCCAGCAGTTCCTTTCCAGAAATTACTAGTTCAGTTTCTGGAAACATAAACTTAAGCCTAGTCAAAACTTAATAAAGTCAAAACTGACTAACTTATCAAATGTTATATTAATATAACAAATATTAATAGCTGTTAGCTCCGGCCTGTCAAGACTGCAGCCTGGCTCTAGGTCTGGCATTAAGGTACCTAACATTTGCTCCTTTTTCCGTAGTTCATACGAGGAATCCTCCTAATATATGGGCCTGGTAAAGGGATCCACCTATTCCACTCTTTTTTTAAAAAAAAATATTTATTTATTTAATTTTTATTGAATCACCGTGAGAAAAGTTACAAATCTTTCAGGTTTAAGTCTCAGTCATACAATGATCAAACACCCATCCCTTCACCAGTGCACATGTTCCACCACCAAGAACACCAGTAAAGCTCCCATCCCAAGCCCCACCTGTCTGTGTGGCTGATGGCTTTCACTTTACTCTGTTTACTTTGACTACATTCAATATTTTAACGGAAAACTCACGACTATCACTTGGTATTTCCCTTCCAAATATCAGACCTGCCGAAAAGGCATTATTTGATAATTTCTTTTGCATTGCTGGGAATGAAGACATGTGAGGATTTTGATTTCTGGTGTTTCAGTAATTATGCCCAGAGAAATTTATGCCAGAATTCGCGTCACCGCAAGTTTGTACCCCCGGTTAGTTAGCTCCATAATATGGCAGTTGCCACGCCGCCGTGAAAGGAAAGTCGAGATAGAAAAACCTTTCCCCTCCCAGGATGGCATGGGGATGTAGCTTAGTTCACAGTCTAGAGGCATTTCTCTCAAGAAGCCGCTAGATGCCGAAAGAAGTTTGTGGGCCTCTGAGATCATCTGCTTTTGGGAGCGGAGGATTATTCCACTCTTTCTTTTCCAATATTTGTGGAAACTTTCTGTACTGTTGCCTGAGTACCATCAGATGCAGAGTCAGAGAATAACCTGAGTCCTTCCCATGGAACTTTTAAGTCACTTTCTTCAGTCTTATCTGGAGAGGGTCATCTCCCGTTGTCCGGACACATCACTGGTCAGTGTTTTCTGTCTATATGTGAAGCATGCACCCAGATCTTGATTCCTTCCACCCTCAGAGCAGTTGGTGTGGTCAAGGTAATCATGTAAGGACCTTTCCACTGAGAAGTGCCACGCGGGTGGCAGCCTTATGTTTCCTTATTCAGACCAGATCTCTCAAGTGTACGAATGAGGAGTTTACTCTGGCAGTGTGCTTCATGACCCACATGAGCTGGGCCTAATATATCTAGGGGCCAACGATAACTGGAGAAGAGAGAGATCATATATTCTGGCTTACAATTTCTTTTTCAAGGCTAAGTTGGAGAAGTAGCAATCGATTCATAAGAATTTCAAAGGAAGCAGGGTTCCTCCATGAAGGGGTTCTCACTCACAAGAAGAGATTTTCTACCAACATCATGTTGCCCTAGAGACGTCACCACATAAATATTTAAAGGTATAATCATCCAAGTTCCCTCTTCTGGAGCTACTTCCTTCTGACACAGGGGCGCTGACCCTACCTGTACAAGAGGTGAAATCTCAACCTGCCTTACTTCCATCTACTGCCATGTTCAAACCGTTCGTTTTATTTCTTTTTTGTTTTGTTCTATTTTGTTTTGTTTTGTTTTGCTTTTTGGGTCACACCCGGTGATGCACAGGGGTCACTCCTGGTTCTGCACTGAGGAATGACCCCTGGTGGTGCTCAAGGGACCATATGGGATGCTGGGAATCGAACCTGAGTTGGCCGCATGTAAGGCAAACTGTGTAGGTGGTGTCTGTGTCCTTGTCAACATGGAACTTGGCCATGAGCATTGATTCATTCGAATGCCTAACAACCTGAATCGGACGATTATGGTAGAATAGATGTGGCTCACTGCCTGCAGTTTCTATCTTCATTGTCTACGCACCAACATCCAACTACGATGAAGAAGAAATTGAGAGGTTCTACATGGAACTGGAGAAGTTCTATAAAGAAGACAACACCTTCTACAAGATCATTGTTGGTTATTTTAATGCCAAGATAGGTCCAAGAAGGTTGCCTGAAGAACTCCACATTAGGACCCATGGCCTAGAATGGAACGATCAGGGTGAGAGACTGTCTGAATTCATCATGTTGATCAAGACCATATCCAGGGTAACTCACAGTTCCAGAAGGCCAAATCTAAATGCTGGACATGGGAGTCTCCCGGTGGATAGTTCCGCAATTAAATTGACCACATCATATTCAATCGAAGGTTTTGCCTGACCAATGTCGCTGTTCCCCCCAAATTCCAAACGGGATTGGACCACCATCTCCTGGTCCGGAAAAGGTCAGACCCGGACACCTGAAGAATCTGCCGCCAGTACTCGTCAATACACTGGCTCGGCTCTTCACATGCTACCTGTCTGAATGGAAAGTTCCGTCCCAGTGGAAAACCAGTCGAACCGTCTGTTGTACAAGAAGGGAGACATCCACGACATTGGCAATTATCGCCCAATCTGCCTGCTGTCTGTCATCTACAAGTTGTTCACTCATGCCATCCTGACTAGAATAGGCAGAACACTAGATGAAGGAAAATCGTACGAGCAAGCCAGGTTCCGTAGGGGGGTTAAGCATGATAGACCATATCCACACAGTGACCAAGCTCATTGAAGTTTCGCGAGAGTTCAAGATGCCACTCTGTCTAACATTCATCGACTTAAAGAAGGCCTTCGATTCTGTTGAGACTGAAGCAGTCATCGAAGCCCTAGCCAAACAGGGCATTCAAACTCACTATATCAAAATCCTCCACGAGCTGTATTGTGGATTCACCACCAGGATTTCACCATTCTACAAGGAAGTGATCATTGATGTCAAGAGAGGAGGGGTTCGGAAGGGTGATATCATTTCACCGAAAGTCTTCAGTGCCACAATCGAGAACATCATGCAATGACTGTAATGGGAAGGAATGGGAGTGAAGATAGATGGTCGGCAACTACACCACCTCCGCTTCGCTGATGATATCATTCTCATAATGCCAAACATTAGCTAAGCGGCACAAACGCTGGCCGACTTTGACCACGAGTGTGCAAACGTTGGATTGCAGCTGAATCTCAACAAGACGATGCTCATGAATAACGAACTCATTCCTGACGCTCCATTTGCTCTCAATGGAACGAACATTTCCAAATGCAGCAGCTGTGTGTACCTGGGTCGAGAAATCAACATGAGGAATGACTTGTTGCCAGAACTGCGCAGGAGGAAGAGAGCAGCGTGGACCGCCTTCAAGAGCATCCAAGAAGTGCTTAAGAAGACAAAGAACCTCCGACTCCAGGCACATCTTTTCGATTCCGCCATTCTTCCTACACTAACATACGCCTAAGAGGCCTGGGCCCTACGCAAACAGGATGAGAACGCTATTAGGGTATCCCAAAGAGGACTCAAAAGATCTATGCTAGAGTATCACATCTCACTCAAGTGAGAGAAGGAATCCGGGGTTCTTTCCTCTGTCGGCGGTCAAGAATCAGGGATGCTGTCTCGTTTGCCAAGGCATCAAATATCAGATGGGCCGATCATGTAATTCGATTCAGAGACCACTGCTGGTCTAGAGCTGTTACCGACTGGATTCCACAGGACATCAGAAGACCACGTGGCTGCCCACCGACTAGATGGTCAGATTTCTTCGTCAAATCCGTGAATGAACGATTTGAGGCTCTTCCTGTTCCTGGAGCAAGCAGATATCATTGGGCTGCACTAGCACGCAACAGGGACAAATGGCTATGTTACTGGCGCCCGCTCAAGCAAATCGAAGAAAATGGGACGACAGGTGATACAAGTGATACTGGTACCCGCTCGCGCAAATCGAAGAAAATGGGAAGACAAGTGATACAAGTGATATATGGATCATACCCAGTGATTCTCAGGCTTACTTTTGGCGCTGCACTAAAAAGTCACTCCTGACAGTGCTCGAGGAATCCTATGAGTAGCTGGGGATTGAGCCCTGCTGGACTCTTGGCTGCATTTAAGGCAAATGCCCAACCTGCTGTAATATCACTCTGGGCCATGCTCCACATGTCTTTTGTCATGCAAATAATGATAGAGTATCACAGAAAGTGCCATTGAAAAATAGCCATGGTATAATTTTGTATTGTTTTAAATTAAAAAAGTTTTTATAGTTGTTCATGATGATCAGCCAGCACACCTACGAGCCCCCAGTTTAGCACCATTGGGAAGAACAAGTAAAGAGAGGCTTCTAAAATCTCTGGGCTAGGACGAAAGACTTTACTGAGACCACTCGAGAAAATCAACGATCAACGGATAATGTGTTTTTTTAAAAAAAATTTAATCTAGAATTTCCATTCCTTTCGTTCTTTTTTATTTTATTTTTTATTAGTGAATCGTCAAGAAGGTACAGTTATATATTTGCATATTTTCGTGCTGTGTTTTGGTCATAAAATGTTCGAGAACTCATCCCTCCACCAGTGCCCATTCTTCACCACTGATGGTCCCAGTATCCCTCCCACCCCCCAACCCCATCCCCCTCCACAACACCCTACTTCTGTGGCAGGGCATTCCCGTTTTCAACGGGATGATGTTGATGATGATGATGTTCATGATGATTGATCACATTCAATATTCCAACACCAATCCCACCACCATTGTGCCTTCCCACCACCAATATTGCTAATTTCCCAACACCACCCAAGCCTGTCTCAATAGCAGCCTCTAAATAATTTATTTTCTATCTCGCCCACATGGCAGAGCCTGGTAAACTACCTGTGGCATATTCGATATTAACAAACAGTAACAACAAGTCTCACAAAGGAGATGTTACTGGTGCCCGATCGAGCAAATCAATGAGCAACGGGATGACAGCGATAGTGACAGTGATATACACGAGGGGGTTTGAGGTACAGAATGCAGGTAGGTGTGATAGATTATTTACAGTAATAAAGCGCTAAAATGGAGGCAATTCTTTTATAGGGACTAACTCTAGAGACACTCTGTCTCCCAGGGCATCTATACTGCTTTTCTCTTTCCCATGCTTCTAGTACATATTAAACAATTAAGGTTACATTTTATTTATTTATTTACACACTTATTTACTTTTTGCTTTTGGGATCACACCGGTGATGCATAGAGGTTACTCCTGACTTTGCACTCAGGAATTACTCCTTGGGGTTCTCGTGGAACACTCAGGATGCTGGGAATCAAACCCGGTCGTCCACACACACGCCCTACCCGATGTACTATTGCTCTAGCCATGAGTTGAAAAAGTGGTTACTTTCTTCAGTTTTGTCAAGGGTATTTTTTATCCCTCCCTCTGACTGCATACTTTTATAGCCACACTTGTGTTTTTTGTATCTCCTTATCTTTGGGTTCAGAGCGAGAGGACACATGCTGCAATTCACTGTGAGATGCTCTTCAATGAAATGAACTAATTTGGAGAAATCGTTGTCTCCTGTCATGTCTATCACTGTTCTGGTTATGGAGGTCCGGTTAAATGCCAGTAGCCACGGGAGTCCTCCCTATTGTCTTTTGTTGACCCTCCTCTGTTTGTAACAGTGGAGTTATGAGTGCAAAAGGGGCTTGTGTGGCCTGTGGATCAGGAACTCAAACCTGCCCACGGTAGAGCCATACTGGTGCCTCAGAACTCAATACCTTCTCACTGCACGTGTGCATGAAGGGTCTGTGGCCTTAGCATGGACATGGTGAGGTCTGGAGGACCTGGCCCTCTCCCTGCTGACTGGTCTGGGAGCTCATAGCCCTGCCCACTGAGGGCTAATTGGGAGTTCCTTTTGGTACCCAGTTGTGCCAATCCTCAAAAAAATGTCTGGAGAAAATCCACCCTACTCCTCACATCTAGAGGTCCCTTTGAAAAATACTTCCCACTCACCCACACCATGAAACGGAGCACAAAGCTGCACAGATTCATTTCTTTGTAAGATTGATTTAGGCCTGTATGAACTTGGAGTCTCTGCGCTACAGATGATTGGTGAGAAAACAATGAATGCCTGAAATAACTGTATTATGAACAGCGTTGTCAAACCCAGTGTTTCAATAACGTTTAAACAGAAATTGCAAAATCACGCCACACTATCATGTTAATAAATTGACATTTTGCCCAGATGACGGGCAGCATTGTTGCTCTTTCGTCCCGTTGTTTTTTGATTTTCTGGAGCGGGCTACAGTAACGTCTCATTGTGAGACTTGGTGTTACTGTTTTTGATTATCGAATATGCCTCGAGTACAACAGGTGGGCATTTTTCTTGCACGTGGCAGACCTGGTTGATTTCTCCATCCTCTCGTTGAGCCCGGAAAGCTACCGAGAGTACCCCATCAGCACGGCCGAGTCTGGCAAGCTACCCGTGGAATATTCTTTAGGCCAAAAATAGAAACAACAAGTCTCCCAATGGAGACATTACTGGTGCCCTTGCTACCAGTACATACTAAACAATTAAGGTTACATTTTATTTATCACGTACTCATTTATTTTCTTTTTGTTTGTTAGATCAAACACAGTGATGCACAGGGTTACTCCTGGCTTTATACTCAGTAATTATTCCTTGGTGTCACTCTTCTTGTCATATTGAATATGGCACGGGTAGCTTCCCAGGGTTTTCCGTGCAGTGGGATATCTTGGTAGGGGTCCTTTCCTTTTTCCCACTAATGATCTCCATCCATCATCCTTTTAACTTATAATACACACTTATATTCCTTCCTTAAAGTCATGTCTCACAGATTTTAACCTTAATTTTACTGAACTTAATATACTTTGATCTACCAAGAAATTTGGAAACAAGTTGCTAATCAGGATCTCAATGACCATGACTAAGTGTACTCTGCGGCACTCTATTCAAAGCATTACATCAGTCCCATTGATATTCAAAACTTCATAATTAAAGATCTTATAACATAGGATTCAGAATTATACTTAAAATACTCACAAGATTCACATATATCATTTACCTACATATTCCTTCAATTTGCCCACTTCATCACTGCCAGTGGACTGCATTTGTATTTTTTTTAATTTTTAAAATTTTTTTATTGAATCACCATGTGGAAAGTTACAAAGCTTTCAGGCTTAAGTCTCAGTTACACAATGCTCAAACACGCATCCCTTCACTGGTGCACATATTCCACAACCAAGAACCACAGTAAACCTCCCGCCCACACCCCCACCTCCCCAACCCCCACCCCGCTGTGTAGCTAATAAATTTGACTTTACTTTCTCTTTACTTTGATTACGTTCAACATTTCAACAATTATTGTTTTTTTAAAGTGACTTTAACCTCAATTTTTATTTTCTTTCCAGGACACAAGTCAAATCATCACATATGCAGTTTAAGCTTGTATTTTTAAACAATCCTTGAAAATCACAAAAAAATAGAGAAAGGGAACAAAATTTTAGATTATTCATATTTTTCGGAGAACACAGGTCAAATATTTCTTCTAGTTTTCTGTTTTATCTCTTAGTTCCTTTCTTAATTTTTGAGATCAAAGCTCTTCTACTAGAATATTTTAGACCTGAAATTCCTGTTTGCCACAAATACATATTTTGTCTACTGGATATTCCCTATTCAAAAAGCGTTCAAAACTTTTAGCACCTAAATATTAACCCCCTAACGTCAAGACTGGAATCAACATAATACTGTGATCTGTAACCATTCTCAGCTCTCACTTGCCTCCACTGAGAAGGGAGACGGGACCAGGGCCAGCTGCCTCTGCTCAGCTGCAAGGTCACTAAAACAAAGGGGCCTTTTTTAACCGCTTGGGTGTAAAGGGACTCACTTTTCTTCCTTCAGCAAGAAGGCCTGAGGCGGGTCTTAAAGTCCAGCAAAAAACTGATGTGTTTAAACTCTGATGGTATTAAAGTTTTGCAACAATTTTACAAATTTAGAAACTCATGTTTTTTGGCTGGAGTCAGCACAGCAGGTAGGGCGTTTGCCTTGCACGCGTCAAACCCGGGTTTAATTCCCAGCATCCCATATGGTCCCCTGAGCACGGCCAGGGGTAATTCCTGAGTGCAGAGCAAGGAGTGACACCTGAGCATTGCTGGGTGTGACCCAAAAAGCAAAAAAATCTCATGTTTCAACCCATTACTCTTTAAACTTGTTTTTATGTAAAACAATAATTTCTACTCATATCCTGATAATCCAGTACAAATATAAACACATATACATTAACACACTACCTTAAGAAACCCTTCAACCATAATTTTTTTCTATTTTCTTTTTTTATGAGGCATAGGAAAAGATTGTCTGGAGTAATTTGACTGTGTTCGAGTAAACCTTATTTACACACTGTGATTTACAAAGTTGTTCATCAAATAGTTGTTTCAGGCATTCATTGCTTCCGCACCAATCAGCTATCGCTCTGGGATCTCCAAGAGTTCACAGAGGCCTTAGTCAATCTTTACATGGAAAGGAATCTGCAGACTTGTGTTCTGATTCATGGTATGGATGGGTAGACGTGTTTTTCAAAGGGAACACTGGGTTTGAGGAGTGAGCTGGATTTTCTCTAGATGTCTTTTCAGGGATTGGCACAATTGGGTGCTATCAGAAACTCTGGCCTCAGTGGCAGGCCCGTGAGCTCCTAGACCAGGCAGAAGGGAAAGAAGCCCAGGTCTCCCAGACCTGACCATGTCCATGCAAAGTCCACAGTCCCTTCGGTGCACACATGCAGGAGGAAGGTAGAGATGGTTGAAGCACCAGAGACGGCTCAGAGGGGCTATGACTCTGCCTTGTCCTGTGTCTGAGTACCTGTATCCACACGCCACTTCAGCCATTTAGCACTTCTAACCCCACAGGAATATACAGAGGAGTGCCACATGGATTCACTTGTGAATACTTCCAAGTCTTTGATGAGGACTTCCAATCTTTTTAAAGCTTTTTCAGGAAATTGAAGAATCGGAGATACTTCCAAACAGCTTCTATGAAGCAAATTCTCCCGGATTCCAAAAGCAGAGACACAACACAGAAAGAGTATTAAAGTCAGATATATCTGATGAACATAGGTGCAGAGATCCTCAACAGAATTCTTGCAAACAGAATCCAAGGACTCATAAAAAGATCATACACCATGACCAAGATGGACTCATCCCGGGGATTCAAGGATGGATTAACATTCGCAAGTCAATCAACATAAACCATCATATCAATAAAAGATAAAAACCATATGACCGTGTCAGTAGATGCAGAGAAAGCATTTAACTAGATCCAGCTCCCGTTTATGTTGAAAACTCTCAGAAAAATGGGCATTAAAGGAATATTCCTCAATAGAGTCAAAGCCATCTCCCACAAACGCATGGCAAGCATCGCTCTCAATGGGGAGAACCTAACGGCCTATCTTCTTAGATCAGAGACAAGACAAGCTTTCTGCCCTCCAAACTCCTATTCAATAACACTTGTATCACTTATCGTCCCGTTGAACTTCATTTGCTCAAGCGGGTGCCAGGAATTTCTCCATTTGTCCCTGTCGCGTGCTATGCAGCCCAATGATATCTGCTCGCTCCAGGAACAGAAAGAGTCTCAGACCGTTCATTCAGGGATTTGACAAGAAATATGACCATCTAGTTGGTGGGCGGCCACGCGGTCTTCTGATGTTCCGTAGAATCCAGTCGGTAACAGCTCTAGTCCAGCTGTTGTCTCTGAATCTCGTTACATGACTGGCCCATCTGATTTTTGATGCCTTCGCAAACGAGACAGCGTCCTGATTCTTGACCGTCAATTGAAGTCAGAACTCCGGATTCCTTCTCTCACTTGAGTGAGATGGGATATTCCTGCATAGCTCTTTAGATTCGTCTCTGGGATACTATTCAATATAGTACTGGAAATTCTGGCCATAGCAGATAGACAAGAAATAGATATCGAGTGTATACAGACAGGAAAGGAAGAGGACTAGCATCACTATTTGTGACCCGAAAGCCGGGGTACATCATTTGGGGGCTCTTCTGAGGTCTTGGATGAACATACACAGACCTTAAAACAGTACAGAGGTTCTAAAATAAAACAAAAATCCGCGGTCACTCAGGGGCGGTCTCCTTGAGAACGAGAGGCCTGAGTGAAGGAAATCAGGAGTAGTTTCATTGAGACTGAGAGGCCTGAGTTTCAGGGGCAGTCTCCTTGAGACTGAAGGGCCTGAGTAAGAGGAGGGATTTGATGACCGTCAGACATTTTACATGGCCTCTGACTCCTCCAGTTGCACTGGAAGGTCAACAAGAGCTGAGCGTGAAGGGAGACGTGCCTGACACTTTGGGACTGCAAGATCTACCTGCACTGCGTTAGGTAGCTTCTCAGGGGATTCAGATCTCTAAAGGTTTTTGTGTACATGACTGGCATTTTTTCACTGCTTGTATGTTGGTCATTTCCGTGTCAGATAATGTGGACGTCTGGTGTATTGTGTCATCGTGTGACTCTGCTCTTGACTCCACCTGTGCTTTCATTATGGGTCAGACTCAGCATACCCCAATTTCCCTTGTGATTGATCATTTCAGCAATGAAAAGCACAAGGGCCATGATCTCTCGATACAGGAGAAGATAGGTAAAACAGTGCAGAGATTAGAATAGGAAATGTTTTCTTATCCTGCTGTTAAAGCAAGGTAGAATTGACATCTGCACCTGTATGTTCATTGCAACACTATTAACAATTGCCAGAATCTGGAAACAACCCGAATACCCGAGAACAGACGACAGTTAACGAAATTTTAGTACATCTACACAATGGAATACTTATGAAGCTGTTAGGAAAGATAAAGTTATGAAATTTTCTTATAAATGGATGGTCGTGGAGAGTAGCATGCTAAGTGAAATGAGTCAGAAGGAGAGGGACAGACATAGAATGACTGAACTCACTTGTGGAATATAAAAAAAAAAACAACCTATTTTGAGACTGACACCCAAACAGTAGACACAATTTTGCTTCAAAGGTGAAAGCCTGTCTCAAGAGAAAGAGAAGGAGGCAGCAGAAATAAAGAAGGGATCACCATGTCAATGATGCTTGGAGGAATATTTCGTGAAAGGAGATGTGTGCCGAAAGTAAAGGACCAAACGAGATACCTTTTCAGTTTCTGAATTGGACAGTTCCATTTCAGCAGGGTCCCATGATATACCTTGAGATCTGGAGTGAAAGCACAATGGTAGGGCGTTTTCCCTACACAAGTTCGACTGGGATCGATTCCTCCATCCCTCTCAGAGACGCCAGCAAGTGACCGAGAGTATCCTGCCCACACGCCGAGCCTGGCAACCTACCCGTGGCATATTCGATATGCCAAAAACAGTAACAACAAGTATCACGATGGAGACGTTACTGGTGACCGCTCGAGCATTTCATTGAAGAATGGGACTACAGTGTTACAGTGCTACAGGTCTTGTCTTTATGCCAGGGGACCAAACCCTGCGATGCTCCTCGCTTACTCCCCACTCTGCTCTCAGGAATCAATCCTCGTGCTGCACGAATGACCATACTGGATGCTGGGATCAAATTGAGAAGGCTGGGAGCAAGGCAAATGCCCTCCCCACTTTTCTATCATTTTGCCCTGATAAAGGACCAAAATGGTCTGTATCGGCTGGGCAAACAGAGGTTTAGAAAAAGATGTTTTGTGGAGGGGGTCAGGAAAGATTCTACAATGTTTCGATGGTGGCTTGCACAGATTGTATCCGGCAACCTGGAAGAGTACGAGCCCTAGCTGGAGTGAACACATAGTTCAAAGATAGTTTTAAGTTCTGAGCACCTCAAGTGGTGATGCAAAACAAACAAAAATGTAATGAGGTCCCATAGGGTCCATCACTATTCTGGACATGAGTCCACTCTACGCTCAGGTGGAATCGAGCATGTTTCCTGCTCTGTATCCTCTCCGCACCCCTCCATACAGAGCTGCTCTCAACCCTGCAGACGGACCAGGTGTGTCTGGGTACTTCACTGGCCTGCTTCCTGCACTGACAAAGATCCCCACCCTGTCTGGCCTGAGGGCAGCCCCGCCCTCCCAGGTCTCTAAGGGGGTGGAGCCTCCTGAGGATCCTGAGCCCCCATGGTGAAGCATGGGTTTTGAGGGTTTTTTCTGAACTGGGGCACATGACACTGGGCTTCCAGACCCTGGCACTGCTCTGGACTGCAGGCAGGCTTCTCCCATGGTAGGAATATTCCCCCTCACCTGTGCAAAGTGTCCTAATGATTGAAACAGGATTGTCTGGAATAATTTTACTATTTAATTTAAATGTAATTTTAACACTGGGATTGACGGAGTTGTTTAGAATACAGTTGTTTCAGACATTCATTCTCCTGCACCGATCACCTGCAGCTCCGGGGTCTCCAAGATCATACAGGCCTGAGTCAGTCTTTAAAGGGAAAGAATGTCTGCAGATTTGTGCTCTGTTTCAGAGTTGGGGTGGGTGTAAAGTATTTTTCAAAGGGACCACTAGTTTTAAGGAAAGGGAAGATTTTCCAAAAAAATTTTTTTGAGGAATTGGTACAATTGGGCACCTGAAGGAACTCCCATTTAGCCCTCAGAGGGCAGGGCTGTAAGCTCCCAGATCAGGCAGTGGGACGGTTGCCAGGTCCTCCAGATCACACCAGGTCCTTGCAAAGGTCAAGTATTTCGTGCACACGTGGAGGAGCAAGATAGAGAGGATTGAGGCACATGAGAGGACTAGGGGGGCTATGACTCCGCCTTGGCCTGGGTCTGAGTACCTGTCCCTGTGGAGAGCCTCCACGGGACCATGCTTCGTGGACATCTGTTTCTTGTGAATTGCACCGTGCTTCGTAGACAACACCTATAAGGAAACAGGATGTCTTGTCACGCCCACGAGCTGTAACTAGTCTATCAGCTGCAGACACTTGGGCGCGAACAAGCAGCGAGAAGAATATAAGGGGGGAAGCTGCCTAGCTGGTCGGTTCCCCCTCGTTCCTCCTCTTTCCCGTTCCCCTTCTTCCCTAATGCATGAGAAGGTCCCTGAATAAATCGCTGCAAGAAGAATCTCCGGGTTGCGTGTTTCTTCGCCTGTCGAAGCTGCGCGCGACAGCTGGTGGCCCGTACGGGGAACCCGACCTCCAGCACCCTCCGGTCGATCCAGAACTTGCTGCGATTCAGGGCGATGAAGTTCCTGTGGTGAGTCGGGACGATGAAGTCCACGGAAATTGTGGCGATGAAGTTCCTGTGTTGAGTCAGGGCGATGAAGTTCCTGTGGTGAGTCAGGACGATGAAGTCCACGGAAATTGTGGCGATGAAGTTCCTCTGGTGAGTCAGGACGATAAAGTCCACGGATATTGTGGCTAGTGGGATGAGTGGGATGGATGTGTATGTTTTTCTTGCAGGTTGGGTATTTATTTACCTCTCCTTTTGTCTTTTCGCTTTTGCTTTCTATGGCTACATTAAGGAGCTGCGCTCCCCTTTCGCTTTTAATAAGTTAGTCAGAAGTTTAGAGGATCAGAAGTGCAGTAAGGACATACAACTGGGACAGGAAGCATTAGAGGGGATGAGGGAGGAACTGTCGGACAGAGGCAGCTGTCATGGCATTGTAGCCTCTGAGCTAGAGGATGGTTCGGACGTGGAAAGCGAGGCCTCTAGGGGAACCCCACTGATACAGGGATGCGCCCCCCAAAAGAGAGGAAGGCCCCGAGAACCATCCATGACCCGTCCGTCTCTTTATCCCTCGCTACATCAATTTCAGCAGGGACAGGCTAATCACTGCAAGAAGAATCTCCGGGTTGCGTGTTTCGTCGCTGGTCGAAGTGGCGCGCGACATGTCCCCACTGGCCACCCAAGCCCCTTTAGATCTCATAACGCCGCAGACATAAACAGAGGAGGGCTAAGACAAGATAATGGGCAGGTAGCCCATGGCGCTGGCATTTGACCAGACCACGGTGACCTGAACAGTCATAGTCACGACAGGAGACAACTCATCCTCAAAATTTGTTTATTTCATAAGAGAGCATTAAACAGTGGAGGGCACCATGTGTCCTCTTTTAACCCGAGAATAAGAAAATACAAAAAAAAACATGAGTACAGATATAAAAATAAATGATATCAGAAAAAGGGTCTACAAGCGAGATAGTCCAGCAGGGAAGGCAACTGGCTTGCACATGGAAAAGCACAGTCGATCCTGCAAAGGCATATGATGGCCAGAGCACCGCCAATAAAGCACAGAACTAGGGCTAAGAAAGTGCAAGACAGGGCGGCAAAAACAGTCCCAACCTAAAGTAGACCATTAAAAATGAATTGAAATCCCTTTTAAATACATTTAATTTCAGTTTCACATGCAAAAAAGTCAATGTACAGTTCATGATTCGGTGTCCATCGAAAGTCATATAAGTATCTCATAAAAATATTCATGAAAACGTGAACTCTTTAAAATAAAAGTGGTACAGTAGATCAGAGTTCTGGCTCAGAGGGTGGAGTGCCATGCTCTGCAACAGGAATCCGACACTCAGTCTCCAGTACCTCACAGTCTCCTGAGCACCTCAGCGTGTGGCACACTTGCCAAAAGCAGTAACCAGAGAAATAAGATGTCATAATATCATCTTCAATATGTAGAGCTTAGTCTGAATTGCCAAGAATAGTATTCACTGGCAGACGAGGCTGTTGAGTGTATCGTTCATGGACAAGCATTATCTGTGCACTCTTGCATGCTGCTTTAAATGATCAGCTCGGGCAAAGTCCATGGGACACTGAGGACAGCGGAAGGGACGCTCTCCAGTGTGCATCTTCTTGTGTCTTCTGAGTTCATCGGAGCGGGGGAATTTCCACGGACACCCTTTCACGTCGCACACATAGGGCTTGTCTCCTGGAAGAGAGAGATGTGTCACTTGTTATGCATGGAGCAGAAAATGGTGTGAGCATGGGTAGGGGGAGCAGCTGAGCAGACTGGAAGATGTGTAGGAGAGAGGAAGAGAAAGACTGCATGAGCTGGAAAAAGAGGAAAACTGGAAGAGGGTAAGGGACACCCAGAGCGCTCAGAGAGTCAGAGCAGGGAGAAAATTGTGGTGAAGGGGTATCTGTGCCCGAGAGACAAGGTCAAGATGAGCCCCAAAGGGCAAACCAATCTCTCCATGTCCCAACCGCCCACACTCAAGTCCACAGAGACCAGCCAGCTGGACTCTGGCCATAAGTAGGCTCCCCCTAGGACCGTGGGCACTTCCCCTCTCATCTCTCAACCTTTTCTAGGCCACCAGAGAAACCCAGCGTAAAGGGAGGAGCAACAATCTGAACTGAGTGTCAGTTGTTCCTACTCACCAGTGTGGACTCGTTCATGGATTCGCAGGTGGGAAGCTTTGTTGTACTCTTTCCCGCAGCCCTGGAAAGGGCACACATAGCGCTTCAGACCATCCGCGTTTAGGATGTACTCTCTCCTCTGGCGCTTCTTTGGCCGCTCTGATTCCAGGGATGGTCCTTGCGCCACAGGGGCACTTGCATACAGGACTCCTGATTGTGGCAGTGGCGATCCCTGTGGCACCATCTGGATGCCATAGAGGCTCTGGGTGCCACTCTGAGACACAGGCTGACTGCCAGTGGAGGTCTGGTCACTGATGAAGGTCATTGTCGGGAGCCCTGTCACAGGGATCATCGGCACTCCAGAATGGGGCATCTGGTTCCCATTCATGGTGTGGACCCCGCTGAATGGCACCTGATTCACCATTAATATTTGGGCACCAGTGAAAGGCAACTGGTTCCCGCAGTAGGACTGGTTCATGTTCATGGACACTGGAGTCCCAAATACAGTCTGCTGTCCAGTGAGAGACATCTGGCTCCCACTTGGTGTCTGGTATCCACTGGAAAGTATCTGATTTCCCCATAGCGATTGGACACCAACCATGGGCATCTGGATTCCATTTGTTATCTGGGTACCAGTGTATGGCATGCGGTACACACACGGGGTCTGCTCACTCCCCTGTTTCTGGGTGGCACACTCTTGTAGGGTCTGGTCCCCATGGAAGGTCTTCAGCATGTCTGTGTCAGGAGTCATGTGGGCGGCAACTGTGGGATTGCTCTGAGCAGAGCAGCTCATGTTCTGCTCCCGAGAAGTCGTCTCCATCAGCTCCTCGAGGAGCTGGTCCAGCGCACTGTCCTTGTCTTCAGTTGGCACCTTTGGACTGCCATGGCCCTGCAGAGTCAGAGACTCAGATAATTGGGTCCCTTCAGCGACTGTATCCAGATGATTAGCCTGGTTCTGACATGGCTCATTTGGGCTGCCCTGAGCCTGGAGTGTGACAGGCCTGGGGATCTGCAGCTCCCTAAGGAGCTGATGGAGAATGTCCTGCCCGTCAAGGGCCTCTTGTGTTCTTGCTGGGCCCTGGGGAGTCAGAGGACCACAGAGCTCAGGATCAGGAACAACTGGATCTCCTGCCTCGCATGTCTGGAGAACCTCTGCATGATTCTCACGAAAGATGTCAGCGGTCATCTTTTGGCTCTTGTCTTTCATACTAGAATCCTAAACAACAACAGCAAGAAAAAGAACAAAATCAGACACGTGCTCAGCTCAATCCTATTCTGCATTTCTCCCCTCAATCCTGATCATAGTCTCCTAGCCCACCTCCCCATCTATATTGCTTGACAACCCATACTTTTATTTCTACTTTCCTCCAGATCCTTCATTGACTCCACTCTGTGTGCCCCCCACATGTGGCCAGACTGACCGCACTGAAATGAAACTTTTGCTGTGTCAAGGCGGTCTACCAGTGCAGTGGGAAGCCTGTACCAACCCTGGCTTTGAACAGTATGGGTGGAGATCCATAGGGATCACATCACTCAAAATCGAATCTTTAGTGGGGCCAGTAAGAGGGTCCAGTGGGCAGGAAACATGCTCTGCCCGGGGCTACACTGAAATTAATCCTGGCACTCTCTATGTTCCCCAGAGCAGTACAGTAGGAATCTCAGAGCACAAGAAAAACTAAGATCAGAGTCTTTCTGGGATTGCCACAGAATGTTAGAAAAATACAAATGGAACACACTTTTTCCAATATCCAATTGGGAAATTATTCGGTTCCTTACCTGTGGGATGAACTTGTCCACTCTAGAAGAGATTTGCCTCGCGTTTTCATTCTGGTGAGCAGGGGGAGACATCTGGCTCCCACACTGTGCCTGGTCCCCAGAGTAGCATGTCATGGTCCCCCAAGGGGATTGGGCACCAGCGATGGGCATCTGGGTCCCACTGCCTGAACGGAAAGGTCTTTGCATCCCATGCAGGGTCTGACCTCCTGAGAAGGACATCTGGATCCCATGGATTCCAGGGGCACAAGAGTGGGGCGATTTGATCTGTCTAGGAGTCTGCTCACCTCCACAAATCTCTGTAGAGTTTTTAGGCAGGGTCTGGTCCCCATTGAAGGTCTTCAGCACCTTTCTATCAGATGTCCTTTGGGAGGCAGTGGTGGGATTGCTCAGAGCAGAGCAGCTCCTGTTATTCTCCCAGCAAGGCATGTCCATCAGTTCCTCAAGGAGCTGGTCCAGTTCACTGTCCTTGTCCTCAATTGGCCCCTCAAGGTTGAGTGAAACAGAGGTTGGGGGCACGTGGAGGAGCGGATCCAGAGCGCTGACCTGGTTCTGGGTCGGCCTCTGTGGGCCGGCCTGTGCCTGGGAATCGGGAGACCCAGGCGTCTGCAGCTCTTCAAGGAGCTGATCGAGGAAGCTGTCCTGACCCTCAGGGGCCTTAGGGCTGGCTGGTCTCCCGGGAGCCAGGGCAGCACAGAGCTGGTGCTGAGGCACCGCTGGATCGTCCACCTCATAGGTCTCGAGAAACTCCTCAAGACTCTCAAAGAGACCATGGAAGATGTCTGGGGTCCTCTCTTGGCTGTTGTCCTCCATGGTTGAATACTGAAAATAAAGAGACAACAATCAGAGATATGTCAGTGTCCAATATAACCCCCCACCTCATTCCCTCCCCCTCCTCTCTATGGATTTTTCCCTAGCCGGATCGCTTACTTTTTTCTTGACACCCCACCGTTTTCTCTTCACACCCCTCCCGGATTCTGCACTGAATCCATCCCGTGTGCGCTCCAATGTTCTCAGAGTGATACTTCTGAAACTTTTCCCCTCCTATTCTATGGCGTGCCAGCAGTGTACAGGGCAGTCTGGACCCTGGCCTATGACAATGTGTGTGGAAATCCAAGGTGGGGGTGAGTGCGTGCCACCTAACTTATATGCAAATGGTCACTAGGATCAGACAGTGAAGCAGGCAGGGCACTCACTTCAGAGAGGAAACCCTGGGTTTGATCTCCTGTATCAACTGGGTATCTGTCCCTTGCCAGGAATGGAAAATTAAAAAATAAATTTCAACATTTTGGGGGGTACATATTTCACCTGTTGAATGAACTGATATCCCACGTTGGTGTAAGGAATACCTGGTTGAAAACAGTGTCAAAAGTGAAAAATATATAGGAAGTGTAAGAAGCGCTTATCTAGACCAGGGTTTCTCTCCCTGAGACTCCTGGATATTCCAAACATCCAGGACAGGAGACTAGTTGCCCACAGCTAGCACAGAGAGGGCCATGTCTGCAGAGCAAAGAGATGCTGCTGTGACTAGGTGTGAATGTCCGCTAGGCCCGAAAGAGCTCGGCCAGAGATTTGCCTAGAAGCATCCTCACGCTGTGATGGAGCCCGATTTCAATCCCACCAAGAACAAAAGTCTAGAAGCGTCTGGCTTCCTGGTGGCTGACCCGGATCTGATTCCCAGGATCACATATGATCTCCGGAGCACTGCCAGGAGAAATTCCTGAGTGCAAAGCCAGGGGTAAGCCTTGTGAATTGCCAGTGTGTCTCAAAAAGCAAAAAGTAAATATATAAATAATAAATAAAATGTAAGTGTAATTGTTTAATATGTACTAGTAGCAAGGCAAGGAGAAAAGCAATATAGATGCTCCTGAGACACAGATTGTCTCCTTGAGTGAATCCCCACAAGGGAATTGCCTCCATTTATACGCTTTACCACTGTAAAGAATCTATCAGACCTACACTCATTCATACCTCAAACCCCTTCAGATATTGTATAAGGTCTATCCAGTACTGGAAATGGATTGCCTGTCCTGACCATCAAATAAAAAAGAAAGAGAGATAGAGATAGATAGATAGATAGATAGATAGATAGAGAGAGAGAGAGAGAGAGAGAGAGAGAAACTGAAAGTAACTACTTTTCTTGACACCCGAGACTTTGCTCAGTGGTAGAGCAATTTTCTTGCATTTTAGGACCCCGGTTTGGATGGCAGTCAATCAGTCAATCAATCAATCAATATGATTGACAAAGGGGTTTCAGGTTCAGGTAAAACTCTGAGGTTAGTGGACAAACGAGAGTCCGGGTTCAATTCGGAACACAGAAGCCCTGTGGACTCTTAGGGACAGTAAACAGCCCCACCTTACACACAACGCCCCTACCACATCAGGCTGTTGGAGCCCCCACAGTACCAATGATCTTGGCCCATCTTTGTCACAGATACTTATATTTTTAAGTGTATATATATTAGAGAAAAGTTAGAAAATGCTAAGTCAATTTGATTTGCCCAAGCAAAGTCTACTTATTGGCCCTTAGTGAGACCAAGGGTGCTGGGGTCAAACTAGGACCCCGGCAAACAGGTCTGTCCACAACCTGCGAGTCACGTGCTAGGAGGCAATCTAATTCGACTTAGGCGGATAGAGAGAACAGCGCCCCACTCCCTCAGATGATAGCTTTCTCGCCACATTTGGGCAACTGTCAGAGGCTCCCATTTTTGAGGAGCCATGGTTAAGCGTCTCCTAGGATCTTCGTGATCCTGGGAACATGCCAGCAGGTAAGTTTCATTTCTCCTCCTTATTTCTAGCTTTTTACCATACTGAACTGGAACCCCGGATCATACCTAGCACTATGGGGACACTAAACCTGGCAACTATGACATTCAGAGCATGCTCAATCCCGTGCTGAATTCCCAGCCTCCCTCAGCCTCATTTTCCTCTCACACCCCTCCCAGTCACTAGTTCTCAGCCCTACATTTTCCACCGAATTGGCTATTTCCTGAGGGCTAGAGTATTCTGGGGAGTTCTGGACCAGCTATCCAACTTTCAGGTCCACAGAGAGATTCCAGGAACCACCAGGTTAGCCAGAAACCTTACCCCTACACCCCCACTGCAGGCCGAACCAAACCGACCAAGCACGGGGTGAGCACTTGGGAGGCGCTCAGTCTACACAACCCAGAGCTGGCCAACCCTCTAGTATTCCTTAATTACCTTCTCTTAGAGCAGTGGAAACCCCCTGCCCGAGAGACCTCCACCATATAATTTCCCACCTCAGGTTCTTGCACACCCTACCCCGAGATTCGAGTTGCAGTCTCACCTTGTCAGCCGAGGGAGAGAGGGCACCGAGCAGCGAGGCCTTCAGTGGACGGGTCTGCACTGATTGTTGGCCGTGCTTGGCTGGCCTTTAATAGCCCCCTGGTCTTGCGGGACATACGGGAGTCCAAACTGGCATTTTTTGGTTGGCCACGCCTGTTGGGGGCGTGTCTAGGGACCCCTGGCTGCTGAGTTCTTGGCCCACCGGGTCAAACAAAACTTCAATAGGCAGATGTACATTTTTCTTCATACTAACGGTACTCATGAACCCAAAGGCGCAGGGCAGCTGTCCTAAGAGGGTCGCACATTTCCATCTCAGCAGGGTACCTTGAGATAGCTTTGATGAAGTCTGTTCTTTTCTTTTTGCCAGGGGATCTGATCCGGCAGTGCTCATGGCTTATTCCTAGTTCTGCACACAGGAATCACTCCTGGCGGTTTATGAATGACCGTACTGGATGCTGGGAAATACTGGGACAGCTGTGAACAAGGCAAATTTTTACCCTCTGTTTTGTCACTTCGGCCCTTATTGATAAAGGCCTCAAGTATTTATCATCTAGGCAAATAGAGGTTTAGAGAGAAGACGTTTCGTGGAGGGGGTCAGGAGAGATACTACGGGGTCTTGCAAGTGACATGGCCATGACCTGTCCGGCACCCGGGTGGCCCCTGAGCCCTGAGAGCAGTAATCCCTTCGCTCAGACGCAGGAATAAGTTCTGAGCACCCCCAGGTGCAACTCCAAAAGAACAAAAATGTGATGGAGTCATGCAGAGTCCATTGCTGTTGTAGACTTGGGTCTACTTTGCGCTCAAGTGCAAGCGCATTTTACCTGCTCTCTCTCCTGCCCACACCTCTCCATCCCAGAGCTGCTCTCACCCCTTCAGAAGGACACAGTTCAGTCTGGTCCCTTCATTGACTTGGCTCCTGCGCTGAGGAAGAGCCCCACCCTGTCTGGCTGAGGGCAGCCCCGCCCTTCCCGTCTCAAAGAGGGTGGGGCCTCTTGGAGACCCTCAGCCTCCTGTGAGGCACAGGTGTCTGTGGAGTTGGGGTGGTCTGAGGCAAGTGACACTGGGCTTCTAGACCTATGTCTTGGTCTGGACTGGGGGCAGAGTTGTGAGGTTTTGGCATCTCCCTTGGTGGGAATGTGCCCGTCACCTGGACACCGTAGCACTCTAGCACTGTCCTCCCATTGTTCATCGATTTGCTCAAGCCAGCATCAGTAAGTTCTTCATTGTGAGATTTGTTGAAACTGGTTTTGGCATATCGAATATGCCACGGGAAGCTTGCCAGGCTCTGCCCTGCGGGCAAGAAACTCATAACTTTCCAGTCTGGCAGAGAGGGACGGAGGAATCAACCCGGGTCGGCCACCTGCAAGGCAAATGCCCTATCCGCTGTACTCGTGGTATATTCAATATGCCAAAAACAGTAACAACCAGTCTCAGTATGAGATGTTGCTGGTGCCCGCTCTACAAGTCCATGAACAACGGGATGACGGAGAAGAGTGGACCTTTCACCTGGGCAAACTGTCAATTATTTAATTAATTTAATTAATGATATTTTGGAGTGATTTTGCAATTTCTGTTTAAACTTAATTTAAACACTGGATTTGGTCAAAGCTGTTTATAATAGACTTCTTTCAGGCATTCATTGTTTTTGCACCAATCAGCTGTAGCTCAGAGCGTCCACGTTCAGGAGGCCTGAGTCAATGTTACAGAGGAAGGAATCTGCGCATATTTGTGCTCTGTTTCAGGCTGTGGGTGAGTGGAAGTATTTTTCTTTTTTTTTTATAATTTATTTATTTTTAATTAGAGAATCACCGTGAGGGTACAGTTACAGATTTATACACTTTTGTGCTTATACTTCCCTCATACAAAGTTCGGGAACCCATCCCTTCACCAGTGCCCATTCTCCACCACCCGTAAACCCGGCGACCCTCCCACCCTCCCCACTCCCATCTCCCCCCCACCCCACCCTGCCACTGTGGCAGGGCATTCCCTTCTGTTCTCTCTCTCTAATTAGCTGTTGTGGTTTGCAATAAAGGTGTTGAGTGGCCGCTGTGCTCAGTCTCTAGCCCTCATTCAGCCCGCAACTCCCTTCCCTCACATGGCCTTCAACTACAATGTAGTTGGTGATCGCTTCTCTGAGTTGCCCTTTCCCCGGAACGTGAGGCCAGCTGCGAAGCCATGGGGTCAACCTCCTGGTACTTATTTCTACGGTTCTTGGGTATTAGTCTCCCACTCTGATATTCTATATACCATAGATGAGTGCAGTCTTTCTATGTCTGTCTCTCTCTTTCTGACTCATTTCACTCAGCATGAAACTTTTCATGCCCATCCACTTAACTACAAAATTCTTGACTTCCTTTTTTCTAACAGCTGCATAGTATTCCATTGTATAGATGTACCAAAGTTTCCTCAACCAGTCATCCGTTTTGGGGCATTCGGGTTTTTTCCAGATTCTGGCTATTGTAAACAGTGCTGCGATGAACATATAAATGCAGATGTCACTTCGACTATACTTTTTGGCTTTTCCGGAATATATTCCCAGCAGTGGTATTACTGGGTCAAATGGGAGCTCAACCTCTAGTTTTCTGAGAGTCGTCCATACTGTTTTCCAAAAGGGCTGAACTAGCCGGAATTCCCACCAGCAGTGTAGAAGGGTCCCTTTCTCCCCACATCCTCTCCAACAGCGGTTGCTTTTGTTCTTTTGGATGTGTGCCAGTCTCTGTGGTGTGAGGTGGTATCTCATGGTTGTTTTGATCTGCATCTCTCTGATGATTAGTGATGCAGAGCACTTTTTCATGTGCCTTTTGTCCATTCGTATTTCTTCCTTGGTAAAGTTTCTGTTCATTTCTTCGCCCCATTTTTTGATGGGGTTGGATGTTTTCTTTTTGTAGAGTTCAACCAGTGCTTTATATACCATTGATATCAACCCCTTATCTGATGGGTATTGTGTAAATATCCTTTCCCATTCTGTGGATAGTCTTTGTATTCTAGTCATTGTATCTCTTGCGGTGCAGAAGCTTTTTAGTTTAATGTTGTCCCATTTGTTGATCTCTGTTTTTACTAGATTGCTTAGTTCCGTGTCACCTTTGAAGATACCTTTATCTTCAATATCGTGGAGGGTTTCGCCGACCTTGTCTTCAATGTACCTTATGGTTTGTGGTCTAATGTTGAGGTCTTTAATCCATTTTGATCTGACTTTTGTGCATGGTGTCAGGTCAAGGTCTAAACCCATTTTTTTGCATGTGGTTGTCCGGTTGTGCCAGCACCATTTGGTAAAGAGGCTTTCCTTGCTCCACTTCACATCTCTTGCTCCCTTATCAAAGATTAGATGATCATACATTTGGGGTTGTGTGTAGGGATATTCCACCCTGTTCCATTGGTCTACGGCTCTGCCTTTGTTCCAGTACCATGCTGTTTTAATTGTTACTGCTTTGTAGTAAAGATTGAGGTTGGGGAGGGTGATGCCTCCCATCATCTTTTTCCCAAGAATTGTTTTAGCTATCCTTGGACGTTTGTTATTCCATATGAATTTTAGGATTGCTTGATCCATTTCTTTGAAGAGTGTCATGGGTATACTTATAGGGATCGCATTGAATCTGTATAATGCTTTAGGGAGTATTGCCATTTTGACAACATTGATTCTCCCTATCCACGAGCAGGGTATATGTTTCCAATTCCTCATGTCCTCTTTGATTTCATGGAGTAGCGTTATGTAGTTTTCTTTGTAAAGGTCTTTTACTAGAGTGGAAGTATTTTTCAAAGGGACCACTGGGAGTGAGAGGTAGGGTGGATTTTCGAGGATTGGCACAACTGGCCACTAGCAGGAACTCCCACTTAGCCCTCAGTGAGCAGAGCTATGAGCTCCCAGACAGGCTGCAGAGGGGGGGCCCAGGTCCTCCGGATCTCACCATGTCCATGCAAGGCCACAGATCCTTCTTGCTCACATGCAGGATGAAGGTAGAGAGGACTGAAGCACCGGTACTTGTTCAGTGGGGTATTGACTCGCCCGTGGTCTTGTTCTGAGTTCCTGATCCACAGTCCACCCAAGCCCCTTTTGCACTCCTAATCCCACTGCAATAAACAGAGGAGGGCCAACAACAAGACAATGAGCAGGTTGCCCATGGCTCCTGGTATTTGACCAGGCCACAGTAACCTGAACAGTGGTGGTCACAACGGGAGACAACTGTTTCTCCAAATTAGTTTATTTCATCGAAGAGCATTTCACAGTGAAGTGCACCATGTGCCCTCTTGCTCTCAACCCAAAGATCAGGAGATGCAAAAAGCACGAGTATGGATATGAAAATATGCAGATGAGATTGAAACAATGAAGAAAGTAACCACTTTTCCAATTCACAGTTTGTGCGTAAGTACACCGGGTACTGCAATTGCCTTGCACTCGGTTGACCAGGTTTGATTCCCAGCATCCTAGATGGCTCCTTGAGCACTCCCAGGAGTCATTACAGAGTGCAAAGACAGGAGTGAACAACCCCTGTGCATTCCCGGGTGCGAAACAAAAAGCAAAATGAAAGTAAATGCGTAAAAAATAAATAAAATGTAACCTTCATTGTTTAATATATAAAAGTAGCAAGAGAAAAAGAAAAGCACTATAGCTGCTTCGGGTGACTGAGTGTCTCTAGAGTCAATCCCCATCAGAGAATTTTCCTGTGGAAACAGAGCAGTAAACAGCGCCGCCCTCCTATCCCCGACCCTCCCACATACCAAGACGTTGGAACCCCCTCAATTCAGTACATCTGACCCTTCCTTGTCTCAAATCCTTATATAATAAAGACTTAGAAAATGCTAAATCAATTCGATTTGCTAGGGCAAATTCTACTGGCCCATACTGGATTCTCAAATCGAACCGTAAGGGGCTAGAGTAATAGCACAGTGGATAGGGCGTTTGCCTTTCATGTGGCCGACCCAGGTTCGATTCCCAGCATCCCATATTGTCCCCTGAGCACTGCAGGGGTTATTCCTGAGTGCAGAGCCAGAAGTAACCCTTGTGCATCACCAAGTGTGACCCAAAGAGCAAAAAACAAACAAAAAAATCAAATCGAACGGTGAGTGCAGCGTGAAAAGCAAAATGAACTACACTCTTCTATCACTCTGGCCCTGATAATGGTCACTGGCCTTTATAAACTGGGCAAAATGAGGCTTAGAGAGAAGACATTTTGTGGAGGGGGTCAAGTCCATTCTGGCGCTCTGAATGGCCCCTGAGCCCTAGTAGGTGTGATTCCTTTGCTGAGAAGCAAGAGCAAATTCTAAGCATCTCCAGGTGGCACCCAACACAAACAAAAATGTGATGGAGTCATGCAGCGTCCATCGCTGTTGTAGACTTGGGCTCACTTTGCACTCAAGTGGAAGAGCATTTTCTGTGCTCACTCTCCCCCCCGCACTCCAGCATCCAGAGCTGCTCTGAGCTATGCAGTGGTACACAGGTCCTTCATTTTCTTGGCTCTTGCACTGAAAAAGATGCCCTACATGTCTGGCCTCGAGGCGGCCCCACTCACCAAGATATCTAAGTAGGCGGAGGCTCCTGGAGGCCCTGAGCCTCCAGTGGTCCAGGAGGGATGAGGAGTGAGGCTGGCCTGAGCAGGTGGCACAGGGTTTCCTGACCTTGAGCCTGCTCTGGCTGCTGCAGGCCTCGGCTTATGGGGGTGGTGTCCAGGGGGGGCATCTCCTGTGGTGGGTGGGACCTTGCCCCGACACCAGGGCAAGAAGTAATTATTGAACCATGATTGTCTAAAATAATTTGAGTGTTTTAAATTAAAATTTATTTACACACTGATTTACAAAGTTGTTCATAAAACATTCGTTTCAGGCATTCATTGTGGCCGCACCAATCAGCTATAGCTCTGGGGTTTCCACGAATCATGGAGGCCTTTATCAATCTTTACACAGAAAGGAATCTGCAGATTTGGGTTCTGTTTCACGGTGTCGGTGGGTAGGAAGCATTTTTCAATTGGACCACTAGGTTGTGGAGTGGGGTGGACTTTCTCTAGATGTTTTTTCAGGGACTGGCACAATTGGGCGCTAGCAGGAACTCTACGCCTCAGTGGGCCAGGATGTGCTCCTAGAACAGGCAGAAGGGAAAGAAGCTCAGGTTTCCAGACCTAACCATGTCCATGCAAAGACCACAGTCCTTTCACTGTACACATGCTGGAGAAAAGTAGAGATGGCTGAAGAACCGGAGACGGCTCAGTGGGGCTCTCATTCTGCCTTGTCCTGGGTCTGACAATCTGTCTCAAGAGGCCACTCGAGCCCTTTTTGCACTCATAACCCCACAATAATATAAAATTAGTGCCACATGGATTCATTAGTGAATTCTTCCAATCTTCAAAGAGGACTTACAATCTTTTTAAAGCTATTTCTGAAAATCGAGGAATCAGTAACACTTCCAAACAGCTTCTATGAAGCAAATATTACCCTGGTACCAAAAGCACACAGAGACAGCACAGAGACAGGGAATTAAAGGCAGATAATCCTGATGAACACAGATGTAAAGATCCTCAACAAAATCCTACCAAACAGAATCCAACGACTCAGAAAAAGATCATACACTATGACCAAGTAGAACTCTTCCCAGGGATTCAAGATGGATTGACTTTCACATATCAATCAACATATCACTTAAAGGAAAAGATAAAAACCATATGACCATATCAATAGATCCAGAAAAAGTATTTGACAAGATCCAGCCCCCATTTAGGATGAAAACTCTCAGCAAATGGAATTGAAGGAACATTCCTCAATAGAGTCAAAGCCATCTCCCACAAATCCATGGCAAGCATCATTCTCAGAGGGGAGAACCTAACAGTCTACCCTCTTACATCAGGGTCAAGACAAAGTTGCCTACCCTCCCCACTCCTATTCAATATAGTACTGGAAATTCTGGCCATAGCAGTTACCCAAGTAAAAGGTATCAAGTGTATAACGATAGAAAGGAAAGAGGTTTTGGCATCACAATTTTTGACCCGAAAAACGGGAAACACGGGTTCTGGGGGCTTGTCTGAGATCTCAGTTAAACTAGCACAGACCTTAGAGCAGTACAGAGGTTTTCTAAAAGTAAACAAAAATACGAGGTCACTCAGGGGCGGTCTCCTTAAGACCCAGAAACCTGAATGAAGGAACTCAGTAATAGTCTCAGAGACTGAGAGACCTGAGGCTCAGGGGCTGTCTCCTTGAGATTGAGGGGCCTGAGTTAAAGGGGATTCTGACGATGGTCAGCCATTTTACAAGGGTTCTGACTCCACCAGTTCCACTGGAGAGTCAACAAGAGTGAGTGTGACCCAAGACTAGTAGAAATAAGTACCAGGAGGCTGATTCCATGGCTTGGAGGCTGGCCTCACATTCTGGGAAGAGGGCAACTCAGAGAAGGGTTCACCAAGTATAATGCGGTAGGAGGCCATGCGGGGGGAAGGGTGAGGCGGGCTGAATGTAGACTAGAGACTGAACACAGTGGCCACTCAACACCTTTATTGCGAACCACAACACCGAATTAGAGAGAGAGAAAAAAAGGGAATATCCTACCACAGTGGCTGGGTGGGTTGGGGGGATGGGATTGGGGAGGATAGGAGGGATGCTGGGTTTACTGGTGTTGGAGAATGGGCACTGGTGAAGTGATGGATTCTCGAACTTTGTATGAGGGAAACAAGAGCACAAAGATCAGTAACTCTGTAACTGTACCCTCACAGTGATTCACTAATTAAAAATAAATAAAGGGAAAAAACGAGGTGAGTGTGAAGGGAGACATCCCTGACACCCTGGGACTGCAAGCTCTACTTGGACTCCGTTCAGTAGGTTCTCAGGGCAGTCATATCTGGAGAAGTTTTTGTGTAAAGGACTGGCATTTTTCACTGTTTGTCTGTTGGGCATTTTTCTGTCGGATTTTATGGACATCTGGGGTAGTGTGTCTTATTGTGACTATGTTTTTGAATCCCCTTGTGCTTGATTTCATTATGGGTCAGACTCAGTCTACCCCACTTAACATTGTGATTGACCATTTCAGCCATTTAAAGTCAAGGAGAGCGACCTCCAGGTAGAGGTGAAGAAAGGTAATGCAGTGCAGAGATGAAAATAGGAATTGTTTCTCATGCTGCTATTTAAAAGTTTGGTGAGTCCCAAGCCGTTAAAAGTGCCAGTCTCCAGGAGGTTGGCTGTAAGTTTGGAAGCGGGCCTCACATGTTGGTGGAAAGTCATCCCAGATAGAGAAGGGAACGCCAAGTAAAATGTGATTGGAGATCCTTCACAGGAAGGGAGATGCGTGCTGAAAGTAGACCAGAGCCTGAACACGATGGCCACTCAATACCCCTACTGCAAACCACAACACCCTAAAGGAGAGAGAGAGAGAGAACAAATTGGAATGCCCTGCCACAGAGGCTGGGTGGGGGGATGGGAACGGTGGGTGGGAGTGATACCGGTTCATTGGTGTTTGAGATGGACATTGGTGAGGGATGGGCTCTCGAACATTACATGAGAGAAAAACATCCAGGATAGGAGACTAACTGTGCTCAGCTAGGACAGGGATGGCCATGTCTGCAGACAAAAGAGATGCTGCTGTGACTGGGCGTGAATGTCCTTTAGGCCCTAAAGAGCTCGGCCAGAGAGTTGCCTACAAGCATCCACATACTGTGATGGAGCCTCAGATTTCAATCCCCCCAAGGCCATAGTCTAGAAGGGTTTGACTTGCTTTTGGCTCACCCGGGTCTGATTCCCAGAATCACATATGGTCTGGGAGTACCGCCAGAAGTATTTCCTGAGTGCAAATCCAGGGGTAAGCCCGGAGAATTGCCAGAGTGACCCCAAAAGCAAAGAGTAAATAAAGAAAATAATAAATAAAATGTAAGTGTAATTGTTTAATATGTACGAGTAGCAAGGCAAAGAGAAAAGCATATATTGTATAAGGTCGAACCAGTACTGGAACTGAATTGCCCATACTGACCGTCAAAGAAAAAATAGAGAGAGAGGAAAAACAACTGAAAATAACCACTTTTCTGCACATCTGAGACTTTGCTCAGTGGTAGAGTAATATTCTTGCATTTTAGGACACCGGTTTGGACAGCAATCAGTCAATTAATCAATCAATCAATAAGTAAATATGGTGGGCAAAGAGGTTTCAGGTGACATGAAAAACTGTGAGGTTAGTGAACAAAGGAGAATCCGGGTTCAAACCGAAACAGAGATACCCTGTTGACACTTAGAGACATAAACGGCACGGCCCTACCCACACCGCCCCTCTCACACACCAGGCTGTTGGAGCCCCCTCAGTACCAATAGTTTTGGCCCCTCCTTGTCACGAATCGTTATATTTAAAATATATGTATTAGAGAAAACTTAGACAATGCTAAGTAAATTTTTTTTGCTTTTTGGGTCACACCCAGAGATGCTCAGGGGTACTCCTGGCTTTTGCACTCAGGAATTACTCCTGGCAGTGCTTGGGGGATCAAATGGGATGCCGGGGATCGAACCCGGGTCGGCCGCGTGCAAGGCAAACGCCCTACCCGCTGTGCTATCGCTCCGGCCCCAATGCTAAGTCAATTTGATTTGCCCGAGCAAAGTCTACTTATCTACTTATCGGCCCTTAGGGTCGAACTAGGACCCCGGCAACCAAGTCTGTCCACAACCTGTGAGTCATGTCCTAGGAAGCAATCTCTCATTCGACTTAGGCGGAGAGAGAGAACAGCGCCCCACTCCCTCAGATGATACCTTTCTTGCCACATTTGGGGAACTGGCAGAGGATTCCACCTCCGAGGAACCATGGTTAAGCGTCTCCTAGGATCTTCGTGATCCTGGGAACATGCCAGCAGGTAAGTTTCATTAGTCCCCCTTATTTCTAGTTTCTTACCATGCTGAAATGGAACCCTGGATCGTACCCAGAACTATGGGGACATTAAACCTGGCAACTATGACTTTCAGAGCATGCTCAATCCCTTGCTGAATTCCCAGCCTCCCTCAGCCTCATTTTCCTCTCACACCCCTCCCAGTCCTCATAACTCTCACTCACCAGTTCTCAGTCCAACACTTTCCACCGAGTTTGCTAGTTCCTGAGGGCTAGAGTATTCTGGGGAGTTGTGGACCAGCCCTCCAGCGTTCAGGTCCACAGAGATGTTCAGGGAACCCACAGATTAGCCAGAACCCTTACCTGTACACCTCCGAAACAGGCTGAATGAAACTGACCAAGCACAGGGCGAGCACTTGGGAGACACTCAGTTTATACAACCCAGAGCTGGCCAACAATCTGCATGCCATAATTCCATCATCCTAGAGCAGGGTAACACCCCTACCAAAGAGGCCTCCACCATAGAATTTCCCACCCCAGGATCTAGCACACCTTATCCCGAGGTGCAAGTTGCATACTCACCTTGTCAACCTATGCAACGAGGGCATTGAGCATGGAGGCCTACAGTGGATGTGTCTGTACTGAGGGTTGGGCGTTCTTGTATGGCCTTTAATAGCCCCCTGGTCTCAAGGGATATAGGGCACTTCAAATTGGGACTTTCTGGTTGGCCCCACCTATAGGGGGTGTGTCGTGGGACCCCTAGCAGGTGAGTTATTTGCCCATCAGGAAAAACAGAAGCTTCAGTGAACAGAAATACAGTTTTCTTCATTCTAACAGTACTCATGGACCCAAAGGCCAGGGCAGCCATTCTCAGAAAGGTGAACATTTCGATCTCAGAAAGGTACCTTGAGATAGCTTTGATGAAGTTTGTTCATTTCTTTTTGGCAGGGGGTCACAACCAGCAGGGCTCGTTGTTCTGCAGTCAGGAATCACTCCTGGCGGTTTACAAACGAACATACTGGATGCTGGGACTTTACTGGGTCGACTCTGAGCAAGGCAAATCCCTACCTACTGTTCTATCACTTTGGCCCTGATAAAGGCCTCTGGTCTTTATCAGCTGAGCAAACAGTGGTTTAGAGAGAAGATATTTAGTGAAGGAAGTCAGTAGAGACACTATGGTGTTTTGCAGGTGGCTTGGCCAGGTCTTATCCAGGACCCGGATGGCCCCTGAGCCCAAGTAGGTTGCTCTCTTCGCACAAAAGCAGGAATAAGTTCTGAGCACCCCCAGGTGCATAGCAAAAACATCAAAAATATAATGGAGTCATGCAGAGTCGATCGCTGTTCTAGACTTAGGACCACTTTGCACTCTAGTGGAAGCGCAGTTTACTGCTCTCTCTCCCTCATTTTACTTCTTCATCCCAGAGCTGCTCTCTCTCACCCCAGAAGAGGGACACAGTTGAGTCTGGTTCCTTCATTAGCTTGGCTTTTGCACTGAGGGAGAGCCCCACCCTGTCTGGCTGAGGGCAGCCCCGCCCTTCCCGGTCTCTAAGAGGGTGGGGCCTCTTGGGGACCCTGAGCCTCCTGTGGGGCACAGCTATCTGTGGATTTGGGATGGTCTGAGGCAAGTGACACTGGGCTTCCAGACCTTTGCCTTGCTCTGGACTGGGGGCAGGGTTATGAGGGTTAGGCATCTCCCGTGGTGGGAATGTGCCCCTTCACCTGGACACCGTAGCACTCTAGCACTGTCCTCCCATTGTTCATCGATTTGCTCAAGCCAGCAGCAGTAAGGTCTCCATTGTGAGATTTGTTGAAACTGCTTTTGGCATATCGAATACGCCACGGGTAGCTTGCCAGGCTCTGCCGTGCGGGCAGGAAGCTCTCATATCTTTCTAGTCTGGCCGAGAGGGAAGGAGGAATCAACCAGGGTCGGCCACCTGCAAGGCAAATGCCCTACCCTCTGTGCCTGTGGCATATTCGATATGCCAAAAACAGTAACAACCAGTTTCACAATGAAACGATACTGCTGCCTGATCCAGCAATTCAACGAACATTGGCACGACAGAGCAACAGTGCTACCTTTCACATGGGCAAAGGGTCAATTATTTAATATGATAGTCTGGAGTGATTTTGAAATTTCTGTTTTAACTTTATTTAAACACTGGGTTTGACAAAGCTCTTCATAATGTAGTTCATTCAGGCATTCTTTGTTTTTCTACCAACCTGCTGTAGCTCAGAGCCTCCAAGTTCATAGAGGCCTGAGTCAATCAATCTTACAGAGAAAGGAATCTGCAGCTTTGTGCTCTGTTTCAGACAGTGGGTGCGTGGGAAGTATTTTACAAAGGGATTCCTGGGTGTGAGGTGTAGAGTGGATTTTCTCCAGACTTTTTTGTTGGATTGGCACAACTGGGTACAAAAAGGTACTCCCAACTAGCCCCCAGTGGGCAGGGCTATGAACTCCCAGACCAGTCAGCAGGGAGAGAGGCCCAGGGCCTCCAGACCTCACCATGTCCATGCAAAAGCCACAGTCTCTTCGTGCTCACATGCAAGAGGAAAGTAGAGAGGGCTGAGGCACCGTTACAGCTCAGTGGGGTTATGACTCTACCTCGACCTGGGTATGTGTTTCTGATCCACAGGCCACCCAAACCCCTTTTGCACCATAATCCCGCTGTTATAAACAGAGGAGAGTCAACAGCAAGACAATGGGCAGATCACCCGGGGCTACTGGCATTTGACCAGACCAAAGTAAACTGAACAGTGATCGTCACGAGAGTAGACAACTATTTCTCAAAATCAGTTTTTTTATCGAACAACATTTCACAGTGAAGTGCACCATGTGTTCTCTTGCTCTGAACCCAAAGATAAGGAGGTACAAAAAACAGGAGTATGGATATAAAAATATGCAGATGAGAGGGTGGGATTAAAACACCCCCGACACAGCTGAAGGAAGTATCCACTTTTTTCCATTCATGGTTGTAGCCTTACTTCAGATAGGGCATTTGCCATGCACGCGGCCGACGGGGTTTCATTCCCAGCATCCTATCTGGTTCATCGAGCACTCCCATGAGCAATAAAGTACAAACCAGGAGTAACCCCTGTGCATCGCCTGGTGTGACCCAAAGAGCAAAATGAAACCAAATGCTAATAAATAAATAAAATGTAACCTTAGCTATTTAATATGTACTAATAGCAAGAGAAAGAAGAGCAGTATAGATGCTTCAGGTGACACAGAGTCTCTACAGTTAATCTCCATAAGATAATTGCCTCCATCTAAACGCTTTACCACTGTATATAATCTTTCACTGCTACATGCATTCTGTACCTCAAAACCCCTCATCATCATCATCAAGATCGTCATCATCCCGTTAATCGTCGAATTTCTTCAGCCGTTTAAGTAACGTCTGCATTCATCTTAGCCCTGAGATTTTAGTAGCCTATCTTTACTCCTGCTTTCCAGTGGTGCCATATCGGAGGCTCTTTCAGGGTCAGGGGAATGAGATTCATCATGGTTACTAATTTTGGCATAGGAATACAGCATGGGGAGTTTGAGAGTCTCTCCTATGAAGGCAGGAAACTCTTGGTAGCTAGCCAGGTTCTCACAGAGGGAGAACTAGGCTATAAGATGTCTTGCAACCGCCACGTACTTACTCAAAACCCCTCATGTGCATATAATATATATTATATATCTGCGTGATATAGATATTATATAAGGGGTATTAAGTTCTGAAATTAAATGTCCATATTGACCTTCTAAAAATATATAGTAACAACTTTTGCAGTCATTAAGAAGTAGTTTAGTGGTAGAGCAATAGTCTTGCATGTCAAAACCTAGGTTTGAACTCCAAGTAAAAAAAAAAAAGAAAAGAAATGAAGAAAAAAAAAAACTATTTCAAGTGCCATCGAAAACTCTGAGGTTACAGTGCAAAGGAAAATCCCAGGTTCAATCCGAAACAGAGATGTCCTGTAGAAACAGAAACAGTAAACAGCCCCACCCGCCCAACCCGCACCCCCCGAATACCAGGCTGTTGTAACCCTCCACGTATCAGGACTTCTGGCCCTTCCTTGTCTCAAATGCTTATATAATAAAGACTTTTAAAGTGCTAAATCAATTTGATTTGCTAGAGCAAAGTCTACTGGGCCATACTGGA
Organism: Sorex araneus; assembly: GCF_027595985.1. Classification (NCBI taxonomy): domain Eukaryota; kingdom Metazoa; phylum Chordata; class Mammalia; order Eulipotyphla; family Soricidae; genus Sorex; species Sorex araneus. The sequence continues at coordinate 31,565,255 of NC_073306.1, read as the reverse complement.
TGCTCAGATTGAACAGGGACAGCTGCGTGCAAAGCAAATGCTCTACCCAAAGTTCTATCACTCTGGCCTTTATAATGGTCTCTGGTCTTTATAAACTGGGCAAAATGAGGCTTAGAGAGAAGACTTTTTGTGGAGGGTGTCAGGAGAGATTGTACAGTGTTTTGGAGGTGGCCTGGTCAGGTCCATTCTGGCACCCTGGATGGCCCCTGAGCCCTAGTAGGAGTGAGCCCTTTGCTCAGAAGCAGGAGTAAGTTCTGAACATCTCCAGGTGCTACCCAAAACAAACAAAAATGTGATGGAGGCGTCCAGCGTCCATAACCGTTGTAGACTTGGGCCCACTTTGCGCTCAATAGAAGAGCATTTAGCGTGCTCGCACTCCTACAGTCACCGCTCCATCCCAGCGGTGCTCTGAGCCATGCAAAGGGACACAGGTGAGTGTGGGTCCTTCATTGACCTGGCTCCTGCACTGACAAAGATCTCCACCCAGTCTGTCTTGGGGGCAGCCCTGTCCACCCAGGTCTCTCAGGGCCCTGAGCCTCCTAGGACCCTGAGCCTCCTGTGGGGCAGTGGGCTGAGGAGTGAGCTTGGTCTGGGCAGGTGACACTGAGTTTCCTCACCCTGGCTGCGCTCTGTCTACTGGCAGATCTGTGGTGGTTTGGGGGAGTGTCGAGGGGAACCATCTCCGTGGTGGGAACCTGCCTCCTCACCGAGGCAAGAAGTAGTTTTTAAAACATGATTGTCTGGAATAATTTGACTGTGTTCAATTAAACTTTATTTATGCACTGTGATGTACAAAGTTGTTCATAAAATAGTTGTTTCAGGCATTCATTGCTTCCTCACCAATCAGCTATCGCTCTGGGATCTCCAAGAGTTCACAGAGGCCTTAGTCAATCTTTACATGGAAAGGAATCTGCAGACTTGTGCTCTGATTCATGGTATGGGTGGGTAGACGTGTTTTTCAAAGGGAACACTGGGTTTGAGGAGTGAGCTGGATTTTCTCTAGATGTCTTTTAAGGGATTGGCACAATTGGGTGCTATCAGGAACTTTGGCCTCAGTGGCAGGCCCGTGAGCTACTAGACCAGGCAGAAGGGAAAGAAGCCCAGGTCTCCCAGACCTGACCATGTCCATGCAAAGCCACAGTCCCTTCCCTGAACCCATGCAGGAGGAAGGTAGTGATGGTTGAGGCACCAGAGATGGCTCAGAGGGGCTATGACTCTGCTTGTCCTGGGTCTGAGTACCTGTATCCACACGCCACTTCAGCCCATTTAGCACTCCTAACCCCACAGGAATATACAGAGGAGTGCCACATGGATTCACTTGTGAATACTTCCTAATCTTTGATGAGGACTTCCAATCCTTTTAAAGCTTTTACAGAAAACTGAAGAATCGGAAACACTTCCAAACAGCTTCTATGAAGCAAAATTACCCGGAAACCAAAAGCAGACAGAGACACCACACAGAAAGAGTATTTACGTCAGATATATCTGATGAACACAGACGCAAAGATCCTCAACAGAATTCTTGCAAACAGAATCCAAGGACTCATAAAAAAGATCATACAACATGACCAAGTAGGACTCATCCCGGGGATTCAAGGATGGATTAACCTTCGCAAGTCAATCAACATAAACCATGATATCAATAAAATATAAACACCATATGACCATATCAGTAGATGCAGAGAAAGCACTTAACTAGATCCAGCGCCTGTTTATGATGTAAACTCTCAGAAAAATGGGCATTAAAGGAATATTCCTCAATAGAGTCAAAGCCATCTCCCACAAATGCATCGCAAGCATTGCTTTCAATCGGGAGAACCTAACAACTATCCTCTTAGATCAGAGACAAGACAAGGTTTCTGCCCTTCAAACTCCTATCAAATATCACTGATATCACTTGCATCACTTTTCGTCCCGTTGAACTTCATTTGCTCAAGCGGGTGCCAGGAATTTCTCCATTTGTCCCTGTCGCGTGCTATGCAGCCCAATGATATCTGCTCGCTCCAGGAACAGAAAGAGTCTCAGACCGTTCATTCAGGGATTTGACAAGAAATATGACCATCTAGTTGGTGGGCGGCCACGCGGTCTTCTGATGTTCCGTAGAATCCAGTCGGTAACAGCCCTAGTCCAGCTGTTGTCTCTGAATCTCGTTACATGACTGGCCCATCTGATTTTTGATGCCTTGGCAAACGAGACAGCGGCCTGATTCTTGACAGTCAATTGAAGTCAGAACTCCGGATTCCTTCTCTCACTTGAGTGAGATGGGATATTCCTGCATAGCTCTTTAGATTCGTCTCTGGGATACTATTCAATATAGTACTGGAAATTCTGACCATAGCAGTTAGGCAAGAAAAAGATATCGACTGTATACAGATCGAAAAAGAAGAGGACTAGCATCACTATTTGTGACCCGAAAGCCGGGGTACATCATTTGGGGGCTCGTCTCAGATCTCAGATGAACATACACAGACCTTAAAACAGTACGGAGGTTCTAAAAGAAAAGAAAAATCCGCGGTCACTCAGGGGTGGTCTCTTTGAGACCGAAAGGCCTGAGTGAAGGAAATCAGGAGTAGTTTCATTGAGACTGAGAGGCCTGAGTTTCAGGGGCAGTCTCCTTGAGACTGAAGGGCCTGAGTAAGAGGAGGGATTTGATGACCGTCAGACATTTTACATGGCCTCTGACTCCTACAGTTGCACTGGAAGGTCAACACGAGCTGAGTGTGAAGGGAGACGTGCCTGACACTTTGGGACTGCAAGATCTACTTGGACTCCATTTGGTAGCTTCTCAGGGGATTTAGATCTGGAAAGGTTTTTGTGTACACAACCGGCATTTTTCACTGCTTGATTTTTCACTGTTGGTCATTTCCGTGTCAGATAATGTGGACGTCTGGTGTATTGTGTCATCGTGTGACTCTGCTCTTGACTCCCCTTGTGCATTCATTATGGTTCAGACTCAGCATACCCCAATTTCCCTTGTGATTGATCATTTCAGCAATGAAAAGCACAAGGGCCATGATCTCTCGATACAGGAGAAGATAGGTAAAACAGTGCAGAGATTAGAATAGGAAATGTTTTCTTATGCTGCTGTTAAAGCAAGGTAGAATTGACATCTGCACCTGTATGTTCATTGCAACACTATTAACAATTTGCAGAATCTGGAAGCCACCCGAGTACCTGAGAACAGAGGACAGGTTAAGAAGTTTTGGTACATCTACACAGTGGAATACTATGAAGCTGTTAGGAAAGATAAAGTTATGAAATTTTCTTATAAATGGATGGTCGTGGAGAGTAGCATGCTAAGTGAAATGAGTCAGAAGGAGAGGGACAGACATAGAATGACTGAACTCACTTGTGGAATATAAAAAAAAAACCTGTTTTGAGACTGACACCCAAACAGTAGACACTGTGTTGCTTCAAAGGTGGAAGCCTGTCTCAAGAGAAAGAGAAGGAGGCAGCAGAAATAAAGAAGGGATCACCATGTCAATGATGCTTGGAGGAATATTTCGTGAAAGGAGATGTGTGCCGAAAGTAAAGGACCAAACGAGATACCTTTTCAGTTTCTGAATTGGACAGTTCCATCTCAGCAGGGTCCCATGAGATACCTTGAGAACTGGAGTAAAAGCACCACCGTAGGGCGTTTTCTTTGCACGATTTAAATCCGGTGTCAATTCCTCCATCCCTCTCGGAGACCCCGGAAAGCTAGGAGAGTATCTCGCCCACACAGGAGAGCCTGACAAGCTACCCGTGGCATATTCGATATGCCAAATACAGTAACAAGTATCACGATGGAGACGTTACGGGTGGCCACTCAGGCAAATCAAAGAAGAATGGGACGATAGTGGCAAAGTGCTACAAGTTGTTTTTTTTTTATGCCAGGGGACCAAACCCTTCGATGCTCCTTGCTTACTCCCGACTCTGCACTCAGGATTCAATCCTCGTGGTGTACGAATGACCATACTATATGCTGGGATCAAATTTAGAAGGCAGCGAGCAAGACAAATGCTCTACCCACTTTTCTATCAATTTGTCCCTGATAAAGGACAAAAATGGTCTGTATCAGCTGGCTAAACAGAGGTTTAGAGAAAAGATGTTTTGTGGAGGGGTTCAGGAAAGATTCTACAATGTTTTGCTGGTGGCTCGGACAGGTCATATCCGGCACCCTGGATGACTATTAGCCCTAGCTGGAGTGATCACATCGCTCAGAGACAGTTTTAAGTTCTGAGCACCTCAAGTTATGATGCAAAACAAACAAAGATGTAATGAAGTCACGTAGGGTCCATCGCTACTCTAGATGTGAGACTAGGTTGCACTCAGGTGAAATCGAGCGTTTTTCCTGCTCTATCTCCTCTCTGCACCCCTCCATACACAGCTGCTCTCACCCCTGCAAGGGACCAGGTGTGTCTGGGTACTTCACTGGCCTGCTTTCTACACTGACAAAGATCCCCACCCTGTCTGGCCTGAGGGCAGCCCCGCCCTTCCAGGTCTCTAAGGGGGCGGAGCCTCCTGAGGACCCTGAGCCTCCATGGTGAGGCATGGGTTTTGAGGGTTTGGGCTGAACTGGGGCACGTGACACTTGGATTCCAGGCCCTGGCACTGCTCTGGACTGCGAGCATGCTTCTCCTATAGTGGGAATATTCCCCCTCTCCTGGGCAAAGTGTCCTAATGATTGAAACATGATTATCTGGAATAATTTTACTATTTAATTTAAATATTATTTTAACAGTGGGATTGATGGGGTGGTTTATAATACACTTGTTTCAGGCATTCATTCTCCTGCACCGATCGCCTGCAGCTCCGGGACTCCAAGATCATAGAGGCCTGAGTCAATGTTTAAAGAAAAAGAATTTCTGCAGATTTGTGCTCCGTTTCAGAATGGAGGTGGGTGTAAAGTATTTTTCAAAGGGACCACTAGATTTCAGGAGTGAAGATTTTCCAAAATTTATTTATTGGAATTGGCACAATTGGGCACCTGAAGGAACTCCCATTTAGCCCTCAGAGGGCAGGGCTATAAGCTCCCAGATCAGGCAGAGGGAGGGTTGCCCAAATCCTCCAGACCTCACCAGGTCCTTGCAAAGGTCAAGTATTTCGTGCACACTCGCAGGAGCAAGATAGAAAGGACTGAGGCACCGGAGAAAACTAGGGGGGCTATGCCTCTGTCTCGGCCTGGATCTAAGTACTTGCCCCCACTAATCCCCTAAGCCCCTATAGAACTCATAAAGATACAGACATTAGCAGAGGAGGGCCAAGGCATGATAATGGGCAGGTAGCCCATGGCTGCTGGCATTTGACCAGACCACGGTGACCTGAACAGTCATAGTCACGACAGGAGACAACTCATCCTCAAAATTTGTTTATTTCATCAGAGAGCATTAAAGAGTGGAGGGCACGTTGTGTCCTCTTACTTTGATCCAGAGAATAAGAAGATACAAAAAAACATGTGTAGAGATATAAAAATAAATGACATCAGGAAAAGGGTCTACAAGCGAGATAGTCCAGCAGGGAAGGCAACTGGCTTGCACATGGAAAAGCACAGTCAATCCCGCAAAGGCATACGAGGGCCTGAGCACCGCCACTAGAGCACGGAACTAGGGCTAAGAAAGTGCAAGGCAGCGCGGCAAAAACAGGCCCAACCTAAAGTAGACCTTTAAAAATGACTTGAAATCCTTTACAAATACATTGAATTTCAGTTTCACATGCAAAAAAGTCAATGTATAGTTCATGATTCGGTGTCCATCGATGTCATATAAGAATCTCATTAAAATATTGATGAAAATATCAACTCTTTCAAATAAAAGTGCTACACTAGATCAGAGTTCTGGCTAGAGGGTGGAGTGCCATGCTCTGCAACAGGAGCCCGACACTCAGTCTCCAGGACCTCACAGTCTCCTGAGCACCTCAGGGTGTGGCACAGTTGCCAAAAACAGTAACAAGAGAAATAAGATGTCATAATATCATCTTCAATATATAGAGTTTAGTGTGAATTGCCAAGAAAAGTCTTCACTGGCAGACGAGGCTGTTGAGTGTATCGTTCATGGACAAGCATTATCTGTGCACTCTTGCATGCTGCTTTAAATGATCAGCTCGGGCAAAGTCCATGGGACACTGAGGACAGCGGAAGGGACGCTCTCCAGTGTGCGTCTTCTTGTGTCTTCTGAGTTCATCGGAGCGGGGGAATTTCCACGGACACCCTTTCACGTCGCACACATAGGGCTTGTCTCCTGGAAGAGAGAGATGTGTCACTTGTTATGCATCAGGCATGAATGCATGGAGCAGAAAATGGTGTGAGCATGGGTAGGGGGAGCAGCTGAGCAGACTGGAAGATGTGTAGGAGAGAGGAAGAGAAGGACTGCATGAGCTGGAAAAAGAGGAAAACTGGAAGAGGGTAAGGGACACACAGAGCGCTCAGAGAGTCAGAGCAGGGAGAAAATTGTGGTGCAGGGGTATCTGTGCCCGAGAGACAAGGTCAAGATCAGCCCCAAAGGGCAAACCAATCTCTCCATGTCCCAACCGCCCACAGTCAACTCCACAGAGACCAGCCAGCTGGACTCTGGCCATAACTAGGCTCCCCCTAGGACCGTGGGCACTTCCTCTCTCATCTCTCAACCTTTTCTAGGCCACCAGAGAAACCCAGCGTAAAGGGAGGAACAACAATCTGAACTGAGTGTCAGTTGTTCCTACTCACCAGTGTGGACTCGTTCATGGATTCGCAGGTGGGAAGCTTTGTTGTACTCTTTCCCGCAGCCCTGGAAAGGGCACACATAGCGCTTCAGACCATCCGCGTTTATGATGTACTCTCTCCTCTGGCGCTATTTGGCCGCTCTGATTCCAGGGATGGTCCTTGCGCCACAGGGGCACTTGCATACAGGACTCCTGATTGTGGTAGTGGCGATCCCTGTGGCACCATATGGATGCTATAGAGGCTCTGGGTGTCACTCTGAGACACAGGCTGACTGCCAGTGGAGGTCTGGTCACTGATGAAAGTCATTGTCGGGAGCCCTGTCACAGGGATCATCGGCACTCCAGAATGGGTCATCTGGTTCCCATTCATGGTGTGGACCCCGCTGAATGGCACCTGATTCACCATTAATATTTGGGCACCAGTGAAAGGCAACTGGTTCCCGCAGTAGGACTGGTTCGTGTTCATGGACACTGGAGTCCCAAATACAGTCTGCTGTCCAGTGAGAGACATCTGGCTCCCACTTGGTGTCTGGTATCCACTGGAAAGTATCTGATTTCCCCATAGCGTTTGGACACCGACCATGGGCATCTGGATTCCATTTATAATCTGGGTACCTGTGTATGGTATGTTGTACACACACGTGGTCTGCTCACTCCCCTGTTTCTGGGTGGCACACTCTTGTAGGGTCTGGTCCCCATGGAAGGTGTTCAGCATGTCTGTGTCAGAAGTCATGTGGGCGGCAACTGTGGGATTGCTCTGAGCAGAGCAGCTCATGTTCTGCTCCCGAGAAGTCGTCTCCATCAGCTCCTCGAGGAGCTGGTCCAGCGCACTGTCCTTGTCTTCAGTTGGCACCTTTGGACTGCCTTGGCCCTGCAGAGTCAGAGACTCTGAGAATTGGGTCCCTTCAGCGACTGTATCTGGATGATTAGCCTGGTTCTGACATGGCTCATTTGGGCTGCCCTGAGCCTGGAGTGTGACAGGCCTGGGGATCTGCAGCTCCCTAAGGAGCTGATGGAGAATGTCCTGCCCGTCAAGGGCCTCTTGTGTTCTTGCTGGGCCCTGGGGAGTCAGAGGACCACAGAGCTCAGGATCAGGAACAGCTGGATCTCCTGCCTCACAGGTCTGGAGTACGTCTTCATGATTCTCACGAAAGATGTCAGCGGTCATCTTTTGGCTCTTGTCTTTCACACTAGAATCCTAAACAACAACAACAACAGCAAAAAGAACAAAATCAGACACGTGCTCAGCTCAATCCAATTCTGCATTTCTCCCCTCAATCCTGATCATAGTCTCCTAGCCCACCTCCCCATCTATCTTGCTTGACAACCCATACTTTTCTTTCTACTTTCCTCAGATCCTTCATTGACTCCACTCTGTGTGCCCCCACATGTGGCCAGACTGACCGCACTGAAATGAAACTTTTGCTGTGTCAAGGGGGTCTACCAGTGCAGTGGGAAGACTGTACCAACCCTGGCTCTGAACAGTATGGGTGGAGATCCATAGGGATCACATCACTCAAAATCGAATCTTTAGAGGGGCCAGTAAGATGGTCCAGTGGGCAGGAAACATGCTCTGCACGGGCCTACACTGAAATTAATCCTGGCACTCTCTATGGTCCCCAGAGCAGTACAGTAGGTATGTCAGAGCACAAGAAAAACTAAGATCAGAGTCTTTCTGGGATTGCCACAGAGTGTTAGAAAAATACAAATGGAACACACTTTTTCCAAAATCCAATTGGGAAATTATTCGGTTCCTTACCTGTGGGATGAACTTGTCCACTCTAGAAGAGATTTGCCTCACGTTTTCATTCTGGTGAGCAGGGGGAGACATCTGGCTCCCACACTGTGCCTGGTCCCCGGAGTAGCATGTCATGTTCCCCCAAGGGGATTGGGCACCAGCGATGGGCATCTGGGTCCCACTGCCCGAACGGAAAGGTCTTTGGATCCCATGCAGTGTCTGAACTCCTGAGAAGGACATCTGGATCCCATAGATTCCAGGGGCATCACAGTGGGGCGATTTGATCTGTCTAGCGGTCTGCTCACCTCCAGAAATCTCCGTAGAGTTGCCAGGCAGGGTCTGGTCCCCACTGAAGGTCTTCAGAACGTCTGTGTCAGGTGGCATTTGGGAGGCAGCGGTGGGATTGCTCAGAGCAGAGCAGCTCCTGTTCTTCTCCCAGCATGGCATGTCCATCAGTTCCTCAAGGAGCTGGTCCAGTTCACTGTCCTTGTCCTCAATTGGCCCCTCAAGGTTGAGTGAAACAGAGGTTGGGGGCACGTGGAGGAGCGGATCCAGAGCGCTGACCTGGTTCTGGGTCGGCCTCTGTGGGCCGGCCTGTGCCTGGGAATCGGGAGGCCCAGGCGTCTGCAGCTCTTCAAGGAGCTGATCGAGGAAGCTGTCCTGACCCTCAGGGGCCTTAGGGCTTGCTGGACTCTGGGGAGCCAGGGCAGCACAGAGCTGGTGCTGAGGCACCGCTGGATCGTCCACCTCATAGGTCTCGAGAAACTCCTCAAGACTCTCAAAGAGACCATGGAAGATGTCTGGGGTCCTCTCTTGACTCTTGTCCTCCATGGTTGAATACTGAAAATAAAGAGACAACAATCAGAGATCCGACAGTGTCCAATTTAACCCCCCACTCATTCCCTCCCCCTCCTCTCTATGGATGCTTTACTAGCCTGATCGCTTACTTATTTCTTGACACCCCACCGTTTTCTCTTCACACCCTTCCCGGATTCTGCACTGAGTCCATCCCGTGTGCGCTCCAATCTGCTCAGAGTGATACTTCTGAAACATTTCCCCTCCTGTTCTATGGCGTCCCAGCATTGTACAGCGCAGTCTGGACCCTGACCTCTGACAATGTGTGTGGAAATTCAAGGAGGGGTTGAGTGCTTGCCACCTAACTTAAATGCAAATGGTCACTAGGATCAGACAGTGAAGCAGGCAGGGCACTCACTTCAGAGAGGAAACCCTGGGTTTGATATCGTGCATCAACTTGGATTCTGTCCCTGAATAAGGTCTATCCAGTACTGGAACTTGGTTTCTGTCCCTGGATAAGGTCTATCCAGTACTGGAACTCAATTACCCATCCTGACCATCAAAGAAAAGAGAGAGAGAGAGAGAGAGAGAGAGAGAGGAGAGAGAGAGAAACTGAAAGTCGCTACTTTTCTTGACATCTGAGACTTTGCTCAGTGGTAGAGCAATTTTCTTGTATTTTAGGACCCCAGTTTGGACGGCAATCAATCAACCAATCAATCTATCAATCTGTTTGATATAGGGGTATCAGGTACCTGGTAAAACTCTGAGGTTAGTGGACAAATGAGAGTCCGCCTTCAATTCGGAACACAGAAGCCCTGTGGACACATAGAGACAGTAAACAGCCCCACCCTACACACAACGCCCCTCCCACATATCAGGCTGTTGGAGCCCCCTCAGTACCAATACTCTTGGCCCATCTTTGTCACAGATACTTATATTTTTAAGTGTACATATATATTAGAGAAAATTTAGAAATTGCTAAGTCAATTTGATTTGCCCGAGCAAAGTCTAGTTATTGGCCCTTAGTGAGACCAAGGGTGCTGGGATCAAACTAGGACCCCGGCAAACAAGTCTGTCCACAACCTGCGAGTCACGTGCTAGGAAGCAATCTCAAATTCAACTTAGGGGCAGAGAGAGAACAGCTCCCCACTCCTCAGATGATAGCTTTCTCGTCACATTTGGGGAACTGGCAGAGGCTCCCATTTTCGAGGAGCCATGGTTAAGCGTCTCCTAGGATCTTCGTGATCCTGGGAACATGCCGGCAGGTAAGTTTCATTTCTCCTCCTTATTTCTAGCTTTCTACCATACTGAACTGGAACCCAGCATCATACCCAGCACTGTGGGGACATTAAACCTGACAACTATGACATTCAGGGCATGCTCAATCCCTTGCAGAATTCCCAGCCTCCCTTAGCCTCATTTTCCTCTCACACCGCTCCCAGTCCTCATACTTCCCAGTTACTAGTTCTCAGTCCTACCTTTTCCACCGAGTTTGCTAGTTCCTGAGGGCTAGAGTATTCTGGGGAGATGTGGACCAGCTATCCAACTTTCAGATCCACGGAGAGATTCCAGGAACCAACCGGTTAGCCAGAACCCTTACCCCTATATCCCCACTGCAGGCTGAACCAAACTGACCAAGCACGGTGTGAGCACTTGGGAGACGCTCAGTCTATACAACCCAGAGCTGGCCAACCCTCTGGTATGCCTTAATTCTTTCCTCTTAGAGCAGGGAAGCCCCCTACCCGAGAGACCTCCACCATATAATTTCCCGCCTCAGGATCTAGCACACTGTACCCCGAAATTCGAGTTGCAGACTCACCTTGTCAGCCGAGGCAGCGACGGCACCGAGCAGCGAGGCCTTCAGTGGACGCGTCTGCACTGAGAGTGGGCCGTGCTTGGCTGGCCTTTAATAGCCCCCAGTTCTCGTGGGACATACGGGACTCCAAACTGGCACTTTTTGGTTGGCCACGCATCTTGGGGGCGTGTTTTGGGACCCCTGGCTGGTGAGTTCTTGGCCCACCGGGTGAAACAGAGACTTCAATAGGCAGAAGTACATTTTTCTTCATACTAACGGTACTCATGAACCCAAAGGCGCAGGGCAGCTGTCCTCAGAGGGTCGCACATCTCCATCGCAGCTGCGTACCTTGAGATAGCTTTGATGAAGTCTATTCTTTTCTTTTTGCCAGGGGATCTAATCCGGCGGGGCTCGTGGTTTATTCCTAGTTTTGCACGCAGAAATCACTCCTGGCGGTTTACGAATGACTGGACTGGATGCTGGGAATTATTGGGACAGCTGTGAACAAGGCAAATTTCTACCCTCTGTTTCATCACTTCGGCCCTTATTGATAAAGGCCTAAAGTCTTTATCATCTAGGCAAATAGAGGTTTAGAGAGAAGACATTTCGTGGAGGGGGTTAGGAATGATACTACGGTATCTTGCAGGTGACATGGCCATGACCTATCCGGCACCAAAATGGACCTTGAGCCCTAGGAGGAGCAATTCCTTCGCTCTGACGCAGAAATAATTTACTGAGCAACCCCAGGTGGGACTGAAAAGGAACAAAAATGAGATGGAGTCATGCAGAGTCCATTGCTGTTGTAGACTTGGGTCCACATTGCGCTCAAGTGCAAGCGCATTTTACCGGCTCTCTCTCCTGCCCGCACCCCTCCATCCCAGAGCTGCTCTCACCCCTTCAGAGGGACACAGTTCAGTCTGGTCCCTTCATTGGCTTGGCTCTGGCGCTGAGGAAGAGCCCCACCCTGTCTGGCTGAGGGCAGCCCCGCCCTTCCCGGTCTCTAAGAGGTTTGGGCCTCTTGGAGACCCTCAGCCTCCTCTGAGGCACAGGTGTCTGTGGAGTTGGGATATTCTGAGGCAAGTGACACCGGGATTCCAGACCTTTGCCTTGCTCTGGACTGGGGGCAGAGTTATGAGGGTTTGGCATCTCCCTGGTGGGAATGTGCCCCTTCACCTGGACACCGTAACACTCTAGCACTGTCCTCTCATTGTTCATCGATTTGCTCAGGCCAGCACCCGTAAGGTCTCCGTTGTGAGATTTGTTGAAATTGGTTTTGGCATATCGAATACACCACGGGTAGCTTGCCAGGCTCTGCCATGTGGGCAGGAAACTCTCGTAGCTTTCCAGTCTTGCCGAGAGGGAAGGAGAAATCAACCCGGGTCGGCCACCTGCAAGCCAAATGCCCTATCCACTGTACTCGTGGCATATTCGACATGCCAAAAACAGTAACAACATGTCTCCCTATGAGATGTTACTCGGGCCCACTCTAGCAAGTCAATGAACAATGGGTTGACAGAGCAAGAGTGGACCTTTCACCTGGGAAAACTCTCAATTATTTAACATGATATTTTGGAGTGATATTTCAATTTCTGTTTAAACTTTATTTAAACTCTGGATTTGGTCAAAGCTGTTTATAATAGGCTTCTTTCAGGCATTCATTGTTTTTGCACCAATCAGCTGTAGCTCAGAGCGTCCAAGTTCAGGAGGCCTGAGTCATTCTTACAGAGGAAGGAATCTGTGAGGATTTCTGCTGTTTTTCAGACAGTGGGTAAGTGGGAAGTATTTCTGAAAGGGACCACTGGATGTGAGTGGTAGGGTGGATTTTCTCCAGACATATTTTTGAGGATTGGCACTACAAGCCACCAGCAGGAACTCCCACTTAGCCCTCGGTGAGCAGAGCTATGAGCTTCCAGACAGGCAGCAGAGGGGGGGGCCCAGGTCCTCCGGATCTCACCATGTCCATGCAAGGCCACAGGTCCTTCTTGCTCACATGCAGGATGAAGGTAGAGAGGACTGACACACCGGTTCTTGTTCAGTGGGGTTTTGACTCGCCCGTGGTCTTGCTCTGAGTTCCTGATCCACAGTCCACCCAAGCCCCTTTTGCACTCCTAATCCCACTGCAATAAAAAGAGGAGGGCCAACAACAAGACAATGAGCAGGTTGCCCATGGCTCCTGGTATTTGACCAGGCCACAGTAACCTGAACAGTGGTAGTCACAACCGGAGACAACTATTTCTCCAAATTAGTTTATTTCGTCGAAGAGCATTTCACAGTGAAGTGCACCATGTGCCCTCTTGCTCTCAACCCAAAGATCAGGAGATGCAAAAAGCACGAGTATGGATATGAAAATATGCAGATGAGATTGAAACAATGAAGAAAGTAACCACTTTTTCAATTCACAGTTGGTGCGTAAGTTCCACTTACGCTTCGGGTATAGCTGCTTCGGGTGACTGAGTGTCTCTAGAGTCAATCCCCATCAGAGAATTGCCCTGTGGAAACAGAGACAGTAAACAGCCCCGCCCTACTATCCCCGCCCCTCCCACATACCAAGCCGTTCTAGCCCCCTCAATTCAGTACATCTGACCCTTCCTTGTCTCAAATCCTTATATAATAAAGACTTAGGAAATGCTCAATCAATTTGATTTGCTAGGGCAAATTCTACTAGCCCATACTGGATTCTCAAATCGAACGGTGAGAGCTGTGTGAAAAGCAAAATGAACTATCCACTGTTCTATCACTCTGGTCCTGATAATGGTCACTGGTCTCTTTAAACTGGGCAAAATGAGACTTAGAGAGAAGACGTTTTGTGGAGGGGGGGGTCAGGAGAGATACTACGGTGTTTTGCAGGTGGCCTGGTCAGGTCCATTCTGGAGCCCTGGATGGGCCCCTGAGCCCTAGTCGGTGTGATTCCTTTGCTGAGAAGCAAGAGCACATTCTAAGCATCTCCAGGTGGCACCCAACACAAACAAAAATGTGATGGAGTCATGCATCGTCCATCGCTGTTGTAGACTTGGGCTCACCTTGCACTCAAGAGGAAGAGCATTTTCCGTGCTCGATCTCCCGCCCGCACTCCTGCATCCCAGAGCTGCTCTGAGCCATGCAGAGGGGTACAGGTCCTTCATTGTCTTGGCTTTTGCACTGAAAAAGATGCCCACCATGTCTGGCCAGGAGGCAGCCCCACTCACCAAGATCTCCAAGGAGGTGGAGCCTCCTGGAGGCCCTGAGGATCCTGTGCTCCAGGAAGGATGAGGAGTGAGGCTGGCCTGCGCAGGTGGCACGGGGTTTCCTGACCCTCACCCTGCTCTGGCTTATGGAGGACTGTGCTTATGAGGGCGGTGTCCAGGGGGGGGGCAAAATGCTTCCTACCCACCCACACCGTGAAGCAGAGCTTAAATCTGCAGATTCCTTTCCGCGTAAAGATTAATAAAAGTCCTCTCTGATTCATGGAAACCCAGGAGCTATAGCTGATTGGTGCGGAACAATGAATGCCTGAAATGACTGTTTTATGAACAACTTTGTAAATCACAGTGTGTAAATAAATTGTAATTTAAAACAGTCAAATTATTTTAGACAATCATTGTTCAATAATAACTTCTTGTCCCGGTGTGGGGGCAAGGTCCCACCCACCACAGGAGATGCCCCCCCTGGAGACCGCCCCCATAATCACAGGCCTGCAGCAGCAAGTGCAGGGTCAGGGTCAGGAAACCTCGTGCCACCTGCGCCGGCCAGCCTCACTCCTCATCCCTCCTGGAGCACAGGATCCTCAGGGCCTCCAGGAGGCTCCACCTCCTTGGAGATCATGGTGAGTGGGGCTGCCTCGTGGCCGAACATGGCGGGCATCTTTTTCAGTGCAAGAGCCAAGGCCATGAAGGACCTGTGTCCCTCTGCATGGCTCAGAGAAGCTCTGGGATGTAGGAGTGCGGGCTGGCAACCCTCCCTCTGCCTGATCTGGGAGCTTACAGCCCTGCCCTCTGAGGGCAAAATGGGAGTTCATTCAGGTGCCCAATTTTAGCAATTCCTCAAAAAAATTTTTTTGGAAAATCTTCCCTTTCCTTAAAACCAGTGGTCCCTTTGAAAAATACTTTACACCCACCCCAACTCTGAAACAGAGCACAAATCTGCAGAAATTCTTTCCCTTTAAAGACTGACTCAGGCCTGTATGATCTTGGAGACCCCGGAGCTCTAGGTGATCGGTGCAGGAGAATGAATGTCTGAAACAACTGTATTCTAAACAATTCCGTCAATCCCAGTGTTAAAATAAGATTTAAATTAAATAGTAAAATTATTCCAGACAATCCTGTTTCAATCATTAGGACACTTTGCCCAGGTGAGGGGGAGTATTCCTACCATGGGAGAAGCCTGCCTGCAGTCCAGAGCAGTGCAAGGGTCTGGAAGCCCAGTGTCATGTGCCCCAGTTCAGCCAAACCCCTCAAAACACACGCCTCACCACGGAGGCTCAGGGTCCTCAGGAGGCTCCACCCCCTTAGAGACCTGGGAGGGCGGGGCTGCCCTCAGGCCAGACAGGGTGGGGATCTTTGTCAGTGCAGGAAACAGGCCAGTGAAGTACCCAGACACACCTGGTCCATCTGCAGGGTTGAGAGCAGCTCTGTATGGAGGGGTGCGGAGAGGATACAGAGCAGGAAACACGCTCGATTCCACCTGAGCGTAGAGTGGACTCATGTCCAGAAAAGGGATGGACCCTATGGGACCTCATTACATTTTTGTTTGTTTTGCATCACCACTTGAGGTGCTCAGAACTTAAAACTATCTTTGAACTAAGTGTTCACTCCAGCTAGGGCTCGTACTCTTCCAGGTTGCCGGATACGATCTGTGCAAGCCACCATCGAAACATTGTAGAATCTTTCCTGACCCCCTCCACAAAACATCTTTTTCTAAACCTCTGTTTGCCCAGCCGATACAGACCATTTTGGTCCTTTATCAGGGCAAAATGTTAGAAAAGTGGGGAGGGCATTTGCCTTGCTCCCAGACTTCTCAATTTGATCCCAGCATCCAGTATGGTCATTCGTGCAGCACGAGGATTGATTCCTGAGAGTAGAGTCGGGAGTAAGCGAGGAGCATCGCAGGGTTTGGTCCCCTGGCATAAAGACAAGACCTGTAGCACTGTAGCACTGTAGCACTGTAGTCCCATTCTTCAATGAAATGCTCGAGCGGTCACCAGTAACGTCTCCATAGTGATACTTGTTGTTACTGTTTTTGGCATATCGAATATGCCACGGGTAGGTTGCCAGGCTCGGCGTGTGGGCAGGATACTCTCGGTAGCTTGCTGGCGTCTCTGAGAGGGATGGAGGAATCGATCCCAGTCGAACTTGTGTAGGGAAAACGCCCTACCATTGTGCTTTCACTCCAGTTCTCAAGGTATCTCATGGGACCCTGCTGAGACGGAACTGTCCAATTCAGAAACTGAAAAGGTATCTCGTTTGGTCCTTTACTTTCGGCACACATCTCCTTTCACGAAATATTCCTCCAAGCATCATTGACATGGTGATCCCTTCTTTATTTCTGCTGCCTCCTTCTCTTTCTCTTGAGACAGGCTTCCACCTTTGAAGCAACACAGTGTCTACTGTTTGGGTGTCAGTCTCAAAACAGGTTTTTTTTTTATATTCCACAAGTGAGTTCAGTCATTCTATGTCTGTCCCTCTCCTTCTGACTCATTTCACTTAGCATGCTACTCTCCATGACCATCCATTTATAAGAAAATTTCATAACTTTATCTTTCCTAACAGCTTCATAGTATTCCACTGTGTAGATGTACCAAAACTTCTTAACCTTTCCTCTGTTCTCAGGTACTCGGGTGGCTTCCAGATTCTGCAAATTGTTAATAGTGTTGCAATGAACATACAGGTGCAGATGTCAATTCTACCTTGCTTTAACAGCAGCATAAGAAAACATTTCCTATTCTAATCTCTGCACTGTTTTACCTATCTTCACCTGTATCGAGAGATCATGGCCCTTGTGCTTTTCATTGCTGAAATGATCAATCACAAGGGAAATTGGGGTATGCTGAGTCTGACTCATAATGAAAGCACAAGGGGAGTCAAGAGCAGAGTCACACGATGACACAATACACCAGACGTCCACATTATCTGACACGGAAATGACCAACATACAAGCAGTGAAAAAATGCCAGTCATGTACACAAAAACCTTTAGAGATCTGAATCCCCTGAGAAGCTACCTAAGGCAGTGCAGGTAGATCTGGCAGTTACAAAGTGTCAGGCACGTCTCCCTTCACAGTCAGCTCTTGTTGACCTTCCAGTGCAAAGGGAGGAATCAGAGGCCATGTAAAATGTCCGACGGTCATCAAATCCCTCCTCTTACTCAGGCCCTTCAGTCTCAAGGAGACTGCCCCTGAAACTCAGGCCTCTCAGTCTCAATGAAACTACTCCTGATTTCCTTCACTCAGGCCTCTCGTTCTCAAGGAGACCGCCCCTGAGTGACCACGGAATTTTGTTTTCTTTTAGAACCTCCGTAATGTTTTAAGATCTGTGTATGTTCATCCAAGACCTCAGAAGAGCCCCCAAATGATGTAGCCCGGCTTTCGGGTCACAAATAGTGATGCTAGTCCTCTTCCTTTCCTATCTGTATACACTCGATATCTATTTCTTGCCTAACTGCTATGGTCAGAATTTCCAGTACTATATTGAATAGTATCCCAGAGACGAATCTAAAGAGCTATGCAGGAATATCCCATCTCACTCAAGTGAGAGAAGGAATCCGGAGTTCTGACTTCCATCGACTGTCAAGAATCAGGACGCTGTCTCGTTTGCCAAGGCATCAAAAATCAGATGGGACAGACATGTAATGAGATTCAAAGGCAACCGCTGGACTAGAGCTGTTACCGACTGGATTCTACCGGACATCAGAAGACCGCGTGGCCGCCCACCAACTAGATGGTCAGATTTCTTCGTCAAATCCCTGAATGAACGGTCTGAGACTCTTCCTGTTCCTGGAGGAAGCAGATATCCTTGGGCTGCACTAGCACGCGACAGGGACAAATGGAGACGTTACTGGCACCCGCTCGAGCAAATGAAGTTCAACGGGACGATAAGTGATACAAGTGTTATTGAATAGGAGTTTGGAGGGCAGAAAGTTTGTCTTGTCTCTAATCTAAGAAGATAGGCCGTTAGGTTCTCCCCATTGAGAGCGATGCTTGCCATGCGTTTGTGGGAGATGGCTTTGACTCTATTGAGGAATATTCCTTTAATGCCCATTTTTCTGAGAGTTTTCAACATAAACGGGAGCTGGATCTAGTTAAATGCTTTCTCTGCCTCTACTGACACGGTCATATGGTTTTTATCTTTCACTGATATGATGGTTTATGTTGATTGACTTGCGAATGTTAATCCATCCTTGAATCCCCAGGATGAGTCCATCTTGGTCATGGTGTATGATCTTTTTATGAGTCCTTGGATTCTGTTTGCAAGAATTCTGTTGAGGATATTTGCATCTATGTTCATCAGATATATCTGACTTTAATACTCTTTCTGTGTGGTGTCTCTGTCTGCTTTTGGAATCCGGGAGAATTTGCTTCATAGAAGCTGTTTGGAAGTATCTCCGATTCTTCAATTTCCTGAAAGGGCTTTAAAAAGATTGGAAGTCCTCATCAAAGACTTGGAATAATTCACAAGTGAACCCATGTGGCACTCCTCTGTATATTCTGTGAGGTTAGAATTGCTAAATGGCTGAAGTGGCGTGTGGATACAGGTACTCAGACCCAGGACAAAGCAGAATCGTAGCCCTCTGAGCCGTCTCTGGTGCTTCAACTATCTCTACCTTCCTCCTGCACGTGTTCAGGGAAGGGACTGTGGCTTTGCATGGACATGGTCCAGTCTGGGAGACCTGGGCTTCTTTCCCTTCTGCCTGGTCTAGGAGCTCACGGGGCTGCCACTGAGGCCAGAGTTCCTGCTAGCACCCAATTGTGCCAATCCCTGAAAAGACATCTAGAGAAAATCCAGCTCACTCCTCAAACCCAGTGTTCCCTTTGAAAAACACGTCTACCCATCCATACCATGAATCAGAGCATAAGTCTGCAGATTCCTTTCCATGTAAAGATTGACTAAGGCCTCTGTGAACTCTTGGAGATCCCAGAGCGATAGCTGATTGGTGCGGAAGCAATGAATGCCTGAAACAACTATTTTATGAACAACTTTGTAAATCACAGTGTGTAAATAAAGTTTACTCGAACACAGTCAAATTACTCCAGACAATCATATTTCAATAACTACTTCTTGCCTCGGTGAGGAGGCAGGTTCCCACAACGGAGATGGTTTCCCTCGACACTCCCTCCAAACCACCACAGATCTGCCAGTAGACAGAGCGCAGCCAGGGTGAGGAAACCCAGTGTCACCTGCCCAGACCAAGCTCACTCCTCAGCTCACCTGTCCCACAGGAGGCTCAGGGTCCTAGGAGGCTCAGGGCCCTGAGAGAGCTGGGTGGACGGGGCTGCCCCCAGGACAGACTGGGTGGGGACCTTTGTCATTGCAGGAGCCAGGTCAATGAAGGACCCACACTCACCTGTGTCCCTTGTATGTCTCAGAGCACCCATGGGATGGAGCGGTGATGGCAGGAGAGCGAGCAATCAAAATGCTCTTCTATTGAGCGCAAAGTGGGCCCAAGTCTACAACAGTGATGGACGCTGCACGCCTCCATCACATTTTTGGTTGTTTTGGGTAGCACCTGGAGATGCTCAGAACTTACTCCTGCTTCTGAGCAAAGGGCTCACTCCTACTAGGGCTCAGGGGCCATCCAGGATACCAGAATGGACCTGGCCAGGCCACCTGCAAAACACTGTACAATCTCTCCTGAGACCCTCCACAAAAAGTCTTCTCTCTAAGCCTCATTTTGCCCACTTTATAAAGACCAGAGGCCATTATAAAGGCCAGAGTGATAGAACTTTGGGTAGTGCATTTGCTTTGCACGTAGCTGTCCCTGTTCAATCTGATCATCCAGTATGGTCCAGTAGACCTTTGCTCTAGCAAATCAAATTGATTTAGCATTTTAAAAGTCTTTATTATATAAGCATTTGAGACAAGAAAGGGCCAGAAGTACTGATACTTGGAGGGTTACAACAGCCTCGTATGGGGGGGTGCGGGGCCGGAGGGTGGGGCTGTTTACTGTTCCTGTTTCTACAGGACATCTCTGTTTTGGATTGAACCTGGGATTTTCCTTTGCACTGTAACCTCAGAGTTTTCGATGGCACCTGAAATAGGTTTTTTTTCTTCATTTATTTTATTATTTATTTTTTTACTTGGAGTCCAAACCTAGGTTTTGACATGCAAGACTATTGCTCTACCACTAAACTACTTCTTAATGACTGCAAAAGTTGTTACTATATATTTTTCAGATGGTCAATATGGACATTTAATTTCAGAACTTAATACCCCTTATATAATATCTATATCAGGCAGATATATAATATATATTATATGCACATGAGGGGTTTTTAGTAAGTACGTGCCGGTCGCAAGACGTCTTATAGCCTAGTTCTCCCTCTGCGAGAACCTGGCTAGCTACCAAAAGTTTCCTGCCTTCATAGGAGAGTCTCGCAAACTCCCCATGCTGTATTCCTATGCCAAAATCAGTAACGATGATGGATCTCATTCCCCTGACCCTGAAAGAGCCTCCAATATGGCACCACTGGAAAGGAGGAGTAAAGATAGGCTACTAAAATCTCAGGGCTAGGATGAATGGAGACGTTACTTAAATGGCTCAAGAAATTCGACGAGTAACGGGATGATGACGATCTTGATGATGATGATGAGGGTTTTGAGGTACAGAATGCATGTAGCAGTGATAGATTATATACAGTGGTAAAGCTTTTAGATGGAGGCAATTATCTTATGGAGATTAACTGTAGAGACTCTGTGTCACCTGAAGCATCTATACTGCTCTTCTTTCTCTTGCTATTAGTACATATTAAATAGCTAAGGTTACATTTTATTTATTTATTAGCATTTGGTTTCATTTTGCTCTTTGGGTCACACCAGGCGATGCACAGGGGTTACTCCTGGTTTGTACTCTAATTGCTCCTGGGAGTGCTCGATGAACCAGATAGGATGCTGGGAATGAAACCCCGTCGGCCGCGTGCATGGCAAATGCCCTACCCGAAGTAAGGCAACAGCCGTGAATGGAAAAAAGTGGATACTTCCTTCAGCTGTGTCGGGGGTGTTTTAATCCCACCCTCTCGTCTGCATATTTTTATATCCATACTCCTGTTTTTTGTACCTCCTTATCTTTCGGTTCAGAAGAAGAGGACACATGGTGCACTTCACTGTGAAATGTTCTTCGATGAAAAAAAAGTGATTTTGAGAAATAGTTGTCTACTCTCGTGACGATCACTGTTCAGTTTACTTTGGTCTGGTCAAATGCCGTAGCCACGGGTGACCTGCCCATGTCTTGGTGTTGGCTCTCGTCTGTTTATATCAGCCAGATTATGGTGCAAAAGGGGTTTTGGTGGCCTGTGGATCAGAAACACTTACCCAGGTCGAGGTAGAGTCCTAACCCCACTGCGCTGTAACGGTGCCTCAGCCCTCTCTACTTTCCTCTTGCATGTGAGCACGAAGGGACTGTGGCTTTTGCATGGACATGGTGAGGTCTGGAGGCCCTGGGCCTCTCTTCCTGCTGACTGTTCTGGGAGTTCATATCCCTGCCCACTGGGGGCTAGTTGGGAGTACCTTTCTGTACGCAGTTGTGCCAATCCACCAAAAAAGTCTGGAGAATATCCACTCTATACCTCTCACCCAGGGATCCCTTTCAAAAATACTTTCCACGCACCGACTGTCTGAAACAGAGCACACAGCTGCAGATTCCTTTCTCTGTAAGATTGACTCAGGCCTCTATGAACTTGGAGGCTCTGAGCTACAGCAGATTGGTACAAAAACAAAGAATGTCTGAAAGAACTGTATTATGAAGAGCTTTGTCAAACCCAGTGTTTAAATAAAGTTAAAACAGAAATTTCAAAATCACTCCAGACTATCATGTTAAATAATTGACCCTTTGCCCATGTGAAAGGTAGCACTGTTGCTCTGTCGTGCCATTGTTCGTTGACTTGCTGGAGCGGGCACCAGTAACGTTTCATTATGAAACTTGTTGTTACTGTTTTTGGCATATCGAATATGCCACAGGCACAGAGGGTAGGGCATTTGCCTTGCAGGTGGCCGACCCTGGTTGATTCCTCCTTCCCTCTCGGCCAGACGAGAAAGATATGAGAGCTTCCTGCCCGCATGGCAGAGCCTGGCAAGCTACCCGTGGCGTATTCGATATGCCAAAAGCAGTTTCAACAAATCTCACAATGGAGACCTTACTGCTGCTGGCTTGAGCAAATCGATGAACAATGGGAGGACAGTGCTAGAGTGCTACAGTGTCCAGGTGAAGGGGCACATTCCCACCACGGGAGATGCCAAACCCTCATAACCCTGCCCCCAGTCCAGAGCAAGGCAAAGGTCTGGAAGCCCAGTGTCACTTGCCTCAGACCATCCTAACTCCACAGATAGCTGTGCCCCACAGGAGGCTCAGGGTCCCCAAGAGGCCCCACCCTCTTAGAGACCGGGAAGGGCGGGGCTGCCCTCAGCAGACAGGGTGGGGCTCTCCCTCAGTGCAAAAGCCAAGCTAATGAAGGGACCACACTCAACTGTGTCCCTCTGCTGGAGTGAGAGAGAGCAGCTCTCGGATGAAGAAGTAAAATGCGGGAGAGAGAGCGGTAAAATGCTCTTCCACTAAAGTGCAAAGTGGTCCTAAGTCTAGAACAGCGATCGACTCTGCATGACTCCATTACATTTTTGATATTTTTGCTATGCACCTGGGGGTGCTCAGAACTTATTCCTGCTTTTGTGCGAAGAGAGCAAACTACAGGGCTCAGGGGCCATCCGGGTCCTGGATAAGACCTGGCCAAGCCACCTGCAAAACACCATAGTATCTCTCCGGACTTCCTTTACTAAATGTCTTCTCTCTAAACCACTGTTTGCTCAGCTGATAAAGACCAGAGGCCTTTATCAGGGCCAAAGTGATAGAACAGTAGGTAGGGATTTGCCTTGCTCAGAGTCGACCCAGTAAAATCCCAGCATCCAGGATGTTCGTTTGTAAACCGCCAGGAGTGATTCCTGGTTGCAGTACAACGAGCCCTGCTGGTTGTGACCCCCTGGCAAAAAGAAATGAACAAACTTCATCAAAGCTATCTCAAGGTACCTTTCTGAGATCGAAATGTTCACCTTTCTGAGAATGGCTGCCCTGGCCTTTGGGTCCATGTGTACTGTTAGAATGAAGAAAACTGTATTTCTGTTCACTGAAGCTTCTGTTTTTCCTGATGGGCAAATAACTCACCTGCTAGGGGTCCCACGACACACCCCCTATAGGTGGGGCCAACGAGAAAGTCCCAATTTGGAGTGCCCTGTATCCCTTGAGAGCAGGGGCTATTAAAGGCCATACAAGAATGCCCAATCCTCAGTACAGACCCATCCACTGTAGGCCTCCATGCTCAATGCCCTCGTTGCATAGGTTGACAAGGTGAGTATGCAACTTGCATCTCGGGATAAGGTGTGCTAGATCCTGGGGTGGCAAATTCTATGGTGGAGGCCACTTTGGTAGGGGTGTTACCCTGCTCTAGGATGATGGAATTATGGCATGCAGATTGTTGGCCAGCTCTGGGTTGTATAGACTGAGTGTCTCCCAAGTGCTCACCCTGTGCTTGGTCAGTTTCATTCGGCCTGTTTCGGGGTGTACAGGTAAGGGTTCTGGCTAATCTGTGGGTTCCCTGAACATCTCTGTGGACCTGAACGCTGGAGGGCTGGTCCACAACTCCCCAGAATACTCTAGCCCTCAGGAACTAGCAAACTCGGTGGAAAGTGTTGGACTGAGAACTGGTGAGTGAGAGTTATGAGGACTGGGAGGGGTGTGAGAGGAAAATGAGGCTGAGGGAGGCTGGGAATTCAGCAAGGGATTGAGCATGCTCTGAAAGTCATAGTTGCCAGGTTTAATGTCCCCATAGTTCTGGGTACGATCCAGGGTTCCATTTCAGCATGGTAAGAAACTAGAAATAAGGGGGACAAATGAAACTTACCTGCTGGCATGTTCCCAGGATCACGAAGATCCTAGAGGACGCTTAACCATGGTTCCTCGGAGGTGGAATCCTCTGCCAGTTCCCCAAATGTGGCAAGAAAGCTATCATCTGAGGGAGTGGGGCGCTGTTCTCTCTCTCCGCCTAAGTCGAAATAGAGATTGCTTCCTAGGAAATGACTCACAGGTTGTGGACAGACTTGTTTGCCGGGGTCCTAGTTTGACCCCAGCAACTTTGGTCTCACTAAGGGCCGATAAGTAGACTTTGCTCGGGCAAATCAAATTGACTTAGCATTGTCTAAGTTTTCTCTAATACATATATTTTAAATAGCACGATTTGTGACAAGGAGGGGCCAAAACTATTGGTACTGAGGGGGCTCTAACAGCCTGGTGTGTGAGAGGGGCGGTGTGGGTAGGGCCGTGACGTTTATGTCTCTAAGTGTCAACAGGGTATCTCTGTTTCGGTATGAACCAGGATTCTCGATTGTTCACTAACCTCAGTGTTTTTCATGTCACCTGAAACCTCTTTGCCCACCATATTTACTTATCGATTGATTGATTGACTGATTGCCGTCCAAACCGGGGTCCTAAAATGCAAGAATATTATTCTACCACTAAGCAAAGTCTCAGATGTGAAAAAAGTGGTTATTTTCGGTTGTTTTTCCTCTCTCTATTTTTTCTTTGATGGTCAGTATGGGCAATTCAGTTCCAGTACTGGTTCGACCTTATACAATATATGCTTTTCTCTTTGCCTTGCTACTCGTACATATTAAACAATTACACTTACATTTTATCCATTATTTATTTATTTACTCTTTGCTTTTTGAGTCGCACTGGCAATTCACTGGGCTCATCCCTGGCTTTGCACTCAGGAAATACTTCTGGCGGTACTCCTGAGACCTTATGTGATTCTGGGAATCAGACCCGGGTGAGCCAAAAGCAAGTCAAACCCTTCTAGACTATGGCCTTGGTGGGATTGAAATCTGAGGCTCCATCACAGCATGTGGATGCTTGTAGGCAACTCTCTGGCCGAGCTCTTCAGGGCCTAAAGGACATTCACGCCCAGTCACAGCAGCATCTCTTTTGTCTGCATACATGGCCATCCCTGTCCTAGCTGTGCACAATTAGTCTCCTATCCTGGATGTTTTTCTCTCATGTAATGTTCGAGAGCCCATCCCTCACCAGTGTCCATCTCAAACACCAATGAACCAGTATCACTCCCACCCACCGTTCCCATCCCCCCACCCAGCCTCTGTGGCAGGGCATTCCAATTTGTTCTCTCTCTCTCTCTCTCTCTCTCTCTCTCTACTTTTGGGTGTTGTGGTTTGCAGTAGGGGTATTGAGTGGCCGTCGTGTTCAGGCTCTAGTCTACTTTCAGCACGCTTCTCCCTTTCCGCAAAGGATCTCTAATCACATTTTACTTGGTGTTCCCTTCTCAATCTGGGATGACTTTCCACCAACATGTGAGGCCCGCTTCCAAGCTGTGGAGCCAACCTCCTAGAGACTGGCACTTTTAACCGCCCGGTACTCACCAAATTTTTCAATAGCAGCATGAGAAAGTAATTCCTATTTTCATCTCTGCACTGCATTATCGTTCTTCAACTCTCACGAGAGGTCGCTCTCCTTGACTTGAAATGGATGAAATGGTCAAGCACAATGTCAAGTGGGGTAGACTGAGTCTGACCTATAATGAAATCCAGTACAAGTGAAGTCAAAAACAGAGTCACAATAAGACACATTACCCCAGATGTCCATAAAATCCGACAGAAAAATGACCAACAGACAAACCGTGAAAAATGCCAGTCCTTTACACAATATCTTCTCCAGATATGACTGCCCTGAGAACCTACTGAACGGAGTCCAAGTAGAGCTTGCAGTCCCAGGGTGTCAGGGATGTCTCCCTTCACACTCACTTCTTTTTTTTCTTTATTTATTTTTAATTAGTGAATCACTGGGAGGGTACAGTTACAGATTTACTGATCTTTGTGCCCTTGTTTCCCTCATACAAAGTTCGAGAACCCATCACTTCACCAGTGCCCATTCTCCCACACTAGTAAACCCAGCATCCCTCCTATCCTCCCCAATCCCATCTCCCCACACCCCACCCCGCCACTGTGGCAGGGTATTCCCTTTTGTTGTCTCTCTCTAATTAGGTGTTGTGTTTCGCAATAATGTTGTTGAGTGGCCACTGTGTTCAGTCTCTAGTCTACATTCAGCCCGCCTCACCCTTCCCCCGCATGGCCTCCTACCACATTATACTTGGTGAACCCTTCTCTGAGTTGCCCTCTCCCCAGAATGTGAGGCCAGACTCCAAGCCAAGGAGTCAGCCTCCTGGTACTTATTTCTACTAGTCTTGGGTCACACTCACTCTTGTTGACTCTCCAGTGGAACTGGTGGACTCAGAACCCTTGTGAAATGTCTGTCCATCCTCAGAACCCCCTTTAACTCAGGCTCCTCAATCTTAAGGAGACAGCCCTGAGCCTCAGGTCTCTCAGTCTCTGAGACTACTACTGAGTTCATTCACTCAGGGTTCTGGGTCTTAAGGAGACCGCCCCTGAGTGACCTCATATTTTTGTTTACTTTTAGAAAACCTCTGTACTCCTCTAAGGTTTGTGTAAGTTTATCTGAGACCTCGGACGAGCCCCCAAAACCCGTGTTTCCCGTTTTACGGGTCAAAAATTGTGATGCCTAGACCTATTTCCTTTCTATCGTTATACACTTGATACCTTTTACTTGGCTAACTGCTATGGCCAGAATTTCCAGTATTATATTGAATAGGACTGGGGAGGGTAGGCAACCTTGTCTTGACCCTGATGGAAGAGGGTAGGCTGTTAGGTTCTCCCCACTGAGAATGATGCTGGCCATGGATTTGTGGGAGATGGCTTTGACTCTATTGAGGAATGTTCCTTCAATGCCTATTTTGCTGAGAGTTTTCATCCTAAATGGGGACTGGATCTTGTCAAATACTTTCTCTGCATCTATTGTTATGGGCATATGGTTTTATCTTTTCCTTTAATTGATGTGATGGAATATGTTGATTGATATGTGAATGTCAATCCATCCTTGAATCCCTGGAAAGACTCCTACTTGGTCATAGTGTATGATCTTTTTCTGAATCGTTGGATTCTGTTTGGTAGGATTTTGTTGATGATGTTTACATCTGTGTTCATCAGGATTATCTGCCTTTAATTCTCTTTCTCTGTGGTGTCTCTGTGTGCTTTTGGTATCAGGGTGATATTTGCTTCATAGAAGCTGTTTGGAAGTGTTACTGATTCTTTGATTTCCAGAAAAATCTTTAAAAAGATTGTAAGTTCTCTTTGAAGATTGAAGAAATTCACTAATGAATCCAAATGGCAATAATTGTATATTTCTGTGGGGTTATGAGTGCTAAAAAGCCTCGCGTGGTCTGTGGAGACAGGTAGTCAGACCCAGGACAAGGCAGAATGAGAGCCCCACTGAGCCGTCTCCCGTTCCTCAGTCATCTCTACCTTTCTCCAGCATGTGTGCAGGGAACAGACTGTGGTCTTTGCATGGACATGGTTAGTTCTGGAAACCTGGGATTCTTTCCCTTCTGCCTATTCTAGGAGCACAACCCGGCACACTGAGTCTTAGAGTTCCTGCTAGCGGCTAATTGTCCCAGTCCCTGAAAACATGTCTATAGAAAGTCCACCGCACTCCACAAACCTAGTGGTCCCATTGAAAAATGCTTACTACCAAGCACACGGTGAAACAGAGCCCAAATCTGCAGATTCCTTTCCGCGTAAAGATTGATAAAAGGCCCCTATGATTCGTGGAAACCCCGGAGCTATAGCTGATTGGTGCGGAAATAATGAATGCCTGAAATGACTGTTTTATGAACAACTTTGTAAATCACAATGTGTAAATAAATTTTAATTTAAAACAGTCAAATTATTTTAGACAGTCATGGTTCAATAATTACTTCTTGCCCCTGTGTGGGGGCAAGGTCCCACCCACCACAGGACATGTCCCCCCTCGACACCGCCCCCATAAGCACAGGCATGCAGCAGCCAGAGCAGGGTCAGGGTCAGGAAACCCCATGCCACCTGCGCAGGCCAGCCTCACTCCTCATCCCTCCTGGACCACAGGAGGCTCAGGGCCTCCAGGAGGCTCCACCTCCTTGGGGATCTTGGTGAGCCGGGCTGCCTCGAGGCCAGACATGGTGGGCATCTTTTTCAGTGCAAGAGCCAAGACAATGAAGGACCTGTACCCCCCCCTCTGCATGGCTCAGAGCAGCTCTGGGATGCAGTACTGCGGGCGGGAGAGCGAGGACGGAAAATGCTCTTCCTCTTGAGTGCAAAGTGAGCCCAAGTCTACAACAGCGATGGACGCTGCATGACTCCATCACATTTTTGTTTGTGTTGGGTGCCACCTGGATATGCTTAGAATGTGCTCTTGCTTCTCAGCAAAGGAATCACAGCTACTAGAGCTCACGGGCCATCCAGGGCGCCAGAATGGACCTGACCAGGCCACCTGCAAAACACCGTAGTATCTTTCCTGACCCCCTCCACACAACGTCTTCTCTCTAAGCCTGATTTTGCCCAGTTTATAAAAACCAGTGACTACTATCAGGGCCAGAGTGATAGAACAGTGGACAGTGAATTTTGCTTTTCACACAGCTCTCACTATTTGATTTGAGAATCCAGTCTGGGCCAGTAGACTTTGCCCTAACAAATCAAATTGATTGAGCATTTCCTAAGTCTTTATTATATAACGATTTGAGACAAGGAAGGGCCAGATGTACTGAATTGAGGGGGCTACAATGGCTTGGTATGTGGGAGGGGCGGGGATAGTAGGGCGGGGCTGTTTACTGTCTCTGTTTCCACAGGGCAATTCTCTTATGGAGATTGACTATTGAGACACTAAGTCACCCGAAACAGCTATACCGCTTTTCTCTTTCTCTTGCTACTTTTACATATTACACAATGAAGTTTACATTTTATTTATTTTTTACGAATTTCTTTTCATTTTACTTTTTGTGTCGCACCCGGGAATGCACAGGGGTTAGTTACTCCTGTCTTTGCACTCTGTAATTACTCCTGGGAGTGCTCACGGAGCCACATAGGATGCTGGGAATCAAACCTGGTCAAACGAGTGCAAGGCAATTGCAGTCCCCGATGTACTTACGCACCAACCGTGAATTGAAAAAGTGTTTATTTTCATCATGGATTCTTTTTCATCTGCATATTTTTGTATCCATACTCGCAGTGATTTTGTATCTCCTATCTTTGGTTTCAGAGCAAGAGGACACATGGTGCACTTCACTGTGAAATGCTCTTCGATGAAATAAACTAATTTGGAGAAATATTTGTCTCCGGTTGTGACTACCACTGTTCAGGTTACTGTGGCCTGGTCAAATACCAGGAGCCATGGGCAACCTGCTCATTGTCTTGTTGTTGGCCCTCCTCGGCTTATTGCAGTGGGATTAGGAGTGCAAAAGGGGCTTGGGTGGACTGTGGATCAGGAACTCAGACCCAGACCAAGGGTGAGTCATAACCCCACTGAGCAAGTACCGAAGTTTCAGTCCTCTCTACCTTCATCCTGCATGTGAGAAGAAGGACCTGTGGCCTTGCATGGACATGGTGAGATCCGGAGGACCTGGGCCCCCCTCTCTGCTGCCTGTCTGGAAGCTCATAGCTCTGCTCACCGAGGGCTAAGTGGGAGTTCCTGCTGGTGGCTTGAAGTGCCAATCCTCTAAAACACGTCTGGAGAAAATCCACCCTACCACTCACATCCAGTGGTCCCTTTCAGAAATACTTCCCACTTACCCACTGTCTGTAAAACAGCAGAAATCCTCACATTCCTTCCTCTGTAAGATTGACTCAGGCCACCTGGACTTGGACGCTCTGAGCTACATCTGATTGGTGCAAAAACAATGAATGCCTGAAAGAAGTCTATTATAAACAGCTTAGACCAAATCCAGAGTTTAAATGAAGTTTAAACAGAAATTGAAATATCACTCCAAAATATCATGTTAAAAAATTGAGAGTTTTCCCAGGTGAACGGTCCACTCTTGCTCTGTCATCCCGTTGTTCATTGACTTGCTAGAGTGGGCCCGAGTAACATCTCATAGTGAGACATGTTGTTACTGTTTTTGGCATGTCGAATATGCCACGAGTACAGTGGATAGGGCATTTGGCTTGCAGGTGGCCGACCCGGGTTGATTTCTCCTTCCCTCTCGGCAAGACTGGAAAGCTACGAGAGTTTCCTGCCCACATGGCAGAGCCTGGCAAGCTAGCCGTGGCGTATTCGATATGCCAAAACCAGTTTCAACAAATCTCACAACGGAGACCTTACTGGTGCTGGCCTGAGCAAATCGATGAACAATGAGAGGACAGTGCTAGAGTGTTAGGGTGTCCAGATGAAGGTGCACATTCCCACCACGGGTGATGCCAAACCCTCATATCCCTGCCCCCAGTCCAGAGCAAGGCAAAGGTCTGGAAGCCCGGTGTCACTTACCTCAGACGATTCCAACTCTACAGACACCTGTGCCTCAGAGGAGGCTGAGGGTCTCCAAGAGGCCCCACCCTTCGAGACGGGAAGGGCGGGGCTGCCCTCAGCCAGACAGGGTGGGGCTCTTCCTCAGCGCAGGAGCCAAGCCAATGAAGGGAACAGACTGAACTGTGTCCCTCATAAGGGGTGAGAGCAGCTCTGGGATGGAGGGGTGTGGGCAGGAGTGAGAGCCGGTAAAATGCACTTGCACTTGAGAGCAAAGTGGACCCAAGTCTACAACAGCAATGGACTCTGCATGACTCCATCTCATTTTTGTTCCTTTTGAGTCCCACCTATGGGTGCTCAGAACATATTTCTGCGTCTGAGCGAAGGAATTACTCCTCCTAGTGCACAGGGGCCATTCTCGCGCCAGATAGGTCATGGCCATGTCACCTGCAAGATACCGTACTATCACTCCTAACCCCCTCCACGAAATGTCTTCTCTCTAAACCTCTATTTGTGCCTAGATGATAAAGATTTTAGGCCTTTATCAATAAGGGTCGAAGTGATGGAACAGAGGGTAGAAATTTGCCTTGTTCACAGCTGTCCCAATAATTCCCAGCATCCAGTCCGGTCATTCGAAAACCGCCAGGAGTGATTTCTGTGTGCAAAACTAGGAATGAACCACGAGCCCCGCCGGATTAGATCCCCTGCCAAAAAGAAAAGAATAGACTTCATCAAAGCTATCTCAAGGTACCCAGCTGCGATGGAAATGTGCGACCCTCTGAGGACAGCTGCCCTGCGCCTTTGGGTTCATGAGTACCGTTAGTATGAAGAAAAATGTACTTCTGCCTATTGAAGTCTCTGTTTCACCCGGTGGGCCAAGAACTCACCAGCCAGGGGTCCCAAGACACGCCCCCAAGATGCGTGGTCAACCAAAAAGTGCCAGTTTGGAGTCCCGTACGTCCCGCGAGACCAGGGGGCTATTAAAGGCCAGCCAAGCACGGCCCACTCTCAGTGCAGACGCGTCCACTGAAGGCCTCGCTGCTCCGTGCCCTCGCTGCCTCGGCTGACAAGGTGAGTCTGCAACTTGAATCTCGGGGTAGGGTGTGCTAGATCCTGAGGCGGGAAATTATATGGTGGAGGTCTCTCGCGTAGGGGGGTTCCCTGCTCTAAGAGGAGGGAATTAAGGCATACCAGAGGGGTGGCCAGATCTGGGTTGTATAGACTGAGCGTTTCCCAAGTGCTCACCCCGTGCTTGGTCACTTTGCTTCAGCCTGCAGTGGGGATGTAGGGGTCACGGTTCTGGCTAACCGGTTGTTTCCTGGAATCTCTCCGTGGATCTGAAAGTTGGATAGCTGGTCCACATCTCCCCAGAATACTCTTGCCCTCAGGAACTAGCAAACTCGGTGGAAAAGGTAGGACTGAGAACTAGTAACTGGGAGGTATGAGGACTGGGAGGGGTGTGAGAGGAAAATGAGGCTGAGGGAGGCTGGGAATTCTGGAAGGGATTGAGCATGCCCTGAATGTCATAGTTGTCAGGTTTAATGTCCCCACAGTGCTGGGTATGATGCTGGGTTCCAGTTCAGTATGGTAGAAAGCTAGAAATAAGGAGGAGAAATGAAACTTACCTGCTGGCATGTTCCCAGGATCACGAAGATCCTAGGAGATGCTTAACCATGGCTCCTCGAAAATGGGAGCCTCTGCCAGTTGCCCAAATGTGACGAGAAAGCTATCATCTGAGGAGTGGGGAGCTATTCTCTCTCTGCCCCTAAGTTGAATTAGAGATAGCACTTGACTCGCAGGTTGTGGACAGACTTCCTTGCCGGGGTCCTAGTTTGATCCCAGCACCCTTGGTCTCACTAAGGGCCAATAACTAGACTTTGCTCGGGCAAATCAAATTGACTTAGCATTTTCGAAGTTTTCTCTAATATATATATATATACACTTAAAAATATAAGTATCTGTGACAAAGATGGGCCAAGAGTATTGGTACTGAGGGGGCTCCAACAGCCTGATATGTGGGAGGGGCGTTGTGTGTAGGGTGGGGCTGTTTACTGTCTCTAAGTGTCCACAGGGCTTCTCTGTTCCAAATTGAACCGGAACTCCCGTCTTCCACTAGTCTCAGAGTTTTACCAGGTACTTGATACCCCTATATCAACCAGATTGATAGATTGATTGATTGATTGCCATTCGAACTGGGGTCCTAAAATGCAAGAAAATTGCTCTACCACTGAGCAAAGTCTCAGATGTCAAGAAAAGTAGTTACTTTCAGTTTCTCTCTCTCTCTCTCTCTCTCTCTCTCTATTTTCTTTGATGGTCAGGATGGGTAATTTAGTTCCAGTACTGGATAGAGTTTATCCAGGGACAGAATCCAAGTTCCAGTACTGGATAGACCTTATCCAGGGACAGAATCCAAGTTGATGCAGGATATGAAACCCAGGGTTTCCTCTCTGAAGTGAGTGCCCTGCCTGCTTCACTGTCTGATAATAGTGACCATTTGCATTTAAGTTAGGTAGCAAGCACTCAACCCCACCTTGAATTTCCACACACATTGTCAGAGGCCAGGGTCCAGACTGCCCTGTACACTGCTGGGACGCCATAGAATAGGAGCGGAAATGTTTCAGAAGTATCACTCTGAGCACATTGGAGCGCACACGGGATGGATTCAGTGCAGAATCCGGGAAGGGTGTGAAGAGAAAAAGGTGGGGTGTCAAGAAAAAGTAAGCGATCCGGCTAGGAAAGCATCCATAGAGAGGAGGGGGAGGGACTGAGTGGACTGAGGTTACATTGGACACTGACATATCTCTGATTGTTGTCTCTTTATTTTCAGTATTCTACCATGGAGGACAACAGCCAAGAGAGGACCCCAGACATCTTCCATGGTCTCTTTGAGAGTCTTGAGGAGTTTCTCGAGACCTATGAGGTGGACGATCCAGCGGTGCCTCAGCACCAGCTCTGTGCTGCCCTGGCTCCCTGGAGTCCAGCCAGCCCTAAGGCCCCTGAGGGTCAGGACAGCTTCCTCGATCAGCTCCTTGAGGAGCTGCAGACGCCTGGGCCTCCCGATTCCCAGGCACAGGCAGGCCCACAGAAGCCGACCCAGAACCAAGTCAGCGCTCTGGATCCGCTCCTCCACGTGCCCACAACCTCTGTTTCACTCACCCTTGAGGAGCCAATTGAGGACAAGGACAGTGAACTGGACCAGTTCCTTGAGGAACTGATGGACGTGCCTTCCTGGGAGAAGAACACGAGCTGCTCTGCTCTGAGCAATCCCACCGCTGCCTCCCAAAGGACACCTGACACAGACGTGCTGAAGACCTTCAATGGGGACCAGACCCTGCCTAAAAACTCTACAGAGATTTCTGGAGGTGAGCAGACCCCTAGACAGATCAAATCGTCCCACTGTGGTGCCCCTGGAATCCATGGGATCCAGATGTCTTTCTCAGGAGGTCAGACCCTGCATGGGATCCAAAGACCTTTCCGTTCGGGCAGTGGGACCCAGATGCCCATCGCTGGTGCCCAATCCCCTTGGGAGAACATGACATGCTACTCTGGGGACCAGGCACAGTGTGGGAGCCAGATGGCTCCCTCTGCTCACCAGAATGAAAACGTGAGGCAAATCACTTCTAGAGTGGACAAGTTCATCCCACAGGTAAGGAACCAAATAATTTCCCAATTGGATATTGGAAAAAGTGTGTTCCATTTGTATTTTTCTAACACTCTGTGGCAATCCCAGAAAGACTCTGATCTTAGTTTTTCTTGTGCTCTGACATTCCTACTGTACTGCTCTGGGGACCATAGAGAGTGCCAGGATTAATTTCAGTGTGGCCCCGTGCAGAGCATGTTTCCTGCCCACTGGACCATCTTACTGGCCCCTCTAAAGATTCGATTTTGAGTGATGTGATCCCTATGGATCTCCACCCATACTGTTCAAAGCCAGGGTTGGTACAGTCTTCCCACTGCACTGGTAGACCCCCTTGACACAGCAAAAGTTTCATTTCAGTGCGGTCAGTCTGGCCACATGTGGGGGCACACACAGTGGAGTCAATAAAGGATCTGAGGAAAGTAGAAAGAAAAGTATGGGTTGTCAAGCAAGATAGATGGGGAAGTGGGCTAGGAGACCATGATCAGGATTGAGGGGAGAAATGCAGAATTGGATTGAGCTGAGCACGTGTCTGATTTTGTTCTTTTTGCTGTTGTTGTTTAGGATTCTAGTATGAAAGACAAGAGCCAAAAGATGACCGCTGACATCTTTCGTGAGAATCATGAAGACATAACCCAGACCTGTGAGGCAGGAGATCCAGCTGTTCCTGATCCTGAGCTCTGTGGTCCTCTGACTCCCCAGGGCCCAGCAAGAACACAAGAGGCCCTTGAAGGGCAGGACATTCTCGATCAGCTCCTTAGGGAGCTGCAGATCCCCAGGCCTGTCACACTCCAGGCTCAGGGCAGCCCAAATGAGCCATGTCAGAACCAGGCTAATCATCCAGATACAGTCGCTGAAGGGACCCAATTCTCTCAGTCTCTGACTCTCCAGGGCCGAGGAACTCCAAAGGTGCCAACTGAAGACAAGGACAGTGCGCTGGACCAGCTCCTCGAGGAGCTGATGGAGACGACTTCTCGGGAGCAGAACATGAGCTGCTCTGCTCAGAGCAATCCCACAGTTGCCGCCCACATGTCTCCTGACGCAGACATGCTGAAGACCTTCCATGGGGAACAGACCCTACAAGAGTGTGCCACCCAGAAACAGGGGAGTGAGCAGACCCCATGTGTGTACAGCATGCCATACACTGGTACCCAGATAACAAATGGAATCCAAATGCCCATGGTTGGTGTCCAAACGCTATGGGGAAATCAGATACTTTCCAGTGGATACCAGACACCAAGTGGGAGCCAGATGTCTCTCACTGGACAGCAGACTGTATTTGGGACTCCAGTGTCCATGAACACGAACCAGTCCTACTGCGGGAACCAGATGGCTTTCACTGGTGCCCAAATATTAATGGTGAATCAGGTGCCATTCAGCGGGGTCCACACCATGAATGGGAACCAGATGCCCCATTCTGGAGTGCCGATGATCCCAGTGACAGGGCTCCGGACAATGACATTCATCAGTGACCAGACCTCCACTGGCAGTCAGCCTGTGTCTCAGAGTGGCACCCAGAGCCTCTATGGCATCCAGATGGTGCCACAGGGATCGCCACTGCCACAATCAGGATTCCTGTATGCAAGTGCCCCTCTGGCGCAAGGACCATCCCTGGAATCAGAGCGGCCAAAGAAGCGCCAGAGGAGAGAGTACATCATAAACTCGGATGGTCTGAAGCGCTATGTGTGCCCTTTCCAGGGCTGCGGGAAGGAGTACAACAAAGCTTCCCACCTGCGAATCCATGAACGAGTCCACACTGGTGAGTAGGAACAACTGACACTCAGTTCAGATTGTTGATCCTCCCTTTACGCTGGGTTTCTCTGGTGGCCTAGAAAAGGTTGAGAGATGAGAGGGGAAGTGCCCGCGGTCCTAGGGGGAGCCTAATTATGGCCAGAGTCCTGCTGGCTGGTCTCTGTGGAGTTGACTGTGGGCGGTTGGGACATGGAGAGATTGGTTTGCCCTTTGGGGCTCATCTTGACCTTGTCTCTCGGGCACAGATACCCCTTCACCACAATTTTCTCCCTGCTCTGACTCTCTGAGCGCTCTGGGTGTCCCTTACCCTCTTCCAGTTTTCCTCTTTTTCCAGCTCATGCAGTCTTTCTCTTCCTCTCTCCTACACATCTTCCAGTCTGCTCAGCTGCTCCCCTTACCCATGCTCACACCATTTTCTGCTCCATGCATTCATGCCTGATGCATAACAAGTGACACATCTCTCTCTTCCAGGAGACAAGCCCTATGTGTGCGACGTGAAAGGGTGTCCGTGGAAATTCCCCCGCTCCGATGAACTCAGAAGACACAAGAAGACGCACACTGGAGAGCGTCCCTTCCGCTGTCCTCAGTGTCCCATGGACTTTGCCCGAGCTGATCATTTAAAGCAGCATGCAAGAGTGCACAGATAATGCTTGTCCATGAACTATACACTCAACAGCCTCGTCTCCCAGTGAAGACTTTTCTTGGCAATTCACACTAAGCTATACATATTGAAGATGATATTATGACATCTTATTTCTCTTGTTACTGTTTTTGGCAACTGTGCCACACCCTGAGGTGCTCAGGAGACTGTGAGGTACTGGAGACTGAGTGTCGGATTCCTGTTGCAGAGCATGGCACTCCACCCTCTGAGCCAGAACTCTGATCTACTGTAACACTTTTATTTTAAAGAGTTGACGTCTTCATGAATACTTTTATGAGATACTTATATGACTTTCGATGGACACCGAATCATGAACTGTACATTGACTTTTTTGTATGTGAAACTGAAATTCAATGTATTTGTAAGGGATTTCAATTCATTTTTAATGGTCTACTTTAGGTTGGGCCTGTTTTTGCCGCGCTGCCTTGCACTTTCTTAGCCCTAGTTCCGTGCTCTAATGGCGGTGCTCAGGCCCTCGTATGCCTTTGCGGGATCGACTGTGCTTTTCCATGTGCAAGCCAGTTGCCTTCCCTGCTGGACTATCTCGCTTGTAGACCCCTTTTCTGATATCATTTATTTTTATATCTGTACTCATGTTTTTTTTGTATTTTCTTATTCTCAGGTTAAGAGAGGACACATGGTGCCCTCCAGTGTGTAATGCTCTTCGAGGAAATAAACAAATTTTGAGGATGAGTTGTCTCCTGTCGTGACTATGACTGTTCAGGTCACCGTGGTCTGGTCAAATGCCAGCGCCATGGGCTACCTGCCCATTATCTTGTCTTTTCCCTCCTCTGTTTATGTCTGCGGGGTTTTGAGATCTAAAGGGGCTTGGGTGACCAGTGGGGACATGTCGCGCGCCGCTTCGACCAGCGAAGAAACACGCAGCCAGGAGATTCTTCTTGCAGCGATTGATTCAGGGGCCTTCTCATGCATTAGGGAAGAAGGGGAACGGGAATGAGAAGGAACGAGGGGGAGGGACGAGGCGGAACCGACTAGCTAGGCAGCTTCCCCCCTTATATACCTCTTGCTGCTTGTTTACGCCCAAGTGTCTGCAGCTGAGAGACTAGTTACAGCCCGTGGGCGTGACAAGACATCCTGTTTCCTTATAGGTGTTGTCTACGAAGCACGGTGCAATTAACAAGAAACAGGTGTCCACGAAGCACGGTCCCGTGGAGGCTCTCCACAGCTCCCCCTTTTTGTTTTAGAACAGCAAGTCTGCGTAGCGACCTCGGCCCCCTTGGCCTTACCCGTCATTGGGAGCCCTCTCGCTTGTAGGTCCCTGTCTTAGGTTGGTCCAAGGGTCAGGTGGGGTATAATGCACCCTTTCAAACTCCTCAACTACAGGAGGTCCCCTGCAGTTAAGGGCTCTCAGCTGCATAATACTTTTGCTACATCCGGCTAGACCTGATTGTTCGAAGCGAGATTATTGTTTCAGAGTTGCAAGCCAAAGCTGCGGGGATTGCTGTGCTTCAGGGCCGCAAATGCCTGTAAATACCATGCCTTTGTAAGTAGTTGTTCTTGCTGCATTTTGTATAGACACCAGGCAAAAACCAAAGCAGCGAGAAGCAATAAGGATAGTACTGCTCCCACCCCCGCCCACTCTTTGATAAAATGGAGGGGACTTTCTACTCTGGTTTCATCAAGATGGGTAAGGAAGGGGAGAATCTATGCACAGGCTTCAGAGCAGGCCATGTTGTAGCAATGGCCCAGGAAGCTGCTTCTTCAGCTCGTCTCGTCACAGGAATCAGGCTGAGCAGGAGCACCAGTTTCCACATCTTGGTCTACTGGGGGCGCGGTCTTCCGTGTCAGGCGTTCAGGAATCCACACTGGTTCTACCCTGTCCTGTGGAAAGACACAAACAGAACCCCTGGACCAGGTTAACACGGGGTCCGGGCCGTGCCATTCACCAGAAAGGATATCCTTCCATTTAACATATCCTTGGCACACAGGGATCTTTGAAGAGTGCCTATCTGCAGGGGAGGTGCCCTTATCATCAATAATAAAAGAAATTTACAGTAAAAAGTGCAATAGAGGTTCTTTCTCGAGGGGGCCGTCCCAGCCCAACCCCCCCCCCTTTTTGTTTTATTAAGCATGCTTTAAGGGTGGAACGGGCACGCTCAACAATGCCCTGCCCTTCTGGGTTATACGGGAGGCCGTGAGATAAAGAGACTCCCATCTGGGCACAAAATGCGGTGAATTTTGCAGAGGTGTATGCCGGACCGTTATCTGTTTTCAGTTGGGCTGGGATGCCCCAGGCTGCCCATTCTTCAAGGCAATGAGAGATAACATTTGTGGAGCGCTCTCCAGGAAGGGAAGTGGCATGAATGATACCGGAGCACGAGTCCACGGATACATGGAGATATCTGAGCCTGCCCAATTCGAGAAATGTGTAACATCCATTTGCCAAATGTGTAAAGGCACAAGACCACGAGGGTTTATGCCCATGGAGGGGGCAGGAAGAAAAGGGACACAGTGTGGACAATGCAAAACAATTGCCCGAGCTTCGGCTCGAGGGATTTGAAATCTATGTTGAAGGGTCCGAGAAGAAACATGGAAGCGGTCATGAAAATTTTTTGCTAATTGTAAAGGGGACTGGATAATAAAACAAGATGGTCTAGTGAGTGCATCAACATAAGCATTGCCTTCTGCTAAGGGACCCGGAAGGCCTGTGTGAGAGCGGATATGTGTGACAAAAAATGGTTTTTCCCGGGTCCAAAGAATTTGTTGTAAAGCAGATAACAAGGAGGCTATCGAACTGGAGGCCTTTATGGATCCTGCCACCTCGAGTGAGCAAAGAGCATTTACAACGTATCGTGAATCAGAGATCAAATTGAAAGTAAAGGGGCAATGCTCAAACACTGTCAAGACAATGCGAAGTTCCACAACTTGAGGGGACGTAGTTGGAAATTGCATACGAATAGGATCCTGACCCTCTATCATATAAGCCCCCCAGCCTGTACTTGATCCATCAGTATAGATGTCTGGAGCATCCCGAAGGGGTACATAAGAGGTGACTTTGGGGAAAATTACCGGATGGGTTTTAAAGAAGGTCATTAGTGGATGTTTGGGATAATGCTTATCAATAATATTGGGAAAAGAAAATCGGAGAATCGCCCGATCATCGTGTAAGTTACACCAAGAAACTATTTTAGTGGAATTATAGGGGGTTATAAGAGTATCTGGAAGTTTTCCAAAGTATTGCAAGCAGTCCTGAATTCCAATCATAGCCAAACAGGCTACAGCTGCAGGGTATAACTCCACAGCTTTTGCCGGAGAGACCCTAGGATGAATCCACAGAAGGGGTCCCTCCTGCCATAGGACTGCAGTAGGCTGCCCATATGTTGGAAGCACACAAAGTAAAATGGGAAACTCAGGATGCACGCGTGTTTTGCTAGCAGCGGTAAGAGCTTGCTCAATTTTGCAAATTCCATTAGGAAAGTGCGCCAGTCCAAGGACTGTCCGGGCGTCAACACCGCTCTAGCCACCTGTTGCCAATCATTTGGGGTCATACAATATCTGAATAAGCCTTCTACTTGAGTTAAAGTAAATGCCGCATTGGCTCCATGCATCTTTACTGATTCTGCCAAGGACTTAATTATTTTAAAATCTAGGGGCTCGTGATATCGCTGTTGATTATTATCTTCAAAAACAGGATAAGTTAACTGCAACTCTCGCCTAACCTCTAACCAGAGCTCGGGTTTTGCGAAGGAAAGCCCGCCTCCCTGTTTGTTAAGATAAGGGGGCGGATCCTAGAGCCCTTTAGCGGCAAGTATCGGTCACTATCATGTGTCGCAGCTTCCTCCTCAATAGAGGGGTCAGAATCCCCATTAGCCCGTCCCTGCTGAAATTGACGTAGCGAGGGATAAAGAGACGGACGGGTCATGGACGGTTCTCGGGGCCTTCCTCTCTTTTTTGGGGGCGCATCCCTGTATCAGTGGGGTTCCCCTAGAGGCCTCGCTTTCCACGTCCGAACCATCCTCTAGCTCAGAGGCTACAATGCCATGACGGCTGCCTCTGTCCGACAGTTCCTCCCTCATCCCCTCTAACGCTTCCTGTCCCAGTTGTACGTCCTTACCGCACTTCTGATCCTCTAAACTTCTGACGAACTTATTAAAAGCGAAAGGGGGGCGCAGCTCCTTAATGTAGCCATAGAAAGCAGAAGCGAAAAGACAGAAGGAGAGGCAAATAAAAACCCAACCTGCAAGAAAAACATACACATCCATCCCACTCATCCCACTAGCCACAATTTCCGTGGACTTTATCGTCCTGGCTCACCACAGGAACTTCATCGCCCTGACTCACCATGGGAACTTCATCGCCCTGAATCGCAGCAAGTTCTGGATCGACCGGAGGGTGCTGGAGGTCGGGTTCCCCGTACGGGCCACCAGCTGTCGCGCGCAGCTTCGACCAGCGAAGAAACACACAACCCGGAGATTCTTCTTGCAGCGATTTATTCAGGGACCTTCTCATGCATTAGGGAAGAAGGGGAACGGGAAAGAGGAGGAACGAGGGGGAACCGACCAGCTAGGCAGCTTCCCCCCTTATATTCTTCTCGATGCTTGTTCGCGCCCAAGTGTCTGCAGCTGATAGACTAGTTACAGCTCGTGGGCGTGACAAGACATCCTGTTTCCTTATAGGTGTTGTCTACGAAGCACGGTGCAATTAACAAGAAACAGGTGTCCACGAAGCACGGTCGGGTGGAGGCTCTCCACAGGGACAGGTACTCAGACCCAGGCCAAGGCGGAGTCATAGCCCCCCTAGTCCTCTCAAGTGCCTCAATCCTCTCTATCTTGCTCCTGCATGTGTGCACGAAATACTTGACCTTTGCAAGGACCTGGTGTGATCTGAAGGACCTGGCAACCCTCCCTCTGCCTGATCTGGGAGCTTAGAGCCCTGCCCTCTGAGGGCTAAATGGGAGTTCCTTCAGGTGCCCAATTGTACCA
Source organism: Sorex araneus (assembly GCF_027595985.1). Classification (NCBI taxonomy): domain Eukaryota; kingdom Metazoa; phylum Chordata; class Mammalia; order Eulipotyphla; family Soricidae; genus Sorex; species Sorex araneus. The sequence goes on along the minus strand of NC_073306.1, from coordinate 31,523,730 downwards.
ATTCCTGAAAAAAATTTTTTTGGAAAATCTTCCCTTTCCTTAAAACTAGTGGTCCCTTTGAAAAATACGTTACACCCACCCCAACTCTGAAACAGAGCACAGATCTGCAGAAATTCTTTCCCTTTAAAGACTGACTCAGGCCTGTATGATCTTGGAGACCCCGGAGCTGCAGGTGATCGGTGCAGGAGAATGAATGTCTGAAACAACTGTCTTCTAAACAACTCCGTCAATCCCAGTGTTAAAATTACATTTAAATTAAATAGTAAAATTATTCCAGACAATGCTGTTTCAATCATTAGGACACTTTGCCCAGGTGAGAGGGAATATTCCTACCATGGGAGAAGCCTGCCTGCAGTCCAGAGCAGTGCCAGGGTCTGGAAGCCCAGTGTCATGTGCCCCAGTTCAGCCAAACCCCTCAAAACCCATGCCTCACCACGGAGGCTCAGGGTCCTCAGGAGGCTCCGCCCTCTTAGAGACCTGGGAGGGCGGGGCTGCCCTCAGGCCAGACAGGGTGGGGATCTTTGTCAGTGCAGGAAGCAGGCCAGTGAAGTACCCAGACACACCTGGTCCATCTGCAGGGTTGAGAGCAGCTCTGTATGGAGGGGTGCGGAGAGGATACAGAGCAGGAAACACGCTCGATTCCACCTGAGCGTAGAGTGGACTCATGTCCAGAATAGTGATGGACCCTATGGGACCTCATTACATTTTTGTTTGTTTTGCATCACCACTTGAGGTGCTCAGAACTTAAAACTATCTTTGAACTAAGTGTTCACTCCAGCTAGGGCTCGTACTCTTCCAGGTTGCCGGATACGATCTGTGCAAGCCACCATCGAAACATTGTAGAATCTTTCCTGACCCCCTCCACAAAACATCTTTTTCTAAACCTCTGTTTGCCCAGCCGATACAGACCATTTTGGTCCTTTATCAGGGCAAAATGATAGAAAAGTGGGGAGGGCATTTGCCTTGCTCCCAGCCTTCTCAATTTGATCCCAGCATCCAGTATGGTCATTCGTGCAGCACGAGGATTGATTCCTGAGAGCAGAGTGGGGAGTAAGCGAGGAGCATCGCAGGGTTTGGTCCCCTGGCATAAAGACAAGACCTGTAGCACTGTAGCACTGTAGTCCCATTCTTCAATGAAATGCTCGAGCGGTCACCAGTAACGTCTCCATAGTGATACTTGTTGTTACTGTTTTTGGCATATCGAATATGCCACGGGTAGGTTGCCAGGCTCGGCGTGTGGGCAGGATACTCTCGGTAGCTTGCTGGCGTCTCTGAGAGGGATGGAGGAATTGATCCCAGTCGAACTTGTGTAGGGAAAACGCCCTACCATTGTGCTTTCACTCCAGTTCTCAAGGTATCTCATGGGACCCTGCTGAGATGGAACTGTCCAATTCAGAAACTGAAAAGGTATCTCGTTTGGTCCTTTACTTTCGGCACACATCTCCTTTCATGAAATATTCCTCCAAGCATCATTGACATGGTGATCCCTTCTTTATTTCTGCTGCCTCCTTCTCTTTTCTTGAGACAGGCTTTCACCTTTGAAGCAACATTGAGTCTACTGTTTGGGTGTCAGTCTCAAAATAGGTTGTTTTTTTTTTTAATATTCCACAAGTGAGTTCAGTAATTCTATGTCTGTCCCTCTCCTTCTGACTCATTTCACTTAGCATGCTACTCTCCACGACCATCCATTTATAAGAAAATTTCATAACTTTATCTTTCCTAACAGCTTCATAAGTATTCCATTGTGTAGATGTACTAAAATTTCGTTAACTGTCGTCTGTTCTCGGGTATTCGGGTGGTTTCCAGATTCTGGCAATTGTTAATAGTGTTGCAATGAACATACAGGTGCAGATGTCAATTCTACCTTGCTTTAACCGCAGGATAAGAAAACATTTCCTATTCTAATCTCTGCACTGTTTTACCTATCTTCTCCTGTATCGAGAGATCATGGCCCTTGTGCTTTTCATTGCTGAAATGATCAATCACAAGGGAAATTGGGGTATGCTGAGTCTGACCCATAATGAAAGCACAAGGGGAGTCAAGAGCAGAGTCACACGATGACACAATACACCAGACGTCCACATTATCTGACACGGAAATGACCAACATACAAGCAGTGAAAAAATGCCAGTCATGTACACAAAAACCTTTAGAGATCTGAATCCCCTGAGAAGCTACCTAACGGATTGCAAGTAGTTCTTGCAGTCCCAAAGTGTCAGGGACGTCTCCCTTCACACTCAGCTCTTGTTGACCTTCCAATGCAAAGGGAGGAGTGAGAGGCCATGTAAATTGTCTGACGGTCATCAAATCCCTCCTCTTACTCAGGCCCTTCAGTCTCAAGGAGACTGCCTCTGAAACTCAGGACTCTCAGTCTCAGTGAAACTACTCCTGATTTCCTTCACTCAGGCCTCTCGTTCTCAAGGAGACCGCCCCTGAGTGACCACGGAATTTTGTTTTCTTTTAGAACCTCCGTACTGTTTTAAGATCTGTGTATGTTCATTCAAGACCTCAGAAGAGCCCCCAAATGATGTAGCCCGGCTTTCGGGTCACAAATAGTGATGCTAGTTCTCTTCCTTTCCTATCTGTATACACTCGATATCTATTTCTTGCCTAACTGCTATGGTCAGAATTTCCAGTACTATATTGAATAGTATCCCAGAGACGAATCTAAAGAGCTATGCAGGAATATCCCATCTCACTCAAGTGAGAGAAGGAATCCGGAGTTCTGACTTCCATCGACTGTCAAGAATCAGGACGCTGTCTCGTTTGCCAAGGCATCAAAAATCAGATGGGACAGACATGTAATGAGATTCAAAGGCAACCGCTGGACTAGAGCTGTTACCGACTGGATTCTACTGGACATCAGAAGACCGCGTGGCCGCCCACCAACTAGATGGTCAGATTTCTTCGTCAAATCCCTGAATGAACGGTCTGAGACTCTTCCTGTTCCTGGAGCAAGCAGATATCCTTGGGCTGCACTAGCACGCGACAGGGACAAATGGAGACGTTCCTGGCACCCGCTCGAGCAAATGAAGTTCAACGGGACGATAAGTGATACAAGTGTTATTGAATAGGAGTTTGGAGGGAAGAAAGCTTGTCTTGTCTCTGATCTAAGAAGATAGGCCGTTAGGTTCTCCCCATTGAGAGCGATGCTTGCCATGCGTTTGTGGGAGATGGCTTTGACTCTATTGAGGAATATTCCTTTAATGCCCATTTTTCTGAGAGTTTTCAACATAAAGCGGAGCTGGATCTACTTAAATGCTTTCTCTGCATCTACGGACACGGTCATATGGTTTTTATCTTTTATTGATATGATGGTTTATGTTGATGGACTTGCGAATGTTAATCCATCCTTGAATCCCCGGGATGAGTCCATCTTGGTCATGGTGTATGATCTTTTTATGAGTCCATGGATTCTATTTGCAAGAATTCTGTTGAGGATCTCTGCATCTATGTTCATCAGATATATCTGACTTTAATACTCTTTCTGTGTGGTGTCTCTGTCTGATTTTGGTATCCGGGAGAATTTGCTTCATAGAAGCTGTTTGGAAGTATCTCCGATTCTTCAATTTCCTGAAAAAGCTTTAAAAAGATTGGAAGTCCTCATCAAAGACTTGGAAGTATTCACAAGTGAATCCATGTGGCACTCCTCTGTATATTCCTGTGGGGTTAGAAGTGCTAAATGGCTGAAGTGGCGTGTGGATACAGGTACTCAGACACAGGACAAGGCAGAGTCATAGCCCCTCTGAGCCGTCTCTGGTGCTTCAACCATCTCTACCTTCCTCCTGCATATGTGCACCGAAGGGACTGTGGACTTTGCATGGACATGGTCAGGTCTGGGAGACCTGGGCTTCTTTCCCTTCTGCCTGGTCTAGGAGCTCACGGGCCTGCCACTGATTCCAGAGTTCCTGCTAGCACCCAATTGTGCCGATCGCTGAAAAGACATCTAGAGAAAATCCAGCTCACTCCTCAAACCCAGTGTTCCCTTTGAAAAACACGTCTACCCGTCCATATCATGAATCAGAGCACAAGTCTGCAGATTCCTTTCCATGTAAAGATTGACTAAGGCCTCTGTGAACTCTTGGAGATCCCAGAGCGATAGCTGATTGGTGCGGAAGCAATGAATGCCTGAAACAACTATTTTATGAACAACTTTGTAAATCACAGTGTGTAAATAAAGTTTACTCGAACACAGTCAAATTACTCCAGACAATCATATTTCAATAACTACTTCTTGCCTCGGTGAGGAGGCAGGTTCCCACCACGGAGATGGTTCCCCTTGACACTCCCTCCAAACCACCACAGATCTGCCAGTAGACAGAGCGCAGCCAGGGTGAGGAAACCCAGTGTCACCTGCCCAGACCAAGATCACTCCTCAGCCCACCTGCCCCACAGGAGGCTCAGGGTCCTAGAAGGCTCAGGGCCCTGAGAGACCTCGGTGGACAGGGCTGCCCCAGGACAGACTGGGTGGAGATCTTTGTCAGTGCAGGAGCCAGGTCAATGAAGGACTCACACTCACCTGTGTCCCTTTGCTGGCTCAGCGCACCCCTGGAATGGAGCGGTGATGGCAGGAGAGCGAGCATGCAAAAGGCTCTACTATTGAGCGCAAAGTGGGCCCAAGTCAACAACAGTGATGGACGCTGCACGCCTCCATCACATTTTTGTTTGTTTTGGGTAGCACCTGGACATGCTCAGAAGTTACTCCTGGTGCCGTATTGGAGGCTCTTTCAGGGTCAGGGGAATGAGACCGATCATTGTTTCTGATTTTGGCATAGGAATAGAGCATGGGGAGTTTGTGAGACTCTCCTATGAAGGCAGGAAACTCTTGGTAGCTAGACAGGTTCCCGCAGAGGGAGAACTAGGCTATAAGATATCTTGCGACTGCCACATAAACTTACTCAAAAGCCCTCATGTGCATATAATATATGTTATGTATCTGCCTAATATAGATATTATATAAGGGCTATTATATTTTGAAATTATATGTCCATACTGGCCATCTGAAAAATATATAGTAACAACTTTTGCAGTCATTAAGAAGTAGTTTATTGGTAGAGCAATTGTCTTGCATGTCAAGACTTAGGTTTGGATTGCAAATAAAACATAAATAAGAAAATAAACGCAGAAAAAAATGTATTTTAGGTTCCATCGAAAACTCTGAGGTTACAGTGCAAAGGAAAATCCCAGGTTCAATCCAAAACAGAGATGTCCTGTGGAAACAGAGACAGTAAACAGCCCCGCCCTCCCGCCCCGCCCCCCCACATAGCAGGATGTTGTAACCCCCTAAGTATCAGTACTTCTGGCCCTTATTTGTCTCAAATCCTTATAAAATAAAGACTTTTAAAATGCTAAATCAATTGGATTTGCTAGAGCAAAGTCTACTGGCACACACTGGATGCTCAGATCGAACAGGGACAGCTGCATGCAGAGCAAATGCACTACCCAAAGTTCTATCACTCTGGCCTTTATAATGGTCTCTGGTCTTTATAAACTGGGCAAAATGAGGCTTAGAGAGAAGACTTTTTGTCGAGGATATCAGGAGAGATCATACAGTGTTTTGCAGGTGGCCTGGTCAGGTCCATTCTGGCACCCTGGATGGCCCCTGAGCCCTAGTAGGAGTGAGCCCTTTGCTCAGAAGCAGGAGTAAGTTCTGAACATCTCCAGGTGCTACCCAAAACAAACAAAAATGTGATGGAGGCGTGCAGCATCCATCACTGTTGTAGACTTGGGCGCACTCTGCGCTCAATAGAAGAGCATTTTGCGTGCTCGCACTCCTACCGTCACTGCTTCATCCCAGGGGTGCTCTGAGCCATGCAAAGGGACACAGGTGAGTGTGGGTCCTTCACTGACCTGGCTCCTGCACTGACAAAGATCTCCACCCAGTCTGTCTTGGGGGCAGCCCTGTCACCCAGGTCTCTCAGGGCCCTGAGCCTCCTAGGACCCTGAGCCTCCTGTGGGGCAGTGGGCTGAGGAGTGAGCTTGGTCTGGGCAGGTGACACTGGGTTTCCTCACCCTGGCTGCGCTCTGTCTACTGGCAGATCTGTGGTGGTTTGGGGGAGTGTCGAGGGGAACCATCTCCGTGGTGGGAACCTGCCTCCTCACCGAGGCAAGAAGTAGTTTTTGAAACATGATTGTCTGGAATAATTTGACTGTGTTCGAGTAAACTTTATTTACACACTGTGATTTACAAAGTTGTTCATCAAATAGTTGTTTCAGGCATTCATTGCTTCCGCACCAATCAGCTATCGCTCTGGGATCTCCAAGAGTTCACAGAGGCCTTAGTCAAACTTTACATGGAAAGGAATCTGCAGACTTGTGCTCTGATTCATGGTATGGGTGGGTAGACGTGTTTTTCAAAGGGAACACTGGGTTTGAGGAGTGAGCTGGATTTTCTCTAGATGTCTTTTCAGGGATTGGCACAATTGGGTGCTATCAGGAACTTTGGCCTCAGTGGCAGGCCAGTGAGCTACTAGACCAGGCAGAAGGGAAAGAAGCCCAGGTCTCCCAGACCTGACCATGTCCATGCAAAGCCACAGTCCCTTCCCTGAACACATGCAGGAGGAAGGTAGAGATGGTTGAGGCACCAGAGATGGCTCAGAGGGGCTATGACTCTGTTTGTCCTGGGTCTGAGTACCTGTATCCACACGCCACTTCAGCCCATTTAGCACTCCTAACCCCACAGGCATATACAGAGGAGTGCCACATGGATTCACTAGTGAATACTTCCAAATCTTTGATGAGGACTTCCAATCCTTTTAAAGCTTTTACAGAAAACTGAAGAATCGGAAACACTTCCAAACAGCTTCTATGAAGCAAATTTACCCGGAAACCAAAAGCAGACAGAGACACCACACAGAAAGAGTTTTTAAGTCAGATATATCTGATGAACACAGATGCAAAGATCCTCAACAGAATTCTTGCAAACAGAATCCAAGGACTCATAAAAAAGATCATACAACATGACCAAGTAGGACTCATCCCAGGGATTCAAGGATGGATTAACCTTCGCAAGTCAATCAACATAAACCATGATATCAATAAAATATAAACACCATATGACCATATCAGTAGATGCAGAGAAAGCACTTAACTAGATCCAGCGCCTGTTTATGATGTAAACTCTCAGAAAAATGGGCATTAAAGGAATATTTCTCGATAGAGTCAAAGCCATCTCCCACAAATGCATCGCAAGCATTGCTTTCAATCGGGAGAACCTAACAACTATCCTCTTAGATCAGAGACAAGACAACGTTTCTGCCCTTCAAACTCCTATCCAATATCACTTGTATCACTTGCATCACTTTTCGTCCCGTTGAACTTCATTTGCTCAAGCGGGTGCCAGGAATTTCTCCATTTGTCCCTGTCGCGTGCAATGCAGCCCAATGATATCTGCTCGCTCCAGGAACAGGAAGAGTCTCAGACCGTTCATTCAGGGATTTGACAAGAAATCTGACCATCTAGTTGGTGGGCGGCCACGCGGTCTTCTGATGTTCCGTAGAATCCAGTCGGTAACAGCTCTAGTCCAGCTGTTGTCTCTGAATCTCGTTACATGACTGGCCCATCTGATTTTTGATGCCTTGGCAAACGAGACAGCGTCCTGATTCTTGACCGTCAATTGAAGTCAGAACTCCGGATTCCTTCTCTCACTTGAGTGAGATGGGATATTCCTGCATAGCTCTTTAGATTCGTCTCTGGGATACTATTCAATATAGTACTGGAAATTCTGACCATAGCAGTTAGGCAAGAAAAAGATATCGAATGTATACAGATAGAAAAAGAAGAGCACTAGCATCACTATTTGTGACCCGAAAGCCGGGGTACATCATTTGGGGGCTCGTCTCAGATCTCGGATGAACATACACAGACCTTAAAACAGTACGGAGGTTCTAAAAGAAAACAAAAATCCGCGGTCACTCAGGGGTGGTCTCTTTGAGACCGAAAGTCCTGAGTGAAGGAAATCAGGAGTAGTTTCATTGAGACTGAGAGGCCTGAGTTTCAGGGGCAGTCTCCTTGAGACTGAAGGGCCTGAGTAAGAGGAGGGATTTGATGACCGTCAGACATTTTACATGGCCTCTGACTCCTCCAGTTGAACTGGAAGGTCAACACGAGCTGAGTGTGAAGGGAGACGTGCCTGACACTTTGGGACTGCAAGATCTACCTGCACTGCGTTAGGTAGCTTCTCAGGGGATTTAGATCTGGAAAGGTTTTTGTGTACACAACCGGCATTTTTCACTGCTTGATCTTTCACTGTTGGTCATTTCCGTGACAGATAATGTGGACGTCTGGTGTATTGTGTCATCGTGTGACTCTGCTCTTGACTCCCCTTGTGCATTCATTATGGTTCAGACTCAGCATACCCCAATTTCCCTTGTGATTGATCATTTCAGCAATGAAAAGCACAAGGGCCATGATCTCTCGATACAGGAGAAGATAGGTAAAACAGTGCAGAGATTAGAATAGGAAATGTTTTCTTATGCTGCTGTTAAAGCAAGGTAGAATTGACATCTGCACCTGTATGTTCATTGCAACACTATTAACAATTTGCAGAATCTGGAAGCCACCCGAGTACCTGAGAACAGAGGACAGGTTAAAGAAGTTTTGGTACATCTACACAGTGGAATACTATGAAGCTGTTAGGAAAGATAAAGTTATGAAATTTTCTTATAAATGGATGGTCGTGGAGAGTAGCATGCTAAGTGAAATGAGTCAGAAGGAGAGGGACAGACATAGAATGACTGAACTCACTTGTGGAATATAAAAAAAAAACCCATTTTGAGACTGACACCCAAACAGTAGACACTGTGTTGCTTCAAAGGTGAAAGCCTGTCTCAAGAGAAAGAGAAGGAGGCAGCAGAAATTTAGAAGGGATCACCATGTCAATGATGCTTGGAGGAATATTTCGTGAAAGGAGATGTGTGCCGAAAGTAAAGGACCAAACGAGATACCTTTTCAGTTTCTGAATTGGACAATTCCATCTCAGCAGGGTCCCATGTGATACCTTTGAGAACTGAGGTGAAAGCACCACCGTAGGGCGTTTTCTTTGCACGATTTAAATCCGGGATCAATTCCTCCATCCCTCTCGGAGACCCCGGAAAGCTAGGAGAGTATCTCGCCCACACAGGAGAGCCTGACAAGCTACCCGTGGCATATTCGATATGCCAAATACAGTAACAACAAGTATCACGATGGAGACGTTACGGGTGGCCGCTCAGGCAAATCTAAGAAGAATGGGACGATAGTGGCAAAGTGCTACAAGTTGTTTTTTTTTATGCCAGGGGACCAAACCCTTCGATGCTCCTTGCTTACTCCCGACTCTGCACTCAGGATTCAATCCTCGTGGTGTACGAATGACCATACTATATGCTGGGATCAAATTTAGAAGGCAGCGAGCAAGACAAATGCTCTACCCACTTTTCTATCAATTTGTCCCTGATAAAGGACAAAAATGGTCTGTATCAGCTGGCTAAACAGAGGTTTAGAGAAAAGATGTTTTGTGGAGGGGTTCAGGAAAGATTCTACAATGTTTTGCTGGTGGCTCAGACAGGTCATATCCGGCACCCTGGATGACTATTAGCCCTAGCTGGAGTGATCACATCGCTCAGAGACAGTTTTAAGTTCTGAACACCTCAAGTTATGATGCAAAGCAAACAAAGATGTAATGAAGTCACGTAGGGTCCATCGCTACTCTAGATGTGAGACTAGGTTGCACTCAGGTGAAATCGAGCGTTTTTCCTGCTCTATCTCCTCTCTGCACCCCTCCATACACAGCTGCTCTCACCCCTGCAAGGGACCAGGTGTGTCTGGGTACTTCACTGGCCTGCTTTCTACACTGACAAAGATCCCCACCCTGTGTGGCCTGACGGCAGCCCCGCCCTCCCAGGTCTCTAAGGGGGCGGAGCCTCCTGAGGACCCTGAGCCTCCATGGTGAGGCATGGGTTTTGAGGGTTTGGGCTGAACTGGGGCACGTGACACTTGGATTCCAGGCCCTGGCACTGCTCTGGACTGCGAGCATGCTTCTCCTATAGTGGGAATATTCCCCCTCTCCTGGGCAAAGTGTCCTAATGATTGAAACATGATTATCTGGAATAATTTTACTATTTAATTTAAATGTTATTTTACCAGTGGGATTGATGGGGTGGTTTATAATACACTTGTTTCAGGCATTCATTCTCCTGCACCGATCGCCTGCAGCTCCGGGACTCCAAGATCATAGAGGCCTGAGTCAATGTTTAAAGAAAAGGAATTTCTGCAGATTTGTGCTCCGTTTCAGAATGGAGGTGGGTGTAAAGTATTTTTCAAAGGGACCACTAGATTTCAGGAGTGAAGATTTTCCAAAATTTATTTATTGGAATTGGCACAATTGGGCACCTGAGGGAACTCCCATTTAGCCCTCAGAGGGCAGGGCTATAAGCTCCCAGATCAGGCAGAGGGAGGGTTGCCCAAATCCTCCAGACCTCACCAGGTCCTTGCAAAGGTCAAGTATTTCGTGCACACTCGCAGGAGCAAGATAGAAAGGACTGAGGCACCGGAGAAAACTAGGGGGGCTATGCCTCTGTCTCGGCCTGGATCTAAGTACTTGCCCCCACTAATCCCCTAAGCCCCTATAGAACTCATAAAGATACAGACATAAACAGAGGAGGGCCAAGGCATGATAATGGGCAGGTAGCCCATAGCTGCTGGCATTTGACCAGACCACGGTGACCTGAACAGTCATAGTCACGACAGGAGACAACTCATCCTCAAAATTTGTTTATTTCATCAGAGAGCATTAAACAGTGGAGGGCACGTTGTGTCCTCTTACTTTGATCCAGAGAAAAAGAAGATACAAAAAAACATGTGTACAGATATAAAAATAAATGACATCAGGAAAAGGGTCTACAAGCGAGATAGTCCAGCAGGGAAGGCAACTGGCTTGCACATGGAAAAGCACAGTCGATCCCGCAAAGGCATACGAGGGCCTGAGCACCGCCATTAGAGCACGGAACTAGGGCTAAGAAAGTGCAAGGCAGCGCGGCAAAAACAGGCCCAACCTAAAGTAGACCTTTAAAAATGACTTGAAATCCTTTACAAATACATTGAATTTCAGTTTCACATGCAAAAAAGTCAATGTACAGTTCATGATTCGGTGTCCATCGATGTCATATAAGAATCTCATTAAAATATTCCTGAAAACATCAACTCTTTCAAATAAAAGTGCTACACTAGATCAGAGTTCTGGCTCAGAGGGTGGAGTGCCATGCTCTGCAACAGGAGCCCGACACTCAGTCTCCAGTACCTCACAGTCTCCTGAGTACCTCAGGGTGTGACACAGTTGCCAAAAACAGTAACAAGAGAAATAAGATGTCATAATATCATCTTCAATATATAGAGCTTAGTGTGAATTGCCAAGAAAAGTCTTCACTGGGAGACGAGGCTGTTGAGTGTATCGTTCATGGACAAGCATTATCTGTGCACTCTTGCATGCTGCTTTAAATGATCAGCTCGGGCAAAGTCCATGGGACACTGAGGACAGCGGAAGGGACGCTCTCCAGTGTGCGTCTTCTTGTGTCTTCTGAGTTCATCGGAGCGGGGGAATTTCCACGGACACCCTTTCACGTCGCACACATAGGGCTTGTCTCCTGGAAGAGAGAGATGTGTCACTTGTTATGCATCAGGCATGAATGCATGGAGCAGAAAATGGTGTGAGCATGGGTAGGGGGAGCAGCTGAGCCGACTGGAAGATGTGTAGGAGAGAGGAAGAGAAAGACTGCATGAGCTGGAGAAAGAGGAAAACTGGAAGAGGATAAGGGACATCCAGAACACTCAGAGAGTCAGAGCAGGGAGAAAATTGTGGTGAAGGGGTTTTTGTGCCCGAGAGACAAGGTCAAGATGAGCCCCAAAGGGCAAACCAATCTCTCCATGTCCCAACCGCCCACAGTCAACTCCACAGAGACCAGCCAGCAGGACTCTGGCCATAATTAGGCTCCCCCTAGGACCGCGGGCACTTCCTCTCTCATCTCGCAACCTTTTCTAGGCCACCAGAGAAACTTAGCATGAAGGGAGGAGCAACAATCTGAACTGAGTGTCAGTTGTTCCTACTCACCAGTGTGGACTCGTTCATGGATTCGCAGGTGGGAAGCTTTGTTGTACTCCTTCCCGCAGCCCTGGAAAGGGCACACATAGCGCTTCAGACCATCCGCGTTTATGATGTACTCTCTCCTCTGGCGCTTCTTTGGCCGCTCTGATTCCAGGGATGGTCCTTGCGCCAGAGGGGCACTTGCATACAGGACTCCTGATTGTGGCAGTGGCGATCCCTGTGGCACCATCTGGATGCTATAGAGGCTCTGGGTGTCACTCTGAGACACAGGCTGACTGCCAGTGGAGGTCTGGTCACTGATGAAAGTCATTGTCGGGAGCCCTGTCACAGGGATCATCGGCACTCCAGAATGGGGCATCTGGTTCCCATTCATGGTGTGGACCCCGCTGAATGGCACCTGATTCACCATTAATATTTGGGCACCAGTGAAAGGCAACTGGTTCCCGCAGTAGGACTGGTTCATGTTCATGGACACTGGAGTCCCAAATACAGTCTGCTGTCCAGTGAGAGACATCTGGCTCCCACTTGGTGTCTGGTATCCACTGGAAAGTATCTGATTTCCCCATAGCGTTTGGACACCGACCATGGGCATCTGGATTCCATTTATAATTTGGGTACCAGTGTATGGTATGTTGTACACACACGGGGTCTGCTCATTACCCTGTTTCTGGGTGGCACACTCTGGTAGGGTCTGGTCCCCATGGAAGGTGTTCAGCATGTCTGTGTCAGAAGTCATGTGGGCGGCAACTGTGGGATTGCTCTGAGCAGAGCAGCACATGTTCTGCTCCCGAGAAGTCGTCTCCATCAGCTCCTCGAGGAGCTGGTCCAGCGCACTGTCCTTGTCTTCAGTTGGCACCTTTGGACTGCCTTGGCCCTGCAGAGTCAGAGACTCTGAGAATTGGGTCCCTTCAGCGACTGTATCTGGATGATTAGCCTGGTTCTGACATGGCTCATTTGGGCTGCCCTGAGCCTGGAGTGTGACAGGCCTGGGGATCTGCAGCTCCCTAAGGAGCTGATCGAGAATGTCCTGCCCGTCAAGGGCCTCTTGTGTTCTTGCTGGGCCCTGGGGAGTCAGAGGACCACAGAGCTCAGGATCAGGAACAGCTGGATCTACTGCCTCACAGGTCTGGAGTACGTCTTCATGATTCTCACGAAAGATGTCAGCGGTCATCTTTTGGCTCTTGTCTTTCATACTAGAATCCTAAACAACAACAACAAGAAAAAGAACAAAATCAGACACGTGCTCAGCTCAATCCAATTCTGCATTTCTCCCCTCAATCCTGATCATGGTCTCCTAGCCCACTTCCCCATCTATCTTGCTTGACAACCCATACTTTTCTTTCTACTTTCCTCAGATCCTTTATTGACTCCACTGTGTGTGCCCCCACATGTGGCCAGACTGACCGCACTGAAATGAAACTTTTGCTGTGTCAAGGGGGTCTACCAGTGCAGTGGGAAGACTGTACCAACCCTGGCTCTGAACAGTATGGGTGGAGATCCATAGGGATCACATCACTCAAAATCGAATCTTTAGAGGGGCCAGTAAGATGGTCCAGTGGGCAGGAAACATGCTCTGCACGGGGCCACACTGAAATTAATCCTGGAACTCTCTATGGTCCCCAGAGCAGTACAGTAGGAATGTCAGAGCACAAGAAAAACTAAGATCAGAGTCTTTCTGGGATTGCCACAGAGTGTTAGAAAAATACAAATGGAACACACTTTTTCCAATATCCAATTGGGAAATTATTCGGTTCCTTACCTGTGGGATGAACTGGTCCACTCTAGAAGAGATTTGCCTCACGTTTTCATTCTGGTGAGCAGGGGGAGCCATCTGGCTCCCACACTGTGCCTGGTCCCCAGAGTAGCATGTCATGTTCCCCCAAGGGGATTGGGCACCAGCGATGGGCATCTGGGTCCCACTGCCCGAACGGAAAGGTCTTTGGATCCCATGCAGTGTCTGAACTTCTGAGAAGGACATTTGGATCCCATAGATTCCAGGGGCACCACAGTGGGGCGATTTGATCTGTCTAGCGGTCTGCTCACCTCCAGAAATCTCGTAGAGTTGCCAGGCAGGGTCTGGTCCCCACTGAAGGTCTTCAGCACGTCTGTGTCAGGTGGCATTTGGGAGGCAGCGGTGGGATTGCTCAGAGCAGAGCAGCTCCTGTTCTTCTCCCAGTATGGCATGTCCATCAGTTCCTCAAGGACCTGGTCCAGTTCACTGTCCTTGTCCTCAATTGGCCCCTCAAGGGTGAGTGAAACAGAGGTTGGGGGCACGTGGAGGAGCGGATCCAGAGCGCTGACCTGGTTCTGGGTCGGCCTCTGTGGGCCGGCCTCTGCCTGGGAATCGGGAGGCCCAGGCGTCTGCAGCTCCTCAAGGAGCTGATCGAGGAAGCTGTCCTGACCCTCAGGGACCTTAGGGCTGGCTGGACTCTGGGGAGCCAGGGCAGCACAGAGCTGGTGCTGAGGCACCGCTGGATCGTCCACCTCATAGGTCTCGAGAAACTCCTCAAGAATCTCAAAGAGACCATGGAAGATGTCTGGGGTCCTCTCTTGGCTGTTGTCCTCCATGGTTGAGTACTGAAAATAAAGAGACAACAATCAGAGATCCGCCGTGTCCAATTTAACCCCCCACTCATTCCCTCCCCCTCTTCTCTATGGATGCTTTCCCAGCCTGATCGCTTACTTTTTTCTTGACACCCCACCGTTTTCTCTTCACACCCTTCCCGGATTCTGCACTGAATCCATCCCGTGTGCGCTCCAATCTGCTCAGAGTGATACTTCTGAAACATTTCCCCTCCTGTTCTATGGCGTCCCAGCAGTGTACAGCGCAGTCTGGACCCTGACCTCTGACAATGTGTGTGGAAATTCAAGGAGGGGGTGAGTGCTTGCCACCTAACTTAAATGCAAATGGTCACTAGGATCAGACAGTGAAGCAGGCAGGGCACACACTTCAGAGAGGAAACCCTGGGTTTGATATCCTGCATCAACTTGGATTCTGTCCCTGGATAAGGTCTATCCAGTACTGGAACTTGGTTTCTGTCCCTGGATAAGGTCTATCCAGTACTGGAACTAAATTACCCATCCTGACCATCAAAGAAAAGAGAGAGAGAGAGAGAGAGAGAGAGAGAGAGGAGAGAGAGAGAAACTGAAAGTAACTACTTTTCTTGACATCTGAGACTTTGCTCAGTGGTAGAGCAATTTTCTTGCATTTTAGGACCCCAGTTTGGACGACAATCAATCAATCAATCTATCAATCTGGTTGATATAGGGGTATCAGGTACCTGGTAAAACTCTGAGACTAGTGGACAGACGGGAGTTCCGGTTCAATTCGGAACAGAGAAGCCCTGTGGACACTTAGAGACAGTAAACAGCCCCACCCTACACACAACGCCCCTCCCACATATCAGGCTGTTGGAGCCCCCTCAATACCAATAGTCTTCGCCCATCTTTGTCACAGATACTTGTATTTTTAAGTGTATATATATATATATTAGAGAAAACTTAGAAAATGCTAAGTCAATTTGATTTGCCCGAGCAAAGTCTAGTTATTGGCCCTTAGTGAGACCAAGGGTGCTGGGATCAAACTAGGACCCCGGCAAGCAAGTCTGTCCACAACCTGCGAGTCACGTGCAATCTCTAATTCAACTTAGGGGCAGAGAGAGAATAGCTCCCCACTCCTCAGATGATAGCTTTCTCGTCACATTTGGGCAACTGGCAGAGGTTCCCATTTTCGAGGAGCCATGGTTAAGCGTCTCCTAGGATCTTCGTGATCCTGGGAACATGCTAGCAGGTAAGGTTCATTTCTCCTCCTTATTTCTAGCTTTCTACCATACTGAACTGAAACCCAGGATCATACCCAGCACTGTGGGGACATTAAACCTGACAACTATGACATTCAGGGCATGCTCAATCCCTTGCAGAATTCCCAGCCTCCCTCAGCCTCATTTTCCTCTCACACCCCTCCCAGTCCTCATACCTCACAGTTACTAGTTCTCAGTCCTACCTTTTCCACCGAGTTTTCTACTTCCTGAGGGCTAGAGTATTCTGGGGAGATGTGGACCAGCTATCCAACTTTCAGGTCCACGGAGAGATTCCAGGAACCAACCGGTTAGCCAGAACCCTTACCCCTACATCCCCACTGCAGGCTGAAGCAAAGTGACCAAGCACGGGGTGAGCACTTGGGAGACGCTCAGTCTATACAACCCAGATCTGGCCACCCCTCTGGTATGCCTTAATTCCCTCCTCTTAGAGCAGGGAACCCCCCTACGCGAGAGACCTCCACCATATAATTTCCCGCCTCAGGATCTAGCACACCCTACCCCGAGATTCAAGTTGCAGACTCACCTTGTCAGCCGAGGCAGCGAGGGCACGGAGCAGCGAGGCCTTCAGTGGACGCGTCTGCACTGAGAGTGGGCCGTGCTTGGCTGGCCTTTAATAGCCCCCTGGTCTCGCGGGACGTACGGGACTCCAAACTGGCACTTTTTGGTTGCCCACGCATCTTGGGGGCGTGTCTTGGGACCCCTGGCTGGTGAGTTCTTGGCCCACCGGGTCAAACAGAGACTTCAATAGGCAGAAGTACATTTTTCTTCATACTAACGGTACTCATGAACCCAAAGGCGCAGGGCAGCTGTCCTCAGAGGGTCGCACATTTCCATCGCATCTGGGTACCTTGAGATAGCTTTGATGAAGTCTATGCTTTTCTTTTTGCCAGGGAATCTAATCCGGCGGGGCTCGTGGTTTATTCCTAGTTTTGCACACAGAAATCACTCCTGGCGGTTTACAAATGACCGGACTGGATGCTGGGAATTATTGGGACAGCTGTGAACAAGGCAAATTTCTACCCTCTGTTTCATCACTTCGGCCCTTATTGATAAAGGCCTAAAGTCTTTATCATCTAGGCAAATAGAGGTTTAGAGAGAAGACATTTCGTGGAGAGGGTTATGAGTGATACTACGGTATCTTGCAGGTGACATGGCCATGACCTATCCGGCACCAGAATGGCCCTTGTGCCCTAGGAGGAGTAATATCTTTGCTCAGACGCAGAAATAATTTACTGAGCAACCCCAGGTGGGACTCAAAAGGAACAAAAATGAGATGGAGTCATGCAGAGTCCATTGCTGTTGTAGACTTGGGTCCACTTTGCTCTCAAGTGCAAGCACATCTTACCGGCTCTCTCTCCTGCCCGCACCCCTCCATCCCACAGCTGCTCTCACTCCTTCAGAGGGACACAGTTCAGTCTGTTCCCTTCATTGGCTTGGCTCTGGCGCTGAGGAAGAGCCCCACCCTGTCTGGCTGAGGGCAGCCCCGCCCTTCCCGTCTCGAAGAGGGTGGGGCCTCTTGGAGACCCTCAGCCTCCTCTGAGGCACAGGTGTCTGTGGAGTTGGGATCGTCTGAGGCAAGTGACACCGGGCTTCCAGACCTTTGCCTTGCTCTGGACTGGGGGCAGGGTTATGAGGGTTTGGCATCTCCCGTGGTGGGAATGTGCCCCTTCACCTGGACACCGTAACACTCTAGCACTGTCCTCTCATTGTTCATCGATTTGCTCAGGCCAGCACCAGTAAGGTCTCCGTTGTGAGATTTGTTGAAACTGCTTTTGGCATATCGAATACGCCACGGGTAGCTTGCCAGGCTCTGCCATGTGGGCAGGAAACTCTCGTAGCTTTCCAGTCTTGCCGAGAGGGAAGGAGAAATCAACCCGGGTTGGCCACCTGCAAGGCAAATGCCCTATCCACTGTACTCGTGGCATATTCGACATGCCAAAAATAGTAACAACATGTCTCCCTATGAGATGTTAATCGGGCCCATTCTTGCAAGTCCACGAACAACGGGATGACAGATCAAGAGTGGACCTTTCACCTGGGAAAACTCTCAATTATTTAACATGATATTTTGGAGTGATATTTCAATTTCTGTTTAAACTTTATTTAAACTCTTGATTTGGTCAAAGCTGTTTATAATAGGCTTCTTTCAGGCATTCATTGTTTTTGCACCAATCAGCTGTAGCTCAGAGCGTCCAAGTTCAGGAGGCCTGAGTCAATCTTACAGAGGAAGGAATCTCTGAGGATTTCTGCTGTTTTTCAGACAGTGGGTAAGTGGGAAGTATTTCTGAAAGGGACCACTGGATGTGAGTGGTAGGGTGGATTTTCTCCAGACATGTTTTTGAGGATTGGCACTACAAGCCACCAGCAGGAACTCCCACTTAGCCCTCGGTGAGCAGAGCTATGAGCTTCCAGACAGGCAGCAGAGAGGGGGGCCCAGGTCCTCCGGATCTCACCATGTCCATGCAAGGCCACAGGTCCTTCTTGCTCACATGCAGGATGAAGGTAGATAGGACTGAAACACCGGTACTTGCTCAGTGGGGTTATGACTCACCCTTGGCCTGGGTCTGAGTTCCTGATCCACAGTCCACCTAAGCCCCTTTTGCACTCCTAATCCCACTGCAATAAGCCGAGGAGGGCCAACAACAAGACAATGAGCAGGTTGCCCATGGCTCCTGGTATTTGACCAGACCATAGTAACCTGAACACTGGTAGTCACAACCGGAGACAACTATTTCTCCAAATTAGTTTATTTCACCGAAGAGCATTTCACAGTGAAGTGCACCATGTGTCCTCTTGCTCTGAAACCAAAGATCAGGAGATACAAAATCACTGCGAGTAAGGATATAAAAATATGCAGATGAAAAAGAATCTATGAAGAAAATAAACACTTTTTCTTTTTTTTCTTTCTTTTTTTTTAAAGACTGTCTTGTTTAATTATTAAGGTATTACTTTAGGCAGTAGTGATAGAAAGGAACAGAATGAGGATTAAATGAATGGTGATGAAGTTACATGGAACAGCATACAAAACACGAAGGGAGCAATGGGTTATAGTAGAATGGCCTTCTTTTTTTTCACATTTATTTTTTTTTATCTTTTTTTACATTAATTTTTTTATTAGTTTATTTTTAATTAGAGAGTCATCCTGAGGGTACAGTTACAGATCCATACATCTTTGTTCTCATGTTTCCCCCATACAAAGTTCGATAACCCATCCCTTCATCAGTGCCCATTCTCCACCACCAGTAAACCCAACATCCTTCCCCCCGTCCCCAGTCCCGTCTCCCCCCACCCCACCCTGCCACTATGGCAGGGTATTCCCTTTTGTTCTCTCTCTCTGATTAGCTGTTGTGGTTTGCAATAAAGGTGTTGGGTGGCCATTGTGTTCAGTCTCTAGTCTGTATTCGGCCCACATCACCCTTCCCCCACATGACCTCCAACCATATTTCACTTGGTGGTCCCTTCCCTGAGTTACCCAGAATGAGAGACCAGCCTCCAAGCCATGGAGACAACCCCCTGGTACTTATTTCTACTATTCTTGGGCGTTAGTCTTATAGTCTATTATTCTATATTCCACAGATGAGTGCAATCTTTCTATGTCTGTCTCTCTCTTTCTGACTCATTTCACTTAGCATGATACTTTCCATGTTGATCCACTTATATGCAAACGTCATGACCTCATTTTTTCTAACAGCTGCATAGTATTCCATTGTATAGATGGACCAGAGTTTCTTCAACCAGTCATCTGTTCTAGGGCACTCGGGTTTTTTCCAGATTCTGGCTATTGTAAACAGTGCTGCGGTGAACATATAAGTGCATATGTCACTTCGACTATACTTTTTTGGCTTTTCTGGGATATATTCCCAGCAGTGGTATTGCTGGGTCAAATGGGAGCTCAACCTCTAGTTTTTTGAGAATCGTCCATACTGTTTTCCAAAAGGGCTGAACTAGCCGGCATTCCCACCAGCAGTGTAGAAGGGTCCCTTTCTCCCCACATCCTCTCCAACAGCGGTTGCTTTTGTTCTTTTGGATGTGTGCCCGTCTCTGTGGTGTGAGGTGGTATCTCATGGTTGTTTTGATCTGCATCTCTCTGACGATTAGTGATGTAGAGCATTTTTTCATGTGCCTTTTGGCCATTCGTACCTCTTCCTTGGTAAAGTTTCTGTTCATTTCTTTGCCCCATTTTTTGATGGGGTTGGATATTTTCTTCTTGTAGAGTTCAACCAGTGCTTTAAATACCATTGATATTAACCCCTTATCTTATGGGTATTGTGTAAATATCCTTTCCCATTCTGTGGATAGTCTTTGTATTCTGGTCACTGTATCTTTTGCGGTGCAGAAGCTTTTTAGTTTAATATAGCCCCATTTGTTGATCTCTGTTTTTACTAGATTGTTTAGTTCCGTGTCATCTTTGAAGATACCTTTATCTTCAGTATCGTAGAGGGTTTTGCCAACCTTATCTTCAATGTACCTTATGGTTTGTGGTCTGATGTTGAGGTGTTTAATCCATTTTGATCTGACTTTTCTGCATGGTGTCAGGTCGAGTTCCAAGCCCATTTTTTTGCACGTGGTTGTCCAGTTGTGCCAGCACCATTTGTTAAAGAGGCTTTCCTTGCTCCACTTCACATCTCTTGCTCCTTTATCAAAGATTAGATGATCATACATTTGAGGTTGTGTGTGGGGATATTCCACCCTGTTCCATTGGTCTGCAGCTCTGCCTTTGTTCCAGTACCATGCTGTTTTAATTGTTACCGCTTTGTAGTAGAGTTTAAGGTTGGGGAGGGTGATGCCTCCCATCATCTTTTTCCCAAGAATTGTTTTAGCTAGCCGTGGGCGTTTATTGTTCCATATAAATTTCAGGATTGTTTGCTCCGCTTCTTTGAAGAATTCCATGGGTATCCCTATAGGGATCGCGTTAAATCTGTACAATGCTTTTGGGAGTATTGCCATTTTGACAATGGAAAATAAACACTTTTTCAATTCACGGTTGGTGCGTAAGTACATCGGGGACTGCAATTGCCTTGCACTCGTTTGACCAGGTTTGATTCCCAGCATCCTATGTGGCTCCGTGAGCACTCCCAGGAGTATTTACAGAGTGCAAAGACAGGAGTAACTAAACCCTGTGCATTCCCGGGTGCGACACAAAAAGTAAAATGAAAAGAAATTCGTAAAAAATAAATAAAATTTAACCTTCATTGTTTAATATGTAAAAGTAGCAAGAGAAAGAGAAAAGCGGTATAGCTGTTTCGGGTGACTGAGTGTCTCTAGAGTCAATCTCCATCAGAGAATTGCCCTGTGGAAACAGAGACAATAAACAGCCCCAACCTACTATCCCCGCCCCTCCCACATACCAAGCCATTGTAGCCCCCTCAATTCAGTACATCTGGCCCTTCCTTGTCTCAAATCCTTATATAATAAAGACTTAGAAAATGCTCAATCAATTTGATTTGTTAGGGCAAAGTCTACTGGCCCAGACTGGATTCTCAAATCGAATAGTGAGAGCTGTGTGAAAAGGAAAATGCACTGTCCACTGTTCTATCACTCTGGCCCTGATAATAGTCACTGGTCTTTATAAAGTGGTCAAAATGAGACTTAGAGAGAAGACGTTTTGTGGAGGGGGTCAGAGGAGATACTACGGTGTTTTGCAGGTGGTCAGGTCAGATCCATTCTGGCGCCCTGGATGGCCCCTGAGCTCTAGTAGGTGTGATTTCTTTGCTGAGAAGCAAGAGCACATTCTAAGCATCTCCAGGTGGCACCCAACACAAACAAAAATGTGATGGAGTCATGCAGCGTCGATCGCTGTTGTAGACTTGGGCGCACATTAAACTCAAGAGGAAGAGCATTTTCCGTGCTCGCTCTCCTGCCCGCAGTACTGCATCCCAGAGCTGCTCTGAGCCATGCCGAGGGGTACAGGTCCTTCATTGTCTTGGCTCTTGCACTGAAAAAGATGCCCACCATGTCTGGCCTCGAGGCAGCCCGGCTCACCAAGATCCCCAAGGAGGTGGAGCCTCCTGGAGGCCCTGAGCCTCCTGTGGTCCAGGAGGGATGAGGAGTGAGGCTGGCCTGCTCAGGTGGCACGGGGAATCCTGACCCTGATCCTGCTCTGGCTGCTGCAGGCCTGTGCTTTTGGGGGCGGTGTCCAGGGGGGACATGTCCTGTGGTGGGTGGGACCTTGCCCCCACACCGGGGCAAGAAGTAATTATTGAACCATGATTGTGTAAAATAATTTGACTGTTTTATATTAAAATTTATTTACACATTGTGATTTACAAAGTTGTTCATAAAACAGTCATTTCAGGCATTCATTGTTTCCGCACCAATCAGCTATAGCTCCGGGGTTTCCACGAATCACAGGGGCCTTTTATCAATCTTTACGCGGAAAGGAATCTGCAGATTTGGGCTCTGTTCCACCGTGTGGTTGGTTAGGAAGCATTTTTCCATGGGACCACTAGGTTTGTGGAGTGCGGTGGACTTTCTATAGACATTTTTTCAGGGACTGGGACAATTAGGCGCTAGCAGGAACTCTAAGCCTCAGTGGGCCGGGTTGGGCTCCTAGAATAGGCAGAAGGGAAAGAATCCCAGGTTTCCAGACCTAACCATGTCCATGCAAAGACCACAGTCCGTTCCCTGCACACATGCTGGAGAAAGGTAGAGATGACTGAGGAACCGGAGACGGCTCAGTGGGGCTCTCATTCTGCCTTGTCCTGGGTCTGACTACCTGTCTCCACAGACCACGCGAGACCTTTTAGCACTCATAACCCCACAGAAATATACAATTATTGCCATTTGGATTCATTAGTGAATTTCTCCAATCTTCAAAGGGGACTTACAATCTTTTTAAAAGCGTTTTCTGAAAATCGAAGAATCAGTAACACTTGCAAACAGCTTCTATGAAGCAAATATCACCCTGATACCAAAAGCACACAGAGACACCACAGAGAAAGAGAATTAAAGGCAGATAATCCTGATGAACACAGATGTGAACATCATCAACAAAATCCTACCAAACAGAATCCAACGATTCAGAAAAAGATCATACACTATGACCAAGTAAGAGTCTTCCCGGGGATTCAAGGATGGATTGACATTCACATATCAATCAACATATTCCATCACATCAATTAAAGGAAAAGATAAAACCATATGCCCATAACAATAGATGCAGAGAAAGTATTTGACAAGATCCAGGCCCCATTTAGGATGAAAACTCTCAGCAAAATAGGCATTGAAGGAACATTCCTCAATAGGGTCAAAGCCATCTCCCACAAATCCATGGCAAGCATCATTCTCAGTGGGGAGAACCTAACAGCCTACCCTCTTCCATCAGGGTCAAGACAAGGTTGCCTACCCTCCCCAGTCCTATTCAATATAATACTGGAAATTCTGGCCATAGCAGTTAGCCAAGTAAAAGGTATCAAGTGTATAACGATAGAAAGGAAAGAGGTCTAGGCATCACAATTTTTGACCCGTAAAACGGGAAACACGGGTTTTGGGGGCTCGTCCAAAGTCTCAGTTAAACTTACACAAACCTTAGAGGAGTACAGAGGTTTTCTAAAAGTAAACAAAAATACGACGTCACTCAGGGGCGGTCTCCTTAAGACCCAGAACCCTGAGTGAATGAACTCAGTAGTAGTCTCAGAGACTGAGAGACCTGAGGCTCAGGGGCTGTCTCCTTAAGATTGAGGGGCCTGAGTTAAAGGGGGTTCTGAGGATGGACAGACATTTTACAAGGGTTCTGAGTCCACCAGTTCTACTGGAGAGTCAACAAGAGTGAGTGTGACCCAAGACTAGTAGAAATAAGTACCAGGAGGCTGACTCCTTGGCTTGGAGGCTGGCCTCACATTCTGGGGAGAGGGCAACTCAGAGAAGGGTGCACCAAGTAAAATGCGGTTGGAGGCCATGCGGGGGAAGGGTGAGGCGGGCTGAATGTAGACTAGAGACTGAACACAGTGGCCACTCAACACCATTATTGCAAAACACAACACCTAATTAGAGAGAGACAACAAAAGGGAATACCCTGCCACAGTGGCGGGGTGAGGTGTGGGGAGATGGGATTGGGGAGGATAGGAGGGATGCTGGGTTTACTGGTGTTGGAGAATGGGCACTGGTGAAGTGATGGGTTCTCCAACTTTGTATGAGGGAAACAAGAGCAGAAAGATGAGTAACTCTGTAACTGTACCCTCCCAGTGATTCACTAATTCAAAATAAATAAAGAAAAAAAAGAAGTGAGTGTGAAGGGAGACATCCCTGACACCCTGGGACTGCAAGCTCTACTTGGACTCCGTTCAGTAGGTTCTCAGGGCAGTCATATCTGGAGAAGTTTTTGTGTAAAGGACTGGCATTTTTCACGGTTTGTCTGTTGGTCATTTTTCTGTCGGATTTTATGGACATCTGGGGTAATGTGTCTTATTGTGACTCTGTTTTTTGACTCCACTTGTACTTGATTTCATTATGGGTCAGACTCAGTCTACCCCACTTAACATTGTGCTGGACCATTTCATCCATTTCAAGTCAAGGAGAGCGACCTCTCGGGAGAGGTGAAGAACGATAATGCAGTGCAGAGATGAAAATAGGAATTACTTTCTCATGCTGCTATTGAAAAATTTGGTGATTACCGGGCGGTTAAAAGTGCCAGTCTCTAGGAGGTTGGCTCCATAGCTTGGAAGCGGGCCTCACGTGTTGGTGGAAAGTCATCCCAGATTGAGAAGGGAACACCAAGTAAAATGTGATTGGAGATCCATCGCGGAAAGGGAGATGCGTGCTGAAAGTAGACTAGAGCCTGAACACGATGGCCAATCAATACCCCTACTGCAAACCACAACACCCAAAATTAGAGAGAGAGAGAGAGAGAGAGAACAAATTGGAATGCCCTGCCACAGAGGCTCGGTGGGGGGATGGGAACGGGGGGTGGGAGTGATACTGGTTCATTGGTGTTTGAGAATGGACACTGGTGAGGGATGGGCTCTCGAACATTACATGAGAGAAAAACATCCAGGATAGGAGACTAATTGTGCACAGCTAGGACAGGGAGGGCCATGTCTGCAGACAAAAGAGATGCTGCTGTGACTGGGCGTGAATGTCCTTTAGGCCCTAAAGAGCTCGGCCAGAGAGTTGCCTACAAGCATCCACATACTGTGATGGAGCCTCAGATTTCAATCCCCCCAAGGCCATAGTCTAGAAGGGTTTGACTTGCTTTTGGCTCACCCGGGTCTGATTCCCAGAATCACATATGGTCTGGGAGTACCGCCAGAAGTATTTCCTGAGTGCAAATCCAGGGGTAAGCCCGGAGAATTGCCAGAGTGACCCCAAAAGCAAAGAGTAAATAAAGAAAATAATAAATAAAATGTAAGTGTAATTGTTTAATACGTACTAGTAGCAAGGCAAAGAGAAAAGCATATATTGTATAAGGTCGAACCAGTACTGGAACTGAATTGCCCATACTGACCATCAAAGAAAAAATAGAGAGAGGAAAAACAACCGAAAATAACCACTTTTCTTCACATCTGAGACTTTGCTTAGTGGTAGAATAATATTCTTGCATTTTAGGACCCCGGTTTGGACGGCAATCAGTCAATCAATCAATCAAAAAGTAAATATGGTGGGCAAAGAGGTTTCAGGTGACATGAAAAACTCTGAGGTTAGTGAACAATCGAGAATCCGGGTTCATACCGAAACAGAGATACCCTGTTGACACTTAGAGACATAAACAGCACGGCCCTACCCACACCGCCCCTCTCACACACCAGGCTGTTAGAGCCCCCTCAGTACCAATAGTTTTGGCCCCTCCTTGTCACAAATCGTTCTATTTAAAATATATGTATTAGAGAAAACTTAGACAATGCTGAGTCAATTTGATTTGCCCGAGCAAAGTCTACTTCTCAGCCCTTAGTGAGACCAAAGGTGCTACGGTCGAACTAGGACCCCGGCAACCAAGTCTGTCCACAACCTGTGAGTCATGTCCTAGGAAGCAATCTCTAATTCGACTTAGGCGGAGAGAGAGAACAGCGCCCCACTCCCTCAGATGATAGCTTTCTCGCCACATTTGGGGAACTGGCAGAGGATTCCACCTTCGAGGAACAAATGGTTAAGCATCTCCTAGGATCTTCGTGATCTTTGGAACATGCCAGCAGGTAAGTTTCATTTGTCCCCCTTATTTCTAGTTTTTTACCATGCTGAAATGGAACCCTGGATCATACCGAGAACTATGGGGACATTAAACCTGGCAACTATGACTTTCAGAGCAAGTTCAATCCCTTGCTGTATTCCCAGCCTCCCTTAACCTCATAATTGGCAAAGTGCCAATTATTTAACATGATAGTCTGGAGCGATTTTGCAATTTCTCTTTAAACTTTCTTTAAACACTGGGTTTGACAAAGCTCTTCATAATACAGTTCTTTCAGGCATTCTTTGTTTTTGTACCAATCTGTTGTAGCTCAGAGACTCCAAGTTCATAGAGGCCTGAGTCAGTCTGACAGAGAAAGGAATCTGCAGCTTTGTGCTCTGTTTCAGGCAGTGGATGTGTGGGAAGTATTTTTCAAACGGATTCCTGGGTGTCAGGTGTAGAGTGGACTTTCTCCAGACTTTTTTGGTGGATTGGCACAACTGGCCATAATGACCATCAAAGAAAAAATACTCCAAACTAGCCCCCAGTGGGCTGGGCTATGAACTCCCATAGCAGGGAGTAGGGACAGAGGCCAAGGGCCTCCAGGCCTCACCATGTCCATGCAAAAGCCGTAGTCCCTTCATGCTCACATGCAAGAGGAAAGTAGAGAGGGCTGAGGCACCATTACAGCTCAGTGGGGTTATGACTCTACCTCGACCTGGGTATGTGTTTCTGATCCACAGGCCACCAAAACCCCTTTTGCACCATAATCCCGCTGTTTTAAACAGAGGAGAGTCAACAACAAGACAATAAGCAGGTCAACCGTGGCTACTGGCATTTGACCAGACCGAAGTAAACTGAACAGTGATCGTCACAAGAATAGACAACTATTTCTCAACATCAGTTTTTTTCATCGAACAACGTTTCACAGTGAAGTGCACCATGTGTCCTCTTGCTCTGAACCCAAAGATAAGGAGGTACAAAAAACAGGAGTATGGATATAAAAATATGCAGACGAGAGGGTGGGATTAAAACACCCCCGACACAGCTGAAGGAAGTATCCACTTTTTTCCATTCACGGCTGTTGCCTTACTTCGGGTAGGGCATTTGCCATGCACGCGGCCGACGGGGTTTCATTCCCAGCATCCTATCTGGTTCATCGAGCACTCCCAGGAGCAATTAGAGTACAAACCAGGAGTAACCCCTGTGCATCGCCTGGTGTGACCCAAAGAGCAAAATGAAACCAAATGCTAATAAATAAATAAAATGTAACCTTAGCTATTTAATATGTACTAATAGCAAGAGAAAGAAGAGCAGTATAGATGCTTCAGGTGACAGAGTGTCTCTACAGTTAATCTCCATAAAATAATTAGCTCCATCTAAACGCTTTACCACTGTATATAATCTTTCACTGCTACATGCATTCTGTACCTCAAAACCCCTCATCATCATCATCAAGATCGTCATCATCCCATTAATCGTCGAATTTCTTGAGCCGTTGAAGTAACGTCTCCATTCATCCTAGCCCTGAGGTTTTAGTAGCCTATCTTTACTCCTCCTTTCCAGTGGTGCCGTATTGGAGGCTCTTTCAGGGTCAGGCGAATGAGATCCATCATCGTTACTGATTTTGCCATAGGAATACAGCATGGGGAGTTTGCGAGACTCTCCTATGAAGGCAGGAAACTCTTGGTAGCTAGCCAGGTTCTCGCAGAGGGAGAACTAGGCTATAAGATGTCTTGCGACCGCCACGTACTTACTCAAAACCCCTCATGTGCATATAATATATATTATATATCTGCCTGATATAGATATTATATAAGGGGTATTAAGTTCTGAAATTAAATGTCCATATTGACCATCTCAAAATATATAGTAACAACTTTTGCAGTCATTAAGAAGAAGTTTAGTGGTAGAGCAATAGTCTTGCATGTCAAAACCTAGGTTTGGACTCCAAGTAAAAAAATAAATAAGAAAATAAATGAAGAAAAAAAAACTATTTCAGGTGCCATCGAAAACTCTGAGGTTACAGTGCAAAGGAAAATACCAGGTTCAATCCGAAACAGAGATGTCCTGTAGAAACAGGAACAGTAAACAGCCCCACCCTGCCGCCCCGCAACCCCCCCGTACCAGGCTGTTGTAACCCTCCAAGTATCAGTACTTCTGGTCCTTTCTTGTCTCAAATGCTTATATAATAAAGACTTTTAAAATGCTAAATCAATTTGATTTGCTAGAGCAAAGGTCTACTGGACCATACTGGATGCTCAGATTGAACAGGGACAGCTGCGTGCAAAGCAAATGCACTACCCAAAGTTCTATCACTCTGGCCTTTATAATGGTCTCTGGTCTTTATAAACTGGGCAAAATGAGGCTTAGAGAGAAGACTTTTTGTGGAGGGTGTCAGGAGAGATTGTACAGTGTTTTGCAGGTGTCCTGGCCAGGTATTTATCATCTAGTATTTATCATCAAGTATTTATCATCTAAGCAAATAGAGGTTTAGAGACGTTTAGAGAGAAGACGTTTCGTAGAGGGGGTCAGGAGAGATACTATGGGGTCTTGCAGGTGACATGGCCATGACCTATCAGGCACCCGGGTGGCCCCTGAGCCCGTCGAGGAGTAATCCCTTCGTTCAGACGCAGGAATAAGTTCTGAGCACCCCCTGGTGCGACTCCAAGGGAACAAAAATGTGATGGAGTCATGCAGAGTCCATTGCTGTTGTAGACTTGGGTCTACTTTTTGCTCAAGTGCAAGCGCATTTTACCTGCTCTCTCTCCTGCCCGCACCCCTCCATCCCACAGCTGCTCTCACCCCTTCAGAGGGACACAGTTCAGTCTGTTCTCTTCATTGGCTTGGCTCCTGCGCTGAGGAAGAGCCCCACCCTGTCTGGCTGAGGGCAGCCCCGCCCTTCCCGTCTCGAAGAGGGTGGGGCCTCTTGGAGACCCTGAGCCTCCTGTGAGGCACAGGTGTCTGTGGAGTTGGGATGGTCTGAGGAACGTTACACTGGGCTTCCAGACCTTTGCCTTGCTCTGGACTGGGGGCAGGGTTATGAGGGTTTGGCATCTCCCGTGGTGGGAATGTGCCCCTTCACCTAGACACCATAGCACTCTTGCACTGTCCTCCCATTGTTCATCGATTTGCTCAAGCCAGCACCAGTAAGGTCTCCATTGTGAGATTTGTTGAAACTGGTTTTGGCATATCGAATACGTCACGGGTAGCTTGCCAGACTCTGCCGTGCGGGCAGGAAACTCTCGTGGCTTTCCAGTCTGGTCGAGATGGAAGGAGGAATCAATCCGGGTCGGCCACCTGCAAGGTAAATGCCCTATCTGCTATACTCGTGGCATATCTACATGCCAAAAACAGTAAGAACATGTCTCACTATGAGATGTTACTGGGGCCCGCTCCAGCAAGTCCACGAACAACGGGATGACGGATCAAGAGTGGACCTTTCACCTGGGCAAACTGTCAATTATTTAACATGATATTCTGGAGTGATTTTGCAATTTCTGTTTAAACTTAATTTAAACACTGGATTTGGTCAAAGCTGTTTATAATAGACTTCTTTCAGGCATTCATTGTTTTTGCATCAATCAGCTGAGACTCAGAGCGTCCACGTTCAGGAGGCCTGAGTCAATGTTACAGAGGAAGGAATCTGCGCATGTTTGTGCTCTGTTTCAGGCTGTGGGTGTGTGGAAGTATTTTTCAAAGGGACCACTGGGAGTGAGAGGTAGAGTGGATTTTCGAAGATTGTCACAACTGGCCACAAGCAGGAACGCCCACTTAGAACTCGGTTAGCAGAGCTATGAGTTCCCAGACAGGCAGTAGAGAGGGGGGCCCAGGTCCTCCGGATCTCACCATGTCCATGCAAGGACACAGGTCCTTCTTGCTCACATGCAGGATGAAGGTAGAGAGGACTGAAGCACATGTACTTGTTCAGTGGGGTTTTTACTCGCCCGTGGTCTTGCTCTGAGTTCCTGATCCACAGTCCACCCAAGCCCCTTTTGCACTCCTAATCCCACTGCAATAAAAAGAGGAGGGCCAACAACAAGACAATGAGCAGGTTGCCCATGGCTCCTGGTATTTGACCAGGCCACAGTAACCTGAACAGTGGTAGTCACAACTGGAGACAACTATTTCTCCAAATTAGTTTATTTCGTCGAAGAGCATTTCACAGTGAAGTGCACCATGTGCCCTCTTGCTCTCAACCCAAAGATCAGGAGATGCAAAAAGCACGAGTATGGATATGAAAATATACAGATGAGATTGAAACAATGAAGAAAGTAACCTCTTTTTCAATTCACAGTTGGTGCATAAGTTCCACTTACGCTTCGGGTATAGCTGCTTCGGGTGACTGAGTGTCTCTAGAGTCAATCCCCATCAGAGAATTGCCCTGTGGAAACAGAGACAGTAAACAGCCCCGCCCTACTATCCCCGCCCCTCTCACATACCAAGCCGTTCTAGGCCCCTCAATTCAGTACATCTGACCCTTCCTTGTCTCAAATCCTTATATAATAAAGACTTAGGAAATGCTCAATCAATTTGATTTGTTAGGGCAAAGTCTACTGGCCCAGACTGGATTCTCAAATCAAATAGTGAGAGCTGTGTGAAAAGCAAAATTCACTGTCCACTGTTCTATCACTCTGGCCCTGATAGTAGTCACTGGTTTTTATAAACTGGGCAAAATGAGGCTTAGAGAGAAGACGTTGTGTGGAGGGGGTCAGGAGAGATAGTATCTACGGTGTTTTTTTTTTTATTGAATCACCAAGTGGAGTGTTACAAAGTTCTCAGGATTATGTCAGTTATACAATATTCAAACACCCTTCCCTTCACCAGTGCCCATCTTCCATCACCAACCCCCCCAGTATATCTGCCGCCTCTCCCACCTCCCTAGTCCCCACCCTTGTACGTGATAAGTTTCACTTCATTTACGCTTATCTCGATTACATTCCATGTTTCAACACACAACTCACTACGGTTGCTGGGGTTTCCCCCCAAAAAGAAAAAGACAGTCCTATTGCCAATGAGGCATTTGATAGTTTTCCATGGCTAAGAATATAGAGATATTAAGTCCTGCTGTTTGTTACATAAATTTTCTTTTTCCCCCTTGCCCTGCGCCACCGAGTTCACGCCAGTTTAGTAATCGCCACGCTGTCTGACAAAGGGAAAAAAACGAAGAGGATGATTATTTCCCGTCATTATTTCCCGCTTGAGCATTTCATTGAAGAATGGGACTACAGTGCTACAGTGCTACAGGTCTTGTCTTTATGCCAGGGGACCAAACCCTGCGATGCTCCTCGCTTACTCCCCACTCTGCTCTCAGGAATCAATCCTCGTGCTGCACGAATGACCATACTGGATGCTGGGATCAAATTGAGAAGGCTGGGAGCAAGGCAAATGCCCTCCCCACTTTTCTAT
The DNA here is from genome assembly GCF_027595985.1 of Sorex araneus. Lineage (NCBI taxonomy): Eukaryota > Metazoa > Chordata > Mammalia > Eulipotyphla > Soricidae > Sorex > Sorex araneus. The sequence continues at coordinate 31,492,325 of NC_073306.1, read as the reverse complement.
CATTTTGCCCTGATAAAGGACCAAAATGGTCTGTATCGGCTGGGCAAACAGAGGTTTAGAAAAAGATGTTTTGTGGAGGGGGTCAGGAAAGTTTCTACAATGTTTCGATGGTGGCTTGCACAGATCGTATCCGGCAACCTGGAAGAGTACGAGCCCTAGCTGGAGTGAACACTTAGTTCAAAGATAGTTGTAAGTTCTGAGCACCTCAAGTGGTGATGCAAAACAAACAAAAATGTAATGAGGTCCCATAGGGTCCATCACTATTCTGGACATGAGTCCACTCTACGCTCAGGTGGAATCGAGCGTGTTTCCTGCTCTGTATCCTCTCTGCACCCCTCCATACAGAGCTGCTCTCAACCCTGCAGACGGACCAGGTGTGTCTGGGTACTTCACTGGCCTGCTTCCTGCACTGACAAAGATCCCCACCCTGTCTGGCCTGAGGGCAGCCCCGCCCTCCCAGGTCTCTAAGGGGGCGGAGCCTCCTGAGGACCCTGAGCCTCCGTGGTGAGGCATGGGTTTTGAGGGGTTTGGCTGAACTGGGGCACATGACACTGGGCTTCCAGACCCTGGCACTGCTCTGGACTGCAGGCAGGCTTCTCCCATGATAGGAATATTCCCCCTCACCTGGGCAAAGTGTCCTAATGATTGAAACAGGATTGTCTGGAATAATTTTACTATTTAATTTAAATGTAATTTTAACACTGGGATTGACGGAGTTGTTTAGAAGACAGTTGTTTCAGACATTCATTCTCCTGCACCGATCACCTGCAGCTCCGGGGTCTCCAAGATCATACAGGCCTGAGTCAGTCTTTAAAGGGAAAGAATTTCTGCAGATCTGTGCTCTGTTTCAGAGTTGGGGTGGGTGTAAAGTATTTTTCAAAGGGACCACTAGTTTTCAGGAAAGGGAAGATTTTCCAAAAAATTTTTTTTCAGGAATTGGTACAATTGGGCACCTGAAGGAACTCCCATTTAGCCCTCAGAGGGCAGGGCTGTAAGCTCCCAGATCAGGCAGAGGGAGGGTTGCCAGGTCCTCCAGATCACACCAGGTCCTTGCAAAGGTCAAGTATTTCGTGCACACATGCAGGAGCAAGATAGAGAGGATTGAGGCACATGAGAGGACTAGGGGGGCTATGACTCTGCCTTGGCCTGGGTCTGAGTACCTGTCCCTGTGGAGAGCCTCCACGGGACCGTGCTTCGTGGACACCTGTTTCTTGTTAAGTGCACCGTGCTTCGTAGACAACACCTATAAGGAAACAGGATGTCTTGTCACGCCCACGAGCTGTAACTAGTCTATCAGCTGCAGACACTTGGGCGTAAACAAGCAGCGAGAAGTATATAAGGGGGGAAGCTGCCTAGCTGGTCGGTTCCCCCTCGTTCCTCCTCTTTCCCGTTCCCCTTCTTCCCTAATGCATGAGAAGGTCCCTGAATAAATCGCTGCAAGAAGAATCTCCGGGTTGCGTGTTTCTTCGCTGGTCGAAGCTGCGCGCGACAGCTGGTGGCCCGTACGGGGAACCCGATCTCCAGCACCCTCCGGTCGATCCAGAACTTGCTGCGATTCAGGGCGATGAAGTTCCCATGGTGAGTCAGGGCGATGAAGTTCCTGTGGTGAGCCAGGACGATAAAGTCCACGGAAATTGTGGCTAGTGGGATGAGTGGGATGGATGTGTATGTTTTTCTTGCAGGTTGGGTTTTTATTTGCCTCTCCTTTTGTCTTTTCGCTTTTGCTTTCTATGGCTACATTAAGGAGCTGCGCCCCCCTTTCGCTTTTAATAAGTTCGTCAGAAGTTTAGAGGATCAGAAGTGCGGTAAGGACGTACAACTGGGACAGGAAGCGTTAGAGGGGATGAGGGAGGAACTGTCGGACAGAGGCAGCCGTCATGGCATTGTAGCCTCTGAGCTAGAGGATGGTTCGGACGTGGAAAGCGAGGCCTCTAGGGGAACCCCACTGATACAGGGATGCGCCCCCAAAAAGAGAGGAAGGCCCCGAGAACCATCCATGACCCGTCCGTCTCTTTATCCCTCGCTACGTCAATTTCAGCAGGGACGGGCTAATGGGGATTCTGACCCCCCTATTGAGGAGGAAGCTGCGACACATGATAGTGACCGATACTTGCCGCTAAAGGGCTCTAGGATCCGCCCCCTTATCTTAACAAACCGGGAGGCGGGCTTTCCTTCGCAAAACCCGGGCTCTGGGCAGAGGTTAGGCGAGAGTTGCAGTTAACTTATCCTGTTTTTGAAGATAATAATCAACAGCGATATCACGAGCCCCTAGATTTTAAAATAATTAAGTCCTTGGCAGAATCAGTAAAGATGCATGGAGCCAATGCGGCATTTCCTTTAACTCAAGTAGAAGGCTTATTCAGATATTGTATGACCCCAAATGATTGGCAACAGGTGGCTAGAGCGGTGTTGACGCCCGGACAGTCCTTGGACTGGCGCACTTTCCTAATGGAATTTGCAAAATTGAGCAAGCTCTTACCGCTGCTAGCAATACACGCGTGCAGCCTGAGTTTCCCATTTTACTTTGTGTGCTTCCAACATATGGGCAGCCTACTGCAGTCCTATGGCAGGAGGGACCCCTTCTGTGGATTCATCCTAGGGTCTCTCCGGCAAAAGCTGTGGAGTTATACCCTGCAGCTGTAGCCTGTTTGGCTATGATTGGAATTCAGGACTGCTTGCAATACTTTGGAAAACTTCCAGATACTCTTATAACCCCCTATAATTCCACTCAAATAGTTTCTTGGTGTAACTTACACGATGATCGGGCGATTCTCCGATTTTCTTTTCCCAATATTATTGATAAGCATTATCCCAAACATCCACTAATGACCTTCTTTAAAACCCATCCGGTAATTTTCCCCAAAGTCACCTCTTATGTACCCCTTCGGGATGCTCCAGACATCTATACTGATGGATCAAGTACAGGCTGGGGGGCTTATATGATAGAGGGTCAGGATCCTATTCGTATGCAATTTCCAACTACGTCCCCTCAAGTTGTGGAACTTCGCATTGTCTTGACAGTGTTTGAGCATTGCCCCTTTGCTTTCAATTTGATCTCTGATTCACGATACGTTGTAAATGCTCTTTGCTCACTCGAGGTGGCAGGACCCATAAAGGCCTCCAGTTCGATAGCCTCCTTGTTATCTGCTTTACAACAAATTCTTTGGACCCGGGAAAAACCATTTTTTGTCACACATATCCGCTCTCACACAGGCCTTCCGGGTCCCTTAGCAGAAGGCAATGCTTGTGTTGATGCACTCATTAGACCATCTTGTTTTATTATTCAGTCCCCTTTACAATTAGCAAAAAATTTTCATGACCGCTTCCATGTTTCTTCTCGGACCCTTCAACATAGATTTCAAATCCCTCGAGCCGAAGCTCGGGCAATTGTTTTGCATTGTCCACACTGTGTCCCTTTTCTTCCTGCCCCCTCCATGGGCATAAACCCTCGTGGTCTTGTGCCTTTACGCATTTGGCAAATGGATGTTACACATTTCTCGGAATTGGGCAGGCTCAGATATCTCCATGTATCCGTGGACACGTGCTCCGGTATCATTCATGCCACTCCCCTTCCTGGAGAGCGCTCCACAAATGTTATCTCTCATTGCCTTGAAGAATGGGCAGCCTGGGGCATCCCAGCCCAACTGAAAACAGATAACGGTCCGGCATACACCTCTGCAAAATTCACCGCATTTTGTGCCCAGATGGGAGTCTCTTTATCTCACGGCCTCCCGTATAACCCACAAGGGCAGGGCATTGTTGAGCGTGCCCGTTCCACCCTTAAAGCATGCTTAATAAAACTAAAAGGGGGGGGTTGGGCTGGGACGGCCCCCTCGAGAAAGAACCTCTATTGCACTTTTTACTCTAAATTTCTTTTATTATTGATGATAAGGGCACCTCCCCTGCAGATAGGCACTCTTCAAAGATCCCTGTGTGCCAAGGATATGTTAAATGGAAGGATATCCTTTCTGGTGAATGGCACGGCCCGGACCCCGTGTTAACCTGGTCCAGGGGTTCTGTTTGTGTCTTTCCACAGGACAGGGCAGAACCAGTGTGGATTCCTGAACGCCTGACACGGAAGACCGCGCCCCCAGTAGACCAAGATGTGGAAACTGGTGCTCCTGCTCAGCCTGATTCCTGTGACGAGACGAGCTGAAGAAGCAGCTTCCTGGGTCATTGCTACAACATGGCCTGCTCTGACGCCTGTGCATAGATTCTCCCCTTCCTTACCCATCTTGATGAAACCAGAGTAGAAAGTCCCCTCCATTTTATCAAAGAGTGGGCGGGGGTGGGAGCAGTACTATCCTTATTGCTTCTCGCTGCTTTGGTTTTTGCCTGGTGTCTATACAAAATGCAGCAAGAACAACTACTTACAAAGGCGTGGTATTTACAGGCATTTGCGGCCCTGGAAGCACAGCAATCCCCGCAGCTTTGGCTTGTAACTCTGAAACAATAATCTCGCTTCGAACAATCAGGTCTAGCCGGATGTAGCAAAAGTATTATGCAGCTGAGAGCCCTTAACTGCAGGGGACCTCCTGTAGTTGAGGAGTTTGAAAGGGTGCATTATACCCCACCTGACCCTTGGACCAACCTAAGACAGGGACCTACAAGCGAGAGGGCTCCCAATGACGGGTAAGGCCAAGGGAGCCAAGGTCGCTATGCAGACTTGCTGTTTTAAAACAAAAAGGGGGAGCTGTGGAGAGCCTCCACGGGACCGTGCTTCGTGGACACCTGTTTCTTGTTAATTGCACCGTGCTTCGTAGACAACACCTCTAAGGAAACAGGATGTCTTGTCACGCCCACGGGCTGTAACTAGTCTATCAGCTGCAGACACTTGGGCGTAAACAAGCAGCGAGAGGTATATATTCCCCCTCGTCCCTCCCTCTCGTTCCTTCTCTTTCCCGTTCCCCTTCTTCCCTAATGCATGAGAAGGCCCCTGAATCAATCGCTGCAAGAAGAATCTCCGGGTTGCGTGTTTCTTCGCTGGTCGAAGCGGCGCGCGACATGTCCCCACTGGCCACCCAAGCCACTTTAGATCTCAAAACCCCGCAGACATAAACAGAGGAGGGCCAAGACAAGATAATAGGCAGGTAGCCCATGGTGCTGGCATTTGACCAGACCACGGTGACCTGAACAGTCATAGTCACGACAAGAGACAACTCACCCTCAAAACTTGTTTATTTCATCGAAGAGCATTACACAGTGGTGGGCACCATGTGTCCTCTTGCTTTTAACCAGAGAATAAGAAAATACAAAAAACCATGAGTACAGATATAAAAGTAAATGATATCAGGAAAAGGGTCTACAAGCGAGATAGTCCAGCAGGGAAGGCAACTGGCTTGCACATGGAAAAGCACAGTCGATCCCGCAAAGGCATACGAGGGCCTGAGCACCGCCAATAGAGCACGGAACTAGGGCTAAGAAAGTGCAAGGCAGCGCGGCCAAAACAGGCCCAACCTAAAGTAGACCATTAAAAATGAATTGAAATCCCTTACAAATACATTGAATTTCAGTTTCACATGCAAAAAAGTCAATGTACAGTTCATGATTCGGTGTCCATCGGAAGTCATATAAGTATCTCATAAAAATATTCATGAAAGCGTCAACTCTTTAAAATAAAATTGGTACAGTAGATCAGAGTTCTGGCTCAGAGGGTGGAGTGCCATGCTCTGCAACAGGAATCCGACACTCAGTCTTCAGGACCTCACAGTCTCCTGAGCACCTCAGGGTGTGGCACAGTTGCCAAAAACAGTAACAAGAGAAATAAGATGTCATAATATCATCTTCAATATATAGAGCTTAGTGTGAATTGCCAAGAAAAGTCTTCACTGGGAGACGAGGCTGTTGAGTGTATCGTTCATGGACAAGCATTATCTGTGCACTCTTGCATGCTGCTTTAAATGATCAGCTCGGGCAAAGTCCATGGGACACTGAGGACAGCGGAAGGGACGCTCTCCAGTGTGCGTCTTCTTGTGTCTTCTGAGTTCATCGGAGCGGGGGAATTTCCACGGACACCCTTTCACGTCGCACACATAGGGCTTGTCTCCTGGAAGAGAGAGATGTGTCACTTGTTATGCATGGAGCAGAAAATGGTGTGAGCATGGGTAGGGGGAGCAGCTGAGCAGACTGGAAGACGTGTAGGAGAGAGGAAGAGAAGGACTGCATGAGCTGGAAAAAGAGGAAAACTGGAAGAGGGTAAGGGACACCCAGAGCGCTCAGAGAGTCAGAGCAGGGAGAAAATTGTGGTGAAGGGGTATCTGTGCCCGAGAGACAAGGTCAAGATGAGCCCCAAAGGGCAAACCAATCTCTCCATGTCCCAACCGCCCACAGTCAACTCCACAGAGACCAGCCAGCTGGACTCTGGCCATAAGTAGGCTCCCCCTAGGACCGCGGGAACTTCCCCTCTCATCTCTCAACCTTTTCTAGGCACCAGAGAAACCCAGCGTAAAGGGAGGATCAACAGTCTGAACTGAGTGTCAGTTGTTCCTACTCACCAGTGTGGACTCGTTCATGGATTCGCAGGTGGGAAGCTTTGTTGTACTCCTTCCCGCAGCCCTGGAAAGGGCACACATAGCGCTTCAGACCATCCGCGTTTATGATGTACTCTCTCCTCTGGCGCTTCTTTGGCCGCTCTGATTCCAGGGATGGTCCTTGCGCCAGAGGGGCACTTGCATACAGGACTCCTGATTGTGGCAGTGGCGATCCCTGTGGCACCATCTGGATGCTATAGAGGCTCTGGGTGCCACTCTGAGACACAGGCTGACTGCCAGTGGAGGTCTGGTCACTGATGAAGGTCATTGTCGGGAGCCCTGTCACGGGGATCATCGGCACTCCAGAATGGGGCATCTGGTTCCCATTCATGGTGTGGACCCCGCTGAATGGCACCTGATTCACCATTAATATTTGGGCACCAGTGAAAGGCAACTGGTTCCCGCAGTAGGACTGGTTCGTGTTCATGGACACTGGAGTCCCAAATACAGTCTGCTGTCCAGTGAGAGACATCTGGCTCCCACTTGGTGTCTGGTATCCACTGGAAAGTATCTGATTTCCCCATAGCGTTTGGACACCAACCATGGGCATCTGGATTCCATTTATTATCTGGGTACCAGTGTATGGCATGCGGTACACACCCGGGGTCTGCTCACTCCCCTGTTTCTGGGTGGCACACTCTTCTAGGGTCTGTTCCCCATGGAAGGTCTTCAGCATGTCTGCGTCAGGAGACATGTGGGTGGCAACTGTGGGATTGCTCTGAGCAGAGCAGCTCATGTTCTGCTCCCGAGAAGTCGTCTCCATCAGCTCCTCGAGGAGCTGGTCCAGCGCACTGTCCTTGTCTTCAGTTGGCATCTTTGGAGTTCCTCGTCCCTGGAGAGTCAGAGACTGAGAGAATTGGGTCCCTTCAGCGACTGTATCCGGATGATTAGCCTGGTTCTGACATGGCTCATTTGGGCTGCCCTGAGCCTGGAGTGTGACAGGCCTGGGGATCTGCAGCTCCCTAAGGAGCTGATCGAGAATGTCCTGCCCGTCAAGGGCCTCTTGTGTTCTTGCTGGGCCCTGGGGAGTCAGAGGACCACAGAGCTCAGGATCAGGCACAGCTGGATCTCCTGCCTCACAGGTCTGGAGTACGTCTTCATGATTCTCACGAAAGATGTCAGCGGTCATCTTTTGGCTCTTGTCTTTCATACTAGAATCCTAAACAACAACAGCAAAAAGAACAAAATCAGACACGTGCTAAGCTCAATCCAATTCTGCATTTCTCCCCTCAATCCTGATCATGGTCTCCTAGCCCACCTCCCCATCTATCTTGCTTGACAACCCATAATTTTCTTTCTACTTTCCTCGAATCCTTTATTGACTCCACTCTGTGTGCCCCCACATGTGGCCAGACTGACCGCACTGAAATGAAACTTTTGCTGTGTCAAGGCGGTCTACCAGTGCAGTGGGAAGACTGTACCAACCGTGGCTTTGAACAGTATGGGTGGAGATCCATAGGGATCACATCACTCAAAATCGAATCTTTCGAGGGGCCAGTAAGATGGTCCAGTGGGCAGGAAACATGCTCTGCACGGGGCCACACTGAAATTAATCCTGGCACTCTCTATGGTCCCCAGAGCAGTACAGTAGGAATGTCAGAGCACAAGAAAAACTAAGATCAGAGTCTTTCTGGGATTGCCACAGAGTGTTAGAAAAATACAAATGGAACACACTTTTTCCAATATCCAATTGGGAAATTATTCGGTTCCTTACCTGTGGGATGAACTTGTCCACTCTAGAAGAGATTTGCCTCACGTTTTCATTCTGGTGAGCAGGGGGAGCCATCTGGCTCCCACACTGTGCCTGGTCCCCAGAGTAGCATGTCATGTTCCCCCAAGGGGATTGGGCACCAGCGATGGGCATCTGGGTCCCACTGCCCGAACGTAAAGGTCTTTGGATCCCATGCAGTGTCTGAACTCCTGAGAAGGACATCTGGATCCCATAGATTCCAGGGGCACCAGAGTGGGGCGATTTGATCTGTCTAGGGGTCTGCTCACCTCCAGAAATCTCCGTAGAGTTGCCAGGCAGGGTCTGGTCCCCACTGAAGGTCTTCAGCACGTCTGTGTCAGCTGGCATTTGGGAGGCAGCGGTGGGATTGCTCAGAGCAGAGCAGCTCCTGTTCTTCTCCCAGTATGGCATGTCCATCAGTTCCTCAAGGAGCTGGTCCAGTTCACTGTCCTTGTCCTCAATTGGCCCCTCAAGGGTGAGTGAAACAGAGGTTGGGGGCACGTGGAGGAGCGGATCCAGAGCGCTGACCTGGTTCTGGGTCGGCCTCTGTGGGCCGGCCTGTGCCTGGGAATCGGGAGGCCCAGGCGTCTGCAGCTCCTCAAGGAGCTGATCGAGGAAGCTGTCCTGACCCTCAGGGGCCTTAGGGCTGGCTGGACTCCGGGGAGCCAGGGCAGCACAGAGCTGGTGCTGAGGCACCGCTGGATCGTCCACCTCATAGGTCTCGAGAAACTCCTCAAGACTCTCAAAGAGACCATGGAAGATGTCTGGGGTCCTCTCTTGGCTGTTGTCCTCCATGGTTGAATACTGAAAATAAAGAGACAACAATCAGAGATCCGCAGTGTTTAATTTAACCCCCCACTCATTCCCTCCCCCTCTTCTCTATGGATGCTTTCCTAGCCTGATCGCTTACTTTTTTCTTGACACCCCACCGTTTTCTCTTCACACCCTTCCCGGATTCTGCACCGAATCCATCCCGTGTGCGCTCCAATCTGCTCAGTGATACTTCTGAAACATTTCCCCTCCTATTCTATGGCGTCCCAGCAGTGTACAGGGCAGTCTGGACCCTGGCCTCTGACAATGTGTGTGGAAATTCAAGGAGGGGTTCAGTGCTTGCTACCTAACTTAAATGCAAATGGTCACTAGGATCAGACAGTGAAGCAGGCAGGGCACTCACTTCAGAGGGGAAACCCTGGGTTTGATATCCTGCATCAACTTGGATTCTGTCCCTGGATAAGGTCTATCCAGTACTGGAACTTGGATTCTGTCCCTGGATAAGGTCTATCCAGTACTGGAACTAAATTACCCATCCTGAGCATCAAAGAAAACAGAGAGAGAGAGAGAGAGAGCGAGAGATAGAGAGAGAGAGAGAGGAGAGAGAGAGAAACTGAAAGTAACTACTTTTCTTGACATCTGAGACTTTGCTCAGTGGTAGAGCAATTTTCTTGCATTTTAGGACCCCAGTTCGGACGGCAATCAATCAATCAATCTATCAATCTGGTTGATATAGGGGTATCAGGTACCTGGTAAAACTCTGAGACTAGTGGACAGACGGGAGTTCCGGTTCAATTCGGAACAGAGAAGCCCTGTGGACACTTAGAGACAGTAAACAGCCCCACCCTACACACACCGCCCCTCCCACATATCAGGCTGTTGGAGCCCCCTCAGTACCAATACTCTTGGCCCATCTTTGTCACAGATACTTATATTTTTAAGTGTATATATATATATATTAGAGAAAACTTAGAAAATGCTAAGTCAATTTGATTTGCCCGAGCAAAGTCTAGTTATTGGCCCTTAGTGTGACCAAGGGTGCTGGGATCAAACTAGGACCCCGGCAAACAAGTCTGTCCACAACCTGCGAGTCACGTGCAATCTCTAATTCAACTTAGGGGCAGAGAGAGAATAGCTCCCCACTCCTCAGATGATAGCTTTCTCGTCACATTTGGGCAACTGGCAGAGGCTCCCATTTTCGAGGAGCCATGGTTAAGCGTCTCCTAGGATCTTCGTGATCCTGGGAACATGCCAGCAGGTAAATTTCATTTCTCCTCCTTATTTCTAGCTTTCTACCATACTGAACTGAAACCCAGGATCATACCCAGCACTGTGGGGACATTAAACCTGACAACTATGACATTCAGGGCATGCTCAATCCCTTGCAGAATTCCCAGCCTCCCTCAGCCTCATTTTCCTCTCACACCCCTCCCAGTCCTCATACCTCCAAGTTACTAGTTCTCAGTCCTACCTTTTCCACCGAGTTTTCTACTTCCTGAGGGCTAGAGTATTCTGGGGAGATGTGGACCAGCTATCCAACTTTCAGGTCCACGGAGAGATTCCAGGAACCAACCGGTTAGCCAGAACCCTTACCCCTACATCTCCACTGCAGGCTGAAGCAAAGTGACCAAGCACGGTGTGAGCACTTGGGAGGCGCTCAGTCTATACAACCCAGATCTGGCCACCCCTCTGGTATGCCTTAATTCCCTCCTCTTAGAGCAGGGAACCCCCCTACGCGAGATTCCTCCACCATATAATTTCCCGCCTCAGGATCTAGCACACCCTACCCCGAGATTCGAGTTGTAGACTCACCTTGTCAGCTGAGGCAGCGACGGCACCGAGCAGCGAGGCCTTCAGTGGACGCGTCTGCACTGAGAGTTGGCCGTGCTTGGCTGGCCTTTAATAGCCCCCTGGTCTCGCGGGACGTACGGGACTCCAAACTGGCACTTTTTGGTTGGCCACGCATCTTGGGGGCGTGTCTTGGGACCCCTGGCTGGTGAGTTCTTGGCCCACCGGGTCAAACAGAGACTTCAATAGGCAGAAGTACATTTTTCTTCATACTAACGGTACTCATGAACCCAAAGGCGCAGGGCAGCTGTCCTCAGAGGGTCGCACATTTCCATCGCAGCTGGGTACCTTGAGATAGCTTTGATGAAGTCTGTTCTTTTCTTTTTGCCAGGGGATCTAATCCGGCGGGGCTCTTGGTTTATTCCTAGTTTTGCACACAGAAATCACTCCTGGCGATTTACGAATGACCGGACTGGATCCTGGGAATTATTGGGACAGCTGTGAACAAGGCAAGTTTCTACCCTCTGTTCCATCACTTCGGCCCTTATTGATAAAGGCCTAAAGTCTTTATCATCTTGGCAAATAGAGGTTTAGAGAGAAGACTTTTCGTGGATGGGGTTAGAAGTGATAGTACGGTATCTTGCAGGTGACATGCTCATGACCTATCTGGCGCCAGAATGGCCCCTGAGCACTAGGAGGAGTAATTCCTTCGCTCAGACGCAGAAATATGTTCTGAGCACCCCCAGGTGGGACTCAAAAGGAACAAAAATGAGATGGAGTCATGCAATGGAGAAAAACTAAGGGCCTTTCCTCTAAGATCAGGCACAAGACAAGGATGCCCACTCTCACCACTTCTCTTCAATATAGTACTGGAAGTACTTGCGATAGCTGTTAGACAAGAAAAAGAGATCAAGGGCATCCAGATAGGAAAGGAAGAAATCAAACTCTCACTATTTGCAGATGATATGATACTACATCTAGAGGAGCCCAAAGCTTCTACTAAGAAACTCTTAGAAACAATAGACTTATACAGTAAAGTTGCAGGCTACAAAATCAATACGCAAAAATCCATGGCTTTCCTATATACAAACAATGAGGCAGAGGAAAGGGACACGAAAAAAGCAATCCCATTCACAATCGTGCCCCAGAAAATCAAGTACCTCGGAATCAGCTTAACCAAGGATGTAAAAGGCCCTCCTCTGCTTATTGCAGTGGGATTAGGAGTGCAAAAGGGGCTTGGGTGGACGGTGGATCAGGAACTCAGAGCAAGACCACGGGCGAGTCAAAACCCCACTGAACAAATACCGGTGTGTCAGTCCTCTCTACCTTCATCCTGCATGTGAGCAAGAAGGACCTGTGGCCTTGCATGGACATGGTGAGATCCGGAGGACCTGGGCCCCCCTCTCTGCTGCCTGTCTGGGAGCTCATAGCTCTGCTCACCCGAGTTCTAAGTGGGCGTTCCTGCTTGTGGCCAGTTGTGACAATCTTCGAAAATCCACCCTACCTCTCACTCCCAGTGGTCCCTTTGAAAAATACTTCCACACACCCACAGCCTGAAACAGAGCACAAATATGTGCAGATTCCTTCCTCTGTAACATTGACTCAGGCCTCCTGAACGTGGACGCTCTGAGCTACAGCTGATTGGTGCAAAAACAATGAATGCCTGAAAGAAGTCTATTTGACCAAATCCAGTGTTTAAATTAAGTTTAAACAGAAATTGCAAAATCACTCCAGAATATCATGTTAAATAATTGACAGTTTGCCCAGCTGAAAGGTCCACTCTTGCTCCGTCATCCCGTTGTTCGTGGACTTGCTGGAGCGGGCCCCAGTAACATCTCATAGTGAGACTTGTTGTTACTGTTTTTGGCATGTCGAATATGCCACGAGTATAGCGGATAGGGCATTTGCCTTGCAGGTGGCCAACCCGGATTGATTCCTCCTTCCATCTCGACCAGACTGGAAAGCCACGAGAGTTTCCTGCCCGCACGGCAGAGCCTGGCAAGCTAGCCGTGGCGTATTCGATATGCCAAAACCAGTTTCAACAAATCTCACAACGGAGACCTTACTGGTGCTGGCCTGAGCAAATCGATGAACAATGGGAGGACAGTGCTAGAGTGCTACGGTTTCCAGGTGAAGGGGCACATTCCCACCACGGGAGATGCCAAACCCTCATAACCCTGCCCCCAGTCCAGAGCAAGGCAAAGGTCTGGAAGCCCAGTGTCACGTTCCTCAGACCATCCCAACTCCACAGACACCTGTGCCTCACAGGAGGCTGAGGGTCTCCAAGAGGCCCCACCCTCTTCGAGACAGGAAGGGCGGGGCTGCCCTCAGCCAGACAGGGTGGGGCTCTTCCTCAGCGCAGGAGCCAAGCCAATGAAGAGAACAGACTGAACTCTGTCCCTCTGAAGGGGTGAGAGCAGCTGTGGGATGGAGGGGTGCGGGCAGGAGAGAGAGCAGGTAAAATGCGCTTGCACTTGAGCAAAAAGTAGACCCAAGTCTACAACAGCAATGGACTCTGCATGACTCCATCACATTTTTGTTCCTTTGGAGTCGCACCAGGGGGTGCTCAGAACTTATTCCTGCGTCTGAGCGAAGGGATTACTCCTCCCAGGGCTCAGGGGCCACCCGGGTGCCTGATAGGGCATGGCCATGTCACCTGCAAGACCCCATAGTATCTCTCCTGACCCCCTCCACGAAACGTCTTCTCTCTAAACCTCTCTAAACCTCTATTTGCTTAGATGATAAATACTTGATGATAAATACTAGATGATAAATACCTGGCCAGGCCACCTGCAAAACACTGTACAATCTCTCCTTACACCCTCCACAAAAAGTCTTCTCTCTAAGCCTCATTTTGCCCACTTTATAAAGACCAGAGACCATTATAAAGGCCAGAGTGATAGAACTTTGGGTAGTGCATTTGCTTTGCACGCAGCTGTCCCTGTTCAATCTGAGCATCCAGTATGGTCCAGTAGACCTTTGCTCTAGCAAATCAAATTGATTTAGCATTTTAAAAGTCTTTATTATATAAGCATTTGAGACAAGAAAGGGCCAGAAGTACTGATACTTGGAGGGTTACAACAGCCTGGTATGGGGGGGTTGCGGGGCGGCAGGGTGGGGCTGTTTACTGTTTCTGTTTCTACAGGACATCTCTGTTTCGGATTAAACCTGATATTTTCCTTTGCACTGTAACCTCAGAGTTTTCGATGGCACCTGAAATCGTTTTTTTTTTCTTCATTTATTTTCTTATTTATTTTTTTACTTGGAGTCCAAACCTAGGTTTTGACATGCAAGACTATTGCTCTACCACTAAACTTCTTCTTAATGACTGCAAAAGTTGTTACTATATATTTTGAGATGGTCAATATGGACATTTAATTTCAGAACTTAATACCCCTTATATAATATCTATATCAGGCAGATATATAATATATATTATATGCCCATGAGGGGTTTTGAGTAAGTACGTGGCGGTCGCAATACATCTTATAGCCTAGTTCTCCCTCTGCGAGAACCTGGCTAGCTACCAAGAGTTTCCTGCCTTCATAGGAGAGTCTCGCAAACTCCCCATGCTGTATTCCTATGCCAAAATCAGTAACGATGATGGATCTCATTCCCCTGACCCTGAATGAGCCTCCAATACGCACCACTGGAAAGGAGGAGTAAAGATAGGCTACTAAAATCTCAGGGCTAGGATGAATGGAGACGTTACTTCAACGGCTCAAGAAATTCGACGATTAACGGGATGATGACGATCTTGATGATGATGATGAGGGGTTTTGAGGTACAGAATGCATGTAGCAGTGAAAGATTATATACAGTGGTAAAGCGTTTAGATGGAGGCAATTATCTTATGGAGATTAACTGTAGAGACACTCTGTCACCTGAAGCATCTATACTGCTCATCTTTCTCTTGCTATTAGTACATATTAAATAGCTAAGGTTACATTTTATTTATTTATTAGCATTTGGTTTCATTTGTGTCACACCAGGCGATGCACAGGGGTTACTCCTGGTTTGTACTCTAATTGCTCCTGGGAGTGCTCGATGAACCAGATAGGATGCTGGGAATGAAACCCCGTCGGCCGCGTGCATGGCAAATGCCCTACCCGAAGTAAGGCTACAGCCGTGAATGGAAAAAAGTGGATACTTCCTTCAGCTGTGTTGGGGGTGTTTTAATCCCACCCTCTCATCTGCATATTTTTATATCCATACTCCTGTTTTTTGTACCTCCTTATCTTTGGGTTCAGAGCAAGAGGACACATGGTGCACTTCACTGTGAAATGTTGTTCGATGAAAAAAACTGATGTTGAGAAATAGTTGTCTACTCTCGTGACGATCACTGTTCAGTTTACTTTGGTCTGCTCAAATGCCAGTAGCCACGGGTGACCTGCCCATTGTCTTGTTGTTGACTCTCCTCTGTTTATAACAGCGGGATTATGGTGCAAATGGGGTTTTGGTGGCCTGTGGATCAGAAACACATACCCAGGTCGAGGTAGAGTCCTAACCCCACTGAGCTGTAATGGTGCCTCAGCCCTCTCTACTTTCCTCTTGCATGTGAGCACGAAGGGACTGTGGCTTTTGCATGGACATGGTGAGGTCTGGAGGCCCTTGGCCTCTGTCCCTACTCCCTGCTATGGGAGTTCATAGCCCAGCCCACTGGGGGCTAGTTTGGAGTACCTTTTTGTACCCAGTTGTGCCTATCCACCAAAAAAGTCTGGAGAAAGTCCACTCTACACCTGACACCCAGGAATCCGTTTGAAAAATACTTCCCACACACCCACTACCTGAAACAGAGCACAAAGCTGCAGATTCCTTTCTCTGTCAGAATGACTCAGGCCTCTATGAACTTGGAGTCTCTGAGCTACAGCAGATTGGTACAAAAACAAAGAATGCCTGAAAGAACTGTATTATAAAGAGCTTTGTCAAACCCAGTGTTTAAAGAAAGTTTAAAGAGAAATTGCAAAATCGCTCCAGACTATCATGTTAAATAATTGGCACTTTGCCAATTATGAGGCTGAGGGAGGCTGGGAATTCAGCAAGGGATTGAACTTGCTCTGAAAGTCATAGTTGCCAGGTTTAATGTCCCCATAGTTCTGGGTATGATCCAGGGTTCCATTTCAGCATGGTAAAAAACTAGAAATAAGGGGGACAAATGAAACTTACCTGCTGGCATGTTCCCAAGATCACGAAGATCCTAGGAGATGCTTAACCATTTGTTCCTCGAAGGTGGAATCCTCTGCCAGTTCCCCAAATGTGGCGAGAAAGCTATCATCTGAGGGAGTGGGGCGCTGTTCTCTCTCTCCGCCTAAGTCGAATGAGAGATTGCTTCGTAGCAAGTGACTCGCAGGTTGTGGACAGACTTGGTTGCCGGGGTCCTAGTTCGACCCTAGCACCTTTGGTCTCACTAAGGGCTGATAAGTAGACTTTGCTCGGGCAAATCTAATTGACTTAGCATTGTCTAAGTTTTCTCTAATACATATATTTTATTTTATTTTATTTATTTTTTAAATTTATTTATTTTTAATTAGAGAATCACCGTGAGGGTACAGTTACAGATTTATACACTTTTGTGCTTATACTTCCCTCATACAAAGTTTGGGAACCCATCCCTTCACCAGTGCCCATTCTCCACCACCCGTAAACCCAGTGTCCCTCCCACCCTCCCCAATCCCATCTCCCCCCCACCCCACCCTGCCACTGTGGCAAGGCATTCCCTTCTGTTCTCTCTCTCTAATTAGCTGTTGTGGTTTGCAATAAAGGTGTTGAGTGGCCGCTGTGCTCAGTCTCTAGCCCTCATTCAGCCCGCAACTCCCTTCCCCCACATGGCCTTCAACTACAATGTAGTTGGTGATCGCTTCTCTGAGTTGCCCTTTCCCCGGAACATGAGGCAAGCCGCGAAGCCATGGGGTCAACCTCCTGGTACTTATTTCTACAGTTCTTGGGTATTAGTCTCCCACTCTGATATTCTATATACCATAGATGAGTGCAATCTTTCTATGTTTGTCTCTCTCTTTCTGACTCATTTCACTCAGCATGAAACTTTTCATGCCCATCCACTTAACTACAAAATTCTTGATTTCCTTTTTTCTAACAGCTGCATAGTCTAATACATATATTTTAAATAGAATGATTTGTGACAAGGAGGGGCCAAAACTATTGGTACTGAGGGGGCTCTAACAGCCTGGTGTGTGAGAGGGGCGGTGTGGGTAGGGCCGTGCCGTTTATGTCTCTAAGTGTCAACAGGGTATCTCTGTTTCGGTATGAACCCAGATTCTCGATTGTTCACTAACCTCAGAGTTTTTTTTTTATTTTTTTTATTTATTTTTAATTCGTGAATCACCCTGAGGGCACATTTACAGATTTATACACTTTTGTGCTTATGCTTCCCTCATACAAAGTTCCGGAAGCCATCCCTTCACCAGTGCCCATTCTCCACCACCCGTAAACCCAGTGTCCCTCCCACCCTCCCCAATCCCATCTCCCCACACCCCACCCTGCCACTGTGGCAGGGCATTCCCTTCTGTTCTCTCTCTCTAATTAGCTGTTGTGGTTTGCAATAAAGGTGTTGAGTGGCCACTGTGCTCAGTCTCTAGCCCTCATTCAGCCCGCAACTCCCTTCCCCCATATGGCCTTCGAGTACATTATAGTTGGTGATCCCTTCTCTGAGTTGCCCTTTCCCCAGAATGTGAGGCCAGCCTCCAAGCCATGGAGTCAACCTCCTAGTACTAATTTCTACAGTTCTTGGGTGTTAGTCTCCCACTCTGATATTCTATATACCCTAGATGAGTGCAATCTTTCTATGTCTGTCTCTCTCTTTCTGACTCATTTCACTCAGCATGAAACTTTTCATACCCATCCACTTAAATACAAAATTCGTGACCTCCTTTTTTCTGACAGCTGCATAGTATTCCATTGTATAGATGTACCAAAGTTTCCTCAGCCAGTCATCCGTTCTAGGGCATTCGGCTTTTTTCCAGATTCTGGCTATTGTAAACAGTGCTGCGATGAACATACATGTGCAGATGCTGTTTCGATTATACTTTTTTGCCTCTCTGGGATATATTCCCAGCAGTGGTATTGCTGGGTCAAATGAGAGCTCAACCTCTAATTTTTTGAGAGTCGTCCATATTGTTTTCCAGAAGGGCTGAACCAGTCGGCATTCCCACCAGCAGTGTAGAAGGGTCCCTTTCTCCCCACATCCTCTCCAACAGCGGTTGCTTTTGTTCTTTTGGATGTGTGCTAGTCTCTGTTAACCTCAGAGTTTTTCATGTCACCTGAAACCTCTTTGCCCACCATATTTACTTTTTGATTGATTGATTGACTGATTGCTGTCCAAACCGGGGTCCTAAAATGCAAGAATATTATTCTACCACTAAGCAAAGTCTCAGATGTGAAGAAAAGTGGTTATTTTCGGTTGTTTTTCCTCTCTCTATTTTTTCTTTGATGGTCAGTATGGGAAATTCAGTTCCAGTACTGGTTCGACCTTATACAATATATGCTTTTCTTTTTGCCTTGCTACTCGTACATATTAAACAATTACACTTACATTTTATTCATTATTTTCTTTATTTACTCTTTGCTTTTGGGGACACTCTGGCAATTCTCCGGCCTTAACCCTGGATTTGCACTCAGGAAATACTTCTGGCGGTACTCCCAGACCATATGTGATTCTGGGAATCAGACCTGGGTGAGCCAAAAGCAAGTCAAACCCCTCTAGACTACGGCCTTGGGGGGATTGAAATCGGAGGCTCCATCACAGTATGTGGATGCTTGTAGGCAACTCTCTGGCCGAGCTCTTTAGGGCCTAAAGGACATTCACGCCCAGTCACAGCAGCATCTCTTTTGTCTGCAGACATGGCCCTCCCTGTCCTAGCTGTGCACAATTAGTCTCCTATCCTGGATGTTTTTCTCTCATGTAATTTTCGAGAGCCCATCCCTCACCAGTGTCCATTCTCAAACACCAATGAACCAGTATCACTCCCACCCCCCGTTCCCATCCCCCCACCGAGCCTCTGTGGCAGGGCATTCCAATTTGTTCTCTCTCTCTCTCTCTCTCTCTCTAATTTTGGGTGTTGTGGTTTGCAGTAGGGGTATTGATTGGCCATCGTGTTCAGGCTCTAGTCTACTTTCAGCACGCATCTCCCTTTCCGCGACGGATCTCCAATCACATTTTACTTGGTGTTCCCTTCTCAATCTGGGATGACTTTCCACCAACACGTGAGGCCCGCTTCCAAGCTATGGAGCCAACCTCCTAGAGACTGGCACTTTTAACCGCCCCGTACTCACCAAATTTTTCAATAGCAGCATGAGAAAGTAATTCCTATTTTCATCTCTGCACTGCATTATCGTTCTTCACCTCTCCCGAGAGGTCGCTCTCCTTGACTTGAAATGGATGAAATGGTCCAGCACAATGTTAAGTGGGATAGACTGAGTCTGACCCATAATGAAATCAAGTACAAGTGGAGTCAAAAAACAGAGTCACAATAAGACACATTACCCCCGATGTCCATAAAATCCGACAGAAAAATGACCAACAGACAAACCGTGAAAAATGCCAGTCCTTTACACAAAAACTTCTCCAGATATGACTGCCCTGAGAACCTACTGAACGGAGTCCAAGTAGAGCTTGCAGTCCCAGCGTGTCAGGGATGTCTCCCTTCACATTCACTTCTTTTTTTCTTTCTTTATTTTTAATTAGTGAATCACTGGGAGGGTACAGTTACAGAGTTACTCATCTTTCTGCTCTTTTTTCCCTCATACAAAGTTGGAGAACCCATCACTTCACCAGTGCCCATTCTCCAACACCAGTAAACCTAGCATCCCTCCTATCCTCCCCAATCCCATCTCCCCACACCCCACCCCGCCACTGTGGCAGGGTATTCCCTTTTGTTGTCTCTCTCTAATTAGGTGTTGTGTTTCGCAATAACGGTGTTGAGTGGCCACTGTGTTCAGTCTCTAGTCTACATTCAGCCCACATCACCCTTCCCCCGCATGGCCTCCTACCACATTATACTTGGTGAACCCTTCTCTGAGTTGCCCTCTCCCCAGAATGTGAGGCCAGCCTCCAAGCCAAGGAGTCAGCCTCCTGGTACTTATTTCTACTAGTCTTGGGTCACACTCACTCTTGTTGACTCTCCAGTGGAACTGGTGGAGTCAGAACCCTTGTAAAATGTCTGTCCATCCTCAGAACCCCCTTTAACTCAGGCCCCTCAATCTTAAGGAGACAGCCCCTGAGCCTCAGGTCTCTCAGTCTCTGAGACTACTACTGAGTTCATTCACTCAGGGTTCTGGGTCTTAAGGAGACCGCCCCTGAGTGACCTCGTATTTTTGTTTACTTTTAGAAAACCTCTGTACTCCTCTAAGGTTTGTGTAAGTTTAACTGAGACTTCGGACGAGCCCCCAAAACCCGTGTTTCCCGTTTTACGGGTCAAAAATTGTGATGCCTAGACCTCTTTCCTTTCTATCGTTATACACTTGATACCTTTTCCTTGGGTAACTGCTATGGCCAGAATTTCCAGTGTTATATTGAATAGGACTGGGGAGGGTAGGCAACCTTGTCTTGACCCTGATGGAAGAGGGTAGGCGGTTAGGTTCTCCCCACTGAGAATGATGCTTGCCATGGATTTGTGGGAGATGGCTTTGACTCAATTGAGGAATGTTCCTTCAATGCCTATTTTGCTGAGAGTTTTCATCCTAAATGGGGCCTGGATCTTGTCAAATACTTTCTCTGCATCTATTGTTATGGGCATATGGTTTTATCTTTTCCTTTAATTGATGTGATGGAATATGTTGATTGATATGTGAATGTCAATCCATCCTTGAATCCCCGGGAAGACTCTTACTTGGTCATAGTGTATGATCTTTTTGTGAATCGTTGGATTCTGTTTGGTAGGATTTTGTTGATGATGTTTACATCTGTGTTCATCAGGATTATCTGCCTTTAATTCTCTTTCTCTGTGGTGTCTCTGTGTGCTTTTGGTATCAGGGTGATATTTGCTTCATAGAAGCTGTTTGCAAGTGTTACTGATTCTTCGATTTTCAGAAAACGCTTTTAAAAAGATTGTAAGTCCCCTTTGAAGATTGGAGAAATTCACTAATGATTCCAAATGGCAATAATTGTATATTTCTGTGGGGTTATGAGTGCTAAAAGGTCTCGCGTGGTCTGTGGAGACAGGTAGTCAGACCCAGGACAAGGCAGAATGAGAGCCCCACTGAGCCGTCTCCGGTTCCTCAGTCATCTCTACCTTTCTCCAGCATGTGTGCAGGGAACGGACTGTGGTCTTTGCATGGACATGGTTAGGTCTGGAAACCTGGGATTCTTTCCCTTCTGCCTGTTCTAGGAGCCCAACCCGGCCCACTGAGGCTTAGAGTTCCTGCTAGTGCCTAATTGTCCCAGTCCCTGAAAAAATGTCTATAGAAAGTCCACCGCACTCCACAAACCTAGTGGTCCCATTGAAAAATGCTTCCTACCCAACCACACGGCGGAACAGAGCCCAAATCTGCAGATTCCTTTCCGCGTAAAGATTGATAAAAGGCCCCTATGATTCGTGGAAACCCCGGAGCTATAGCTGATTGGTGCGGAAACAATGAATGCCTGAAATGACTGTTTTATGAACAACTTTGTAAATCACAATGTGTAAATAAATTTTAATTTAAAACAGTCAAATTATTTTAGACAATCATGGTTCAATAATTACTTCTTGCCCCGGTGTGGGGACAAGGTCCCACCCACCACAGGACATGTCCCCCCTGGACACCGCCCCCATAAGCACAGGCCTGCAGCAGCCAGAGCAGGATCAGGGTCAGGATTCCCCGTGCCACCTGCGCAGGCCAGCCTCACTCCTCATCCCTCCTGGACCACAGGAGGCTCAGGGCCTCCAGGAGGCTCCACCTCCTTGGGGATCTTGGTGAGCCGGGCTGCCTCGAGGCCAGACATGGTGGGCATCTTTTTCAGTGCAAGAGCCAAGACAATGAAGGACCTGTACCCCTCTGCATGGCTCAGAGCAGCTCTGGGATGCAGTACTGCGGGCGGGAGAGCGAGGACGGAAAATGCTCTTCCTCTTGAGTGCAATGTGCGCCCAAGTCTACAACAGCGATCGACGCTGCATGACTCCATCACATTTTTGTTTGTGTTGGGTGCCACCTGGAGATGCTTAGAATGTGCTCTTGCTTCTCAGCAAAGAAATCACACCTACTCGAGCTCACGGGCCATCCAGGGCGCCAGAATGGACCTGACCAGACCACCTGTAAAACTCCGTAGTATCTCTCCTGACCCCCTCCACACAACGTCTTCTCTCTAAGCCTCATTTTGCCCAGTTTATAAAAACCAGTGACTACTATCAGGGCCAGAGTGATAGAACAGTGGACAGTGAATTTTGCTTTTCACACAGCTCTCACTATTTAATTTGAGAATCCAGTCTGGGCCAGTAGACTTTGCCCTAACAAATCAAATTGATTGAGTATTTCCTAAGTCTTTATTATATAAGGATTTGAGACAAGGAAGGGCCAGATGGACTGAATTGAGGGGGCTACAATGGCTTGGTATGTGGGAGGGGCGGGGATAGTAGGGCGGGGCTGTTTACTGTCTCTGTTTCCACAGGGCAATTCTCTTATGGAGATTGACTCTAGAGACACTCAGTCACCCGAAACAGCTATACCGCTTTTCTCTTTCTCTTGCTACTTTTACATATTAAACAATGAAGGTTACATTTTATTTATTTTTTACGAATTTCTTTTCATTTTACTTTTTCTGTCGCACCCGGGAATGCACAGGGGTTAGTTACTCCTGTCTTTGCACTCTGTAATTACTCCTGGGAGTGCTCACGGAGCCACATAGGATGCTGGGAATCAAACCTGGTCAAACGAGTGCAAGGCAATTGCAGTCCCCGATGTACTTACGCACCAACCGTGAATTGAAAAAGTGTTTATTTTCCATTGTCAAAATGGCAATACACCCAAAAGCATTATACAGATTTAACGCGATCCCTATAGGGATACCCATGGAATTCTTCAAAGAAGCGGAGCAAACCATCCTGAAATTTATATGGAACAATAAACGCCCACGGCTAGCTAAAACAATTCTTGGGAAAAGATGATGGGAGGCATCACCCTCCCCAACCTTAAACTCTACTACAAAGCGGTAACAATTAAAACAGCATGGTACTGGAACAAAGGCAGAGCTGCAGACCAATGGAACAGGGTGGAATATCCCCACACACAACCTCAAATGTATGATCATCTAATCTTTGATAAAGGAGCAAGAGATGTGAAGTGGAGCAAGGAAAGCCTCTTTAACAAATGGTGCTGGCACAACTGGACAACCACGTGCAAAAAAATGGGCTTAGAACTCGACCGACACCATGCAGAAAAGTCAGATCAAAATGGATTAAACACCTCAACATCAGACCACAAACCATAAGGTACATTGAAGATAAGGTTGGCAAAACCCTCTACGATATTGAAGATAAAGGTATCTTCAAAGATGACACGGAACTAAACAATCTAGTAAAAACAGAGATCAACAAATGGGGCTATATTAAACTAAAAAGCTTCTGCACCGCAAAAGATACAGTGACCAGAATACAAAGACTGTCTACAGAATGGGAAAGGATATTTACACAATACCCATAAGATAAGGGGTTAATATCAATGGTATTTAAAGCACTGGTTGAACTCTACAAGAAGAAAACATCCAACCCCATCAAAAAATGGGGCGAAGAAATGAACAGAAACTTTACCAAGTTTACCAAGGAAGAGATACGAATGGCCAAAAGGCACATGAAAAAATGCTCTACATCACTAATCGTCAGAGAGATGCAGATCAAAACAACCATGAGATACCACCTCACACCACAGAGACTAGCACACATCCAAAAGAACAAAAGCAACCGCTGTTGGAGAGGATGTGGGGAGAAAGGGACCCTTCTATACTGCTGGTGGGAATGCCGGCTAGTTCAGCCCTTTTGGAAAACAGTATGGACGATTCTCAAAAAACTAGAGGTTGAGCTCCCATTTGACCCAGCAATACCACTGCTGGGAATATATCCCAGAAAAGCCAAAAAAGTATAGTCGAAGTGACATATGCACTTATATGTTCACCGCAGCACTGTTTACAATAGCCAGAATCTGGAAAAAACCCGAGTGCCCTAGAACAGATGACTGGTTGAAGAAACTCTGGTCCATCTATACAATGGAATACTATGCAGCTGTTAGAAAAAATGAGGTCCTGACGTTTGCATATAAGTGGATCAACATGGAAAGTATCATGCTAAGTGAAATGAGTCAGAAAGAGAGAGACAGACATAGAAAGATTGCACTCATCTGTGGAATATAGAATAATAGACTATAAGACTAACGCCCAAGAATAGTAGAAATAAGTACCAGGAGGTTGTCTCCATGGCTTGGAGGCTGGTCTCTCATTCTGGGTAACTCAGGGAAGGGACCACCAAGTGAAATATGGTTGGAGGTCATGTGGGGGAAGGGTGATGTGGGCCGAATACAGACTAGAGACTGAACACAATGGCCACCCAACACCTTTATTGCAAACCACAACAGCTAATCAGAGAGAGAGAACAAAAGGGAATACCCTGCCACAGTGGCAGGGTGGGGTGGGGAGAGACGGGACTGGGGACGGGGGGAAGGATGTTGGGTTTACTGGTGGTGGAGAATGGGCACTGATGAAGGGATGGGTTATCGAACTTTGTATGGGGGAAACATGAGAACAAAGATGTATGGATCTGTAACTGTACCCTCAGGATGACTCTCTAATTAAAAATAAACTAATAAAAAATTAATGTAAAAAAAGATAAAAAAATAAATGTGAAAAAAAAGAAGGCCATTCTACTATAACCCATTGCTCCCTTCGTGTTTTGTATGCTGTTCCATGTAACTTCATCACCATTCATTTAATCCTCATTCTGTTCCTTTCTATCACTACTGCCTAAAGTAATACCTTAATAATTAAACAAGACAGTCTTTAAAAAAAAAGAAAGAAAAAAAAGAAAAAGTGTTTATTTTCTTCATAGATTCTTTTTCATCTGCATATTTTTATATCCATACTCGCAGTGATTTTGTATCTCCTGATCTTTGGTTTCAGAGCAAGAGGACACATGGTGCACTTCACTGTGAAATGCTCTTCGATGAAATAAACTAATTTGGAGAAATAGTTGTCTCCGGTTGTGACTACCAGTGTTCAGATTACTGTGGTCTGGTCAAATACCAGGAGCCATGGGCAACCTGCTCATTGTCTTGTTGTTGGCCCTCCTCTGCTTATTGCAGTGGGATTAGGAGTGCAAAAGGGGCTTGGGTGGACTGTGGATCAGGAACTCAGACCCAGGCCAAGGGTGAGTCATAACCCCACTGAGCAAGTACCGGTGTTTCAGTCCTCTCTACCTTCATCCTGCATGTGAGCAAGAAGGACCTGTGGCCTTGCATGGACATGGTGAGATCCGGACGACCTGGGCCCCCCTCTCTGCTGCCTGTCTGGAAGCTCATAGCTCTGGTCACCGAGGGCTAAGTGGGAGTTCCTGCTGGTGGCTTGTAGTGCCAATCCTCAAAAACACGTCTGGAGAAAATCCACCCTACCACTCACATCCAGTGGTCCCTTTCAGAAATACTTCCCACTTACCCACTGTCTGAAAGACAGCAGAAATCCTCACAGATTCCTTCCTCTGTAAGATTGACTCAGGCCTCCTGAACTTGGACGCTCTGAGCTACAGCTGATTGGTGCAAAAACAATGAATGCCTGAAAGAAGTCTATTATAAACAGCTTTGACCAAATCCAGAGTTTAAATAAAGTTTAAACAGAAATTGAAATATCACTCCAAAATATCATGTTAAATAATTGAGAGTTTTCCCAGGTGAAAGGTCCACTCTTGCTCTGTCATCCCGTTGTTCGTGGACTTGCTAGAGTGGGCCCGAGTAACATCTCAAAGTGAGACATGTTGTTACTGTTTTTGGCATGTCGAATATGCCACGAGTACAGTGGATAGGGCATTTGCCTTGCAGGTGGCCGACCCGGGTTGATTTCTCCTTCCCTCTCGGCAAGACTGGAAAGCTACGAGAGTTTCCTGCCCACATGGCAGAGCCTGGCAAGCTACCCGTGGGGTATTCGATATGCCAAAACCAATTTCAACAAATCTCACAACGGAGACCTTACTGGTGCTGGCCTGAGCAAATCGATGAACAATGAGAGGACAGTGCTAGAGTGTTACGGTGTCCAGGTGAAGGGGCACATTCCCATCACGGGAGATGCCAAACCCTCATAACCCTGCCCCCAGTCCAGAGCAAGGCAAAGGTCTGGAAGCCCGGTGTCACTTGCCTCAGACCATCCCAACTCCACAGACACCTGTGCCTCAGAGGAGGCTGAGGGTCTCCAAGAGACCCCACCCTCTTCGAGACGGGAAGGGCGGGGCTGCCCTCAGCCAGACAGGGTGGGGCTCTTCCTCAGCGCCAGAGCCAAGCCAATGAAGGGAACAGACTGAACTGTGTCCCTCTGAAGGAGTGAGAGCAGCTCTGGGATGGAGGGGTGCGGGCAGGAGAGAGAGCCGGTAAGATGTGCTTGCACTTGAGAGCAAAGTGGACCCAAGTCTACAACAGCAATGGACTCTGCATGACTCCATCTCATTTTTGTTCGTTTTGAGTCCCACCTGGGGTTGCTCAGTTAATTATTTCTGCGTCTGAGCGAAGGAATTACTCCTCCTAGGGCTCAAGGGCCATTCTGGTGCCGGATAGGTCATGGCCATGTCACCTGCAAGATACCGTAGTATCACTCCTAACCCTCTCCACGAAATGTCTTCTCTCTAAGCCTCTATTTGCCTAGATGATAAAGACTTTAGGCCTTTATCAATAAGGGCCGAAGTGATGAAACAGAGGGTAGAAATTTGCCTTGTTCACAGCTGTCCCAATAATTCCCAGCATCCAGTCCGGTCATTCGTAAACCGCCAGGAGTGATTTCTGTGTGCAAAACTAGGAATAAACCACGAGCCCCGCCGGATTAGATCCCCTGGCAAAAAGAAAAGAATAGACTTCATCAAAGCTATCTCAAGGTACCCAGCTGCGATGGAAATGTGCGACCCTCTGAGGACAGCTGCCCTGCGCCTTTGGGTTCATGAGTACCGTTAGTATGAAGAAAAATGTACTTCTGCCTATTGAAGTCTCTGTTTGACCCGGTGGGCCAAGAACTCACCAGCCAGGGGTCCCAAGACACGCCCCCAAGATGCGTGGGCAACCAAAAAGTGCCAGTTTGGAGTCCCGTACGTCCCGCGAGACCAGGGGGCTATTAAAGGCCAGCCAAGCACGGCCCACTCTCAGTGCAGACGCGTCCACTGAAGGCCTCGCTGCTCGGTGCCCTCGCTGCCTCGGCTGACAAGGTGAGTCTGCAACTTGAATCTCGGGGTAGGGTGTGCTAGACCCTGAGGCGCCAAATTATATGGTGGAGGTCTCTCGGGTAGGGGGGTTCCCTGCTCTAAGAGGAGGGAATTAAGGCATACCAGAGGGGTGGCCAGATCTGGGTTGTATAGACTGAGCGTCTCCCAAGTGCTCACCCCGTGCTTGGTCAGTTTGCTTCAGCCTGCAGTGGGGATGTAGGGGTAAGGGTTCTGGCTAACCGGTTGGTTCCTGGAATCTCTCCCTGGACCTGAAAGTTGGATAGCTGGTCCACATCTCCCCAGAATACTCTAGCCCTCAGGAAGTAGAAAACTCGGTGGAAAAGGTAGGACTGAGAACTAGTAACTGGGAGGTATGAGGACTGGGAGGGGTGTGAGAGGAAAATGAGGCTGAGGGAGGCTGGGAATTCTGCAAGGGATTGAGCATGCCCTGAATGTCATAGTTGTCAGGTTTAATGTCCCCACAGTGCTGGGTATGATCCTGGGTTTCAGTTCAGTATGGTAGAAAGCTAGAAATAAGGAGGAGAAATGAAACTTACCTGCTAGCATGTTCCCAGGATCACGAAGATCCTAGGAGACGCTTAACCATGGCTCCTCAAAAATGGGAACCTCTGCCAGTTGCCCAAATGTGACGAGAAAGCTATCATCTGAGGAGTGGGGAGCTATTCTCTCTCTGTCCCTAAGTTGAATTAGAGATTGCACTTGACTCGCAGGTTGTGGACAGACTTGCTTGCCGGGGTCCTAGTTTGATCCCAGCACCCTTGGTCTCACTAAGGGCCAATAACTAGACTTTGCTCGGGCAAATCAAATTGACTTAGCATTTTCTAAGTTTTCTCTAATATATATATATACACTTAAAAATATAAGTATCTGTGACAAAGATGGGCGAAGACTATTGGTATTGAGGGGGCTCCAACAGCCTGATATGTGGGAGGGGCGTTGTGTGTAGGGTGGGGCTGTTTACTGTCTCTAAGTGTCCACAGGGCTTCTCTGTTCCGAATTGAACCGGAACTCCCGTCTGTCCACTAGTCTCAGAGTTTTACCAGGTACCTGATACCCCTATATCAACCAGATTGATAGATTGATTGATTGATTGTCGTCCAAACTGGGGTCCTAAAATGCAAGAAAATTGCTCTACCACTGAGCAAAGTCTCAGATGTCAAGAAAATTAGTTACTTTCAGTTTCTCTCTCTATCTCTCGCTCTCTCTCTCTCTCTCTCTCTCCTTTCTTTGATGGTCAGGATGGGTAATTTAGTTCCAGTACTGGATAGACCTTATCGAGGGACAGAAACCAAGTTCCAGTACTGGATAGACCTTATCCAGGGACAGAATCCAAGTTGATGCAGGATATCAAACCCAGGGTTTCCTCTCTGAAGTGAGTGCCCTGCCTGCTTCACTGTCTGATCCTAGTGACCATTTGCATTTAAGTTAGGTGGCAAGCACTCACCCCCTCCTTGAATTTCCACACACATTGCCAGAGGTCAGGGTCCAGACTGCGCTGTACACTGCTGGGACGCCATAGAACAGGAGGGGAAATGTTTCAGAAGTATCACTCTGAGCAGATTGGAGCGCACACGGGATGGATTCGGTGCAGAATCCGGGAAGGGTGTGAAGAGAAAACGGTGGGGTGTCAAGAAAAAAGTAAGCGATCAGGCTAGGAAAGCATCCATAGAGAAGAGGGGGAGGGAATGAGTGGGGGGTTAAATTAAACACTGCGGATCTCTGATTGTTGTCTCTTTATTTTCAGTATTCAACCATGGAGGACAACAGCCAAGAGAGGACCCCAGACATCTTCCATGGTCTCTTTGAGAGTCTTGAGGAGTTTCTCGAGACCTATGAGGTGGACGATCCAGCGGTGCCTCAGCACCAGCTCTGTGCTGCCCTGGCTCCCCGGAGTCCAGCCAGCCCTAAGGCCCCTGAGGGTCAGGACAGCTTCCTCGATCAGCTCCTTGAGGAGCTGCAGACGCCTGGGCCTCCCGATTCCCAGGCACAGGCCGGCCCACAGAGGCCGACCCAGAACCAGGTCAGCGCTCTGGATCCGCTCCTCCACGTGCCCCCAACCTCTGTTTCACTCACCCTTGAGGGGCCAATTGAGGACAAGGACAGTGAACTGGACCAGCTCCTTGAGGAACTGATGGACATGCCATACTGGGAGAAGAACAGGAGCTGCTCTGCTCTGAGCAATCCCACCGCTGCCTCCCAAAGGACACCTGACACAGACGTGCTGAAGACCTTCAGTGGGGACCAGACCCTGCCTGGCAACTCTACGGAGATTTCTGGAGGTGAGCAGACCGCTAGACAGATCAAATCGCCCCACTCTGGTGCCCCTGAAATCTATGGGATCCAGATGTCCTTCTCAGAAGTTCAGACACAGCATGGGATCCAAAGACCTTTCCGTTCGGGCAGTGGGACCCAGATGCCCATCGCTGGTGCCCAATCCCCTTGGCGGAACATGACATGCTACTCTGGGGACCAGGCACAGTGTGGGAGCCAGATGGCTCCCCCTGCTCACCAGAATGAAAACGTGAGGCAAATCTCTTCTAGAGTGGACCAGTTCATCCCACAGGTAAGGAACCGAATAATTTCCCAATTGGATATTGGAAAAAGTGTGTTCCATTTGTATTTTTCTAACACTCTGTGGCAATCCCAGAAAGACTCTGATCTTAGTTTTTCTTGTGCTCTGACATTCCTACTGTACTGCTCTGGGGACCATAGAGAGTGCCAGGATTAATTTCAGTGTGGCCCCGTGCAGAGCATGTTTCCTGCCCACTGGACCATCTTACTGGCCCCTCTAAAGATTTGATTTTGAGTGATGTGATCCCTATGGATCTCCACCCATACTGTTCAAAGCCAGGGTTGGTACAGTCTTCCCACTGCACTGGTAGACTGCCTTGACACAGCAAAAGTTCCATTTCAGTGTGGTCAGTCTGGCCACATGTGGGGGCACACAGAGTGGAGTCAATAAATGATCTGAGGAAAGTAGAAAGAAAAGTATGGGTTGTCAAGCAAGATAGATGGGGAGGTGGGCTAGGAGACCATGATCAGGATTGAGGGGAGAAATGCAGAATTGGATTGAGCTGAGCACGTGTCTGATTTTGTTCTTTTTGCTGTTGTTGTTTAGGATTCTAGTATGAAAGACAAGAGCCAAAAGATGACCGCTGACATCTTTCGTGAGAATCATGAAGACGTACTCCAGACCTGTGAGGCAGGAGATCCAGCTGTTCCTGATCCTGAGCTCTGTGGTCCTCTGACTCCCCAGGGCCCATCAAGAACACAAGAGGCCCTTGACGGGCAGGACATTCTCGATCAGCTCCTTAGGGAGCTGCAGATCCCCAAGCCTGTCACACTCCAGGCTCAGGGCAGCCCAAATGAGCCATGTCAGAACCAGGCTAATCATCCGGATACAGTCGCTGAAGGGACCCAGTTCTCTCAGTCTCTGACTCTCCAGGGCCAAGGAACTCCAAAGGTGCCAACTGAAGACAAGGAGAGTGCGCTGGACCAGCTCCTCGAGGAGCTGATGGAGACGACTTCTCGGGAGCAGAACATGAGCTGCTCTGCTCAGAGCAATCCCACAGTTGCCGCCCACATGTCTCCAGATGCAGACATGCTGAAGACCTTCCATGGGGAACAGACCCTACAAGAGTGTGCCACCCAGAAACAGGGGAGTGAGCAGACCCCGGGTGTGTACCGCATGCCATACAATGGTACCCAGATAATGAATGAAATCCAGATGCCCATGGTTGGTTTCCAAACGCTATGGGGAAATCAGATACTTTCCAGTGGATACCAGACACCAAGTGGGAGCCAGATGTCTCTCACTGGACAGCAGACTGTATTTGAGACTCCAGTGTCCATGAACACGAACCAGTCCTACTGCGGGAACCAGATGCCTTTCACTGGTGCCCAAATATTAATGGTGAATCAGGTGCCATTCAGCGGGGTCCACACCATGAATGGGAACCAGATGCCCCATTCTGGAGTGCCGATGATCCCCGTGACAGGGCTCCCGACAATGACTTTCATCAGTGACCAGACCTCCACTGGTAGTCAGCCTGTGTCTCAGAGTGGCACCCAGAGCCTCTATGGCATCCAGATGGTGCCACAGGGATCACCACTGCCACAATCAGGATTCCTGTATGCAAGTGCCCCTCTGGCGCAAGGACCATCCCTGGAATCAGAGCGGCCAAAGAAGCGCCAGAGGAGAGAGTACATCATAAACGGGGATGGTCTGAAGCGCTATGTGTGCACTTTCCAGGGATGCGGGAAGGAGTACAACAAAGCTTCCCACCTGCGAATCCATGAACGAGTCCACACTGGTGAGTAGGAACAACTGACACTCAGTTCAGACTGTTGATCCTCCCTTTACGCTGGGTTTCTCTGGTGGCCTAGAAAAGGTTGAGAGATGAGAGAGGAAGTGCCCGCGGTCCTAGGGGGAGCCTACTTATGGCCAGAGTCCAGCTGGCTGGTCTCTGTGGAGTTGACTCTGGGCGGTTGGGACATGGAGAGATTGGTTTGACCTTTGGGGCTCATCTTGATCTTGTCTCTCGGGCACAGATACCCCTTCACCACAATTTTCTCCCTGCTCTGACTCTCTGAGCGCTCTCTGTGTCCCTTACCCTCTTCCAGTTTTCCTCTTTCTCCAGCTCATGCAGTCCTTCTCTTCCTCTCTCCTACACATCTTCCAGGCTGCTCAGCTGCTCCCCCTACCCATGCTCACACCATTTTCTGCTCCATGCATTCATGCCTGATGCATAACAAGTGACACATCTCTCTCTTCCAGGAGACAAGCCCTATGTGTGCGACGTGAAAGGGTGTCCGTGGAAATTCCCCCGCTCCGATGAACTCAGAAGACACAAGAAGACGCACACTGAAGAGCGTCCCTTCCGCTGTCCTCAGTGTCCCATGGACTTTGCCCGAGCTGATCATTTAAAGCAGCATGCAAGAGTGCACAGATAATGCTTGTCCATGAACGATACACTCAACAGCCTCGTCTCCCAGTGAAGACTTTTCTTGGCAATTCACACTAAGCTCTATATATTGAAGATGATATTATGACATCTTATTTCTCTTGTTACTGTTTTTGGCAACTGTGCCATACCCTGAGGTGCTCAGGAGACTGTGAGGTACTGGAGACTGAGTGTCGGATTCCTGTTGCAGAGCATGGCACTCCACCCTCTGAGCCAGAACTCTGATCTACTGTACCACTTTTATTTTAAAGAGTTGATGTTTTCATGAATATTTTAATGATATTCTTATATGACATCGATGGACACCGAATCATGAACTGTATATTGACTTTTTTGCATGTGAAACTGAAATTCAATGTATTTGTAAAGGATTTCAGTCATTTTTAAAGGTCTACTTTAGGTTGGGCCTGTTTTTGCCGCGCTGCCTTGCACTTTCTTAGCCCTAGTTCCGTGCTCTATTGGCGGTGCTCAGGCCCTCGTATGCCTTTGCGGGATGGACTGTGCTTTTCCATGTGCAAGCCAGTTGCCTTCCCTGCTGGACTATCTCGCTTGTAGACCCTTTTCCTGATGTCATTTATTTTTATATCTGTACACATGTTTTTTTGTATCTTCTTATTCTCTGGATCAAAGTAAGAGGACACATGGTGCCCTCCACTGTTTAATGCTCTCTGATGAAATAAACAAATTTTGAGGATGAGTTGTCTCCTGTCGTGACTATGACTGTTCAGGTCACTGTGGTCTGGTCAAATGCCAGCAGCCATGGGCTACCTGCCCATTATCATACCTTCGCCCTCCTCTGTTTATGTCTGTATCTTTATGAGTTCTATAGGGGCTTAGGGGATTAGTGGGGGCAAGTACTTAGATCCAGGCCGAGACAGAGGCATAGCCCCCCTAGTTTTCTCCGGTGCCTCAGTCCTTTCTATCTTGCTCCTGCAAGTGTGCACGAAATACTTGACCTTTGCAAGGACCTGGTGAGGTCTGGAGGATTTGGGCAACCCTCCCTCTGCCTGCTCTGGGAGCTTATAGCCCTGCCCTCTGAGGGCTAAATGGGAGTTCCTTCAGGTGCCCAATTGTGCAAATTCCAATAAATAAATTTTGGAAAATCTTCACTCCTTAAATCTAGTGGTCCCTTTGGAAAATACTTTACACCCACCTCCATTCTGAAACGGAGCACAAATCTGCAGAAATTCTTTTTCTTTAAACATTGACTCAGGCCTCTATGATCTTGGAGTCCCGGAGCTGCAGGCAATCGGTGCAGGAGAATGAATGTCTGAAACAAGTGTATTATAAACCACTCCATCAATCCCACTGTTAAAATAACATTTAAATTAAATAGTAAAATTATTCCAGATAATCATGTTTCAATCATTAGGACACTTTGCCCAGGAGAGGGGGAATATTCCCACTATAGGAGAAGCATGCTCGCAGTCCAGAGCAGTGCCAGGGCCTGGAATCCAAGTGTCACGTGCCCCAGTTCAGCCCAAACCCTCAAAACCCATGCCGCACCATGGAGGCTCAGGGTCCTCAGGAGGCTCCGCCCCCTTAGAGACCTGGGAGGGCGGGGCTGCCCTCAGGCCAGACAGGGTGGGGATCTTTGTCAGTGTAGAAAGCAGGCCAGTGAAGTACCCAGACACACCTGGTCCCTTGCAGGGGTGAGAGCAGCTGTGTATGGAGGGGCGCAGAGAGGAGATAGAGCAGGAAAAACGCTCGATTTCACCTGAGTGCAACCTAGTCTCACATCTAGAGTAGCGATGCACCCTACGTGACTTCATTACATCTTTGTTTGTTTTGCATCATAACTTGAGGTGCTCAGAACTTAAAACTGTCTCTGAGCGATGTGATCACTCCAGCTAGGGCTAATAGTCATCCAGGGTGCCGGATATGACCTGTCCGAGCCACCAGCAAAACATTGTAGAATCTTTCCTGACCCCCTCCACAAAACATCTTTTCTCTAAACCTCTGTTTAGCCAGCTGATACAGACCATTTTTGTCCTTTATCAGGGACAAATTGATAGAAAAGTGGGTAGAGCATTTGTCTTGCTCGCTGCCTTCTAAATTTGATCCCAGCATATAGTATGGTCATTCGTACACAACGAGGATTGAATCCTGAGTGCAGAGTCGGGAGTAAGCAAGGAGCATCGAAGGGTTTGGTCCCCTGGCATAAAAAAAAACAACTTGTAGCACTTTGCCACTATCGTCCCATTCTTCTTTGATTTGCCTGAGCGGCCATCCGTAACGTCTCCATCGTGATACTTGTTGTTACTGTATTTGGCATATCGAATATGCCACGGGTAGCTGTCAGGCTCTCCTGTGTGGGCGAGATACTCTCCTAGCTTTCCGGGGTCTCTGAGAGGGATGGAGGAATTGATCCCGGATTTAAATCGTGCAAAGAAAACGCCCTACGGTGGTGCTTCCACTCCAGTTCTCAAAGGTATCTCATGGGATCCTGCTGAGATGGAACTGTCCAATTCAGAAACGGAAAAGGTATCTCGTTTGGTCCTTTACTTTCGGCACACATCTCCTTTCACGAAATATTCCTCCAAGCATCATTGACATGGTGATCCCTTCTTTATTTCTGCTGCCTTCTCTTTCTCTTGAGACAGGCTTCCACCTTTGAAGCAACATAGTGTCTACTGTTTGGGTGTCAGTCTCAAAATAGGTTTTTTTTTATATTCCACAAGTGAGTTCAGTCATTCTATGTCTGTCCCTCTCCTTCTGACTCATTTCACTTAGCATGCTACTCTCCATGACCATCCATTTATAAGAAAATTTCATAACTTTATCTTTCCTAACAGCTTCATAGTATTCCACTGTGTAGATGTACCAAAACTTCTTTAACCTGTCCTCTGTTCTCAGGTACTCGGGTGGCTTCCAGATTCTGCAAATTGTTAATAGTGTTGCAATGAACATACAGGTGCAGATGTCAATTCTACCTTGCTTTAACCGCAGGATAAGAAAACATTTCCTATTCTAATATTTGCACTGTTTTACCTATCTTCTCCTGTATCGAGAGATCATGGCCCTTGTGCTTTTCATTGCTGAAATGATCAATCACAAGGGAAATTGGGGTATGCTGAGTCTGAACCATAATGAAAGCACAAGGGGAGTCAAGAGCAGAGTCACACGATGACACAATACACCAGGCGTCCACATTATCTGACACGGAAATGACCAACAGTGAAAGATCAAGCAGTGAAAAATGCCGGTTGTGTACACAAAAACCTTTCCAGATCTAAATCCCCTGAGAAGCTACCAAATGGAGTCCAAGTAGATCTTGCAGTCCCAAAGTGTCAGGCACGTCTCCCTTCACACTCAGCTCTTGTTGACCTTCCAGTGCAACTGGAGGAGTCAGAGGCCATGTAAAATGTCTGACGGTCATCAAATCCCTCCTCTTACTCAGACCCTTCAGTCTCAAGGAGACTGCCCCTGAAACTCAGGACTCGCAGTCTCAATGAAACTACTCCTGATTTCCTTCACTCAGCCCTTTCGGTCTCAAAGAGACCACCCCTGAGTGACCGCGGATTTTTCTTTTCTTTTAGAACATCCGTACTGTTTTAAGGTCTGTGTATGTTCATCCGAGATCTGAGACGAGCCCCCAAATGATGTACACCGGCTTTCGGGTCACAAATAGTGATGCTAGTCCTCTTCTTTTTCTATCTGTATACATTCGATATCTTTTTCTTGCCTAACTGCTATGGTCAGAATTTCCAGTACTATATTGAATAGTATCCCAGAGACGAATCTAAAGAGCTATGCAGGAATATCCCATCTCACTCAAGTGAGAGAAGGAATCCGGAGTTCTGACTTCAATTGACGGTCAAGAATCAGGACGCTGTCTCGTTTGCCAAGGCATCAAAAATCAGATGGGCCAGTCATGTAACGAGATTCAGAGACAACAGCTGGACTAGAGCTGTTACCGACTGGATTCTACGGAACATCAGAAGACCGCGTGGCCGCCCACCAACTAGATGGTCATATTTCGTGTCAAATCCCTGAATGAACGGTCTGAGACTCTTTCTGTTCCTGGAGCGAGCAGACATCATTGGGCTGCATAGCACGCGACAGGGACAAATGGAGAAATTCCTGGCACCCGCTTGAGCAAATGAAGTTCAACGGGACGAAAAGTGATGCAAGTGATACAAGTGATATTGGATAGGAGTTTGAAGGGCAGAAACCTTGTCTTGTCTCTGATCTAAGAGGATAGTTGTTAGGTTCTCCCGATTGAAAGCAATGCTTGCGATGCATTTGTGGGAGATGGCTTTGACTCTATTGAGGAATATTCCTTTAATGCCCATTTTTCTGAGAGTTTACATCATAAACAGGCGCTGGATCTAGTTAAGTGCTTTCTCTGCATCTACTGATATGGTCATATGGTGTTTATATTTTATTGATATCATGCTTTATGTTGATTGACTTGCGAAGGTTAATCCATCCTTGAATCCCTGGGATGAGTCCTACTTGGTCATGTTGTATGATCTTTTTTATGAGTCCTTGGATTCTGTTTGCAAGAATTCTGTTGAGGATCTTTGCATCTGTGTTCATCAGATATATCTGACTTAAATACTCTTTCTGTGTGGTGTCTCTGTCTGCTTTTGGTTTCCGGGTAAATTTGCTTCATAGAAGCTGTTTGGAAGTGTTTCCGATTCTTCAGTTTTCTGTAAAAGCTTTAAAAGGATTGGAAGTCCTCATCAAAGATTTGGAAGTATTCACTAGTGAATCCATGTGGCACTCCTCTGTATATTCCTGTGGGGTTAGGAGTGCTAAATGGGCTGAAGTGGCGTGTGGATACAGGTACTCAGACCCAGGACAAGCAGAGTCATAGCCCCTCTGATGCATCTCTGGTGCCTCAACCATCTCTACCTTCCTCCTGCATGTGTTCAGGGAAGGGACTGTGGCTTTGCATGGACATGGTCAGGTCTAGGAGACCTGGGCTTCTTTCCCTTCTGCCTGGTCTAGGAGCTCACGGGCCTGCCACTAAGGCCAGAGTTCCGGCTAGCACCCAATTGTGCCAATCCCTGAAAAGACATCTAGAGAAAATCCAGCTCACTCCTCAAACCCAGTGTTCCCTTTGAAAAACACGTCTACCCACCCATACCATGAATCAGAGCACAAGTCTGCAGATTCCTTTCCATGTAAAGATTGACTAAGGCCTCTGTGAACTCTTGGAGATCCCAGAGCGATAGCTGATTGGTGCGGAAGCAATGAATGCCTGAAACAACTATTTTATGAACAACTTTGTACATCACAGTGCGGAAATAAAGTTTAATGGAACACAGTCAAATTATTCCAGACAATCATGTTTCAAAAACTACTTCTTGCCTCGGTGAGGAGGCACGTTCCCACCACGGAGATGGTTCCCCTCGACACTCCCCCAGACCACCACAGATCTGCCAGTAGACAGAGCGCAGCCAGGGTGAGGAAACCCAGTGTCACCTGCCCAGACCAAGCTCACTCCTCAGCCCACTGCCCCACAGGAGGCTCAGGGTCCTTGGAGGCTCAGGGCCCTGAAAGACCTGGGTGGACAGGGCTGCCCCCAAGACAGACTGGTTGGAGATCTTTGTCAGTGCAGGAGCCAGGTCAATGAAGGACCCACACTCACCTGTGTCCCTTCGCATGGCTCAGAGCACCCCTGGGATGGAGCGGTGACTGTAGGAGTGCGAGCACGCAAAATGCTCTTCTATTGAGCGCAGAGTGCGCCCAAGTCTACAACGGTGATGGATGCTGCACGCCTCCATCACATTTTTGTTTGTTTTGGGTAGCACCTGGAGACGTTCAGAACTTACTCCTGCTTCTGAGCAAAGGGCTCACTCCTACTAGGGCTCAGGGGCCATCCAGGGTGCCAGAATGGACCTGACCAGGCCACCTGCAAAACACTGTATGATCTCTCCTGATATCCTCGACAAAAAGTCTTCTCTCTAAGACTCATTTTGCCCAGTTTATAAAGACCAGAGACCATTATAAAGGCCAGAGTGACAGAACTTTGGGTAGTGCATTTGCTCTGCACGCAGCTGTCCCTGTTCGATCTGAGCATCCAGTGTGGGCCAGTAGACTTTGCTCTAGGAAATCAAATTGATTTAGCATTTTAAAAGTCTTTATTTTATGAGAATTTGAGACAAATAAGGGCCAGAAGTACTGATACTTAAGGGGTTACAACATCCTGCTATGTGGGGGTGCGGGGCGGGATGGCGGGGCTGTTTACTGTTTCTGTTTCCACAGGACATCTCTGTTTTGGATTGAACCTGGGATTTTCCTTTGCACTGTAACCTCAGAGTTTTAGATGGAACCTGAAATAAATTTTTTTCTTCGTTTATTTTCTTATTTATGTTTTATTTGCAGTCCAAACCTAGGTCTGACATGCAAGACAATTGCTCTACCAATAAACTACTTCTTAATGACTGCAAAAGTTGTTACTATATATTTTTCAGATGGCCAGTATGGACATATAATTTCAAAATATAATAGCCCTTATATAATATCTATATTAGGCAGATACATAACATATATTATATGCACATGAGGGCTTTTGAGTAAGTTTATGTGGCAGTCGCAAGATATCTTACAGCCTAGTTCTCCCTCTGCGGGAACCTGTCTAGCTACCAAGAGTTTCCTGCCTTCATAGGAGAGTCTCACAAACTCCCCATGCTCTATTCCTATGCCAAAATCAGAAACAATGATCGGTCTCATTCCCGTGACCCTGAAAGAGCCTCCAATACGGCACCAGGAGTAAGTTCTGAGCATGTCCAGGTGCTACCCAAAACAAACAAAAATGTGATGGAGGAGTGCAGCGTCCATCACTGTTGTAGACTTGGGCCCACTTTGCGCTCAATAGAAGAGCATTTTGCATGCTCGCTCTCCTGCCATC
The DNA here is from genome assembly GCF_027595985.1 of Sorex araneus. NCBI lineage: Eukaryota > Metazoa > Chordata > Mammalia > Eulipotyphla > Soricidae > Sorex > Sorex araneus. The sequence continues at coordinate 31,453,290 of NC_073306.1, read as the reverse complement.
ACCGCTCCATTCCAGGGGTGCTCTGAGCCAGCAAAAGGACACAGGTGAGTGTGAGTCCTTCATTGTCCTGGCTCCTGCACTGACAAAGATCTCCACCCAGTCTCTCCTTGGGGCAGCCCTGTCCACCCAGGTCTCTCAGGGCCCTGAGCCTCCTAGGACCCTGAGCCTCCTGTGGGGCAGGTGGGCTGAGGAGTGAGCTTGGTCTGGGCATGTGACACTGGGTTTCCTCACCCTGGCTGCGCTCTGTCTACTGGCAACCTACCCGTGGCATATTCGATATGCCAAAAACAGTAACAACAAGTATCACTATGGAGACGTTACTGGTGACCGCTCGAGCATTTCATTGAAGAATGGGACTACAGTGCTACAGTGCTACAGGTCTTGTCTTTATGCCAGGGGACCAAACCCTGCGATGCTCCTCGCTTACTCCCGACTCTGCTCTCAGGAATCAATCCTCGTGGTGCACGAATGACCATACTGGATGCTGGGATCAAATTGAGAAGGCTGGGAGCAAGGCAAATGCCCTCCCCACTTTTCTATCATTTTGCCCTGATAAAGGACCAAAATGGTCTGTATCGGCTTGGCAAACAGAGGTTTAGATCAAAGATGTTTTGTGGAGGGGGTCTGGAAAGATTCTACAATGTTTCGATGGTGGCTTGCACAGATCGTATCCGACAACCTGGAAGAGCACGAGCCCTAGCTGGAGTGAACACTTAGTTCAAAGATAGTTTTAAGTTCTGAGCACCTCAAGTTGTGATGCAAAACAAACAAAAATGTAATGAGGTCCCATAGGGTCCATCACTATTCTGGACATGAGTCCACTCTACGCTCAGGTGGAATCGAGCGTGTTTCCTGCTCTGTATCCTCTCTGCACCCCTCCATACAGAGCTGCTCTCAACCCTGCAGACGGACCAGGTGTGTCTGGGTACTTCACTGGCCTGCTTCCTGCACTGACAAAGATCCCCACCCTGTCTGGCCTGAGGGCAGCCCCGCCCTCCCAGGTCTCTAAGGGGGTGGAGCCTCCTGAGGACCCTGAGCCTCGGTGGTGAGGCATGTGTTTTGAGGGGTTTGGCTGAACTGGGGCACATGACACTGGGCTTCCAGACCCTGGCACTGCTCTGGACTGCAGGCAGGCTTCTCCCATGGTAGGAATATTCCCCCTCACCTGGGCAAAGTGTCCTAATGATTGAAACAGGATTGTCTGGAATAATTTTACTATTTAATTTAAATGTAAATTTAACACTGGGATTGACGGAGTTGTTTAGAATACAGTTGTTTCAGACATTCATTCTCCTGCACCAATCACCTGCAGCTCCGGTGTCTCCAAGATCATACAGGCCTGAGTCAGTCTTTAAAGGAAAGAATTTCTCCAGATCTGTGCTCTGTTTCAGAGTTGGGGTGGGTGTAAAGTATTTTCAAAGGGACCACTAGTTTTCAGGAAAGGGAAGATTTTCCAAAAAATTTTTTTTCAGGAATTGGTACAATTGGGCACCTGAAGGAACTCCCAATTAGCCCTCAGAGGGCAGGGCTGTAAGCTCCCAGATCAGGCAGAGGGAGGGTTGCCAGGTCCTCCAGATCACACCAGGTCCTTGCAAAGGTCAAGTATTTCGTGCACACATGCAGGAGCAAGATAGAGAGGATTGAGGCACATGAGAGGACTAGGGGGGCTATGACTCAGCCTTGGCCTGGGTCTGAGTACCTGTCCCTGTGGAGAGCCTCCACGCGACCGTGCTTCGTGGACACCTGTTTGTTGTTAATTGCACCGTGCTTCGTAGACAACACCTATAAGGAAACAGGATGTCTTGTCACGCCCACGAGCTGTAACTAGTCTATCAGCTGAAGACACTTGGGCGTAAACAAGCAGCGAGAAGTATATAAGGGGGGAAGCGGCCTAGCTAGTCGGTTCCCCCTCGTTCCTCCTCTTTCCCGTTCCCCTTCTTCCCTAATGCATGAGAAGGTCCCTGAATAAATCGCTGCAAGAAGAAATCCGGGTTGCGTGTTTCTTCGCTGGTCGAAGCGGCGCGCGACATGTCCCCACTGGCCACCCAAGCCCCTTTAGATCTCAAAACCCCACAGACATAAACAGAGGAGGGAAAAGACAAGATAATGGGCAGGTAGCCCATGATGCTGGCATTTGACCAGACCACGGTGACCTGAACAGTCATAGTCACGACAGGAGACAACTCATCCTCAAAACTTGTTTATTTCATCGAAGAGCATTACACAGTGGTGGGCACCATGTGTCCTCTTGCTTTTAACCCGAGAATAAGAAAATACAAAAAAACATGAGTACAGTTATAAAAGTAAATGATATCAGGAAAAGGGTCTACAAGCGAGATAGTCCAGTAGGGAAGGCAACTGGCTTGCACATGGAAAAGCACAGTCGATCCCGCAAAGGCATACGAGGGCCTCAGCTCCGCCAATAGAGCACGGAACTAGGGCTAAGAAAGTGCAAGGCAGCGCGGCAAAAACAGGCCAACCCTAAAGTAGACCATTAAAAATGAATTGAAATCCCTTACAAATACATTGAATTTCAGTTTCACATGCAAAAAAGTCAATGTACAGTTCATGATTCAGTGTCCATCGGAAGTCATATAAGTATCTCATAAAAATATTCATGAAAACAACAACTCTTTAAAATAAAAGTGCTACACTAGATCAGAGTTCTGGCTCCGAGGGTGGAGTGCCATGCTCTGCAACAGGAATCCGACACTCAGTCTCCAGTACCTCACAGTCTCCTGAGCACCTCAGGGTATGGCACAGTTGCCAAAAACAGTAACAAGAGAAATAAGATGTCATAATATCATCTTCAATATATAGAGCTTAGTGTGAATTGCCAAGAAAAGTCTTCACTGGGAGACGAGGCTGTTGAGTGTATCGTTCATGGACAAGCATTATCTGTGCACTCTTGCATGCTGCTTTAAATGATCAGCTCGGGCAAAGTCCATGGGACACTGAGGACAGCGGAAGGGACGCTCTCCAGTGTGCGTCTTCTTGTGTCTTCTGAGTTCATCGGAGCGGGGGAATTTCCACGGACACCCTTTCACGTCGCACACATAGGGCTTGTCTCCTGGAAGAGAGAGATGTGTCACTTGTTATGCATCAGGCATGAATGCATGGAGCAGAAAATGGTGTGAGCATGGGTAGGGGGAGCAGCTGAGCAGCCTGGAAGATGTGTAGGAGAGAGGAAGAGAAGGACTGCATGAGCTGGAGAAAGAGGAAAACTGGAAGAGGGTAAGGGACACAGAGAGCGCTCAGAGAGTCAGAGCAGGGAGAAAATTGTGGTGAAGGGGTATCTGTGCCCGAGAGACAAGATCAAGATGAGCCCCAAAGGTCAAACCAATCTCTCCATGTCCCAACCGCCCAGAGTCAACTCCACAGAGACCAGCCAGCTGGACTCTGGCCATAAGTAGGCTCCCCCTAGGACCGCGGGCACTTCCTCTCTCATCTCTCAACCTTTTCTAGGCCACCAGAGAAACCCAGCGTAAAGGGAGGATCAACAGTCTGAACTGAGTGTCAGTTGTTCCTACTCACCAGTGTGGACTCGTTCATGGATTCGCAGGTGGGAAGCTTTGTTGTACTCCTTCCCGCATCCCTGGAAAGTGCACACATAGCGCTTCAGACCATCCCCGTTTATGATGTACTCTCTCCTCTGGCGCTTCTTTGGCCGCTCTGATTCCAGGGATGGTCCTTGCGCCAGAGGGGCACTTGCATACAGGAATCCTGATTGTGGCAGTGGTGATCCCTGTGGCACCATCTGGATGCCATAGAGGCTCTGGGTGCCACTCTGAGACACAGGCTGACTACCAGTGGAGGTCTGGTCACTGATGAAAGTCATTGTCGGGAGCCCTGTCACGGGGATCATCGGCACTCCAGAATGGGGCATCTGGTTCCCATTCATGGTGTGGACCCCGCTGAATGGCACCTGATTCACCATTAATATTTGGGCACCAGTGAAAGGCATCTGGTTCCCGCAGTAGGACTGGTTCGTGTTCATGGACACTGGAGTCTCAAATACAGTCTGCTGTCCAGTGAGAGACATCTGGCTCCCACTTGGTGTCTGGTATCCACTGGAAAGTATCTGATTTCCCCATAGCGTTTGGAAACCAACCATGGGCATCTGGATTTCATTCATTATCTGGGTACCATTGTATGGCATGCGGTACACACCCGGGGTCTGCTCACTCCCCTGTTTCTGGGTGGCACACTCTTGTAGGGTCTGTTCCCCATGGAAGGTCTTCAGCATGTCTGCATCTGGAGACATGTGGGCGGCAACTGTGGGATTGCTCTGAGCAGAGCAGCTCATGTTCTGCTCCCGAGAAGTCGTCTCCATCAGCTCCTCGAGGAGCTGGTCCAGCGCACTCTCCTTGTCTTCAGTTGGCACCTTTGGAGTTCCTTGGCCCTGGAGAGTCAGAGACTGAGAGAACTGGGTCCCTTCAGCGACTGTATCCGGATGATTAGCCTGGTTCTGACATGGCTCATTTGGGCTGCCCTGAGCCTGGAGTGTGACAGGCTTGGGGATCTGCAGCTCCCTAAGGAGCTGATCGAGAATGTCCTGCCCGTCAAGGGCCTCTTGTGTTCTTGATGGGCCCTGGGGAGTCAGAGGACCACAGAGCTCAGGATCAGGAACAGCTGGATCTCCTGCCTCACAGGTCTGGAGTACGTCTTCATGATTCTCACGAAAGATGTCAGCGGTCATCTTTTGGCTCTTGTCTTTCATACTAGAATCCTAAACAACAACAGCAAAAAGAACAAAATCAGACACGTGCTCAGCTCAATCCAATTCTGCATTTCTCCCCTCAATCCTGATCATGGTCTCCTAGCCCACCTCCCCATCTATCTTGCTTGACAACCCATACTTTTCTTTCTACTTTCCTCAGATCATTTATTGACTCCACTCTGTGTGCCCCCACATGTGGCCAGACTGACCACACTGAAATGGAACTTTTGCTGTGTCAAGGCAGTCTACCAGTGCAGTGGGAAGACTGTACCAACCCTGGCTTTGAACAGTATGGGTGGAGATCCATAGGGATCACATCACTCAAAATCAAATCTTTAGAGGGGCCAGTAAGATGGTCCAGTGGGCAGGAAACATGCTCTGCACGGGGCCACACTGAAATTAATCCTGGCACTCTCTATGGTCCCCAGAGCAGTACAGTAGGAATGTCAGAGCACAAGAAAAACTAAGATCAGAGTCTTTCTGGGATTGCCACAGAGTGTTAGAAAAATACAAATGGAACACACTTTTTCCAATATCCAATTGGGAAATTATTCGGTTCCTTACCTGTGGGATGAACTGGTCCACTCTAGAAGAGATTTGCCTCACGTTTTCATTCTGGTGAGCAGGGGGAGCCATCTGGCTCCCACACTGTGCCTGGTCCCCAGAGTAGCATGTCATGTTCCGCCAAGGGGATTGGGCACCAGCGATGGGCATCTGGGTCCCACTGCCCGAACGGAAAGGTCTTTGGATCCCATGCTGTGTCTGAACTTCTGAGAAGGACATCTGGATCCCATAGATTTCAGGGGCACCAGAGTGGGGCGATTTGATCTGTCTAGCGGTCTGCTCACCTCCAGAAATCTCCGTAGAGTTGCCAGGCAGGGTCTGGTCCCCACTGAAGGTCTTCAGCACGTCTGTGTCAGGTGTCCTTTGGGAGACAGCGGTGGGATTGCTCAGAGCAGAGCAGCTCCTGTTCTTCTCCCAGTATGGCATGTCCATCAGTTCCTCAAGGAGCTGGTCCAGTTCACTGTCCTTGTCCTCAATTGGCCCCTCAAGGGTGAGTGAAACAGAGGTTGGGGGCACGTGGAGGAGCGGATCCAGAGCGCTGACCTGGTTCTGGGTCGGCCTCTGTGGGCCGGCCTGTGCCTGGGAATCGGGAGGCCCAGGCGTCTGCAGCTCCTCAAGGAGCTGATCGAGGAAGCTGTCCTGACCCTCAGGGGCCTTAGGGCTGGCTGGACTCCGGGGAGCCAGGGCAGCACAGAGCTGGTGCTGAGGCACCGCTGGATCGTCCACCTCATAGGTCTCGAGAAACTCCTCAAGACTCTCAAAGAGACCATGGAAGATGTCTGGGGTCCTCTCTTGGCTGTTGTCCTCCATGGTTGAATACTGAAAATAAAGAGACAACAATCAGAGATCCGCAGTGTTTAATTTAACCCCCCACTCATTCCCTCCCCCTCTTCTCTATGGATGCTTTCCTAGCCTGATCGCTTACTTTTTTCTTGACACCCCACCGTTTTCTCTTCACACCCTTCCCGGATTCTGCACCGAATCCATCCCGTGTGCGCTCCAATCTGCTCAGTGATACTTCTGAAACATTTCCCCTCCTATTCTATGGCGTCCCAGCAGTGTACAGGGCAGTCTGGACCCTGGCCTCTGACAATGTGTGTGGAAATTCAAGGAGGGGTTCAGTGCTTGCTACCTAACTTAAATGCAAATGGTCACTAGGATCAGACAGTGAAGCAGGCAGGGCACTCACTTCAGAGGGGAAACCCTGGGTTTGATATCCTGCATCAACTTGGATTCTGTCCCTGGATAAGGTCTATCCAGTACTGGAACTTGGATTCTGTCCCTGGATAAGGTCTATCCAGTACTGGAACTAAATTACCCATCCTGAGCATCAAAGAAAACAGAGAGAGAGAGAGAGAGAGAGCGAGAGATAGAGAGAGAGAGAGAGGAGAGAGAGAGAAACTGAAAGTAACTACTTTTCTTGACATCTGAGACTTTGCTCAGTGGTAGAGCAATTTTCTTGCATTTTAGGACCCCAGTTTGGACGACAATCAATCAATCAATCTATCAATCTGGTTGATATAGGGGTATCAGGTACCTGGTAAAACTCTGAGACTAGTGGACAGACGGGAGTTCCGGTTCAATTCGGAACAGAGAAGCCCTGTGGACACTTAGAGACAGTAAACAGCCCCACCCTACACACAACGCCCCTCCCACATATCAGGCTGTTGGAGCCCCCTCAATACCAATAGTCTTCGCCCATCTTTGTCACAGATACTTATATTTTTAAGTGTATATATATATATTAGAGAAAACTTAGAAAATGCTAAGTCAATTTGATTTGCCCGAGCAAAGTCTAGTTATTGGCCCTTAGTGAGACCAAGGGTGCTGGGATCAAACTAGGACCCCGGCAAGCAAGTCTGTCCACAACCTGCGAGTCAAGTGCAATCTCTAATTCAACTTAGGGACAGAGAGAGAATAGCTCCCCACTCCTCAGATGATAGCTTTCTCGTCACATTTGGTCAACTGGCAGAGGTTCCCATTTTTGAGGAGCCATGGTTAAGCGTCTCCTAGGATCTTCGTGATCCTGGGAACATGCTAGCAGGTAAGTTTCATTTCTCCTCCTTATTTCTAGCTTTCTACCATACTGAACTGAAACCCAGGATCATACCCAGCACTGTGGGGACATTAAACCTGACAACTATGACATTCAGGGCATGCTCAATCCCTTGCAGAATTCCCAGCCTCCCTCAGCCTCATTTTCCTCTCACACCCCTCCCAGTCCTCATACCTCCCAGTTACTTGTTCTCAGTCCTACCTTTTCCACCGAGTTTTCTACTTCCTGAGGGCTAGAGTATTCTGGGGAGATGTGGACCAGCTATCCAACTTTCAGGTCCAGGGAGAGATTCCAGGAACCAACCGGTTAGCCAGAACCCTTACCCCTACATCCCCACTGCAGGCTGAAGCAAACTGACCAAGCACGGGGTGAGCACTTGGGAGACGCTCAGTCTATACAACCCAGATCTGGCCACCCCTCTGGTATGCCTTAATTCCCTCCTCTTAGAGCAGGGAACCCCCCTACCCGAGAGACCTCCACCATATAATTTGGCGCCTCAGGGTCTAGCACACCCTACCCCGAGATTCAAGTTGCAGACTCACCTTGTCAGCCGAGGCAGCGAGGGCACCGAGCAGCGAGGCCTTCAGTGGACGCGTCTGCACTGAGAGTGGGCCGTGCTTGGCTGGCCTTTAATAGCCCCCTGGTCTCGCGGGACGTACGGGACTCCAAACTGGCACTTTTTGGTTGCCCACGCATCTTGGGGGCGTGTCTTGGGACTCCTGGCTGGTGAGTTCTTGGCCCACCGGGTCAAACAGAGACTTCAATAGGCAGAAGTACATTTTTCTTCATACTAACGGTACTCATGAACCCAAAGGCGCAGGGCAGCTGTCCTCAGAGGGTCGCACATTTCCATCGCAGCTGGGTACCTTGAGATAGCTTTGATGAAGTCTATTCTTTTCTTTTTGCCAGGGGATCTAATCCGGCGGGGCTCGTGGTTTATTCCTAGTTTTGCACACAGAAATCACTCCTGGCGGTTTACGAATGACCGGACTGGATGCTGGGAATTATTGGGACAGCTGTGAACAAGGCAAATTTCTACCCTCTGTTTCATCACTTCGGCCCTTATTGATAAAGGCCTAAAGTCTTTATCATCTAGGCAAATAGAGGCTTAGAGAGAAGACATTTCGTGGAGAGGGTTAGGAGTGATACTACGGTATCTTGCAGGTGACATGGCCATGACCTATCCGGCACCAGAATGGCCCTTGAGCCCTAGGAGGAGTAATTCCTTCGCTCAGACGCAGAAATAATTAACTGAGCAACCCCAGGTGGGACTCAAAACGAACAAAAATGAGATGGAGTCATGCAGAGTCCATTGCTGTTGTAGACTTGGGTCCACTTTGCTCTCAAGTGCAAGCACATCTTACCGGCTCTCTCTCCTGCCCGCACCCCTCCATCCCAGAGCTGCTCTCACTCCTTCAGAGGGACACAGTTCAGTCTGTTCCCTTCATTGGCTTGGCTCTGGCGCTGAGGAAGAGCCCCACCCTGTCTGGCTGAGGGCAGCCCCGCCCTTCCCGTCTCGAAGAGGGTGGGGTCTCTTGGAGACCCTCAGCCTCCTCTGAGGCACAGGTGTCTGTGGAGTTGGGATGGTCTGAGGCAAGTGACACCGGGCTTCCAGACCTTTGCCTTGCTCTGGACTGGGGGCAGGGTTATGAGGGTTTGGCATCTCCCGTGGTGGGAATGTGCCCCTTCACCTGGACACCGTAACACTCTAGCACTGTCCTCTCATTGTTCATCGATTTGCTCAGGCCAGCACCAGTAAGGTCTCCGTTGTGAGATTTGTTGAAATTGGTTTTGGCATATCGAATACCCCACGGGTAGCTTGCCAGGCTCTGCCATGTGGGCAGGAAACTCTCGTAGCTTTCCAGTCTTGCCGAGAGGGAAGGAGAAATCAACCCGGGTCGGCCACCTGCAAGGCAAATGCCCTATCCACTGTACTCGTGGCATATTCGACATGCCAAAAACAGTAACAACATGTCTCACTTTGAGATGTTACTCGGGCCCACTCTAGCAAGTCCACGAACAACGGGATGACAGAGCAAGAGTGGACCTTTCACCTGGGAAAACTCTCAATTATTTAACATGATATTTTGGAGTGATATTTCAATTTCTGTTTAAACTTTATTTAAACTCTGGATTTGGTCAAAGCTGTTTATAATAGACTTCTTTCAGGCATTCATTGTTTTTGCACCAATCAGCTGTAGCTCAGAGCGTCCAAGTTCAGGAGGCCTGAGTCAATCTTACAGAGGAAGGAATCTGTGAGGATTTCTGCTGTCTTTCAGACAGTGGGTAAGTGGGAAGTATTTCTGAAAGGGACCACTGGATGTGAGTGGTAGGGTGGATTTTCTCCAGACGTGTTTTTGAGGATTGGCACTACAAGCCACCAGCAGGAACTCCCACTTAGCCCTCGGTGACCAGAGCTATGAGCTTCCAGACAGGCAGCAGAGAGGGGGGCCCAGGTCGTCCGGATCTCACCATGTCCATGCAAGGCCACAGGTCCTTCTTGCTCACATGCAGGATGAAGGTAGAGAGGACTGAAACACCGGTACTTGCTCAGTGGGGTTATGACTCACCCTTGGCCTGGGTCTGAGTTCCTGATCCACAGTCCACCCAAGCCCCTTTTGCACTCCTAATCCCACTGCAATAAGCAGAGGAGGGCCAACAACAAGACAATGAGCAGGTTGCCCATGGCTCCTGGTATTTGACCAGACCACAGTAATCTGAACACTGGTAGTCACAACCGGAGACAACTATTTCTCCAAATTAGTTTATTTCATCGAAGAGCATTTCACAGTGAAGTGCACCATGTGTCCTCTTGCTCTGAAACCAAAGATCAGGAGATACAAAATCACTGCGAGTATGGATATAAAAATATGCAGATGAAAAAGAATCTATGAAGAAAATAAACACTTTTTCTTTTTTTTCTTTCTTTTTTTTTAAAGACTGTCTTGTTTAATTATTAAGGTATTACTTTAGGCAGTAGTGATAGAAAGGAACAGAATGAGGATTAAATGAATGGTGATGAAGTTACATGGAACAGCATACAAAACACGAAGGGAGCAATGGGTTATAGTAGAATGGCCTTCTTTTTTTTCACATTTATTTTTTTATCTTTTTTTACATTAATTTTTTATTAGTTTATTTTTAATTAGAGAGTCATCCTGAGGGTACAGTTACAGATCCATACATCTTTGTTCTCATGTTTCCCCCATACAAAGTTCGATAACCCATCCCTTCATCAGTGCCCATTCTCCACCACCAGTAAACCCAACATCCTTCCCCCCGTCCCCAGTCCCGTCTCTCCCCACCCCACCCTGCCACTGTGGCAGGGTATTCCCTTTTGTTCTCTCTCTCTGATTAGCTGTTGTGGTTTGCAATAAAGGTGTTGGGTGGCCATTGTGTTCAGTCTCTAGTCTGTATTCGGCCCACATCACCCTTCCCCCACATGACCTCCAACCATATTTCACTTGGTGGTCCCTTCCCTGAGTTACCCAGAATGAGAGACCAGCCTCCAAGCCATGGAGACAACCTCCTGGTACTTATTTCTACTATTCTTGGGCGTTAGTCTTATAGTCTATTATTCTATATTCCACAGATGAGTGCAATCTTTCTATGTCTGTCTCTCTCTTTCTGACTCATTTCACTTAGCATGATACTTTCCATGTTGATCCACTTATATGCAAACGTCAGGACCTCATTTTTTCTAACAGCTGCATAGTATTCCATTGTATAGATGGACCAGAGTTTCTTCAACCAGTCATCTGTTCTAGGGCACTCGGGTTTTTTCCAGATTCTGGCTATTGTAAACAGTGCTGCGGTGAACATATAAGTGCATATGTCACTTCGACTATACTTTTTTGGCTTTTCTGGGATATATTCCCAGCAGTGGTATTGCTGGGTCAAATGGGAGCTCAACCTCTAGTTTTTTGAGAATCGTCCATACTGTTTTCCAAAAGGGCTGAACTAGCCGGCATTCCCACCAGCAGTATAGAAGGGTCCCTTTCTCCCCACATCCTCTCCAACAGCGGTTGCTTTTGTTCTTTTGGATGTGTGCTAGTCTCTGTGGTGTGAGGTGGTATCTCATGGTTGTTTTGATCTGCATCTCTCTGACGATTAGTGATGTAGAGCATTTTTTCATGTGCCTTTTGGCCATTCGTATCTCTTCCTTGGTAAACTTGGTAAAGTTTCTGTTCATTTCTTCGCCCCATTTTTTGATGGGGTTGGATGTTTTCTTCTTGTAGAGTTCAACCAGTGCTTTAAATACCATTGATATTAACCCCTTATCTTATGGGTATTGTGTAAATATCCTTTCCCATTCTGTAGACAGTCTTTGTATTCTGGTCACTGTATCTTTTGCGGTGCAGAAGCTTTTTAGTTTAATATAGCCCCATTTGTTGATCTCTGTTTTTACTAGATTGTTTAGTTCCGTGTCATCTTTGAAGATACCTTTATCTTCAATATCGTAGAGGGTTTTGCCAACCTTATCTTCAATGTACCTTATGGTTTGTGGTCTGATGTTGAGGTGTTTAATCCATTTTGATCTGACTTTTCTGCATGGTGTCGGTCGAGTTCTAAGCCCATTTTTTTGCACGTGGTTGTCCAGTTGTGCCAGCACCATTTGTTAAAGAGGCTTTCCTTGCTCCACTTCACATCTCTTGCTCCTTTATCAAAGATTAGATGATCATACATTTGAGGTTGTGTGTGGGGATATTCCACCCTGTTCCATTGGTCTGCAGCTCTGCCTTTGTTCCAGTACCATGCTGTTTTAATTGTTACCGCTTTGTAGTAGAGTTTAAGGTTGGGGAGGGTGATGCCTCCCATCATCTTTTCCCAAGAATTGTTTTAGCTAGCCGTGGGCGTTTATTGTTCCATATAAATTTCAGGATGGTTTGCTCCGCTTCTTTGAAGAATTCCATGGGTATCCCTATAGGGATCGCGTTAAATCTGTATAATGCTTTTGGGTGTATTGCCATTTTGACAATGGAAAATAAACACTTTTTCAATTCACGGTTGGTGCGTAAGTACATCGGGGACTGCAATTGCCTTGCACTCGTTTGACCAGGTTTGATTCCCAGCATCCTATGTGGCTCCGTGAGCACTCCCAGGAGTAATTACAGAGTGCAAAGACAGGAGTAACTAACCCCTGTGCATTCCCGGGTGCGACAGAAAAAGTAAAATGAAAAGAAATTCGTAAAAAATAAATAAAATGTAACCTTCATTGTTTAATATGTAAAAGTAGCAAGAGAAAGAGAAAAGCGGTATAGCTGTTTCGGGTGACTGAGTGTCTCTAGAGTCAATCTCCATAAGAGAATTGCCCTGTGGAAACAGAGACAGTAAACAGCCCCGCCCTACTATCCCCGCCCCTCCCACATACCAAGCCATTGTAGCCCCCTCAATTCAGTACATCTGGCCCTTCCTTGTCTCAAATCCTTATATAATAAAGACTTAGGAAATACTCAATCAATTTGATTTGTTAGGGCAAAGTCTACTGGCCCAGACTGGATTCTCAAATTAAATAGTGAGAGCTGTGTGAAAAGCAAAATTCACTGTCCACTGTTCTATCACTCTGGCCCTGATAGTAGTCACTGGTTTTTATAAACTGGGCAAAATGAGGCTTAGAGAGAAGACGTTGTGTGGAGGGGGTCAGGAGAGATACTACGGAGTTTTACAGGTGGTCTGGTCAGGTCCATTCTGGCGCCCTGGATGGCCCGTGAGCTCGAGTAGGTGTGATTTCTTTGCTGAGAAGCAAGAGCACATTCTAAGCATCTCCAGGTGGCACCCAACACAAACAAAAATGTGATGGAGTCATGCAGCGTCGATCGCTGTTGTAGACTTGGGCGCACATTGCACTCAAGAGGAAGAGCATTTTCCGTCCTCGCTCTCCCGCCCGCAGTACTGCATCCCAGAGCTGCTCTGAGCCATGCAGAGGGGTACAGGTCCTTCATTGTCTTGGCTCTTGCACTGAAAAAGATGCCCACCATGTCTGGCCTCGAGGCAGCCCGGCTCACCAAGATCCCCAAGGAGGTGGAGCCTCCTGGAGGCCCTGAGCCTCCTGTGGTCCAGGAGGGATGAGGAGTGAGGCTGGCCTGCGCAGGTGGCACGGGGAATCCTGACCCTGATCCTGCTCTGGCTGCTGCAGGCCTGTGCTTATGGGGGCGGTGTCCAGGGGGGACATGTCCTGTGGTGGGTGGGACCTTGTCCCCACACCGGGGCAAGAAGTAATTATTGAACCATGATTGTCTAAAATAATTTGACTGTTTTAAATTAAAATTTATTTACACATTGTGATTTACAAAGTTGTTCATAAAACAGTCATTTCAGGCATTCATTGTTTCCGCACCAATCAGCTATAGCTCCGGGGTTTCCACGAATCATAGGGGCCTTTTATCAATCTTTACGCGGAAAGGAATCTGCAGATTTGGGCTCTGTTCCGCCGTGTGGTTGGGTAGGAAGCATTTTTCAATGGGACCACTAGGTTTGTGGAGTGCGGTGGACTTTCTATAGACATTTTTTCAGGGACTGGGACAATTAGGCACTAGCAGGAACTCTAAGCCTCAGTGGGCCGGGTTGGGCTCCTAGAACAGGCAGAAGGGAAAGAATCCCAGGTTTCCAGACCTAACCATGTCCATGCAAAGACCACAGTCCGTTCCCTGCACACATGCTGGAGAAAGGTAGAGATGACTGAGGAACCGGAGACGGCTCAGTGGGGCTCTCATTCTGCCTTGTCCTGGGTCTGACTACCTGTCTCCACAGACCACGCGAGACCTTTTAGCACTCATAACCCCACAGAAATATACAATTATTGCCATTTGGAATCATTAGTGAATTTCTCCAATCTTCAAAGGGGACTTACAATCTTTTTAAAAGCGTTTTCTGAAAATCGAAGAATCAGTAACACTTGCAAACAGCTTCTATGAAGCAAATATCACCCTGATACCAAAAGCACACAGAGACACCACAGAGAAAGAGAATTAAAGGCAGATAATCCTGATGAACACAGATGTAAACATCATCAACAAAATCCTACCAAACAGAATCCAACGATTCACAAAAAGATCATACACTATGACCAAGTAAGAGTCTTCCCGGGGATTCAAGGATGGATTGACATTCACATATCAATCAACATATTCCATCACATCAATTAAAGGAAAAGATAAAACCATATGCCCATAACAATAGATGCAGAGAAAGTATTTGACAAGATCCAGGCCCCATTTAGGATGAAAACTCTCAGCAAAATAGGCATTGAAGGAACATTCCTCAATTGAGTCAAAGCCATCTCCCACAAATCCATGGCAAGCATCATTCTCAGTGGGGAGAACCTAACCGCCTACCCTCTTCCATCAGGGTCAAGACAAGGTTGCCTACCCTCCCCAGTCCTATTCAATATAACACTGGAAATTCTGGCCATAGCAGTTACCCAAGGAAAAGGTATCAAGTGTATAACGATAGAAAGGAAAGAGGTCTAGGCATCACAATTTTTGACCCGTAAAACGGGAAACACGGGTTTTGGGGGCTCGTCCGAAGTCTCAGTTAAACTTACACAAACCTTAGAGGAGTACAGAGGTTTTCTAAAAGTAAACAAAAATACGAGGTCACTCAGGGGCGGTCTCCTTAAGACCCAGAACCCTGAGTGAATGAACTCAGTAGTAGTCTCAGAGACTGAGAGACCTGAGGCTCAGGGGCTGTCTCCTTAAGATTGAGGGGCCTGAGTTAAAGGGGGTTCTGAGGATGGACAGACATTTTACAAGGGTTCTGACTCCACCAGTTCCACTGGAGAGTCAACAAGAGTGAGTGTGACCCAAGACTAGTAGAAATAAGTACCAGGAGGCTGACTCCTTGGCTTGGAGGCTGGCCTCACATTCTGGGGAGAGGGCAACTCAGAGAAGGGTTCACCAAGTAAAATGCGGTAGGAGGCCATGCGGGGGAAGGGTGATGTGGGCTGAATGTAGACTAGAGTCTGAACACAGTGGCCACTCAACACCGTTATTGCGAAACACAACACCTAATTAGAGAGAGAGAACAAAAGGGAATACCCTGCCACAGTGGCGGGGTGGGGTGTGGGGAGATGGGATTGGGGAGGATAGGAGGGATGCTAGGTTTACTGGTGTTGGAGAATGGGCACTGGTGAAGTGATGGGTTCTCCAACTTTGTATGAGGGAAAAAAGAGCAGAAAGATGAGTAACTCTGTAACTGTACCCTCCCAGTGATTCACTAATTAAAAATAAAGAAAGAAAAAAAGAAGTGAATGTGAAGGGAGACATCCCTGACACGCTGGGACTGCAAGCTCTACTTGGACTCCGTTCAGTAGGTTCTCAGGGCAGTCATATCTGGAGAAGTTTTTGTGTAAAGGACTGGCATTTTTCACGGTTTGTCTGTTGGTCATTTTTCTGTCGGATTTTATGGACATCGGGGGTAATGTGTCTTATTGTGACTCTGTTTTTTGACTCCACTTGTACTTGATTTCATTATGGGTCAGACTCAGTCTACCCCACTTAACATTGTGCTGGACCATTTCATCCATTTCAAGTCAAGGAGAGCGACCTCTCGGGAGAGGTGAAGAACGATAATGCAGTGCAGAGATGAAAATAGGAATTACTTTCTCATGCTGCTATTGAAAAATTTGGTGAGTACGGGGCGGTTAAAAGTGCCAGTCTCTAGGAGGTTGGCTCCATAGCTTGGAAGCGGGCCTCACGTGTTGGTGGAAAGTCATCCCAGATTGAGAAGGGAACACCAAGTAAAATGTGATTGGAGATCCGTCGCGGAAAGGGAGATGCGTGCTGAAAGTAGACTAGAGCCTGAACACGATGGCCAATCAATACCCCTACTGCAAACCACAACACCCAAAATTAGAGAGAGAGAGAGAGAGAGAGAGAGAACAAATTGGAATGCCCTGCCACAGAGGCTCGGTGGGGGGATGGGAACGGGGGGTGGGAGTGATACTGGTTCATTGGTGTTTGAGAATGGACACTGGTGAGGGATGGGCTCTCGAAAATTACATGAGAGAAAAACATCCAGGATAGGAGACTAATTGTGCACAGCTAGGACAGGGAGGGCCATGTCTGCAGACAAAAGAGATGCTGCTGTAACTGGGCGTGAATGTCCTTTAGGCCCTAAAGAGCTCGGCCAGAGAGTTGCCTACAAGCATCCACATACTGTGATGGAGCCTCCGATTTCAATCCCCCCAAGGCCGTAGTCTAGAGGGGTTTGACTTGCTTTTGGCTCACCCAGGTCTGATTCCCAGAATCACATATGGTCTGGGAGTACCGCCAGAAGTATTTCCTGAGTGCAAATCCAGGGTTAAGCCCGGAGAATTGCCAGAGTGTCCCCAAAAGCAAAGAGTAAATAAAGAAAATAATGAATAAAATGTAAGTGTAATTGTTTAATATGTACGAGTAGCAAGGCAAAAAGAAAAGCATATATTGTATAAGGTCGAACCAGTACTGGAACTGAATTTCCCATACTGACCATCAAAGAAAAAATAGAGAGAGGAAAAACAACCGAAAATAACCACTTTTCTTCACATCTGAGACTTTGCTTAGTGGTAGAATAATATTCTTGCATTTTAGGACCCCGGTTTGGACAGCAATCAGTCAATCAATCAATCAAATTGATTGACTGATTTTTGACTCCCCTTGTGCTTGATTTCATTATAGTTCAGACTCAGTCTACCCCACTTAACATTGTGATTGACCATTTCAGCCATTTAAAGTCAAGGAGAGGCGGCTCAGGGCTTCTCCTGAACCCCCTGCCTGGCACCTTTCCGCCGCCGCCGTCGGATCCTGACCAATCTCCATCCTGCAGGTAAACAGGCAATCCCTTGGAGAGCCTGCCTCAGCGCGGAGAAGCCCCCCTCCCCGCCCCCTGCCCGCCGCGGCTCGGGGCTTCTCCTGAAGCCCCTGCCTGGCACCTTTCCGCCGCCGCCGTCGGATCCTGACCAATCCCCACTCTGCTGCTTAGGGGCGTGTCCTCATCTCAGGGGGCGTGGCCTAAAAAGTGGGCGTTGCCTTTTTCCGGAGCGGCGGCCGCTAACGCGGCCGCAGTTATTTATTTACTTTTTTAATTTATTTTAACATTCCATGACTTCTCCTTTGGCCACAATTGATAGAATTCATTCTATCTGTGTCTTAGTGGGCGTGGTCTAAAGTCGGCGTGGCCTCCTCTCAGAGCGGCCAACGCTAACGCGGCCGCAGTTATTCTTTGCTACCTCAGCTCAATCCGTACTGTGTATTCCTTTCAAAACTCACTTTTGCGATCTCAAACATTTACGCAAAATAGCCATTAGCTTAGGCTGACAGTATAAAAGCTATCAGGGAATAAGGGAAGTTTAGCACAATCGGAGCCCCTTCTTTCCACAAAAAGGAAGAGGAATAAATAACTACAAGGTTCCAACTCTGCACTTCCGTGACAATATGAAGAAACAGCGAAAATCCCCTCCACGAAGAGAGGGAGAAGAAAAGATACTAGAAACCTCAAAAGAGTCTCCCAACATCTACGACCTCTCAGATAAACAATTCAGAGAGGAAATATGGAGGAGAGTCGACCTACTCCAAGCAACTATGGAACAGACATCCAATAAATTAAGGGAGGAGATGAATCAAGCGCTGGAACGGTCTACCAAGAAAATACAGGAAGAAATGAGAGCAGAAATGAGAGCAGAAATTTCAAACCTTCGAACCGAAGTCTCACAAATAAAGCAATCGGTAGATGAAATAAAAATATCACTAGATGCCCTCAACAGCAGAATGACTACAGCCGAAGACAGAATCAGCGAGCTTGAGGATGAGCTGCAGAAAGCTTACAGACAGCAACAAATAATGGCCAAAGACCTCAAAATGGCTATAGAGCGAATCAGAGCCCTGGGGGATGACTTCAAGAGGAACAACATAAGAATCATTGGAGTACCAGAACCACAGGGAAGGAACCCCAATGAAAAAAACATAGTCAAAGACATCATCACTAAGAAATTCCCAGAGCTGGAGAAGGCAGGCGTCCAGATACAAGAAATCCGAAGAGTGCCAGCAAAAAGAGACCCAAATAAAAAGACTCCAAGGCATATCATAGTCAGAATGGCGGATGCTGTAGATAGAGACACAATTCTACAAGTAGCAAGGTCAAAGAGGGAAATCACATACAAAGGAGCACCCCTCAGATTTACGGCCGATCTGTCAGAAGAAACCCTCCGAGCCCGAAGACAATGGTGGGACATAGTGAAAAAACTCAACGAAATGAATGCCTCACCAAGAATACTTTATCCAGCTAAACTCTCACTCAAACTCGAAGGAAGCATACACTATTTCTCGGATAAACAACAGCTCAGGAACTTCATAGACTCAAAACCAATCTTGAAAGAAGGTCTAAAGGGGCTACTGTAAGACAAGGAGGAGCCCCATAAGAACAACAAATCCCACAGAAAGATGACACAAAACCACATCACAATAATCTCTCTCAATGTCAATGGCCTAAATGCACCTATCAAAAGACACAGAGTGGCTAAATGGATCCGGAAATTAAACCCAACATTCTGTTGCCTGCAAGAAACACACCTGAACAAACAGAGTAAACATAGACTCAAAGTCAAAGGATGGAAAACAATCCTCCAAGCAAACAACCCCCTTAAAAAAGCTGGAGTGGCCATCCTGGTATCCGACAACATAGATTTCAGGATGAAAAAGATCAAAAGGGACAGCGAAGGTCATTTTCTGTTTATCAAGGGATATGTACAACAGGAAGAAATCACACTCTTAAACGTATATGCTCCTAACAAAGGACCGGCTAAATATTTAAAACGACTCCTAACAGACTTCAAAGAGGACATCACTAACAGCACAATTGTAGTCGGAGACTTCAATATGGCCTTATCACCTCTAGATAGATCCACAAGAACAAAACTCAACAAGGAAACACTGACTCTGAATGAAGAAATTGAAGAGAGAGGCCTAATAGACCTATACAGGGCCTTACACCCCAAAAAGAAAGAATACACATTCTTTTCCAGTGCACATGGAACATTTTCAAAAATAGACCATGTACTGGGCCCCAGGACATACCTCAATAGAATCGGAAAAATAGAAATTGTATCAACCATCTTTTCAGACCACGACGCGCTGAAGATAGAAGCTAACCACCCACAAATACGGAAAATCAAATCAAACACCTGGAAATTAAACAATTCCATGTTGAACAATGAGTGGGTCAAGAAGGAAATCAAGGAAGAAATCAAAAGATACTTAGAAACAAATGAGAATGAAGACACGAGCTACCAAAACCTATGGGACGCAGCTAAAGCCGTGTTAAGGGGAAAATTTATAGCTCTCCAAGCATTCCTCAGGAAGGAAGAAAGGATCCACATAGATAGCTTGACTTCACGACTCAAGACCCTAGAAAAGGACCAGAGAAAGGACCCCAAACCAGACCGAAGGAAAGAAATAATAAAAATTAGAGCAGAAATTAATGACATCGAAACCAAAAAAACAATCCGAAAGATCAATGAAACAAAGAGTTGGTTCTTTGAGAAACTAAATAAGATTGATAAACCGCTAGCAAGTCTCACAAAGAAAGAAAGAGAGAAAACTCTAATAAATCGAATCAGAAATGAAAAGGGGGACATCATAACAGAAACCAGTGAGATTCAAAAGATCATTAGAGACTACTTTGAAAGTCTTTACGCCACAAAAAAGGAGAACCTAAAAGAAATGGATGGATTCCTTGATTCCTATAATCTCCCAACACTGAAGAAAGAAGACCTGGAATACCTGAATAGACCCATCAATGTTAAGGAAATTGAAACGGTAATCAAAAACCTCCCCAAAAACAAAAGCCCAGGCCCAGATGGTTTCACTGGCGAATTCTTCCAAACATTTAAAGAAGACCTATTGCCTGTTTTCCTCAAACTTTTCCAGGAAATTGAAAAAACAGGAACTCTCCCAAACAGTTTCTATGAAGCACATATCTCCCTAATACCAAAAGCAAACAAAGACACCACTAAGAAAGAAAATTACAGACCAATTTCCCTGATGAACACCGATGCGAAGATCCTCAACAAAATACTAGCAAATAGGATCCAACAACTCATCAAAAAGATCATACATCACGACCAAGTGGGATTCATCCCAGGGATGCAAGGATGGTTTAACATTCGGAAATCAATCAACATAATCCAGCATATCAACAAAAGTAAAGATAAAAACCATATGATCATATCAATAGATGCAGAGAAAGCATTTGACAAGATCCAACATCCTTTCATGATGAAAACCCTCGCCAAAACGGGGTTTGGAGGAACTTTCCTCAAGATAGTCGAAGCCATCTATCACAAGCCTACGGCAAGCATTATCCTCAACGGGGAAAAACTAAGGGCCTTTCCTCTGAGATCAGGCACAAGACAAGGATGCCCACTCTCACCACTCCTCTTCAATATAGTACTGGAAGTACTTGCGATAGCTATTAGACAAGAAAAAGAGATTAAGGGCATCCAGATAGGAAGGGAAGAAATAAAACTCTCACTATTTGCAGACGACATGATACTATATCTAGAGAAGCCTAAAACCTCTACTAAGAAACTCTTAGAAACAATAGACTTATACAGTAAAGTTGCAGGCTACAAAATCAATACCCAAAAATCCATGGCCTTCATATATGCAAACAATGAGGCAGAGGAAAGGGACATGAAAAAAGCAATCCCATTCACAATCGTGCCCCAGAAAATCAGGTACCTCGGAATCAGCTTAACCAAGGAAGTAAAAGACCTTAACAAAGAAAACTACAAAACGCTACTCCATGAAATCAAAGAGGACATGAGGAAATGGAAACATATACCCTGCTCGTGGATAGGGAGAATCAATGTTGTCAAAATGGCAATACTCCCTAAAGCATTATACAGATTCAATGCGATCCCTATAAGTATACCCATGACATTCTTCAAAGAAATGGATCAAGCAATCCTAAAATTCATATGGAATAACAAACGTCCAAGGATAGCTAAAACAATTCTTGGGAAAAAGATGATGGGAGGCATCACCATCCCCAACCTCAAACTTTACTACAAAGCAGTAACAATTAAAACAGCATGGTACTGGAACAAAGGCAGAGCCGTAGACCAATGGAACAGGGTGGAATATCCCTACACACAACCCCAAATGTACGACCATCTAATCTTTGATAAGGGAGCAAGAGATGTGAAGTGGAGCAAGGAAAGCCTCTTTAACAAATGGTGCTGGCACAACTGGACAACCACATGCAAAAAAATGGGTTTAGACCTTGACCTGACACCATGCACAAAAGTCAGATCAAAATGGATTAAAGACCTCAACATTAGACCACAAACCATAAGGTACATTGAAGACAAGGTCGGCGAAACCCTCCACGATATTGAAGATAAAGGTATCTTCAAACGTGACACGGAACTAAGCAATCTAGTAAAAACAGAGATCAACAAATGGGACTACATTAAACTAAAAAGCTTCTGCACCGCAAGAGATACAGTGACCAGAATTCAAAGACTATCCACAGAATGGGAAAGGATATTTACACAATACCCATCAGATAAGGGGTTGATATCAATGGTATATAAAGCACTGGTTGAACTCTACAAGAAGAAAACATCCAACCCCATCAAAAAATGGGGCGAAGAAATGAACAGAAACTTTACCAAGGAAGAAATACGAATGGCCAAAAGGCACATGAAAAAGTGCTCTGCATCACTAATCATCAGAGAGATGCAGATCAAAACAACTTTGAGATACCACCTCACACCACAGAGACTAGCACACATCCAAAAGAACAAAAGCAACCGCTGTTGGAGAGGATGTGGGGAGAAAGGGACCCTTCTTCACTGCTGGTGGGAATGCCGACTGGTTCAGCCCTTCTGGAAAACAATATGGACGACTCTCAAAAAATTAGATATTGAATTCCCATTTGACCCAGCAATACCACTGCTGGGAATATATCCCAGAGAGGCAAAAAAGTACAATCAAAACAACATCTGCACATGTATGTTCATCGCAGCACTGTTTACAATAGCCAGAATCTGGAAAAAACCCGAATGCCCCAGAACGGATGACTGGTTGAGGAAACTTTGGTACATCTATACAATGGAATACTATGCAGCTGTTAGAAAAAAGGAGGTCAAGAATTTTGTAGTCAAGTGGATGGGCATGAAAAGTTTCATGCTGAGTGAAATGAGTCAGAAAGAGAGAGACAGACATAGAAAGATTGCACTCATCTATGGTATATAGAATAACAGAGTGGGAGACTAACACCCAAGAACTGTAGAAATAAGTACCAGGAGGTTGACTCCATGGCTTCGAGGCTGGCCTCACGTTCCGGGGAAAGGTCAACTCAGAGAAGCGATCACCAACTACATTGTAGTCGAAGGCCATGTGGGGGAAGGGAGTTGCGGGCTGAATGAGGGCTAGAGACTGAGCACAGCGGCCACTCAACACCTTTATTGCAAACCACAACAGCTAATTAGAGAGAGAAAACAGAAGGGAATGCCTTGCCACAGTGGCAGGGTGGGGTGGGGGGGAGATGGGATTGGGGAGGGTGGGAGGGACACTGGGTTTACGGGTGGTGGAGAATGGGCACTGGTGAAGGGATGGGTTCCAAACTTTGTATGAGGGAAGTATAAGCACAAAAGTGTATAAATCTGTAACTGTACCCTCACGGTGATTCTCTAATTAAAAATAAATAAATTAAAAAAAAATAAAAAAAAATAAAAATTAAAAAAAAAAAAGAGTAAATAAAAAAATAATAAATAAAATGTAAGTGTAATTGGTTAATACATACTAGTAGCAAGGCAAAGAGAAAAGCATATATTGTATAAGGTCGAACCAGTACTGGAACTGAATTGCCCATACTGACCATCAAAGAAAAAATAGAGAGAGAGGAAAAACAACCGAAAATAACCACTTTTCTTCACATCCGAGACTTTGCTCAGTGGTAGAGTAATATTCTTGCATTTTAGGACCCCGGTTTGGACGGCAATCAATCAATCAATCAATCAATAAGTAAATATGGTGGGCAAAGAGGTTTCAGGTGACATGAAAAACTGTGAGGTTAGTGAACAAACGAGAATCTGGGTTCAAACCGAAACAGAGATACCCTGTTGACACTTAGAGACATAAACGGCACGGCCCTACCCACACCGCCCCTCTCACACACCAGGCTGTTGGAGCCCCCTCAGTACCAATAGTTTTGGCCCCTCCTTGTCACAAATCATTATATTTAAAATATATGTATTAGAGAAAACTTAGACAATGCTAAGTCAATTTGATTTGCGCGAACAAAGTCTACTTATCGGCCCTTAGTTTAGTGGTAGAGCAATAGTCTTGCATGTCAAAACCTAGGTTTGGACTCCAAGTAAAAAAAAAAAAAGAAAAGAAAAGAAATGATGAAAAAAAAACTATTTCAGGTGCCATCGAAAACTCTGAGGTTACAGTGCAAAGGAAAATCCCAGGTTCAATCCGAAACAGAGATGTCCTGTAGAAACAGAAACAGTAAACAGCCCCACCCTCCCGACCCGCACCCCCCGCATACCAGGCTGTTGTAACCCTCCACGTATCAGTACTTCTGGCCCTTCCTTGTCTCAAATGCTTATATAATAGAGACTTTTAAAGTGCTAAATCAATTTGATTTGCTAGAGCAAAGGTCTACTGGACCATACTGGATGCTCAGATTGAACAGGGACAGCTGCGTGCAAAGCAAATGCACTGCCCAAAGTTCTATCACTCTGGCCTTTATAATGGTCTCTGGTCTTTATAAACTGGGCAAAATGAGGCTTAGAGAGAAGACTTTTTGTGGAGCGTGTCAGGAGAGATTGCACAGTGTTTTGCAGGTGGCCTGGCCAGGTCCATTCTGGCACCCTGGATGGCCCCTGAGCCCTAGTAGGAGTGAGTCCTTTGCTCAGAAGCAGGAGTAAGTTCTGAGCATCTCCAGGTGCTACCCAAAACAAACGAAAATGTGATGGAGGCGTGCAGCGTCCATCACTGTTGTAGACTTGGGCCCACTTTGCGCTCAATAGAAGAGCATTTTGATTGCTCGCTCTCCTGCCATCACCGCTCCATCCCAGGGGTCCTCTGAGCCAGCAAACGGACACAGGTGAGTGTGGGTCCTTCATTGACCTGGCTCCTGCACTGACAAAGATCCCCACCCAGTCTGTCCTGGGGGCAGCCCCGTCCACCCAGCTCTCTCAGGGCCCTGAGCCTCCTAGGACCCTGAGCCTCCTGTGGGGCAGGTGGGCTGAGGAGTGAGTTTGCTCTGGGCAGGTGATACTGGGTTTCCTCACACTGGCTGCGCTGTGTCTACTGGCAGATCTGTGGTGGTTTGGTGGGAGTGTCGAGAGGGACCATCTCCGTGGTGGGAACCTGCCTCCTCACCGAGGGAGGAAATAGTTATTGAAATATGATTGTCTGGAGTAATTTGACTGTGTTCGAGTAAACTTTATTTACACACTGTGATTTACAAAGTTATTCATAAAATAGTTGTTTCAGGCATTCATTGTTTACGCACCAATCAGCTATCGCTCTGGGATCTCCAAGAGTTCACAGAGGCCTTAGTCAATCTTTACATGGAAAGAAATCGGCACACTTGTGCTCTGATTCATGGTATGGATGGGTAGACGTGTTTTTCAAAGGGAACACTGGGTTTGAGGAGTGAGATGGATTTTCTCTAGATGTCTTTTCAGGGATTGGCACAATTGGGTGCTCGCAGGAACTCTGGCCTCAGTGGCAGGCCCGTGAGCTCCTTCTTCCAGGCAGAAGGGAAAGAAGGCCAGGTCTCCCAGTTCTGACCATGTCCATGCAAAGCCACAGTCCCTTCCCTGCACACATGCAGGAGGAAGGTAGAGATGGTTGAGGCACCAGAGACGGCTCAGAGGGGCTATGACTCTGCCTTGTCCTGGGTCTGCGTACCTGTATCCACACGCCACATCAGCCCATTTAGCACTCCTAACCCCACAAGAATATACAGAGGAGTGCCACATGGATTCACTAGTGAATACTTCCAAGTCTTTGATGAGGACTTCCAATCTTTTTAAAGCTTTTTCAGGAAATTGAAGAATCGGAGATACTTCCAAACAGCTTCTCTGAAGCAAATTCACCCGGATACCAAAAGCAGACAGAGACACCACACAGAAAGAGTATTAAAGTCAGATATATCTGATGAACATAGATGCAAAGAACCTCAACAGAATTCTTGCAAACAGAATCCAAGGACTCATAAAAAGATCATACACCATGACCAAGGTGGACTCATCCTGGGGATTCGAGGATGGATTAACATTCGCAAGTCAATCAACATAAACCATCATATCAATAAAAAGATAAAAACCATATGACCGTGTGAGTAGATGCAGAGAAAGCATTTAACTAGATCAAGCTCCCGTTTATGATGAAAACTCTCAGAAAAATCGGCATTGAAGGAATATTCCTCAATATAGTCAAAGCCATCTCCCACAAACGCATGGCAAGCATCGCTCTCAATGGGGAGAACCTAACGGCCTATCTTCTTAGATCAGAGACAAGACAAGCTTTCTGCCCTCCAAACTCCTATTCAATAACACTTGTATCACTTATCGTCCCGTTGAACTTCATTTGCTCGAGCGGGTGCCAGGAACGTCTCCATTTGTCCCTGTCGCGTGCTAGTGCAGCCCAAGGATATCTGCTCGCTCTAGGAACAGGAAGAGTCTCAGACCGTTCATTCAGGGATTTGACGAAGAAATCTGACCATCTAGTTGGTGGGCGGCCACGCGGTCTTCTGATGTCCGGTAGAATCCAGTCGGTAACAGCTCTAGTCCAGCGGTTGCCTTTGAATCTCATTACATGTCTGTCCCATCTGATTTTTGATGCCTTGGCAAACGAGACAGCGTCCTGATTCTTGACAGTCGATGGAAGTCAGAACTCCGGATTCCTTCTCTCACTTGACTGAGATGGGATATTCCTGCATAGCTCTTTAGATTCGTCTCTGGGATACTATTCAATATAGTACTGGAAATTCTGGCCATAGCAGTTAGGCAAGAAATAGATATCGAGTGTATACAGACAGGAAAGGAAGAGGACTAGCATCACTATTTGTGACCCGAAAGCCGGGGTACATCATTTGGGGGCTCTTCTGAGGTCTTGGATGAACATACACAGACCTTAAAACAGTACGGAGGTTCTAAGAGAAAACAAAATTCCGTGGTCACTCAGAGGAGCTCTCCTTGAGAACGAGAGGCCTGAGTGAAGGAAATCAGGAGTAGTTTCATTGAGACTGAGAGTCCTGAGTTTCAGGGGCAGTCTCCTTGAGACTGAAGGGCCTGAGTAAGAGGAGGGATTTGATGACCGTCAGACATTTTACATGGCCTCTGACTCCTCCAGTTGCACTGGAAGGTCAACACGAGCTGAGTGTGAAGGGAGACGTGCCTGACACTTTGGGACTGCAAGATCTACTTGCACTGCGTTAGGTAGCTTCTCAGGGGATTCAGATCTCTAAAGGTTTTTGTGTACATGACTGGCATTTTTTCACTGCTTGTATGTTGGTCATTTCCGTGTCAGATAATGTGGACGTCTGGTGTATTGTGTCATAGTGTGACTCTGCATTGACTCCACCTGTGCTTTCATTATGGGTCAGACTCAGCATACCCCAATTTCCCTTGTGATTGATCATTTCAGCAATGAAAAGCACAAGCGCCATGATATCTCGATACAGGAGAAGATAGGTAAAACAGTGCAGAGATTAGAATAGGAAATGTTTTTTTATCCTGCTGTTAAAGCAAGGTAGAATTGACATCTGCACCTGTGTGTTCATTGCAACACTATTAACAATTGCCAGAATCTGGAAACAACCCGAATACCCGAGAACAGACGACAGTTAACGAAATTTTAGTACATCTACACAATGGAATACTTATGAAGCTGTTAGGAAAGATAAAGTTATGAAATTTTCTTATAAATGGATTGTCGTGGAGAGTAGCATGCTAAGTGAAATGAGTCAGAAGGAGAGTTACAGACATAGAAAGACTGAACTCACTTGTGGAATATAAAAAAAAACAACCTATTTTGAGACTGACACCCAAACAGTAGACACAATGTTGCTTCAAAGGTGAAAGCCTGTCTCAAGAGAAAGAGAAGGAGGCAGCAGAAATAAAGAAGGGATCACCATGTCAATGATGCTTGGAGGAATATTTCGTGAAAGGAGATGTGTGCCGAAAGTAAAGGACCAAACGAGATACCTTTTCAGTTTCTGAATTGGACAGTTCCATCTCAGCAGAGTCCCATGAGATACCTTGAGAACTGGAGTGAAAGCACAATGGTAGGGCGTTTTCCCTACACAAGTTCGACTGGGATCGATTCCTCCATCCCTCTCAGAGACGCCAGCAAGCTACCGAGAGTATCCTGCCCACACGCCGAGCCTGGCAACCTACCCGTGGCATATTCGATATGCCAAAAACAGTAACAACAAGTATCACTATGGAGACGTTACTGGTGACCGCTCGAGCATTTCAGTGAAGAATGGGAATACAGTGCTACAGTGCTACAGGTCTTGTCTTTATGCCAGGGGACCAAACCCTGCGATGCTCCTCGCTTACTCCCGACTCTGCTCTCAGGAATCAATCCTCGTGCTGCACGAATGACCATACTGGATGCTGGGATCAAATTGAGAAGGCTGGGAGCAAGGCAAATGCCCTCCCCACTTTTCTATCATTTTGCCCTGATAAAGGACCAAAATGGTCTGTATCGGCTTGGCAAACAGAGGTTTAGATCAAAGATGTTTTGTGGAGGGGGTCTGGAAAGATTCTACAATGTTTCGATGGTGGCTTGCACAGATCGTATCCGACAACCTGGAAGAGCACGAGCCCTAGCTGGAGTGAACACTTAGTTCAAAGATAGTTTTAAGTTCTGAGCACCTCAAGTTGTGATGCAAAACAAACAAAAATGTAATGAGGTCCCATAGGGTCCATCACTATTCTGAACATGAGTCCACTCTACGCTCAGGTGGAATCGAGCGTGTTTCCTGCTCTGTATCCTCTCCGCACCCCTCCATACAGAGCTGCTCTCAACCCTGCAGACGGACCAGGTGTGTCTGGGTACTTCACTGGCCTGCTTCCTGCACTGACAAAGATCCCCACCCTGTCTGGCCTGAGGGCAGCCCCGCCCTCCCAGGTCTCTAAGGGGCTGGAGCCTCCTGAGGACCCTGAGCCTCCGTGGTGAGGCATGTGTTTTGAGGGGTTTGGCTGAACTGGGGCACATGACACTGGGCTTCCAGACCCTGGCACTGCTCTGGACTGCAGGCAGGCTTCTCCCCTGGTAGGAATATTCCCCCTCACCTGTATAAAGTGTCCTGTGATTGAAATATGATTGTCTGGAATAATTTTACTATTTAATTTAAATCTTATTTTAACACTGGGATTGACGGAGTTGTTTAGAAGACAGTTGTTTCAGACATTCATTCTCCTGCACCGATCACCTGCAGCTCCGGGGTCTCCAAGATCATACAGGCCTGAGTCAGTCTTTAAAGGGAAGGAATTTCTGCAGATTTGTGCTCTGTTTCAGAGTTGGGGTGGGTGTAAAGTATTTTTCAAAGGGACCACTAGTTTTAAGGAAAGGGAAGATTTTCCAAAAATATTTTTTTGATTTTGAGGAATTGGTACAATTGGGCACCTGAAGGAACTCCCATTTAGCCCTCAGAGGGCGGGGCTGTAAGCTCCCAGATCAGGCAGAGGGAGGGTTGCCAGGTCCTCCAGACCACACCAGGTCCTTGCAAAGGTCAAGTATTTCGTGCACACATGCAGGAGCAAGATAGAGAGGACTGAGGCACAGGAGAGGACTAGGGGGGCTATGACTCCACGTTGGCCTGGGTCTGAGTACCTGTCCCTGTGGAGAGCCTCCGCGGGACCGTTCTTCGTGGACACCTGTTTCTTGTTAATTGCACCGTGCTTCGTAGACAACACCTATAAGGAAACAGGATGTCTTGTCACGCCCACGAGCTGTAACTAGTCTATCAGCTGCAGACACTTGGGCGTAAACAAGCAGCGAGAAGTATATAAGGGGGGAAGCTGCCTAGCTAGTCGGTTCCCCCTCGTTCCTCCTCTTTCCCGCTCCCCTTCTTCCCTAATGCATGAGAAGGTCCCTGAATAAATCACTGCAAGAAGAATCTCCGGGTTGCGTGTTTCTTCGCTCGTCGAAGCTGCGCGCGACAGCTGGTGGCCCGTACGGGGAACCCGACCTCCAGCACCCTCTGGTCGATCCAGAACTTGCTGCGATTCAGGGCGATGAAATTCCTGTGGTGTGTCAGGACGATGAAGTCCACGGAAATTGTGGCTATGAAGTTCCTGTGGTGAGTCAGGACGATAAAGTCCACGGATATTGTGGCTAGTGGGATGAGTGGGATGGATGTGTATGTTTTCTTGCAGGGTGGGTTTTTATTTGCCTCTCCTTTTGTCTTTTCGCTTTTTTTTTCTATGGCTACATTAAGGAGCTGCGCCCCCCTTTCGCTTTTAATAAGTTAGTCAGAAGTTTAGAGGATCAGAAGTGCAGTAAGGACGTACAACTGGGACAGGAAGCGTTAGAGGGGATGAGGGAGGAACTGTTGGACAGAGGCAGCCGTCATGGCATTGTAGCCTCTGAGCTAGAGGATGGTTCGGTCGTGGAAAGCGAGGCCTCTAGGGGAACCCCACTGATACAGGGATACACCCCCAAAAAGAGAGGAAGGCCCCGAGAACCATCCATGACCCGTCCGTCTCTATATCCCTCGCTACGTCAATTTCAGCAGGGACGGGCTAATGGGGATTCTGACCCCCCTATTGAGGAGGAAGCTGCGACACATGATTGTGACCGATACTTGCCGCTAAAGGGCTCTAGGATCCGCCCCCTTATCTTAAAAAACCGGATTCGGGCTTTCCTTCGCAAAACCCGGGCTCTGGGCAGAGGTTAGGCGAGAGTTGCAGTTAACTTATCCTGTTTTTGAAGATAATAATCAACAGCGATATCACGAGCCCCTAGATTTTAAAATAATTAGGTCTTTGGCAGAATCAGTAAAGATGTATGGAGCCAATGCGGCATTTCCTTTAACTCAAGTAGAAGGCTTATTCAGATATTGTATGACCCCAAATGATTGGCAACAGGTGGCTAGAGCCGTGTTGACGCCCGGACAGTCCTTGGACTGGCGCACTTTCCTAATGGAATTTGCAAAATTGAGCAAGCTCTTACCGCTGCTAGCAATACACGCGTGCAGCCTGAGTTTCCCATTTTACTTTGTGTGCTTCCTACATATGGGCAGCCTACTGCAGTCCTATGGCAGGAGGGACCCCTTCTGTGGATTCATCATAGGGTCTCTCCGGCAAAAGCCGTGGCATTATACCCTGCAGCTGTAGCCTGTTTGGCTATGATTGGAATTCAGGACTGCTTGCAATACCTTGGAAAACTTCCAGATACTCTTATAACCCCCTATAATTCCACTCAAATAGTTTCTTGGTGTAACTTACACGATGATCGGGCGATTCTCCGATTTTCTTTTCCCAATATTATTGATAAGCATTATCCCAAACATCCACTAATGACCTTCTTTAAAACCCATCCGGTAATTTTCCCCAAAGTCACCTCTTATGTACCCCTTTGGGATGCTCCAGACATCTATACTGATGGATCAAGTACAGGCTGGGGGGCTTATGTGATAGAGGGTCAGGATCCTATTCGTATGCAATTTCCAACTACGTCCCCTCAAGTTGTGGAACTTCGCATTGTCTTGACAGTGTTTGAGCATTGCCCCTTTGCGTTCAATTTGATCTCTGATCCTCGATACATTGTAAATGCTCTTTGCTCACTCGAGGTGGCAGGACCCATAAAGGCCTCCAGTTCGATAGCCTCCTTGTTATCTGCTTTACAACAAATTCTTTGGACCCGGGAAAACCATTTTTTGTCACACATATCCGCTCTCACACAGGCCTTCCGGGTCCCTTAGCAGAAGGCAATGCTTGTGTTGATGCACTCACTAGACCATCTTGTTTTATTATTCAGTCCCCTTTACAATTAGCAAAAAATTTTCATGACCGCTTCCATGTTTCTTCTCGGACCCTTCAACATAGATTTCAAATCCCTCGAGCCGAAGCTCGGGCAATTGCTTTACATTGTCCACACTGTGTTCCTTTTCTTCCTGCCGCCTCCATGTGCATAAACCCTCGTGGTCTTGTGCCTGTACGCATTTGGCAAATGGATGTTACACATTTCTCGGAATTGGGCAGGCTCAGATATCTCCATGTATCCGTGGACATGTGCTCCGGTATCATTCATGCCACTCCCCTTCCTGCAGAGCGCTCCACAAATGTTATCTCTCATTGCCTTGAAGCATGGGCAGCCCGGGGCATCCCAGACCAACTGAAAACAGATAACGGTCCGGCATACACCTCTGCAAAATTCACCGCATTTTGTACCCAGATGGGAGTCTCTTTATCTCATGGCCTCCCGTATAACCCACAAGGGCAGGGCATTGTTGAGCGTGCCCATTCCACCCTTGAAGCATGCTTAATAAAATAAAAAGGGCGGGGGTTGGCCTGGGACGGCCCCCTCGAGAAAGAACCTCTATTGCACTTTTTACTATAAATTTTTTTATTATTAATGATAAGGGCACCTCCCCTGCAGATAGGCACTCTTCAAAGATCCCTGTGTGCCAAGGATATGTTAAATGGAAGGATATCCTTTCTGGTGAATGGCACAGCCCGGACCCCGTGTTAACCTGGTCCAGGGGTTCTGTTTGTGTCTTTCCACAGGACAGGGCAGAACCAGTGTGGATTCCTGAACGCCTGACACGGAAGACCGCGCCCCCAGTAGACCAAGATGTGGAAACTGGTGCTCCTGCTCAGCCTGATTCCTGTGACGAGACGAGCTGAAGAAGGAGCTTCCTGGGTCATTGCTATAACATGTCCTGCTCTGACGCCTGTGCTTAGATTATCCCCTTCCTTACCCATCTTGATAAAACCAGAGTAGAAAGTCCCCTCCTGTTGGATATCATTGGTTTGTCCTTTCCCCCTTGCCACTAGGAGCTTAGGTTTATCAGTCACACCCATCAAAGTGCTCCCGAGTCACTCCCATTCCTTTGTTTATCTGTAACCATTTCTACCAGTTTATCTGCTCTTCCCTTAATCAAACTCTGTTAATTGGTAAGGTCAGAACTTTCTAGGACACTGAATATTATAACATTGCCTTTCTCTCCTCTTTATGCCTTTTGAATAATTTACTTTAAAGCTATGTTCTTTTTGTATAGACACAAGAAGACGATATTATGTTTTTATAACTTAAGACTTAATTGGCCTCGAATATTATTCCCTTCTGGGCATCTGCTTTCTCCACTTAAGCCTCAGTTGCCCTCAGTTCCTAGCACCCCAAAGTAGGGTCCCCGACGTGGGACGGGAAGGATCCAGGGCAAGCGGTGAGTTATGTGCTACCCTGGCATCGAGATGGGCCTAGCCAAAGTGCCTAATTCTTAACTGTAAGTTAAGAGCTTGATCATAGACAAATGCTGTCATGATCCAATAGTAATTATGAGACTGGGACCCTGCCAGGGATAGGAAAGACTGATCTGGCCTGAGCACTGTAGTCTGAGATTGAGATGGCCCCAAGAGAGCAATTCTATAAGCTTTAATGCATCTCTTATTGTGTCCATACAAAATAATTAATATTATGAATTCTTATATGTTTGCTGGCTGAGGAGAAGAGAAACACATTCATGGGACTCTGCCCTTGGGTGGATCCTCCTGCTGAAAGAGAATTAAGTCCTAGGAGAAGCATCCCCTGAGGGAAAAGAACCTTACCCTATTGCTGACCACACCTATGTGTATGCCCCAACCCCCTCATGCTGTGGAGATTTAGCTAGGCTGGAAGAGTGGGTTGGGGGCCAGATGCATGGCACCAGATCCACCGGGGCCAGATCCATGGGAGGCAGATCCACGGGGGCCAGATCCACGGGGGCCAGATCCACAGATCGAGAGAGAGACCGAGAGCCGGGAGAGAGGCAGAGAGAGAGAGAATGAAGTACGATGGGGGAGAAAGAAGCAGGAGGAGAATCAGAGGAGAATGGAGATGGACATGAAATAAACCGATCGAGCAACCAGTTTGGCCTTCTTCCTTCCTTCGCCTGCCTCGCCGCCTGCGCGCCCTTTCTTTTTATTTTTGTGTTTTACACACCCTCCATTTTATCAAAGAGTGGGCGGGGGAGGGAGCAGTACTATCCTTATTGCTTCTCGCTGCTTTGGTTTTTGCCTGGTGTCTATACAAAATGCAGCAAGAACAACTACTTACAAAGGCGTGGTATTTACAGGCATTTGAAGCACAGCAATCCCCACAGCTTTGGCTTGCAACTCTGAAACAATAATCTCGCTTCGAACAATCAGGTCTAGCTGGATGTAGCAAAAGTATTATGCAGCTGAGAGCCCTTAACTGCAGGGGACCTCCTGTAGTTGAGGAGTTTGAAAGGGTGCATTATACCCCACCTGACCCTTGGACCAACCTAAGACAGGGACCTACAAGCGAGAGGGCTCCCAATGACGGGTAAGGCCAAGGGGGCCGAGGTCGCTACGCAGACTTGCTGTTCTAAAACAAAAAGGGGGAGCTGTGGAGAGCCTCCACGGGACCGTGCTTCGAGGACACCTGTTTCTTGTTAATTGCACCGTGCTTCGTAGACAACACCTATAAGGAAACAGGATGTCTTGTCACGCCCACGGGCTGTAACTAGTCTCTCAGCTGCAGACACTTGGGCGTAAACAAGCAGCGAGAGGTATATAAGGGGGGAAGCGGCCTAGCTAGTCGGTTCCCCCTCGTCCCTCCCCCTCGTTCCTTCTCTTTCCCGTTCCCCTTCTTCCCTAATGCATGAGAAGGCCCCTGAATCAATCGCTGCAAGAAGAATCTCCTGGCTGCGTGTTTCTTCGCTGGTCGAAGCGGCGCGCGACATGTCCCCACTGGCCACCCAAGCCCCTTTAGATCTCAAAACCCCGCAGACATAAACAGAGGAGGGAAGAGACAAGATAATGGGCAGGTAGCCCATGGCGCTGGCCTTTGACCAGACCACGGTGACCTGAACAGTCATGGTCACGACAGGAGACAACTCATCTTCAAAATTTGTTTATTTCCTCGAAGAGCATTACACAGTGGAGGGCACCATGTGTCCTCTCTTAACCCGAGAATAAGAAAATACAAAAAAAACATGAGTACAGATATAAAAATAAATGATATCAGAAAAGGGGTCTACAAGCGAGATAGTCCAGCAGGGAAGGCAACTGGCTTGCACATGGAAAAGCACAGTCGATCCCGCAAAGGCATACGAGGGCCTGAGCACCGCCAATAAAGCACGGAACTAGGGCTAAGCAAGTGCAAGACAGCGCGGCAAAAACAGTCCCAACCTAAAGTAGACCATTAAAAATGAATTGAAATCCCTTACAAATACATTGAATTTCAGTTTCACATGCAAAAAAGTCAATGTACAGTTCATGATTCGGTGTCCATCGAAAGTCATATAAGTATCTCATAAAAATATTCATGAAGACGTCAACTCTTTAAAATAAAAGTGCTACACTAGATCAGAGTTCTGGCTCAGAGGGTGGAGTGCCATGCTCTGCAACAGGAGCCCGACACTCAGTCTCCAGTACCTCACAGTCTCCTGAGCACCGCAGGGTGTGGCACAGTTGCCAAAAACAGTAACAAGAGAAATAAGATGTCATAATATCATCTTCAATATGTATAGCTTAGTGTGAATTGCCAAGAAAAGTCTTCACTGGGAGACGAGGCTGTTGAGTGTATAGTTCATGGACAAGCATTATCTGTGCACTCTTGCATGCTGCTTTAAATGATCAGCTCGGGCAAAGTCCATGGGACACTGAGGACAGCGGAAGGGACGCTCTCCAGTGTGCGTCTTCTTGTGTCTTCTGAGTTCATCGGAGCGGGGGAATTTCCACGGACACCCTTTCACGTCGCACACATAGGGCTTGTCTCCTGGAAGAGAGAGATGTGTCACTTGTTATGCATCAGGCATGAATGCATGGAGCAGAAAATGGTGTGAGCATGGGTAGGGGGAGCAGCTGAGCAGCCTGGAAGATGTGTAGGAGAGAGGAAGAGAAAGACTGCATGAGCTGGAGAAAAAGGAAAACTGGAAGAGTGTAAGGGACACCCAGAGCGCTCAGAGAGTCAGAGCAGGGAGAAAATTGTGGTGCAGGGGTATCTGTGCCCGAGAGACAAGGTCAAGATGAGCCCCAAAGGGCAAACCAATCTCTCCAAGTCCCAACCGCCCACACTCAACTCCACAGAGACCAGCCAGCTGGACTCTGGCCATAATTAGGCTCCCCCTAGGACCGCGGGCACTTCCCCTCTCATCTCTCAACCTTTTCTAGGCCACCAGAGAAACCCAGCGTAAAGGGAGGAGCAACAATCTGAACTGAGTGTCAGTTGTTCCTACTCACCAGTGTGGACTCGTTCATGGATTCGCAGGTGGGAAGCTTTGTTGTACTCCTTCCCGCAGCCCTGGAAAGGGCACACATAGCGCTTCAGACCATCCGCGTTTATGATGTACTCTCTCCTCTGGCGCTTCTTTGGCCTCTCTGATTCCAGGGATGGACCTTGCACCAGAGGGGCACTTGCATACAGGAGTGCTGATTGTGGCAGTGGCGATCCCTGTGGCACCATCTGGACATAGAGGCTCTGGGTGCCACTCTGAGACACAGGCTGACTGCCAGTGGAGGTCTGGTCACTGATGAAAGTCATTGTCGGGAGCCCTGTCACAGGGATCATCGGCACTCCAGAATGGGGCATCTGGTTCCCATTCATGGTGTGGACCCCGCTGAATGGCACCTGATTCACCATTAATATTTGGGCACGAGTGAAAGGCAACTGGTTCCCGCAGTAGGACTGGTTCGTGTTCATGGACACTGGAGTCCCAAATACAGTCTGCTGTCCAGTGAGAGACATCTGGCTCCCACTTGGTGTCTGGTATCCACTGGAAAGTATCTGATTTCCCCATAGCGTTTGGACACCAACCATGGGCATCTGGATTCCATTTGTTATCTGGGTACCAGTGTATGGCATGCGGTACACACACGGGGTCTGCTCACTCCCCTGTTTCTGGGTGGCACACTCTTGTAGGGTCTGGACCCCATGGAAGGTCTTCAGCATGTCTGCGTCAGGAGTCATGTGGGCGGCAACTGTGGGATTGCTCTGAGCAGAGCAGCTCATGTTCTGCTCCCGAGAAGTCGTCTCCATCAGCTCCTCGAGGAGCTGGTCCAGCGCACTGTCCTTGTCTTCAGTTGGCACCTTTGGACTGCCATGGCCCTGCAGAGTCAGAGACTCAGAGAATTGGGTCCCTTCAGCGACTGTATCTGGATGATTAGCCTGGTTCTGACATGGCTCATTTGGGCTGCCCTGAGCCTGGAGTGTGACAGGCCTGGGGATCTGCAGCTCCCTAAGGAGCTGATCCAGAATGTCCTGCCCGTCAAGGGCCTTTTGTGTTCTTGCTGGGCCCTGGGGAGTCAGAGGACCACAGAGCTCAGGATCAGGAACAACTGGATCTCCTGCCTCACAGGTCTGGAGAACCTCTGCATGATTCTCGCGAACGATGTCAGCGGTCATCTTTTGGCTCTTGTCTTTCATACTAGAATCCTAAACAACAACAGCAAGAAAAAGAACAAAATCAGACACGTGCTCAGCTCAATCCAATTCTGCATTTCTCCCCTCAATCCTGATCATGGTCTCCTAGCCCCCTCCCCATCTATCTTGCTTGACAACCCATACTTTTCTTTCTACTTTCCTCCAGATCCTTCATTGACTACACTCTGTGTGCCCCCCCCATGTGGCCAGACAGACCACACTGAAATGAAACTTTTGCTGTGTCAAGGCGGTCTACCAGTGCAGTGGGAAGCCTGTACCAACCCTGGCTTTGAACAGTATGGGTGGAGATCCATAGGGATCACATCACTCAAAATCGAATCTTTAGAGGGGTCAGTAAGATGGTCCAGTGGGCAGGAAACATGCTCTGCATGGGGCTACACTGAAATTAATCCTGGCACTCTCTATGGTCCCCAGAGCAGTACAGTAGGAATCTCAGAGCACACGAAAAATAAGATCAGAGTCTTTCTAGGATTGCCACAGAATGTTAGAAAAATACAAAAGGAACACACTTTTTCCAATATCCAATTGGGAAATTATTCGGTTCCTTACCTGTGGGATGAACTTGTCCACTCTAGAAGAGATTTGCCTCGCGTTTTCATTCTCGTGAGCAGGGGGAGACATCTGGCTCCCACACTGTGCCTGGTCCCCAGAGTAGCATGTCATGGTCCCCCAAGGGGATTGGGCACCAGCGATGGGCATTTGGGTCCCACTGCCTGAACGGAAAGGTCTTTGCATCCCATGCAGTGTCTGACCTCCTGAGAAGGACATCTGGATCCCATGGATTCCAGGGGCACCAGAGTGGGGGGATTTGATCTGTCTAGGAGTCTGCTCACCTCCAGAAATCTCTGTAGAGTTTTCAGGCAGGGTCTGGTCCCCATTGAAGGTCTTCAGCACGTTTCTGTCAGGTGTCCTTTGGGAGGCAGCGGTGGGATTGCTCAGAGCAGAGCAGCTCCTGTTCTTCTCCCAGAAAGGCACGTCCATCAGTTCCTCAAGGAGCTGGTCCAGTTCACTGTCCTTGTCC
Source organism: Sorex araneus (assembly GCF_027595985.1). Lineage (NCBI taxonomy): Eukaryota > Metazoa > Chordata > Mammalia > Eulipotyphla > Soricidae > Sorex > Sorex araneus. The sequence goes on along the minus strand of NC_073306.1, from coordinate 31,415,308 downwards.
TCAATTGGCTCCTCAAGGGTGAGTGAAACAGAGGTTGGGGGCACGTGGAGGAGTGGATCCAGAGCGCTGACCTGGTTCTGGGTCGGCCTCTGTGGGCCGGCCTGTGCCTGGGAATCGGGAGGCCCAGGCGTCTGCAGCTCTTCAAGGAGCTGATCGAGGAAGCTGTCCTGACCCTCAGGGGCCTTAGGGCTGGCTGGACTCCGGGGAGCCAGGGCAGCACAGAGCTGGTGCTGAGGCACCGCTGGATCGTCCACCTCATAGGTCTCGAGAAACTCCTCAAGACTCTCAAAGAGACCATGGAAGATGTCTGGGGACCTCTCTAGGCTGTTTTCCTCCATGGTTGAATACTGAAAATAAAGAGACAACAATCAGAGATATGTCAGTGTCCAATATAACTCCCCACCTCATTCCCTCCCCCTCCTCTCTATGGATGCTTTCCTAGCCGGATCGCTTACTTTTTTCTTGACACCCCACCGTTTTCTCTTCACACCCCTCCCGGATTCTGCACTGAATCCATCCCGTGTGCGCTCCAATGTGCTCAGAGTGATACTTCTGAAACTTTTCCCCTCCTATTCTATGGCGTCCCAGCAGTGTACAGGCAGTCAGAACCCTGGCCTCTGACAATGTGTGTGGAAATCCAAGGTGGGGTTGAGTGCTTGCCACCTAACTTATATGCAAATGGTCACTAGGATCAGACAGTGAAGCGGGCAGGGCACTCACTTCAGAGAGGAAACCCTGGGTTTGATCTCCTGTATCAACTGGGTATCTGTCCCTTGCCAGGAATGGAAAATTAAAAAATAAATTTCAACATTTTGGGGGGTACATATTTCACCTGTTGAATGAACTGATATCCCATGTTGGTGTAAGGAATACCTGGTTGAAAACAGTGTCAAAAGTGAAAAATGTATAGGAAGTGTAAGAAGCGCTTATCTAGACCAGGGTTTCTCTCGCTGACACTCCTGGATATTCCAAACATCCAGGACAGGAGACTAGTTGCCCACAGATAGGACAGAGAGGGCCATGTCTGCAGAGCAAAGAGACGCTGCTGTGACTGGGTGTGAATGTCCGCTGGGCCCGAAAGAGCTCGGCCAGAGTGTTGCCTAGAAGCATCCTCACGCTGTGATGGAGCCCGATTTCAATCCCACCAAGAACAAAAGTCTAGAAGCGTTTGGCTTGCTGGTGGCTGACCCGGATCTGATTCCCAGGATCACATATGATCTCCGGAGCACTGGCAGGAGAAATTCCTGAGTGCAAAGCCAGGGGTAAGCCTTGTGAATTGCCAGTGTGTCTCAAAAAGCAAAAAGTAAATATATAAATAATAAATAAAATGTAAGTGTAATTGTTTAATATGTACTAGTAGCAAGGCAAGGAGAAAAGCAATATAGATGCTCCTGAGAGACAGATTGTCTCCTTGAGTGAATCCCCACAAGGGAATTGTCTCCATTTATACGTTTTACCACTGTAAAGAATCTATCACACCTACACTCATTCATACCTCAAACCCCTTCAGATATTGTATAAGGTCTATCCAGTACTGGAACTGGATTGCCTGTCCTGACCATCAAAGAAAAAAGGAAAGAGAGATACAGATAGATAGATTGATAGATAAATAGAGAGAGAGAGAGAAAAGGAAAGTAACTACTTTTCTTGACACCCTAGACTTTGCTCAGTGGTAGAGCAATTTTCTTGCATTTTAGGACCCCGGTTTGTATGGGAGTCAATCAATAAATCACTCAATCAATCAAGTCAGATATATCTGATGAACACAGATGCAAAGATCCTCAACAGAATTCCTGCAAACAGAATCCAAGGACTCATAAAAAAGATCATACAACATGACCAAGTAGGACTCATCCCAGGGATTCAAGGATAGATTAACCTTCGCAAGTCAATCAACATAAACCATGATATCAATAAAATATAAACACCATATGACCATATCAGTAGATGCAGAGAAAGCACTTAACTAGATCCAGCGCCTGTTTATGATGTAAACTTTCAGAAAAATGGGCATTAAAGGAATATTCCTCAATCAATCAATATGATTGACAAAGGGGTTTCAGGTTTCAGGTAAAACTCTGAGGTTAGTGGGCAAACGAGAGTCCGGGTTCAATTCGGAACACAGAAGCCCTGTGGACTCTTAGGGACAGTAAACAGCCCCAACCTACACACAACGCCCCTCCCACATCAGGCTGTTGGAGCCCCCACAGTACCAATGCTCTTGGCCCATCTTTGTCACAGATACTTATATTTTTAAGTGTATATATATTAGAGAAAACTTAAAAAATGCTAAGTCAATTTGATTTGCCCAAGCAAAGTCTACTTATTGGCCCTTAGTGAGACCAAGGGTGTTGGGGTCAAACTAGGACCCCGGCAAACAAGTCTGTCCACAACCTGCGAGTCACGTGCTAGGAAGCAATCTCTAATTCGACTTAGGTGGATAGAGAGAACAGCGCCCCACTCCCTCAGATGATAGCTTTCTCGCCACATTTGGGCAAGTGGCAGAGGCTCCCATTTTTGAGGAGCCATGGTTAAGCGTCTCCTAGGATCTTCGTGATCCTGGGTACATGCCAGCAGGTAAGTTTCATTTATCCTCCTTATTTCTAGCTTTTTACCATACTGAACTGGAACCCCGGATCATACCCAGCACTATGGGGACATTAAACCTGACAACTATGACTTTCAGAGCATGCTCAATCCCTTGCTGAATTCCCAGCCTCCCTCAGCCTCATTTTCCTCTCACACCCCTCCCAGTCACTAGTTCTCAGTCCTACCTTTTCCACCGAGTTTGCTGTTTCCTGAGGGCGAGAGTATTCTGGGGAGTTGTGGACCAGCTATCCAACTTTCAGGTCCACAGAGAGATTCCAGGAACCACCAGATTAGCCAGAAACCTTACCCCTACACCCCCACTGCAGGCCGAACCAAACCGACCAAGCACGGGGTGAGCATTTGGGAGGCGCTCAGTCTACACAACCCAGAGCTGGCCAACCCTCTAGTATTCTTTAATTCCCTTCTCTTAGAGCAGGTGAAACCCCCTGCCCGAGAGACCTCCACCATATAATTTCCCACCTCAGGTTCTTGCACACCCTACCCCGAGATTCGAGTTGCAGACTCACCTTGTCAGCCGAGGGAGAGAGGGCACCGAGCAGCGAGGCCTTCAGTGGACAGGTCTGCACTGAGAGTTGGCCGTGCGTGGCTGGCCTTTAATAGCCCCCTGGTCTCGCGGGACATACGAGACTCCAAACTGGCATTTTTTGGTTGGCCACGCCTGTTGGGGGCGTGTCTAGGGACCCCTGGCTGCTGAGTTCTTGGCCCACTGGGTCAAACAAGACTTCAATAGGCAGATGTATATTTTTCTTCATACTAACGGTACTCATGAACCCAAAGGCGCAGGGCAGCTGTCCTCAGAGGGTCGCACATATCCATCTCAGAAGGGTACCTTGAGATAGCTTTGATGAAGTCTGTTCTTTTCTTTTTGCCAGGGGATCTGATCCGGCAGTGCTCATGGCTTATTCCTAGTTCTGCACACAGGAATCACTCCTGGCGGTTTATGAATGACCGTACTGGGATCCTGGGAAAATACTGGGACAGCTGTGAACAAGGCAATTTTTACCCTCTGTTTTGTCACTTCGGCCCTTATTGATAAAGGCCTCAAGTATTTATCATCTAGGCAAATAGAGGTTTAGAGAGAAGACGTTTCGTGGAGGGGGTCAGGAGAGATACTACGGGGTCTTGCAGGTGACATGGCCATGACCTATCCGGCACCCGGGTGGCCCCTGAGCCCTGGGAGGAGTAATCCCTTCGCTCAGACGCAGGAATAAGTTCTGAGCACCCCCAGGTGCAACTCCAAAGGAACAAAAATGTGATGGAGTCATGCAGAGTCCATTGCTGTTGTAGACTTGGGTCTACTTTGCGCTCAAGTGCAAGCGCATTTTACCTGCTCTCTCTCCTGCCCGCACCTCTCCATCCCAGAGCTGCTCTCACCCCTTCAGAAGGACACAGTTCAGTCGGGTCCCTTCATTGGCTTGGCTCCTGCGCTGAGGAAGAGCCCCACCCTGTCTGGCTGAGACCAGCCCCGCCCTTCCCGTCTCGAAGAGGGTGGGGCCTCTTGGAGACCCTCAGCCTCCTGTGAGGCACAGGTGTCTGTGGAGTTGGGATGGTCATAGGCAAGTGACACTGGGCTTCTAGACCTATGTCTTGGTCTGGACTGGGGGCAGAGTTGTGAGGTCTTGGCATCTCCCTTGGTGGGAGTGTGCCCGTCACCTGGACACCGTAGCACTCTAGCACTGTCCTCCCATTGTTCATCGATTTGCTCAAGCCAGCACCAGTAAGGTCTTCATTGTGAGATTTGTTGAAACTGGTTTTGGCATATCGAATACGCCACGGGAAGCTTGCCAAGCTCTGCCCTGCGGGCAAGAAACTCATAACTTTCCAGTCTGGTTGAGAGGGACGGAGGAATCAACCCGGGTCGGCCACCTGCAAGGCAAATGCCCTATCCGCTGTACTCGTGGTATATTCGATATGCCAAAAACAATATCAACCAGTCTCAGTATGAGATGTTGCTGGTGCCCGCTCTACAAGTCCATGAACAACGGGATGACGGAGCAAGAGTGGACCTTTCACCTGTGCAAACTGTCAATTATTTAATTAATTTAATTAATGATATTTTGGAGTGATTTTGAAATTTCTGTTTAAACTTAATTTAAACACTGGATTTGGTCAAAGCTGTTCATAATACACTTCTTTCAGGCATTGTTTTTGCACCAATCAGCTGTAGCTCAGAGCGTCCACATTCAGGAGCCACCTGAGTCAATGATACAGAGGAAGGAATGTGCGTAGATTTGTGCTCTGTTTCAGGCTGTGGGTGAGTGGAAGTATTTTTCAAAGGGACCACTGGTAGTGAGAGCTAGGGTGGATTTTCGAGGATTGGCAAAACTGGTCACCAGCAGGAACTCCCACTTAGCCTTCAGTGAGCAGAGCTATGAGCTCCCAGACAGGCATCAGAGAGAGGGTCCCAGGTCCTCCGGAACTCACCATGTCCATGTAAGGCCACAGATCCTTCTTGCTCACATGCAGGATGAAGGTAGAGAGGACTGACACACCAGTACTTGTTCAGTGGGGTTTTGACTCGCCCGTGGTCGTGGTCTGAGTTCCTGATCCACAGTCCACCCAAGCCCCTTTTGCACACCTAATCCCACTGCAATAAACAGAGGAGGGCCAACAACAAGACAATGAGCAGGTGGCCCATGGCTCCTGGTATTTGACCAGGCCACAGTAACCGGAAAAGTGGTGGTCACAAACGGAGACAACTGTTTCTCCAAATTAGTTTATTTCATCGGAGAGCATTTCACAGTGAAGTGCACCATGTGCCCTCTTGCTCTCAACACAAAGATCAGGAGATGAAAAAAGCACGAGTATGGATATTTAAATATGCAGATGAGATTGAAACAATGAAGAAAGTAACCACTTTTTCAATTCACAGTTGGTGCGTAAGTACACCGGGTACTGCAATTGCCTTGCACTCGGTTGACCAGGTTTGATTCCCAGCATCCTAGATGGCTCCTTGAGCACTCCCAGGAGTAATTACAGAGTGCAAAGAGAGGAGTGAACAACCCCTGTGCATTCCCGGGTGCGACACAAAAAGCAAAATGAAAGTAAATGCGTAAAAAATAAATAAAATGTAACCTTCGTTGTTTAATATATAAAAGTAGCAAGAGAAAAAGAAAAGCAGTATTGCGGCTTCGGGTGACTGAGTCTCTCTAGAGTTAATCCCCATCAGAGAACTGCCCTGTGGAAACAGAGACAGTAAACAGCCCCGCCCTCCTATCCCCAACCCTCCCACATACCAAGACGTTGGAGCCCCCTCAATTCAGTACATCTGAACCTTCCTCGTCTCAAATCCTTCTATAATATAGACTTAGAAAATGCTAAGTCAATTCGATTTGCTAGGGCAAATTCTACTGGCCCATACTGGATTCGCAAATCGAACGGTGAGGGGCTAGAGCAATAGCACAGTGGATAGGGCTTTTGCCTTGCATGTGGCCGACCCAGGTTCGATTCCCAGCATCCCATATTGTCCCCTGAGCACTGCAGGGGTTATTCCTGAGTGCAGAGTCAGAAGGAACCCTTGTGCATCACCGGGTGTGACCCAAAGAGCAAAAAACAAAGAAAAAAATCAAATCGAACGGTGAGTGCAGCCTGAAAAGCAAAATGAACTATCCACTCTTCTATCACTCTGGTCCTGATAATGGTCACTGGCCTTTATAAACTGGGCAAAATGAGGCTTAGAGAGAAGACATTTTGTGGAGGGGGTCAAGTCCATTCTGGCGCTCTGAAAGGCCCCTTAGCCCTAGTAGGTGTGATTCCTTTGCTGAGAAGCAAGAGCAAATTCTAAGCATCTCCAGGTGGCACCCAACACAAACAAAAATGTGATGGAGTCATACAGCGTCCATCGCTGTTGTAGACTTGGGCTCACTTTGCACTCAAGTGGAAGAGCATTTTCCGTGCTCGCTCTCCCCCCCCCCCCCCGCACTCCAGCATCCCAGGGCTGCTCTGAGCTATGCAGGGGGACACAGGTCCTTCATTGTCTTGGCTCTTGCACTGAAAAAGATATCCACCATGTCTGGCCTCGAGGCAGCCCCACTCACCAAGATATCTAAGTAGGTGGAGCCTCCTGGAGGCCCTGAGGCTCCTGTGGTCCAGGAGGGATGAGGAGTGAGGCTGGCCTGAGCAAGTGGCACAGGGTTTCCTGACCTTGAGCCTGCTCTGGCTGCTGTGGGCCTCTGCTTATGGGGGTGGTGTCCAGGGGGGGCATATCCTGTGGTGGGTGGGACCTTGCCCCGACAACAGGGCAAGAAGTAATTATTGAATAATGATTGTCTAAAATAATTTGACTGTTTTAAATTAAAATTTATTTACACACTGTGATTTACAAAGTTGTTCATAAAACATTCGTTTCAGGCATTCATGGTGGCCGCACCAATCAGCTATAGCTCCGGGGTTTCCACGAATCATAGAGGCCTTTATCAATCTTTACACAGAAAGGAATCTGCAAATTTGGGTTCTGTTTCACGGTGTTGGTGGGTAGGAAGCATTTTTATTGGACCACTAGGTTTGTGGAGTGGGGTGGACTTTCTCTAGATGTTTTTTCAGGGACTGGCACAATTGGGCGCTAGCAGGATCTCTACGCCTCAGTGGGCCGGGATGTGCTCCTAGAACAGGCAGAAGGGAAAGAAGCCCAGGTTTCCAGACCTAACCATGTCCATGCAAAGACCACAGTCCCTTCCCTGCACACATGCTGGAGAAAGGTAGAGATGGCTGAGGAACTGGAGACGGCTCAGTGGGGCTCTCATTCTGCCTTGTCCTGGGTCTGACAATCTGTCTCAAGAGGCCACTCGAGCCCTTTTTGCACTCATAACCCCACAATAATATACAATTTGTGCCACATGTATTCATTAGTGAATTCTTCCAATCTTCAAAGAGGACTTACAATCTTTTTAAAGCTATTTCTGACAATCGAGGAATCAGTAACACTTCCAAACAGCCTCTATAAAGCAAATATTACCCTGGTACCAAAAGCACACAGAGACACCACAGAGAAAGGGAATTAAAGGCAGATAATCCTGATGAACACAGATGTAACGATCCTCAACAAAATCCTACCAAACAGAATCCAACGACTCAGAAAAAGATCATACACTATGACCAAGTAGAACTCTTCCCAGGGATTCAAGATGGATTGACTTTCACATATCAATCAACATATCACTTAAAGGAAAAGATAAAAACCATATGACCATGTCAATAGAGGCAGAAAAAGTATTTGACAAGATCCAGCCCCCATTTAGGATGAAAACTCTCAGCAAAATGGGCATTAAAGGAACATGCCCCAATAGAGTCAAAACATCTCCCACAAATCCATGGAAAGCATCATTCTCAGTGGGGAGAACCTAACAGTCTACCCTCTTACATCAGGGTCAAGACAAGGTTGCCTACCCTCCCCACTCCTAGTCAATATAGTACTGGAAATTCTGGCCATAGCAGTTACCCAAGTAAAAGGTATCAAGTGTATAACGATAGAAAGGAAAGAGGTTTTGGCATCACAATTTTTGACCCGAAAAACGGGAAACACGTGTTCTGGGGGCTCGTCCGAGATCTCAGTTAAACTAGCACAGACCTTAGAGCAGTACAGAGGTTTTCTAAAAGTAAACAAAAATACGAGGTCAATCAGGGGCGGTCTCCTTAAGACCCAGAACCCTGAATGAAGGAACTAAGTAATAGTCTCAGAGACTGAGAGACCTGAGACTCAGGGGCAGTCTCCTTGAGATTGAGGGTCCTGAGTTAAAGGGGATTCTGACGATGGTCAGCCATTTTACAAGGGTTCTGACTCCACCAGTTCCACTGGAGAGTCAACAAGAGTGAGTTTGACCCAAGACTAGTAGAAATAAGTACCAGGATGCTGAATCCATGGCGTGGAGGCTGGCCTCACATTCTAGGGAGAGGGCAACTCAGAGAAGGGTTCACCAAGTATAATGCGGTAGGAAGCCATGCGGGGGAAGGGTGATGCGGGCTGAATGTAGACTAGAGAATGAACACAGTGGCCACTCAACACCTTTATTGCGAACCACAACACCTAATTAGAGAGAGAGAACAAAAGGGAATACCCTGCCACAGTGGCGGGGTGGGTTGGGTGGATGGGATTCGGGAGGATAGGAGGGATGCTGGGTTTACTGGTGTTGGAGAATGGGCACTGGTGAAGTGATGGGTTCTCGAACTTTGTATGAGGGAAACAAGGGCACAAAGATGAGTAAATCTGTAACTGTACCCTCACAGTGATTCACTAATTAAAAATAAATAAAGGGAAAATACGAGGTGAGTGTGAAGGGAGACATCCCTGACACCCTGGGACTGCAAGCTCTACTTGGACTCCGTTCAGTAGGTTCTCAGGGCAGTCATATCTGGAGAAGTTTTTGTGTAAAGGACTGGCATTTTTCACTGTTTGTCTGTTGGTCATTTTTCTGTCGGATTTTATGGACATCTGGGGTAGTGTGTCTTATTGTGACTCTGTTTTTGACTCCCCTTGTGCTTGATTTCATCATAGGTCAGACTCAGTCTACCTCACTTAACATTGTGATTGACCATTTCAGCCATTTAAAGTCAAGGAGAACGACCTCCAGGTAGAGGTGAAGAAAGGTAATGCAGTGCAGAGATGAAAATAGGAATTGTTTGGTCATACTGCTATTTAAAAGTTTGGTGAGTACCAAGCCGTTAAAAGTGCCCGTCTCCAGGAGGTTGGCTCTAAGTTTGGAAGCGGGCCTCACATGTTGGTGGAAAGTCATCCCAGATAGAGAAGGGAACGCCAAGTAAAATGTGATTGGAGATCCTTCACAGGAAGGGAGATGCGTGCTGAAAGTAGACCAGAGCCTGAACACGATGGCCACTCAATACCCCTACTGCAAACCACAACACCCAAAAGGAGAGAGAGAGAGAGGGAGAGAGAGAGAGAGAGGGAGAGAGAGAGAACAAATTGGAATGCCCTGCCACAGAGGCTGGGTGGGTTGGGGGGATGGTAACGGGGGTGGGAGTGATACTGGTTCATTGGTGGTGGAGAATGGACACAGATGGAGGGATGGGCTCTCGAACATTGCATGAGAGAAAAACATCCAGGATAGGAGACTAATTGTGCACAGCTAGGACAGGGAGGGCCATGTCTGCAGACAAAAGTGATGCTGCTGTGACTGGGCGTGAATGTCCTTTAGGCCCTAAAGAGCTCGGCCAGAGAGTTGCCTACAAGCATCCACATGCTGTGATGGAGCCTCAGATTTCGATCCCACCAAGGCCATAGTCTAGAAGGGTTTGACTTGCTTTTGGCTCACCCGGGTCTGATTCCCAGAATCACATATGGTCTGGGAGTATCGTCAGAAGTATTTCCTGAGTGCAAATCCAGGGGTAAGCCCGGTGAATTGCCAGTGTGACTCCAAAAGCAATGAGTAAATAAAAAAATAATAATAAATAAAATGTAAGTGTAATTGGTTAATATATACTCGTAGCAAGGCAAAGAGAAAAGCATATATTGTATAAGGTCGAACCAGTACTGGAACTGAATTGCCCATACTGACCATCAAAGAATAAATAGAGAGAGAGGAAAAGCAACCGAAAATAACCACTTTTCTTCACATCTGAGACTTTGCTCAGTGGTAGAATAATATTCTTGCATTTTAGGACCCCGGTTTGGACGGCAATCAGTCAATCAATCAATCAATAAGTAAATATGGTGGGCAAAGAGGTTTCAGGTGACATGAAAAACTGTGAGGTTAGTGAACAAACGAGAATCCGGGTTCAAACCGAAACAGAGATGCCCTGTTGACACTTAGAGACATAAACGGCACGGCCCTACGCACACCGCCCCTCTCATACACCAGGCTGTTGGAGCCCCCTAGTACCAATAGTTTTGGCCCCTCTTTGTCACAAATCGTTATATTTAAAATATATGTATTAGAGAAAACTTAGACAATGCTAAGTCAAATTTTTTTTTTGCTTTTTGGGTCACACCCAGCGATGCTCAGGGGTACTCCTGGCTTTTGCACTCAGGAATTACTCCTGGCAGTGCTTGGGGGATCAAATGGGATGCCGGGGATCGAACCCGGGTCGGCCGCGTGCAAGGCAATCGCCCTACCCGCTGTGCTATCGCTCCGGCCCCAATGCTAAGTCAATTTGATTTGCCCGAGCAAAGTCTACTTATCTACTTATCGGCCCTTAGGATCGAACTAGGACCCCGGCATCCAAGTCTGTCCACAACCTGTGAGTCATGTCCTAGGAAGCAATCTCTAATTCGACTTAGGCGGAGAGAGAGAACAGCGCCCCACTTCCTCAGATGATAGCTTTCTCGCCACATTTGGGGAACTGGTGAGGATTCCACCTCCGAGGAACCATGGTTAAGCGTCTCCTAGGATCTTCGTGATCCTGGGAACATGCCAGCAGGTAAGTTTCATTAGTCCCCCTTATTTCTAGTTTCTTACCATACTGAAATGGAACCCTGGATCATACCCAGAACTATTGGGACATTAAACCTGGCAACTCTGACTTTCAGAGCATGCTCAATCCCTTGCTGAATTCCCAGCCTCCCTCAGCCTCATTTTCCTCTCACACCCCTCCCAGTCCTCATACCTGTCACTCACCAGTTCTCAGTCCGACACTTTCCACCGAGTTTGCTAGTTCCTGAGGGCTAGAGTATTCTGGGGAGATGTGGTCCAGCTCTCCAGCATTCAGGTCCACAGAGATGTTCAGGGAACCCACAGATTAATTAGCCAGAACCCTTAACTGTACACCTCCGAAACAGGCTGAATGAAACTTACCAAGCACAGGGCGAGCACTTGGGAGACACTCAGTTTATACAACCCAGAGCTGGCCAACCATCTGCATGCCATAATTCCATCATCCTAGAGCAGGGTAACACCCCTAGCAAAGAGGCCTCCACCATAGAATTTCCCACCCCAGGATCTAGCACACCTTATCCCGAGATGCAAGTTGCATACTCACCTTGTCAACCTATGCAACGAGGGCATTGAGCATGGAGGCCTACAGTGGATGGGTCTGTACTGAGGGTTAGGCCTGATTGTATGGCCTTTAATTGCCCCCTGGTCTCGAGGGATATAGGGCATTCCAAATTGGGACTTTCTCGTTGGCCCCACCTATAGGGGGTGTGTCGTGGGACCCCTAGCAGGTGAGTTATTTGCCCATCAGGAAAAACAGAAGCTTCAGTGAACAGAAATACAGTTTTCTTCATTCTAACAGTACTCATGGACCCAAAGGCCAGGGCAGCCATTCTCAGAAAGGGGAACATTTCGATCTCAGAAAGGTACCTTGAGATAGCTTTGATGAAGTTTGTTCCTTTCTTTTTGGCAGGGGGTCACAACCAGCAGGGCTCGTTGTTCTGCAGTCAGGAATCACTCCTGGCGGTTTACAAACGAACATACTGCATGCTGGGACTTTACTGGGTCGACTCTGAGCATGGCAAATCCCTACCTACTGTTCTATCACTTTGGCCCTGATAAAGGCCTCTGGTCTTTATCAGCTGAGCAAACAGTGGTTTAGAGAGAAGACATTTAGTGAAGGAAGTCAGGAGAGATACTATGGTGTTTTGCAGGTGGCTTGGCCAGGTCTTTTTCGGGACCCGGATGGCCCCTGAGCCCTAGTAGGTTGATCTCTTCGCACAAAAGCAGGAATAAGTTCTGAGCACCCCCAGGTGCATAGCAAAAAGATCAAAAATGTAATGGAGTCATACAGAGTCCATCGCTGTTCTAGACTTAGGACCATTTTGCACTCTAGTGGAAGCGCATTTTACCGCTCTCTCTCCTGCATTTTACTTCTTCATCCCAGAGCTGCTCTCTCTCACACCAGAAGAGGGACACAGTTGAGTCTGGTCCCTTCATTAGCTTGGCTTTTGCACTGAGGGAGAGCCCCACCCTGTCTGGCTCAGGGCAGCCCCGCCCTTCCCGGTCTCTAAGAGGGTGGGGCCTCTTGGAGACCCTGAGCCTCCTGTGGGGCACAGCTATCTGTGGAGTTGGGATGGTCTGAGGCAAGTGACACTGGGCTTCCAGACCTTTGCCTTGCTCTGGACTGGGGGCAGGGTTATGAGGGTTTAGCATCGCCCGTGGTGGGAATGTGCCCCTTCACCTGGACACCGTAGCACTCTAGCACTGTCCTCCCATTGTTCATCGATTTCCTCAAGCCAGCACCAGTAAGGTCTCCATTGTGACATTTGTTGAAACTGGTTTTGGCATATCGAATACGCCACGGGTAGCTTGCCAGGCTCTGCCATGCGGGCAGGAAGCTCTCATATCTTTCTAGTCTGGCCGAGAGGAAAGGAGGAATCAACCAGGGTCAGCCACCTGTAAGGCAAATGCCCTACCCTCTGTGCCTGTGGCATATTCGATATGCCAAAAACAGTAACAACAATTTTCACAATGAAACGTTACTGGTGCCCGATCCAGCAAGTCAACGAACATGGGCACGACAGAGCAACAGTGCTACCTTTCACATGGGCAAAGGGTCAATTATTTAACATGATAGTCTGGAGTGATTTTGAAATTTCTGTTTTAACTTTATTTAAACACTGGGTTTGGCAAAGCTCTTCATAATGTAGTTCTTTCAGGCATTCTTTGTTTTTGTACCAACCTGCTGTAGCTCAGAGCCTCCAAGTTCATAGAGGCCTGAGTCAATCTTACAGAGAAAGGAATCTGCAGCTTTGTGCTCTGTTTCAGGCAGTTGGGTGCGTGGGAAGTATTTTACAAAGGGATTCCTGGGTGTGAGTTGTAGAGTGGATATTCTCCAGACTTTTTTGGTGTATTGGCACAACTGGGTACAAAAAGGTACTCCCAACTAGCCCCCAGTGGGCAGGGCTATGAACTCCCAGACCAGTCAGCAGGGAGAGAGGCCCAGGGCCTCCAGACCTCACCATGTCCATGCAAAAGCCACAGTCCCTTCGTGCTCAGATGCAAGAGGAAAGTAGAGAGGGCTGAGGCACCGTTACAGCTCAGTGGGGTTAGGACTCTACCTCGACCTGGGTATGTATTTCAGATCCACAGGCCACCAAAACCCCTTTTGCACCATAATCCCGCTGTTATAAACAGAGGAGAGTCAACAACAAGACAATGGGCAGGTCACCCGTGGCTACTGGCATTTGACCAGACCAAAGTAAACTGAACAGTGATCGTCACGAGAGTAGACAACTATTTCTCAACATCAGTTTTTTCATCGAACAACATTTCACAGTGAAGTGCACCATGTGTCCTCTTGCTCTGAACCCAAAGATAAGGAGGTACAAAAAACAGGAGTATGGATATAAAAATATGCAGATGAGAGGGTGGGATTAAAACACCCCCGACACAGCTGAAGGAAGTATCCACTTTTTTCCATTCACGGCTGTAGCCTTACTTCGGGTAGGGCATTTGCCATGCACGCGGCCGACGGGGTTTCATTCCCAGCATCCTATCTGGTTCATGGAGCACTCCCAGGAGCAATTAGAGTACAAACCAGGAGTAACCCCTGTGCATCGCCTGGTGTGACCCAAAGAGCAAATTGAAACCAAATGCTAATAAATAAATAAAATGTAACCTTAGCTATTTAATATGTACTAATAGCAAGAGAAAGAAGAGCAGTATAGATGCTTCAGGTGACAGAGTGTCTCTACAGTTAATCTCCATAAGATAATTGCCTCCATCTAAAAGCTTTACCACTGTATATAATCTATCACTGCTACATGCATTCTGTACCTCAAAACCCCTCATCATCATCATCAAGATCGTCATCATCCCGTTAATCGTCGAATTTCTTGAGCCGTTGAAGTAACGTCTCCATTCATCCTAGCCCTGAGATTTTAGTAGCCTATCTTTACTCCTCCTTTCCAGTGGTGCCGTATTGGAGGCTCTTTCAGGGTCAGGGGAATGAGATCCATCATCGTTACTGATTTTGGCATAGGAATACAGCATGGGGAGTTTGCGAGACTCTCCTATGAAGGCAGGAAACTCTTGGTAGCTAGCCAGGTTCTCGCAGAGGGAGAACTAGGGTATAAGATGTCATGCGACCGCCAAGTACTTACTCAAAACCCCTCATGTGCATATAATATAAATTATATATCTGCCTGATACAGATATTATATAAGGGGTATTAAGTTGTGAAATTAAATGTCCATATTGACCATCTAAAAATATATAGTAACCCTTTGCGGCCCCGTGCGAGATCGACCCCGGAGGCAACTGAACCACTTTGGACACGAGCGGCGCCCCCAAGATGCCTCCAAACTGTGTGCTCGGAGCTTCTGGCCCAGGCGCTGCCGGCAGGGTATGCTCTTTTCTCTCTCAGCTCTTTCTTTTTGAACGCAGCGAGACTATAGCTGGTTTTTAGACTCTACAGGAAGCCCGGGATAGCCGATGGGCGGGACTCCTGGATCCGCCCTGTGCTGGCCGACATTTAAGCACAGAGCCATGTGGGGACGCTCCTTGTGGCCCCGCGCGAGATCGACCCCGGAGGCAACTGAACCACTTTGGACACGAGCGGCGCCCCCAAAATGCCTCCAAACTGTGTGCTGGGAGCTTCTGGCCCAGGCGCTGCCAGCGAGCGATGCAATTACCAAAAGAATTTTCCTTGGACTTTATATAGGCTATCGCAGCCGCGCGACCTAATATCTCTTGATTGTCAGCAATGTGTAAATGTTCCTTTTTGGCAGGGCTTAACGTGGGGGGAAACTCCAAACAATAGTACTAAGTTTTTTTGGTAAAGGGTAAAAGATTGTAGCGATAGAATTTTAGGCAGAATTTTCCCTGGACTTTATATAGAAACCCAAAACCGTGCGCCCGCGGCAGCCTAATGTCATCTAATCATCAGCAATATGAAATGGTTCCTTTGTAATGGCTTGGACTTTGGGGGGACCATAATAGGGTTAAAGTTTGTAGCGATGTGTAATTTCGGGCTGTACTTTCCCTGGACTTTATACAGAAATTCAAAGCCGCGAGGCTGCTGCCATGGCCGCGCAACCTATTGTCATTTAATCATCACCAATATGAAATGGTTCCCTTTTAACGGGTCGGACTTTGGTGGGAAATCCCAACAAGAATAGTAAGTCTTTTGCTGAAATATTGAAGGCCACCAAAGTGGTAGCCATCTCTATAGACTGAACTAAGCCATATCCCCACGCCGGCTGAGAAGAAATATCCTTCTTTCTCGGGAAGAAACGCGGCATGGCGTTAACCATAGTATGATGTCCATTAAGCTGACACGGACCTGGTGGCGTGGGAATGGGATACAAGGGAATAAATTATTATGTACTTGGAACAGCGGGACGCTGGTGGAATCTTGAGCCGGGGCCGATACCAGCATATTACTTTTGGTTCCAGAAACTGCAGACATTCTACCAGACTATCAACTAAGCCAGAGCCCCACGCCGGCTGATGACGAGAAATAACCATCTCTTTTGGTTTGTTTCCCTTTGTCAGGCAGCGTGGTGATTACTAACCAGGCGTGATCTCGGTGGCGCGGGACGAGGGGGGAAAAAAAAATAGAAAAGTTATGTAACAAACAGCGGGACTTAATATCTCTACATTCTCAGCAATGGAGAGCCATCAAATGCTTCCTTGACAGTGGGACTGTCTTCCTTTTTGGGGGGGAAACCCTACAACAATAGTGAATTATGTGTTGAAACATGGACTGTAACCAAGATAAAGCGTAAACGAAGTGAAACTTATCACTTACAAGGGCGGGGACTGGGGGGACGGGAGGCGGTGGGAGGTATAATGGGGTGGTTGGTGATGGAATATGGGCACGGGTGAAGGGAAGGGTGTTTGAGTACTGTATAACTGACATAATCCTGAGAACTTTGTAACCCTCCACATGGTGATTCAATAAAATTTAAATTAAAAAAAAGAAGAGAAATAAAAATAAATAAATAAAATAAAAATAAAAATATTTAGTAACAACTTTTGCAGTCATTAAGAAGTAGTTTAGTGGTAGAGCAATAGTCTTGCATGTCAAAACCTAGGTTTGGACTCCAAGTAAAAAAAAAAGAAGAAGAAAAGAAATGAAGAAAGGAAAACTATTTCAGGTGCCATCGAAAACTCTGAGGTTACAGTGCAAAGGAAAATCCCAGGTTCAATCCGAAACAGAGATGTCCTGTAGAAACAGAAACAGTAAACAGCCCCATCCTCCCAACCCGCACCCCCCGCATACCAGGCTGTTGTAACCCTCCACATATCAGGACTTCTGGCCCTTCCTTGTCTCAAATGCTTATATAATAAAGACTTTTAAAGTGCTAAATCAATTTGATTTCCTAGAGCAAAGGTCTACTGGACCACACTGGATGCTCAGATCAAACAGGGACAGCTGCGTGCAAAGCAAATGCACTACCCAAAGTTCTATCACTCTGGCCTTTATAATGGCCTCTGGTCTTTATAAACTGGGCAAAATGAGGCTTAGAGAGAAGACTTTTTGTGGAGGGTGTCAGGAGAGATTGTACAGTGTTTTGGAGGTGGCCTGGCCAAGTCCATTCTGGCACCCTGGATGGCCCCTGAGCCCTGGTAGGAGTGAGCCCTTTGCTCAGAAGCAGGAGTAAGTTCTGAGCATCTCCAGGTGCTACCCAAAACAAACAAAAATGTGATGGAGGCGTGCAGCGTCCATCACTGTTGTAGACTTGGGCGCACTTTGCGCTCAATAGAAGAGCATTTTACATGCTCGCTCTCCTGCCATCACCGCTCCATCCCAGGGGTGCTCTGAGCCAGCAAAGGGACACAGGTGAGTGTGGGTCCTTCATTGACCTGGCTCCTGCACTGACAAAGATCCCCACCCAGACTGTCCTGGGGGCAGCCCCGTCCACCCAGCTCTCTCAGGGCCCTGAGCCACCTAGGACCCTGAGCCTCCTATGGGACAGGTGGGCTGAGGAGTGAGTTTGCTCTGGGCAGGTGACACTGGGTTTCCTCACCCTGGCTGCGCTGTGTCTACTGGCAGATCTGTGGTGGTTTTGAGGGAGTGTTGAGGGGGACCATCTCCGTGGTGGGAACCTGCCTCCTCACCGAGGGAAGAAGTAGTTATTGAAATATGATTGTCTGGAGTAATTTGACTGTGTTCGATTAAACTTTATTTACACACTGTGATTTACAAAGTTGTTCATAAAATAGTTGTTTCAGGCATTCATTGCTTCAGAGCAAGAGGACACATGGTGCACTTCACTGTGAAAAGCTCTTCGATGAAATAAACTAATTTGGAGAAATAGTTGTCTCTGGTTGTGACTACCAATGTTCAGGTTACTGTGGCCTGGTCAAATACCAGGAACCATGGGCAACCTGCTCATTGTCTTGTTGTTGGCCCTCCTCTTTTTATTGCAGTGGGATTAGGAGTGCAAAAGGGGCTTGGGTGGACTGTGGATCAGGAACTCAGACCCAGTCCAAGGGTGAGTCATAACCCCACTGAGCAAGTACCGGTGTTTCAGTCCTCTCTACCTTCATCCTTCATGTGAGCAAGAAGGACCTGTGGCCCTGCATGGACATGGTGAGATCCGGAGGACCTGGCCCCCCTCTCTGCTGCCTGTCTGGGAGCTCATAGCTCTGCTCACCGAGGGCTAAGTGGGAGTTCCTGCTGGTGGCCAGTTGTGCCAATCCTAGAAAATCTACCCTACCTCTCAAACCCAGTGGTCCCTTTGAAAACTACTTCCACTCACCCACAGCCTGAAACAGAACACAAATCTGCACAGATTCCTTCCTCTGTAACATACACTCAGGCCTCCTGAAGTTGGACGCTCTGAGCTACAGCTGATTGGTGCAAAAACAATGAATGCCTGAAAGAAGTCTATTATGAGCAGCTTTGACAAATCCACTGTTTCAATTAAGTTTAAACAGAAATTGAAAAATCACTCCAGAATATCATGTTAAATAATTGACACTTTGCCTAGTTGAAAGGGCACTGTAGCTCTGTCGTGCCATTGTTCATTGACTTGCTGGAGCGGGCACCAGTAACGTTTCATTGTGAAACTTGTTGTTATTGTTTTTGGCATATCGAATATGCCACAGGCACAGTGGGTTGGGCATTTGCCTTGCAGGTGGCCGACCCTGGTTGATTCCTCCTTTCCTCTTGGCCAGACTGGAAAGATACGAGAGTTTCCTGGCTGCACGGCAGAGCCTGGCAAGCTACCCATGGCGTATTCCATATGCCAAAACAAGTTTCAACAAATCTCACAATGGAGACCTTACTGGTGCTGCCTTGAGCAAATCGATGAACAATGGGAGGACAGTGCTAGAGTACTACGGTGTCCAGGTGAAGGGGCACATTCCCACCACGGGCGATGCTAAACCCTCATAACCCTGCCTACAGTCCAGAGCAAGGCAAAGGTCTGGAAGCCCAGTGTCACTTTCCTCAGACCATCCCAACTCTACAGACACTTGTGCCTCACAGGAGGCTCAGGGTCTCCAAGAGGCCCCACCCTCTTTGAGACGGGAAGGGCGGGGCTGCCCTCAGCCAGACAGGGTGGGGCTCTTCCTCAGCGCAGGAGACAAGCCAATGAAAGGACCAGACTGAACTGTGTCCCTCTGAAGGGGTGAGAGCAGCTCTGGGATGGAGGGGTGCGGGCAGGAGAGAGAGCAGGTAAAATGCGCTTGCACTTGAGCGCAAAGTGGACCCCAGTCTACAACAGCAATGGACTCTGCATGACTCCATCACATTTTTGTTCCTTTGGAGTCGCACCTGGGGGTGCTCAGAACTTATTTCTGCGTCTGAGCGAAGGGATTACTCCTCGCCGGGCTCAGGGGCCACCCGGGTGCCGGATAGGTCATGGCCATGTCACCTGCAAGACCCCGTAGTATTTCTCCTGACCCCCTCCACGAAATGTCTTCTCTCTAAACCTCTATTTGCCTAGATGATAAAGACTTGAGGCCTTTATCAATAAGGGCCGAAGTGACAAAACAGAGGGTAGAAATTTGCCTTGTTCACAGCTGTCCCAGTATTCCCAGCATCCAGTACGGTCATTCGTAAACCGCCTGGAGTGATTCCTGTGTGCAGAACTAGGAATAAGCCATGAGCACTGCCGGATCAGATCCCCTGGCAAAAGAAAAGAACAGACTTCATCAAACCTATCTCAAGGTACCCTGCTGAGATGGAAATGTGCGACCCTCTGAGGACAGCTGCCCTGCGCCTTTGGGTTCATGAGTACCGTTAGTATGAAGAAAAATGTACTTCTGCCTATTGAAGTCTCTGTTTAACCCGGTGGGCCAAGAACTCACCAGCCAGGGGTCCCAAGACACGCCCCCCAAGAGGCGTGGCCAACCAAAAAGTGCCAGTTTGGAGTCCCGTATGTCCCGCGAGACCAGGGGGCTATTAAAGGCCAGCCAAGCCTGGCCCACTCTCAGTGCAGACCCGTCCACTGAAAGCCTCGCTGCTCGGTGCCGTCGCTGCCTCGGCTGACAAGGTGAGTCTGCAACTCGAATCTGGGTAGGGTTTGCTAGATCCTGAGGTGGGAAATTATATGGTGGAGGTCTCTCAGGTCCGGAGGGTTCCCCTTCTCTAAGAGGAGGGAATGAAGGCATGCAGAAGGTTGGCCAGCTCTGGGTTGTATAGACTGAGCGTCTCCCAAGTGCTCACCCGGGGTGAGCTTGGTCGGTTTGGTTCGGCATGCAGTGGGGTTGTAGGGGTAAGGGTTCTGGCTAACCTGTTGGGATCTGGAATCTCTCTGTGGACCTGAAAGTTGGATAGCTGGTCCACAACTCCCCAGAATACTCTAGCCCTCAGGAACTAGCAAACTCGGTGGAAAAGGTAGGACTGAGAACTAGTGACTGGGAGGGGTGTGGGAGGAAAATGAGGCTGAGGGAGGCTGGGGATTCATCAAGGGATTGAGCATGCTCTGGATGTCATAGTTGCCAATTTAATGTCCCCATAGTGCTGGCTATGATCCGGGGTTACAGTTCAGTATAGTAAAAAGCTAGAAATAAGGAGGAGAAATGAAACTTACCTGCAGGCATGTTCCCAGGATCACGAAGATCCTAGGAGACGCTTAACCATGGCTCCTCAAAAATGGGAGCCTCTGCCAGTTGCACAAATGTGGCGAGAAACTTATCATGTGAGGGAGTGGGGCGCTGTTCTCTCTATCCGCGTAAGTCGAATTAGAGATTGCTTCCTAGCACGTGACTCGCAGGTTGTGGACAGACCTGTTTGCTGGGGTCCTAGTTTGACCCCAGCACCCTTGGTCTCACTAAGAGCCAATAAGTAGACTTTACTTGGGCAAATCGAATTGACTTAGAATTTTCTAAGTTTTCTCTAATATATATACATTTAAAAATATAAGTAACTGTGACAAAGATGGGCCAAGAGTATTGGTACTGTGGGGGCTCCAACAGCCTGATGTGGGAGGGGCGTTATGTGTAGGGTGGGGCTGTTTACTGTCTCTAAGAGTCCACAGGGCTTCTCTGTTCCGAATTGAACCCGCACTCTCGTTTGTCCACTAACCTCAGAGTTTTACCTGAAACCTGAAACCCCTTTGTCAATCATATTGATTGATTCATTGATGAATTGCCGTCCAAACCGGGGTCCTAAAATGCAAGAAAATTCCTCTAGCACTGAGCAAAGTCTCAGATGTCAAGAAAAGTAGTTACTTTCAGTTTCTCTCTCTCTCTCTCTCTCTCTCTCTCTCTCTCTGTCTTTCTTTCTTTGATGGTCAGGACAGGCAATCCAGTTCCAGTACTGGATAGACCTTATACAATATCTGAAGGGGTTTGAGGTATGAATGAGTGTAGGTGTGATAGATTCTTTACAGTGGTAAAACGTATAAATGGAGACAATTCCCTTGTGGGGATTCACTCAAGGAGACAATCTGTCTCTCAGGAGCATCTATATTGCTTTTCTCCTTGCCTTGCTACTAGTACATATTAAACAATTACACTTACATTTTATTTATTATTTATATATTTACTTTTTGCTTTTTGAGACACACTGGCAATTCACAAGGCTTACCCCTGGCTTTGCACTCAGGAATTTCTCCTGCCAGTGCTCCGGAGATCATATGTGATCCTGGGAATCAGATCCGGGTCAGCCACCAGCAAGCCAAACGCTTCTAGACTTTTGTTCTTGGTGGGATTGAAATCGGGCTCCATCACAGCGTGAGGATGCTTCTAGGCAACACTCTGGCCGAGCTCTTTCGGGCCCAGCGGACATTCACACCCAGTCACAGCAGCGTCTCTTTGCTCTGCAGACATGGCCCTCTCTGTCCTATCTGTGGGCAACTAGTCTCCTGTCCTGGATGTTTGGAATATCCAGGAGTGTCAGCGAGAGAAACCCTGGTCTAGATAAGCGCTTCTTACACTTCCTATACATTTTTCACTTTTGACACTGTTTTCAACCAGGTATTCCTTACACCAACATGGGATATCAGTTCATTCAACAGGTGAAATATGTACCCCCCAAAATGTTGAAATTTATTTTTTAATTTTCCATTCCTGGCAAGGGACAGATACCCAGTTGATACAGGAGATCAAACCCAGGGTTTCCTCTCTGAAGTGAGTGCCCTGCCCGCTTCACTGTCTGATCCTAGTGACCATTTGCATATAAGTTAGGTGGCAAGCACTCAACCCCACCTTGGATTTCCACACACATTGTCAGAGGCCAGGGTTCTGACTGCCTGTACACTGCTGGGACGCCATAGAATAGGAGGGGAAAAGTTTCAGAAGTATCACTCTGAGCACATTGGAGCGCACACGGGATGGATTCAGTGCAGAATCCGGGAGGGGTGTGAAGAGAAAACGGTGGGGTGTCAAGAAAAAAGTAAGCGATCCGGCTAGGAAAGCATCCATAGAGAGGAGGGGGAGGGAATGAGGTGGGGAGTTATATTGGACACTGACATATCTCTGATTGTTGTCTCTTTATTTTCAGTATTCAACCATGGAGGAAAACAGCCTAGAGAGGTCCCCAGACATCTTCCATGGTCTCTTTGAGAGTCTTGAGGAGTTTCTCGAGACCTATGAGGTGGACGATCCAGCGGTGCCTCAGCACCAGCTCTGTGCTGCCCTGGCTCCCCGGAGTCCAGCCAGCCCTAAGGCCCCTGAGGGTCAGGACAGCTTCCTCGATCAGCTCCTTGAAGAGCTGCAGACGCCTGGGCCTCCCGATTCCCAGGCACAGGCCGGCCCACAGAGGCCGACCCAGAACCAGGTCAGCGCTCTGGATCCACTCCTCCACGTGCCCCCAACCTCTGTTTCACTCACCCTTGAGGAGCCAATTGAGGACAAGGACAGTGAACTGGACCAGCTCCTTGAGGAACTGATGGACGTGCCTTTCTGGGAGAAGAACAGGAGCTGCTCTGCTCTGAGCAATCCCACCGCTGCCTCCCAAAGGACACCTGACAGAAACGTGCTGAAGACCTTCAATGGGGACCAGACCCTGCCTGAAAACTCTACAGAGATTTCTGGAGGTGAGCAGACTCCTAGACAGATCAAATCCCCCCACTCTGGTGCCCCTGGAATCCATGGGATCCAGATGTCCTTCTCAGGAGGTCAGACACTGCATGGGATGCAAAGACCTTTCCGTTCAGGCAGTGGGACCCAAATGCCCATCGCTGGTGCCCAATCCCCTTGGGGGACCATGACATGCTACTCTGGGGACCAGGCACAGTGTGGGAGCCAGATGTCTCCCCCTGCTCACGAGAATGAAAACGCGAGGCAAATCTCTTCTAGAGTGGACAAGTTCATCCCACAGGTAAGGAACCGAATAATTTCCCAATTGGATATTGGAAAAAGTGTGTTCCTTTTGTATTTTTCTAACATTCTGTGGCAATCCTAGAAAGACTCTGATCTTATTTTTCGTGTGCTCTGAGATTCCTACTGTACTGCTCTGGGGACCATAGAGAGTGCCAGGATTAATTTCAGTGTAGCCCCATGCAGAGCATGTTTCCTGCCCACTGGACCATCTTACTGACCCCTCTAAAGATTCGATTTTGAGTGATGTGATCCCTATGGATCTCCACCCATACTGTTCAAAGCCAGGGTTGGTACAGGCTTCCCACTGCACTGGTAGACCGCCTTGACACAGCAAAAGTTTCATTTCAGTGTGGTCTGTCTGGCCACATGGGGGGGGCACACAGAGTGTAGTCAATGAAGGATCTGGAGGAAAGTAGAAAGAAAAGTATGGGTTGTCAAGCAAGATAGATGGGGAGGGGGCTAGGAGACCATGATCAGGATTGAGGGGAGAAATGCAGAATTGGATTGAGCTGAGCACGTGTCTGATTTTGTTCTTTTTCTTGCTGTTGTTGTTTAGGATTCTAGTATGAAAGACAAGAGCCAAAAGATGACCGCTGACATCGTTCGCGAGAATCATGCAGAGGTTCTCCAGACCTGTGAGGCAGGAGATCCAGTTGTTCCTGATCCTGAGCTCTGTGGTCCTCTGACTCCCCAGGGCCCAGCAAGAACACAAAAGGCCCTTGACGGGCAGGACATTCTGGATCAGCTCCTTAGGGAGCTGCAGATCCCCAGGCCTGTCACACTCCAGGCTCAGGGCAGCCCAAATGAGCCATGTCAGAACCAGGCTAATCATCCAGATACAGTCGCTGAAGGGACCCAATTCTCTGAGTCTCTGACTCTGCAGGGCCATGGCAGTCCAAAGGTGCCAACTGAAGACAAGGACAGTGCGCTGGACCAGCTCCTCGAGGAGCTGATGGAGACGACTTCTCGGGAGCAGAACATGAGCTGCTCTGCTCAGAGCAATCCCACAGTTGCCGCCCACATGACTCCTGACGCAGACATGCTGAAGACCTTCCATGGGGTCCAGACCCTACAAGAGTGTGCCACCCAGAAACAGGGGAGTGAGCAGACCCCGTGTGTGTACCGCATGCCATACACTGGTACCCAGATAACAAATGGAATCCAGATGCCCATGGTTGGTGTCCAAACGCTATGGGGAAATCAGATACTTTCCAGTGGATACCAGACACCAAGTGGGAGCCAGATGTCTCTCACTGGACAGCAGACTGTATTTGGGACTCCAGTGTCCATGAACACGAACCAGTCCTACTGCGGGAACCAGTTGCCTTTCACTCGTGCCCAAATATTAATGGTGAATCAGGTGCCATTCAGCGGGGTCCACACCATGAATGGGAACCAGATGCCCCATTCTGGAGTGCCGATGATCCCTGTGACAGGGCTCCCGACAATGACTTTCATCAGTGACCAGACCTCCACTGGCAGTCAGCCTGTGTCTCAGAGTGGCACCCAGAGCCTCTATGTCCAGATGGTGCCACAGGGATCGCCACTGCCACAATCAGCACTCCTGTATGCAAGTGCCCCTCTGGTGCAAGGTCCATCCCTGGAATCAGAGAGGCCAAAGAAGCGCCAGAGGAGAGAGTACATCATAAACGCGGATGGTCTGAAGCGCTATGTGTGCCCTTTCCAGGGCTGCGGGAAGGAGTACAACAAAGCTTCCCACCTGCGAATCCATGAACGAGTCCACACTGGTGAGTAGGAACAACTGACACTCAGTTCAGATTGTTGCTCCTCCCTTTACGCTGGGTTTCTCTGGTGGCCTAGAAAAGGTTGAGAGATGAGAGGGGAAGTGCCCGCGGTCCTAGGGGGAGCCTAATTATGGCCAGAGTCCAGCTGGCTGGTCTCTGTGGAGTTGAGTGTGGGCGGTTGGGACTTGGAGAGATTGGTTTGCCCTTTGGGGCTCATCTTGACCTTGTCTCTCGGGCACAGATACCCCTGCACCACAATTTTCTCCCTGCTCTGACTCTCTGAGCGCTCTGGGTGTCCCTTACACTCTTCCAGTTTTCCTTTTTCTCCAGCTCATGCAGTCTTTCTCTTCCTCTCTCCTACACATCTTCCAGGCTGCTCAGCTGCTCCCCCTACCCATGCTCACACCATTTTCTGCTCCATGCATTCATGCCTGATGCATAACAAGTGACACATCTCTCTCTTCCAGGAGACAAGCCCTATGTGTGCGACGTGAAAGGGTGTCCGTGGAAATTCCCCCGCTCCGATGAACTCAGAAGACACAAGAAGACGCACACTGGAGAGCGTCCCTTCCGCTGTCCTCAGTGTCCCATGGACTTTGCCCGAGCTGATCATTTAAAGCAGCATGCAAGAGTGCACAGATAATGCTTGTCCATGAACTATACACTCAACAGCCTCGTCTCCCAGTGAAGACTTTTCTTGGCAATTCACACTAAGCTATACATATTGAAGATGATATTATGACATCTTATTTCTCTTGTTACTGTTTTTGGCAACTGTGCCACACCCTGCGGTGCTCAGGAGACTGTGAGGTACTGGAGACTGAGTGTCGGGCTCCTGTTGCAGAGCATGGCACTCCACCCTCTGAGCCAGAACTCTGATCTAGTGTAGCACTTTTATTTTAAAGAGTTGACGTCTTCATGAATATTTTTATGAGATACTTATATGACTTTCGATGGACACCGAATCATGAACTGTACATTGACTTTTTTGCATGTGAAACTGAAATTCAATGTATTTGTAAGGGATTTCAATTCATTTTTAATGGTCTACTTTAGGTTGGGACTGTTTTTGCCGCGCTGTCTTGCACTTGCTTAGCCCTAGTTCCGTGCTTTATTGGCGGTGCTCAGGCCCTCGTATGCCTTTGCGGGATCGACTGTGCTTTTCCATGTGCAAGCCAGTTGCCTTCCCTGCTGGACTATCTCGCTTGTAGACCCCTTTTCTGATATCATTTATTTTTATATCTGTACTCATGTTTTTTTTGTATTTTCTTATTCTCGGGTTAAGAGAGGACACATGGTGCCCTCCACTGTGTAATGCTCTTCGAGGAAATAAACAAATTTTGAAGATGAGTTGTCTCCTGTCGTGACCATGACTGTTCAGGTCACCGTGGTCTGGTCAAAGGCCAGCGCCATGGGCTACCTGCCCATTATCTTGTCTCTTCCCTCCTCTGTTTATGTCTGCGGGGTTTTGAGATCTAAAGGGGCTTGGGTGGCCAGTGGGGACATGTCGCGCGCCGCTTCGACCAGCGAAGAAACACGCAGCCAGGAGATTCTTCTTGCAGCGATTGATTCAGGGGCCTTCTCATGCATTAGGGAAGAAGGGGAACGGGAAAGAGAAGGAACGAGGGGGAGGGACGAGGGGGAACCGACTAGCTAGGCCGCTTCCCCCCTTATATACCTCTCGCTGCTTGTTTACGCCCAAGTGTCTGCAGCTGAGAGACTAGTTACAGCCCGTGGGCGTGACAAGACATCCTGTTTCCTTATAGGTGTTGTCTACGAAGCACGGTGCAATTAACAAGAAACAGGTGTCCTCGAAGCACGGTCCCGTGGAGGCTCTCCACAGCTCCCCCTTTTTGTTTTAGAACAGCAAGTCTGCGTAGCGACCTCGGCCCCCTTGGCCTTACCCGTCATTGGGAGCCCTCTCGCTTGTAGGTCCCTGTCTTAGGTTGGTCCAAGGGTCAGGTGGGGTATAATGCACCCTTTCAAACTCCTCAACTACAGGAGGTCCCCTGCAGTTAAGGGCTCTCAGCTGCATAATACTTTTGCTACATCCAGCTAGACCTGATTGTTCGAAGCGAGATTATTGTTTCAGAGTTGCAAGCCAAAGCTGTGGGGATTGCTGTGCTTCAAATGCCTGTAAATACCACGCCTTTGTAAGTAGTTGTTCTTGCTGCATTTTGTATAGACACCAGGCAAAAACCAAAGCAGCGAGAAGCAATAAGGATAGTACTGCTCCCTCCCCCGCCCACTCTTTGATAAAATGGAGGGTGTGTAAAACACAAAAATAAAAAGAAAGGGCGCGCAGGCGGCGAGGCAGGCGAAGGAAGGAAGAAGGCCAAACTGGTTGCTCGATCGGTTTATTTCATGTCCATCTCCATTCTCCTCTGATTCTCCTCCTGCTTCTTTCTCCCCCATCGTACTTCATTCTCTCTCTCTCTGCCTCTCTCCCGGCTCTCGGTCTCTCTCTCGATCTGTGGATCTGGCCCCCGTGGATCTGGCCCCCGTGGATCTGCCTCCCATGGATCTGGCCCCGGTGGATCTGGTGCCATGCATCTGGCCCCCAACCCACTCTTCCAGCCTAGCTAAATCTCCACAGCATGAGGGGGTTGGGGCATACACATAGGTGTGGTCAGCAATAGGGTAAGGTTCTTTTCCCTCAGGGGATGCTTCTCCTAGGACTTAATTCTCTTTCAGCAGGAGGATCCACCCAAGGGCAGAGTCCCATGAATGTGTTTCTCTTCTCCTCAGCCAGCAAACATATAAGAATTCATAATATTAATTATTTTGTATGGACACAATAAGAGATGCATTAAAGCTTATAGAATTGCTCTCTTGGGGCCATCTCAATCTCAGACTACAGTGCTCAGGCCAGATCAGTCTTTCCTATCCCTGGCAGGGTCCCAGTCTCATAATTACTATTGGATCATGACAGCATTTGTCTATGATCAAGCTCTTAACTTACAGTTAAGAATTAGGCACTTTGGCTAGGCCCATCTCGATGCCAGGGTAGCACATAACTCACCGCTTGCCCTGGATCCTTCCCGTCCCACGTCGGGGACCCTACTTTGGGGTGCTAGGAACTGAGGGCAACTGAGGCTTAAGTGGAGAAAGCAGATGCCCAGAAGGGAATAATATTCGAGGCCAATTAAGTCTTAAGTTATAAAAACATAATATCGTCTTCTTGTGTCTATACAAAAAGAACATAGCTTTAAAGTAAATTATTCAAAAGGCATAAAGAGGAGAGAAAGGCAATGTTATAATATTCAGTGTCCTAGAAAGTTCTGACCTTACCAATTAACAGAGTTTGATTAAGGGAAGAGCAGATAAACTGGTAGAAATGGTTACAGATAAACAAAGGAATGGGAGTGACTCGGGAGCACTTTGATGGGTGTGACTGATAAACCTAAGCTCCTAGTGGCAAGGGGGAAAGGACAAACCAATGATATCCAACAGGAGGGGACTTTCTACTCTGGTTTTATCAAGATGGGTAAGGAAGGGGATAATCTAAGCACAGGCGTCAGAGCAGGACATGTTATAGCAATGACCCAGGAAGCTCCTTCTTCAGCTCGTCTCGTCACAGGAATCAGGCTGAGCAGGAGCACCAGTTTCCACATCTTGGTCTACTGGGGGCGCGGTCTTCCGTGTCAGGCGTTCAGGAATCCACACTGGTTCTGCCCTGTCCTGTGGAAAGACACAAACAGAACCCCTGGACCAGGTTAACACGGGGTCCGGGCTGTGCCATTCACCAGAAAGGATATCCTTCCATTTAACATATCCTTGGCACACAGGGATCTTTGAAGAGTGCCTATCTGCAGGGGAGGTGCCCTTATCATTAATAATAAAAAAATTTATAGTAAAAAGTGCAATAGAGGTTCTTTCTCGAGGGGGCCGTCCCAGGCCAACCCCCGCCCTTTTTATTTTATTAAGCATGCTTCAAGGGTGGAATGGGCACGCTCAACAATGCCCTGCCCTTGTGGGTTATACGGGAGGCCATGAGATAAAGAGACTCCCATCTGGGTACAAAATGCGGTGAATTTTGCAGAGGTGTATGCCGGACCGTTATCTGTTTTCAGTTGGTCTGGGATGCCCCGGGCTGCCCATGCTTCAAGGCAATGAGAGATAACATTTGTGGAGCGCTCTGCAGGAAGGGGAGTGGCATGAATGATACCGGAGCACATGTCCACGGATACATGGAGATATCTGAGCCTGCCCAATTCCGAGAAATGTGTAACATTCATTTGCCAAATGCGTACAGGCACAAGACCACGAGGGTTTATGCACATGGAGGCGGCAGGAAGAAAAGGAACACAGTGTGGACAATGTAAAGCAATTGCCCGAGCTTCGGCTCGAGGGATTTGAAATCTATGTTGAAGGGTCCGAGAAGAAACATGGAAGCGGTCATGAAAATTTTTTGCTAATTGTAAAGGGGACTGAATAATAAAACAAGATGGTCTAGTGAGTGCATCAACACAAGCATTGCCTTCTGCTAAGGGACCCGGAAGG
This sequence comes from Sorex araneus, assembly GCF_027595985.1. Classification (NCBI taxonomy): domain Eukaryota; kingdom Metazoa; phylum Chordata; class Mammalia; order Eulipotyphla; family Soricidae; genus Sorex; species Sorex araneus. The sequence goes on along the minus strand of NC_073306.1, from coordinate 31,385,841 downwards.
CCTGTGTGAGAGCGGATATGTGTGACAAAAAATGGTTTTCCCGGGTCCAAAGAATTTGTTGTAAAGCAGATAACAAGGAGGCTATCGAACTGGAGGCCTTTATGGGTCCTGCCACCTCGAGTGAGCAAAGAGCATTTACAATGTATCGAGGATCAGAGATCAAATTGAACGCAAAGGGGCAATGCTCAAACACTGTCAAGACAATGCGAAGTTCCACAACTTGAGGGGACGTAGTTGGAAATTGCATACGAATAGGATCCTGACCCTCTATCACATAAGCCCCCCAGCCTGTACTTGATCCATCAGTATAGATGTCTGGAGCATCCCAAAGGGGTACATAAGAGGTGACTTTGGGGAAAATTACCGGATGGGTTTTAAAGAAGGTCATTAGTGGATGTTTGGGATAATGCTTATCAATAATATTGGGAAAAGAAAATCGGAGAATCGCCCGATCATCGTGTAAGTTACACCAAGAAACTATTTGAGTGGAATTATAGGGGGTTATAAGAGTATCTGGAAGTTTTCCAAGGTATTGCAAGCAGTCCTGAATTCCAATCATAGCCAAACAGGCTACAGCTGCAGGGTATAATGCCACGGCTTTTGCCGGAGAGACCCTATGATGAATCCACAGAAGGGGTCCCTCCTGCCATAGGACTGCAGTAGGCTGCCCATATGTAGGAAGCACACAAAGTAAAATGGGAAACTCAGGCTGCACGCGTGTATTGCTAGCAGCGGTAAGAGCTTGCTCAATTTTGCAAATTCCATTAGGAAAGTGCGCCAGTCCAAGGACTGTCCGGGCGTCAACACGGCTCTAGCCACCTGTTGCCAATCATTTGGGGTCATACAATATCTGAATAAGCCTTCTACTTGAGTTAAAGGAAATGCCGCATTGGCTCCATACATCTTTACTGATTCTGCCAAAGACCTAATTATTTTAAAATCTAGGGGCTCGTGATATCGCTGTTGATTATTATCTTCAAAAACAGGATAAGTTAACTGCAACTCTCGCCTAACCTCTGCCCAGAGCCCGGGTTTTGCGAAGGAAAGCCCGAATCCGGTTTTTTAAGATAAGGGGGCGGATCCTAGAGCCCTTTAGCGGCAAGTATCGGTCACAATCATGTGTCGCAGCTTCCTCCTCAATAGGGGGGTCAGAATCCCCATTAGCCCGTCCCTGCTGAAATTGACGTAGCGAGGGATATAGAGACGGACGGGTCATGGATGGTTCTCGGGGCCTTCCTCTCTTTTTGGGGGTGTATCCCTGTATCAGTGGGGTTCCCCTAGAGGCCTCGCTTTCCACGACCGAACCATCCTCTAGCTCAGAGGCTACAATGCCATGACGGCTGCCTCTGTCCAACAGTTCCTCCCTCATCCCCTCTAACGCTTCCTGTCCCAGTTGTACGTCCTTACTGCACTTCTGATCCTCTAAACTTCTGACTAACTTATTAAAAGCGAAAGGGGGGCGCAGCTCCTTAATGTAGCCATAGAAAAAAAAAGCGAAAAGACAAAAGGAGAGGCAAATAAAAACCCACCCTGCAAGAAAACATACACATCCATCCCACTCATCCCACTAGCCACAATATCCGTGGACTTTATCGTCCTGACTCACCACAGGAACTTCATAGCCACAATTTCCGTGGACTTCATCGTCCTGACACACCACAGGAATTTCATCGCCCTGAATCGCAGCAAGTTCTGGATCGACCAGAGGGTGCTGGAGGTCGGGTTCCCCGTACGGGCCACCAGCTGTCGCGCGCAGCTTCGACGAGCGAAGAAACACGCAACCCGGAGATTCTTCTTGCAGTGATTTATTCAGGGACCTTCTCATGCATTAGGGAAGAAGGGGAGCGGGAAAGAGGAGGAACGAGGGGGAACCGACTAGCTAGGCAGCTTCCCCCCTTATATACTTCTCGCTGCTTGTTTACGCCCAAGTGTCTGCAGCTGATAGACTAGTTACAGCTCGTGGGCGTGACAAGACATCCTGTTTCCTTATAGGTGTTGTCTACGAAGCACGGTGCAATTAACAAGAAACAGGTGTCCACGAAGAACGGTCCCGCGGAGGCTCTCCACAGGGACAGGTACTCAGACCCAGGCCAACGTGGAGTCATAGCCCCCCTAGTCCTCTCCTGTGCCTCAGTCCTCTCTATCTTGCTCCTGCATGTGTGCACGAAATACTTGACCTTTGCAAGGACCTGGTGTGGTCTGGAGGACCTGGCAACCCTCCCTCTGCCTGATCTGGGAGCTTACAGCCCCGCCCTCTGAGGGCTAAATGGGAGTTCCTTCAGGTGCCCAATTGTACCAATTCCTCAAAATCAAAAAAATATTTTTGGAAAATCTTCCCTTTCCTTAAAACTAGTGGTCCCTTTGAAAAATACTTTACACCCACCCCAACTCTGAAACAGAGCACAAATCTGCAGAAATTCCTTCCCTTTAAAGACTGACTCAGGCCTGTATGATCTTGGAGACCCCGGAGCTGCAGGTGATCGGTGCAGGAGAATGAATGTCTGAAACAACTGTCTTCTAAACAACTCCGTCAATCCCAGTGTTAAAATAAGATTTAAATTAAATAGTAAAATTATTCCAGACAATCATATTTCAATCACAGGACACTTTATACAGGTGAGGGGGAATATTCCTACCAGGGGAGAAGCCTGCCTGCAGTCCAGAGCAGTGCCAGGGTCTGGAAGCCCAGTGTCATGTGCCCCAGTTCAGCCAAACCCCTCAAAACACATGCCTCACCACGGAGGCTCAGGGTCCTCAGGAGGCTCCAGCCCCTTAGAGACCTGGGAGGGCGGGGCTGCCCTCAGGCCAGACAGGGTGGGGATCTTTGTCAGTGCAGGAAGCAGGCCAGTGAAGTACCCAGACACACCTGGTCCGTCTGCAGGGTTGAGAGCAGCTCTGTATGGAGGGGTGCGGAGAGGATACAGAGCAGGAAACACGCTCGATTCCACCTGAGCGTAGAGTGGACTCATGTTCAGAATAGTGATGGACCCTATGGGACCTCATTACATTTTTGTTTGTTTTGCATCACAACTTGAGGTGCTCAGAACTTAAAACTATCTTTGAACTAAGTGTTCACTCCAGCTAGGGCTCGTGCTCTTCCAGGTTGTCGGATACGATCTGTGCAAGCCACCATCGAAACATTGTAGAATCTTTCCTGACCCCCTCCACAAAACATCTTTGATCTAAACCTCTGTTTGCCAAGCCGATACAGACCATTTTGGTCCTTTATCAGGGCAAAATGATAGAAAAGTGGGGAGGGCATTTGCCTTGCTCCCAGCCTTCTCAATTTGATCCCAGCATCCAGTATGGTCATTCGTGCACCACGAGGATTGATTCCTGAGAGCAGAGTCGGGAGTAAGCGAGGAGCATCGCAGGGTTTGGTCCCCTGGCATAAAGACAAGACCTGTAGCACTGTAGCACTGTATTCCCATTCTTCACTGAAATGCTCGAGCGGTCACCAGTAACGTCTCCATAGTGATACTTGTTGTTACTGTTTTTGGCATATCGAATATGCCACGGGTAGGTTGCCAGGCTCGGCGTGTGGGCAGGATACTCTCGGTAGCTTGCTGGCGTCTCTGAGAGGGATGGAGGAATCGATCCCAGTCGAACTTGTGTAGGGAAAACGCCCTACCATTGTGCTTTCACTCCAGTTCTCAAGGTATCTCATGGGACTCTGCTGAGATGGAACTGTCCAATTCAGAAACTGAAAAGGTATCTCGTTTGGTCCTTTACTTTCGGCACACATCTCCTTTCACGAAATATTCCTCCAAGCATCATTGACATGGTGATCCCTTCTTTATTTCTGCTGCCTCCTTCTCTTTCTCTTGAGACAGGCTTTCACCTTTGAAGCAACATTGTGTCTACTGTTTGGGTGTCAGTCTCAAAATAGGTTGTTTTTTTTTATATTCCACAAGTGAGTTCAGTCTTTCTATGTCTGTAACTCTCCTTCTGACTCATTTCACTTAGCATGCTACTCTCCACGACAATCCATTTATAAGAAAATTTCATAACTTTATCTTTCCTAACAGCTTCATAAGTATTCCATTGTGTAGATGTACTAAAATTTCGTTAACTGTCGTCTGTTCTCGGGTATTCGGGTTGTTTCCAGATTCTGGCAATTGTTAATAGTGTTGCAATGAACACACAGGTGCAGATGTCAATTCTACCTTGCTTTAACAGCAGGATAAAAAAACATTTCCTATTCTAATCTCTGCACTGTTTTACCTATCTTCTCCTGTATCGAGATATCATGGCGCTTGTGCTTTTCATTGCTGAAATGATCAATCACAAGGGAAATTGGGGTATGCTGAGTCTGACCCATAATGAAAGCACAGGTGGAGTCAATGCAGAGTCACACTATGACACAATACACCAGACGTCCACATTATCTGACACGGAAATGACCAACATACAAGCAGTGAAAAAATGCCAGTCATGTACACAAAAACCTTTAGAGATCTGAATCCCCTGAGAAGCTACCTAACGCAGTGCAAGTAGATCTTGCAGTCCCAAAGTGTCAGGCACGTCTCCCTTCACACTCAGCTCGTGTTGACCTTCCAGTGCAACTGGAGGAGTCAGAGGCCATGTAAAATGTCTGACGGTCATCAAATCCCTCCTCTTACTCAGGCCCTTCAGTCTCAAGGAGACTGCCCCTGAAACTCAGGACTCTCAGTCTCAATGAAACTACTCCTGATTTCCTTCACTCAGGCCTCTCGTTCTCAAGGAGAGCTCCTCTGAGTGACCACGGAATTTTGTTTTCTCTTAGAACCTCCGTACTGTTTTAAGGTCTGTGTATGTTCATCCAAGACCTCAGAAGAGCCCCCAAATGATGTACCCCGGCTTTCGGGTCACAAATAGTGATGCTAGTCCTCTTCCTTTCCTGTCTGTATACACTCGATATCTATTTCTTGCCTAACTGCTATGGCCAGAATTTCCAGTACTATATTGAATAGTATCCCAGAGACGAATCTAAAGAGCTATGCAGGAATATCCCATCTCAGTCAAGTGAGAGAAGGAATCCGGAGTTCTGACTTCCATCGACTGTCAAGAATCAGGACGCTGTCTCGTTTGCCAAGGCATCAAAAATCAGATGGGACAGACATGTAATGAGATTCAAAGGCAACCGCTGGACTAGAGCTGTTACCGACTGGATTCTACCGGACATCAGAAGACCGCGTGGCCGCCCACCAACTAGATGGTCAGATTTCTTCGTCAAATCCCTGAATGAACGGTCTGAGACTCTTCCTGTTCCTAGAGCGAGCAGATATCCTTGGGCTGCACTAGCACGCGACAGGGACAAATGGAGACGTTCCTGGCACCCGCTCGAGCAAATGAAGTTCAACGGGACGATAAGTGATACAAGTGTTATTGAATAGGAGTTTGGAGGGCAGAAAGCTTGTCTTGTCTCTGATCTAAGAAGATAGGCCGTTAGGTTCTCCCCATTGAGAGCGATGCTTGCCATGCGTTTGTGGGAGATGGCTTTGACTATATTGAGGAATATTCCTTCAATGCCGATTTTTCTGAGAGTTTTCATCATAAACGGGAGCTTGATCTAGTTAAATGCTTTCTCTGCATCTACTCACACGGTCATATGGTTTTTATCTTTTTATTGATATGATGGTTTATGTTGATTGACTTGCGAATGTTAATCCATCCTCGAATCCCCAGGATGAGTCCACCTTGGTCATGGTGTATGATCTTTTTATGAGTCCTTGGATTCTGTTTGCAAGAATTCTGTTGAGGTTCTTTGCATCTATGTTCATCAGATATATCTGACTTTAATACTCTTTCTGTGTGGTGTCTCTGTCTGCTTTTGGTATCCGGGTGAATTTGCTTCAGAGAAGCTGTTTGGAAGTATCTCCGATTCTTCAATTTCCTGAAAAAGCTTTAAAAAGATTGGAAGTCCTCATCAAAGACTTGGAAGTATTCACTAGTGAATCCATGTGGCACTCCTCTGTATATTCTTGTGGGGTTAGGAGTGCTAAATGGGCTGATGTGGCGTGTGGATACAGGTACGCAGACCCAGGACAAGGCAGAGTCATAGCCCCTCTGAGCCGTCTCTGGTGCCTCAACCATCTCTACCTTCCTCCTGCATGTGTGCAGGGAAGGGACTGTGGCTTTGCATGGACATGGTCAGAACTGGGAGACCTGGCCTTCTTTCCCTTCTGCCTGGAAGAAGGAGCTCACGGGCCTGCCACTGAGGCCAGAGTTCCTGCGAGCACCCAATTGTGCCAATCCCTGAAAAGACATCTAGAGAAAATCCATCTCACTCCTCAAACCCAGTGTTCCCTTTGAAAAACACGTCTACCCATCCATACCATGAATCAGAGCACAAGTGTGCCGATTTCTTTCCATGTAAAGATTGACTAAGGCCTCTGTGAACTCTTGGAGATCCCAGAGCGATAGCTGATTGGTGCGTAAACAATGAATGCCTGAAACAACTATTTTATGAATAACTTTGTAAATCACAGTGTGTAAATAAAGTTTACTCGAACACAGTCAAATTACTCCAGACAATCATATTTCAATAACTATTTCCTCCCTCGGTGAGGAGGCAGGTTCCCACCACGGAGATGGTCCCTCTCGACACTCCCACCAAACCACCACAGATCTGCCAGTAGACACAGCGCAGCCAGTGTGAGGAAACCCAGTATCACCTGCCCAGAGCAAACTCACTCCTCAGCCCACCTGCCCCACAGGAGGCTCAGGGTCCTAGGAGGCTCAGGGCCCTGAGAGAGCTGGGTGGACGGGGCTGCCCCCAGGACAGACTGGGTGGGGATCTTTGTCAGTGCAGGAGCCAGGTCAATGAAGGACCCACACTCACCTGTGTCCGTTTGCTGGCTCAGAGGACCCCTGGGATGGAGCGGTGATGGCAGGAGAGCGAGCAATCAAAATGCTCTTCTATTGAGCGCAAAGTGGGCCCAAGTCTACAACAGTGATGGACGCTGCACGCCTCCATCACATTTTCGTTTGTTTTGGGTAGCACCTGGAGATGCTCAGAACTTACTCCTGCTTCTGAGCAAAGGACTCACTCCTACTAGGGCTCAGGGGCCATCCAGGGTGCCAGAATGGACCTGGCCAGGCCACCTGCAAAACACTGTGCAATCTCTCCTGACACGCTCCACAAAAAGTCTTCTCTCTAAGCCTCATTTTGCCCAGTTTATAAAGACCAGAGACCATTATAAAGGCCAGAGTGATAGAACTTTGGGCAGTGCATTTGCTTTGCACGCAGCTGTCCCTGTTCAATCTGAGCATCCAGTATGGTCCAGTAGACCTTTGCTCTAGCAAATCAAATTGATTTAGCACTTTAAAAGTCTCTATTATATAAGCATTTGAGACAAGGAAGGGCCAGAAGTACTGATACGTGGAGGGTTACAACAGCCTGGTATGCGGGGGGTGCGGGTCGGGAGGGTGGGGCTGTTTACTGTTTCTGTTTCTACAGGACATCTCTGTTTCGGATTGAACCTGGGATTTTCCTTTGCACTGTAACCTCAGAGTTTTCGATGGCACCTGAAATAGTTTTTTTTTCATCATTTCTTTTCTTTTCTTTTTTTTTTTTTACTTGGAGTCCAAACCTAGGTTTTGACATGCAAGACTATTGCTCTACCACTAAACTAAGGGCCGATAAGTAGACTTTGTTCGCGCAAATCAAATTGACTTAGCATTGTCTAAGTTTTCTCTAATACATATATTTTAAATATAACGATTTGTGACAAGGAGGGGCCAAAACTATTGGTACTGAGGGGGCTCCAACAGCCTGGTGTGTGAGAGGGGCGGTGTGGGTAGGGCCGTGCCGTTTATGTCTCTAAGTGTCAACAGGGTATCTCTGTTTCGGTTTGAACCCAGATTCTCGTTTGTTCACTAACCTCACAGTTTTTCATGTCACCTGAAACCTCTTTGCCCACCATATTTACTTATTGATTGATTGATTGATTGATTGCCGTCCAAACCGGGGTCCTAAAATGCAAGAATATTACTCTACCACTGAGCAAAGTCTCGGATGTGAAGAAAAGTGGTTATTTTCGGTTGTTTTTCCTCTCTCTCTATTTTTTCTTTGATGGTCAGTATGGGCAATTCAGTTCCAGTACTGGTTCGACCTTATACAATATATGCTTTTCTCTTTGCCTTGCTACTAGTATGAATTAACCAATTACACTTACATTTTATTTATTATTTTTTTATTTACTCTTTACTTTTGGAGACACACTGGCAATTCACCGGGCTTACCATGGCTTTGCACTCAGGAAATACTTCTGGCGATACTCCCAGACCATATGTGATTCTGGGAATCAGACCCGGGTGAGCCAAAAGCAAGTCAAACCCTTCTAGACTATGGCCTTGGTGGGATTGAAATCTGAGGCTCCATCACAGCATGTGTATGCTTGTAGGCAACTCTCTGGCCGAGATCTTTATGGCCTAAAGGACATTCTCGCCCAGTCACAGCAGCATCTCTTTTGTCTGCAGACATGGCCCTCCCTGTCCTAGCGGTGCAGAATTAGTCTCCTATCCTGGATGTTTTTCTCTCATGCAATGTTCGAGAGCCCATCCCTCCACCAGTGTCCATTCTCCACCACCAATGAACCAGTATCACTCCCACCCCTGTTACCATCCCCCCAACCCACTCAGCCTCTGTGGCAGGGCATTCCAATTTGTTCTCTCTCTCTCTCTCTCTCTCTCTCTCTCTCTCTCTATCTCTCTCTCTCTCTCTCTCCTTTTGGGTGTTGTGGTTTGCAGTAGGGGTAGTGAGTGGCCATCGTGTTCAGGCTCTGGTCTGCTTTCAGCACGCATCTCCCTTCCTGTGAAGGATCTCCAATCACATTTTACTTGGCGTTCCCTTCTCTATCTGGGATGACTTTCCACCAACATGTGAGGCCCGCTTCCAAACTTAGAGCCAACCTCCTGGAGATGGGCACTTTTAACGTCTTGGTACTCACCAAACTTTTAAATAGCAGCATGAGAAAACAATTCCTATTTTCATCTCTGCACTGCGTTATCTTTCTTCACCTCTACCTGGAGGTCGTTCTCCTTGACTTTAAATGGCTGAAATGGTCAATCACAATGTTAAGTGGGGTAGACTGAGTCTGAACTATAATGAAATCAAGCACAAGGGGAGTCAAAAACAGAGTCACAATAAGACACACTACCCCAGATGTCCATAAAATCCGACAGAAAAATGACCAACAGACAAACAGTGAAAAATGCCAGTCCTTTACACAGAAACTTCTCCAGATATGACTGCCCTGAGAACCTACTGAACGGAGTCCAAGTAGAGCTTGCAGTCCCAGGGTGTCAGGGATGTCTCCCTTCACACTCACTGCTTTTTTTTCTTTATTTATTTTTAATTAGTGAATCACTGTGAGGGTACAGTTACAGATTTACTGATCATTGTGCTCTTGTTTCCCTCATACAAAGTTCGAGAACCCATCACTTCACCAGTGCCCATTCTCCAACACCAGTAAACCCAGCATCCCTCCAATCCTCCCCAATCCCATCCCCCACCCCACCCCGCCACTGTGGCAGGGTATTCCCTTTTGTTCTCTCTCTCTAATTAGGTGTTGTGTTTCGCAATAAAGGTGTTGAGTGGCCACTGTGTTCAGTCTCTAGTCAACATTCAGCCCGCATCACCCTTCCCCCGCATGGCCTCCTACCACATTATACTTGGTGAAACCTTTTCTGAGTTGCCCTCTCCCCAGAATGTGATGCCAGCCTAATAGCCATGGAGTCAGCCTCCTGGTACTTATTTCTACTACTCTTGGGTCACACTCACCTCTTTTTGACTCTCCAGTGGAACTGGTGGAGTCACAACCCTTGTAAAATGGCTGACCATCGTCAGAATCCCCTTTAACTCAGGCCCCTCAATCTCAAGGAGACTGCCCCTGAGCCTCAGGTCTCTCAGTCTCTGAGACTATTACTGAGTTCCTTCATTCAGGGTTCTGGGTCTTAAGGAGACCGCCCCTGAGTGACCTCGTATTTTTGTTTACTTTTAGAAAACCTCTGTACTGCTCTAAGGTCTGTGCTAGTTTAACTGAGATCTCGGACGAGCCCCCAGAACACGTGTTTCCCGTTTTTTGGGTCAAAAATTGTGATGCCAAAACCTCTTTCCTTTCTATCGTTATACACTTGATACCTTTTACTTGGGTAACTGCTATGGCCAGAATTTCCAGTACTATATTGAATAGGTGTGGGGAGGGTAGGCAACCTTGTCTTGACCCTGATGTAAGAGCGTAGACTGTTAGGTTCTCCCCACTGAGAATGATGCTTTCCATGGATTTGTGGGAGATGGCTTTGACTCAATTGGGGAATGTACCTTTAATGCCCATTTTGCTGAGAGTTTTCATCCTAAATGGGGGCTGGATCTTGTCAAATACTTTCTCTGCATCTATTGATATGGTCATATGGTTTTTATCTTTTCCTTTAAGTGATATGATGGATTATGTTGATGGATATGTGAAAGTCAATCTATCTTGAATCCCTGGGAAGAGTTCTACTTGGTCATAGTGTATGATCTTTTTCTGAGTCGTTGGATTCTGTTTGGTAGGATTTTGTTGAGGATCTTTACATCTGTGTTCATCAGGATTATCTGCCTTTAATTCCCTTTCTCTGTGGTGTCTCTGTGTGCTTTTGGTACCAAGGTAATATTTGCTTCATAGAGGTTGATTGGAAGTGTTACTGATTCTTCGATTTTCAGAAAAAGCTTTAAAAAGATTGTAAGTCCTCTTTGAAGATTGGAAGAATTCACTAATGAATACATGTGGCACTAATTTTATATTATTGTGGGGTTATGAGTGCTAAAACGGCTCGAGTGGCCTCTTGAGACAGATTGTCAGACCCAGGACAAGGCAGAATGAGAGCCCCACTGAGCCGTCTCCGGTTCCTCAGTCATCTCTACTTTTCTCCAGCATGTGTGCAGGGAACGGACTGTGGTCTTTGCATGGACTTGGTTAGGTCTGGAAACCTGGGCTTCTTTCCCTTCTGCCTGTTCTAGGAGCACATCCCGGCCCACTGAGGCGTAGAGATCCTGCTAGCGCCCAATTGTGCCAGTCCCTGAAAAAAATCTAGAGAAAATCCACCCCACTCCACAACCTAGTGGTCCAATTGAAAAATGCTTCCTACCCACCCACACCGTGAAACAGAACCCAAATCTGCAGATTCCTTTCTGTGTAAAGATTGATAAAAGGCCTCTATGTTTCGTGGAAACCCCGGAGCTATAGCTGATTGGTGCGACCACAATGAATGCCTGAAACGAATGTTTTATGAACAACTTTGTAAATCACAGTGTGTAAATAAATTTTAATTTAAAACAGTCAAATTATTTTAGACAATCAAGGTTCAATAATTACTTCTTGCCCTGGTGTGGGGGCAAGGTGCCACCCACCACAGGAGATGTCCCCCCTGGACGCCACCCCCATAAGCAAAGGCCCGCAGCAGCCAGAGCAGGGTCAAGGTCAGGAGACCCTGTGCCACCTGCTCAGGCCAGCCTCACTCGTCATCCCTCCTGGACCACAGGAGCCTCAGGGCCTCCAGGAGGCTCCACCTACTTAGATATCTTGGTGAGTGGGGCTGCCTCGAGGCCAGACATGGTGGATATCTTTTTCAGTGCAAGAGCCAAGACAATGAAGGACCTGTGTCCCCCTGCATAGCTCAGAGCAGCCCTGGGATGCTGGAGTGCGGGGGGGGGCAGAGCGAGCACGGAAAATGCTCTTCCACTTGAGTGCAAAGTGAGCCCAAGTCTACAACAGCGATGGACGCTGTATGACTCCATCACATTTTTGTTTGTGTTGGGTGCCACCTGGAGATGCTTAGAATGTGCTCTTGCTTCTCAGCAAAGGAATCACACCTACTAGGGCTCAGGGGCCATTCAGAGCGCCAGAATGGACTTGACCCCCTCCATAAAATGTCTTCTCTCTAAGCCTCATTTTGCCAAGTTTATAAAGGCCAGTGACCATTATCAGGGCCAGAGTGATAGAAGAGTGGATAGTTCATTTTGCTTTTCCCGCAGCACTTACCGTTCGATTTGATTTTTTTGTTTGTTTTTTTGCTCTTTGGGTCACACCTGGTGACGCAAAAGGGTTACTTCTGGCTCTGCACTCAGGAATAACCCCTGCAGTGCTCAGAGGACAATATGGGATGCTGGGAATCGAACCTGGATCGGTCACATGAAATGCAAACGCCCTATCCACTGTGCTATTGCTCTAGCCCCTCACGGTTCGATTAGAGAATCCAGTATGGGCCAGTAGAATTTGCCCTAGCAAATCGAATTGATTTACCATTTTCTAAGTCTTTATTATATAAGGATTTCAGACAAGGAAGGGTCATATGTACTGAATTGAGGGGGCTCCAACGTCTTGGTATGTGGGAGGGTCGGGGTAGGAGGGAGGGGCTGTTTACTGTCTCTGTTTCCACAGGGCAGTTCTCTGATGGGGATTGACTCTATAGACACTCAGTCACCCGAAGCAGCTATAGTGCTTTTCTTTTTCTCTTGCTACTTTTATATATTAAACAATGAAGGTTACATTTTATTTATTTTTTACGCATTTACTTTCATTTTGCTTTTTGTGTCGCACACGGGAATGCACAGGGGTTGTTCACTCCTGTCTTTGCACTCTGTAATGACTCCTGGGAGTGCTCAAGGAGCCATCTAGGATGCTGGGAATCAAACCTGGTCAACCAAGTGCAAGGCAATTGCAGTACCAGGTGTACTTACGCACCAACTGTGAATTGAAAAAGTGGTTACTTTCTTTATTGTTTCAATCTCATCTGCATATTTTCATATCCATACTCGTGCTTTTTGCATCTCCTGATCTTTGTGTTGAGAGAAAGAGGGCACATGGTGCACTTCACTGTGAAATGCTCTCCGATGAAATAAACTAATTTGGAGAAATAGTTGTCTCCGGTTGTGACCACCACTTTTCAGGTTACTGTGGCCTGGTCAAATACCAGGAGCGATGGGCAACCTGCTCATTGTCTTGTTGTTGGCCCTCATCTTTTTATTGCAGTGGGATTAGGAGTGCAAAAGGGGCTTGGGTGGACTGTGGATCAGGAACTCAGAGCAAGACCACGGGCGAGTCAAAACCCCACTGAACAAGTACCGGTGCGTCAGTCCTCTCTACCTTCATCCTGCATGTGAGCAAGAAGGACCTGTGGCCTTGCATGGACATGGTGAGATCTGGGGGCCCTAGGCCCCCTCTCTGCTGCCTGTCTGGGAGCTCATAGCTCTGCTCACTGAGGGCTAAGTGGGAGTTCCTGCTGGTGGCCAGTTGTGCCAATCCTCGAAAATCCACCCTAGCTCTCACTCCCAGTGGTCCCTTTGAGAAATACTTTCACTCACCCACAGCCTGAAACAGAGCACAAATCTACGCACATTCCTTCCACTGTAATATTGACTCAGGCGGCTCCTGAACGTGGAGGCTCTGAGCTACAGCTGATTGGTGCAAAAACAATGAATGCCTGAAAGAAGTATATTATGAACAGCTTTGACCAAATCCAGTGTTTAAATTAAGTTTAAACAGAAATTTCAAAATCACTCCAAAATATCATTAATTAAATTAATTAAATATATGACAGTTTGCCCAGGTGAAAGGTCCACTCTTCTCCGTCATCCCGTTGTTCATGGACTTGTAGAGTGGGCAACAGCAACATCTCATACTGAGACTGGTTGTTACTGTTTTTGGCATATCGAATATACCACGAGTACAGCGGATAGCGCATTTGCCTTGCAGGTGGCCGACCCGGGTTGATTCCTCCGTCCCTCTCGGCCAGACTGGAAAGTTATGAGCTTCTTGCACACAGGGCAGAGCCTGGCAAGCTTCCCGTGGAGTATTCGATATGCCAAAACCAGTTTCAACAAATCTCACAATGAAGACCTTACTGGTGCTGGCTTGAGCAAATCGATGAACAATGGGAGGACAGTGCTAGAGTGCTACTGTGTCCAGGTGACAGGCACATTCCCACCAAGTGAGATGCCAAAACCTCACAACTCTGCCCCCAGTCCAGACCAAGACATAGGTCTAGAAGCCCAGTGTCACTTGCCTATGACCATCCCAACTCCACAGACACCTGTGCCTCACAGGAGGCTGAGGGTCTCCAAGAGGCCCCACCCTCTTTGAGATGGGAAGGGCGGGGCTGGCCTCAGCCAGACAGGGTGGGGCTCTTCCTCAGCGCAGGAGCCAAGCCAATGAAGGGACCCGACTGAACTGTGTCCTTCTGAAGGGGTGAGAGCAGCTCTGGGATGGAGAGGTGCGGGCAGGAGAGAGAGCAGGTAAAATGCGCTTGCACTTGAGCGCAAAGTAGACCCAGTCTACAACAGCAATGGACTATGCATGACTCCATCACATTTTTGTTCCTTTGGAGTCGTACCTGGGGGTGCTCAGAACTTATTCCTGCGTCTGAGCGAAGGGATTACTGCTCCCAGGGCTCAGGGGCCACCCGGGTGCCCGATAGGTCATGGCCATGTCACTTGCAAGACCCCGTAGTATCTCTCCTGACCCCCTCCACGAAAAGTCTTCTCTCTAAACCTCTATTTGCCTAGATGATAAATACTTGAGGCCTTTATCAATAAGGGCCGAAGTGACAAAACAGAGGGTAGAAATTTGCCTTGTTCACAGCTGTCCCAGTAATTCCCAGCATCCAGTACGGTCATTCGTAAACCGCCAGGAGTGATTCCTGTGTGCAGAACTAGGAATAAGCCATGAGCACTGCCGGATCAGATCCCCTGGCAAAAAGAAAAGAACAGACATCATCAAAGCTATCTCAAGATACCCTGCTGAGATGGAAATGTGCGACCCTCTGAGGACAGCTGCCCTGCGCCTTTGGGTTCATGAGTACCGTTAGTATGAAGAAAAATGTACATCTGCCTATTGAAGTCTCTGTTTGACCCGGTGTGCCAAGAACTCAGCAGCCAGGGGTCCCTAGACACGCCCCCAACAGGCGTGGCCAAACAAAAAATGCCAGTTTGGAGTCCCGTACGTCCCGCGAGACTAGGGGGCTATTAAAGGACAGCCACGCACGGCCAACTCTCAGTGCAGACCTGTCCACTGAAGGCCTCGCTGCTCGGTGCCCTCTCTCCCTCGGCTGACAAGGTGAGTCTGCAACTCGAATCTCGGGGTAGGGTGTGCAAGAACCTGAGGTTGTAAATTATATGGTGGAGGTCTCTCGGGCAGGGGGTTTCCCCTGCTCTAAGAGAAGGGAATTAAGGCATACCAGAGGGTTGACCAGCTCTGGGTTGTGTAGACTTAGCGCCTCCCAAGTGCTCTCCCCGTGCTTGGTCGGTTTGGTTCGGCCTGCAGTGGGGGTGTAGGGGAAAGGGTTCTGGCTAACCTGGTGGTTCCTGGAATCTCTCCGTGGACCTGAAAGTTGGATAGCTGGTCCACAACTCCCCAGAATACTCTAGCCTTCAGGAAATAGCCAATTCGGTGGAAAAGGTAGGACTGAGAACTAGTGACTGGGAGGGGTGTGAGAGGAAAATGAGGCTGAGGGAAACTGGGAATTCAGCACGGGATTGAGCATGCTCTGAATGTCATAGTTGTCAGATTTAATGTCCCCATAGTGCTGGGTATGATCCGGGGTTCCAGTTCAGTATGGTAAAAAGCTAGAAATAAGGAGGAGAAATGAAACTTACCTGCTGGCATGTTGCCAGGATCACGAAGATCCTAGGAGACGCTTAACCATGGCTCCTCAAAAATGGGAGCCTCTGCCACTTGCCCAAATGTGGCGAGAAAGCTATCATCTGAGGGAGTGGGGCGCTGTTCTCTCCCTCCCCCTAAGTCGAATTAGATACTGCTTCCTAGCACGTAACTCGCAGTTTGTGGACGACTTGTTTGCCGGTATCCTAGCTTGATCCCAGCACCCTTGGTCACACTAAGGGCCAATAAGTAGACTTTGCTCGGGCAAATCAAATTGACTTAGCGTTGTCTAACTTTTCTCTAATATATATATATATATATATATTTTAATATATAAGTGTTTGTGACAAAGATGGGCCAAGATTATTGATACTGAGGGGGCTCCAACAGCCTGATTTGAGGGAGGGGCGTTGTGTGTAGGGTGGGGCTGTTTACTGTCCCTAAGTGTCCACAGGGCTTCTCTGTTCCGAATTGAAGCCAGACTCTCGTGGTCCACTAATGTCAGAGTTTTACCTGAAAACTGAAACGCCTTTTCAATCATATTGATTGTCTGATTGATTGATTGATTTATTGCCATCCAAACCGGGGTCCTAAAATGCAAGAAAATTGCTCTACACTGAGCAAAGTTTCAGATGTCAAGAAAAGTGGTTACTTTCCGTTTTTTTTTCTCTCTCTCTTTTTTCTTTGATGGACAGTATGGGCAATATAGTTCCAGTACTGGATAGACCTTATACAATATCTGAAGGGGTTTGAGGTATGAATGAGTGTAGGTGTGATAGATTCTTTACAGTGGTAAAGAGTTTAAATGCAGGCAATTCTCTTGTGGGGATTCAGTCAAGGAGACAATCTGTCTCTCAGGAGCATCTATATTGCTTTTCTCCTTGCCTTGCTACTAGTACATATTAAACAATTGCACTTACATTTTATTTATTATTTATATATTTACTTTTTGCTATTTGAGTCACACTGGCAATTTACAGGACATACTCCTGGCTTTGCACTCAGGAATTTCTCCTGGAAGTGCTCCGGAGATTATATGTGATTCTGGGAATCAGATCCGGGTCAGCCACCAGCAAGCCAAACGCCTCTAGACTTTTGTTCTTGGTGGGATTGAAATCGGGCTACATCACAGCGTGAGGATGCTTCTAGGCAACTCTCTGACTGAGCTCTTTCGGGCCCATCGGACATTCACACCCAGTCACAGCAGCGTCTCTTTGCTCTGCAGACATGGCCCTCTCTGTCCTAGCTGTGGGCAATCAGTCTCCTGTCCTGGATGTTTGAAATATCTAGGATCTCAGGGAGAGAAACCCTGGTCTAGATAAGGGCTTCTTAATCTTACTATACATTTTTCACATTTGACACTGTTTTCAACCAAGTATTTCTTACACTAACATGGAATATCAGTTCATGCAACAGGTGAAATAAATATGTACCCCCCAAAATTTTGAAATTTATTTTTTAATTTTCCATTCCTGGCAAGGGACAGATACCAAGTTGATGCAGGAGATCCATCCAAGGGTTTCTCTCTGAAGTGAGTGCCCTGCCTGCTTCACTGCCTGATCTTAGTGACCATTTGCATTTTTAGGTGGAACGCACTCACCCCCACATTGGGTTTCCACACACATTGTCAGAGGCCAGGGTCCCGACTGCCAGTACACTGCTGGAACGCCATAGAATAGGAGGGGGAAAGTTTCAGAACTATCACTCTGAGCACATTGGAGCGCACAAGGGATGTATTCAGTGCAGTATATGGGAGGGGTGTGAAGAGAAAACGGTGGGGTGTCAAGAAAAAAGTAAGCTATCAGGCTAGGAAAGCATCCATAGAGAGGAGGGGAAGGGAATGATGTGTGTGTGGGTATATTGGACACTGACAGTTCTCTAATTGTTGTCTCTTTATTTTCAGTATTCAACCATGGAGGACAACAGCCAAGAGAGGACCCCAGACATCTTCCATGGTCTCTTTGACAGTCTAGAGGAGTTTCTCGAGACCTATGAGGTGGACGATTCAGCGGTGCATCAGCACCAGCTCTGTACTGCCCTGGCTCCCCGGAGTCCAGCCAGCCCTGAGGCCCCTGAGGGTCAGGACAGCTTCCTCGATCAGCTCCTAGAGGAGCTGCAGACGCCTGGGCCTCCAGATTCCCAGGCACAGGCCGGTCCACAGGAGCCGACCCAGAACCAGGTCAGCGCTCTGGATCTGCTCCTCCACGTGCCCCCAAACTCTGTTTCACTCACCCTTTAGGGGCCAATTGAGGAAAAGGACAGTGAACTGGACCAGCTCCTCGAGGAGCTGATGGAGACGACTTCTTGGGAGCAGAACATGAGCTGCTCTGCTCAGAGCAATCCCACAGTTGCCGCCCACATGACTCCTGACGCAGACATGCTGAAGACCTTCCATGGGGAACAGACCCTACAAGAGTGTGCTACCCAGATACAGGGGAGTGAGCAGACCCCGTGTGTGTACAACATGCCATACACTGGTACCCAGATTATAAATGGAATCCAGATGCCTATGGTTGGTGTCCAAACGTTATGGGGAAATCAGTCACTTTCCAGTGGATACCAGACATCAAGTGGGAGCCAGATGTCTCTCACTGGACAGCAGACTGTATTTGGGACTCCAGTGTCCATGAACACAAACCAGTCCTACTGCGGGAACCAGTTGCCTTTCACTGGTGCCCAAATATTAATGGTGAATCAGATGCCATTCAGCAGGGTCCACACCATGAATGGGAACCAGATGCCCCATTCTGGAGTGCCGATGATCCCTGTGACAGGGCTCCCGACAATGACCTTCATCAGTGACCAGACCTCCACTGGCAGTCAGCCTGTGTCTCAGAGTGGCACCCAGAGCCTCTATGGCATCCAGATGTTGCCACAGGGATCGCCACTGCCACAATCAGGATTCCTGTATGCAAGTGCCCCTTTGGCCCAGGGACCATTTCTGGAATCAGAACGGCCAAAGAAGCGCCAGAGGAGAGAGTACATCATAAACACGGATGGTCTGAAGCGCTATGTGTGCCCTTTCCAGGGCTGCGGGAAGGAGTACAACAAAGCTTCCCACCTGCGAATCCATGAACGAGTCCACACTGGTGAGTAGGAAAAACTGACACTCAGTTCAGATTGTTGCTCCTCCCTTCATGCTAAGTTTCTCTGGTGGCCTAGAAAACGTTGAGAGATGAGAGGGGAAGTTCCTGCGGTCCTAGGGGGAGCCTACTTATGGCCAGAGTCCAGCTGGCTGGTCTCTGTGGAGTTGACTGTGGGCGGTTGGGACATGGAGAGATTGGTTTGCCCTTTGGGGCTCATCTTGACCTTGTCTCTCGGGCACAGATACCCCTTCACCACAATTTTCTCCCTGCTCTGACTCTCTGAGCGCTCTGGGTGTCCCTTACCCTCTTCCAGTTTTCCTCTTTTTCCAGCTCATGCAGTCCTTCTCTTCCTCTCTCCTACACATCTTCCAGTCTGCTCAGCTGCTCCCCCTACCCATGCTCACACCATTTTCTGCTCCATGCATAACAAGTGACACATCTCTCTCTTCCAGGAGACAAGCCCTATGTGTGCGACGTGAAAGGGTGTCCGTGGAAATTCCCCCGCTCCGATGAACTCAGAAGACACAAGAAGACGCACACTGGAGAGCGTCCCTTCCGCTGTCCTCAGTGTCCCATGGACTTTGCCCGAGCTGATCATTTAAAGCAGCATGCAAGAGTGCACAGATAATGCTTGTCCATGAACTGTACACTCAGCAGCCTCATCTCCCAGTGAAGACTTTTCTTGGCAATTCACACTAAGCTCCATATATTGAAGATGATATTATGACATCTTATTTCTCTTGTTACTGTTTTTGGCACCTGTGTCACACCCTGAGGTGCTCAGGAGACTGTGAGGTACTGGAGACTGAGTGTCGGGCTCCTGTTGCAGAGCATGGCACTCCACCCTCTGAGCCAGAACTCTGATCTAGTGTAGCACTTTTATTTTAAAGAGTTGATGGTTACATGAATATTTTTACAAGAGATACTTATATGACTTCTGATGGACACTGAATCATGAATTGTATATTGACTTTTTTATGTGGAACTGATATTAAATGTATTTGTAAGGTATTTCAACTCATTTTGAAAGGTCTACTTTAGGTTAGGACTGTTTTTGCCGCCCTGCCTTGCACTTGCTTAGCCCTAGTTCCGTGCTCTATTGGCGGTGCTCAAAGCCATTATATTCCTTTGCGGGATCGACTGTGCTTTTCTATGTGCAAGCCAGTTGCCTTCCCTGCTGGACTATCTCGCTTGTAGACCCTTTTTCTGATATCATTTATTTTTATATCTGTACTCATTGTGTAATGCTCTTCGGTGAAATAAACAAATTTTGAGGATGAGTTGTCTCCTGTCGTGAGTATGACTGTTCAGGTCACTGTGGTCTGGTCAAAGTCAGCATCCATGGGCTACCTGCCCATTATCTTGAATTGGCCCTCCTCTGTTTATATCTGTGGGATTATGAGTTCTAAAGGTGCTTCGGCGATCAGTTGGGACAGGTACTCAGACCCAGGCCAAGGCGGAGTCATAGACCCCTATTCCTTTCCTGTGCCTCAGTCCTCTCCATCCTGCTCCTTCATGTGTGCACGAAATACTTGACCTTTGCATGGACCTGGTGTAGTCTGCAGGTCCTCGCAACCCTCCCTCTGCCTGATCTGGAGACTTATAGCCCTACCCTCTGAAGGCAAAATGAGAGTTCCTTCAGGTGCCCAATTGTGCCAATTCCTGAAAAAGCTTTCCGTGGAAAATCTTCCCCACTCGTAAATCTAGTGGTCCCTTTGAAAAACACTTTACATCCACCCCGACTCTGAAACAGAGCACAAACCTGCAGAAATTCTTTCCCTTTAAGGATTGACTCAGGCCTCTATGATCTTGGAGTCCCCGGAGCTGCAGGCGATCGCGATCGGTGCAGGAGAATGAATGCCTGAAAGAACTGTATTATAAACCACTCCGTCAATCCCAGTGTTAAAATAACATTTAAATAAAACAGTAAAATTATTCCAGACAATCATCTTTCAATCATTAGGACACTTTGCCCAGGAGAGTGGGAATATTCAAACCATAGGAGAAGCCTGCCCGCAGTCCAGAGCAGTGCCAGGGTCTGGAAGCCCAGTGTCATGTGCCCCAGTTCAGCCAAAAGCCTCAAAACCCATGCCTCACCATGGAGGCTCAGGGTCCTCAGGAGGCTCCACCCCCTTAGAGACCTGGGAGGGCGGGGCTGCCCTCAGGCCAGACAGGGTGGGGATCTTTGTTATGCAGGAAGCAGGCCAGTGAAGTACTCAGACACACCTGGTCCCTCTGCAGGGGTGAGAGCAGCTGTGTATGGAGGGGTGCAGAGAGGAGATAGAGCAGGAAAAACGCTCTGTTTCACCTGACAGCAAAGTAGACTCACATCCAGAGTAGCGATGGACCCTCTGGGACTTCATTACATTTTCGTTTCTTTTGCATCACAACTTGAGGTGCTCAGAACTTAAAACTGTCTCTGAGCGAAGTGATCACTCCAGCTAAGGCTCGTAGTCATCCAAGGTGCCGTATTTCATCTGTCCAAGCCACCATCGAAACATTGTAGAATCTCTCCTGACCCCCTCCACAAAACATCTTTGATCTAAACCTCTGTTTGTTCAGCCGATACAGACCATTTTGGTCCTTTATCAGGGCCAAAGTGATAGAAAAGTGTGTAGGGCATTTGCCTTGCTCGCAGCCTTCTCAATTTGATCCCAGCATCCAGTATGGTCATTCGTACACCACGAGGATTGATTTCTGGGCGCAGAGTCGGGAGTAATCGAGGAGCATCGCAGGATTTGGTCCCCTGGCATAAAGAAAAGAATTGTAGCACTTTAGCACTGTTGTCCCATTCTTCATTGATTTGCTCGAGCGGTCACCCATAATGTCTCCATTGTGAGACTTGTTACTGTTTTTGGCATATCGAATATGCCACGGGTAGCTTGCCAGGCTCTGCCGTGTGGGTGGGATACTTGTAGGTGGGATACTCTCGGTAGCTTGCTGGAGTCTCCGAGAGGGATGGAGGAATTGACCCCGCTCGAAATCGTGGGAGGAAAATGCCCTACCACTGTGCTATCACTCCAGTTCTCAAAGGTATCTCATGGGACCCTGCTGTGATGGAACTGTGCAATGCAGATACTGAAAGGCTATCTCATTTGTTCCTTTACTTGCAGCACACATCTCCCTTCATGAAATATTCCTCCAAGCTTCATTGACATAGTGATCCCTTCTCTATCCCAGCTGCCTTCTTCCCTTGCTCTTGAGACAGGCTTCCAACTTTGGGGCAATATTCCTGGCCAATGTGTCTACTGTTTGTGTGTCAGTGTCAAATTAGGTTATTTTATATTCCACAACTGAGTTCAGTCATTCTGTCTGTCCCTCTCCTTCTGACTCATTTCACTTAGCATGCTAATCTCCATGACCATCCATTTATAAGAAAATTTCATAACTTCATCTTTCCTAACTGCTGCATAGTATTCCATTGTGTAGATGTACCAAAACTTCTTCAACCGGTCCTCTGTTCTCAGGTACTCAGGTGTCTTCCAGATTCTGGCAATTGTTAATAGTGTCCCAATAAACATACAGGTGCAGATGTCATTTCTACTGTGCTTTATTGCACCCTCAGGATTTATTCCCAGATGTGGTGTTGTGGGGTCATATGGCAGCTCAATTTCTAGTTTTTGAAGGAATGTCCGTATTGCTTTCCAAACGGGCTGGACTAGTCAGCATTCCCATCAAGAGTGAAAGAGCACCCTTTCTCCCCATATCCCCTCAAACATTGGTTGTTTTGTTCATTTGCATGTGTGAGATGAGATGGTATGAGGTGATATCTCATTGTTGTTTTGATTTACATCTCCCTGATGATTAGCGATGTAGAGCATTTTTTCATGTGCCTCTGGTCCATTTGTTTTTCTGTTTTGAGGAATCTTCTGTTCCTTTCCTCTCCATATTTTCTGTTGGGATGGGTGGGGTCTTTTTGTACAATTCTACTAGTGTCTATCCTGGATATTAGCCCCTTATGAGATGACTATTTCGTAAATATTCCATGGGAGCTCCCTGTATTTTGGTCACTGTTTCTTTGGAGCTGCAGATGTTTCTTAGTTTAGTGTAGACCCATTTGTTTCTGTGTCTTTCCAATTGTTTGGAGATGGCGTTTTATCCTTAAAAATGCCGTTAGGTTGAATATCTTGGAGTGTTCTGCGTATATTTTCCTCCACGTACCTTATGGATTCAGGTCTTATATTGAGGTTTTTAACCCACTTTGATCTAACTTTTGTGCCTAGTATTAGACAGAGATCAGCCTTTATTTTTTTCCGAAAGTAGCTGTTCATTTTTCCCAGCACACTTTTTTTTATTTTATTAGTTTATTTTTAATTTAGAGAGTCAACGTGAGGGTACAGTTACAGATTTATACATTTTTGTGCTCATGTTTCCCCCATACAAAGTTCGATAACCCATGCCTTCACCAGTGCCCATTCTCCACCACCAGTAAACCCAACATCCCTCCCCCCCTCCCCAGTCCCGTCTCCCCCAACCCCACACTGCCACTATGGCAGGGTCTTCCCTTTTGTTCTCTCTCTCTGATTAGCTGTTGTGGTTTGCAATAAAGCAGATGAGTGGCCATTGTGTTCAGTCTCTAGTCTATATTCGGCCCGCATCACCCTTCCCCCACATGACCTCCGACCACATTTTACTTGGTGGTCCCTTTCCTGAGTTACCCAGAATGAGAGACCAGCGTCCAAGCCATGGAGACAGCCTCCTGGTACTTATTTCTACTATTCTTGGGCGTTAGTCTTATAGTCTATTATTCTATGTTCCACAGATGAGCGCAATCTTTCTATGTCTATCTCTCTCTGACTCATTTCACTTAGCATGATACTTTCCATGCTGATCCACTTATATGCAAACATCATGACCTCATTTTTTCTAACAGCTGCATAGTATTCCATTGTATAGATGTACCAGAGTTTCTTCAACCAGTCATCTGTTCTAGGGCACTCGGGTTTTTTCCAGATTCTGGCTATTGTAAACAGTGCTGCGATGAACATATAAATGCAGATGTCACTTCGACTATACTTTTTGGCTTTTCTGGGATATATTCCCAGCAGTGGTATTGCTGGGTCAAATGGGAACTCAACCTCTAGTTTTTTGAGAATTGTCCATATTGTTTTCCAAAAGGGCTGAACTAGCCGGCATTCCCACCAGCAGTGTAGAAGGGTCCCTTTCTCCCCACATCCTCTCCAACAGCGGTTGCTTTTGTTCTTTTGGATGTGTGCTAGTCTCTGTGGTGTGAGGTGGTATCTCGTGGTTGATTTGATCTGCATCTCTCTGACGATTAGTGATGTAGAGCACTTTTTCATGTGCCTTTTGGCCATTCGTATCTCTTCCTTGGTAAAGTTTCTGTTCATTTCTTCGCCCCATTTTTTGATGGGGTTGGATGTTTTCTTCTTGTAGAGTTCAACCAGCCCAGCACCACTTTTTGAAGAGGCTTTTCTTGTTCCAACGACTGTTTAGGCTTTTCTAAGTATAGTATCCTATCGTCCTCTTGTACCCGGCTTTTGGGACCACGGTGTGAACGGATACAAACTCAGAGATACAGTAAAGCAAGTGCAAAGGAGTTTTATTCCAGTTAACTGGGGTCAACTATCTCTCCCACAAAACAGTCTCTGATAGCAACCCTGACCTCCAAGTGCAAGCAGTTTATATAGGTAGTGACCAAGCGACAGTCGTCAGTTATTAATATTTGTCATATTAATATAACATTTGATAAGTTAGTCAGTTTCTGGTTGTTCAAAAACTGGACATAGTAACTGTAAAGCATCTTGTGGTTGTTCCAAAACATGGACATAGTGACCTTTCATGACCAGTCAGATGTTCCAGCAGTTCCTTTCCAGAAATTACTAGTTCAGTTTCTGGAAACATAAACTTAAGCCCAGTCAAAACTTAATAAAGTCAAAACTGACTAACTTATCAAATGTTATATTAATATAACAAATATTAATAGCTGTTAGCTTCGGCCTGTCAAGACTGCAGTCTGGCTCTAGGTCTGGCTTTAGGGTACCTAACATTTGCTCCTTTGTCTGTAGTTCATACAAGGAATCATCCTCATATATGGGCCTGGTAAAGGGATCCACCTATTCCACTCTTTTTTAAAAAAAATATTTATTTATTTAATTTTTATTGAATCACCGTGAGAAAAGTTACAAATCTTTCCGGTTTAAGTCTCAGTCATACAATGATCAAACACCCATCCCTTCACCAGTGCACATGTTCCACCACCAAGAACACCTGTAAGCCTCCCATCCCAAGCCCCACCTGTCTGTGTGGCTGATGACTTTCACTTTACTCTGTTTACTTTGACTACATTCAATATTTTAACGGAAAACTCACGACTATCACTTGGTATTTCCCTTCCAAATATCAGACCTGCCGAGAAGGCATTATTTGATAATTTCTTTTCCATTGCTGGGAATGAAGACATGTGAGGATTTTGATTTCTGGTGTTTTAGTAATTATGCCCAGAGAAATTTATGCCAGAATTCGTGTCACCACAAGCTTGTACCCCCGGTTAGTTGGCTCCATAATATGGCGGTTGCTACGCCGCCGTGAAAGGAAATGTCGAGATAGAAAAACCTTTCCCCTCCCAGGATGGCATGGGGACGTAGCTTAGTTCACAGTCTAGAGGCATTTCTCTCAAGAAGCCGCTAGATGTCGAAAGAAGTTAGTGGGCCTCCGGGATCATCTGCTTTTGGGAGCGGAGGACTATTCCACTCTTTCTTTTCCAATATTTGTGGAAACTTTCTGTACTGTTGCCTGAGTACCATCAGTTGCAGAGTCAGAGAATAACCTGTGTCCTTCCCATGGTCTTTTTAAGTCACTTTCTTCAGTCTTATCTGAGAGGGTCATCTCCCGTTGTCCAGACACATCACTGGTCAGTGTTTTCTGTCTATATGTGAAGCATGCACCCAGATCTTGATTCCTTCCACCCTCAGAGCAGTTGGTGTGTTCAAGGTAATCATGTAAGGACCTTTCCACTGAGAAGTGCCACGCGGGTGGCAGCCTTATGTTTCCTTATTCAGACCAGATCTCTCAAGTGTACGAATGAGGAGTTTACTCTGGCAGTGTGCTTCATGACCCACATGAGCTGGGCCTAATATATCTAGGGGCCAACGATAACTGGAGAAGAGAGAGATCATATATTCTGGCTTACAATTTCTTTTTCAAGGCTAAGTTGGAGAAGTAGCAATTGATTCATAAGAATTTCAAAGGAAGCAGGGTTCCTCCATGAAGGGGTTCTCACTCACAAGAAGGGATTTTCTACCAACATCATGTTGCCCTAGAGACTTCACCACATAAATATTTAAAGGTATAATCATCCAAGTTCCGTCTTCTGGAGCTACTTCCTTCTGACACAGGGGCGCTGACCCTACCTGTACAAGAGGTGAAATCTCAACCTGCCTTACTTCCATCTACTGCCATGTTCAAACCGTTCGTTTTATTTCTTTTTTGTTTTGTTCTATTTTGTTTTGTTTTGTTTTGCTTTTTGGGTCACACCTGGTGATGCGCAGGGGTCACTCCTGGTTCTGCACTGAGGAATGACCCCTGGTGGTGCTCAGGGGAGCATATGGGATGCTGGGAATCGAACCTGAGTTGGCCGCATGTAAGGCAAACGGTGTAGGTGGTGTCTGTGTCCTTGTCAACATGGAACTTGGCCATGAGCATTGATTCATTCGAATGCCTAACAACCTGAATCGGACAATTATGGTAGAATAGATGTGGCTCACTGCCTGCAGTTTCTATCTTCATTGTCTACGCACCAACATCCAACTACGATGAAGAAGAAATTGAGAGGTTCTACATGGAACTGGAGAAGTTCTATAAAGAAGACAACACCTTCTACAAGATCATTGTTGGTTATTTTAATGCCAAGATAGGTCCAAGAAGGTTGCCTGAAGAACTCCACATTAGGACCCATGGCCTAGAATGGAACGACCAGGGTGAGAGACTGTCTGAATTCATCATGTTCATCAAGACCATATCCAGGGTAACTCACAGTTCCAGAAGGCCAAATCTAAATGCTGGATATGGGAGTCTCCCGGTGGATAGTTCCGCAATTAAATTGACCACATCATATTCAATCGAAGGTTTTGCCTGACCAATGTCGCTGTTCCCCCCAAATTCCAAACGGGATTGGACCACCATCTCCTGGTCCGGAAAAGGTCAGACCCGGACACCTGAAGAATCTGCCGCCAGTACTCGTCAATACACTGGCTCGGCTCTTCACATGCTACCTGTCTGAATGGAAAGTTCCGTCCCAGTGGAAAACCAGTCGAACCGTTTGTTGTACAAGAAGGGAGACATCCACGACATTGGCAATTATCGCCCAATCTGCCTGCTGTCTGTCATCTACAAGTTGTTCACTCATGCCATCCTGACTAGAATAGGCAGAACACTAGATGAAGGAAAATCGTACGAGCAAGCCAGGTTCCGTAGGGGGGTTAAGCATGATAGACCATATCCACACAGTGACCAAGCTCATTGAAGTTTCGCGAGAGTTCAAGATGCCACTCTGTCTAACATTCATCGACTTAAAGAAGGCCTTCGATTCTGTTGAGACTGAAGCAGTCATCGAAGCCCTAGCCAAACAGGGCATTCAAACTCACTATATCAAAATCCTCCACGAGCTGTATTGTGGATTCACCACCAGGATTTCACCATTCTACAAGGAAGTGATCATTGATGTAAAGAGAGGAGGGGTTCGGAAGGGTGATATCATTTCACCGAAAGTCTTCAGTGCCACAATCGAGAATATCATGCAATGACTGTAATGGGAAGGAATGGGAGTGAAGATAGATGGTCGGCAACTACACCACCTCCGCTTCGCTGATGATATCATTCTCATAATGCCAAACATTAGCTAAGCGGCACAAACGCTGGCCGACTTTGACCACGAGTGTGCAAACGTTGGATTGCACCTGAATCTCAACAAGACGATGCTCATGAATAACGAACTCATTCCTGACGCTCCATTTGCTCTCAATGGAACGAACATTTCCAAATGCAGCAGCTGTGTGTACCTGGGTCGAGAAATCAATATGAGGAATGACTTGTTGCCAGAACTGCGCAGGAGGAAGAGAGCAGCGTGGACCGCCTTCAAGAGCATCCAAGAAGTGCTTAAGAAGACAAAGAACCTCTGACTCCAGGCACATCTTTTCGATTCCGCCGTTCTTCCCACACTAACATACGCCTAAGAGGCCTGGGCCCTACGCAAACAGGATGAGAACGCTATTAGGGTATCCCAAAGAGGACTCAAAAGATCTATGCTAGAGTATCACATCTCACTCAAGTGAGAGAAGGAATCCGGGGTTCTTTCCTCTGTCGGCGGTCAAGAATCAGGGACGCTGTCTCGTTTGCCAAGGCATCAAATATCAGATGGGCCGATCATGTAATTCGATTCAGAGACCACTGCTGGTCTAGAGCTGTTACCGACTGGATTCCACAGGACATCAGAAGACCACGTGGCTGCCCACCGACTAGATGGTCAGATTTCTTCGTCAAATCCGTGAATGAACGATTTGAGGCTCTTCCTGTTCCTGGAGCAAGCAGATATCAATGGGCTGCACTAGCACGCAATAGGGACAAATGGCTATGTTACTGGCGCCCGCTCAAGCAAATCGAAGAAAATGGGACGACAGGTGATACAAGTGATACTGGCACCCGCTCGTGCAAATCGAAGAAAATGGGAAGACAAGTGATACAAGTGATATATGGATCATACCCAGTGATTCTCAGGCTTACTTTTGGCGCTGCACTAAAAAGTCACTCCTGACAGTGCTCGAGGAATCCTATGAGTAGCTGGGGATTGAGCCCTGCTGGACTCTTGGCTGCATTTAAGGCAAATGCCCTACCTGCTGTAATATCACTCTGGGCCATGCTCCACATGTCTTTTGTCATGCAAATAATGATAGAGTATCACAGAAAGTGCCATTGAAAAATAGCCATGGTATAATTTTGTATTGTTTTAAATTAAAAAAATTTTTATACTTGTTCATGATGATCAGCAGCACACCTACGAGCCCCCAGTGCAGCACCATTGGGAAGAACAAGTAAAGAGAGGCTTCTAAAATCTCTGGGCTAGGACGAAAGACTTTACTGAGACCACTCGAGAAAATCAATGATCAACGGATAATGTGTTTTTTAAAAAAAATTTAATCTAGAATTTCCATTCCTTTCGTTCTTTTTTATTTTATTTTTTATTAGTGAATCGTCAAGAAGGTACAGTTATATATTTGCATATTTTCGTGCTGTGTTTTGGTCATAAAATGTTTGAGAACTCATCCCTCCACCAGTGCCCATTCTTCACCACTGATGATCCCAGTATCCCTCCCACCCCCCAACCCCATCCCCCTCCACAACACCCTACTTCTGTGGCAGGGCATTCCCGTTTTCAACAGGATGATGTTGATGATGATGATGATGTTCATGATGATTGATCACATTCAATATTCCAACACCAATCCCACCACCATTGTGCCTTCCCACCACCAATATTGCTAATTTCTGAACACCACCCAAGCCTGTCTCAATAGCAGCCTCTAAATAATTTATTTTCTATCTCGCCCACATGGCAGAGCCTGGTAAACTACCTGTGGCATATTCGATATTAACAAACAGTAACAACAAGTCTCACAAAGGAGATGTTACTGGTGCCCGATCGAGCAAATCAATGAGCAACGGGATGACAGCGATAGTGACAGTGATATACACGAGGGGGTTTGAGGTACAGAATGCAGGTAGGTGTGATAGATTATTTACAGTAATAAAGCGCTAAAATGGAGGCAATTCTTTTATAGGGACTAACTCTAGAGACACTCTGTCTCCCAGGGCATCTATACTGCTTTTCTCTTTCCCATGCTTCTAGTACATATTAAACAATTAAGGTTACATTTTATTTATTTATTTACACACTTATTTACTTTTTGCTTTTGGGATCACACCGGTGATGCATAGAGGTTACTCCTGACTTTGCACTCAGGAATTACTCCTTGGGGTGCTCGTGGAACACTCAGGATGCTGGGAATCAAACCCGGTCGTCCACGCACACGCCCTACCCGATGTACTATTGCTCTAGCCATGAGTTGAAAAAGTGGTTACTTTCTTCAGTTTTGTCAAGGGTATTTTTTATCCCTCCCTCTGACTGCATACTTTTATAGCCACACTTGTGTTTTTTGTATCTCCTTATCTTTGGGTTCAGAGCGAGAGGACACATGCTGCAATTCACTGTGAGATGCTCTTCAATGAAATGAACTAATTTGGAGAAATCGTTGTCTCCTGTCATGTCTATCACTGTTCTGGTTATGGAGGTCTGGTTAAATGCCAGTAGCCACGGGAGTCCTCCCTATTGTCTTTTGTTGACCCTCCTCTGTTTGTAACAGTGGAGTTATGAGTGCAAAAGGGGCTTGTGTGGCCTGTGGATCAGGAACTCAGACCAGCCCACGGCAGAGCCATACTGGTGCCTCAGAACTCAATACCTTCTCACTGCACGTGTGCATGAAGGGTCTGTGGCCTTAGCATGGACATGGTGAGGTCTGGAGGACCTGGCCCTCTCCCTGCTGACTGGTCTGGGAGCTCATAGCCCTGCCCACTGAGGGCTAATTGGGAGTTCCTTTTGGTACCCAGTTGTGCCAATCCTCAAAAAAATGTCTGGAGAAAATCCACCCTACTCCTCACATCTAGAGGTCCCTTTGAAAAATACTTCCCACTCACCCACACCATGAAACGGAGCACAAAGCTGCACAGATTCATTTCTTTGTAAGATTGATTTAGGCCTCTATGAACTTGGAGTCTCTGCGCTACAGATGATTGGTGAGAAAACAATGAATGCCTGAAATAACTGTATTATGAACAGCGTTGTCAAACCCAGTGTTTAAATAACGTTTAAACAGAAATTGCAAAATCACACCACACTATCATGTTATTAAATTGACATTTTGCACAGATGAAGGGTAGCATTGTTGCTCTTTTGTCCCGTTGTTTTTTGATTTTCTGGAGCGGGCTACAGTAACATCTCATTGTGAGACTTGTTGTTACTGTTTTTGATTATCGAATATGCCTCGAGTACAACAGGTGGGCATTTTTCTTGCACGTGGCAGACCTGGTTTGATTTCTCCATCCTCTCGTTGAGCCCGGAAAGCTACCGAGAGTACCCCATCAGCATGGCCGAGTCTGGCAAGCTACCCGTGGAATATCCTTTAGGCCAAAAATAGAAACAACAAGTCTCACAATGGAGACATTACTGGTGCCCTCGCTACCAGTACATACTAAACAATAAAGGTTACATTTTATTTATCACGTACTCATTTACTTTCTTTTTGCTTGTTAGATCACACACAGTGATGTACATGGTTACTCCTGGCTTTATACTCAGTAATTATTCCTTGGTGTTACTCTTCTTGTCATATTGAATATGGCACGGGTAGCTTCCCAGGCTTTTCCGTGCAGTGGGATATCTTGGTAGCGGTCCTTTCCTTTTTCCCACTAATGATCTCCATCCATCATCCTTTTAACTTAAAATACACACTTATATTCCTTCCTTAAAGTCATGTCTCACAGATTTTAACCTTAATTTTACTGAACTTAATATACTTTGATCTACCAAGAAATTTGGAAACAAGTTGCTAATCAGGATCTCAATGACCATGACTAACTGTACTCTGCGGCACTCTATTCAAAGCAATTCATTAGTCCCATTGATATTCAAAACTTCATAATTAAAGATCTTATAACATAGGATTCAGAATTATAGTTAAAATACTCACAAGATTCACATATATCATTTACCTACATATTCCTTTAATTTGCCCACTTCATCACTGCCAGTGGACTGCATTTGTATTTTTTTATTTTTAAAATTTTTTTATTGAATCACCATGTAGAAAGTTACAAAGCTTTCAGGGTTAAGTCTCAGTTACACAATGCTCAAACACCCATCCCTTCACCGGTGCACATATTCCACAACCAAGAACCACAGGAGACCTCCCGCCCACACCCCCACCTCCCCAACCCCCACCCCGCTGTGTAGCTAATAAATTTGACTTTACTTTCTTTACTTTGATTACGTTCAACATTTCAACAATTATTGTTTTTTTTAAAGTGACTTTAACCTCAATTTTTATTTTCTTTCCAGGACACAAGTCAAATCATCACATATGCAGTTTAAGCTTGTATTTTTAAACAATCCTTGAAAATCACAAAAAAAATAGAGAAAGGGAACAAAATTTTAGATTATTCATATTTTTCGGAGAACACAGGTCAAATATTTCTTCTAGTTTTCTGTTTTATCTCTTAGTTCCTTTCTTAATTTTTGAGAACTAAACTCTTCTACTAGAATATTTTATTTTTTTTTGCAACAATACGTACTAATATATTTTATTTTTATTTTTTTATTTTTATTTTTTATAATTTATTTATTTTTAATTAGAGAATCACCGTGAGGGTACAGTTACAGATTTATACACTTTTGTGCTTATACTTCCCTCATACAAAGTTCGGGAACCCATCCCTTCACCAGTGCCCATTCTCCACCACCCGTAAACCCGGCGTCCCTCCCACCCTCCCCACTCCCATCTGCCCCCCACCCCACCCTGCCACTGTGGCAGGGCATTCCCCTCTGTTTTCTCTCTCTAATTAGCTGTTGTGGTTTGCAATAAAGGTGTTGAGTGGCCGCTGTGCTCAGTCTCTAGCCCTCATTCAGCCCGCAACTCCCTTCCCCCACATGGCCTTCAACTACAATGTAGTTGGTGATCGCTTCTCTGAGTTGCCCTTTCCCCGGAACGTGAGGCCAGCCGCGAAGCCATGGGGTCAACCTCCTGGTACTTATTTCTACGGTTCTTGGGTATTAGTCTCCCACTCTGATATTCTATATACCATAGATGAGTGCAGTCTTTCTATGTCTGTCTCTCTCTTTCTGACTCATTTCACTCAGCATGAAACTTTTCATGCCCATCCACTTAACTACATAATTCTTGACTTCCTTTTTTCTAACAGCTGCATAGTATTCCATTGTATAGATGTACCAAAGTTTCCTCAACCACTCATCCGTTTTGGGGCATTCGGGTTTTTTCCAGATTCTGGCTATTGTAAACAGTGCTGCGATGAACATACATGTGCAGATGTTGCTTCGATTGTACTTTTTTGATTCTCTGGGATATATTCCCAGCAGTGGTATTGCTGGGTCAAATGGGAGCTCAACCTCTAGTTTTCTGAGAATCGTCCATACTGTTTTCCAAAAGGGCTGAACAAGCCGGCATTCCCACCAGCAGTTTCTACTAGAATATTTTAGACCTGAAATTCCTGTTTGCCACAAATACATATTTTGTCTACTGGATATTCCCTATTTAAAAAGCGTTCACAACTTTTAGCACCTAAGTATTAACCCCCTAACGTCAAGACTGGAATCAACATAATACTGTGATCTGTAACCATTCTCAGCTCTCACTTGCCTCCACTGAGAAGGGAGAGGGGACCAGGGCCAGCTGCCTCTGCTCAGCTGCAAGGTCACTAAAACAAAGGGGCCATTTTTAACCGCTTGGGTGTAAAGTGACTCACTTTTTTTCCTTCAGCAAGAAGGCCTGAGGCGGGTCTTAAGTTCCAGCAAAATACTGATGTGTTTAAACTCTGATGGTATGAAAGTTTTGCAACAATTTTACAAAGTTAGAAACTCATGTTTTTGGGCTGGAGTCAGCACAGCAGGTAGGGCGTTTGCCTTGCACGCGTCAAACCCGGGTTTAATTCCCAGCATCCCGTATGGTCCCCTGAGCACGGCCAGGGGTAATTCCTGAGTGCAGAGCCAGGAGTGACACCTGAGCATTGCTTGGTGTGACCCAAAAAGAAAAAAACCCTCATTTTTTAACCCATTACTCTTTAAACTTGTTTTCATGTAAAACAATAATTTCTACTCATATCCTGATAATCCAGTAAATATAAACACATATACATTAACACACTACCTTAAGAAACCCTTCAACCATAATTTTTTTCTATTTTCTTTTTTTATGAGGCATAGGAAAAACTTCCTGGCTTAATTCTAAAAGTCCTTTATTTTCCAAATCATAAGATTTTTACACCAAATACTTTACAAATTCACATTCAAACATGCTTTAGACACAGAACCAGGCCATTGGTACTCACCAAAGTTTTAAATAGCAGCATAAGAAAACATTTTCTATTTGCATCTTTGCATGCACTGTTTGACCTTTCTTCACTTCTCCCAAGAGGTCACTGTCCTTGGACTTGAAATTGATGAAATGGTCAATCACAAGGGAATGTGGTGTAGACTGGGTCTGACCCATAATGAAATCAAGCACAAGAGGAGACAAAAACAGAGTCAACTAAGACACACTACACTAGGCGTCCATAACATCCGACAGAAAAATGACCAACAGACAAACAGTGAAAAATGTCAGTCCTTTCCACTCAAACCTCTCCAGATCTGACTGCCCTGAGAACCTACTGAACGCAGTCCAAGTAGAGCTTGCAGTCCCAGGTTATCAGGGACATCTCCCTTCACACTCTGCTATTGTTGACCCTCCAGTGCAACTGGTGGAGTCAGAACCCTTGTAAAATGTCTCACCATCATCAGAAACCCCTTTAACTCAGGCCCCTCATTCTCATGGAGACTGCCCCTGAGCCTCAGGCCTCTCAGTCTCAATGAGACTACTCCTGAGTTCCTTCCCTCAGGGTTCTGGGTCTCACGGACACCACCGCTGAGTAACCTTGTATTTTTGTTTTCTTTTAGAAAAACTCTGCACTGTTCTAAGGTCTGTGTAGGTTCATCCGAGATCTCGGACGAGCCCCCAAATGGTGCATCTCGGGTCTTGGGTCACAAATAGTGATAGCTAGACCTCTTTTCTTCCTATCTGTGTAAACTAGATATCTTTTAGTAGCCTAACTGCTATCGCCAGAATTTCCAGTACTATACTGAATAAGAGTGGGAGGGCAAGCAACCATGTCTTATCCCTGATATAAGAGGATAGGGTGTTAGGTTCTCCTCATTGAGAATGATGCTTGCCATGGGTTTGTGGGAGATGGCTTAGACTCTATTGAGGAATGTTCCTTCCATGCCCATTTTGCTGAGAGTTTTCTTCATGAATGGGGGCTGGATCTAGTCAAATGCTTTCTCTGCATCTATTGATGTGGTCATATAGTTTTTTATCTTTTCTTTTATTGATATGATGGATTATGTTGATTGACCTGAGAGTGCTAATTCATTCTTGAATCCCCGGGATGAGTCCTACTTGGTCATGGTGTATGATCTTTTTTATGAGTCCTTGGATTCGGTTTGTAAGGTTTTTGTTGAGGATCTTTGCATCTGTGTTCATCAGGGTTATCTGTCTTTAATTCACTTTCCGCGTAGTGTCTCTGTCTTCTTTTGGTATCAGGGTGAAATTTGCTTCATAAAAGCTTTTTGGGAGTGTTTTTGATTCTTCGATTTCCTGAAAAATCTTTCAAAAGTTTGGAAGTCCTCCTTGACGATTGGACGAATTCACTAATGAATCCATGTGGCACAAATTGTATATTCCTATGGGGTTATGAGTGCTAAAGTGACTCCAGTGGCCTGCAGAGGCGGGTACTCTGACCCAGGACAAGGCAGAGTCATAGCCCCACTGAGCCACCTCCAATGCCTCAGCCCTCTCTACATTCCTCCTGCATGTGTGCAGGGAAGAGACTGTCGCATGGATATGGTCAAGACAGAAGACCTGGGCCATTTCCTCTTCTACCTGTTCTGGGAGCTCACAGCCCTGCCCACTGAGGTGAATGTTCGTGCTGGTGCCCAATTTGCCAATCACTGTAAAAACGTTTAGATAATATCCACCCCACTCCTCAAACACAGTGGTCCCTTTGAAAAATACTTCCTAGCCACCCACACAATAAAACTGAGCACTAATCTGAAGATTCCTCTCAGGGTAAAGATTTTTTAATTTTTTTTTTATTGAATCACCATGTGGAAAGTTACAGAGCTTTCAGTCTTAAGTCTCCGTTATACAATATTCAACACCCATCCCATCACCAATGCACATTTTGCACCACCAGGAGCCCCGGCATACCTCCCCCCCACTCCACCCCACCCCCGCCTGTGTAGCTGATAGATTTCACTTTACTTTGATTACCTTCAATATTTCAGAAAAAAACTCACTATTATTGTTTTTAGTTTCCCCCCAAGTCAGACCTGTTGAAAGGAACCATTTGATAATGTTTTACATTGCTGGCAATTAAGAGATATGAGGTCTAGCACGGCTTCGATAGAAGCCGCGCGGTTTTGGATTTCTGTATTTTAGTAACAAAGCCCAGGGAAATTTCTGCCATAAATTGCATCACTGCAAGCTTTTACTTCCCTTTGTGGTGCTCATAAAATGGGAAAGCCGAGAGAGAAAAACACTTCCTTCCTGGCACTGCATGGGGCAGTGGCTCAGTTCACAGTCTAGAGACATTTCTGAGAGCTGCTGGTGCCCAAAGTAGTTTAGTTTGGCTCGGGGATCATGCTCGTGCTGGAGTGGAAAGGCCACACACGTGTGGCCACTGCGCTTAAATATCAACGTATAGATTGACTAAGGCCTCTGTGAACTCTTGGAGACCCCAGAGCTATAGCTTATTGATGCAGAAAACATGAATGCCTGAAACAACTGTTTTATGAACAAACAACTGTTTTATGAACAACTTTGCAAATCATAGAGTGTAAATAAAGTTTAATTAAAAACAGTCAAATTTTTCCAGAAAATCATGTTTCAATAATTACTTCTCGCCCAAGTGATGGGGCAAGTTCCCACTAGAGGAGATGGCCCGCCTCGCCCGCCCCTCCCAAACCAGCACAGGCCTGCCAGCAGCCAGAACAGGGCCAGGGTCAGGAAACCCAGTGTCCCCTGCCCCAGCCAGCCTCCCTCCACAGCCCACCTGGACCACAGGAAGCTCAGGGTCCACAGGAGGCTACACACCCTTGGAGACTTGGTGGGCGGGGCTGCCTTCAGGCCAGACAGGGTGGGGATCGTTTTAGTGCAGAAGCCAGGCTTATGAAGGACCCTGACTCACCTGTGTCCCTGCATGGCTGAGAGCTGCTCTGGGATGAAGGGGTGCGGGCAGGAGAGCGAGCACGAAAAGTGTTCTTCCACTTGAGCGCCAAGTGGGCTCAACTCTATAACAGTAATGGAGGCTACATGGCACCATCACATTTTTGTTTGTTTGGGGTAGCATCTGGAGATTCTCAGAACTTGGTCTTGCTTGATAGCAATGAGATCACTTCTACTAGGGCTCAGGTGCCATCCAGGGTGCCAGATAGGACCAGGACAGGCCACCTGCAAAACACTGTAGTATCTCTCCTGACCCCCTTCACAAAAAGTCTTCTCTCTAAGCCTCATTTTGCCCAGTTTGTAAAGTCCAGTGGCCATTATAAGGGCCAGAGTGATAGAACAGTGGGTAGTGCAATTGCTTTGCACGCAGCTGTTCCCATTTGATCTGAGCATCCAGTATATGCCAGTAGCCTTTGGTCTAGCAATTCAAATTGCTTTAGCATTTTTCTAAGTCTTTATTATATAAGGATTTGAGACAAGAAGGGCCAGAAATACTGATACTGAGGGAGCAACAACAGCCGGTATGTGGGAGGGGCGGGGTAGGTAGGGTGGGGCAATTTACTGTCTGTTTCCAAAGGGCATCTCTGTTCCGGTTTGAACCTGGGTTTATTTTTTAATTTTTATTGAATCACCATGTGAAAAGTTACAAAGCTTTCAGGCTTAAGTCTCAGTTACATAATGCTTGAACACCCATCCCTTCACCGGTGCACATATTCCACCACCAAGAACCACGGTAAACCCGCCCCCCACACACCCCCGCCCCCTAGCCCCCCACCCGGCCTGTGCAGCTGATAAATTTCACTTTACTTTCTCTTTACTTTGATTACATACATACAAACAAAAAAATCACTATTATTGTTAGAGTTTCCCCTCCTCCCACCCCCCCCCAGGAGTTGGACCTGCTGGAAAGGAAGCATTTGATAATTTATTTTCCGTTGCTGAGAATGAAGAGATATGAGGTCGTGTGGCCACAGTAACGGCCTCCAGGTTCTGGATTTCTGTATTTTAGTACAGGCGGTGCTGAAGTCTCCGACTACAATTGTGCTGCTAGCAATGTCCTCCTTAAAGTCTGTTAGGACTTGTTTTAAGTATTTAGCTTGTCGCTCATTAGGTGCGTATGCGTTTAATTGTGTGTGATTTCTTTCTTTTGTACATATCCCTTGATAAATAGAAAGTGACCTTCGCTGTCCCTTCTAAACTTTTTCAACCTGAAATCTATGTTGTCGGAAACTAGTATGGCCACCCCAGGTTTTTGAGGGAGTTGTTTGCTTGCAGGATTGTTTTCCATCCTTTGACTTTAAGTCTGTGTTTGTTCTGACTGTTCAGGTGTGTTTCTTGTAGGCAGCAGAATGTTGGGTTTTGTTTCCGAATCCATTTTGCCATTCTGTGTCTTTTAATTGGTGCACTTAGACTACTGACATTGAGAGAGATTATTGTCATGGGGTTTGTGTCAGCTTTCTGTGGGGTTTATTGTTCTTGTGGGGGTTTTCCTTGTCTTACAAAAGCCCCTTTAGTCCTTCTTTTAATTTTGGTTTTGAGTCTATCAAGTTGCTTTTTTGTAACATATTTATTATACCTTTGAATGAACTGATATTACAGGTTGGTGTAAGGAATTCTTGGTAAAAAACAGTGACAAAAGTCAAAATGTGTAAGAAGTGTAAGAAGCCCTCATCTAGACCAGGGTTTCTCTCCCTGAGACTCATGGATATTCGAAACATCCAGGATAGGAGACTAATTGTGCACAGCTAGGACAGGGAGGGCCATGTCTGCAGACAAAAGAGATGCTGCTGTGACTGGGTGTGAATGTCCTTTAGGCCCTAAAGAGCTCGGCCAGAGAGTTGCCTACAAGCATCCAAACGCTGTGATGGAGACTCAGATTTCAATCCCACCAAGGCCATATTCTAGAAGGGTTTGACTTGCTTTTGGCTCACCCGGGTCTGATTCCCAGAATCACATATGGTCTCGGGAGCACCGCCAGAAGTATTTCCTGAGTGCAAAGCCAGGGGTAAGCCCGGTGAATTGCCAGTGTGACTCAAAAAGCAAAAAGTAAATAAATAAATAATAAATAAAATGTAAGTGTAATTGTTTAATATGTACTAGTAGCAAGGCAAAGAGAAAAGCACATATTGTATAAGGTCGAACCAATGCTGGAACTGAATTGCCCATACTGACCATCAAAGAAAAAAGAGAGAGAGAGAGAGAGAGGAAAAACAACTGAAACTAACCACTTTTCTTCACATCTGAGACTTTCCTCAGTGGTAGAGTAATTTTCTTGCATTTTAGGACACCGGTTTGGACAGCAATCAATCAATCAACATATATATATATATATATATATATGTAAATATGGTGGGCAAAGGGGTTTCAGGTGTCATGAAAACCTCTTAGGTTAGTGGACAAACGAGAGTCCGGGTTCAAACCGAAACAGAGATACGATTTGTGACAAATCGTATCACTAACATGATAGTCTGGAGTGATTTTGCAATTTCTCTTTAAACTTTCTTTAAATACTGGGTTTGACATAGCTTTTCATAATACAGTTCTTTCAGGCATTCTTTGTTTTTGTACCAACCTGCTGTAGCTCAGAGCCTCCAAGTTCATAGAGGCCTGAGTCAATCTCACAGAGAAAGGAATCTGCAGCTTTGTGCTCTGTTTCAGGCAGTGGGTGCGTGGGAAGTATTTTACAAAGGGATTCCTGGGTGTGAGGTGTAGAGTGGATTTTCTCCAGACTTTTTTGGTGGATTGGCACAACTGGGTACAAAAAGGTACTCCCAACTAGCCCCCAGTGAGCAGGGCTATGAACTCCCAGACCAGTCAGCAGGGAGAGAGGCCCAGGGCCTCCAGACCTCACCATGTCCATGCAAAAGCCACAGTCCCTTCGTGCTCACATGCAAGAGGTAAGTAGAGAAGGCTGAGGCACCGTTACAGCTCAGTGGGGTTATGACTCTACCTCGACCTGGGTATGTGTTTCTGATCCACAGGCCACCAAAACCCGTTTTGCACCATAATCCAGCTGTTATAAACAGAGGAGAGTCAACAACAAGACATGGGCAGGTCATCCGTGGCTACTGGCATTTGACCAGACCAAAGTAAACTGAATAGTGATCGTCACGAGAGTAGACAACTATTTCTCAAAATCAGTTTTTTTCATCAAACAACATTTCACAGTGAAGTTCACCATGTGTTCTCTTGCTCTGAACCCAAAGATAAAGAGATACAAAAAACCAGGAGTATGTATATAAAAATATGCAGATGAGAGGGTGGGATTACAATATCCTCGCCACAACTGAGAAAGTATCCACTTTTTTCCATTCACGGCTGTAGCCGTACTTCAGGTAGGGCAATTTCCTTGCACGTGGCCGACGCGGTTTCATTCCCAGCATCCTGTCTGGTTCATCGAGCATTCACAGGAGCAATTACAGAGTGCAAACCAGGAGTAACCCCTGTGCATCACCTTGTGTTTTCCCAAGAGCAAGATGAAAACAAATGCTAATAAATAAATAAAATGTAACCTTAATTGTTTAATATGTACAATAGCAAGAGAAAGAGAAGAGTAGTATAGATGCTTCAGGTGACATAGTGTCTCTACAGTTAATCTCCATAAGATAATTGCTTCCATCTAAACGCTTTACCACTGTATATAATCTATCACTCCTACATGCATTCTGCACCTCAAAACCCCTCATCATCATCAAGATAATCATCATCATCCCGTTAGTCGTCGAA
Source organism: Sorex araneus (assembly GCF_027595985.1). Classification (NCBI taxonomy): domain Eukaryota; kingdom Metazoa; phylum Chordata; class Mammalia; order Eulipotyphla; family Soricidae; genus Sorex; species Sorex araneus. The sequence goes on along the minus strand of NC_073306.1, from coordinate 31,345,347 downwards.
TTTCTTCAGCGGTTTAAGTAACGTCTCCATTCATCCTAGCCCTGAGATTTTAGAAGCCTATCTTTACTCGTCCTTTCCAATGGTGCCGCATTGGAGGCTCTTTCAGGGTCAGGGGAATGAGACCCATCATAGTTACTGATTTTGGCATAGGAATACATCATGGGGAGTTTGTGAGACTCTCCTATGAAGGCAGGAAACTCTTGGTAGCTAGCCAGGTTCTCACAGAGGGAGAACTAGGCTATAAGATGTCTTGCGACTGCCACGTAAACTTACACAAAAGCCCTCCTGTGCATATAATATATGTTATGTATCTGCCTAATATAGATATTATATAAGGGCTATTATATTTTGAAATTATATGTCCATACTGGCCATCTGAAAAATATATAGTAACAACTTTTGCAGTCATTAAGAAGTAGTTTAGTGGTAGAGCAATTGTCTTGCATGTCAAGACCTAGGTTTGGACTGCAAATACAATATAAATTAGAAAATAAACGAAGAAAAAATGTATTTAAGGTTCTATCGAAAACTCTGAGGTTACAGTGCAAAGGAAAATCCCAGGTTCAATCCAAAACAGAGATGTCCTGTGGAAATAGAAACAGTAAACAGCCCCGCCCTCCTGCCCCGCACCCCCACATAGCAGGATGTTGTAACCCCTTAAGTATCAGTACTTCTGGCCCTTCTTTGTCTCAAATCCTTATAAAATAAAGACTTTTAAAATGCTAAATCAATTTGATTTGCTAGAGCAAAGTCTACTGGACCATACTGGATGCTCAGAACGAACAGGGACAGCTGCGTGCAGAGCAAATGCACTACCCAAAGTTCTATCACTCTGGCCTTTATAATGGTCTCTGGTCTTTATAAACTGGGAAAAATGAGTCTTAGAAGACTTTTTGTGGAGGATGTGAGGAGAGATCATACAGTGTTTTGCAGGTGGCCTGGCCAGGTCCATTCTGGCACCCTGGATGGCCCCTGAGCCCTAGTAGGAGTAAGCCCTTTGCTCAGAAGCAGGAGTAAGTTCTGAGCATCTCCAGGTGCTACCCAAAACAAACAAAACTATGATGGAGGCGTGCAGCGTCCATCACCGTTGTAGAGTTGGGCCCACTTTGCGCTCAATAGTAGAGCATTTTGCGTGCTCGCACTCCTACCGTCACCGCTCCATCCCAGGGGTGCTCTGAGCCATGCAAAGGGACACAGGTGAGTGTGGGTCCTTCATTGACCTGGCTCCTGCACTGACAAAGATCTCCACCCAGTCTGTCCTGGGGGCAGCCCCGTCCACCCAGGTCTCTCAGGGCCCTGAGCCTCCTAGGACCCTGAGCCTCCTGTGGGGCAGGTGGGCTGAGGAGTGAGCTTGGTCTGGGCAGGTGACACTGGGTTTCCTCACCCTGGCTGCGCTCTGTCTACTGGCAGATCTGTTGTGGTTACGAGGGAGTGTCGAGGGGGACCATATCCATGGTGGGAACTTGCCTCCTCACTGAGGCAAGACGTAGTTTTTGAAACATGATTGTCTGGAATAATTTGACTGTGTTCAATTAAATTTTATTTACGCTCTGTGATTTACAAAGTTGTTCATAAAATAGTTGTTTCAGGCATTCATTGCTTCCGCACCAATCAGCTATCGCTCTGGGATCTCCAAGAGTTCACAGAGGCCTTAGTCAATCTTTACATGGAAAGGAATCTGCAGACTTGTGCTCTGATTCATGGTATGGATGGGTAGACGTGTTTTTCAAAGGGAACACTGGGTTTGAGGAGTGAGATGGATTTTCTCTAGATGTCTTTTCAGGGATTGGCACAATTGGGTGCTAGCAGGAACTCTGGCCTCAGTGGCAGGCCCGTGAGCTCCTAGACCAGGCAGAAGGGAAAGAAGGCCAGGTCTCCCAGACCTGACCATGTCCATGCAAAGCCACAGATCCTTCCCTGAACACATGCAGGAGGAAGGTAGAGATGTTTGAGGCACCAGAGATGCCTCAGAGGGGCTATGACTCTGCTTGTCCTGGGTCTGAGTACCTGTATCCACACGCCACTTCAGCCCATTTAGCACTCCTAACCCCACAGGAATATACAGAGGAGTGCCACATGGATTCACTAGTGAATACTTCCAAATCTTTGATGAGGACTTCCAATCCTTTTAAAGGTTTTCCAGGAAACTGAAGAATCGGAAACACTTCCAAACAGCTTCTATGAAGCAAATTCACCCGGAAACCAAAAGCAGACAGAGACACCACACAGAAAGAGTATTTAAGTCAGATATATCTGATGAACACAGATGCAAAGATCCTCAACAGAATTCTTGCAAACAGAATCCAAGGACTCATAAAAAAGATCATACACCATGACCAAGTAGGACTCATCCCGGGGATTCAAGGATGGATTTACCATCGCAAGTCAATCAACATAAACCATGATATCAATAAAAGATAAACACCATATGACCACATCACTAGATTAGAGAAAGCACTTAACTAGATCCAGCGCCCGTTTATGATGAAAACTCTCAGAAAAATGGGCATTAAAGGAATATTCCTCAATAGAGTCAAAGCCATCTCCCACAAGTGCATGGCAAGCATTGCTCTCAATCGGGAGAACCTAACAACTATCCTCTTAGATCAGAGAAAAGACAAGGTTTCTGCCCTCCAAACTCCTATCCAATATCACTTGTATCACTTGCATCACTTTTCATCCCGTTGAACTTCATTTGCTCAAGCGGGTGCCAGGAACGTCTCCATTTGTCCCTGTCGCGTGCTAGTGCAGCCTAATGATATCTGCTCGCTCCAGGAACAGGAAGAGTCTCAGACCGTTCATTCAGGGATTTTACAAGAAATCTGACCATCTAGTTGGTGGGCGGCCATGCGGTCTTCTGATGTTCCGTAGAATCCAGTCGGTAACAGCTCTAGTCCAGCGGTTGTCTCTGAATCTCATTACATGACTGGCCCATCTGATTTTTGATGCCTTGGCAAACGAGACAGCGTCCTGATTCTTGACAGTCGATGGAAGTCAGAACTCCGGATTCCTTCTCTCACTTGAGTGAGATGGGATATTCCTACATAGCTCTTTAGATTCGTCTCTGGGATACTATTCAATATAGTACTGGAAATTCTGACCATAGCAGTTAGGCAAGAAAAAGATATCGAGTGTATACAGATAGAAAAGGAAGAGGACTAGCATCACTATTTGTGACCCGAAAGCCGGGGTATATCATTTGGGGGCTCGTCTCAGATCTCGGATGAACATACACAGACCTTAAAACAGTATGGAGGTCCTAAAAGAAAACAAAAATCCGCGGTCACTCAGGGGTGGTCTCTTTGAGACCGAAAGGCCTGAGTGAAGGAAATCAGGAGTAGTTTCATTGAGACTGCGAGGCCTGAGTTTCAGGGGCAGTCTCCTTGAGACTGAAGGGCCTGAGTAAGAGGAGGGATTTGATGACCGTCAGACATTTTACATGGCCTCTGACTCCTCCAGTTGCATTGGAAGGTCAACACAAGCTGAGTGTGAAGGGAGACGTGCCTGACACTTTGGGACTGCAAGATCTACTTGGACTCCATTTGGTAGCTTCTCAGGGGATTTAGATCAGGAAAGGCTTTTGTGTACACAACCGACATTTTTCACTGCTTGATTTTTCACTGTTGGTCATTTCCGTGTCAGATAATGTGGACGTCTGGTGTACTGTGTCATCGTGTGACTCTGCTCTTGACTCCCCTTGTGCTTTCATTATGGGTCAGACTCAGCATACCCCATTTCCCTTGTGATTGATCATTTCAGCAATGAAAAGCACAAGGGCCATGATCTCTCGATACAGGAGAAGATAGGTAAAACAGTGCAGAGATTAGAATAGGAAATGTTTTCTTATGCTGCTGTTAAAGCAAGGTAGAATTGACATCTGCACCTGTATGTTCATTGCAACACTATTAACAATTGCCAGCATCTGGAAGCCACCCGAGTACCTGAGAACAGAGGACAGGTTAAAGAAGTTTTGGTACATCTACACCATGGAATACTATGAAGCTGTTAGGAAAGATAAAGTTATGAAATTTTCTTATAAATGGATGGTCATGGAGAGTAGCATGCTAAGTGAAATGAGTCAGAAGGAGAGGGACAGACATAGAATGACTGAACTCACTTGTGGAATATAAAAAAAAAACCTATTTTGAGGCTGACACCCAAACAGTAGACACAATGTTGCTTCAAAGGTGGAAGCCTGTCTCAAGAGAAAGAGAAGAAGGCAGCAGAAATAAAGAAGGGATCACCATGTCAATGATGCTTGGAGGAATATTTCGTGAAAGGAGATGTGTGCCGAAAGTAAAGGACCAAACGAGATACCTTTTCAGTTTCTGAATTGGACAGTTCCGTCTCAGCAGGGTCCCATGAGATACCTTTGAGAACTGGAGTGGAAGCACCACCGTAGGGCGTTTTCTTTGCACGATTTAAATCCGGGGTCAATTCCTCCATCCCTCTCGAAGACCCCAGAAAGCTAGGAGCGTATCTCGCCCACACAGGAGAGCCTGACAAGCTACCTGTGGCATATTCGATATGCCAAATACAGTAACAACAAGTATCAAGATGGAGACGTTACGGGGGCCGCTCAGGCAAATCAAAGAAGAATGGGACGATAGTGCCAAAGTGCTACAAGTTTTTTTTTTTTTATGCCAGGGGACCAAACCCTTCGATGCTCCTTGCTTACTCCCGACTCTGCACTCCGGATTCAATCCTCGTGGTGTACGAATGACCTTACTATATGCTGGGATCAAATTTAGAAGGCTGCGAGCAAGACAAATGCTCTACCCACTTTTCTATCAATTTGTCCCTGATAAAAGACCAAAATGGTCTGTATAAGCTGGGCAAACAGAAGTTTAGAGAAAAGATGTTTAGTGGAGGGGGTCAGGAAAGATTCTACAATGTTTTGCTGGTGGCTTGGACGGGTCATATCCGGCACCCTGGATGACTATTAGCCCTAGCTGGAGTGATCACATCGCTCAGAGACAGTTTTAAGTTCTGAGCACCTCAAGTTATGATGCAAAACAAACAAAGATGTAATGAAGTCACGTAGGGTCCATCGCTACTCGAGATGTGAGACTATGTTGCACTCAGGAGAAATCGAGCGTATTTCCTGCTCTATCTCCTCTCTGCACCCCTCCATACACAGCTGCTCTCACCCCTACAGAGGGACCAGGTGTGTCTGGGTACTTCACTGGCCTGCTTCCTGCACTGACAAAGATCCCCACCCTGTGTGGCCTGAGGGCAGCCCCGCCCCCCCAGGTCTCTAACGGGGCGGAGCCTCCTGAGGACCCTGAGCCCCCATGGTGAGGCATGGGTTTTGAGGGTTTTGGCTGAACTGGGGCACGTGACACTTGGATTCCAGGCCCTGGCACTGCTCTGGACTGCAAGCACGCTTCTCCTATGGTGGGAATATTCCCCCTCTCCTGGGCAAAGTGTCCTAATGATTGAAAATTGATTATCTTGAATAATTTTACTATTTAATTTAAATGTTATTTTAACACTGGGACTGATGGAGTGGTTTATAATACACTTGTTTCAGGCATTCATTCTCCTGCACCGATCGCCTGCAGCTCCGGGACTCCAAGATCATAGAGGCCTGAGTCAATGTTTAAAGAAAAAGAATTTCTGCAGATTTGTGCTCCGTTTCAGAATGGAGGTGGGTGTACAGTATTTTTCAAAGGGACCACTAGATTTAAGGAGTGAAGATTTTCCAAAATTTTTTTATTGGAATTGGCTCAATTGGGCACCTGAAGGAACTCCCATTTAGCCCTCAGAGGGCAGGGCTATAAGCTCCCAGATCAGGCAGAGGGAGGGTTGCCCAAATCCTCCAGACCTCACCAGGTCCTTGCAAAGGTCAACTATTTCGTGCACACTGGCAGGAGCAAGATAGAGAGGACTGAGGCACAGGAGAAAACTGGGGGCTATGCCTCTGTCTCGGCCTGGATATGAGTACCTGCCCCCACTGACACCCTAAGCCCCTATAGAACTCATAAAGACACAGACATAAACAGAGGAGAGCCAAGGCAAGATAATGGGCAGGTAGCCCATGGCGCTGGCATTTGACCAGACCACGGTGACCTCAACAGTCATAGTCACGACAGGAGACAACTCATCCTCAAAATTTGTTTATTTCATCAGAGAGCATTAAACAGTGGAGGGCACGTTGTGTCCTCTTACTTTTAACCAGAGAATAAGAAGATACAAAAAAACATGTGTACAGATATAAAAATAAATGATATCAAGAAAAGGGTCTACAAGCGAGATAGTCCAGCAGGGAAGGCAACTGGCTTGCACATGGAAAAGCACAGTCGATCCCGCAAAGGAATACGAGGACCTGAGCACCGCCAATAGAGCACGGAACTAGGGCTAAGCAAATGCAAGGCAGCGCGGCAAAAACAGGCCCAACCTAAAGTAGACCTTTAAAAATGACTTGAAATCCTTTACAAATACATTGAATTTCAGTTTCACATGCAAAAAAGTCAATGTACAGTTCATGATTCGGTGTCCATCGATGTCATATAAGTATCTCATAAAAATATTCATGAAAACGTCAACTCTTTAAAATAAAAGTGGTACAGTAGATCAGAGTTCTGGCTCAGAGGGTGGAGTGCCATGCTCTGCAACAGGAATCCGACACTCAGTCTCCAGGACCTCACAGTCTCCTGAGCACCTCAGGGTGTGGCACAGTTGCCAAAAACAGTAACAAGAGAAATAAAATGTCATAATATCATCTTCAATATATAGAGCTTATTGTGAATTGCCAAGAAAAGTCTTCACTGGGAGACGAGGCTGTTGAGTGTATCGTTCATGGACAAGCATTATCTGTGCACTCTTGCATGCTGCTTTAAATGATCAGCTCGGGCAAAGTCCATGGGACACTGAGGACAGCGGAAGGGACGCTCTCCAGTGTGCGTCTTCTTGTGTCTTCTGAGTTCATCGGAGCGGGGGAATTTCCACGGACACCCTTTCACGTCGCACACATAGGGCTTGTCTCCTGGAAGAGAGAGATGTGTCACTTGTTATGCATCAGGCATGAATGCATGGAGCAGAAAATGGTGTGAGCATGGGTAGGGGGAGCAGCTGAGCAGACTGGAAGATGTGTAGGAGAGAGGAAGAGAAAGACTGCATGAGCTGGAGAAAGAGGAAAACTGGAAGAGGATAAGGGACATCCAGAGCACTCAGAGAGTCAGAGCAGGGAGAAAATTGTGGTGAAGGGGTATCTGTGCCCGAGAGACAAGATCAAGATGAGCCCCAAAGGGCAAACCAATCTCTCCATGTCCCAACCGCCCAGAGTCAACTCCACAGAGACCAGCCAGCTGGACTCTGGCCATAATTAGGCTCCCCCTAGGACCGTGGGCACTTCCTCTCTCATCTCGCAACCTTTTCTAGGCCACCAGAGAAACTTAGCATGAAGGGAGGAGCAACAATCTGAACTGAGTGTCAGTTGTTCCTACTCACCAGTGTGGACTCGTTCATGGATTCGCAGGTGGGAAGCTTTGTTGTACTCCTTCCCGCAGCCCTGGAAAGGGCACACATAGCGCTTCAGACCATCCGCGTTTATGATGTACTCTCTCCTCTGGCGCTTCTTTGGCCGCTCTGATTCCAGGGATGGTCCTTGCGCCAGAGGGGCACTTGCATACAGGAATCTTGATTGTGGCAGTGGCGATCCCTGTGGCACCATCTGGATGCTAGAGAGGCTCTGGGTGTCACTCTGAGACACAGGCTGACTGCCAGTGGAGGTCTGGTCACTGATGAAAGTCATTGTCGGGAGCCCTGTCACAGGGATCATCGGCACTCCAGAATGGGGCATCTGGTTCCCATTCATGGTGTGGACCCCGCTGAATGGCACCTGATTCACCCTTAATATTTGGGCACCAGTGAAAGGCAACTGGTTCCCGCAGTAGGACTGGTTCGTGTTCATGGACACTGGAGTCCCAAATACAGTTTGCTGTCCAGTGAGAGACATCTGGCTCCCAGTTGGTGTCTGGTATCCACTGGAAAGTATCTGATTTCCCCATAGCGTTTGGACACCGACCATGGGCATCTGGATTCCATTTATAATCTGGGTACCAGTGTATGGTATGTTGTACACACACGGGGTCTGCTCACTCCCCTGTTTCTGGGTGGCACACTCTTGTAGGGTCTGGTCCCCATGGAAGGTCTTCAGCATGTCTGTGTCAGAAGTCATGTGGGCGGCAACTGTGGGATTGCTCTGAGCAGAGCAGCTCATGTTCTGCTCCCGAGAAGTCGTCTCCATCAGCTCCTCGAGGAGCTGGTCCAGCGCAGTGTCCTTGTCTTCAGTTGGCACCTTTGGACTGCCTTGGCCCTGCAGAGTCAGAGACTGAGAGAACTGGGTCCCTTCAGCGACTGTATCCGGATGATTAGCCTGGTTCTGACATGGCTCATTTGGGCTGCCCTGAGCCTGGAGTGTGACAGGCTTGGGGATCTGCAGCTCCCTAAGGAGCTGATCGAGAATGTCCTGCCCGTCAAGGGCCTCTTGTGTTCTTGATGGGCCCTGGGGAGTCAGAGGACCACAGAGCTCAGGATCAGGAACAGCTGGATCTCCTGCCTCACAGGTCTGGAGAACCTCTGCATGATTCTCACGAAAGATGTCAGCGGTCATCTTTTGGCTCTTGTCTTTCATACTAGAATCCTAAACAACAACAGCAAAAAGAACAAAATCAGTCACGTGCTCAGCTCAATCCAATTCTGCATTTCTCCCCTCAATCCTGATCATGGTCTCCTAGCCCACCTCCCCATCTATCTTGCTTGACAACCCATACTTTTCTTTCTAATTTCCTCAGATCATTTATTGACTCCACTCTGTGTGCCCCCACATGTGGCCAGACTGACCGCACTGAAATGGAACTTTTGCTGTGTCAAGGCAGTCTACCAGTGCAGTGGGAAGACTGTACCAACCCTGGCTTTGAACAGTATGGGTGGAGATCCATAGGGATCACATCACTCAAAATCGAATCTTTAGAGGGGCCAGTAAGATGGTCCAGTGGGCAGGAAACATGCTCTGCACGGGGCCACACTGAAATTAATCCTGGCACTCTCTATGGTCCCCAGAGCAGTACAGTAGGAATGTCAGAGCACAAGAAAAACTAAGATCAGAGTCTTTCTGGGATTGCCACAGAGTGTTAGAAAAATACAAATGGAACACACTTTTTCCAATATCCAATTGGGAAATTATTCGGTTCCTTACCTGTGGGATGAACTGGTCCACTCTAGAAGAGATTTGCCTCACGTTTTCATTCTGGTGAGCAGGGGGAGCCATCTGGCTCCCACACTGTGCCTGGTCCCCAGAGTAGCATGTCATGTTCCCCCAAGGGGATTGGGCACCAGCGATGGGCATCTGGGTCCCACTGCCCGAACGGAAAGGTCTTTGGATCCCATGCAGTGTCTGAACTTCTGAGAAGGACATCTGGATCCCATAGATTCCAGGGGCACCAGAGTGGGGCGATTTGATCTGTCTAGCGGTCTGCTCACCTCCAAAAATCTCCGTAGAGTTGCCAGGCAGGGTCTGGTCCCCACTGAAGGTCTTCAGCACGTCTGTGTCAGGTGGCATTTGGGAGGCAGCGGTGGGATTGCTCAGAGCAGAGCAGCTCCTGTTCTTCTCCCAGTATGGCATGTCCATCAGTTCCTCAAGGAGCTGGTCCAGTTCACTGTCCTTGTCCTCAATTGGCCCCTCAAGGGTGAGTGAAACACAGGTTGGGGGCACGTGGAGGAGCGGATCCAGAGCGCTGACCTGGTTCTGGGTCGGCCTCTGTGGGCCGGCCTGTGCCTGGGAATCGGGAGGCCCAGGCGTCTGCAGCTCCTCAAGGAGCTGATCGAGGAAGCTGTCCTGACCCTCAGGGGCCTTAGGGCTGGCTGGACTCCGGGGAGCCAGGGCAGCACAGAGCTGGTGCTGAGGCACCGCTGGATCGTCCACCTCATAGGTCTCGAGAAACTCCTCAAGACTCTCAAAGAGACCATGGAAGATGTCTGGGGTCCTCTCTTGGCTGTTGTCCTCCATGGTTGAATACTGAAAATAAAGAGAACAATCAGAGATCCGCAGTGTCCAATTTAACCCCCCACTCATTCCCTCCCCCTCTTCTCTATGGATGCTTTCCTAGCCTGATCGCTTACTTTTTTCTTGACACCCCACCGTTTTCTCTTCACACCCTTCCCGGATTCTGCACTGAATCCATCCCGTGTGCGCTCCAATCTGCTCAGAGTGATACTTCTGAAACATTTCCCCTCCTGTTCTATGGCGTCCCAGCAGTGTACAGCGCAGTCTGGACCCTGACCTCTGACAATGTGTGTGGAAATTCAAGGAGGGGGTGAGTGCTTGCCACCTAACTTAAATGCAAATGGTCACTAGGATCAGACAGTGAAGCAGGCAGGGCACTCACTTCAGAGAGGAAACCCTGGGTTTGATATCCTGCATCAACTTGGATTCTGTCCCTGGATAAGGTCTATCCAGTACTGGAACTAAATTACCCATCCTGACCATCAAAGAAAACAGAGAGAGAGAGAGAGAGAGAGAGAGAGAGAGGAGAGAGAGAGAAACTGAAAGTAACTACTTTTCCTGACATCTGAGACTTTGCTCAGTGGTAGAGCAATTTTCTTGCATTTTAGGACCCCAGTTTGGATGACAATCAATCAATCAATCTATCAATCTGGTTGATATAGGGGTATCAGGTACCTGGTAAAACTCTGAGACTAGTGGACAGACGGGAGTTCCGGTTCAATTCGGAACAGAGAAGCCCTGTGGACACTTAGAGACAGTAAACAGCCCCACCCTACACACAACGCCCCTCCCACATATCAGGCTGTTGGAGCCCCCTCAATACCAATAGTCTTCGCCCATCTTTTTCACAGATACTTGTATTTTTAAGTGTATATATATATTTTAGAGAAAACTTAGAAAATGCTAAGTCAATTTGATTTGCCCGAGCAAAGTCTAGTTATTGGCCCTTAGTGAGACCAAGGGTGCTGGGATCAAACTAGGACCCCGGCAAGCAAGTCTGTCCACAACCTGCGAGTCACGTGCAATCTCTAATTCAACTTAGGGGCAGAGAGAGAATAGCTCCCCACTCCTCAGATGATAGATTTCTCGTCACATTTGGGCAACTGGCAGAGTTTCCCATTTTCGAGGAGCCATGGTTAAGCATCTCCTAGGATCTTCGTGATCCTGGGAACATGCTAGCAAGTAAGTTTCATTTCTCCTCCTTATTTCTAGCTTTCTTCCATACTGAACTGAAACCCAGGATCATACCCAGCACTGTGGGGACATTAAACCTGACAACTATGACATTCAGGGCATGCTCAATCCCTTGCAGAATTCCCAGCCTCCCTCAGCCTCATTTTCCTCTCACACACCTCCCAGTCCTCATACCTCCCAGTTACTAGTTCTCAGTCCTACCTTTTCCACCGAGTTTGCTAGTTCCTGAGGGCTAGAGTATTCTGGGGAGATGTGGACCAGCTATCCAACTTTCAGGTCCACGGAGAGATTCCAGGAACCAACCGGTTAGCCAGAACCCTTACCCCTACATCCCCACTGCAGGCTGAAGCAAAGTGACCAAGCACGGGGTGAGCACTTGGGAGACGCTCAGTCTATACAACCCAGATCTGGCCACCCCTCTGGTATGCCTTAATTCCCTCCTCTTAGAGCAGGGAACCCCCCTATGCGAGAGACCTCCACCATATAATTTCCCGCCTCAGGATCTAGCACACCCTACCCCGAGATTCAAGTTGCAGACTCACCTTGTCAGCCGAGGCAGCGAGGGCACCGAGCAGCGAGGCCTTCAGTGGACGCGTCTGCACTGAGAGTGGGCCGTGCTTGGCTGGCCTTTAATAGCCCCCTGGTCTCGCGGGACGTACGGGACTCCAAACTGGCACTTTTTGGTTGCCCACGCATCTTGGGGGCGTGTCTTGGGACCCCTGGCTGGTGAGTTCTTGGCCCACCGGGTCAAACAGAGACTTCAATAGGCAGAAGTACATTTTTCTTCATACTAACGGTACTCATGAACCCAAAGGCGCAGGGCAGCTGTCCTCAGAGGGTCGCACATTTCCATCGCAGCTGGGTACCTTGAGATAGCTTTGATGAAGTCTATTCTTTTCTTTTTGCCAGGGGATCTAATCCGGCGGGGCTCGTGGTTTATTCCTAGTTTTGCACACAGAAATCACTCCTGGCGGTTTACGAATGACCGGACTGGATGCTGGGAATTATTGGGACAGCTGTGAACAAGGCAAATTTATACCCTCTGTTTCATCACTTCGGTCCTTATTGATAAAGGCCTAACATCTTTATCATCTAGGCAAATAGAGGTTTAGAGAGAAGACATTTCGTGGAGGGGGTTAGGAGTGATACTACGGTATCTTGCAGGTGACATGGCCATGACCTATCTGGCGCCAGAATGGCCCCTGAGCACTAGGAGGAGTAATATCTTCGCTCAGACGCAGAAATAATTTACTGAGCAACCCCAGGTGGGACTCAAAAGGAACAAAAATGAGATGGAGTCATGCAGAGTCCATTGCTGTTGTAGACTTGGGTCCACTTTGCTCTCAAGTGCAAGCACATCTAACCGGCTCTCTCTCCTGCCCGCACCCCTCCATCCCAGAGCTGCTCTCACTCCTTCAGAGGGACACAGTTCAGTCTGTTCCCTTCATTGGCTTGGCTCTGGCGCTGAGGAAGAGCCCCACCCTGTCTGGCTGAGGGCAGCCCCGCCCTTCCCGTCTCGAAGAGGTTGGGGCCTCTTGGAGACCCTCAGCCTCCTCTGAGGCACAGGTGTCTGTGGAGTTGGGATCGTCTGAGGCAAGTGACACCGGGCTTCCAGACCTTTGCCTTGCTCTGGACTGGGGGCAGGGTTATGAGGGTTTGGCATCTCCCGTGGTCGGAATGTGCCCCTTCACCTGGACACCGTAACACTCTAGCACTGTCCTCTCATTGTTCATCGATTTGCTCAGGCCAGCGCCAGTAAGGTATCCGTTGTGAGATTTGTTGAAATTGGTTTTGGCATATCGAATACGCCACGGGTAGCTTGCCAGGCTCTGCCATGTGGGCAGGAAACTCTCGTAGCTTTCCAGTCTTGCCGAGAGGGAAGGAGAAATCAACCCGGGTCGGCCACCTGCAAGGCAAATGCCCTATCCACTGTACTCGTGGCATATTCGACATGCCAAAAACAGTAACAACATGTCTCACTTTGAGATGTTACTCGGGCCCACTCTAGCAAGTCCACGAACAACGGGATGACAGAGCAAGAGTGGACCTTTCACCTGGGAAAACTCTCAATTATGTAACATGATATTTTGGAGTGATATTTCAATTTCTGTTTAAACTTTATTTAAACTCTGGATTTGGTCAAAGCTGTTTATAATAGGCTTCTTTCAGGCATTCATTGTTTTTGCACCAATCAGCTGTAGCTCAGAGCGTCCAAGTTCAGGAGGCCTGAGTCCATCTTACAGAGGAAGGAATCTGTGAGGATTTCTGCTGTTTTTCAGACAGTGGGTAAGTGGGAAGTATTTCTGAAAGGGACCACTGGATGTGAGTGGTAGGGTGGATTTTCTCCAGACATGTTTTTGAGGATTGGCACTGCAAGCCACCAGCAGGAACTCCCACTTAGCCCTCGGTGAGCAGAGCTATGAGCTTCCAGACAGGCAGCAGAGAGGGGGGCCCAGGTCCTCCGGATCTCACCATGTCCATGCAAGGCCACAGGTCCTTCTTGCTCACATGCAGGATGAAGGTAGAGAGGACTGAAACACCGGTACTTGCTCAGTGGGGTTATGACTCACCCTTGGCCTGGGTCTGAGTTCCTGATCCACAGTCCACCCAAGCCCCTTTTGCACTCCTAATCCCACTGCAATAAGCAGAGGAGGGCCAACAACAAGACAATGAGCAGGTTGCCCATGGCTCCTGGTATTTGACCAGACCACAGTAACCTGAACACTGGTAGTCACAACCGGAGACAACTATTTCTCCAAATTAGTTTATTTCATCGAAGAGCATTTCACAGTGAAGTGCACCATGTGTCCTCTTGCTCTGAAACCAAAGATCAAGAGATACAAAATCACTGCGAGTATGGATATAAAAATATGCAGATGAAAAAGAATCTATGAAGAAAATAAACACTTTTTCTTTTTTTTCTTTCTTTTTTTTTAAAGACTGTCTTGTTTAATTATTAAGGTATTACTTTAGGCAGTAGTGATAGAAAGGAACAGAATGAGGATTAAATGAATGGTGATGAAGTTACATGGAACAGCATACAAAACACGAAGGGAGCAATGGGTTATAGTAGAATGGCCTTCTTTTTTTCACATTTATTTTTTTTTTATCTTTTTTTACATTAATTTTTTTATTAGTTTATTTTTAATTAGAGAGTCATCCTGAGGGTACAGTTACAGATCCATACATCTTTGTTCTCATGTTTCCCCCATACAAAGTTCGATAACCCATCCCTTCATCAGTGCCCATTCTCCACCACCAGTAAACCCAACATCCTTCCCCCCGTCCCCAGTCCCGTCTCCCCCCACCCCACCCTGCCACTATGGCAGGGTATTCCCTTTTGTTCTCTCTCTCTGATTAGCTGTTGTGGTTTGCAATAAAGGTGTTGGGTGGCCATTGTGTTCAGTCTCTAGTCTGTATTCGGCCCACATCACCCTTCCCCCACATGACCTCCAACCATATTTCACTTGGTGGTCCCTTCCCTGAGTTACCCAGAATGAGAGACCAGCCTCCAAGCCATGGAGACAACCTCCTGGTACTTTTTTCTACTATTCTTGGGCGTTAGTCTTATAGTCTATTATTCTATATTCCACAGATGAGTGCAATCTTTCTATGTCTGTCTCTCTCTTTCTGACTCATTTCACTTAGCATGATACTTTCCATGTTGATCCACTTATATGCAAACGTCATGACCTCATTTTTTCTAACAGCTGCATAGTATTCCATTGTATAGATGGACCAGAGTTTCTTCAACCAGTCATCTGTTCTAGGGCACTCGGGTTTTTTCCAGATTCTGGCTATTTTAAACAGTGCTGCGGTGAACATATAAGTGCATATGTCACTTCGACTATACTTTTTTGGCTTTTCTGGGATATATTCCCAGCAGTGGTATTGCTGGGTCAAATGGGAGCTCAACCTCTAGTTTTTTGAGAATCGTCCATACTGTTTTCCAAAAGGGCTGAACTAGCCGGCATTCCCACCAGCAGTATAGAAGGGTCCCTTTCTCCCCACATCCTCTCCAACAGCGGTTGCTTTTGTTCTTTTGGATGTGTGCCAGTCTCTGTGGTGTGAGGTGGTATCTCATGGTTGTTTTGATCTGCATCTCTCTGACGATTAGTGATGTAGAACATTTTTTCATGTGCCTTTTGGCCATTCGTATCTCTTCCTTGGTAAAGTTTCTGTTCATTTCTTCGCCCCATTTTTTGATGGGGTTGGATGTTTTCTTCTTGTAGAGTTCAACCAGTGCTTTAAATACCATTGATATTAACCCCTTATCTTATGGGTATTGTGTGAATATCCTTTCCCATTCTGTAGATAGTCTTTGTATTCTGGTCACTGTATCTTTTGCGGTGCAGAAGCTTTTTAGTTTAATATAGCCCCATTTGTTGATCTCTGTTTTTACTAGATTGTTTAGTTCCGTGTCATCTTTGAAGATACCTTTACCTTCAATATCGTAGAGGGTTTTGCCAACCTTATCTTCAATGTACCTTATGGTTTGTGGTCTGATGTTGAGGTGTTTAATCCATTTTGATCTGACTTTTCTGCATGGTGTCAGGTCGAGTTCCAAGCCCATTTTTTTGCACGTGGTTGTCCAGTTGTGCCAGCACCATTTGTTAAAGAGGCTTTCCTTGCTCCACTTCACATCTCTTTCTCCTTTATCAAAGATTAGATGATCATACATTTGAGGTTGTGTGTGGGGATATTCCACCCTGTTCCATTGGTCTGCAGCTCTGCCTTTGTTCCAGTACCATGCTGTTTTAATTGTTACCGCTTTGTAGTAGAGTTTAAGGTTGGGGAGGGTGATGCCTCCCATCATCTTTTCCCAAGAATTGTTTTAGCTAGCCGTGGGCGTTTATTGTTCCATATAAATTTCAGGATTGTTTGCTCTGCTTCTTTGAAGAATTCCATGGGTATCCCTATAGGGATCGCGTTAAATCTGTGTAATGCTTTTGGGAGTATTGCCATTTTGACAATGGAAAATAAACACTTTTTCAATTCACGGTTGGTGCGTAAGTACATCGGGGACTGCAATTGCCTTGCACTCGTTTGACCAGGTTTGATTCCCAGCATCCTATGTGGCTCCGTGAGCACTCCCAGGAGTAATTACAGAGTGCAAAGACAGGAGTAACTAACCCCTGTGCATTCCCGGGTGCGACACAAAAAGTAAAGTGAAAAGAAATTCGTAAAAAATAAATAAAATGTAACCTTCATTGTTTAATATGTAAAAGTAGCAAGAGAAAGAGAAAAGCGGTATAGCTGTTTCGGGTGACTGAGTGTCTCAAGAGTCAATCTCCATAAGAGAATTGCCCTGTGGAAACAGAGACAGTAAACAGCCCCGCCCTACTATCCCCGCCCCTCCCACATACCAAGCCATTGTAGCCCCCTCAATTCAGTACATCTGGCCCTTCCTTGTCTCAAATCCTTATATAATAAAGACTTAGGAAATGCTCAATCAATTTGATTTGTTAGGGCAAAGTCTACTGGGCCAGACTGGATTCTCAAATCAAATAGTGAGAGCTGTGTGAAAAGCAAAATTCACTGTCCACTGTTCTATCACTCTGGCCCTGATAGTAGTCACTGGTTTTTATAAACTGGGCAAAATGAGGCTTAGAGAGAAGACGTTGTGTGGAGGGGGTCAGGAGAGATACTACAGTTTTTTGCAGGTGGTCTGGTCAGGTCCATTCTGGCGCCCTGGATGGCCCCAGAGCCCTAGTAGCTGTGATTCCTTTGCTGAGAAGCAAGAGCACATTCTAAGCATCTCCAGGTGGCACCCAACACAAACAAAAATGTGATGGAGTCATGCAGCGTCCATCGCTGTTGTAGACTTGGGCTCACTTTGCACTCAAGAGGAAGAGGATTTTCCGTGCTCGCTCTCCCGCCCGCAGTACTGCATCCCAGAGCTGCTCTGAGCCATGCAGAGGGGGGGGTACATGTCGTTCATTGTCTTGGATCTTGCACTGAAAAAGATGCCCACCATGTCTGGCCTCGAGGCAGCCCGGCTCACCAAGATCCCCAAGGAGGTGGAGCCTCCTGGAGGCCCTGAGCCTCCTGTGGTCCAGGAGGGATGAGGAGTGAGGCTGGCCTGCGCAGGTGGCACGGGGTTTCCTGACCCTGACCCTGCTCTGGGTGCTGCAGGCCTGTGCTTATGGGGGCGGTGTCCAGGGGGGACATGTCCTGTGGTGGGTGGGACCTTGCCCCCACACAGGGGCAAGAAGTAATTATTGAACCATGACTGTCTAAAATAATTTGACTGTTTTAAATTAAAATTTATTTACACATTGTGATTTACAAAGTTGTTCATAAAACAGTCATTTCATGCATTCATTATTTCCGCACCAATCAGCTATAGCTCCGGGGTTTCCACGAATCATAGGGGCCTTTTATCAATCTTTACGCGGAAAGGAATGTGCAGATTTGGGCTCTGTTCCACCGTGTGGTTGGGTAGGAAGCATTTTTCAATGGGACCACTAGGTTTGTGGAGTGTGGTGGACTTTCTATAGACATTTTTTCAGGGACTGGGACAATTAGGCGCTAGCAGGAACTCTAAGACTCAGTGGGCCGGGTTGTGCTCCTAGAATAGGCAGAAGGGAAAGAATCCCAGGTTTCCAGACCTAACCATGTCCATGCAAAGACCACAGTCCGTTCCCTGCACACATGCTGGAGAAAGGTAGAGATGACTGAGGAACCGGAGACGGCTCAGTGGGGCTCTCATTCTGCTTTGTCCTGGGTCTGACTACCTGTGTCCACAGACCACGCGAGACCTTTTAGCACTCATAACCCCACAGAAATATACAATTATTGCCATTTGGATTCATTAGTGAATTTCTTCAATCTTCAAAGAGGACTTACAATCTTTTTAAAGATTTTTCTGGAAATCGAAGAATCAGTAACACTTCCAAACAGCTTCTATGAAGCAAATATCACCCTGATACCAAAAGCACACAGAGACACCACAGAGAAAGAGAATTAAAGGCAGATAATCCTGA
Organism: Sorex araneus; assembly: GCF_027595985.1. Classification (NCBI taxonomy): domain Eukaryota; kingdom Metazoa; phylum Chordata; class Mammalia; order Eulipotyphla; family Soricidae; genus Sorex; species Sorex araneus. Next base: position 31,327,158 of record NC_073306.1, on the reverse strand, counting down.
TGAACACAGATGTAAACATCATCAACAAAATCCGACCAAACAGAATCCAACGATTCAGAAAAAGATCATACACTATGACCAAGTAGGAGTCTTTCCGGGGATTCAAGGATGGATTGACATTCACATATCAATCAACATAATCCATCATATCAATGAAAGGAAAAGATAAAACCATATGCCCATAACAATAGATGCAGAGAAAGTATTTGACAAGATCCAGCCCCCATTTAGGATGAAAACTCTCAGCAAAATAGGCATTGAAGGAACATTCCTCAATAGGGTCAAAGCCATCTCCCACAAATCCATGGCAAGCATCGTTCTCAGTGGGGAGAACCTAACAGCCTACCCTCTTCCATCAGGGTCAAGACAAGGTTGCCTACCCTCCCCAGTCCTATTCAATATAATACTGGAAATTCTGGCCATAGCAGTTAGCCAAGTAAATGGTATCAAGTGTATAACGATAGAAAGGAAAGAGGTCTAGGCATCACAATTTTTGACCCGTAAAACGGGAAACACGGGTTTTGGGGGCTCGTCTGAGGTCTCAGTTAAACTTACACAAACCTTAAGAGGAGTACAGAGGTTTTCTAAAAGTAAATAAAAATACGACGTCACTCAGGGGCGGTCTCCTTAAGACCCAGAACCCTGTGTGAATGAACTCAGTAGTAGTCTCAGAGACTGAGAGACCTGAGGCTCAGGGTTGTCAGCTTAAGATTGAGGGGCCTGAGTTAAAGGGGGTTCTGAGGATGATCAGACATTTTACAAGGGTTCTGAGTCCACCAGTTCCACTGGAGAGTCAACAAGAGTGAGTGTGACCCAAGACTAGTAGAAATAAGTAACAGGAGGCTGACTCCTTGGCTTGGAGTCTGGCCTCACATTCTGGGGAGAGGGCAACTCAGAGAAGGGTTCACCAAGTATAATGCGGTAGGAGGCCATGCGGGGGGGAAGGGTGAGGCGGGCTGAATGTAGACTAGAGACTGAACACAGTGGCCACTCAACACCTTTATTGCGAACCACAACACCTAATTAGAGAGAGAGAACAAAAGGGAATACCCTGCCACAGTGGCGGGGTGGGGTATGGGGAGATGGGATTGGGGAGGATAGGAGGGATGCTGGGTTTACTGGTGTTGGAGAATGGGCACTGGTGAAGTGATGGGTTCTCGAACTTTGTATGAGGGAAACAAGGGCACAAAGATGAGTAACTCTGTAACTGTACCCTCCCAGTGATTCACTAATTAAAAATAAATAAAGAAAAAAAAGAAGTGAGTGTGAAGGGAGACATCCCTGACACGCTGGGACTGCAAGCTCTACTTGGACTCCGTTCAGTAGGTTCTCAGGGCAGTCATATCTGGAGAAGTTTTTGTGTAAAGGACTGGCATTTTTCACGGTTTGTCTGTTGGTCATTTTTCTGTCGGATTTTATGGACATCTGGGGTAATGTGTCTTATTGTGACTCTGTTTTTGACTCCACTTGTACTTGATTTCATTATGGGTCAGACTCAGTCTACCCCACTTGACATTGTGCTTGACCATTTCATCCATTTCAAGTCAAGGAGAGCGACCTCTCGGGAGAGGTGAAGAACGATAATGCAGTGCAGAGATGAAAATAGGAATTACTTTCTCATGCTGCTATTGAAAAATTTGGTGAGTACCGGGCGGTTAAAAGTGCCAGTCTCTAGGAGGTTGGCTCCATAGCTTGGAAGCGGGACTCACATGTTGGTGGAAAGTCATCCCAGATTGAGAAGGGAACACCAAGTAAAATGTGATTGGAGATTCTTCGCGGAAAGGGAGATGCGTGCTGAAAGTAGAGTAGAGCCTGAACACGACGGCCAATCAATACCCCTACTGCAAACCACAACACCCAAAAGTAGAGAGAGAGAGAGAACAAATTGGAATGCCCTGCCACAGAGGCTGGGTGGGGGGATGGGAACGGTGGGTGGGAGTGATACTGGTTCATTGGTGTTCGAGATGGACACTGGTGAGGGATGGGCTCTCGAACATTACATGAGAGAAAAACATCCAGGATAGGAGACTAATTGTGCACAGCTAGGACAGGGATGGCCATGTCTGCAGACAAAAGAGATGCCGCTGTGACTGGGCGTGAATGTCCTTTAGGCCCTAAAGAGCTCGGCCAGAGAGTTGCCTACAAGCATCCACATGCTGTGATGGAGCCTCAGATTTCAATCCCACCAAGGCCATAGTCGAGAAGGGTTTGACTTGCTTTTGGCTCACCCGGGTCTGATTCCCAGAATCACATAAGGTCTCAGGAGTACCGCCAGAAGTATTTCCTGAGTGCAAAGCCAGGGATGAGCCCGGTGAATTGCCAGTGCGACTCAAAAAGCAAAGAGTAAATAAATAAATAATGAATAAAATGTAAGTGTAATTGTTTAATATGTACGAGTAGCAAGGCAAAGAGAAAAGCATATATTGTATAAGGTCGAACCAGTACTGGAACTGAATTGCCCATACTGACCATCAAAGAAAAAATAGAGAGGAAAAACAACCGAAAATAACCACTTTTCTTCACATCTGAGACTTTGCTTAGTGGTAGAATAATATTCTTGCATTTTAGGACCCCGGTTTGGACGGCAATCGGTCAATCAATCAATCAATAAGTAAATATGGTGGGCAAAGAGGTTTCAGGTGACATGAAAAACTCTGAGGTTAGTGAACAATCGAGAATCCGGGTTCATACCGAAACAGAGATACCCTGTTGACACTGAGAGACATAAACGGCACGGCCCTACCCACACCGCCCCTCTCACACACCAGGCTGTTGGAGCCCCCTCAGAACCAATAGTTTAGGCCCCTCCTTGTCACAAATCGTTCTATTTAAAATATATGTATTAGAGAAAACTTAGACAATGCTAAGTCAATTTGATTTGCCCGAGCAAAGTCTACTTATCGGCCCTTAGTGAGACCAAAGTTGCTGGGGTCAAACTAGGAACCCGGCAAACAAGTCTGTCCACAACCTGTGAGTCATTTCCTAGGAAGCAATCTCTATTTCGACTTAGGCGGAGAGAGAGAACAGCGCCCCACTCCCTCAGATGATAGCTTTCTTGCCACATTTGGGGAACTGGCAGAGGATTCCACCTTCGAGGAACCATGGTTAAGCGTCCTCTAGGATCTTCGTGATCCTGGGAACATGCCAGCAGGTAAGTTTCATTAGTCCCCCTTATTTCTAGTTTCTTACCATGCTGAAATGGAACCCTGGATCGTACCCAGAACTATGGGGACATTAAACCTGGCAACTCTGACTTTCAGAGCATGCTCAATCCCTTGCTGAATTCCCAGCCTCCCTCAGCCTCATTTTCCTCTCACACCCCTCCCAGTCCTCATACCTGTCACTCACCAGTTCTCAGTCCAACACTTTCCACTGAGTTTGCTAGTTCCTGAGGGCTAGAGTATTCTGGGGAGTTGTGGACCAGCCCTCCAGCGTTCAGGTCCACAGAGATGTTCAGGGAACCCACAGATTAGCCAGAACCCTTACCTGTACACCCTGAAACAGGCCGAATGAAACTGACCAAGCACAGGGTGAGCACTTGGGAGACACTCAGTCTATACAACCCAGAGCTGGCCAACCATCTGCATGCCATAATTCCATCATCCTAGAGCAGGGTAACACCCCTACCAAAGTGGGCTCCACCATAGAATTTCCCACCCCAGGATCTAGCACACCTTATCCCGAGATGCAAGTTGCATACTCACCTTGTCAACCTATGCAACGAGGGCATTGAGCATGGAGGCCTACAGTGGATGTGTCTGTACTGAGGGTTGGGCATTCTTGTATGGCCTTTAATAGCCCCTGCTCTCAAGGGATACAGGGCACTCCAAATTGGGACTTTCTCGTTGGCCCCACCTATAGGGGGTGTGTCGTGGGACCCCTAGCAGGTGAGTTATTTGCCCATCAGGAAAAACAGAAGCTTCAGTGAACAGAAATACAGTTTTCTTCATTCTAACAGTACTCATGGACCCAAAGGCCAGGGCAGCCATTCTCAGAAAGGGGAACATTTCGATCTCAGAAAGGTACCTTGAGATAGCTTTGATGAAGTTTGTTCCTTTCTTTTTGCCAGGGGGTCACAACCAGCAGGGCTCGTTGTACTGCAACCAGGAATCACTCCTGGCGGTTTACAAACGAACATACTGGATGCTGGGATTTTACTGGGTCGACTCTGAGCAAGGCAAATCCCTACCTACTGTTCTATCACTTTGGCCCTGATAAAGGCCTCTGGTCTTTATCAGCTGAGCAAACAGTGGTTTAGAGAGAAGACATTTTGTGGAGGAAGTCAGGAGAGATACTATGGTGTTTTGCAGGTGGCTTGGCCAGGTCTTATCCGGGACCCGGATGGCCCCTGAGCCCTAGTAGTTTGCTCTCTTCGCACAAAAGCAGGAATAAGTTCTGAGCACCCCCAGGTGCATAGCAAAAATATCAAAAATGTAATGGAGTCATGCAGAGTCGATCGCTGTTCTAGACTTAGGACCCCTTTGCACTCTAGTGGAAGCGCATTTTACCGCTCTCTCTCCCGCATTTTACTTCTTCATCCCAGAGCTGCTCTCTCTCACTCCAGCAGAGGGACACAGTTGAGTCTGGTCCCTTCATTAGCTTGGCTTTTGCACTGAGGGAGAGCCCCACCCTGTCTGGCTGAGGGCAGCCCCGCCCTTCCCGGTCTCAAAGAGGGTGGGGCCTCTTGGGGACCCTGAGCCTCCTGTGGGGCACAGCTATCTGTGGAGTTGGGATGGTCTGAGGCTAGTGACACTGGGCTTCCAGACCTTTACCTTGCTCTGGACTGGGGGCAGGGTTATGAGGGTTTGGCATCTCCCGTGGTGGGAATGTGCCCCTTCACCTGGACACTGTAGCACTCTAGCACTGTCCTCCCATTGTTCATCGATTTGCTCAAGCCAGCAGCAGTAAGGTCTCCATTGTGAGATTTGTTGAAACTGGTTTTGGCATATCGAATACGCCACGGGTAGCTTGCCAGGCTCTGCCATGCGGGCAGGAAGCTCTCATATCTTTCTCGTCTGGCCGAGAGGGAAGGAGGAATCAACCAGGGTCGGCCACCTGCAAGGCAAATGCCCTACCCTCTGTGCCTGTGGCATATTCGATATGCCAAAAACAGTAACAACAAGTTTCACAATGAAACGTTACTGGTGCCCGCTCCAGCAAGTCAACGAACAATGGCACGACAGAGCAACAGTGCTACCTTTCACATGGGCAAAGGGTCAATCATTTAACATGATAGTCTGGAGTGATTTTGAAATTTCTGTTTTAACTTTATTTAAACACTGGGTTTGACAAAGCTCTTCATAATACAGTTCTTTCAGACATTCTTTGTTTTTGTACCAATCTGCTGTAGCTCAGAGCCTCCAAGTTCATAGAGGCCTGAGTCAATCTTACAGAGAAAGGAATCTGCAGCTTTGTGCTCTGTTTCAGACAGTCGGTGCGTGGGAAGTATTTTTGAAAGGGATCCCTGGGTGAGAGGTATAGAGTGGATATTCTCCAGACTTTTTTGGTGGACTGGCACAACTGCGTACAGAAAGGTACTCCCAACTAGCCCCCAGTGGGCAGGTCTATGAAGTCCCAGAACAGTCAGCAGGAAGAGAGGCCCAGGGCCTCCAGACCTCACCATGTCCATGCAAAAGTCACAGTCCCTTCGTGCTCACATGCAAGAGGAAAGTAGAGAGGGCTGAGGCACCGTTACAGCTCAGTGGGGTTAGGACTCTACCTCGACCTGGGTAAGTGTTTCTGATCCACAGGCCACCAAAACCCCTTTTGCACCATAATCTGGCTGATATAAACAGACGAGAGCCAACACCAAGACATGGGCAGGTCACCTGTGGCTACGGCATTTGACCAGACCAAAGTAAACTGAACAGTGATCGTCACGAGAGTAGACAACTATTTCTCAACATCAGTTTTTTTCATCGAACAACATTTCACAGTGAAGTGCACCATGTGTCCTCTTGCTCTGAACCCAAAGATAAGGAGGTACAAAAAACAGGAGTATGGATATAAAAATATGCAGACGAGAGGGTGGGATTAAAACACCCCCGACACAGCTGAAGGAAGTATCCACTTTTTTCCATTCACGGCTGTTGCCTTACTTCGGGTAGGGCATTTGCCATGCACGCGGCCGACGGGGTTTCATTCCCAGCATCCTATCTGGTTCATCGAGCACTCCCAGGAGCAATTAGAGTACAAACCAGGAGTAACCTCTGTGCATCGCCTGGTGTGACCCAAAGAGCAAAATGAAACCAAATGCTAATAAATAAATAAAATGTAACCTTAGCTATTTAATATGTACTAATAGCAAGAGAAAGAAGAGCAGTATAGATGCTTCAGGTGACACAGAGTCTCTACAGTTAATCTGCATAAGATAATTGCCTCCATCTAAAAGCTTTACCACTGTATATAATCTTTCACTGCTACATGCATTCTGTACCTCAAAACCCCTCATCATCATCATCAAGATCGTCATCATCCCATTAATCGTCGAATTTCTTCAGCCATTTAAGTAACGTCTCCATTCATCCTAGCCCTGAGATTTTAGTAGCCTATCTTTACTCCTCCTTTCCAGTGGTGCCGTATTGGAGGCTCTTTCAGGGTCAGGGGAATGAGATCCATCATCGTTACTGATTTTGGCATAGGAATACAGCATGGGGAGTTTGCGAGACTCTCCTATGAAGGCAGGAAACTCTTGGTAGCTAGCCAGGTTCTCGCAGAGGGAGAACTAGGCTATAAGATGTATTGCGACCGCCATGTACTTACTCAAAACCCCTCATGGGCATATAATATATATTATATATCTGCCTGATATAGATATTATATAAGGGGTATTAAGTTCTGAAATTAAATGTCCATATTGACCATTCCAAAATATATAGTAACAACTTTTGCAGTCATTAAGAAGTAGTTTATTGGTAGAGCAATAGTCTTGCATGTCAAAACCTAGGTTTGGACTCCAAGTAAAAAAATAAATACTAAAATAAATGAAGAAAAAAAAACTATTTCAGGTGCCATCGAAAACTCTGAGGTTACAGTGCAAAGGAAAATCCCAGGTTCAATCCAAAACAGAGACATCCTGTAGAAACAGGAACAGTAAACAGCCCCACCCTCCCGCCCCGCACCCCCCCATACCAGGCTGTTGTAACCCTCCAAGTATCAGTACTTCTGGTCCTTTCTTGTCTCAAATGCTTATATAATAAAGACTTTTAAAATGCTAAATCAATTTGATTTGCTAGAGCAAAGGTCTACTGGACCATACTGGATGCTCAGATTGAACAGGGACAGCTGCATGCAAAGCAAATGCACTACCCAAAGTTCTATCACTCTGGCCTTTATAATGGTCTCTGGTCTTTATAAAGTGGGCAAAATGAGGCTTAGAGATAAGACTTTATGTGGAGGGTGTCAGGAGAGATTGTACAGTGTTTTGCAGGTGGCCTGGCCAGGTCCATTCTGGTATCCTGGATGGCCCCTGAGCCCTAGTAGGAGTGAGCCCTTTGCTCATAAGCAGGTGTAAGTTCTGAGCATCTCCAGGTGCTACCCAAAACAAACAAAAATGTGATGGAGGCGTGCAGCGTCCATCACTGTTGTAGACTTGGGCCCACTTTGCGCTCAATACAAGAGCATTTTGATTGCTCGCTCTCCTGCCATCACCGCTCCATCCCAGGGGTGCTCTGAGACATGCAAGGGACACAGGTGAGTGTGGGTCCTTCATTGACCTGGCTCCTGCACTGACAAAGATCCCCACCCAGTCTGTCCTGGGGGCAGCCCCGTCCACCCAGCTCTCTCAGGGCCCTGAGCCTCCTAGGACCCTGAGCCTCCTGTGGGGCAGGTGGGCTGAGGAGTGAGCTTGGTCTGGGCAGGTGACACTGGGTTTCCTCACCCTGGCTGCGCTCTGTCTACTGGCAGATCTGTGGTGGTTTGGAGGGAGTGTCGAGGGGGACCATCTCCGTGGTGGGAACCTGCCTCCTCACCGAGGGAAGAAGTAGTTATTGAAATATGATTGTCTGGAGTAATTTGACTGTGTTCGAGTAAACTTTATTTACACACTGTGATTTACAAAGTTGTTCATAAAATAGTTGTTTCAGGCATTCATTGCTTCCGCACCAATCAGCTATCGCTCTGGGATCTCCAAGAGTTCACAGAGGCCTTAGTCAATCTTTACATGGAAAGGAATCTGCAGACTTATGCTCTGATTCATGGTATGGATGGGTAGACGTATTTTTCAAAGGGAACACTGGGTTTGAGGAGTGAGCTGTATTTTCTCTAGATGTCTTTTCAGGGATTGGCACAATTGGGTGCTAGCAGGAACTCTGGCCTCAGTGGCAGGCCCGTGAGCTCCTAGACCAGGCAGAAGGGAAAGAAGCCCAGGTCTCCCAGACCTGACCATGTCCATGCAAAGCCACAGTCCCTTCCCTGAACACATGCAGGAGGAAGGTAGAGATGTTTGAAGCACCAGAGACGGCTCAGAGGGCTACGATTCTGACTTGTCCTGGGACTGAGTACCTGTATCCACACGCCACTTCAGCCATTTAGCACTCCTAACCCCACAGGAATATACAGAGGAGTGCCACATGGATTCACTTGTGAATACTTCCAAGTCTTTAATGAGGACTTCCAATCTTTTTAAAGCCCTTTCAGGAAATTGAAGAATCGGAGATACTTCCAAACAGCTTCTATGAAGCAAATTCTCCCAGATTCCAAAAGCAGACAGAGACACCACACAGAAAGAGTATTAAAGTCAGATATATCTGATGAACGTAGATGCAAAGATCCTCAACAGAATTCTTGCAAACAGAATCCAAGGACTCATAAAAAGATCATACACCATGACCAAGATGGACTCATCCTGGGGATTCAAGGATGGATTAACATTCGCAAGTCAATCAACATAAACCATCATATCAATAAAAGATAAAAACCATATGACCGTGTCATTAGATGCAGAGAAAGCATTTAACTAGATCCAGCTCCCGTTTTTGATGAAAACTCTCAGAAAAATGGGCATTAAAGGAATATTCCTCAATAGAGTCAAAGCCATCTCCCACAAACGCATGGCAAGCATCGCTCTCAATGGGGAGAACCTAACGGCCTATCTTCTTAGATCAGAGACAAGACAAGCTTTCTGCCCTCCAAACTCCTATTCAATAACACTTGTATCACTTATCGTCCCGTTGAACTTCATTTGCTCGAGCGGGTGCCAGGAACGTCTCCATTTGTCCCTGTCGCGTGCTAGTGCAGCCCAAGGATATCTGCTTGCTCCAGGAACAGGAAGAGTCTCAGACGGTTCATTCAGGGATTTGACGAAGAAATCTGACCATCTAGTTGGTGGGCGGCCACGCGGTCTTCTGATGTCCGGTAGAATCCAGTCGGTAACAGCTCTAGTCCAGCGGTTGCCTTTGAATCTCATTACATGTCTGTCCCATCTGATTTTTGATGCCTTGGCAAACGAGACAGCGTCCTGATTCTTGACAGTCGATGGAAGTCAGAACTCCGGATTCCTTCTCTCACTTGAGTGAGATGGGATATTCCTGCATAGCTCTTTAGATTCTTCTCTGGGATACTATTCAATATAGTACTGGAAATTCTGGCCATAGCAGTTAGGCAAGAAATAGATATCGAGTGTATACAGATGGGAAAGGAAGAGGACTAGCATCACTATTTGTGACCCGAAAGCCGGGCTACATCATTTGGGGGCTCTTCTGAGGTCTTGGATGAACATACACAGATCTTAAAACAGTATGGAGGTTCTAAAAGAAAACAAAATTCCGTGGTCACTCAGGGGCGGTCTCCTTGAGAACGAGAGGCCTGAGTGAAGGAAATCAGGAGTAGTTTCATTGAGACTGAGAGTCCTGAGTTTCAGAGGCAGTCTCCTTGAGACTGAAGGGCCTGAGTAAGAGGAGGGATTTGATGACCGTCAGACATTTTACATGGCCTCTGACTCCTCCCTCTGCATTGGAAGGTCAACAAGAGCTGAGTGTGAAGGGAGACGTCCCTGACATTTTGGGACTGCAAGACCTACTTGCACTCCGTTAGGTAGCTTCTCAGGGGATTCAGATCTCTAAAGGTTTTTGTGTACATGACTGGCATTTTTTCACTGCTTGTATGTTGGTCATTTCCGTGTCAGAAAATGTGGACGTCTGGTGTATTGTGTCATCGTGTGACTCTGCTCTTGACTCCCCTTGTGCTTTCATTATGGGTCATACTCAGCATTCCCCAATTTCCCTTGTGATTGATCATTTCAGCAATGAAAAGCACAAGGGCCATGATCTCTCGATACAGGAGAAGATAGGTAAAACAGTGCAGAGATTAGAATAGGAAATGTTTTCTTATCCTGCGGTTAAAGCAAGGTAGAATTGACATCTGCACCTGTATGTTCATTGCAACACTATTAACAATTGCCAGAATCTAGAAACAACCCGAATACCCGAGAACAGACGACAGTTAACGAAATTTTAGTACATGTACACAATGGAATACTTATGAAGCTGTTAGGAAAGATAAAGTTATGAAATTTTCTTATAAATGGATGGTCGTGGAGAGTAGCATGCTAAGTGAAATGAGTCACACGGAGAGGGACAGACATAGAATGACTGAACTCACTTGTGGAATATAAAAAATAAAACAACCTATTTTGAGACTGACACCCAAACAGTAGACACTATGTTGCTTCAAATGTGAAAGCCTGTCTCAAGAGAAAGAGAAGGAGGCAGCAGAAATAAAGAAGGGATCACCATGTCAATGATGCTTGGAGGAATATTTCGTGAAAGGAGATGTGTGCCGAAAGTAAAGGACCAAACGAGATACCTTTTCAGTTTCTGAATTGGACAGTTCCATCTCAGCAGGGTCCCATGAGATACCTTGAGAACTGGAGTGAAAGCACAATGGTAGGGCGTTTTCCCTACACAAGTTCGACTGGGATCGATTCCTCCATCCCTCTCAGAGACGCCAGCAAGCTACCGAGAGTATCCTGCCCACACGCCGAGCCTGGCAACCTACCCGTGGCATATTCGATATGCCAAAAACAGTAACAACAAGTATCACTATGGAGACGTTACTGGTGACCGCTCGAGCATTTCATTGATGAATGGGACTACAGTGCTACAGTGCTACAGGTCTTGTCTTTATGCCAGGGGACCAAACCCTGCGATGCTCCTCGCTTACTCCCCACTCTGCTCTCAGGAATCAATCCTCGTGCTGCACGAATGACCATACTGGATGCTGGGATCAAATTGAGAAGGCTGGGAGCAAGGCAAATGCCCTCCCCACTTTTCTATCATTTTGCCCTGATAAAGGACCAAAATGGTCTGTGTCGGCTGGGAAACAGAGGTTTAGAAAAAGATGTTTTGTGGAGGGGGTCAGGAAAGATTCTACAATGTTTCGATGGTGGTTTGCATAGATCGTATCCGGCAACCTGGAAGAGTACGAGCCCTAGCTGGAGTGAACACTTAGTTCAAAGATAGTTTTAAGTTCTGAGCACCTCAAGTCGTGATGCAAAACAAACAAAAATGTAATGAGGTCCCATAGGGTCCATCACTATTCTGGACATGAGTCCACTCTACGCTCAGGTGGAATCGAGCGTGTTTCCTGCTCTGTATCCTCTCCGCACCCCTCCATACAGAGCTGCTCTCAACCCTGCAGACGGACCAGGTGTGTCTGGGTACTTCACTGGCCTGCTTCCTGCACTGACAAAGATCCCCACCCTGTCTGGCCTGAGGGCAGCCCCGCCCTCCCAGGTCTCTAAGGGGGTGGAGCCTCCTGAGGACCCTGAGCCCCCATGGTGAGGCATGTGTTTTGAGGGGTTTGGCTGAACTGGGGCACATGACACTGGGTTTCCAGACCCTGGCACTGCTCTGGACTGCAAGCAGGCTTCCCCCATGGTAGGAATATTCCCCCTCACCTGGGCAAAGTGTCCTAATGATTGAAACAGGATTGTCTGGAATAATTTTACTATTTAATTTAAATGTTATTTTAACACTGGGATTGACGGAGTTGTTTACAATACAGTTGTTTCAGACATTCATTCTCCTGCATCGATCACCTGCAGCTCCGGGGTCTCCAAGATCATACAGGCCTGAGTCAGTCTTTAAAGGGAAAGAATTTCTGCAGATTTGTGCTCTGTTTCAGAGTTGGGGTGGGTGTAAAGTATTTTTCAAAGGGACCACTAGTTTTAAGAAAAGGGAAGATTTTCCAAAAAAATTTTTTTGAGGAATTGGTACAATTGGGCACCTGAAGGAACTCCCATTTAGCCCTCAGAGGGCAGGGCTGTAAGCTCACAGATCAGGCAGAGGGAGGGTTGCCAGCCCGCACTCCTACATCCCAGAGCTTCTCTGAACCATGCAGAGGGACACAGGTGCTTCATTGCCTTGGCTCTTGCACTGAAAAAGTTGCCCGCCATGTCTGGCCACGAGGCAGCCCCACTCACCATGATCTCCAAGGAGGTGGAGCCTCCTGGAGGCCCTGAGCCTCCTGTGCTCCAGGAGGGATGAGGAGTGAGGCTGGCCTGCGCAGGTGGCACGAGGTTTCCTGACCCTGACCCTGCACTTGCTGCTGCAGGCCTGTGATTATGGGGGCGGTCTCCAGGGGGGGCATCTCCTGTGGTGGGTGGGACCTTGCCCCCACACCAGGACAGGAAGTTATTATTGAACCATGATTGTCTAAAATAATTTGACTGCTTTAAATTACAATTTATTTACACACTGTGATTTACAAAGTTGTTCATAAAACAGTCGTTTCAGGCATTCATTGTTCCGCACCAATCAGCTATAGCTCCTGGGTTTCCATGAATCAGAGAGGACTTTTATCAATCTTTACGCGGAAAGGAATCTGCAGATTTAAGCTCTGCTTCACGGTGTGGGTGGGTAGGAAGCATTTTGCCCCCCCTGGACACCGCCCTCATAAGCACAGTCCTCCATAAGCCAGAGCAGGGTGAGGGTCAGGAAACCCCGTGCCACCTGCGCAGGCCAGCCTCACTCCTCATCCTTCCTGGAGCACAGGAGGCTCAGGGCCTCCAGGAGGCTCCACCTCCTTGGAGATCTTGGTGAGTGGGGCTGCCTCGTGGCCAGACATGGTGGGCATCTTTTTCAGTGCAAGAGCCAAGACAATGAAGGACCTGTACCCCTCTGCATGGCTCAGAGCAGCTCTGGGATGCAGGAGTGCGGGCGGGAGAGCGAGCACGGAAAATACTCTTCCTCTTGAGTGCAAGGTGAGCCCAAGTCTACAACAGCGATGGACGCTGCATGACTCCATCACATTTTTGTTTGTGTTGGGTGCCACCTGGAGATGCTTAGAATGTGCTCTTGCTTCTCAGCAAAGGAATCACACCTACTAGGGCTCAGGGGCCCATCCAGGGCTCCAGAATGGACCTGACCAGGCCACCTGCAAAACACCGTAGTATCTCTCCTGACCCCCTCCACAAAACGTCTTCTCTCTAAGTCTCATTTTGCCCAGTTTAAAGAGACCAGTGACCATTATCAGGACCAGAGTGATAGAACAGTGGATAGTTCATTTTGCTTTTCACACAGCTCTCACCGTTCGATTTCAGAATCCAGTATGGGCTAGTAGAATTTGCCCTAGCAAATCAAATTGATTGAGCATTTCCTAAGTCTTTATTATATAAGGATTTGAGACAAGGAAGGGTCAGATGTACTGAATTGAGGGGGCTAGAACGGCTTGGTATGTGGGAGGGGCGGGGATAGTAGGGCGGGGCTGTTTACTGTCTCTGTTTCCACAGGGCAATTCTCTGATGGGGATTGACTCTAGAGACACTCAGTCACCCGAAGCAGCTATACCCGAAGCGTAAGTGGAACTTACGCACCAACTGTGAATTGGAAAAGTGGTTACTTTCTTCATTGTTTCAATCTCATCTGTATATTTTCATATCCATACTCGTGCTTTTTGCATCTCCTGATCTTTGGGTTGAGAGCAAGAGGGCACATGGTGCACTTCACTGTGAAATGCTCTTCAGACTTGTTTGCCGGGGTCCTAGTTTGACCCCAGCAACTTTGGTCTCACTAAGGGCCGATAAGTAGACTTTGCTCGGGCAAATCAAATTGACTTAGCATTGTCTAAGTTTTCTCTAATACATATATTTTAAATAGAACGATTTGTGACAAGGAGGGGCCAAAACTATTGGTTCTGAGGGGGCTCCAACAGCCTGGTGTGTGAGAGGGGCGGTGTGGGTAGGGCCGTGCCGTTTATGTCTCTAAGTGTCAACAGGGTATCTCTGTTTCGGTATGAACCAGGATTCTCGATTGTTCACTAACCTCAGAGTTTTTCATGTCACCTGAAACTTCTTTGCCCACCATATTTACTTATTGATTGATTGATTGACCGATTGCCGTCCAAACCGGGGTCCTAAAATGCAAGAATATTATTCTACCACTAAGCAAAGTCTCAGATGTGAAGAAAAGTGGTTATTTTCGGTTGTTTTTCCTCTCTCTATTTTTTCTTTGATGGTCAGTATGGGCAATTCAGTTCCAGCATTGGTTCGACCTTATACAATATGTGCTTTTCTCTTTGCCTTGCTACTAGTACATATTAAACAATTACACTTACATTTTATTTATTATTTATTTATTTACTTTTTGCTTTTTGAGTCACACTGGCAATTCACCGGGCTTACCCCTGGCTTTGCACTCAGGAAATACTTCTGGCGGTGCTCCCGAGACCATATGTGATTCTGGGAATCAGACCCGGGTGAGCCAAAAGCAAGTCAAACCCTTCTAGAATATGGCCTTGGTGGGATTGAAATCTGAGTCTCCATCACAGCGTTTGGATGCTTGTAGGCAACTCTCTGGCCGAGCTCTTTAGGGCCTAAAGGACATTCACACCCAGTCACAGCAGCATCTCTTTTGTCTGCAGACATGGCCCTCCCTGTCCTAGCTGTGCACAATTAGTCTCCTATCCTGGATGTTTCGAATATCCATGAGTCTCAGGGAGAGAAACCCTGGTCTAGATGAGGGCTTCTTACACTTCTTACACATTTTGACTTTTGTCACTGTTTTTTACCAAGAATTCCTTACACCAACCTGTAATATCAGTTCATTCAAAGGTATAATAAATATGTTGTAGGTTATTCCCTTTTGTTCTCTCTCTCTAATTAGGTGTTGTGGTTCGCAATAAAGGTGTTGAGTGGCCACTGTGTTCAGTCTCTAGTCTACATTCAGCCCGCCTCACCCCTCCCCCCCGCATGGCCTCCTACCGCATTATACTTGGTGAACCCTTCTCTGAGTTGCCCTCTCCCCAGAATGTGAGGCCAGACTCCAAGCCAAGGAGTCAGCCTCCTGTTACTTATTTCTACTAGTCTTGGGTCACACTCACTCTTGTTGACTCTCCAGTGGAACTGGTGGACTCAGAACCCTTGTAAAATGTCTGATCATCCTCAGAACCCCCTTTAACTCAGGCCCCTCAATCTTAAGCTGACAACCCTGAGCCTCAGGTCTCTCAGTCTCTGAGACTACTACTGAGTTCATTCACTCAGGGTTCTGGGTCTTAAGGAGACCGCCCCTGAGTGACGTCGTATTTTTGTTTACTTTTAGAAAACCTCTGTACTCCTCTAAGGTTTGTGTAAGTTTAACTGAGACTTCGGACGAGCCCCCAAAACCCGTGTTTCCCGTTTTACGGGTCAAAAATTGTGATGCCTAGACATCTTTCCTTTCTATCGTTATACACTTGATACCTTTTACTTGGCTAACTGCTATGGCCAGAATTTCCAGTATTATATTGAATAGGACTGGGGAGGGTAGGCAACCTTGTCTTGACCCTGATGGAAGAGGGTAGGCTGTTAGGTTTTCCCCACTGAGAACGATGCTTGCCATGGATTTGTGGGAGATGGCTTTGACTCTATTGAGGAATGTTCCTTCAATGCCTATTTTGCTGAGAGTTTTCATCCTAAATGGGGCCTGGATCTTGTCAAATACTTTCTCTGCATCTATTGTTATGGGCATATGGTTTTATCTTTTCCTTTAATTGATGTGATGGAATATGTTGATTGATATGTGAATGTCAATTCATCCTTGAATCCCCGGGAAGACTCTTACTTGGTCATAGTGTATGATCTTTTTGTGAATCGTTGGATTCTGTTTGGTAGGATTTTGTTGATGATGTTTACATCTGTGTTCATCAGGATTATCTGCCTTTAATTCTTCTTCTCTGTGGTGTCTCTGTGTGCTTTTGGTATCAGGGTGATATTTGCTTCATAGAAGCTGTTTGCAAGTGTTACTGATTCTTCGATTTTCAGAAAACGCTTTTAAAAAGATTGTAAGTCCCCTTTGAAGATTGGAGAAATTCACTAATGAATCCAAATGGCAATAATTGTATATTTCTGTGGGGTTATGAGTGCTAAAAGGTCTCGCGTGGTCTGTGGAGACAGGTAGTCAGACCCAGGACAAGGCAGAATGAGAGCCCCACTGAGCCGTCTCCGGTTCCTCAGTCATCTCTACCTTTCTCCAGCATGTGTGCAGGGAACGGACTGTGGTCTTTGCATGGACATGGTTAGGTCTGGAAACCTGGGATTCTTTCCCTTCTGCCCTTTCTAGGAGCCCAACCCGGCCCACTGAGGCTTAGAGTTCCTGCTAGCGCCTAATTGTCCCAGTCCCTGAAAAAATGTCTATAGAAAGTCCACCGCACTCCACAAACCTAGTGGTCCCATTGAAAAATGCTTCCTACCCAACCACACGGCGGAACAGAGCCCAAATCTGCAGATTCCTTTCCGCGTAAAGATTGATAAAAGGCCCCTATGATTCGTGGAAACCCCGGAGCTATAGCTGATTGGTGCGGAAACAATGAATGCCTGAAATGACTGTTTTATGAACAACTTTGTAAATCACAATGTGTAAATAAATTTTAATATTAAACAGTCAAATTATTTTAGACAATCATGGTTCAATAATTACTTCTTGCCCCTGTGTGGGGGCAAGGTCCCACCCACCACAGGACATGTCCCCCCTGGAAACCGCCCCCAAAAGCACAGGCCTGCAGCAGCCAGAGCAGGATCAGGGTCAGGATTCCCCGTGCCACCTGCGCAGGCCAGCCTCACTCCTCATCCCTCCTGGACCACAGGAGGCTCAGGGCCTCCAGGAGGCTCCACCTCCTTGGGGATCTTGGTGAGCCGGGCTGCCTCGAGGCCAGACATGGTGGGCATCTTTTTCAGTGCAAGAGCCAAGACAATGAAGGACCTGTACCCCTCTGCATGGCTCAGAGCAGCTCTGGGATGCAGGAGTGCGGGCGGGAGAGCGAGGACGGAAAATGCTCTTCCTCTTGAGTGCAATGTGCGCCCAATTCTACAACAGCGATCGACGCTGCATGACTCCATCACATTTTTGTTTGTGTTGGGTGCCACCTGGAGATGCTTAGAATGTGCTCTTGCTTCTCAGCAAAGAAATCACACCTACTAGAGCTCAGGGGCCATCCAGGGCGCCAGAATGGATCTGACCTGACCACCTGCAAAACACCGTAGTATCTCCTCTGACCCCCTCCACAAAACGTCTTCTCTCTAAGTCTCATTTTGACCACTTTATAAAGACCAGTGACTATTATCAGGGCCAGAGTGATAGAACAGTGGACAGTGCATTTTCCTTTTCACACAGCTCTCACTATTCGATTAGAGCATCCAGTCTGGGCCAGTAGACTTTGCCCTAACAAATCAAATTGATTGAGCATTTTCTAAGTCTTTATTATATAAGGATTTGAGACAAGGAAGGGCCAGATGTACTGAATTGAGGGGGCTACAATGGCTTGGTATGTGGGAGGGGCGGGGATAGTAGGTTGGGGCTGTTTATTGTCTCTGTTTCCACAGGGCAATTCTCTGGCCTGCGCAGGTGGCATGAGGTTTCCTTACCCTGACCCTGCACTTGCTGCTGCAGGCCTGTGATTATGGGGGCGGTGTCCAGGGGGGGCATCTACTGTGGTGGGTGGGACCTTGCCCCCACACCAGGACAGGAAGTTATTATTATTTTTTTTTTAATTTTTTTTTTAAATGAAACACAATCTGTCTCTTTAATCGAAACAAGGAAATTGCAAACATAAAATTCATTCATAAAATACAGAAATAATTAGTTCACAGCATGCTCATAATATCCTGTTTCTAAACTGTCTTAAACCAGGATATTCCACTGAAACTCATTGCATTTATTTATCTAATTTACAGCTTGTTCTTTTTTATTTATTTTTTTTTTATTTTTTTTTTTAATTTATTTATTTTTAATTAGAGAATCACCGTGAGGGTACAGTTACAGATTTATACACTTTTGTGCTTATACTTCCCTCATACAAAGTTTGGAACCCATCCCTTCACCAGTGCCCATTCTCCACCACCCGTAAACCCAGTGTCCCTCCCACCCTCCCCAATCCCATCTCCCCCCCACCCCACCCTGCCACTGTGGCAAGGCATTCCCTTCTGTTTTCTCTCTCTAATTAGCTGTTGTGCTTTGCAATAAAGGTGTTGAGTGGCCGCTGTGCTCAGTCTCTAGCCCTCATTCAGCCCGCAACTCCTTTCCCCCACATGGCCTTCGACTACAATGTAGTTGGTGATCGCTTCTCTGAGTTGACCTTTCCCCGGAACGTGAGGCCAGCCTCGGAGCCATGGAGTCAACCTCCTGGTACTTATTTCTACAGTTCTTGGGTGTTAGTCTCCCACTCTGTTACTCTATATACCATAGATGAGTGCAATCTTTCTATGTCTGTCTCTCTCTTTCTGACTCATTTCACTCAGCATGAAACTTTTCATGCCCATCCACTTGACTACAAAATTCAAGTGGAATTTTGTAGTCAAGTGTAATACAAGTGGATGGGCATGAAAAGTTTCATGCTGAGGAAGTTATTATTGAACCATGATTGTCTAAAATAATTTGACTGCTTTAAATTACAATTTATTTACACACTGTGATTTACAAAGTTGTTCATAAAACAGTCGTTTCAGGCATTCATTGTTCCGCACCAATCAGCTATAGCTCCTGGGTTTCCATGAATCAGAGAGGACTTTTATCAATCTTTACGCGGAAAGGAATCTGCAGATTTAAGCTCTGCTTCACGGTGTGGGTGGGTAGGAAGCATTTTGCCCCCCCCTGGACACCGCCCTCATAAGCACGGTCCTCCATAAGCCAGAGCAGGGTGAGGGTCAGGAAACCCCGTGCCACCTGCGCAGGCCAGCCTCACTCCTCATCCTTCCTGGAGCACAGGATCCTCAGGGCCTCCAGGAGGCTCCACCTCCTTGGAGATCTTGGTGAGTGGGGCTGCCTCGTGGCCAGACATGGTGGGCATCTTTTTCAGTGCAAGAGCCAAGACAATGAAGGACCTGTACCCCTCTGCATGGCTCAGAGCAGCTCTGGGATGCAGGAGTGCGGGCGGGAGAGCGAGCACGGAAAATGCTCTTCCTCTTGAGTGCAAGGTGAGCCCAAGTCTACGACAGCGATGGACGCTGCATGACTCCATCACATTTTTGTTTGTGTTGGGTGCCACCTGGAGATGCTTAGAATGTGCTCTTGCTTCTCAGCAAAGGAATCACACCTACTAGGGCTCAGGGGCCCATCCAGGGCTCCAGAATGGACCTGACCAGGCCACCTGCAAAACACCGTAGTATCTCTCCTGACCCCCTCCACAAAACGTCTTCTCTCTAAGTCTCATTTTGCCCAGTTTAAAGAGACCAGTGACCATTATCAGGACCAGAGTGATAGAACAGTGGATAGTTCATTTTGCTTTTCACACAGCTCTCACCATTCGATTTGAGAATCCAGTATGGGCTAGTAGAATTTGCCCTAGCAAATCAAATTGATTGAGCATTTCCTAAGTCTTTATTATATAAGGATTTGAGACAAGAAAGGGTCAGATGTACTGAATTGAGGGGGCTAGAACGGCTTGGTATGTGGGAGGGGCGGGGATAGTAGGGCGGGGCTGTTTACTGTCTCTGTTTCCACAGGGCAATTCTCTGGTGGGGATTGACTCTAGAGACACTCAGTCACCCGAAGCAGCTATACCCGAAGCGTAAGTGGAACTTACGCACCAACTGTGAATTGAAAAAGTGGTTCTTTCTTCATTGTTTCAATCTCATCTGTATATTTTCATATCCATACTCGTGCTTTTTCCATCTCCTGATCTTTGGGTTGAGAGCAAGAGGGCACATGGTGCACTTCACTGTGAAATGCTCTTCGACGAAATAAACTAATTTGGAGAAATAGTTGTCTCCGGTTGTGACTACCACTGTTCAGGTTACTGTGGCCCGGTCAAATACCAGGAGCCATGGGCAACCTGCTCATTGTCTTGTTGTTGGCCCTCCTCTTTTTATTGCAGTGGGATTAGGAGTGCAAAAGGGGCTTGGGTGGACTGTGGATCAGGAACTCAGAGCAAGACCACGGGCGAGTCAAAACCCCACTGAACAAGTACCGGTGTGTCAGTCCTCTCTACCTTCATCCTGCATGTGAGCAAGAAGGACCTGTGGCCTTGCATGGACATGGTGAGATCCGGAGGACCTGGGCCCCCCTCT
This sequence comes from Sorex araneus, assembly GCF_027595985.1. Classification (NCBI taxonomy): domain Eukaryota; kingdom Metazoa; phylum Chordata; class Mammalia; order Eulipotyphla; family Soricidae; genus Sorex; species Sorex araneus. The sequence goes on along the minus strand of NC_073306.1, from coordinate 31,306,682 downwards.
CTGCTGCCTGTCTGGGAGCTCATAGCTCTGCTCACCGAGTTCTAAGTGGGCGTTCCTGCTTGTGGCCAGTTGTGACAATCTTTGAAAATCCACCCTACCTCTCACTCCCAGTGGTCCCTTTGAAAAATACTTCCACACACCCACAGCCTGAAACAGAGCACAAATATGCGCAGATTCCTTCCTCTGTAACATTGACTCAGGCGTCCTGAACGTGGACGCTCTGAGCTAAAGCTGATTGGTGCAAAAACAATGAATGCCTGAAAAAAGTCTATTATAAACAGCTTTGACCAAATCCAGTGTTTAAATTAAGTTTAAACAGAAATTGCAAAATCACTCCAGAATATCATGTTAAATAATTGACAGTTTGCCCAGGTGAAAGGTCCACTCTTGCTCCGTCATCCCGTTGTTCGTGGACTTGCTGGAGCGGGCCCCAGTAACATCTCATAGTGAGACTTGTTGTTACTGTTTTTGGCATGTCGAATATGCCACGAGTATAGCGGATAGGGCATTTGCCTTGCAGGTGGCCGACCCGGATTGATTCCTCCTTCCATCTCGACCAGACTGGAAAGCCACGAGAGTTTCCTGCCCGCACGGCAGAGTCTGGCAAGCTACCCGTGGCGTATTCGATATGCCAAAACCAGTTTCAACAAATCTCACAATGGAGACCTTACTGGTGCTGGCTTGAGCAAATCGATGAACAATGGGAGGACAGTGCAAGAGTGCTATGGTGTCTAGGTGAAGGGGCACATTCCCACCACGGGAGATGCCAAACCCTCATAACCCTGCCCCCAGTCCAGAGCAAGGCAAAGGTCTGGAAGCCCAGTGTCACGTTCCTCAGACCATCCCAACTCCACAGACACCTGTGCCTCACAGGAGGCTGAGGGTCTCCAAGAGGCCCCACCCTCTTCGAGACGGGAAGGGCGGGGCTGCCCTCAGCCAGACAGGGTGGGGCTCTTCCTCAGCGCAGGAGCCAAGCCAATGAAGAGAACAGACTGAACTGTGTCCCTCTGAAGGGGTGAGAGCAGCTGTGGGATGGAGGGTTGCGGGCAGGAGAGAGAGCAGGTAAAATGTGCTTGCACTTGAGCAAAAAGTAGACCCAAGTCTACAACAGCAATGGACTCTGCATGACTCCATCACATTTTTGTTCCTTTGGAGTCGCACCAGGGGGTGCTCAGAACTTATTCCTGCGTCTGAGCGAAGGGATTACTCCTCGACGGGCTCAGGGGCCACCCGGGTGCCTGATAGGTCATGGCCATGTCACCTGCAAGACCCCATAGTATCTCTCCTGATCCCTTCTACGAAACGTCTTCTCTCTAAACGTCTCTAAACCTCTATTTGCTTAGATGATAAATACTTGATGATAAATACTAGATGATAAATACCTGGCCAGGACACCTGCAAAACACTGTACAATCTCTCCTGACATCCTCCACAAAAAGTCTTCTCTCTAAGCCTCATTTTGCCCAGTTTATAAAGACCAGAGACCAATATAAAGGCCAGAGTGATAGAACTTTGGGTAGTGCATTTGCTTTGCACGCAGCTGTCCCTGTTCAATCTGAGCATCCAGTATGGTCCAGTAGACCTTTGCTCTAGCAAATCAAATTGATTTAGCATTTTAAAAGTCTTTATTATATAAGCATTTGAGACAAGAAAGGGCCAGAAGTACTGATACTTGGAGGGTTACAACAGCCGGGTACGGGGGGTTTGCGGGGCGGCAGGGTGGGGCTGTTTACTGTTTCTGTTTCTACAGGACATCTCTGTTTCGGATTGAACCTGGTATTTTCCTTTGCACTGTAACCTCAGAGTTTTCGATGGCACCTGGAATAGTTTTTTTTTTCTTCATTTATTTTCTTATTTATTTATTGTTTTACTTGGAGTCCAAACCTAGGATTTGACATGCAAGACTATTGCTCTACCACTAAACTTCTTCTTAATGACTGCAAAAGTTGTTACTATATATTTTGAGATGGTCAATATGGACATTTAATTTCAGAACTTAATACCCCTTATATAATATCTATATCAGGCAGATATATAATATATATTATATGCACATGAGGGGTTTTGAGTAAGTACGTGGCGGTCGCAAGACGTCTTATAGCCAAGTTCTCCCTCTGCGAGAACCTGGCTAGCTACCAAGAGTTTCCTGCCTTCATAGGAGAGTCTCGCAAACTCCCCATGCTGTATTCCTATGGCAAAATCAGTAACGATGATGGATCTCATTCCCCTGACCCTGAAAGAGCCTCCAATACGGCACCACTGGAAACGAGGAGTAAAGATAGGCTACTAAAATCTCAGGGCTAGGATGAATGGAGACGTTACTTAAAAGGCTTTTGGGGTCACTCTGGCAATTCTCCGGGCTTACCCTGGATTTGCACTCAGGAAATACTTCTGGCGGTACTCCCAGACCATATGTGATTCTGGGAATCAGACCCGGGTGAGCCAAAAGCAAGTCAAACCCTTCTAGACTATGGCCTTGGGGGGATTGAAATCTGAGGCTCCATCACAGTATGTGGATGTTTGTATGCAACTCTCTGGCCGAGCTCTTTAGGGCCTAAAGGACATTCACGCCCAGTCACAGCAGCATCTCTTTTGTCTGCAGACATGGCCCTCCCTGTCCTAGCTGTGCACAATTAGTCTCCTATCCTGGATGTTTTTCTCTCATGTAATGTTCGAGAGCCCATCCCTCACCAGTGTCCATTCTCAAACACCAATGAACCAGTATAACTCCCACCCCCCGTTCCCATCCCCCCACCGAGCCTCTGTGGCAGGGCATTCCAATTTGTTCTCTCTCTCTCTCTCTCTCTCTCTCTCTCTAATTTTGGGTGTTGTGGTTTGCAGTAGGGGTATTGATTGGCCATCGTGTTCAGGCTCTAGTCTACTTTCAGCACGCATCTCCCTTTCCGCGATGGATCTCCAATCACATTTTACTTGGTGTTCCCTTCTCAATCTGGGATGACTTTCCACCAACACGTGAGGCCCGCTTCCAAGCTATGGAGCCAACCTCCTAGAGACTGGCACTTTTAACCGCCCCGTACTCACCAAATTTTTCAATAGCAGCATGAGAAAGTAATTCCTATTTTCATCTCTGCACTGCATTATCGTTCTTCACCTCTCCCGAGAGGTCGCTCTCCTTGACTTGAAATGGATGAAATGGTCCAGCACAATGTTAAGTGGGGTAGACTGAGTCTGACCCATAATGAAATCAAGTACAAGTGGAGTCAAAAAACAGAGTCACAATAAGACACATTACCCCAGATGTCCATAAAATCCGACAGAAAAATGACCAACAGACAAACCGTGAAAAATGCCAGTCCTTTACACAAAAACTTCTCCAGATATGACTGCCCTGAGAACCTACTGAACGGAGTCCAAGTAGATCTTGCAGTCCCAGGGTGTCAGGGATGTCTCCCTTCACACTCACTTCTTTTTTTTCTTTATTTATTTTTAATTAGTGAATCACTGGGAGGGTACAGTTACAGAGTTACTCATCTTTCTGCTCTTGTTTCCCTCATACAAAGTTGGAGAACCCATCACTTCACCAGTGCCCATTCTCCAACACCAGTAAACCCAGCATCCCTCCTATCCTCCCCAATCCCATCTCCCCACACCCCACCCCGCCACTGTGGCAGGGTATTCCCTTTTGTTGTCTCTCTCTAATTAGGTGTTGTGTTTTGAAATAATGGTGTTGAGTGGCCACTGTGTTCAGTCTCTAGTCTACATTCAGCCCACATCACCCTTCCCCCGCATGGCCTCCTACCGCATTTTACTTGGTGCACCCTTCTCTGAGTTGCCCTCTCCCCAGAATGTGAGGCCAGCCTCCAAGCCAAGGAGTCAGCCTCCTGGTACTTATTTCTACTAGTCTTGGGTCACACTCACTCTTGTTGACTCTCCAGTGGAACTGGTGGACTCAGAACCCTTGTAAAATGTCTGTCCATCCTCAGAACCCCCTTTAACTCAGGCCCCTCAATCTTAAGGAGACAGCCCCTGAGCCTCAGGTCTCTCAGTCTCTGAGACTACTACTGAGTTCATTCACTCAGGGTTCTGGGTCTTAAAGAGACCACCCCTGAGTGACGTCGTATTTTTATTTACTTTTAGAAAACCTCTGTACTCCTCTAAGGTTTGTGTAAGTTTAACTGAGACCTCAGACGAGCCCCCAAAACCCGTGTTTCCCGTTTTACGGGTCAAAATTTGTGATGCCTAGACCTCTTTCCTTTCTATCGTTATACACTTGATACCTTTTACTTGGCTAACTGCTATGGCCAGAATTTCCAGTATTATATTGAACAGGACTGGGGAGGGTAGGCAACCTTGTCTTGACCCTGATGGAAGAGGGTAGGCTGTTAGGTTCTCCCCACTGAGAATGATGCTTGCCATGGATTTGTGGGAGATGGCTTTGACTCTATTGAGGAATGTTCCTTCAATGCCTATTATGCTGAGAGTTTTCATCCTAAATGGGGCCTGGATCTTGTCAAATACTTTCTCTGCATCTATTGTTATGGGCATATGGTTTTATCTTTTCCTTTAATTGATGTGATGGAATATGTTGATTGATATGTGAATGTCAATTCATCCTTGAATCCCCGGGAAGACTCTTACTTGGTCATAGTGTATGATCTTTTTGTGAATCGTTGGATTCTGTTTGGTAGGATTTTGTTGATCATGTTTACATCTGTGTTCATTAGGATTATCTGCCTTTAATTCTTCTTCTCTGTGGTGTCTCTGTGTGCTTTTGGTATCAGGGTGATATTTGCTTCATAGAAGCTGTTTGCAAGTGTTACTGATTCTTCGATTTTCAGAAAACGCTTTTAAAAAGATTGTAAGTCCCCTTTGAAGATTGGAGAAATTCACTAATGAATCCAAATGGCAATAATTGTATATTTCTGTGGGGTTAGTAGTGCTAAAAGGTCTCGCGTGGTCTGTGGAGACAGGTAGTCAGACCCAGGACAAGGCAGAATGAGAGCCCCACTGAGCCGTCTCCGGTTCCTCAGTCATCTCTACCTTTCTCCAGCATGTGTGCAGGGAAAGGACTGTGGTCTTTGCATGGACATGGTTAGGTCTGGAAACCTGGGATTCTTTCCCTTCTGCCTGTTCTAGGAGCCCAACCCGGCCCACTGAGGCTTAGAGTTCCTGCTAGCGCCTAATTGTCCCAGTCCCTGAAAAAATGTCTATAGAAAGTCCACCGCACTCCACAAACCTAGTGGTCCCATTGAAAAATGCTTCCTACCCAACCACACGGTGGAACAGAGCCCAAATCTGCAGATTCCTTTCCGCGTAAAGATTGATAAAAGGCCCCTATGATTCGTGGAAACCCCGGAGCTATAGCTGATTGGTGCGGAAACAATGAATGCCTGAAATGACTGTTTTATGAACAACTTTGTAAATCACAATGTGTAAATAAATTTTAATTTAAAACAGTCAAATTATTTTAGACAATCATGGTTCAATAATTACTTCTTGCCCCTGTGTGGGGGCAAGGTCCCACCCACCACAGGACATGTCCCCCCTGGAAACCGCCCCCAAAAGCACAGGCCTGCAGCAGCCAGAGCAGGATCAGGGTCAGGATTCCCCGTGCCACCTGCGCAGGCCAGCCTCACTCCTCATCCCTCCTGGACCACAGGAGGCTCAGGGCCTCCAGGAGGCTCCACCTCCTTGGGGATCTTGGTGAGCCGGGCTGCCTCGAGGCCAGACATGGTGGGCATCTTTTTCAGTGCAAGAGCCAAGACAATGAAGGACCTGTACCCCTCTGCATGGCTCAGAGCAGCTCTGGGATGCAGGAGTGCGGGCGGGAGAGCGAGGACGGAAAATGCTCTTCCTCTTGAGTGCAATGTGCGCCCAATTCTACAACAGCGATCGACGCTGCATGACTCCATCACATTTTTGTTTGTGTTGGGTGCCACCTGGAGATGCTTAGAATGTGCTCTTGCTTCTCAGCAAAGAAATCACACCTACTAGAGCTCAGGGGCCATCCAGGGCGCCAGAATGGATCTGACCTGACCACCTGCAAAACACCGTAGTATCTCCTCTGACCCCCTCCACAAAACGTCTTCTCTCTAAGTCTCATTTTGACCACTTTATAAAGACCAGTGACTATTATCAGGGCCAGAGTGATAGAACAGTGGACAGTGCATTTTCCTTTTCACACAGCTCTCACTATTCGATTAGAGCATCCAGTCTGGGCCAGTAGACTTTGCCCTAACAAATCAAATTGATTGAGCATTTTCTAAGTCTTTATTATATAAGGATTTGAGACAAGGAAGGGCCAGATGTACTGAATTGAGGGGGCTACAATGGCTTGGTATGTGGGAGGGGCGGGGATAGTAGGTTGGGGCTGTTTATTGTCTCTGTTTCCACAGGGCAATTCTCTGATGGAGATTGACTCTAGAGACACTCAGTCACCCGAAACAGCTATACCGCTTTTCTCTTTCTCTTGCTACTTTTACATATTAAACAATGAAGGTTACATTTTATTTATTTTTTACGAATTTCTTTTCATTTTACTTTTTGTGTCGCACCCGGGAATGCACAGGGGTTAGTTACTCCTATCTTTGCACTCTGTAAATACTCCTGGGAGTGCTCACGGAGCCACATAGGATGCTGGGAATCAAACCTGGTCAAACGAGTGCAAGGCAATTGCAGTCCCCGATGTACTTACGCACCAACCGTGAATTGAAAAAGTGTTTATTTTCCATTGTCAAAATGGCAATACTCCCAAAAGCATTGCACAGATTTAACGCGATCCCTATAGGGATACCCATGGAATTCTTCAAAGAAGCAGAGCAAACAATCCTGAAATTTATATGGAACAATAAACGCCCACGGCTAGCTAAAACAATTCTTGGGAAAAAGATGATGGGAGGCATCACCCTCCCCAACCTTAAACTCTACTACAAAGCGGTAACAATTAAAACAGCATGGTACTGGAACAAAGGCAGAGCTGCAGACCAATGGAACAGGGTGGAATATCCCCACACACAACCTCAAATGTATGATCATCTAATCTTTGATAAAGGAGCAAGAGATGTGAAGTGGAGCAAGGAAAGCCTCTTTAACAAATGGTGCTGGCACAACTGGACAACCACGTGCAAAAAAATGGGCTTAGAACTCGACCTGACACCATGCAGAAAAGTCAGATCAAAATGGATTAAACACCTCAACATCAGACCACAAACCATAAGGTACATTGAAGATAAGGTTGGCAAAACCCTCTACGATATTGAAGATAAAGGTATCTTCAAAGATGACACGGAACTAAACAATCTAGTAAAAACAGAGATCAACAAATGGGGCTATATTAAACTAAAAAGCTTCTGCACCGCAAAAGATACAGTGACCAGAATACAAAGACTATCTACAGAATGGGAAAGGATATTTACACAATACCCATTAGATAAGGGGTTAATATCAATGGTATTTAAAGCACTGGTTGAACTCTACAAGAAGAAAACATCCAACCCCATCAAAAAATGGGGCAAAGAAATGAACAGAAACTTTACCAAGGAAGAGATACGAATGGCCAAAAGGCACATGAAAAAATGCTCTACATCACTAATCGTCAGAGAGATGCAGATCAAAACAACCATGAGATACCACCTCACACCACAGAGACTAGCACACATCCAAAAGAACAAAAGCAACCGCTGTTGGAGAGGATGTGGGGAGAAAGGGACCCTTCTATACTGCTGGTGGGAATGCCGGCTAGTTCAGCCCTTTTGGAAAACAGTATGGACGATTCTCAAAAAACTAGAGGTTGAGCTCCCATTTGACCCAGCAATACCACTGCTGGGAATATATCCCAGAAAAGCCAAAAAAGTATAGTCGAAGTGACATATGCACTTATATGTTCACCGCAGCACTGTTTACAATAGCCAGAATCTGGAAAAAACCCGAGTGCCCTAGAACAGATGACTGGTTGAAGAAACTCTGGTCCATCTATACAATGGAATACTATGCAGCTGTTAGAAAAAATGAGGTCATGACGTTTGCATATAAGTGGATCAACATGGAAAGTATTATGCTAAGTGAAATGAGTCAGAAAGAGAGAGACAGACATAGAAAGATTGCACTCATCTGTGGAATATAGAATAATAGACTATAAGACTAACGCCCAAGAATAGTAGAAATAAGTACCAGGGGGTTGTCTCCATGGGTTGGAGGCTGGTCTCTCATTCTGGGTAACTCAGGGAAGGGACCACCAAGTGAAATATGGTTGGAGGTCATGTGGGGGAAGGGTGATGTGGGCCGAATACAGACTAGAGACTGAACACAATGGCCACCCAACACCTTTATTGCAAACCACAACAGCTAATCAGAGAGAGAGAACAAAAGGGAATACCCTGCCATAGTGGCAGGGTGGGGTGGGGGGAGACGGGACTGGGGACGGGGGGAAGGATGTTGGGTTTACTGGTGGTGGAGAATGGGCACTGATGAAGGGATGGGTTATCGAACTTTGTATGGGGGAAACATGAGAACAAAGATGTATGGATCTGTAACTGTACCCTCAGGATGACTCTCTAATTAAAAATAAACTAATAAAAAATTAATGTAAAAAAAGATAAAAAAATAAATGTGAAAAAAAGAAGGCCATTCTACTATAACCCATTGCTCCCTTCGTGTTTTGTATGCTGTTCCATGTAACTTCATCACCATTCATTTAATCCTCATTCTGTTCCTTTCTATCACTACTGCCTAAAGTAATACCTTAATAATTAAACAAGACAGTCTTTAAAAAAAAAAGAAAGAAAAAAAAAAGAAAAAGTGTTTATTTTCTTCATAGATTCTTTTTCATCTGCATATTTTTATATCCATACTCGCAGTGATTTTGTATCTCCTGATCTTTGGTTTCAGAGCAAGAGGACACATGGTGCACTTCACTGTGAAATGCTCTTCGATGAAATAAACTAATTTGGAGAAATAGTTGTCTCCGGTTGTGACTACCAGTGTTCAGGTTACTGTGGTCTGGTCAAATACCAGGAGCCATGGGCAACCTGCTCATTGTCTTGTTGTTGGCCCTCCTCTTTTTATTGCAGTGGGATTAGGAGTGCAAAAGGGGCTTGGGTGGACTGTGGATCAGGAACTCAGACCCAGGCCAAGGGTGAGTCATAACCCCACTGAGCAAGTACCGGTGTTTCAGTCCTCTCTACCTTCATCCTGCATGTGAGCAAGAAGGACCTGTGGCCTTGCATGGACATGGTGAGATCCGGAGGACCTGGGCCCCCCTCTCTGCTGCCTGTCTGGAAGCTCATAGCTCTGCTCACCGAGGGCTAAGTGGGAGTTCCTGCTGGTGGCTTGCAGTGCCAATCCTCAAAAACATGTCTGGAGAAAATCCACCCTACCACTCACATCCAGTGGTCCCTTTCAGAAATACTTCCCACTTACCCACTGTCTGAAAAACAGCAGAAATCCTCACAGATTCCTTCCTCTGTAAGATTGACTCAGGCCTCCTGAACTTGGACGCTCTGAGCTACAGCTGATTGGTGCAAAAACAATGAATGCCTGAAAGAAGCCTATTATAAACAGCTTTGACCAAATCCAGAGTTTAAATAAAGTTTAAACAGAAATTGAAATATCACTCCAAAATATCATGTTACATAATTGAGAGTTTTCCCAGGTGAAAGGTCCACTCTTGCTCTGTCATCCCGTTGTTTGTGGACTTGCTAGAGTGGGCCCGAGTAACATCTCAAAGTGAGACATGTTGTTACTGTTTTTGGCATGTCGAATATGCCACGAGTACAGTGGATAGGGCATTTGCCTTGCAGGTGGCCGACCCGGGTTGATTTCTCCTTCCCTCTCGGCAAGACTGGAAAGCTACGAGAGTTTCCTGCCCACATGGCAGAGCCTGGCAAGCTACCCGTGGCGTATTCGATATGGCAAAACCAATTTCAACAAATCTCACAACGGAGACCTTACTGGTGCTGGCCTGAGCAAATCGATGAACAATGAGAGGACAGTGCTAGAGTGTTACGGTGTCCAGGTGAAGGGGCACATTCCCACCACGGGAGATGCCAAACCCTCATAACCCTGCCCCCAGTCCAGAGCAAGGCAAAGGTCTGGAAGCCCGGTGTCACTTGCCTCAGACGATCCCAACTCCACAGACACCTGTGCCTCAGAGGAGGCTGAGGGTCTCCAAGAGGCCCCAACCTCTTCGAGACGGGAAGGGCCGGGCTGCCCTCAGCCAGACAGGGTGGGGCTCTTCCTCAGCGCCAGAGCCAAGCCAATGAAGGGAACAGACTGAACTGTGTCCCTCTGAAGGAGTGAGAGCAGCTCTGGGATGGAGGGGTGCGGGCAGGAGAGAGAGCCGGTAAGATGTGCTTGCACTTGAGAGCAAAGTGGACCCAAGTCTACAACAGCAATGGACTCTGCATGACTCCATCTCATTTTTGTTCCTTTTGAGTCCCACCTGGGGTTGCTCAGTAAATTATTTCTGCGTCTGAGCGAAGATATTACTCCTCCTAGTGCTCAAGGGCCATTCTGGTGCCGGATAGGTCATGGCCATGTCACCTGCAAGATACCGTAGTATCACTCCTAACCCTCTCCACGAAATGTCTTCTCTCTAAACCTCTATTTGCCTAGATGATAAAGACTTTAGGCCTTTATCAATAAGGGCCGAAGTGATGAAACAGAGGGTAGAAATTTGCCTTGTTCACAGCTGTCCCAATAATTCCCAGCATCCAGTCTGGTCATTCGTAAACCGCCAGGAGTGATTTCTGTGTGCAAAACTAGGAATAAACCACGAGCCCCGCCGGATTAGATCCCCTGGCAAAAAGAAAAGAATAGACTTCATGAAAGCTATCTCAAGGTACCCAGCTGCGATGGAAATGCGCGACCCTCTGAGGACAGCTGCCCTGCGCCTTTGGGTTCATGAGTACCGTTAGTATGAAGAAAAATGTACTTCTGCCTATTGAAGTCTCTGTTTGACCTGGTGGGCCAAGAACTCACCAGCCAGGGGTCCCAAGACACGCCCCCAAGATGCGTGGCCAACCAAAAAGTGCCAGTTTGGAGTCCCGTACGTCCCGCGAGACCAGGGGGCTATTAAAGGCCAGCCAAGCACGGCCCACTCTCAGTGCAGACGCGTCCACTGAAGGCCTCGCTGCTCAGTGCCGTCGCTGCCTCGGCTGACAAGGTGAGTCTGCAACTTGAATCTCGGGGTAGGGTGTGCTAGATCCTGAGGCGGGAAATTATATGGTGGAGGTCTCTCGCGTAGGGGGGTTCCCTGCTCTAAGAGGAGGGAATTAAGGCATACCAGAGGGGTGGCCAGATCTGGGTTGTATAGACTGAGCGTCTCCCAAGTGCTCACACCGTGCTTGGTCACTTTGCTTCAGCCTGCAGTGGGGATGTAGGGGTAAGGGTTCTGGCTAACCGGTTGGTTCCTGGAATCTCTCCGTGGACCTGAAAGTTGGATAGCTGGTCCACATCTCCCCAGAATACTCTAGCCCTCAGGAACTAGCAAACTCGGTGGAAAAGGTAGGACTGAGAACTAGTAACTGGGAGGTATGAGGACTGGGAGGGGTGTGAGAGGAAAATGAGGCTGAGGGAGGCTGGGAATTCTGCAAGGGATTGAGCATGCCCTGAATGTCATAGTTGTCAGGTTTAATGTCCCCACAGTGCTGGGTATGATCCTGGGTTTCAGTTCAGTATGGTAGAAAGCTAGAAATAAGGAGGAGAAATGAAACTTACCTGCTAGCATGTTCCCAGGATCACGAAGATCCTAGGAGATGCTTAACCATGGCTCCTCGAAAATGGGAACCTCTGCCAGTTGCCCAAATGTGACGAGAAAGCTATCATCTGAGGAGTGGGGAGCTATTCTCTCTCTGCCCCTAAGTTGGATTAGAGATTGCACTTGACTCGCAGGTTGTGGACAGACTTGCTTGCCGGGGTCCTAGTTTGATCCCAGCACCCTTGGTCTCACTAAGGGCCAATAACTAGACTTTGCTCGGGCAAATCAAATTGACTTAGCATTTTCTAAGTTTTCTCTAATATATATATATACACTTAAAAATATAAGTATCTGTGACAAAGATGGGCGAAGACTATTGGTATTGAGGGGGCTGCAACAGCCTGATATGTGGGAGGGGCGTTGTGTGTAGGGTGGGGCTGTTTACTGTCTCTAAGTGTCCACAGGGCTTCTCTGTTCCGAATTGAACCGGAACTCCCGTCTGTCCACTAGTCTCAGAGTTTTACCAGGTACCTGATACCCCTATATCAACCAGATTGATAGATTGATTGATTGATTGTCGTCCAAACTGGGGTCCTAAAATGCAAGAAAATTGCTCTACCTCTGAGCAAAGTCTCAGATGTCAAGAAAAGTAGTTACTTTCAGTTTCTCTCTCTCTGTCCTCTCTCTCTCTCTCTCTCTCTCTCTCTCTCTCTCTCTCTCTCTCTCTCTCTCTCTCTCTTTTCTTTGATGGTCAGGATGGGTAATTTAGTTCCAGTACTGGATAGACCTTATCCAGGGACAGAATCCAAGTTGATGCAGGATATCAAACCCAGGGTTTCCTCTCTGAAGTGAGTACCCTGCCTGCTTCACTGTCTGATCCTAGTGACCATTTGCATTTAAGTTAGGTAGCAAGCACTCAACCCCACCTTGTATTTCCACACAAATTGTCAGAGGCCAGGGTCCAGACTGCCCTGTACACTTCTCGGACGCCATAGAATAGGAGGGGAAATGTTTCAGAAGTATCACTGAGCAGATAGGAGCGCACACGGGATGGATTCAGTGCAGAATCCAGGAAGGGTGTGAAGAGAAAAAGTTGGGGTGTCAAGAAAAAGTAAGCGATCCGGCTAGGAAAGCATCCATAGAGAGGAGGGGGAGCGACTGAGTGGGAGGTTACATTGGACACTGACATATCTCTGATTGTTGTCTCTTTATTTTCAGTATTCTACCATGGAGGACAACAGCCAAGAGAGGACCCCAGACATCTTCCATGGTCTCTTTGAGAGTCTTGAGGAGTTTCTCGAGACCTATGAGGTGGACGATCCAGCGGTGCCTCAGCACCAGCTCTGTGCTGCCCTGGCTCCCCAGAGTCCAGCCAGCCCTAAGGCCCCTGAGGGTCAGGACAGCTTCCTTGATCAGCTCCTTGAGGAGCTGCAGACGCCTGGGCCTCCCGATTCCCAGACGACGGCCGGCCCACAGAAGCCGACCCAGAACCAAGTCAGCGCTCTGGATCCGCTCCTCCACGTGCCCCCAACCTCTGTTTCACTCACCCTTGAGGAGCCAATTGAGGACAAGGACAGTGAACTGGACCAGCTCCTTGAGGAACTGATGGACGTGCCTTCCTGGGAGAAGAACAGGAGCTGCTCTGCTCTGAGCAATCCCACTGCTGCCTCCCAAAGGAAACCTGACACAGACGTGCTGAAGACCTTCAATGGGGACCAGACCCTGCCTGGAAACTCTACAGAGATTTCTGGAGGTGAGCAGACCCCTAGACAGATCAAATCGTCCCACTGTGGTGCCCCTGGAATCCATGGGATCCAGATGTCTTTCTCACGAGGTCAGACCCTGCATGGGATCCAAAGACATTTCCGTTTGGGCAGTGGGACCCAGATGCCCATCGCTGGTGCCCAATCCCCTTGGGGGAACGTGACATGCTACTCTGGGGACCAGGCACAGTGTGGGAGCCAGATGTCTCCCCCTGCTCACCAGAATGAAAACGTGAGGCAAATATCTTCTAGAGTGGACAAGTTCATCCCACAGGTAAGGAACCGAATAATTTCCCAATTGGATATTGGAAAAAGTGTGTTCCATTTGTATTTTTCTAACACTCTGTGGCAATCCCAGAAAGACTCTGATCTTAGTTTTTCTTGTGCTCTGACATTCCTACTGTACTGCTCTGGGGACCATAGAGAGTGCCAGGATTAATTTCAGTGTGGCCCCGTGCAGAGCATGTTTCCTGCCCACTGGACCATCTTACTGGCCCCTCTAAAGATTCGATTTTGAGTGATGTGATCTCTATGGATCTCCACCCATACTGTTCAAAGCCAGGGTTGGTACAGTCTTCCCACTGCACTGGTAGACCGCCTTGACACAGCAAAAGTTTCATTTCAGTGTGGTCAGTCTGGCCACATGTGGGGGCACACAGAGTGGAGTCAATAAAGGATCTGAGGAAAGTAGAAAAAAAGTATGGGTTGTCAAGCAAGATAGATGGGGAGGTGGGCTAGAGACCATGATCAGGATTGAGGGGAGAAATGCAGAATTGGATAGAGCTGAGCACGTGTCTGATTTTGTTCATTTTGCTGTTGTTGTTTAGGATTCTAGTATGAAAGACAAGAGCCAAAAGATGACCGCTGACATCTTTCGTGAGAATCATAAAAGACGTACTCCAGACCTGTGAGGCAGTAGATCCAGCTGTTCCTGATCCTGAGCTCTGTGGTCCTCTGACTCCCCAGGGCCCAGCAAGAACATAAGAGGCCCTTGACGGGCAGGACATTTTCCATCAGCTCCTTAGGGAGCTGCAGATCCCCAGGCCTGTCACACTCCAGGCTCAGGGCAGCCCAAATGAGCCATGTCAGAACCAGGCTAATCATCCGGATACAGTCGCTGAAGGGACCCAATTGTCTCAGTCTCTGACCCTCCAGGGCCGAGGAACTCCAAAGGTGCCACCTGAAGACAAGGACAGTGCGCTGGACCAGCTCCTCGAGGAGCTGATGGAGACGACTTCTCGGGAGCAGAACATGAGCTGCTCTGCTCAGAGCAATCCCACAGTTGCCGCCCACATGACTCCTGACGCAGACATGCTGAAGACCTTCCATGGGGAACAGACCCTACAAGAGTGTGCCACCCAGAAACAGGGGAGTGAGCAGACCCCGTGTGTGTACCGCATGCCATACACTGGTACCCAGATAATAAATGGAATCCAGATGCCCATGGTCGGTGTCCAAACGCTATGGGGAAATCAGATACTTTCCAGTGGATACCAGACACCAAGTGGGAGCCAGATGTCTCTCACTGGAGAGCAGACTGTATTTGGGACTCCAGTGTCCATGAACACGAACCAGTCCTACTGCGGGAACCAGATGCCTTTCACTGGTGCCCAAATATTAATGGTGAATCAGGTGCCATTCAGCGGGGTCCACACCATGAATGGGAACCAGATGCCCCATTCTGGAGTGCCGATGATCCCCGTGACAGGGCTGCCGACAATGACTTTCATCAGTGACCAGACCTCCACTGGTAGTCAGCCTGTGTCTCAGAGTGGCACCCAGAGCCTCTATGGCATCCAGATGGTGCCACAGGTATCGCCACTGCCACAATCAGGATTCCTGTATGCAAGTGCCCCTCTGGTGCAAGGACCATCCCTGGAATCAGAGCGGCCAAAGAAGCGCCAGAGGAGAGAGTACATCATGAACGCGGATGGTCTGAAGCGCTATGTGTGCCCTTTCCAGGGCTGCGGGAAGGAGTACAACAAAGCTTCCCACCTGCGAATCCATGAACGAGTCCACACTGGTGAGTAGGAACAACTGACACTCAGTTCAGACTGTTGATCCTCCCTTCACGCTGGGTTTCTCTGGTGGCCTAGAAAAGGTTGAGAGATGAGAGGGGAAGTGCCCGCGGTCCTAGGGGGAGCCTACTTATGGCCAGAGTCCAGCTGGCTGGTCTCTGTGGAGTTGACTGTGGGCGGTTGGGACATGGAGAGATTGGTTTGCCCTTTGGGGCTCATCTTGACCTTGTCTCTCGGGCACAGATACCCCTTCACCACAATGTTCTCCCTGCTCTGACTCTCTGACCACTCTGGGTGTCCCTTACCCTCTTCCAGTTTTCCTCTTTCTCCAGCTCATGCAGTCTTTCTCTTCCTCTCTCCTACACATCTTCCAGTCTGCTCAGCTGCTCCCCCTACCCATGCTCACACCATTTTCTGCTCCATGCATTCATGCCTGATGCATAACAAGTGACACATCTCTCTCTTCCAGGAGACAAGCCCTATGTGTGCGACGTGAAAGGGTGTCCGTGGAAATTCCCCCGCTCCGATGAACTCAGAAGACACAAGAAGACGCACACTGGAGAGCGTCCCTTCCGCTGTCCTCAGTGTCCCATGGACTTTGCCCGAGCTGATCATTTAAAGCAGCATGCAAGAGTGCACAGATAATGCTTGTCCATGAACTGTACACTCAACAGCCTCGTCTCCCAGTGAAGACTTTTCTTGGCAATTCACACTAAGCTCTATATATTGAAGATGATATTATGACATCTTATTTCTCTTGTTACTGTTTTTGGCAACTGTGCCACACCCTGAGGTGCTCAGGAGACTGTGAGGTCCTGAAGACTGAGTGTCGGATTCCTGTTGCAGAGCATGGCACTCCACCCTCTGAGCCAGAACTCTGATCTACTGTACCAATTTTATTTTAAAGAGTTGACCCTTTCATGAATATTTTGAGATACTTATATGACTTCCGATGGACACCGAATCATGAACTGTACATTGACTTTTTTGCATGTGAAACTGAAATTAAATGTATTTGTAAGGTATTTCAAGTCATTTTTAATGGTCTACTTTAGGTTGGCCCTGTTTTTGCCGCGCTGCCTTGTACTTTCTTAGCCCTAGTTCCGTGCTCTATTGGCGGTGCTCAGGCCCTCGTATGCCTTTGCGGGATCGACTGTGCTTTTCCATGTGCAAGCCAGTTGCCTTCCCTGCTGGACTATCTCGCTTGTAGACCCTTTTCCTGATATTATTTACTTTTATATCTGTACTCATTTTTTTTGTATTTTCTTATTCTCTGGTTAAAAGCAAGAGGACACATGGTGCCCACCACTGTGTAATGCTCTTCGATGAAATAAACAAGTTTTGAGGATCAGTTGTCTCTTGTCGTGACTATGACTGTTCAGGTCACCGTGGTCTGGTCAAATGCCAGCGCCATGGGCTACCTGCCCATTATCTTGTCTTGGCCCTCCTCTGTTTATATCTACGGGGTTATGAGATCTAAATAGGCTTGGGCTGTCAGAAAAAAGGAGGTCACGAATTTTGTATTTAAGTGGATGGGCATGAAAAGTTTCATGCTGAGTGAAATGAGTCAGAAAGAGAGAGACAGACATAGAAAGACAGCACTCATCTAGGGTATATAGAATAACAGAGTGGGAGACTAACACTCAAGAATTGTAGAAATAAGTACTAGGAGGTTGACTCCATGGCTTGGAGGCTGGCCTCACATTCTCGGGAAAGGGCAACTCAGAGAAGGGATCACCAACTATAAAGTAGTCGAAGGTCATATGGGGGAAGGGAGTTGCGGGCTGAATGAGGGCTAGAGACTGAGCACAGTGGCCACTCAACACCTTTATTGCAAACCACAACAGCTAATTAGAGAGAGAGAATAGAAGGGAATGCCCTGCCACAGTGGCAGGGTGGGGTGGGGGGAGATGGGTTCGGGGAGGGTGGGAGGGATGCTGGGTTTACTGGTGGTGGACAATGGGCACTGGTGAAGGGATGGGTTCCCGAACTTTGTATGAGGGAAGCATAAGCACAAAAGTGTATAAATCTGTAAATGTGCCATTAGGGTGATTTTAAATTCGAATTAAAAATAAATAAATTAATTAAAATAAAAAAAAAAATAAAGGGGCTTGGGTGGCCAGTGGGGACATGTCGCGCGCCGCTTCGACCAGCGAAGAAACACGCAGCCCGGAGATTCTTCTTGCAGCGATTGATTCAGGGGCCTTCTCATGCATTAGCGAAGAAGGGGAACGGGAAAGAGAAGGAACGAGGGGGAGGGACGAGGGGGAACCGACTAGCTAGGCAGCTTCCCCCCTTATATACCTCTCGCTGCTTGTTTACGCCCAAGTGTCTGTAGCTGATAGACTAGTTACAGCCCGTGGGCGTGACAAGACATCCTGTTTCCTTAGAGGTGTTGTCTACGAAGCACGGTGCAATGAACAAGAAACAGGTGTCCACGAAGCACGGTCCCGTGGAGGCTCTCCACAGCTCCCCCTTTTTGTTTTAGAACAGCAAGTCTGCGTAGCGACCTCGGGTCCCTTGGCCTTACCCGTCATTGGGAGCCCTCTCGCTTGTAGCTCCCTGTCTTAGGTTGGTCCAAGGGTCAGGTGGGGTATAATGCACCCTTTCCAACTCCTCAACTACAGGAGGTCCCCTGCAGTTAAGGGCTCTCAGCTGCATAATACTTTTGCTACATCCGGCTAGACCTGATTGTTCAAAGCGAGATTCTTGCTTCAGAGTTGCAAGCCAAAGCTGCGGGGATTGCTGTGCTTCCAGGGCCACAAATGCCTGTAAATACCACGCCTTTGTAAGTAGTTGTTCTTGCTGCATTTTGTATAGACACCAGGCAAAAACCAAAGCAGCGAGAAGCAATAAGGATAGTACTGCTCCCACCCCCGTCCACTCTTTGATAAAATGGAGGGGACTTTCTACTCTGGTTTTATCAAGGTGGGTAAGGAAGGGGATAATCTATGCACAGCCGTCAGAGCAGGCCATGTTGTAGCAATGGCCCAGGAAGCTGCTTCTTCAGCTCGTCTCGTCACAGGAATCAGGCTGAGCAGGAGCACCAGTTTCCACATCTTGGTCTACTGGGGGCGCGGTCTTCCGTGTCAGGCGTTCAGGAATCCACACTGGTTCTGCCCTGTCCTGTGGAAAGACAAAAACAGAACCCCTTGACCAGGTTAACACGGGGTCCGGGCCGTGCCATTCACCAGAATGGATATCCTTCCATTTAACATATCCTTGGCACACAGGGATCTTTGAAGAGTGCCTATCTGCAGGGGAGGTGCCCTTATCATCAATAATAAAAGAAATTTAGAGTAAAAAGTGCAATAGAGGTTCTTTCTCGAAGGGGCCGTCCCAGCCCAACCCCCCCTTTTTTGTTTTATTAAGCATGCTTTAAGGGTGGAACGGGCACGCTCAACAATGCCCTGCCCTTGTGGGTTATACGGGAGACCGTGAGATAAAGAGACTCCCATCTGGGCACAAAATGCGGTGAATTTTGCAGAGGTGTATGCCGGACCGTTATCTGTTTTCAGTTGGGCTGGGATGCCCCAGGCTGCCCATTCTTCAAGGCAATGAGAGATAACATTTGTGGAGCGCTCTCCAGGAAGGGGAGTGGCATGAATGATACCGGAGCACGTGTCCACGGATACATGGAGATATCTGAGCCTGCCCAATTCCGAGAAATGTGTAACATCCATTTGCCAAATGCGTAAAGGCACAAGACCACGAGGGTTTATGCCCATGGAGGGGGCAGGGAGAAAAGGGACACAGTGTGGACAATGCAAAACAATTGCCCGAGCTTCGGCTCGAGGGATTTGAAATCTATGTTGAAGGGTCCGAGAAGAAACATGGAAGCGGTCATGAAAATTTTTTGCTAATTGTACAGGGGAATGAATAATAAAACAAGATGGTCTAGTGAGTGCATCAACACAAGCATTGCCTTCTGCTAAGGGACCCGGAAGGCCTGTGTGAGAGTGGATATGTGTGACAAAAAATGGTTTTTCCCGGGTCCAAAGAATTTGTTGTAAAGCAGATAACAAGGAGGCTATCGAACTGGAGGCCTTTATGGGTCCTGCCACCTCGAGTGAGCAAAGAGCATTTACAACGTATCGTGAATCAGAGATCAAATTGAAAGCAAAGGGGCAATGCTCAAACACTGTCAAGACAATGCGAAGTTCCACAACTTGAGGGGACGTAGTTGGGAATTGCATACGAATAGGATCCTGACCCTCTATCATATAAGCCCCCCAGCCTGTACTTGATCCATCAGTATAGATGTCTGGAGCATCCCGAAGGGGTACATAAGAGGTGACTTTGGGGAAAATGACCGGATGGGTTTTAAAGAAGGTCATTAGTGGATGTTTGGGATAATGCTTATCAATAATATTGGGAAAAGAAAATCGGAGAATCGCCTGATCATCGTGTAAGTTACACCAAGAAACTATTTGGGTGGAATTATAGGGGGTTATAACAGTATCTGGAAGTTTTCCAAAGTATTGCAAGCAGTCCTGAATTCCAATCATAGCCAAACAGGCTACAGCTGCAGGGTATAACTCCACAGCTTTTGCCGGAGAGACCCTAGGATGAATCCACAGAAGGGGTCCCTCCTGCCATAGGACTGCAGTAGGCTGCCCATATGTTAGAAGCACACAAAGTAAATTGGGAAACTCAGGCTTCACGCGTGTATTGCTAGCAGCGGTAAGAGCTTGCTCAATTTTGCAAATTCCATTAGGAAAGTTCGCCAGTCCAAGGACTGTCCGGGCGTTAACACCGCTCTAGCCACCTGTTGCCAATCATTTGGGGTCATACAATATCTGAATAAGCCTTCTACTTGAGTTAAAGTGAATGCCGCATTGGCTCCATGCATCTTTACTGATTCTGCCAAGGACTTAATTATTTTAAAATGTAGGGGCTCGTGATATCGCTGTTGATTATTATCTTCAAAAACAGGATAAGTTAACTGCAACTCTCGCCTAACCTCTGCCCAGAGCCCGGGTTTTGCGAAGGAAAGCCCGCCTCCCGGTTTGTTAAGATAAGGGGGCGGATCCTAGAGCCCTTTAGCGGCAAGTATCGGTCACTATCATGTGTCGCAGCTTCCTCCTCAATAGGGGGGTCAGAATCCCCATTAGCCCGTCCCTGCTGAAATTGACGTAGCGAGGGATAAAGAGACGGACGGGTCATGGATGGTTCTCGGGGCCTTCCTCTCTTTTGGGGGGCGCATCCCTGTATCAGTGGGGTTCCCCTAGAGGCCTCGCCTTCCACGTCCGAACCATCCTCTAGCTCAGAGGCTACAATGCCATGACGGCTGCCTCTGTCCGACAGTTCCTCCCTCATCCCCTCTAACGCTTCCTGTCCCAGTTGTACGTCCTTACCGCACTTCTGATCCTCTAAACTTCTGACTAACTTATTAAAAGCGAAAGGGGGGCGCAGCTCCTTAATGGAGCCATAGAAAGCAAAAGCGAAAAGACAAAAGGAGAGGCAAATAAAAACCCAACCTGCAAGAAAAACATACACATCCATCCCACTCATCCCACTAGCCACAATTTCCGTGGACTTTATCGTCCTGGCTCACCACAGGAACTTCATCGCCCTGACTCACCATGGGAACTTCATCGCCCTGAATCGCAGCAAGTTCTGGATCGACCGGAGGGTGCTGGAGGTCGGGTTCCCCGTACGGGCCACCAGCTGTCGCTCGCAGCTTCGACCAGCGAAGAAACACGCAACCCGGAGATTCTTCTTGCAGCGATTGATTCAGGGACCTTCTCATGCATTAGGGAAGAAGGGGAACGGGAAAGAGGAGGAACGAGGGGGAACCGACTAGCTAGGCAGCTTCCCCCCTTATATACTTCTCGCTGCTTGTTTACGCCCAAGTGTCTGCAGCTGATAGACTAGTTACAGCTCGTGGGCGTGACAAGACATCCTGTTTCCTTATAGGTGTTGTCTACGAAGCACGGTGCAATTAACAAGAAACAGGTGTCCACGAAGCACGGTCCCGTGGAGGCTCTCCACAGGGACAGGTACTCAGACCCAGGCCAACGTGGAGTCATAGCCCCCCTAGTCCTCTCCTGTGCCTCAGTCCTCTCTATCTTGCTCCTGCATGTGTGCACGAAATACTTGACCTTTGCAAGGAGCTGGTGTGGTCTGGAGGACCTGGCAACCCTCCCTCTGCCTGATCTGGGAGCTTACAGCCCTGCCCTCTGAGGGCTAAATGGGAGTTCCTTCAGGTGCCCAATTGTACCAATTCCTCAAAAAAATATTTTTGGAAAATCTTCCCTTTCCTTAAAACTAGTGGTCCCTTTGAAAAATACCTTACACCCACCCCAACTCTGAAACAGAGCACAAATCTGCAGAAATTCCTTCCCTTTAAGGACTGACTCAGGCCTGTATGATCTTGGAGACCCCAGAGCTGCAGGTGATCGGTGCAGGAGAATGAATGTCTGAAACAACTGTATTCTAAACAACTCCGTCAATCCCAGTGTTAAAATACGATTTAAATTAAATAGTAAAATTATTCCAGACAATCCTGTTTCTATCACAGGACACTTTGCACAGGTGAGGGGGAATATTCCTACCAGGGGAGAAGCCTGCCTGCAGTCCAGAGCAGTGCCAGGGTCTGGAAGCCCAGTGTCATGTGCCCCAGTTCAGCCAAACCCCTCAAAACACATGCCTCACCACGGAGGCTCAGGGTCCTCAGGAGGCTCCAGCCCCTTAGAGACCTGGGAGGGCGGGGCTGCCCTCAGGCCAGACAGGGTGGGGATCTTTGTCAGTGCAGGAAGCAGGCCAGTGAAGTACCCAGACACACCTGATCCGACTGCAGGGTTGAGAGCAGCTCTGTATGGAGGGGTGTGGAGAGGATACAGAGCAGGAAACACGCTCGATTCCACCTGAGCGTAGAGTGGACTCATGTCCAGAATAGTGATGGACCCTCTGTGACCTTATTACATTTTTGTTTGTTTTGCATCACAACTTGAGGTGCTCAGAACTTAAAACTAACTTTGAACTAATTGTTCACTCCAGCTAGGGCTCGTGCTCTTCCAGGTTGCCAGATACGATCTGTGCAAGCCACCATCGAAACATTGTAGAATCTTTCCTGACCTTCTCCACAAAACATCTTTGATCTAAACCTCTGTTTGCCAAGCCGATACAGACCATTTTGGTCCTTTATCAGGGCATAATGATAGAAAAGTGGGGAGGGCATTTGCCTTGCTCCCAGCCTTCTCAATTTGATCCCAGCATCCAGTATGGTCATTCGTGCACCACGAGGATTGATTCCTGAGAGCAGAGTCGGGAGTAAGCGAGGAGCATCGCAGGGTTTGGTCCCCTGGCATAAAGACAAGACCTGTAGCACTGTAGCACTGTATTCCCATTCTTCAATGAAATGCTCGAGCGGTCACCAGTAACGTCTCCATAGTGATACTTGTTGTTACTGTTTTTGGCATATCGAATATGCCACGGGTAGGTTGCCAGTCTCGGCGTGTGGGCAGGATACTCTCGGTAGCTTGCTGGCGTCTCTGAGAGGGATGGAGGAATCGATCCCAGTCGAACTTGTGTAGGGAAAACGCCCTACCATTGTGCTTTCACTCCAGTTCTCAAGGTATCTCATGGGACTCTGCTGAGATGGAACTGTCCAATTCAGAAACTGAAAAGGTATCTAGTTTGGTCCTTTACTTTCGGCACACATCTCCTTTCAAGAAATATTCCTCCAAGCATCATTGACATGGTGATCCCTTCTTTATTTCTGCTGCCTCCTTCTCTTTCTCTTGAGACAGGCTTTCACCTTTGAAGCAACATTGAGTCTACTGTTTGGGTGTCAGTCTCAAAATAGGTTGTTTTTTTTATATTCCACAAGTGAGTTCAGTCTTTCTATGTCTGTAACTCTCCTTCTGACTCATTTCACTTAGCATGCTACTCTCCACGACCATCCATTTATAAGAAAATTTCATAACTTTATCTTTCCTAACAGCTTCATAAGTATTCCATTGTGTAGATGTACTAAAATTTCGTTAACTGTCGTCTGTTCTCGGGTATTCGGGCTGTTTCCAGATTCGGGCAATTGTTAATAGTGTTGCAATGAACACACAGGTGCAGATGTCAATTCTACCTTGCTTTAACCGCAGCATAAGAAAACATTTCCTATTCTAATCTCTGCACTGTTTTACCTATCTTCTCCTGTATCGAGAGATCGTGGCCCTTGTGCTTTTCATTGCTGAAATGATCAATCACAAGTGAAATTGGGGTATGCTGAGTCTGACCTATAATGAAAGCACAGGTGGAGGCAATGCAGAGTCACACTATGACACAATACACCAGACGTCCACATTATCTGACACGGAAATGACCAACATACAAGCAGTGAAAAAATGCCAGTCATGTACACAAAAACCTTTAGAGATCTGAATCCCCTGAGAAGCTACCTAATGCAGTGCAGGTAGATCTTGCAGTCCCAAAGTGTCAGGGACGTCTCCCTTCACACTCAGCTCGTGTTGACCTTCCAGTGCAACAGGAGGAGTGAGAGGCCATGTAAAATGTCTGACGGTCATCAAATCCCTCCTCTTACTCAGGCCCTTCAGTCTCAAGGAGACTGCCCCTGAAACTCAGGCCTCTCAGTCTCAATGAAACTACTCCTGATTTCCTTCACTCAGGCCTCTCGTTCTCAAGGAGACCGCCCCTGAGTGACCACGGAATTTTGTTTTCTTTTAGAACTTCCGTACTGTTTTAAGGTCTGTGTATGTTCATCCAAGAACTCAGAAGAGCCCCCAAATGTTGTACCCCGACTTTCGGGTCACAAATAGTGATGCTAGTCCTCTTCCTTTCCTATCTGTATACACTCGATATCTATTTCTTGCCTAACTGCTATGGCCAGAATTTCCAGTACTATATTGAATAGTATCCCAGAGACGAATCTAAAGAGCTATGCAGGAATATCCCATCTCACTCAAGTGAGAGAAGGAATCCGGAGTTCTGACTTCCATCGACTGTCAAGAATCAGGACGCTGTCTCGTTTGCCAAGGCATCAAAAATCAGATGGGACAGACATGTAAAGAGATTCAAAGGCAACCGCTGGACTAGAGCTGTTACCGATTGGATTCTACTGGACATCAGAAGACCGCGTGGCCGCACACCAACTAGATGGTCAGATTTCTTCGTCAAATCCCTGAATGAACCGTCTGAGACTCTTCCTGTTCCTGGAGCAAGCAGATATCCTTGGGCTGCACTAGCACGCGACAGGGACAAATGGAGACGTTCCTGGCACCCGCTCGAGCAAATGAAGTTCAACGGGACGATAAGTGATACAAGTGTTATTGAATAGGAGTTTGGAGGGCAGAAAGCTTGTCTTGTCTCTGATCTAAGAAGATAGGCCGTTAGGTTCTCCCCATTGAGAGCGATGCTTGCCATGCGTTTGTGGGAGATGGCTTTGACTATATTGAGGAATATTCCTTCAATGCCGATTTTTCTGTGAGTTTTCATCATAAACGGGAGCTTGATCTAGTTAAATGCTTTCTCTGCATCTACTGACACGGTCATATGGTTTTTATCTTTTTATTGATATGATGGTTTATGTTGATTGACTTGCGAATGTTAATCCATCCTCGAATCCCCAGGATAAGTCCACCTTGGTCATGGTGTATGATCTTTTTATGAGTCCTTGGATTCTGTTTGCAAGAATTCCGTTGAGGTTCTTTGCATCTATGTTCATCAGATATATCTGACTTTAATACTCTTTCTGTGTGGTGTCTCTGTCTGCTTTTGGTATCCGGGTGAATTTGCTTCAGAGAAGCTGTTTGGAAGTATCTCCGATTCTTCAATTTCCTGAAAAAGCTTTAAAAAGATTGGAAGTCCTCATCAAAGACTTGGAAGTATTCACTAGTGAATCCATGTGGCACTCCTCTGTATATTCTTGTGGGGTTAGGAGTGCTAAATGGGCTGATGTGGCGTGTGGATACAGGTACGCAGACCCAGGACAAGGCAGAGTCATAGCCCCTCTGAGCCATCTCTGGTGGCTCAACCATCTCTACCTTCCTCCTGCATGTGTGCAGGGAAGGGACTGTGGCTTTGCATGGACATGGTCAGAACTGGGAGACCTGGCCTTCTTTCCCTTCTGCCTGGAAGAAGGAGCTCACGGGCCTGCCACTGAGGCCAGAGTTCCTGCTAGCACCCAATTGTGCCAATCCCCGAAAAGACATCTAGAGAAAATCCATCTCACTCCTCAAACCCAGTGTTCCCTTTGAAAAACACGTCTACCCATCCATACCATGAATCAGAGCACAAGTCTGCAGATTTCTTTCCATGTAAAGATTGACTAAGGCCTCTGTGAACTCTTGGAGATCCCAGAGCGATAGCTGATTGGTGCGGAAGCAATGAATGCCTGAAACAACTATTTTATGAATAACTTTGTAAATCACAGTGTGTAAATAAAGTTTAATCGAACACAGTCAAATTACTCCAGACAATCATATTTCAATAACTATTTCCTCCCTCGGTGGGGAGGCAGGTTCCCACCACGGAGATGGTCCCTCTCGACACTCCCACCAAACCACCACAGATCTGCCAGTAGACAGAGCGCAGCCAGGGTGAGGAAACCCAGTATCACCTGCCCAGAGCAAACTCACTCCTCAGCCCACCTGCCCCACAGGAGGCTCAGGGTCCTAGGAGGCTCAGGGCCCTGAGAGAGCTGGGTGGACGGGGCTGCCCCCAGGACAGACTTGGTGGGGATCTTTGTCAGTGCAGGAGCCAGGTCAATGAAGGACTCACACTCACCTGTGTCCCTTTGCTGGCTCAGAGCACCCCTGGGATGGAGCGGTGATGGCAGGAGAGCGAGCATGCAATATGCTCTTCTATTGAGCGCAAAGTGCGCCCAAGTCTACAACAGTGATGGACACTGCACGCCTCCATCACATTTTAGTTTGTTTTGGGTAGCACTGGAGATGCTCAGAACTTACTCCTGCTTCTGAGCAAAGGACTCACTCCTACTAGGGCTCAGGGGCCATCCAGAGTGCCAGAATGGACCTGGCCAGGCCACCTCCAAAACACTGTGCAATCTCTCCTGACACGCTCCACAAAAAGTCTTCTCTCTAAGCCTCATTTTGCCCAGTTTATAAAGACCAGAGACCATTATAAAGGCCAGAGTGATAGAACTTTGGGTAGTGCATTTGCTTTGCACGCAGCTGTCCCTGTTCGATCTGAGCATCCAGTATGGTCCAGTAGACCTTTGCTCTAGCAAATCAAATTGATTTAGCACTTTAAAAGTCTCTATTATATAAGCATTTGAGACAAGGAAGGGCCAGAATTACTGATACGTGGAGGGTTACAACAGCCTGGTATGCGGGGGGTGCGGGTCGGGATGGTGGGGCTGTTTACTGTTTCTGTTTCTACAGGACATCTCCGTTTCGGATTGAACCTGGAATTTTTCCTTTGCACTGTAACCTCAGAGTTTTCGATGGCACCTGAAATAGTTTTTTTTTCATCATTTCTTTTCTTTTCTTTTCTTTTTTTTTACTTGGAGTCCAAACCTAGGTTTTGACATGCAAGACTATTGCTCTACCACTAAACTTCTTCTTAATGACTGCAAAAGTTGTTACTATATATTTTTAGATGGTCAATATGGACATTTAATTTCAGAACTTAATACCCCTTATATAATATTTATATCAGGCAGATATATAATATATATTATATGCACATGAGGGGTTTTGAGTAAGTACGTGGCGGTCGCAATACATCTTATAGCCTAGTTCTCCCTCTGTGAGAACCTGGCTAGCTACCAAGAGTTTCCTGCCTGAAAGTCATAGTTGCCAGGTTTAATGTCCCCATATTCTGGGTATGATCCAGGGTTCCATTTCAGCATGGTAAGAAACTAGAAATAAGGGGGACTAATGAAACTTACCTGCTGGCATGTTCCCAGGATCACGAAGATCCTAGGAGACGCTTAACCATGGTTCCTCGAAAGTGGAATCCTCTGCCAGTTCCCCAAATGTGGCAAGAAAGCTATCATCTGAGGGAGTGGGGCGCTGTTCTCTCTCTCCGCCTAAGTCAAAATAGATATTGCTTCCTAGGAATTGACTCACAGGTTGTGGACAGACTTGTTTGCCGGGGTCCTAGTTTGAGCCCAGCAACTTTGGTCTCACTAAGGGCCGATAAGTAGACTTTGTTTGCGCAAATCAAATTGACTTAGCATTGTCTAAGTTTTCTCTAATACATATATTTTAAATGTAACGATTTGTGACAAGGAGGGGCCAAAACTATTGGTACTGAGGGGGCTCCAACAGCCTGGTGTGTGAGAGGGGCGGTGTGGGTAGGGCCGTGCGGTTTATGTCTCTAAGTGTCAACAGGGTATCTCTGTTTCGGTTTGAACCCAGATTCTCGTTTGTTCACTAACCTCACAGTTTTTCATGTCACCTGAAACCTCTTTGCCCACCATATTTACTTATTGATTGATTGATTGATTGCCATCAAAACCGGGGTCCTAAAATGCAAGAATATTACTCTACCACTGAGCAAAGTCTCAGATGTGAAGAAAAGTGGTTATTTTCGGTTGTTTTTCCTCTCTCTCTATTTTTTCTTTGATGGTCAGTATGGGCAATTCAGTTCCAGTACTGGTTCGACCTTATACAATATATGCTTTTCTCTTTGCCTTGCTACTAGTACATATTAAACAATTACACTTACATTTTATTTATTATTTTTTTATTTACTCTTTACTTTTGGAGTCACACTGGCAATTCACCGGGCTCATCCCTGGCTTTGCACTCAGGAAATACTTCTGGCGATACTCCCAGACCATATGTGATTCTGGGAATCAGATCCGGGTGAGCCAAAAGCAAGTCAAACCCTTCTAGACTATGGCCTTGGTGGGATTGAAATCTGAGGCTCCATCAAAGCATGTGGATGCTTGTAGGCAACTCTCTGGCCGAGCTCTTTAGGGCCTAAAGGACATTCTCGCCCAGTCACAGCAGCATCTCTTTTGTCTGCAGACATGGCCCTCCCTGTCCTAGCTGTGCACAATTAGTCTCCTATCCTGGATGTTTTTCTCTCATGCAATGTTCGAGAGCCCATCCCTCCACCAGTGTCCATTCTCCACCACCAATGAACCAGTATCACTCCCACCCCCGTTACCATCCCCCCAACCCACTCAGCCTCTGTGGCAGGGCATTCCAATTTGTTCTCTCTCTCTCTCTCTCTCTCTCTCTCTCTCTCTCTCTCCTTTTGGGTGTTGTGGTTTGCAGTAGGGGTAGTGAGTGGCCATCGTGTTCAGGCTCTGGTCTGCTTTCAGCACGCATCTCCCTTCCTGTGAAGGATCTCCAATCACATTTTACTTGGCGTTCCCTTCTCTATCTGGGATGACTTTCCACCAACATGTGAGGCCCGCTTCCAAACTTAGAGCCAACCTCCTGGAGACGGGCACTTTTAACGGCTTGGTACTCACCAAACTTTTAAATAGCAGCATGAGAAAACAATTCCTATTTTCATCTCTGCACTGCGTTACCTTTCTTCACCTCTACCTGGAGGTCGCTCTCCTTGACTTTAAATGGCTGAAATGGTCAATCACAATGTTAAGTGGGGTAGACTGAGTCTGAACTATAATGAAATCAAGCACAAAGGGAGTCAAAAACAGAGTCACAATAAGACACACTACCCCAGATGTCCATAAAATCCGACAGAAAAATGACCAACAGACAAACCGTGAAAAATGCCAGTCCTTTACACAGAAACTTCTCCAGATATGACTGCCCTGAGAACCTACTGAACGGAGTCCAAGTAGAGCTTGCAGTCCCAGGGTGTCAGGGATGTCTCCCTTCACACTCACTTCTTTTTTTTCTTTATTTATTTTTAATTAGTGAATCACTGTGAGGGTACAGTAAAAGATTTACTGATCATTGTGCTCTTGTTTCCCTCATACAAAGTTCGAGAACCCATCACTTCACCAGTGCCCATTCTCCAACACCAGTAAACCCAGCATCCCTCCAATCCTCCCGAATCCCATCCCCCACCCCACCCCGCCACTGTGGCAGGGTATTCCCTTTTGTTCTCTCTCTCTAATTCGGTGTTGTGGTTCGCAATAAAGGTGTTGAGTGGCCACTGTGTTCAGTCTCTAGTCTACATTCAGCCCGCCTCACCCTTCCCCCGCATGGCCTCCTGCCACATTATACTTGGTGAAACCTTCTCTGAGTTGCCCTCTCCCCAGAATGTGATGCCAGCCTAATAGCCATGGATTCAGCCTCCTGGTACTTATTTCTACTACTCTTGGGTCACACTCACCTCTTTTTGACTCTCCAGTGGAACCGGTGGAGTCAGAACCCTTGTAAAATGGCTGACCATCGTCAGAATCCCCTTTAACTCAGGCCCCTCAATCTCAAGGAGACTGCCCCTGAGCCTCAGGTCTCTCAGTCTCTGAGACTATTACTGAGTTCCTTCATTCAGGGTTCTGGGTCTTAAGGAGACCGCCCCTGAGTGACCTCGTATTTTTGTTTACTTTTAGAAAACCTCTGTACTGCTCTAAGGTCTGTGCTAGTTTAACTGAGATCTCGGATGAGCCCCCAGAACACGTGTTTCCCGTTTTTCGGGTCAAAAATTGTGATGCCAAAACCTCTTTCCTTTCTATCGTTATACACTTGATACCTTTTACTTGGGTAACTGCTATGGCCAGAATTTCCAGTACTATATTGAATAGGTGTGGGGTGGGTAGGCAACCTTGTCTTGACCCTGATGTAAGAGGGTAGAGTGTAAGGTTCTCCCCACTGAGAATGATGCTTTCCATGGATTTGTGGGAGATGGCTTTGACTCAATTGGGGAATGTACCTTTAATGCCCATTTTGCTGAGAGTTTTCATCCTAAATGGGGGCTGGATCTTGTCAAATACTTTCTCTGCATCTATTGATATGGTCATATGGTTTTTATCTTTTCCTTTAAGTGATATGATGGATTATGTTGATGGATATGTGAAAGTCAATCTATCTTGAATCCCTGGGAAGAGTTCTACTTGGTCATAGTGTATGATCTTTTTCTGAGTCGTTGGGTTCTGTTTGGTAGGATTTTGTTGAGGATCTTTACATCTGTGTTCATCAGGATTATCTGCCTTTAATTCCCTTTCTCTGTGGTGTCTCTGTGTGCTTTTGGTACCAAGGTAATATTTGCTTCATAGAGGCTGATTGGAAGTGTTACTGATTCTTTGATTTTCAGAAAAAGCTTTAAAAAGATTGTAAGTCCTCTTTGAAGATTGGAAGAATTCACTAATGAATACATGTGGCACTAATTTTATATTATTGTGGGGTTATGAGTGCAAAAAGAGCTCGAGTGGCCTCTAGAGACAGATTGTCAGACCCAGGACAAGGCAGAATGAGAGCCCCAGTGAGCCGTCTCTGGTTCCTCAGTCATCTCTACTTTTCTCCAGCATGTGTGCAGGGAACGGACTGTGGTCTTTGCATGGACTTGGTTAGGTCTGGAAACCTGGGCTTCTTTCCCTTCTGCCTGTTCTAGGAGCACATCCCGGCCCACTGAGGCGTAGAGATCCTGCTAGCGCCCAATTGTGCCAGTCACTGAAAAAAATCTAGAGAAAATCCACCCCACTCCACAACCTAGTGGTCCAATTGAAAAATGCTTCCTACCCACCCACACCGTGAAACAGAACCCAAATCTGCAGATTCCTTTCTGTGTAAAGATTGATAAAAGGCCTCTATGTTTCGTGGAAACCCCGGAGCTATAGCTGATTGGTGCGACCACAATGAATGCCTGAAACGAATGTTTTATGAACAACTTTGTAAATCACAGTGTGTAAATAAATTTTAATTTAAAACAGTCAAATTATTTTAGACAATCAAGGTTCAATAATTACTTCTTGCCCTGGTGTGGGGGCAAGGTCCCACCCACCACAGGAGATGTCCCCCCTGGACGCCACCCCCATAAGCAGAGGCCCGCAGCAGCCAGAGCAGGGTCTAGGTCAGGAAACCCTGTGCCACCTGCTCAGGCCAGCCTCACTCCTCATCCCTCCTGGACCACAGGAGCCTCAGGGCCTCCAGGAGGCTCCACCTACTTAGATATCTTGGTGAGTGGGGCTGCCTCGAGGCCAGACATGGTGGATATCTTTTTCAGTGCAAGAGCCAAGACAATGAAGGACCTGTGTCCCCCTGCATAGCTCAGAGCAGCCCTGGGATGCTGGAGTGCGGGTGGGAGAGCGAGCACGGAAAATGCTCTTCCACTTGAGTGCAAAGTGAGCCCAAGTCTACAACAGCGATGGACGCTGCATGACTCCATCACATTTTTGTTTGTGTTGGGTGCCACCTGGAGATGCTTAGAATGTGCTCTTGCTTCTCAGCAAAGGAATCACACCTACTAGGGCTCAGGGGCCATTCAGAGCGCCAGAATGGACTTGACCCCCTCCACAAAATGTCTTCTCTCTAAGCCTCATTTTGCCCAGCTTATAAAGGCCAGTGACCATTATCAGGGCCAGAGTGATAGAAGAGTGGATAGTTCATTTTGCTTTTCACGCAGCACTTACCGTTCGATTTGATTTTTTTGTTTGTTTTTTTTTGCTCTTTGGGTCACACCTGGTGACGCAAAAGGGTTACTTCTGGCTCTGCACTCAGGAATAACCCCTGCAGTGCTCAGAGGACAATATGGGATGCTGGGAATCGAACCTGGATCGGTCACATGAAATGCAAACGCCCTATCCACTCTGCTATTGCTCTAGCCCCTCACGGTTTGATTTGAGAATCCAGTATGGGTCAGTAGAATTTGCCCTAGCAAATCGAATTGATTTAGCATTTTCTAAGTCTTTATTATATAAGGATTTCAGACAAGGAAGGGTCATATGTACTGAATTGAGGGGGCTCCAACGTCTTGGTATGTGGGAGGGTCGGGGTAGGAGGGAGGGGCTGTTTACTGTCTCTGTTTCCACAGGGCAGTTCTCTGATGGGGATTGACTCTAGAGACACTCAGTCACCCGAAGCAGCTATAGTGCTTTTCTTTTTCTCTTGCTACTTTTATATATTAAACAATGAAGGTTACATTTTATTTATTTTTTACGCATTTACTTTCATTTTGCTTTTTGTGTCGCACCCGGGAATGCACAGGGGTTGTTCACTCCTGTCTTTGCACTCTGTAATTACTCCTGGGAGTGCTCAAGGAGCCATCTAGGATGCTGGGAATCAAACCTGGTCAACCAAGTGCAAGGCAATTGCAGTACCCGGTGTACTTAAGCACCAACTGTGAATTGAAAAAGTGGTTACTTTCTTTATTGTTTCAATCTCATTTGCATATTTTCATATCCATACTCGTGCTTTTTGCATCTCCTGATCTTTGGGTTGAGAGAAAGAGGACACATGGTGCACTTCACTGTGAAATGCTCTCCGATGAAATAAACTAATTTGGAGAAATAGTTGTCTCCGGTTGTGACCACCACTTTTCAGGTTACTGTGGCCTGGTCAAATAGCAGGAGCGATGGGCAACCTGCTCATTGTCTTGTTGTTGGCCCTCCTCTGCTTATTGCAGTGGGATTAGGAGTGCAAAAGGGGCTTGGGTGGACTGTGGATCAGGAGCTCAGACCACGACCACGGGCGAGTCAAAACCCCCACTGAACAAGTACCGGTGCGTCAGTCCTCTCTACCTTCATCCTGCATGTGAGCAAGAAGGACCTGTGGCCTTGCATGGACATGGTGAGATCTGGGGGCCCTAGGCCCCCCTCTCTGCTGCCTGTCTGGGAACTCATAGCTCTGCTCACTGAGGGCTAAGTCGGAGTTCCTGCTGGTGGCCAGTTGTGCCAATCCTCGAAAATCCACCCTAGCTCTCACTCCCAGTGGTCCCTTTGAGAAATACTTCCACTCACCCACAGCCTGAAACAGAGCACAAATCTACGCAGATTCCTTCCTCCGTAATATTGACTCAGGCGGCTCCTGAACGTGGACGCTCTGAGCTACAGCTGATTGGTGCAAAAACAATGAATGCCTGAAAGAAGTGTATTATGAACAGCTTTGACCAAATCCAGTGTTTAAATTAAGTTTAAACAGAAATTTCAAAATCACTCCAAAATATCATTAATTAAATTAATTAAATATATGACAGATTGCCCAGGTGAAAGGTCCACTCTTCTCCGTCATCCCGTTGTTCATGGACTTGTAGAGCGGGCAACAGCAACATCTCATACTGAGACTGGTTGTTACTGTTTTTGGCATATCGAATATACCACGAGTACAGCGGATAGGGCATTTGCCTTGCAGGTGACCGACCCGGGTTGATTCCTCCGTCCCTCTCGGCCAGACTGGAAAGTTATGAGTTTCTTGCACACAGGGCAGAGCTTGGCAAGCTTCCCGTGGAGTATTCGATATGCCAAAACCAGTTTCAACAAATCTCACAATGAAGACCTTACTGGTGCTGGCTTGAGCAAATCGATGAACAATGGGAGGACAGTGCTAGAGTGCTACTGTGTCCAGGTGATAGGCACATTCTCACCAAGTGAGATGCCAAAACCTCACAACTCTGCCCCCAGTCCAGACCAAGACATAGGTCTAGAAGCCCAGTGTCACTTGCCTCAGACCATCCCAACTCCACAGACACCTGTGCCTCACAGGAGGCTGAGGGTCTCCAAGAGGCCCCACCCTCTTTGAGACGGGAAGGGCGGGGCTGGTCTCAGCCAGACAGGGTGGGGCTCTTCCTCAGCGCAGGAGCCAAGCCAATGAAGGGACCCGACTGAACTGTGTCCTTCTGAAGGGGTGAGAGCAGCTCTGGGATGGAGAGGTGCGGGCAGGAGAGAGAGCAGGTAAAATGCGCTTGCACTTGAGCGCAAAGTAGACCCAGTCTACAACAGCAATGGACTATGCATGACTCCATCACATTTTTGTTCCTTTGTAGTCGCACCTGGGGGTGCTCAGAACTTATTCCTGCGTCTGAGCGAAGGGATTACTGCTCCCAGGGCTCAGGGGCCACCCGGGTGCCCGATAGGTCATGGCCATGTAACCTGCAAGACCCCGTAGTATCTCTCCTGACCCCCTCCACGAAAAGTCTTCTCTCTAAACCTCTATTTGCCTAGATGATAAATACTTGAGGCCTTTATCAATAAGGGCCGAAGTGACAAAACAGAGGGTAGAAATTTGCCTTGTTCACAGCTGTCCCAGTAATTCCCAGCATCCAGTACGGTCATTCGTAAACCGCCAGGAGTGATTCCTGTGTGCAGAACTAGGAATAAGCCATGAGCACTGCCGGATCAGATCCCCTGGCAAAAAGAAAAGAACAGACATCATCAAAGCTATCTCAAGATACCCTGCTGAGATGGAAATGTGCGACCCTCTGAGGACAGCTGCCCTGCGCCTTTGGGTTCATGAGTACCGTTAGTATGAAGAAAAATGTACATCTGCCTATTGAAGTCTCTGTTTGACCCGGTGGGCCAAGAACTCAGCAGCCAGGGGTCCCTAGACACGCCCCCAACAGGCGTGGCCAAACACAAAATGCCAGTTTGGAGTCCCGTACGTCCCGCGAGACTAGGGGGCTATTAAAGGACAGCCACGCACGGCCAACTCTCAGTGCAGACCTGTCCACTGAAGGCCTCGCTGCTCGGTGCCCTCTCTCCCTCGGCTGACAAGGTGAGTCTGCAACTCGAATCTCGGGGTAGGGTGTGCAAGAACCTGAGGTGGGAAATTATATGGTGGAGGTCTCTCGGGCAGGGGGTTTCCCCTGCTCTAAGAGAAGGGAATTAAGGCATACCAGAGGGTTGACCAGCTCTGGGTTGTGTAGACTTAGCGCCTCCCAAGTGCTCACCCCGTGCTTGGTCGGTTTGGTTCGGCCTGCAGTGGGGGTGTAGGGGTAAGGTTTCTGGCTAACCTGGTGGTTCCTGGAATCTCTCCGTGGACCTGAAAGTTGGATAGCTGGTCCACAACTCCCCAGAATACTCTAGCCTTCAGGAAATAGCCAATTTGGTGGAAAAGGCACGACTGAGAAGTAGTGACTGTGAGGGGTGTGAGAGGAAAATGAGGCTGAGGGAAACTGGGAATTCAGCACGGGATTGAGCATGCTCTGAATGTCATAGTTGCCAGGTTTAATGTCCCGATAGTGCTGGGTATGATCCGGGGTTCCAGTTCAGTATGGTAAAAAGCTAGAAATAAGGAGGAGAAATGAAACTTACCTGCTGGCATGTTGCCAGGATCACGAAGATCCTAGGAGACGCTTAACCATGGCTCCTCAAAAATGGGAGCCTCTGCCAGTTGCCCAAATGTGGCAAGAAAGCTATCATCTGAGGGAGTGGGGCGCTGTTCTCTCTCTCCCCCTAAGTCGAATTAGATACTGCTTCCTAGCACGTAACTCGCAGTTTGTGGACGACTTTTTTGCCGGTATCCTAGCTTGATCCCAGCACCCTTGGTCTCACTAAGGGCCAATAAGTAGACTTTGCTCGGGCAAATCAAATTGACTTAGCGTTTTCTAAGTTTTCTCTAATATATATATATATATATATTTTAATATATAAGTGTTTGTGACAAAGATGGGCCAAGATTATTTATACTGAGGGGGATCCAACAGCCTGATTTGAGGGAGGGCCGTTGTGTGTAGGGTGGGGCTGTTTACTGTCTCTAAGTGTCCACAGGGCTTCTCTGTTCCAAATTGAAGCCGGACTCTCGTGGTCCACTAATCTCAGAGTTTTACCTGAAACCTGAAACCCCTTTTCAATCATATTGATTGTGTGATTGATTGATTGATTGATTGCCATCCAAAGCGGGGTCCTAAAATGCAAGAAAATTGCTCTACACTGAGCAAAGTTTCAGATGTCAAGAAAAGTGGTTACTCTCAGTTTTTTTTCTCTCTCCCTTTTTTCTTTGATGGACAGGATGGGCAATCCAGTTCCAGTACTGGATAGACCTTATACAATATCTGAAAGGGTTTGAGGTATGAATGAGTGTAGGTGTGATAGATTCTTTACAGTGGTAAAGAGTTTAAATGCAGGCAATTCTCTTTTGGGGATTCAGTCAAGGAGACAGTCTGTCTCTCAGGAGCATCTATATTGCTTTTCTCCTTGCCTTGCTACTAGTACATATTAAACAATTACACTTACATTTTATTTATTATTTATATATTTACTTTTTGCTTTTTGAGTCACACTGGCAATTTACAGGGCTTACTCCTGGCTTTGCACTCAGGAATTTCTCCTGGCAGTGCTCCGGAGATCATATGTGATTCTGGGAATCAGATCCGGGTCAGCCACCAGCAAGCCAAACGCCTCTACACTTTTGTTCTTGGTGGGATTGAAATCGGGCTCCATCACAGCGTGAGGATGCTTCTAGGCAACTCTCTGACCGAGCTCTTTCGGGCCCATCGGACATACACACCCAGTCACAGCAGCGTCTCTTTGCTCTGCAGACATGGCCCTCTCTGTCCTAGCTTTGGGCAATTAGTCTCCTGTCCTGGATGTTTGAAATATCCAGGAGTCTCAGGGAGAGAAACCCTGGTCTAGATAAGGGCTTCTTACACTTACTATACATTTTTCACATTTGACACTGTTTTCAACCAAGTATTTCTTACACTAACATGGAATATCAGTTCATTCAACAAGTGAAATAAATATGTACCCCCCAAAATTTTAAAATTAATTTTTTAATTTTCCATTCCTGGCAAGGGACAGATACCAAGTTGATGCAGGAGATCCATCCCAGGGTTTCCTCTCTGAAGTGAGTGCCCTGCCTGCTTCACTGCCTGATCCTAGTGACCATTTGCATTTAAGTTAGGGGGAACGCACTCACCCCAACCTTGGATTTCCACACACATTGTCAGAGGCCAGGGTCCTGACTGCCCTGTACACTGCTGGGACGCCATAGAATAGGAGGGGGAAAGTTTCAGAACTATCACTCTGAGCACATTGGATCGCACACGGGATGGATTCAGTGCAGAATCCGGGAGGGGTGTGAAGAGAAAACGGTGGGGTGTCAAGAAAAAAGTAAGCGATCCGGCTAGGAGAGCATCCATAGAAAGGAGGGGGAGGGAATGAGGTGTGTGTGTGTGGGTATATTGGACACTGACAGATCTCTAATTGTTGTCTCTTTATTTTCAGCATTCAACCATGGAGGACAACAGCCAAGAGAGGACCCCAGACATCTTCCATGGTCTCTTTGAGAGTCTTGAGGAGTTTCTCGAGACCTATGAGGTGGACGATCCAGCGGTGCCTCAGCACCAGCTCTGTGCTGCCCTGGCTCCCCGGAGTCCAGCCAGCCCTAAGGGCCCTGAGGGTCAGGACAGCTTCCTCGATCAGCTCCTTGAGGAGCTGCAGACGCCTGGGCCTCCCGATTCCCAGGCAGAGGCCGGCCCACAAGAGCCGACCCAGAACCAGGTCAGCGCTCTGGATCCGCTCCTACAGGTGCCCCCAACCTCTGTTTCATTCACCCTTGAGGGGCCAATTGAGGAAAAGGACAGTGAATTGGACCAGCTCCTCGAGGAGCTGATGGACACGACTTCTTGGGAGCAGAACATAAGCTGCTCTGCTCAGAGCAATCCCACAGTTGCCGCCCACATGACTCCTGACACAGACATGCTGAAGACCTTCCATGGGGAACAGACCCTACAAGAGTGTGCTACCCAGATACAGGGGACTGAGCAGACCCCATGTGTGTACAACATGTCATACACTGGTACCCAGATTATAAATGGAATCCAGATGCCCATGGTTGGTGTCCAAACGCTATGGGGAAATCAGACACTTTCCAGTGGATACCAGACACCAAGTGGGAGCCAGATGTCTCTCACTGGACAGCAAACTGTATTTGGGACTCCAGTGTCCATGAACACAAACCATTCCTACTGCGGGAACCACTTGCCTTTCACTGGTGCCCAAATATTAATGGTGAATCAGATGCCATTCAGCGGGGTCCACACCATGAATGGGAACCAGATGCCCCATTCTGGAGTGCCGATGATCCCTGTGACAGGGCTTCCGACAATGACCTTCATCAGTGACCAGACCTCCACTGGCAGTCAGCCTGTGTCTCAGAGTGGCACCCAGAGCCTCTATGGCATCCAGATGGTGCCACAGGGATCGCCACTGCCACAATCAGCATTCCTGTATGCAAGTGCCCCTCTGGCGCAAGGACCATCCCTGGAATCAGAGCGGCCAAAGAAGCGCCAGAGGAGAGAGTACATCATAAACGCGGATGGTCTGAAGCGCTATGTGTGCACTTTCCAGGGATGCGGGTAGGAGTACAACAAAGCTTCCCACCTGCGAATCCATGAACGAGTCCACACTGGTGAGTAGGAACAACTGACACTCAGTTCAGATTGTTGCTCCTCCCTTTACGCTAGGTTTCTCTGGTGGCCTAGTAAAGGTTGAGAGATGAGAGGAAAGTTCCCGCGGTCCTAGGGGGAGCCTACTTATGGCCAGAGTCCAGCTGGCTGGTCTCTGTGGAGTTGACTGTGGGCGGTTGGGACATGGAGAGATTGGTTTGCCCTTTGGGGCTCATCTTGACCTTGTCTCTCGGGCACAGATACCCCTGCACCACAATTTTCTCCCTGCTCTGACTCTCTGAGTGCTCTGGATGTCCCTTATCCTCTTCCAGTTTTCCTCTTTCTCCAGCTCATGCAGTCTTTCTCTTCCTCTCTCCTACACATCTTCCAGTCTGCTCAGCTGCTCCCCCTACCCATGCTCACACCATTTTCTGCTCCATGCATTCATGCCTGATGCATAACAAGTGACACATCTCTCTCTTCCAGGAGACAAGCCCTATGTGTGCGACGTGAAAGGGTGTCCGTGGAAATTCCCCCGCTCCGATGAACTCAGAAGACACAAGAAGACGCACACTGGAGAGCGTCCCTTCCGCTGTCCTCAGTGTCCCATGGACTTTGCCCGAGCTGATCATTTAAAGCAGCATGCAAGAGTGCACAGATAATGCTTGTCCATGAACTGTACACTCAGCAGCCGCGTCTACCAATGAAGACTATTCTTGGCAATTCACACTAAGCTCTATATATTGAAGATGATATTATGACATCTTATTTCTCTTGTTACTGTTTTTGGCAACTGTGCCACACCCTGAGGTGCTCAGGAGACTGTGAGGTCCTGAAGACTGAGTGTCGGGCTCCTGTTGCAGAGCATGGCACTCCACCCTCTGAGCCAGAACTCTGATCTAGTGTAGCACTTTTATTTTAAAGAGTTGATAGTTACATGAATATTTTTACAAGAGATACTTATATGACTTCTGATGGACACTGAATCATGAATTGTATATTGACTTTTTTCATGTGGAACTGATATTAAATGTATTTGTAAGGGATTTAAACTCATTTTGAAAGGTCTACTTTAGGTTAGGACTGTTTTTGCCGCGCTGTCTTGCACTTGCTTAGTCCTAGTTCTGTGCTTTATTGGCGGTGCTCAAAGCCATCATATGCCTTTGCGGGATCGACTGTGCTTTTCTATGTGCAAGCCAGTTGCCTTCCCTGCTGGACTATCTCACTTGTAGACCCTTTTTCTGATATCATTTATTTTTATATCTGTACTCACGGTTATTTGTATCTTCTTATTCTCTGGTTAAAAGCAAGAGGACACATGGTGCCCTCCAGTGTGTAATGCTCTTCGGTGAAATAAACAAATTTTGAGGATGAGTTGTCTCCTGTCGTGACTATGACTGTTCAGGTCACCGTGGTCTGGTCAAAGTCAGCATCCATGGGCTACCTGCCCATTATCTTGAATTGGCCCTCCTCTGTTTATATCTGTGGGATTATGAGTTCTAAAGGTGCTTCATTGGTCAGTGGGGACAGGTACTCAGACCCAGGCCAGGGAGAGTCATAGACCCCTAGTCCTCTCCTGTGCCTCAGTCCTCTCCATCCTGCTCCTTCATGTGTGCACGAAATACTTGACCTTTGCAAGGACCTGGTGTAGTCTGCAGGTCCTCGCAACCCTCCCTCTGCCTGATCTGGAGACTTATAACCCTACCCTCTGAAGGCAAAATGGGAGTTCCTTCAGGTGCCCAATTGTGCAATTCCTGAAAAAACGTTCTGTGGAAAACCTTCCCCACTCCTTAAATCTAGTGGTCCCTTTGAAAAATACTTTACATCCACCCCAACTCTGAAACAGAGCACAAACCTGCAGAAATTCTTTCCCTTTAAGGATTGACTCAGGCCTCTATGATCTTGGAGACCCTGGAGCTGCAGGTGATCGGTGCAGGAGAATGAATGCCTCAAACAACTGTATTATAAACAACTCCGTCAATCCCAGTGTTAAAATAACATTTAAATAAAACAGTAAAATTATTCCAGACAATCATCTTTCAATCATTAATACACTTTGCCCAGGAGAGTGGGAATATTCCCACCATAGGAGAAGCCTGCCCGCAGTCCAGAGCAGTGCCAGGGTCTGGAAGCCCAGTGTCATATACCCCAGTTCAGAAAAGCCCTCAAAACCTCACCATGGAGGCTCAGGGTCCTCAGGAGGCTCCACCCCCTTAGAGACCCGTGAGGGCGGGGCTGCCCTCAGGCCTGACAGGGTGGGGAGCTTTGTCAGTGCAGGAAGCAGGCCAGTGAAGTACCCAGACACAGCTGGTCCCTCTGCAGGGGTGAGAGCAGCTATGTATGGAGGGGTGCAGAGAGGAGATAGAGCAGGAAAAACGCTCGGTTTCACCTGACCGCAAAGTAGACTCACATCCAGAGTAGCGATGGACCCTCTGGGACTTCATTACATTTTCGTTTGTTTTGCATCACAACTTGAGGTGCTCAGAACTTAAAACTGTCTCTGAGCGAAGTGATCACTCCAGCTAAGGCTCGTAGTCATCCAAGGTGCCGTATTTGATCCATCCAAGCCACCAGCGAAACATTGTAGAATCTCTCCTGACCCCCTCCACAAAACATCTTTGATCTAAACCTCTGTTTGCTCAGCCGATACAGACCATTTTGGTCCTTTATCAGGGCCAAAGTGATAGAAAAGTGGGTAGGGCATTTGCCTTGCTCGCAGCCTTCTCAATTTGATCCCAGCATCCAGTATGGTCATTCGTACACCACGAGGATTGATTTCTGGGCGCAGAGTCAGGAGTAATCGAGGAGCATCGCAGGATTTGGTCCCCTGGCATAAAGAAAAGAATTGTAGCACTTTAGCACTGTTGTCCCATTCTTCATTGATTTGCTCGAGCGGTCACCCATAATGTCTCCATTGTGAGACTTGTTACTGTTTTTGACATATCGAATATGCCACGGGTAGCTTGCCAGGCTCTGCCGTGTGGGTGGGATACTTGTAGGTGGGATACTCTCGGTAGCTTGCTGGAGTCTCCGAGAGGGATGGAGGAATTGACCCCGCTCGAAATCGTGGGAGGAAAATGCCCTACCACTGTGCTATCACTCCAGTTCTCAAAGGTATCTCATGGGACCCTGCTGTGATGGAACTGTGCAATGCAGATACTGAAAGGCTATCTCATTTGTTCCTTTACTTGCAGCACACATCTCCCTTCATGAAATATTCCTCCAAGCTTCATTGACATAGTGATCCCTTCTCTATCCCAGCTGCCTTCTTCCCTTGCTCTTGAGACAGGCTTCCAACTTTGGGGCAATATTCCTGGCCAATGTGTCTACTGTTTGTGTGTCAGTGTCAAATTAGGTTATTTTATATTCCACAACTGAGTTCAGTCATTCTGTCTGTCCCTCTCCTTCTGACTCATTTCACTTAGCATGCTACTCTCCATGACCATCCATTTATAAGAAAATTTCATAACTTCATCTTTCCTAACTGCTGCATAGTATTCCATTGTGTAGATGTACCAAAACTTCTTCAACCGGTCCTCTGTTCTCAGGTACTCAGGTGTCTTCCAGATTCTGGCAATTGTTAATAGTGTCCCAATAAACATACAGGTGCAGATGTCATTTCTACTGTGCTTTATTGCACCCTCAGGATTTATTCCCAGATGTGGTGTTGTGGGGTCATATGGCAGCTCAATTTCTAGTTTTTGAAGGAATGTCCGTATTGCTTTCCAAACGGGCTGGACTAGTCGGCATTCCCATCAAGAGTGAAAGAGCACCCTTTCTCCCCATATCCCCTCAAACATTGGTTGTTTTGTTCATTTGCATGTGTGAGATGAGATGGTATGAGGTGATATCTCATTGTTGTTTTGATTTACATCTCCCTGATGATTAGCGATGTAGAGCATTTTTTCATGTGCCTCTGGTCCATTTGTTTTTCTGTTTTGAGGAATCTTCTGTTCCTTTCCTCTCCATATTTTCTGTTGGGATGGGTGGGGTCTTTTTGTACAATTCTACTAGTGTCTATCCTGGATATTAGCCCCTTATGAGATGACTATTTCGTAAATATTCCATGGGAGCTCCCTGTATTTTGGTCACTGTTTCTTTGGAGCTGCAGATGTTTCTTAGTTTAGTGTAGACCCATTTGTTTCTGTGTCTTTCCAATTGTTTGGAGATGGCGTTTTATCCTTAAAAATGCCGTTAGGTTGAATATCTTGGAGTGTTCTGCGTATATTTTCCTCCACGTACCTTATGGATTCAGGTCTTATATTGAGGTTTTTAACCCACTTTGATCTAACTTTTGTGCCTAGTATTAGACAGAGATCAGCCTTTATTTTTTTCCGAAAGTAGCTGTTCATTTTTCCCAGCACACTTTTTTTTATTTTATTAGTTTATTTTTAATTTAGAGAGTCAACGTGAGGGTACAGTTACAGATTTATACATTTTTGTGCTCATGTTTCCCCCATACAAAGTTCGATAACCCATGCCTTCACCAGTGCCCATTCTCCACCACCAGTAAACCCAACATCCCTCCCCCCCTCCCCAGTCCCGTCTCCCCCAACCCCACACTGCCACTATGGCAGGGTCTTCCCTTTTGTTCTCTCTCTCTGATTAGCTGTTGTGGTTTGCAATAAAGCAGATGAGTGGCCATTGTGTTCAGTCTCTAGTCTATATTCGGCCCGCATCACCCTTCCCCCACATGACCTCCGACCACATTTTACTTGGTGGTCCCTTTCCTGAGTTACCCAGAATGAGAGACCAGCCTCCAAGCCATGGAGACAGCCTCCTGGTACTTATTTCTACTATTCTTGGGCGTTAGTCTTATAGTCTATTATTCTATATTCCACAGATGAGTGCAATCTTTCTATGTCTATCTCTCTCTTTCTGACTCATTTCACTTAGCATGATACTTTCCATGCTGATCCACTTATATGCAAACGTCATGACCTCATTTTTTCTAACAGCTGCATAGTATTCCATTGTATAGATGGACCAGAGTTTCTTCAACCAGTCATCTGTTCTGGGGCACTCGGGTTTTTTCCAGATTCTGGCTATTGTAAACAGTGCTGCGATGAACATATAAATGCAGATGTCACTTCGACTATATTTTTTGGCTTTTCAGGGATATATTCCCAGCAGTGGTATTGCTGGGTCAAATGGGAGCTCAACCTCTAGTTTTTTGAGAATCGTCCATATTGTTTTCCAAAACGGCTGAACTAGCCGGCATTCCCACCAGCAGTGTAGAAGGGTCCCTTTCTCCCCACATCCTCTCCAACAGCGGTTGCTTTTGTTCTTTTGGATGTGTGCTAGTCTCTGTGGTGTGAGGTGGTATCTCGTGGTTGTTTTGATCTGCATCTCTCTGACGATTAGTGATGTAGAGCACTTTATCATGTGCCTTTTGGCCATTCGTATCTCTTCCTTGGTAAAGTTTTGTTCATTTCTTCGCCCCACTTTTTGTTGGGGTTGGATGTTTTCTTCTTGTAGAGTTC
Organism: Sorex araneus; assembly: GCF_027595985.1. Classification (NCBI taxonomy): domain Eukaryota; kingdom Metazoa; phylum Chordata; class Mammalia; order Eulipotyphla; family Soricidae; genus Sorex; species Sorex araneus. Next base: position 31,262,593 of record NC_073306.1, on the reverse strand, counting down.
AACCAGCCCAGCACCACTTTTTGAAGAGGCTTTTCTTGTTCCAACGACTGTTTAGGCTTTTCTAAGTATAGTATCCTATCGTCCTCTTGTACCCGGCTTTTGGGACCACGGTGTGAACGGATACAAGCTCAGAGATACAGTAGAGCAAGTGCAAAGGAGTTTTATTCCAGTTAACTGGGGTCAACTATCTCTCCCACAAAACAGTCTCTGATAGCAACCCTGACCTCCAAGTGCAAGCAGTTTATATAGGTAGTGACCAAGCGACAGTCGGCAGCTATTAATATTTGTCTTATTAATATAACATTTGATAAGTTAGTCAGTTTCTGGTTGTTCAAAAACTGGACATAGTAACAGTAAAGCACCTTGTGGTTGTTCCACAACATGGACATAGTGACCTTTCATGACCAGTCAGATGTTCCAGCAGTTCCTTTCCAGAAATTACTAGTTCAGTTTCTGGAAACATAAACTTAAGCCTAGTCAAAACTTAATAAAGTCAAAACTGACTAACTTATCAAATGTTATATTAATATAACAAATATTAATAGCTGTTAGCTCCGGCCTGTCAAGACTGCAGCCTGGCTCTAGGTCTGGCTTTAGGGTACCTAACATTTGCTCCTTTTTCCGTAGTTCATACGAGGAATCCTCCTAATATATGGGCCTGGTAAAGGGATCCACCTATTCCACTCTTTTTTATTTTTTTTTAATTTTTTTTTTTACAAGTATAATGTACACTGTTTATTTAAATCTTAACTGACTTCACAAAAAGAGTCATTTGCTATTGCAGGTACATATACACATAGACACAGACATACACATAATGGCCAAGGAACACATGAAAAATGTTTAACATCATTAGTCATAAGTCATCGCATAAATGCAAATTAAAATTGTAGTGAAATGCCACAGTACACCCTCCAGAGCTATTTCATATTGAAATAATCATCTGATGTCTCCACTAATCACTGAGCACCTGGGATGATTGGGGGGACTTAATTTTTGTTCCAGTCTCTAATATAGTTATGGAATTATCTTGCAAGATATTGAAAAATCTTGTGACGAACCTTTGCCTGTATTGTGCTAAAGAGATGTTCGTAAAAGTCAAATATCTTTAAATTATTATTTGTCTTTCATTTTTTATTGAGGTAACATTGATTTACAAGAGTATAAACATCTGTTTTAGCAGAACAAAGCTACCATACAATACACATTATTGAAGTGCCAGCAATCCCCATTCTAGTCTACTGGACTCTTCAAGTCTACTCCCCTTTCTATCCTCAAGACTTTTAATATGCTCAAGTAAATGACTTATTGGATGTTGTCTCTTCTTTTATGTCTTTCTTTATATACCACATATGTGTGAAATAATTAGTATTTGCCCCCTCGTGACTTATTTTGTTTTTTTTTTTTTTTTGAGGTAGATTTCTCATTTATTTTTTTTTAATTTATTTATTTATTTATTTATTTATTATTTTTTTTTATTAATAGTTTATTTTTAATTAGTGAGTCAACGTGAGGGTACAGTTACAGATTTATACATTTTTGTGCTCATGTTTCTCCCTTACAAAGTTTGATAACCCATCCCTTCACCAGTGCCCATTCTCCACCACCAGTAAACCCAACATCCCACCCCCCCTTCCCAGTCCCATCTCCCCCCACCCCACCCTGCCACTATGGCAGGGAATTCCCTTTTGTTCTCTCTCTCTGGTTAGGTGTTGTGGTTTGCAATAAAGGTGTTGAGTGGCCATTGCGTTCAGTCTCTAGTCTATATTTGGCCCGCATCATCTTTCCCCCACATGACCAACAACCACATTTTACTTGCTGTTCCCTTCTCTGAGTTGCCCAGAATGAGAGAACAGCCTCCAAGCCATGGTGACAACCTCCTGGTACTTATTTCTACTATTCTTGGGTGTTCGTCTTATAGTCTATTATTCTATATTCCACAGATGAGTGCAATCTTTCTATGTCTGTCTCTCTCTTTCTGACTCATTTCACTTAGCATGATACTTTCCATGTAGATCCACTTATATGCAAACGTCATGACCTCATTTTTTCTGACAGCTGCATAGTATTCCATTGTATATATGTACCAGAGTTTCTTCAACCAGTCATCTGTTCTAGGGCACTCGGGTTTTTTCCAGATTCTGCCTATTGTAAACAGTGCTGCGGTGAACATATAAGTGCATATGTCACTTCGACTATACTTTTTGGCTTTTCTGGGATATATTCCCAGCAGTGGTATTGCTGGGTCAAATGGGAGCTCAACCTCAAGTTTTTTGAGAGTCGTCCATACTGTTTTCCAAAAGGGCTGAACTAGCCGGCATTCCCACCAGCAGTGTAGAAGGGTCCCTTTCTCCCCACATCCTCTCCAACAGCGGTTGCTTTTGTTCTTTTGGATGTGTGCTAGCCTCTGTGGTGTGAGGTGGTATCTCATGGTTGTTTTGATCTGCATCTCTCTGACGATTAGTGATGTAGAGCACTTTTTCATGTGTCTTTTGGCCATTCGTATCTCTTCCTTGGTAAAGTTTCTGTTCATTTCTTCGCCCCATTTTTTGATGGGGTTGGATGTTTTCTTCTTGTAGAGTTCAACCAGTGCTTTATATACCCTTGATATCAACCCCTTATCTGATGGGTATTGTGTAAATATCCTTTCCCATTCTGTGGATAGTCTTTGTATTCTGGTCACTGTATCTCTTGCGGTGCAGAAGCTTTTTAGTTTAATGTAGTCCCATTTGTTGATCTCTGTTTTTACTAGATTGCTTAGTTCCGTGTCATCTTTGAAGATACCTTTATCTTCAATATCCTGGAGGGTTTTGCCTACCTTGTCTTCAATGTACCTTATGGTTTGTGGTCTGATGTTGAGGTCTTTAATCCATTTTGATCTGACTTTTGTGCATGGTGACAGATCGAGTTCTAAGCCCATTTTTTTGCATGTGGTTGTCCAGTTGTGCCAGCACCATTTGTTAAAGAGACTTTCCTTGCTCCACTTCACATCTCTTGCACCTTTATCAAAGATTAGATGATCATACATTTGAGGTTGTGTGTGGGGATATTCCACCCTGTTCCATTGGTCTGCAGTTCTGCTTTTGTTCCAGTACCATGCTGTTTTAATTGTTACCGCTTTGTAGTAGAGTTTAAGGTTGGGAAGGGTGATGCCTCCCATCATCTTTTTCCCAAGAATTGTTTTAGCTATCCGTGGGCGTTTATTGTTCCATATAAATTTCAGGATTGCTTGCTCCGCTTCTTTGAAGAATGCCATGGGTATCCCCATAGGGATCGCGTTAAATCTGTATAATGCTTTGGGGAGTATTGCCATTTTGACAATGTTTATTCTCCCTATCCATGAGCAGGGGATATTTTTCCATTTCCTCATGTCCTCTTTTATTTCATGAAGTAGCGTTTTATAGTTTTCTTTGTAGAGGTCCTTTACTTCTTTAGTTAAGCTGATTCCAAGGTATTTGATTTTATGGGGCACAATTGTGAATGGGATTGCTTTTTTCATGTCCCTTTCCTCTGTCTCATTGTTTGCATATAGGAAGGCCATGGATTTTTGGGTATTGATTTTATAGCCTGCGACTTTACTGTATAGGTCAATTGTTTCTAAGAGTTTCTTACTAGAGCTTTTAGGTTTCTCTAGGTATAGTATCATATCGTCTGCGAATAGTGAGAGCTTGATTTCTTCCTTTCCAATCTGAATCCCCTTAATATCTTTTTCTTGCCTGATGGCTATTGCTAATACTTCCAGTACTATATTAAAGAGAAGTGGTGAGAGTGGACATCCTTGTCTTGTCCCCGATCTCAGAGGAAAAGCCCTTAGTTTTTCTCCATTGATGATAATGCTCGCCATAGGTTCATGGTAGATGGCTTTGACTATCTTGAGAAAAGTTCCTCCAAAACCCATTTTGGTGAGAGTTTTTATCATGAATGGGTGTTGGATCTTGTCAAATGCTTTTTCTGCATCTATGGATATGATCATATGGTTTTTATCTTTACTTTTGTTGATGTGATGGATTATGTTGATTGATTTCCGAATGTTAAACCAACCTTGCATCCCTGGGATGAATCCCACTTGGTCATGGTGTATGATCTTTTTGATGAGTTGTTGGATTCTATTTGCTAGTATTTTGTTGAGAATCTTCGCATCGGTATTCATCAAGGATATTGGTCTATAGTTTTCTTTGTTAGTGGTGTCTTTGTTTGCTTTTGGTATTAGGGAGATATGTGCCTCATAGAAACTGTTCGGCAGGGTTCCTGTCTTTTCGATTTCCTGGAAAAGCTTAAGGAGAACTGGCAACAAGTCTTCTTTGAATGTTTGGAAGAATTCGCCAGTGAATCCGTCTGGACCTGGGCTTTTGTTTTTGGGGAGACTTTTGATTACCGTTTCGATTTCCTTGATATTTATGGGCCTATTCAGGTATTTCACGTCTTCTTGGCTCAGTCTTGGGAGGTTGTAGGAGTCAAGGAATTCATCCATTTCTTTTAGGTTCTCTTGTTTTGTGGCATACAGACTTTCAAAGTAGTCTCTGATGATCCTTTGAATCTCCTTGGTTTCTGTTGTGATGTCCCCCTTTTCATTTCTGATTCGGTTTATTAGGGTTTTCTCTCTTTCTTTCTTTGTGAGTCTTGCTAGCGGTTTATCAATCTTATTTATTTTCTCGAAGAACCAGCTCTTTGTTTCATTGATCTTATGGATTGTTTTTCGGGTTTCCATATCGTTAATTTCTGCTCTAAGTTTTATTATTTCTTTCCTTCGATCTGGTTTGGGTTCCTTTTGCTGGTCCTCTTCTAAGATCTTGAGCTGCGAAGTCAAACTATCTATATAGGCCCTTTCTTCCTTTCTGAGGAAGGCTTGCAGAGCTATAAATTTTCCCCTTAACACAGCTTTAGCTGCGTCCCATAGGTTCTGGTAGCTTGTGTCTTCATTCTCATTTGTTTCGAGGTATCTCTTAATTTCTTTCTTGATTTCCTCCGTGACCCACTCATTGTTCAATAGTGAGTTGTTTAATTTCCAAGTGTTTGATTTGGTTCTCCGAGTCTGTGCATGATTAACTTCCATCTTCAGTGCATCATGGTCTGAAAAGATAGTTGATACAATTTCTATCTTTCCAATTCTATTAAGGTATAACTTGTGGCCCAGAACATGGTCAATTTTGGAAAATGTTCCGTGTGCACTGGAAAAGAATGTGTATTCTTTCTTTTGGGGGTATATAGCCCTGTATAGGTCTATTAGCCCTGTCTCCTCCATTTCTTCCTTCAGGGCCTTCGTTTCCTTGCTGAGTGTTGTTCTTGTCGATCTATCCAGAGGTGATAAGGCAGTGTTGAAATCTCCAACTACTATCGTGGTGCTAGTTATGTCCTCCTTAAATTCTGTTAGGAGTTCTTTTAAGTATTTCGCTGGTCGTTCATTAGGTGCGTATACATTTAGGAGTGTGATTTCTTCCTGTTGCACATATCCCTTGATGAATATAAAATGACCTTTGCTGTCCCTTCTGATCTTTTTCAGCCTGAAATCAATGCTATTGGATACTAGTATGGCCACCCCTGCTTTTTTTTGAGGGGGCTGTTTGCTTGCAGGATTGTTTTCCATCCTTTGATTTTTAGTCTGTGTTTGTTCCGGCTATTCAGATGTGTTTCTTGTAGGCAGCAGAAGGTTGGGTTTAGTTTCCGAATCCATTTTGCCACTCTATGCCTCTTGATTGGTGCATTTAGCCCGTTAACATTAAGAGAGATTATTGTCATTGGATTTTGTGCCATTTTTTTGTAGGGTTTGTTGTTCTTATAGGTCTTTTTCCTTGTCTTATAGTAGCCCTTTGAGTCCTTCTTTTAAATTTGGTCTTGAGTCTATGAAGTTCCGGAGCTGTTGCTTGTCCATGAAATAATGTATGGTTCCTTCAAGTTTAACTGAGAGTTTAGCCGGGTAGAGTATTCTTGGTGAGGCATTCATTTCATGAAGTTTTTTCACTATATCCCACCATTGTCTTCGGGCTTGGAGGGTTTCTTCTGATAGGTCTGCTGTGAATCTAAGGGGTGCGCCTTTGTATATGATCTCCTTCTTTGATCTTGCTGCTTGCAGTATTGTGTCTCTATCCACGGCATCCATCATTCTGACTATGATATGCCTTGGGGATTTTCTATTTGGGTCCCTTTTAGCTGGCACCCTTCGGACTCCTTGTATCTGGATGTCCACATTCTCTAGCTCTGGGAATTTTTTAGCAATGATGTCTTTAATGGTGTTTTTTTCATTGGGATTGGTTCCGTGTGGTTCCGGCACTCCCATGATTCTTATGTTGTTTCTCCTGAGGTCGTCCCCTAGGACTCTAACTCTCTCTAGAGCCATTTTGAGGTCTTTTGCCATTATTTGCTGTTGTCTATATGCTTTGTGCAGCTCATCTTCAAGTTCACTGATTCTGTCTTCGGCTGTAGTCATTCAACTATTGAGGGCTCCTACGGAGATTTTCATTTCATCTACTGATTCTTTTAGTTGTGTGACTTCTGTTCGTAGCTTTGAAATTTCTGCTCTCATTTCTTCCTGGATTATCTTGGTGGAGCGTTCCAACGCGGCATCCATATCCTCCCTTAATTTATTGGATGTTCGTTCCATAGTTGTGTTGAGTTCATGAATCATCCTCACAATTTCCTCTCTGAATTCTCTATCTGAGAGGAGGGTGTATTTCTGGGAGGTCGCTGCTGAGGTTAGTGAGATATTTTCTTGGCTCTCTCCTAGTGGTGGGGATTTTCTCAGTTTCTTCATGTTGTTATGGGCTTTACTATCTGGAGCTCTCGTTAACTTGGGAGGAACCTCGACTAAAGATTTTTGGTTATGCTCTTTTGACAAAGTACTTTTCCGTGCAAGTTGATGTGTTCATTGACAGTTTTTGTGAAGGTAGGATAGGCTAGGTTAGTTGAGTATCAACATATAGTAACTAAGATGATGAGGGAGTTCTTCGGAGAAATGGGTTCAATCAATTGTAGGCAAAGGACAATGCGTGGAATGGTAAGAAAAATATCTGCGGCCGCGTTAGCGGCCGCCGCTCCGGAAACAGGCCACGCCCACTTTAAGGCCACGCCCCCAAATGACAGGACACGCCCCTAACCTTTTCGGACACGGGAGGGCGGTATCAGGCGCGGTGGGCGAATGACTGGGACCTGCCCGGCGGGGAGGGGGTGCTCCGAGCTGTCCCGCTGCTGCGGGCGGGCACGGGACACAGGGGGCGCTTTTCCAGGTGGCACAGGGTCTCCAAGGGGAAGAGCCAATATACCTGTCGGACGCGGGAGGGCGGGATCAGGCGCGGTGGGCGAATGACTGGGACCTGCCCGGCGGGGAGGGGGTGCTCCGAGCTGTCCCGCTGCTGCGGGCGGGCACGGGACACAGGGGGCGCTTTTCCAGGTGGCACAGGGTCTCCAAGGGGAAGAGCCAATATACCTGTCGGACGCGGGAGGGCGGGATCAGGCGCGGTGGGCGAATGACTGGGACCTGCCCGGCGGGGAGGGGGTGCTCCGAGCTGTCCCGCTGCTGCGGGCGGGCACGGGACACAGGGGGCGCTTTTCCAGGTGGCACAGGGTCTCCAAGGGGAAGAGCCAATATACCTGTCGGACGCGGGAGGGCGGGATCAGGCGCGGTGGGCGAATGACTGGGACCTGCCCGGCGGGGAGGGGGTGCTCCGAGCTGTCCCGCTGCTGCGGGCGGGCACGGGACACAGGGGGCGCTTTTCCAGGTGGCACAGGGTCTCCAAGGGGAAGAGCCAATATACCTGTCGGACGCGGGAGGGCGGGATCAGGCGCGGTGGGCGAATGACTGGGACCTGCCCGGCGGGGAGGGGGTGCTCCGAGCTGTCCCGCTGCTGCGGGCGGGCACGGGACACAGGGGGCGCTTTTCCAGGTGGCACAGGGTCTCCAAGGGGAAGAGCCAATATACCTGTCGGACGCGGGAGGGCGGGATCAGGCGCGGTGGGCGAATGACTGGGACCTGCCCGGCGGGGAGGGGGTGCTCCGAGCTGTCCCGCTGCTGCGGGCGGGCACGGGACACAGGGGGCGCTTTTCCAGGTGGCACAGGGTCTCCAAGGGGAAGAGCCAATATACCTGTCGGACGCGGGAGGGCGGGATCAGGCGCGGTGGGCGAATGACTGGGACCTGCCCGGCGGGGAGGGGGTGCTCCGAGCTGTCCCGCTGCTGCGGGCGGGCACGGGACACAGGGGGCGCTTTTCCAGGTGGCACAGGGTCTCCAAGGGGAAGAGCCAATATACCTGTCGGACGCGGGAGGGCGGGATCAGGCGCGGTGGGCGAATGACTGGGACCTGCCCGGCGGGGAGGGGGTGCTCCGAGCTGTCCCGCTGCCGCGGGCGGGCACGGGACACAGGGGGCGCTTTTCCAGGTGGCACAGGGTCTCCAAGGGGAAGAGCCAATATACCTGTCGGACGCGGGAGGGCGGGATCAGGCGCGGTGGGCGAATGACTGGGACCTGCCCGGCGGGGAGGGGGTGCTCCGAGCTGTCCCGCTGCTGCGGGCGGGCACGGGACACAGGGGGCGCTTTTCCAGGTGGCACAGGGTCTCCAAGGGGAAGAGCCAATATACCTGTCGGACGCGGGAGGGCGGGATCAGGCGCGGTGGGCGAATGACTGGGACCTGCCCGGCGGGGAGGGGGTGCTCCGAGCTGTCCCGCTGCCGCGGGCGGGCACGGGACACAGGGGGCGCTTTTCCAGGTGGCACAGGGTCTCCAAGGGGAAGAGCCAATATACCTGTCGTACGCGGGAGGGCGGGATCAGGCGCGGTGCGCGAATGACTGGGACCTGCCCGGCGGGGAGGGGGTGCTCCGAGCTGTCCCGCTGCCGCCTTTATTTATTTTTAATTAGAGAATCACCGTGAGGGTACAGTTACAGATTTATACACTTTTGTGCTTATACTTCCCTCATACAAAGTTTGGGAACCCATCCCTTCACCAGTGCCCATTCTCCACCACCCGTAAACCCAGTGTCCCTCCCACCCTCCCCAATCCCATCTCCCCCCCACCCCACCCTGCCACTGTGGCAAGGCATTCCCTTCTGTTTTCTCTCTCTAATTAGCTGTTGTGGTTTGCAATAAAGGTGTTGAGTGGCCGCTGTGCTCAGTCTCTAGCCCTCATTCAACCCGCAACTCCCTTCCCCCACATGGCCTTCGACTACAATGTCTGACCTCCTTTTTTCTAACAGCTGCATAGTATTCCATTGTATAGATGTACCAAAGTTTCCTCAACCAGTCATCCGTTCTGGGGCATTCGGGTTTTTTCCAGATTCTGTCTATTGTAAACAGTGCTGCGATGAACATACATGTGCAGATGTTGTTTCGATTGTACTTTTTTGCCTCTCTGGGATATATTCCCAGCAGTGGTATTGCTGGGTCAAATGGGAATTCAATATCTAATTTTTTGAGAGTCGTCCAAATTGTTTTCCAGAAGGGCTGAACCAGTCGGCATTCCCACCAGCAGTGAAGAAGGGTCCCTTTCTCCCCACATCCTCTCCAACAGCGGTTGCTTTTGTTCTTTTGGATGTGTGCTAGTCTCTGTGGTGTGAGGTGGTATCTCAAAGTTGTTTTGATCTGCATCTCTCTGATGATTAGTGATGCAGAGCACTTTTTCATGTGCCTTTTGGCCATTCGTATTTCTTCCTTGGTAAAGTTTCTGTTCATTTCTTCGCCCCATTTTTTGATGGGGTTGGATGTTTTCTTCTTGTAGAGTTCAACCAGTGCTTTATATACCATTGATATCAACCCCTTATCTGATGGGTATTGTGTAAATATCCTTTCCCATTCTGTGGATAGTCTTTGTATTCTGGTCACTGTATCTCTTGCGGTGCAGAAGCTTTTTAGTTTAATGTAGTCCCATTTGTTGATCTCTGTTTTTACTAGATTGCTTAGTTCCGTGTCACCTTTGAAGATACCTTTATCTTCAATATCGTGGAGGGTTTCGCCGACCTTGTCTTCAATGTACCTTATGGTTTGTGGTCTAATGTTGAGGTCTTTAATCCATTTTGATCTGACTTTTGTGCATGGTGTCAGGTCAAGGTCTAAACCCATTTTTTTGCATGTGGTTGTCCAGTTGTGCCAGCACCATTTGTTAAAGAGGCTTTCCTTGCTCCACTTCACATCTCTTGCTCCCTTATCAAAAATTAGATGGTCATACATTTGGGGTTGTGTGTAGGGATATTCCACCCTGTTCCATTGGTCTACGGCTCTGCCTTTGTTCCAGTACCATGCTGTTTTAATTGTTACTGCTTTGTAGTAAAGTTTGAGGTTGGGGATGGTGATGCCTCCCATCATCTTTTTCCCAAGAATTGTTTTAGCTATCCTTGGACGTTTGTTATTCCATATGAATTTTAGGATTGCTTGATCCATTTCTTTGAAGAATGTCATGGGTATACTTAAAGGGATCGCATTGAATCTGTATAATGCTTTAGGGAGTATTGCCATTTTGACAACATTGATTCTCCCTATCCACGAGCAGGGTATATGTTTCCATTTCCTCATATCCTCTTTGATTTCATGGAGTAGCGTTATGTAGTTTTCTTTGTAAAGGTCTTTTACTTCCTTGGTTAAGCTGATTCCGAGGTACCTGATTTTCTGGGGCACGATTGTGAATGGGATTGCTTTTTTCATGTCCCTTTCCTCTGCCTCATTGTTTGCATATATGAAGGCCATGGATTTTTGGGTATTGATTTTGTAGCCTGCAACTTTACTGTATAAGTCTATTGTTTCTAAGAGTTTCTTAGTAGAGGTTTTAGGCTTCTCTAGATATAGTATCATGTCGTCTGCAAATAGTGAGAGTTTGATTTCTTCCCTTCCTATCTGGATGCCCTTAATCTCTTTTTCTTGTCTAATAGCTATCGCCAGTACTTCCAGTACTATATTGAAGAGGAGTGGTGAGAGTGGGCATCCTTGTCTTGTGCCTGATCTCAGAGGAAAGGCCCTTAGTTTTTCCCCGTTGAGGATAATGCTTGCCGTAGGCTTGTGATAGATGGCTTCGACTATCTTGAGGAAAGTTCCTCCAAACCCCATTTTGGCGAGGGTTTTCATCATGAAAGGATGTTGGATCTTGTCAAATGCTTTCTCTGCATCTATTGATATGATCATATGGTTTTTATCTTTACTTTTGTTGATATGCTGGATTATGTTGATTGATTTCCGAATGTTAAACCATCCTTGCATCCCTGGGATGAATCCCACTTGGTCGTGATGTATGATCTTTTTGATGAGTTGTTGGATCCTATTTGCTAGTATTTTGTTGAGGATCTTCGCATCGGTGTTCATCAGGGAAATTGGTCTGTAATTTTCTTTCTTAGTGGTGTCTTTGTTTGCTTTTGGTATTAGGGAGATATGTGCTTCATAGAAACTGTTTGGGAGAGTTCCTGTTTTTTCAATTTCCTGGAAAAGTTTGAGGAAAACAGGCAATAGGTCTTCTTTAAATGTTTGGAAGAATTCGCCAGTGAAACCATCTGGGCCTGGGCTTTTGTTTTTGGGGAGGTTTTTAATTACCGTTTCAATTTCCTTAACATTGATGGGTCTATTCAGGTATTCCAGGTCTTCTTTCTTCAGTGTTGGGAGATTATAGGAATCGAGGAATCCATCCATTTCTTTTAGGTTCTCCTTTTTTGTGGCGTAAAGACTTTCAAAATAGTCTCTAATGATCTTTTGAATCTCACTGGTTTCTGTTATGATGTCCCCCTTTTCATTTCTGATTCGATTTATTAGAGTTTTCTCTCTTTCTTTCTTTGTGAGACTTGCTAGCGGTTTATCAATCTTATTTATTTTCTCAAAGAACCAACTCTTTGTTTCATTGATCTTTCGGATTGTTTTTTTGGTTTCGATGTCATTAATTTCTGCTCTAATTTTTATTATTTCTTTCCTTCGGTCTGGTTTGGGGTCCTTTCTCTGGTCCTTTTCTAGGGTCTTGAGTCGTGAAGTCAAGCTATCTATGTGGGTCCTTTCTTCCTTCCTGAGGAATGCTTGGAGAGCTATAAATTTTCCCCTTAACACGGCTTTAGCTGCGTCCCATAGGTTTTGGTAGCTCGTGTCTTCATTCTCATTTGTTTCTAAGTATCTTTTGATTTCTTCCTTGATTTCCTTCTTGACCCACTCATTGTTCAACATGGAATTGTTTAATTTCCAGGTGTTTGATTTGATTTTCCGTATTTGTGGGTGGTTAGCTTCTATCTTCAGCGCATCGTGGTCTGAAAAGATGGTTGATACAATTTCTATTTTTCCGATTCTATTGAGGTATGTTCTGGGGCCCAGTACATGGTCTATTTTTGAAAATGTTCCATGTGCACTGGAAAAGAATGTGTATTCTTTCTTTTTGGGGTGTAAGGCCCTGTATAGGTCTATTAGGCCTCTCTCTTCAATTTCTTCATTCAGAGTCAGTGTTTCCTTGTTGAGTTTTGTTCTTGTGGATCTATCTAGAGGTGATAAGGCCATATTGAAGTCTCCGACTACAATTGTGCTGTTAGTGATGTCCTCTTTGAAGTCTGTTAGGAGTCGTTTTAAATATTTAGCCGGTCGTTTGTTAGGAGCATATACGTTTAAGAGTGTGATTTCTTCCTGTTGTACATATCCCTTGATAAACAGAAAATGACCTTCGCTGTCCCTTTTGATCTTTTTCATCCTGAAATCTATGTTGTCGGATACCAGGATGGCCACTCCAGCTTTTTTAAGGGGGTTGTTTGCTTGGAGGATTGTTTTCCATCCTTTGACTTTGAGTCTATGTTTACTCTGTTTGTTCAGGTGTGTTTCTTGCAGGCAACAGAATGTTGGGTTTAATTTCCGGATCCATTTAGCCACTCTGTGTCTTTTGATAGGTGCATTTAGGCCATTGACATTGAGAGAGATTATTGTGATGTGGTTTTGTGTCATCTTTCTGTGGGATTTGTTGTTCTTATGGGGCTCCTCCTTGTCTTACAGTAGCCCCTTTAGACCTTCTTTCAAGATTGGTTTTGAGTCTATGAAGTTCCTGAGCTGTTGTTTATCCGAGAAATAGTGTATGGTTCCTTCGAGTTTGAGTGAGAGTTTAGCTGGATAAAGTATTCTTGGTGAGGCATTCATTTCGTTGAGTTTTTTCACTATGTCCCACCATTGTCTTCGGGCTCGGAGGGTTTCTTCTGACAGATCGGCCGTAAATCTGAGGGGTGCTCCTTTGTATGTGATTTCCCTCTTTGACCTTGCTACTTGTAGAATTGTGTCTCTATCTACAGCATCCGCCATTCTGACTATGATATGCCTTGGAGTCTTTTTATTTGGGTCTCTTTTTGCTGGCACTCTTCGGACTTCTTGTATCTGGACGCCTGCCTTGTCCAGCTCTGGGAATTTCTTAGTGATGATGTCTTTGACTATGTTTTTTTCATTGGGGTTACTTCCCTGTGGTTCTGGTACTCCAATGATTCTTATGTTGTTCCTCTTGAAGTCATCCCCCAGGGCTCTGATTCGCTCTATAGCCATTTTGAGGTCTTTGGCCATTATTTGTTGCTGTCTGTAAGCTTTCTGCAGCTCATCCTCAAGCTCGCTGATTCTGTCTTCGGCTGTAGTCATTCTGCTGTTGAGGGCATCTAGTGAGATTTTTATTTCATCTGCCGATTGCTTTATTTGTGAGACTTCCGTTCGAAGGTTTGAAATTTCTGCTCTCATTTCTGCTCTCATTTCTTCCTGTATTTTCTTGGTAGACCGTTCCAGCGCTTGATTCATCTCCTCCCTTAATTTATTGGATGTCTGTTCCATAGTTGCTTGGAGTAGGTCGACTCTCCTCCATATTTCCTCTCTGAATTGTTTATCTGAGAGGTCGTAGATGTTGGGAGACTCTTTTGAGGTTTCTAGTATCTTTTCTTCTCCCTCTCTTCGTGGAGGGGATTTTCGCTGTTTCTTCATATTGTCACGGAAGTGCAGAGTTGGAACCTTAGAGTTATTTATTCCTCTTCCTTTTTGTGGGAAGAAGGGGCTCCGATTGTGCTAGACTTCCCTTATTCACTGATAGCTTTTATACTGTCAGCCTAAGCTAATGGCTATTTTGCGTAAATGTTTGAGATCGCAAAAGTGAGTTTTCAAAGGAATACACAGTACGGATTGAGCTGAGGTAGCAAAGAATAACTGCGGCCGCGTTAGCGTTGGCCGCTCTGAGAGGAGGCCATGCCCACTTTAGACCACGCCCACTAAGACACAGGCCACGCCCCCAGTGTCTTCCTGTTGATGGGGGGGACGTGCGCAGTTACAAGCCGGTTCGGGAGACAGGGTGCGCCGGGCGAGCAGGGAGTGACTTCAGAAACTCGGGAGACGCAGACGGCAGCGGGAAGTGGGGGAAAGGGAGGGCCTCAGGGAGTTCTTTGAAGGAATGAATTCTATCAATTGTGGCCAAAGGAGAAGGCATGGAATGGTAAAAAAAAATAACTGCGGCCGCGTTAGCGTTGGCCGCTCCGGAAAGAGGCCACGCCCACTTTTTAGGCCACGCCCCCTGAGATGAGGACACGCCCCTAAGCAGCAGAGTGGGGATTGGTCAGGATCCGACGGCGGCGGCGGAAAGGTGCCAGGCAGGGGCCTCAGGAGAAGCCCCGAGCCGCGGCGGGCAGGGGGCGGGGAGGGGGGCTTCTCCGCGCTGAGGCAGGCTCTCCAAGGGATTGCCTGTTTACCTGCAGGATGGAGATTGGTCAGGATCCGACGGCGGCGGCGGAAAGGTGCCAGGCAGGGGCTTCAGGAGAAGCCCCGAGCCGCGGCGGGCAGGGGGCGGGCTATTCCACTCTTTTTTTTTTAAAAAATATATTTATTTATTTAATTTTTATTGAATCACCGTGAGAAAAGTTACAAATCTTTCAGGTTTAAGTCTCAGTCATACAATGATCAAACAACCATCCCTTCACCAGTGCACATGTTCCACCACCAAGAACACCAGTAAACCTCCCATCCCAAGCCCCACCTGTCTGTGTGGCTGATGGCTTTCACTTTACTCTGTTTACTTTGACTACATTCAATATTTTAACGGAAAACTCACGACTATCACTTGGTATTTCCCTTCCAAATATCAGACCTGCCGAAAAGGCATTATTTGATAATTTCTTTTCCATTGCTGGGAATGAAGACATGTGAGGATTTTGATTTCTGGTGTTTCAGTAATTATGCCCAGAGAAATTTATGCCAGAATTCGCGTCACTGCAAGTTTGTACCCCCGGTTAGTTAGCTCCATAATATGGCGGTTGCCACACCGCCGTGAAAGGAAAGGTTGAGATAGAAAAACCTTTCCCCTCCCAGGATGGCATGGGGATGTAGCTTAGTTCACAGTCTAGAGGCATTTCTCTCAAGAAGCCGCTAGATGCGGAAAGAAGTTAGTGGGCCTCCGGGATCATCTGCTTTTGGGAGCGGAGGACTATTCCACTCTTTCTTTTCCAATATTTGTGGAAACTTTCTGTACTGTTGCCTGAGTACCATCAGTTGCAGAGTCAGAGAATAACCTGTGTCCTTCCCATGGAACTTTTAAGTCACTTTCTTCAGTCTTATCTGGAGAGGGTCATCTCCCGTTGTCCGGACACATCACTGGTCAGTGTTTTCTGTCTATATGTGAAGCATGCACCCAGATCTTGATTCCTTCCACCCTCAGAGCAGTTGGTGTGGTCAAGGTAATCATGTAAGGACCTTTCCACTGAGAAGTGCCACGCGGGTGGCAGCCTTATGTTTCCTTATTCAGACCAGATCTCTCAAGTGTACGAATGAGGAGTTTACTCTGGCAGTGTGCTTCATGACCCACATGAGCTGGGCCTAATATATCTAGGGGCCAACAATAACTGGAGAAGAGAGAGATCATATATTCTGGCTTACAATTTCTTTTTCAAGGCTAAGTTGGAGAAGTAGCAATCGACTCAAAAGAATTTCAAAGGAAGCAGGGTTCCTCCATGAAGGGGTTCTCACTCACAAGAAGAGATTTTCTACCAACATCATGTTGCCCTAGAGACTTCACCACATAAATATTTAAAGGTATAATCATCCAAGTTCCGTCTTCTGGAGCTACTTCCTTCTGACACAGGGGCGCTGACCCTACCTGTACAAGAGGTGAAATCTCAACCTGCCTTACTTCCATCTACTGCCATGTTCAAACCGTTCGTTTTATTTCTTTTTTGTTTTGTTCTATTTTGTTTTGTTTTGTTTTGCTTTTTGGGTCACACCTGGTGATGCGCAGGGGTCACTCCTGGTTCTGCACTGAGGAATGACCCCTGGTGGTGCTCAGGGGACCATATGGGATGCTGGGAATCGAACCTGAGTTGGCCACATGTAAGGCAAACGGTGTAGGTGGTGTCTGTGTCCTTGTCAACATGGAACTTGGCCATGAGCATTGATTCATTCGAATGCCTAACAACCTGAATCGGACGATTATGGTAGAATAGATGTGGCTCACTGCCTGCAGTTTCTATCTTCATTGTCTACGCACCAACATCCAACTACGATGAAGAAGAAATTGAGAGGTTCTACATGGAACTGGAGAAGTTCTATAAAGAAGACAACACCTTCTACAAGATCATTGTTGGTTATTTTAATGCCAAGATAGGTCCAAGAAGGTTGCCTGAAGAACTCCACATTAGGACCCATGGCCTAGAATGGAACGACCAGGGTGAGAGACTGTCTGAATTCATCATGTTGATCAAGACCATATCCAGGGTAACTCACAGTTCCAGAAGGCCAAATCTAAATGCTGGACATGGGAGTCTCCCGGTGGATAATTCCGCAATTAAATTGACCACATCATATTCAATCGAAGGTTTTGCCTGACCAATGTCGCTGTTCCCCCCAAATTCCAAACGGGATTGGACCACCATCTCCTGGTCCGGAAAAGGTCAGACCCGGACACCTGAAGAATCTGCCGCCAGCACTCGTCAATACACTGGCTCGGCTCTTCACATGCTACCTGTCTGAATGGAAAGTTCCGTCCCAGTGGAAAACCAGTCGAACCGTCTGTTGTACAAGAAGGGAGACATCCACGACATTGGCAATTATCGCCCAATCTGCCTGCTGTCTGTCATCTACAAGTTGTTCACTCATGCCATCCTGACTAGAATAGGCAGAACACTAGATGAAGGAAAATCGTACGATCAAGCCAGGTTCCGTAGGGGGGTTAAGCATGATAGACCATATCCACACAGTGACCAAGCTCATTGAAGTTTCGCGAGAGTTCAAGATGCCACTCTGTCTAACATTCATCGACTTAAAGAAGGCCTTCGATTCTGTTGAGACTGAAGCAGTCATCGAAGCCCTAGCCAAACAGGGCATTCAAACTCACTATATCAAAATCCTCCACGAGCTGTATTGTGGATTCACCACCAGGATTTCACCATTCTACAAGGAAGTGATCATTGATGTAAAGAGAGGAGGGGTTCGGAAGGGTGATATCATTTCACCGAAAGTCTTCAGTGCCACAATCGAGAACATCATGCAATGACTATAATGGGAAGGAATGGGAGTGAAGATAGATGGTCGGCAACTACACCACCTCCGCTTCGCTGATGATATCATTCTCATAATGCCAAACATTAGCTAAGCGGCACAAACGCTGGCCGACTTTGACCACGAGTGTGCAAACGTTGGATTGCACCTGAATCTCAACAAGACGATGCTCATGAATAACGAACTCATTCCTGACGCTCCATTTGCTCTCAATGGAACGAACATTTCCAAATGCAGCAGCTGTGTGTACCTGGGTCGAGAAATCAACATGAGGAATGACTTGTTGCCAGAACTGCGCAGGAGGAAGAGAGCAGCGTGGACCGCCTTCAAGAGCATCCAAGAAGTGCTTAAGAAGACAAAGAACCTCCGACTCCAGGCACATCTTTTCGATTCCGCCGTTCTTCCTACACTAACATACGCCTAAGAGGCCTGGGCCCTACGCAAACAGGATGAGAACGCTATTAGGGTATCCCAAAGAGGACTCAAAAGATCTATGCTAGAGTAT
Source organism: Sorex araneus (assembly GCF_027595985.1). Classification (NCBI taxonomy): domain Eukaryota; kingdom Metazoa; phylum Chordata; class Mammalia; order Eulipotyphla; family Soricidae; genus Sorex; species Sorex araneus. The sequence continues at coordinate 31,244,658 of NC_073306.1, read as the reverse complement.
CACATCTCACTCAAGTGAGAGAAGGAATCCGGGGTTCTTTCCTCTGTCGGCGGTCAAGAATCAGGGATGCTGTCTCGTTTGCCAAGGCATCAAATATCAGATGGGCCGATCATGTAATTCGATTCAGAGACCACTGCTGGTCTAGAGCTGTTACCGACTGGATTCCACAGGACATCAGAAGACCACGTGGCTGCCCACCGACTAGATGGTCAGATTTCTTCGTCAAATCCGTGAATGAACGATTTGAGGCTCTTCCTGTTCCTGGAGCAAGCAGATATCATTGGGCTGCACTAGCACGCAACAGGGACAAATGGCTATGTTACTGGCGCCCGCTCAAGCAAATCGAAGAAAATGGGACGACAGGTGATACAAGTGATACTGGCACCCGCTCGTGCAAATCGAAGAAAATGGGAAGACAAGTGATACAAGTGATATATGGATCATACCCAGTGATTCTCAGGCTTACTTTTGGCGCTGCACTAAAAAGTCACTCCTGACAGTGCTCGAGGAATCCTATGAGTAGCTGGGGATTGAGCCCTGCTGGACTCTTGGCTGCATTTAAGGCAAATGCCCAACCTGCTGTAATATCACTCTGGGCCATGCTCCACATGTCTTTTGTCATGCAAATAATGATAGAGTATCACAGAAAGTGCCATTGAAAAATAGCCATGGTATAATTTTGTATTGTTTTAAATTTAAAAACTTTTTATAGTTGTTCATGATGATCAGCCAGCACACCTACGAGCCCCCAGTGCAGCACCATTGGGAAGAACAAGTAAAGAGGCTTCTAAAATCTCTGGGCTAGGACGAAAGACTTTACTGAGACCACTCGAGAAAACCAACGATCAACGGATAATGTGTTTTTTAAAAAAAATTTAATCTAGAATTTTCATTCCTTTTGTTCTTTTTTATTTTATTTTTTATTAGTGAATCGTCAAGAAGGTACAGTTATATATTTGCATATTTTCGTGCTGTGTTTTGGTCATAAAATGTTCGAGAACTCATCCCTCCACCAGTGCCCATTCTTCACCACTGATGATCCCAGTATCCTTCCCACCCCCCAACCCCATCCCCCTCCACAACACCCTACTTCTGTGGCAGGGCATTCCCGTTTTCAACGGGATGATGTTGATGATGATGATGTTCATGATGATTGATCACATTCAATATTCCAACACCAATCCCACCACCATTGTGCCTTCCCACCACCAATATTGCTAATTTCCCAACACCACCCAAGCCTGTCTCAATAGCAGCCTCTAAATAATTTATTTTCTATCTCGCCCACATGGCAGAGCCTGGTAAACTACCTGTGGCATATTCGATATTAACAAACAGTAACAACAAGTCTCACAAAGGAGATGTTACTGGTGCCCGATCGAGCAAATCAATGAGCAACGGGATGACAGCGATAGTGACAGTGATATACACGAGGGGGTTTGAGGTACAGAATGCAGGTAGGTGTGATAGATTATTTACAGTAATAAAGCGCTAAAATGGAGGCAATTCTTTTATAGGGACTAACTCTAGAGACACTCTGTCTCCCAGGGCATCTATACTGCTTTTCTCTTTCCCATGCTTCTAGTACATATTAAACAATTAAGGTTACATTTTATTTATTTATTTACACACTTATTTACTTTTTGCTTTTGGGATCACACCGGTGATGCATAGAGGTTACTCCTGACTTTGCACTCAAGAATTACTCCTTGGGGTGCTCGTGGAACACTCAGGATGCTGGGAATCAAACCCGGTTGTCCACGCACACGCCCTACCCGATGTACTATTGCTCTAGCCATGAGTTGAAAAAGTGGTTACTTTCTTCAGTTTTGTCAAGGGTATTTTTTATCCCTCCCTCTGACTGCATACTTTTATAGCCACACTTGTGTTTTTTGTATCTCCTTATCTTTGGGTTCAGAGCGAGAGGACACATGCTGCAATTCACTGTGAGATGCTCTTCAATGAAATGAACTAATTTGGAGAAATCGTTGTCTCCTGTCATGTCTATCACTGTTCTGGTTATGGAGGTCTGGTTAAATGCCAGTAGCCATGGGAGTCCTCCCTATTGTCTTTTGTTGACCCTCCTCTGTTTGTAACAGTGGAGTTATGAGTGCAAAAGGGGCTTGTGTGGCCTGTGGATCAGGAACTCAGACCAGCCCACGGCAGAGCCATACTGGTGCCTCAGAACTCAATACCTTCTCACTGCATGTGTGCATGAAGGGTCTGTGGCCTTAGCATGGACATGGTGAGGTCTGGAGGACCTGGCCCTCTCCCTGCTGACTGGTCTGGGAGCTCATAGCCCTGCCCACTGAGGGCTAATTGGGAGTTCCTTTTGGTACCCAGTTGTGCCAATCCTCAAAAAAATGTCTGGAGAAAATCCACCCTACTCCTCACATCTAGAGGTCCCTTTGAAAAATACTTCCCACTCACCCACACCATGAAACGGAGCACAAAGCTGCACAGATTCATTTCTTTGTAAGATTGATTTAGGCCTCTATGAACTTGGAGTCTCTGCGCTACAGATGATTGGTGAGAAAACAATGAATGCCTGAAATAACTGTATTATGAACAGCGTTGTCAAACCCAGTGTTTAAATAACGTTTAAACAGAAATTGCAAAATCACGCCACACTATCATGTTAATAAATTGACATTTTGCCCAGATGAAGGGTAGCATTGTTGCTCTTTCGTCCCGTTGTTTTTTGATTTTCTGGAGCGGGCTACAGTAACGTCTCATTGTGAGACTTGGTGTTACTGTTTTTGATTATCGAATATGCCTCGAGTACAACAGGTGGGCATTTTTCTTGCACGTGGCAGACCTGGTTGATTTCTCCATCCTCTCGTTGAGCCCGGAAAGCTACCGAGAGTACCCCATCAGCACGGCCGAGTCTGGCAAGCTACCCGTGGAATATTCTTTAGGCCAAAAATAGAAACAACAAGTCTCCCAATGGAGACATTACTGGTGCCCTTGCTACCAGTACATACTAAACAATTAAGGTTACATTTTATTTATCACGAACTCATTTATTTTCTTTTTGCTTGTTAGATCACACACAGTGATGCACAGGGTTACTCCTGGCTTTATACTCAGTAATTATTCCTTGGTGTCACTCTTCTTGTCATATTGAATATGGCACGGGTAGCTTCCCAGGCTTTTCCGTGCAGTGGGATATCTTGGTAGGGGTCCTTTCCTTTTTCCCACTAATGATCTCCATCCATCATCCTTTTAACTTATAATACACACTTATATTCCTTCCTTAAGGTCATGTCTCACAGATTTTAACCTTAATTTTACTGAACTTAATATACTTTGATCTACCAAGAAATTTGGAAACAAGATGCTAATCAGGATCTCAATGACCATGACTAAGTGTACTCTGCGGGACTCTATTCAAAGCATTACATCAGTCCCATTGATATTCACAACTTCATAATTAAAGATCTTATAACATAGGATTCAGAATTATAGTTAAAATACTCACAAGATTCACATATATCATTTACCTACATATTCCTTCAATTTGCCCACTTCATCACTGCCAGTGGACTGCATTTGTATTTTTTTTAATTTTTAAAATTTTTTTATTGAATCACCATGTGGAAAGTTACAAAGCTTTCAGGGTTAAGTCTCAGTTACACAATGCTCAAACACGCATCCCTTCACCGGTGCACATATTCCACAACCAAGAACCACAGTAAACCTCCCGCCCACACCCCCACCTCCCCAACCCCCACCCCGCTGTGTAGCTAATAAATTTGACTTTACTTTCTCTTTACTTTGATTACGTTCAACATTTCAACAATTATTGTTTTTTTAAAGTGACTTTAACCTCAATTTTTATTTTCTTTCCAGGACACAAGTCAAATCATCACATATGCAGTTTAAGCTTGTATTTTTAAACAATCCTTGAAAATCACAAAAAAATAGAGAAAGGGAACAAAATTTTAGATTATTCATATTTTTTGGAGAACACGGGTCAAATATTTCTTCTAGTTTTCTGTTTTATCTCTTAGTTCCTTTCTTAATTTTTGAGAACAAAACTCTTCTACTAGAATATTTTAGACCTGAAATTCCTGTTTGCCACAAATACATATTTTGTCTACTGGATATTCCCTATTCAAAAAGCGTTCAAAACTTTTAGCACCTAAATATTAACCCCCTAACGTCAAGACTGGAATCAACATAATACTGTGATCTGTAACCATTCTCAGCTCTCACTTGCCTCCACTGAGAAGGGAGAGGGGACCAGGGCCAGCTGCCTCTGCTCAGCTGCAAGGTCACTAAAACAAAGGGGCCATTTTTAACCGCTTGGGTGTAAAGTGACTCACTTTTTTTCCTTCAGCAAGAAGGCCTGAGGCGGGTCTTAAAGTCCAGCAAAAAACTGATGTGTTTAAACTCTGATGGTATTAAAGTTTTGCAACAATTTTACAAATTTAGAAACTCATGTTTTTGGGCTGGAGTCAGCACAGCGGGTAGGGCGTTTGCCTTGCACGCGTCAAACCCGGGTTTAATTCCCAGCATCCCATATGGTCCCCTGAGCACGGCCAGGGGTAATTCCTGAGTGCAGAGCAAGGAGTGACACCTGAGCATTGCTGGGTGTGACCCAAAAAGAAAAAAACCCTCATTTTTTAACCCATTACTCTTTAAACTTGTTTTCATGTAAAACAATAATTTCTACTCATATCCTGATAATCCAGTACAAATATAAACACATATACATTAACACACTACCTTAAGAAACCCTTCAACCATAATTTTTTTCTATTTTCTTTTTTTATGAGGCATAGGAAAAACTTCTTGGCTTAATTCTAAAAGTCCTTTATTTTCTCAAATCATAAGATTTTTACACCAAATACTTTACAAATTCACATTCAAACATGCTTTAGACACAGAACCAGGCCATTGGTACTCACCAAAGTTTTAAATAGCAGCATAAGAAAACATTTTCTATTTGCATCTTTGCATGCACTGTTTGACCTTTCTTCACCTCTCCCAAGAGGTCACTGTCCTTGGACTTGGAATTGATGAAATGGTCAATCACAAGGGAATGTGGTGTAGACTGGGTCTGACCCATAATGAAATCAAGCAGAAGAGGAGTCAAAAACAGAGTCAACTAAACACACGACACTAGACGTCCATCACATCTGACAGAAAAATGACCAACAGACAAACAGTGAAAAATGTCAGTCCTTTCCACGCAAACCTCTCCAGATCTGACTGCCCTGAGAACCTACTGAACGCAGTCCAAGTAGAGCTTGCAGTCCCAGGTTATCGGGGACATCTCGCTTCACACTCTGCTATTGTTGACCCTCCAGTGCAACTGGTGGAGTCAGAACCCTTGTAAAATGTCTGACCATCATCAGAAACCCCTTCAACTCAGGCCCCTCATTCTCATGGAGACTGCCCCTGAGCCTCAGGCCTCTCAGTCTCAATGAGACTACTCCTGAGTTCCTTCCCTCAGGGTTCTGGGTCTCACGGACACCACCGCTGAGTAACCTTGTACTTTTGTTTTCTTTTAGAAAAACTCTGCACTGTTCTAAGGTCTGTGTAGGTTCATCCGAGATCTCGGACGAGCCCCCAAATGGTGCATCTCGGGTCTTGGGTCACAAATAGTGATAGCTAGACCTCTTTTCTTCCTATCTGTGTAAACTAGATATCTTTTAGTAGCCTAACTGCTATCGCCAGAATTTCCAGTACTATACTGAATAAGAGTGGGAGGGCAAGCAACCATGTCTTATCCCTGATATAAGAGGGTAGGGTGTTAGGTTCTCCTCATTGAGAATGATGCTTGCCATGGGTTTGTGGGAGATGGCTTAGACTCTATTGAGGAATTTTCCTTCCATGCCCATTTTGCTAAGAGTTTTCGTCATGAATGGGGGCTGGATCTAGTCAAATGCTTTCTCTGCATCTATTGATGTGGTCATATAGTTTTTTTATCTTTTCTTTTATTGATATGATGGATTATGTTGATTGACTTGAGAGTGCTAATTCATCCTTGAATCCCCGGGATGAGTCCTACTTGGTCATGGTGTATGATCTTTTTTATGAGTCCTTGAATTCGGTTTGCAAGGATTTTGTTGAGGATCTTTGCATCTGTGTTCATCAGGGTTATCTGTCTTTAATTCTCTGTCCCTGTAGTGTCTCTGTCTTCTTTTGGTATCAGGGTGATATTTGCTTCATAGAAGCTGTTTGGGAGTGTTTTTGATTCTTCGATTTCCTGAAAAATCTTTAAAAAGTTTGGAAGTCCTCCTTGACGATTGGACGAATTCACTAATGAATCCATGTGGCACTAATTGTATATTCCTATGGGGTTATGAGTGCTAAAGTGACTCCAGTGGCCTGCAGAGGCGGGTACTCTGACCCAGGACAAGGCAGAGTCATAGCCCCACTGAGCCACCTCCAATGCCTCAGCCCTCTCTACATTCCTCCTGCATGTGTGCAGGGAAGAGACTGTCGCATGGATATGGTCAAGACAGAAGACCTGGGCCATTTCCTCTTCTACCTGTTCTGGGAGCTCACAGCCCTGCCCACTGAGGTGAACGTTCGTGCTGGTGCCCAATTTGCCAATCACTGTAAAAACGTTTAGAGAATATCCACCCCACTCCTCAAACACAGCGGTCCCTTTGAAAAATACTTCCTAGCCACCCACACAATAAAACTGAGCACTAATCTGAAGATTCCTCTCAGGGTAAAGATTTTTTAATTTTTTTTTATTGAATCACCATGTGGAAAGTTACAGAGCTTTCAGTCTTAAGTCTCCGTTATACAATATTCAACACCCATCCCATCACCAATGCACATTTTGCACCACCAGGAGCCCCGGCATACCTCCCCCCCACTCCACCCCACCCCCGCCTGTGTAGCTGATAGATTTCACTTTACTTTGATTACCTTCAATATTTCAGAAAAAAACTCACTATTATTGTTTTTAGTTTCCCCCCAAGTCAGACCTGTTGAAAGGAACCATTTGATAATGTTTTACATTGCTGGCAATTAAGAGATATGAGGTCTAGCACGGCTTCGATAGAAGCCGCGCGGTTTTGGATTTCTGTATTTTAGTAACAAAGCCCAGGGAAATTTCTGCCGGAAATTGCATCACTGCAAGCTTTTACTTCCCTTTGTGGTGCTCATAAAATGGGAAAGCCGAGAGAGAAAAACACTTCCTTCCTGGCACTGCATGGGGCAGTGGCTCAGTTCACAGTCTAGAGACATTTCTGAGAGCTGCTGGTGCCCAAAGTAGTTTAGTTTGGCTCGGGGATCATGCTCGTGCAGGAGTGGAAAGGCCACACACGTGTGGCCACTGCGCTTAAACATCAACGTATAGATTGACTAAGGCCTCTGTGAACTCTTGGAGACCCCAGAGCTATAGCTTATTGATGCAGAAAACATGAATGCCTGAAACAACTGTTTTATGAACAAACAACTGTTTTATGAACAACTTTGCAAATCATAGAGTGTAAATAAAGTTTAATTAAAAACAGCCAAATTTTTCCAGAAAATCATGTTTCAATAATTACTTCTCGCCCAAGTGATGGGGCAAGTTCCCACTAGAGGAGATGGCCCGCCTCGCCCGCCCCCCCCAAACCAGCACAGGCCTGCCAGCAGCCAGAACAGGGCCAGGGTCAGGAAACCCAGTGTCACCTGCCCCAGCCAGCCTCCCTCCACAGCCCACCTGGACCACAGGAAGCTCAGGGTCCACAGGAGGCTACACACCCTTGGAGACTTGGTGGGCGGGGCTGCCTTCAGGCCAGACAGGGTGGGGATCGTTTTAGTGCAGAAGCCAGGCTTATGAAGGACCCTGACTCACCTGTGTCCCTGCATGGCTAGAGCAGCTCTGGGATGAAGGGGTGCGGGCAGGAGAGCGAGCACGTAAAGTGTTCTTCCACTTGAGCGCCAAGTGGGCTCAACTCTATAACAGTAATGGAGGCTACATGGCACAATCACATTTTTGTTTGTTTGGGGTAGCATCTGGAGATTCTCAGAACTTGGTCTTGCTTGATAGCAATGAGATCACTTCTACTAGGGCTCAGGTGCCATCCAGGGTGCCAGATAGGACCAGGACAGGCCACCTGCAAAACACTGTAGTATCTCTCCTGACCCCCTTCACAAAAAGTCTTCTCTCTAAGCCTCATTTTGCCCAGTTTGTAAAGTCCAGTGGCCATTATAAGGGCCAGAGTGATAGAACAGTGGGTAGTGCAATTGCTTTGCACGCAGCTGTTCCCATTTGATCTGAGCATCCAGTATATGCCAGTAGCCTTTGGTCTAGCAATTCAAATTGCTTTAGCATTTTTCTAAGTCTTTATTATATAAGGATTTGAGACAAGAAGGGCCAGAAATACTGATACTGAGGGAGCAACAACAGCCGGTATGTGGGAGGGGCGGGGTAGGTAGGGTGGGGCAATTTACTGTCTGTTTCCAAAGGGCATCTCTGTTCCGGTTTGAACCTGGGTTTATTTTTTAATTTTTATTGAATCACCATGTGAAAAGTTACAAAGCTTTCAGGCTTAAGTCTCAGTTACATAATGCTGGAACACCCATCCCTTCACCGGTGCACATATTCCACCACCAAGAACCACGGTAAACCCGCCCCCCACCCACCCCCGCCCCCTAGCCCCCCACTCGGCCTGTGCAGCTGATAAATTTCACTTTACTTTCTCTTTACTTTGATTACATACAAACAAAAAAATCACTATTATTGTTAGAGTTTCCCCTCCTCCCACCCCCCCCAGGAGTTGGACCTGCTGGAAAGGAAGCATTTGATAATTTATTTTCCGTTGCTGAGAATGAAGAGATATGAGGTCGTGTGGCCACAGTAGCGGCCTCCAGGTTCTGGATTTCTGTATTTTAGTACAGGCGGTGCTGAAGTCTCCGACTACAATTGTGCTGCTAGCAATGTCCTCCTTAAAGTCTGTTAGGACTTGTTTTAAGTATTTAGCTTGTCGCTCATTAGGTGCGTATACGTTTAAGAGTGTGATTTATTTCTTTTGTACATATCCCTTGATAAATAGAAAGTGACCTTCGCTGTCCCTTCTAAACTTTTTCAACCTGAAATCTATGTTGTTGGAAACTAGTATGGCCACCCCAGGTTTTTGAGGGAGTTGTTTGCTTGCAGGATTGTTTTCCATCCTTTGACTTTAAGTCTGTGTTTGTTCTGACTGTTCAGGTGTGTTTCTTGTAGGCAGCAGAATGTTGGGTTTTGTTTCCGAATCCATTTTGCCATTCTGTGTCTTTTAATTGGTGCACTTAGACTACTGACATTGAGAGAGATTATTGTCATGGGGTTTGTGTCAGCTTTCTGTGGGGTTTATTGTTCTTGTGGGGTTTTTCCTTGTCTTACAAAAGCCCCTTTAGTCCTTCTTTTAATTTTGGTTTTGAGTCTATCAAGTTGCTTTTTTGTAACATATTTATTATACCTTTGAATGAACTGATATTACAGGTTGGTGTAAGGAATTCTTGGTAAAAAACAGTGACAAAAGTCAAAATGTGTAAGAAGTGTAAGAAGCCCTCATCTAGACCAGGGTTTCTCTCCCTGAGACTCATGGATATTCGAAACATCCAGGATAGGAGACTAATTGTGCACAGCTAGGACAGGGAGGGCCATGTCTGCAGACAAAAGAGATGCTGCTGTGACTGGGCGTGAATGTCCTTTAGGCCCTAAAGAGCTCGGCCAGAGAGTTGCCTACAAGCATCCAAACGCTGTGATGGAGACTCAGATTTCAATCCCACCAAGGCCATATTCTAGAAGGGTTTGACTTGCTTTTGGCTCACCCGGGTCTGATTCCCAGAATCACATATGGTCTCGGGAGCACCGCCAGAAGTATTTCCTGAGTGCAAAGCCAGGGGTAAGCCCGGTGAATTGCCAGTGTGACTCAAAAAGCAAAAAGTAAATAAATAAATAATAAATAAAATGTAAGTGTAATTGTTTAATATGTACTAGTAGCAAGGCAAAGAGAAAAGCACATATTGTATAAGGTCGAACCAATGCTGGAACTGAATTGCCCATACTGACCATCAAAGAAAAAAGAGAGAGAGAGAGAGAGAGAGGAAAAACAACTGAAACTAACCACTTTTATTCACATCTGAGACTTTCCTCAGTGGTAGAGTAATTTTCTTGCATTTTAGGACGCCGGTTTGGACAGCAATCAATCAATCAACATATATATATATATATAAAAGAAAATATGGTGGGCAAAGGGGTTTCAGGTGTCATGAAAACCTCTTAGGTTAGTGGACAAACGAGAGTCCGGGTTCAAACCGAAACAGAGATACGATTTGTGACAAATCGTATCACTAACATGATAGTCTGGAGTGATTTTGCAATTTCTCTTTAAACTTTGTTTAAATACTGGGTTTGACATAGCTTTTCATAATACAGTTCTTTCAGGCATTCTTTGTTTTTGTACCAATCTGCTGTAGCTCAGAGCCTCCAAGTTCATAGAGGCCTGAGTCAATCAATCTTACAGAGAAAGGAATCTGCAGCTTTGTGCTCTGTTTCAGGCAGTGGGTGTGTGGGAAGTATTTTTCAAACGGATTCCTGGGTGTCAGGTGTAGAGTGGACTTTCTCCAGACTTTTTTGGTGGATTGGCACAACTGGGTACAAAAAGGTACTCCCAACTAGCCCCCAGTGGGCAGGGCTATGAACTCCCAGACCAGTCAGCAGGGAGAGAGGCCCAGGGCCTCCAGACCTCACCATGTCCATGCAAAAGCCACAGTCCCTTCGTGCTCACATGCAAGAGGTAAGTAGAGAGGGCTGAGGCACCGTTACAGCTCAGTGGGGTTATGACTCTACCTCGACCTGGGTATGTGTTTCTGATCCACAGGCCACCAAAACCCGTTTTGCACCATAATCCAACTGTTATAAACAGAGGAGAGTCAACAACAAGACATCGGCAGGTCATCCGTGGCTACTGGCATTTGACCAGACCAAAGTAAACTGAATAGTGATTGTCACGAGAGCAGACAACTATTTCTCAAAATCAGTTGTTTTCATCAAACAACATTTCACAGTGAAGTGCACCATGTGTTCTCTTGCTCTGAACCCAAAGATAAAGAGATACAAAAAAACAGGAGTATGTATATAAAAATATGCAGATGAGAGGGTGGGATTACAATATCCTCGCCACAACTGAGAAAGTATCCACTTTTTTCCATTCACGGCTGTAGCCGTACTTCAGGTAGGGCAATTTCCTTGCACGTGGCCGACGCGGTTTCATTCCCAGCATCCTGTCTGGTTCATCGAGCATTCACAGGAGCAATTACAGAGTGCAAACCAGGAGTAACCCCTGTGCATCACCTTGTGTTTTCCCAAGAGCAAGATGAAAACAAATGCTAATAAATAAATAAAATGTAACCTTAATTGTTTAATATGTACAATAGCAAGAGAAAGAGAAGAGTAGTATAGATGCTTCAGGTGACATAGTGTCTCTACAGTTAATCTCCATAAGATAATTGCTTCCATCTAAACGCTTTACCACTGTATATAATCTATCACTCCTACATGCATTCTGCACCTCAAAACCCCTCATCATCATCAAGATAATCATCATCATCCCGTTAGTCGTCGAATTTCCTCAGCGGTTTAAGTAACGTCTCCATTCATCCTAGCCCTGAGATTTTAGAAGCCTATCTTTACTCGTCCTTTCCAATGGTGCCGCATTGGAGGCTCTTTCAGGGTCAGGGGAATGAGACCCATCATTGTTACTGATTTTGGCATAGGAATACATCATGGGGAGTTTGTGAGACTCTCCTATGAAGGCAGGAAACTCTTGGTAGCTAGCCAGGTTCTCACAGAGGGAGAACTAGGCTATAAGATGTCTTGCGACTGCCACGTAAACTTACTCAAAAGCCCTCCTGTGCATATAATATATGTTATGTATCTGCCTAATATAGATATTATATAAGGGCTATTATATTTTGAAATTATATGTCCATACTGGCCATCTGAAAAATATATAGTAACAACTTTTGCAGTCATTAAGAAGTAGTTTAGGGGCTGGAGCGATAGCACAGCGGGTAGGGCGTTTGCCTTGCACGCGGCCGACCCAGGTTCGAATCCCAGCATCCCATATGGTCCCCTGAGCACCGCCAGGGGTGATTCCTGAGTGCAGAGCCAGGAGTGACCCCTGTGCATCGCCGGGTGTGACCCCAAAAAAAAAAGAAGTAGTTTAGTGGTAGAGCAATTGTCTTGCATGTCAAGACCTAGGTTTGGACTGCAAATACAATATAAATTAGAAAATAAACGAAGAAAAAATGTATTTAAGGTTCTATCGAAAACTCTGACGTTACAGTGCAAAGGAAAATCCCAGGTTCAATCCAAAACAGAGATGTCCTGTGGAAATAGAAACAGTAAACAGCCCCGCCCTCCCGCCCCGCACCCCCACATAGCAGGATGTTGTAACCCCTTAGGTATCAGTACTTCTGGCCCTTCTTTGTCTCAAATCCTTATAAAATAAAGACTTTTAAAATGCTAAATCAATTTGATTTGCTAGAGCAAAGTCTACTGGACCATACTGGATGCTCAGATCGAACAGGGACAGCTGCGTGCAGAGCAAATGCACTACCCAAAGTTCTATCACTCTGGCCTTTATAATGGTCTCTGGTCTTTATAAACTGGGAAAAATGAGTCTTAGAGAGAAGACTTTTTGTGGAGGATGTCAGGAGAGATCATACAGTGTTTTGCAGGTGGCCTGGCCAGGTCCATTCTGGCACCCTGGATGGCCCCTGAGCCCTAGTAGGAGTAAGCCCTTTGCTCAGAAGCAGGAGTAACTTCTGAGCATCTCCAGGTGCTACCCAAAACAAACAAAACTATGATGGAGGCGTGCAGCGTCCATCACCGTTGTAGAGTTGGGCCCACTTTGCGCTCAATAGTAGAGCATTTTGCGTGCTCGCACTCCTACCGTCACCGCTCCATCCCAGGGGTGCTCTGAGCCATGCAAAGGGACACAGGTGAGTGTGGGTCCTTCATTGACCTGGCTCCTGCACTGACAATGATCTCCACCCAGTCTGTCCTGGGGGCAGCCCCGTCCACCCAGGTCTCTCAGGGCCCTGAGCCACCTAGGACCCTGAGCCTCCTGTGGGGAAGGTGGGCTGAGGAGTGAGCTTGGTCTGGGCAAGTGACACTGGGTTTCCTCACCCTGGCTGCGCTCTGTCTACTGGCAGATCTGTTGTGGTTACGAGGGAGTGTCGAGGGGGACCATGTCCATGGTGGGAACTTGCCTCCTCACTGAGGCAAGACGTAGTTTTTGAAACATGATTGTCTGGAATAATTTGACTGTGTTCAATTAAATTTTATTTAAGCTCTGTGATTTACAAAGTTGTTCATAAAATAGTTGTTTCAGGCATTCATTGCTTCCGCACCAATCAGCTATCGCTCTGGGATCTCCAAGAGTTCACAGAGGACTTAGTCAATCTTTACATGGAAAGGAATCTGCAGACTTGTGCTCTGATTCATGGTATGGATGGGTAGACGTGTTTTTCAAAGGGAACACTGGGTTTGAGGAGTGAGCTGGATTTTCTCTAGATGTCTTTTCAGGGATTGGCACAATTGGGTGCTAGCAGGAACTCTGGCCTCAGTGGCAGGCCCGTGAGCTCCTAGACCAGGCAGAAGGGAAAGAAGCCCAGGTCTCCCAGACCTGACCATGTCCATGCAAAGCCACAGATCCTTCCCTGAACACATGCAGGAGGAAGGTAGAGATGTTTGAGGCACCAGAGATGCCTCAGAGGGGCTATGACTCTGCTTGTCCTGGGTCTGAGTACCTGTATCCACACGCCACTTCAGCCCATTTAGCACTCCTAACCCCACAGGAATATACAGAGGAATGGCACATGGATTCACTAGTGAATACTTCCAAATCTTTGATGAGGACTTCCAATCCTTTTAAAGGTTTTCCAGGAAACTGAAGAATCGGAAACACTTCCAAACAGCTTCTATGAAGCAAATTCACCCGGAAACCAAAAGCAGACAGAGACACCACACAGAAAGAGTATTTAAGTCAGATATATCTGATGAACACAGATGCAAAGATCCTCAACAGAATTCTTGCAAACAGAATCCAAGGACTCATAAAAAAGATCATACACCATGACCAAGTAGGACTCATCCCGGGGATTCAAGGATGGATTTACCTTCGCAAGTCAATCAACATAAACCATGATATCAATAAAAGATAAACACCATATGACCACATCACTAGATTAGAGAAAGCACTTAACTAGATCCAGCGCCCGTTTATGATGAAAACTCTCAGAAAAATGGGCATTAAAGGAATATTCCTAAATAGAGTCAAAGCCATCTCCCACAAGTGCATGGCAAGCATTGCTCTCAATCGGGAGAACCTAACAACTATCCTCTTAGATCAGAGACAAGACAAGGTTTCTGCCCTCCAAACTCCTATCCAATTTCACTTGTATCACTTGCATCACTTTTCATCCCGTTGAACTTCATTTGCTCAAGCGGGTGCCAGGAACGTCTCCATTTGTCCCTGTCGCGTGCTAGTGCAGCCTAATGATATCTGCTCGCTCCAGGAACAGGAAGAGTCTCAGACCGTTCATTCAGGGATTTGACAAGAAATCTGACCATCTAGTTGGTGGGCGGCCACGCGGTCTTCTGATGTTCCGTAGAATCCAGTCGGTAACAGCTCTAGTCCAGCGGTTGTCTCTGAATCTCATTACATGACTGGCCCATCTGATTTTTGATGCCTTGGCAAACGAGACAGCGTCCTGATTCTTGACAGTCGATGGAAGTCAGAACTCCGGATTCCTTCTCTCACTTGAGTGAGATGGGATATTCCTGCATAGCTCTTTAGATTCGTCTCTGGGATACTATTCAATATAGTACTGGAAATTCTGACCATAGCAGTTAGGCAAGAAATAGATATCGAGTGTATACAGATAGAAAAGGAAGAGGACTAGCATCACTATTTGTGACCCGAAAGCCGGGGTACATCATTTGGGGGCTCATCTCAGATCTCGGATGAACATACACAGACCTTAAAACAGTACGGAGGTCCTAAAAGAAAACAAAAATCCGCGGTCACTCAGGGGTGGTCTCTTTGAGACCGAAAGGCCAGAGTGAAGGAAATCAGGAGTAGTTTCATTGAGACTGCGAGGCCTGAGTTTCAGGGGCAGTCTCCTTGAGACTGAAGGGCCTGAGTAAGAGGAGGGATTTGATGACCGTCAGACATTTTACATGGCCTCTGACTCCTCCAGTTGCACTGGAAGGTCAACACAAGCTGAGTGTGAAGGGAGACGTCCCTGACACTTTGGGACTGCAAGATCTACTTGGACTCCATTTGGTAGCTTCTCAGGGGATTTAGATCAGGAAAGGTTTTTGTGTACACAACCGACATTTTTCACTGCTTGATTTTTCACTGTTGGTCATTTCCGTGTCAGATAATGTGGACGTCTGGTGTACTGTGTCATCGTGTGACTCTGCTCTTGACTCCCCTTGTGCTTTCATTATGGGTCAGACTCAGAATACCCCATTTCCCTTGTGATTGATCATTTCAGCAATGAAAAGCACAAGGGCCATGATCTCTCGATACAGGAGAAGATAGGTAAAACAGTTCAGAGATTAGAATAGGAAATGTTTTCTTATGCTGCTGTTAAAGCAAGGTAGAATTGACATCTGCACCTGTATGTTCATTGTAACACTATTAACAATTGCCAGAATCTGCAAGCCACCCGAGTACCTGAGAACAGAGGACAGGTTAAAGAAGTTTTGGTACATCTACACTATGGAATACTATGAAGCTGTTAGGAAAGATAAAGTTATGAAATTTTCTTATAAATGGATGGTCATGGAGAGTAGCATGCTAAGTGAAATGAGTCAGAAGGAGAGGGACAGACATAGAATGACTGAACTCAATGTGGAAAAAAAAAAACCTATTTTGAGGCTGACACCCAAACAGTAGACACAATGTTGCTTCAAAGGTGGAAGCCTGTCTCAAGAGAAAGAGAAGAAGGCAGCAGAAATAAAGAAGGGATCACCATGTCAATGATGCTTGGAGGAATATTTCGTGAAAGGAGATGTGTGCCGAAAGTAAAGGACCAAACGAGATACCTTTTCAGTTTCTGAATTGGACAGTTCCATCTCAGCAGGGTCCCATGAGATACCTTTGAGAACTGGAGTGAAAGCACCACCGTAGGGCGTTTTCTTTGCACGATTTAAATCCGGGGTCAATTCCTCCATCCCTCTTGAAGACCCCAGAAAGCTAAGAGAGTATCTCGCCCACACAGGAGAGCCTGACAAGCTACCTGTGGCATATTCGATATGCCAAATACAGTAACAACAAGTATCAAGATGGAGACGTTACGGGGGCCGCTCAGGCAAATCAAAGAAGAATGGGACGATAGTGCCAAAGTGCTACAAGTTTTTTTTTTATGCCAGGGGACCAAACCCTTCGATGCTCCTTGCTTACTCCCGACTCTGCACTCCGGATTCAATCCTCGTGGTGTACGAATGACCATACTATATGCTGGGATCAAATTTAGAAGGCTGCGAGCAAGACAAATGCTCTACCCACTTTTCTATCAATTTGTCCCTGATAAAAGACCAAAATGGTCTGTATAAGCTGGGCAAACAGAGGTTTAGAGAAAAGATGTTTAGTGGAGGGGGTCAGGAAAGATTCTACAATGTTTTGCTGGTGGCTTGGACGGGTCATATCCGGCACCCTGTATGACTATTAGCCCTAGCTGGAGAGATCACATCGCTCAGAGACAGTTTTAAGTTCTGAGCACCTCAAGTTATGATGCAAAACAAAGATGTAATGAAGTCACGTAGGGTCCATCGCTACTCGAGATGTGAGACTATGTTGCACTCAGGAGAAATCGAGCGTATTTCCTGCTCTATCTCCTCTCTGCACCCCTCCATACACAGCTGCTCTCACCCCTACAGAGGGACCAGGTGTGTCTGGGTACTTCACTGGCCTGCTTTCTACACTGACAAAGATCCCCACCCTGTCTGGTCTGAGGGCAGCCCCGCCCCCCAGGTCTCTAACGGGGCGGAGCCTCCTGAGGACCCTGAGCCCCCATGGTGAGGCATGGGTTTTGAGGGTTTTGGCTGAACTGGGGCACGTGACACTTGGATTCCAGGCCCTGGCACTGCTCTGGACTGCAAGCAGGCTTCTCCTATGGTGGGAATATTCCCCCTCTCCTGGGCAAAGTGTCCTAATGATTGAAAATTGATTATCTGGAATAATTTTACTATTTAATTTAAATGTTATTTTAACACTGGGATTGATGGAGTGGTTTATAATACACTTGTTTCAGGCATTCATTCTCCTGCACCGATCGCCTGCAGCTCCGGGACTCCAAGATCATAGAGGCCTGAGTCAATGTTTAAAGAAAAAGAATTTCTGCAGGTTTGTGCTCCGTTTCAGAATCGAGGTGGGTGTAAAGTATTTTTCAAAGGGACCACGAGATTTAAGGAGTGGAGAAGATTTTTCAAAATTTATTTTTTGGAATTGGCACAATTGGGCACCTGAAGGAACTCCCATTTAGCCCTCAGAGGGCAGGGCTATAAGCTCCCAGATCAGGTAGAGGGAGGGTTGCCCAAATCCTCCAGACCTCACCAGGTCCTTGCAAAGGTCAACTATTTCGTGCACACTCGCAGGAGCAAGATAGAGAGGACTGAGGCACAGGAGAAAACTGGGGGCTATGCCTCTGTCTCGGCCTGGATATGAGTACCTGCCCCCACTGACCCCCTAAGCCTATATAGAACTCATAAAGACACAGACATAAACAGAGGAGACACAAGGCAAGATAATGGGCAGGTAGCCCATGGCGCTGGCATTTGACCAGACCACGGTGACCTGAACAGTCATAGTCACGACAGGAGACAACTCATCCTCAAAATTTGTTTATTTCATCAGAGAGCATTAAACAGTGGAGGGCACGTTGTGTCCTCTTACTTTTAACCAGAGAATAAGAAGATACAAAAAAACATGTGTACAGATATAAAAATAAATGATATCAAGAAAAGGGTCTACAAGCGAGATAGTCCAGCAGGGAAGGCAACTGGCTTGCACATGGAAAAGCACAGTCGATCCCGCAAAGGCATACGAGGGCCTGAGCACCGCCAATAGAGCACGGAACTAGGGCTAAGCAAATGCAAGGCAGCGTGGAAAAAACAGGCCCAACCTAAAGTAGACCTTTAAAAATGACTTGAAATCCTTTACAAATACATTGAATTTCAGTTTCACATGCAAAAAAGTCAATGTACAGTTCATGATTCGGTGTCCATCGATGTCATATAAGTATCTCATAAAAATATTCATGAAAACGTCAACTCTTTAAAATAAAAGTGCAACACTAGATCAGAGTTCTGGCTCAGAGGGTGGAGTGCCATGCTCTGCAACAGGAATCCGACACTCAGTCTCCAGTACCTCACAGTCTCCTGAGCACCTCAGGGTGTGGCACAGTTGCCAAAAACAGTAACAAGAGAAATAAAATGTCATAATATCATCTTCAATATATAGAGCTTAGTGTGAATTGCCAAGAAAAGTCTTCACTGGGAGACGAGGCTGTTGAGTGTATCGTTCATGGACAAGCATTATCTGTGCACTCTTGCATGCTGCTTTAAATGATCAGCTCGGGCAAAGTCCATGGGACACTGAGGACAGCGGAAGGGACGCTCTCCAGTGTGTGTCTTCTTGTGTCTTCTGAGTTCATCGGAGCGGGGGAATTTCCACGGACACCCTTTCACGTCGCACACATAGATAGGGCTTGTCTCCTGGAAGAGAGAGATGTGTCACTTGTTATGCATCAGGCATGAATGCATGGAGAAGAAAATAGTGTGAGCATGGGTAGGGGGAGCAGCTGAGCAGACTGGAAGACGTGTAGGAGAGAGGAAGAGAAGGACTGCATGAGCTGGAAAAAGAGGAAAACTGGAAGAGGGTAAGGGACACCCAGAGCGCTCAGAGAGTCAGAGCAGGGAGAACATTGTGGTGAAGGGGTATCTGTGCCCGAGAGACAAGGTCAAGATGAGCCCCAAAGGGCAAACCAATCTCTCCATGTCCCAACCGCCCAGAGTCAACTCCACAGAGACCAGCCAGCTGGACTCTGGCCATAAGTAGGCTCCCCCTAGGACCGCGGGAACTTCCCCTCTCATCTCTCAACCTTTTCTAGGCCACCAGAGAAACCCAGCGTAAAGGGAGGACCAACAATCTGAACTGAGTGTCAGTTGTTCCTACTCACCAGTGTGGACTCGTTCATGGATTCGCAGGTGGGAAGCTTTGTTGTACTCCTTCCCGCAGCCCTGGAAAGGGCACACATAGCGCTTCAGACCATCCGCGTTTATGATGTACTCTCTCCTCTGGCGCTTCTTTGGCCGCTCTGATTCCAGGGATGGTCCTTGCGCCAGAGGGGCACTTGCATACAGGAATCCTGATTGTGGCAGTGGCGATCCCTGTGGCACCATCTGGATGCCATAGAGGCTCTGGGTGCCACTCTGAGACACAGGCTGACTGCCAGTGGAGGTCTGGTCACTGATGAAAGTCATTGTCGGGAGCCCTGTCACAGGGATCATCGGCACTCCAGAATGGGGCATCTGGTTCCCATTCATGGTGTGGACCCCGCTGAATGGCACCTGATTCACCATTAATATTTGGGCACCAGTGAAAGGCATCTGGTTCCCGCAGTAGGACTGGTTCGTGTTCATGGACAGTGGAGTCCCAAATACAGTCTGCTGTCCAGTGAGAGACATCTGGCTCCCACTTGGTGTCTGGTATCCACTAGAAAGTATCTGATTTCCCCATAGCGTTTGGACACCAACCATGGGCATCTGGATTCCATTTATTATCTGGGTACCAGTGTATGGCATGCGGTACACATCCGGGGTCTGCTCACTCCCCTGTTTCTAGGTGGCACACTCTTGTAGGGTCTGTTCCCCATGGAAGGTCTTCAGCATGTCTGCGTCAGGAGACATGTGGGCGGCAACTGTGGGGTTGCTCTGAGCAGAGCAGCTCATGTTCTGCTCCCGAGAAGTCGTCTCCATCAGCTCCTCGAGGAGCTGGTCCAGCGTACTGTCCTTGTCTTCAGTTGGCACCTTTGGAGTTCCTCGGCCCTGGAGAGTCAGAGACTGAGAGAATTGGGTCCCTTCAGCGACTGTATCCGGATGATTAGCCTGGTTCTGACATGGCTCATTTGGGCTGCCCTGAGCCTGGAGTGTGACAGGCCTGGGGATCTGCAGCTCCCTAAGGAGCTGATCGAGAATGTCCTGCCCGTCAAGGGCCTCTTGTGTTCTTGCTGGGCCCTGGGGAGTCAGAGGACCACAGAGCTCAGGATCAGGAACAGCTGGATCTCCTGCCTCACAGGTCTGGAATACGTCTTCATGATTCTCACGAAAGATGTCAGCGGTCATCTTTTGGCTCTTGTCTTTCATACTAGAATCCTAAACAACAACAGCAAAAAGAACAAAATCAGACACGTGCTCAGCTCAATCCAATTCTGCATTTCTCCCCTCAATCCTGATCATGGTCTCCTAGCCCACCTCCCCATCTATCTTGCTTGACAACCCATACTTTTCTTTCTACTTTCCTCGGATCCTTTATTGACTCCACTCTGTGTGCCCCCACATGTGGCCAGACTGACCGCACTGAAATGAAACTTTTGCTGTGTCAAGGGGGTCTACCAGTGCAGTGGGAAGACTGTACCAACCCTGGCTTTGAACAGTATGGGTGGAGATCCATAGGGATCACATCACTCAAAATCGAATCTTTAGATGGGCCAGTAAGATGGTCCAGTGGGCAGGAAACATGCTCTCCATGGGGCCACACTGAAATTAATCCTGGCACTCTCTATGGTCCCCAGAGCAGTACAGTAGGAATGTCAGAGCACAAGAAAAACTAAGATCAGAGTCTTTCTGGGATTGCCACAGAGTGTTAGAAAAATACAAATGGAACACACTTTTTCCAATATCCAATTGGGAAATTATTCGGTTCCTTACCTGTGGGATGAACTTGTCCACTCTAGAAGAGATTTGCCTCACGTTTTCATTCTGGTGAGCAGGGGGAGCCATCTGGCTCCCACACTGTGCCTGGTCCCCAGAGTAGCATGTCATGTTCCCCCAAGGGGATTGGGCACCAGCGATGGGCATCTGGGTCCCACTGCCCGAACGGAAAGGTCTTTGGATCCCATGCAGGGTTTGACCTCGTGAGAAAGACATCTGGATCCCATGGATTCCCGGGGCACCAGAGTTGCACGATTTGATCTGTCTAGGGGTCTGCTCACCTCCAGAAATCTCTGTAGAGTTTCCAGGCAGGGTCTGGTCCCCATTGAAGGTCTTCAGCACATCTGTGTCAGGTGTCCTTTGGGAGGCAGCGGTGGGATTGCTCAGAGCAGAGCATCTCCTGTTCTTCTCCCAGCATGGCATGTCCATCAGTTCCTCAAGGAGCTGGTCCAGTTCACTGTCCTTGTCCTCAATTGGCTCCTCAAGGGTGAGTGAAACAGAGGTTGGGGGCACGTGGAGGAGCGGATCCAGAGCGCTGACCTGGTTCTGGGTCGGCCTCTGTGGGCCGGCCTGTGCCTGGGAATCGGGAGGCCCAGGCGTCTGCAGCTCCTCAAGGAGCTGATCGAGGAAGCTGTCCTGACCCTCAGGGGCCTTAGGGCTGGCTGGACTCCGGGGAGCCAGGGCAGCACAGAGCTGGTGCTGAGGCACCGCTGGATCGTCCACCTCATAGGTCTCGAGAAACTCCTCAAGATTCTCAAAGAGACCATGGAAGATGTCTGGGGTCCTCTCTTGGCTGTTGTCCTCCATGGTTGAATACTGAAAATAAAGAGACAACAATCAGAGATATGTTAGTGTCCAATGTAACCTCCCACTCAGTCCCTCCCCCTCCTCTCTATGGATGCTTTCCTAGCCGGATCGCTTACTTTTTCTTGACACCCCAGCTTTTTCTCTTCACACCCTTCCCGGATTCTGCACCGAATCCATCCCGTGTGCCCTCCAATGTGCTCAGAGTGATACTTCTGAAACATTTCCCCTCCTATTCTATGGCGTCCCAGCAGTGTACAGGGCAGTGTGGACCCTGGCCTCTGACAATGTGTGTGGAAATTCAAGGAGGGGTTGAGTGCTTGCCACCTAACTTAAATGTAAATGGTCACTAGGATCAGACAGTGAAGCAGGCAGGGCACTCACGTCAGAGAGGAAACCCTGGGTTTGATATCCTGCATCAACTTGGATTCTGTCCCTGGATAAGGTCTATCCAGTACTGGAACTAAATTACCCATCCTGAGCATCAAAGAAAACAGAGAGAGAGAGAGAGAGAGAGAGAGAGAGAGAGAGAGAGCGAGAGAGAGGGAGAGAGAGAGGAGAGAGAGAGAAACTGAAAGTAACTACTTTTCTTGACATCTGAGACTTTGCTCAGTGGTAGAGCAATTTTCTTGCATTTTAGGACACCAGTTCGGACGGCAATCAATCAATCAATCTATCAATCTGGTTGATATAGGGGTATCAGGTACCTGGTAAAACTCTGAGACTAGTGGACAGACGGGAGTTCCGGTTCAATTCGGAACAGAGAAGCCCTGTGGACACTTAGAGACAGTAAACAGCCCCACCCTACACACAACGCCCCTCCCACATATTCAGGCTGTTGGAGCCCCCTCAGTACCAATACTCATGGCCCATCTTTGTCACAGATACTTATATTTTTAAGTGTGTATATATATATATTAGAGAAAACTTAGAAAATGCTAAGTCAATTTGATTTGCCCGAGCAAAGTCTAGTTATTGGCCCTTAGTGAGACCAAGGGTGCTGGGATCAAACTAGGACCCTGGCAAACAAGTCTGTCCACAACCTGCGAGTCACGTGCAATCTCTAATTCAACTTAGGGGCAGAGAGAGAATAGCTCCCCACTCCTCAGATGATAGCTTTCTCGTCACATTTTGGCAACTGGCAGAGGCTCCCATTTTCGAGGAGCCATGGTTAAGCGTCTCCTAGGATCTTCGTGATCCTGGGAACATGCCAGCAGGTAAGTTTCATTTCTCCTCCTTATTTCTAGCTTTCTACCATACTGAACTGGAACCCAGGATCATACCCAGCACTGTGGGGACATTAAACCTGACAACTATGACATTCAGGGCATGCTCAATCCCTTGCAGAATTCCCAGCCTCCCTCAGCCTCATTTTCCTCTCACACCCCTCCCAGTCCTCATACCTCCCAGTTACTAGTTCTCAGTCCTACCTTTTCCACCGAGTTTGCTAGTTCCTGAGGGCTAGAGTATTCTGGGGAGATGTGGACCAGCTATCCAACTTTCAGATCCACGGAGAGATTCCAGGAACCAACCGGTTAGCCAGAACCCTTACCCCTACATCTCCACTGCAGGCTGAAGCAAAGTGACCAAGCACGGTGTGAGCACTTGGGAGGCGCTCAGTCTATACAACCCAGATCTGGCCACCCCTCTGGTATGCCTTAATTCCCTCCTCTTAGAGCAGGGAACCCCCCTACCCGAGAGACCTCCACCATATAATTTCCCGCCTCAGGATCTTGCACACCCTACCCCGAGATTCGAGTTGCAGACTCACCTTGTCAGCCGAGGCAGTGACGGCACCGAGCAGCGAGGCCTTCAGTGGACGCGTCTGCACTGAGAGTGGGCCGTGCTTGGCTGGCCTTTAATAGCCCCTGGTCTCGCGGGACATACGGGACTCCAAACTGGCACTTTTTGGTTGGCCACGCATCTTGGGGGCGTGTCTTGGGACCCCTGGCTGGTGAGTTCTTGGCCCACCGGGTCAAACAGAGACTTCAATAGGCAGAAGTACATTTTTCTTCATACTAACGGTACTCATGAACCCAAAGGCGCAGGGCAGCTGTCCTCAGAGGGTAGCACATTTCCATCGCAGCTGGGTACCTTGAGATAGCTTTGATGAAGTCTGTTCTTTTCTTTTTGCCAGGGGATCTAATCCGGCGGGGCTCGTGGTTTATTCCTAGTTTTGCACACAGAAATCACTCCTGGCGGTTTACGAATGACCGGACTGGATCCTGGGAATTATTGGGACAGCTGTGAACAAGGCAAATTTCTACCCTCTGTTCCATCACTTCGGCCCTTATTGATAAAAGCCTAAAGTCTTTATCATCTAGGCAAATAGAGGTTTAGAGAGAAGACATTTCGTGGAGGGGGTTAGGAGTGATAGTACGGTGTCTTGCAGGTGACATGGCCATGACCTATCTGGCGCCAGAATGGCCCCTGAGCACTAGGAGGAGTAATTCCTTTGCTCAGACGCAGAAATATGTTCTGAGCACCCCCAGGTGGGAATCAAAAGGAACAAAAATGAGATGGAGTCATGCAGAGTCCATTGTTGTTGTAGACTTGGGTCCACTTTGCTCTCAAGTGCAAGTGCATTTTACCGGCTCTCACTCCTGCCCACACCCCTCCATCCCAGAGCTGCTCTCACCCCTTCAGAGGGACACAGTTCAGTCTGGTCCCTTCATTGGCTTGGCTCTGGCGCTGAGGAAGAGCCCCACTCTGTCTGGCTGAGGGCAGCCCCGCCCTTCTCGTCTCGAAGAGGGTGGGGCCTCTTGGAGACCCTCAGCCTCCTGTGAGGCACAGGTGTCTGTGGAGTTGGGATCGTCTGAGGCAAGTGACACCGGGCTTCCAGACCTTTGCCTTGCTCTGGACTGGGGGCAGGGTTATGAGGGTTTGGCATCACCCGTGGTGGGAATGTGCACCTTCACCTGGACACCCTAACACTCTAGCACTGTCCTCTCATTGTTCATCGATTTGCTCAGGCCAGCACCCGTATGGTCTCCGTTGTGATATTTGTTGAAACTGGTTTTGGCATATCGAATACGCCACGGCTAGCTTGCCAGGCTCTGCCATGTTGGCAGGAAACTCTCATAGCTTTCCAGTCTTGCCGAGAGGGAAGGAGAAATCAACCCGGGTCGGCCACCTGCAAGCCAAATGCCCTATCCACTGTACTCGTGGCATATTCGACATGCCAAAAACAGTAACAACATGTCTCACTATGAGATGCTACTCGGGCCCACTCTAGCAAGTCAATGAACAACGGGATGACAGAGCAAGAGTGGACCTTTCACCTGGGAAAACTCTCAATTTTTTAACATGATATTTTGGAGTGATGTTTCAATTTCTGTTCAAACTTTATTTAAACTCTGGATTTGGTCAAAGCTGTTTATAATACGCTTCTTTCAGGCATTCATTGTTTTTGCACCAATCAGCTGTAGCTCAGAGCGTCCAAGTTCAGGAGGCCTGAGTCAATCTTACAGAGGAAGGAATCTGTGAGGATTTCTGCTGTTTTACAGACAGTGGGTAAGTGGGAAGTATTTCTGAAAGGGACCACTGGATGTGAGTGGTAGGGTGGATTTTCTCCAGATGTGTTTTAGAGGATTGGCACTGCAAGCCACCAGCAGGAACTCCCACTAGCCCTCGGTGAGCAGAGCTATGAGCTTCCAGACAGGCAGCAGAGAGGGGGGCCCAGGTCCTCCGGATCTCACCATGTCCATGCAAGGCCACAGGTCCTTCTTGCTCACATGCAGGATGAAGGTAGAGAGGACTGAAACTTCGGTACTTGCTCAGTGGGGTTATGACTCACCCTTGGCCTGGGTCTGAGTTCCTGATCCACCGTCCACCCAAGCCCCTTTTGCACTCCTAATCCCACTGCAATAAGCAGAGGAGGGCCTTTTACATCCTTGGTTAAGCTGATTCCGAGGTACTTGATTTTCTGGGGCACGATTGTGAATGGGATTGCTTTTTTCGTGTCCCTTTCCTCTGCCTCATTGTTTGTATATAGGAAAGCCATGGATTTTTGCGTATTGATTTTGTAGCCTGCAACTTTACTGTATAAGTCTATTGTTTCTAAGAGTTTCTTAGTAGAGGCTTTGGGCTCCTCTAGATATAGTATCATATCATCTGCAAATAGTGAGAGTTTGATTTCTTCCTTTCCTATCTGGATGCCCTTGATCTCTTTTTCTTGTCTAACAGCTATCGCAAGTACTTCCAGTACTATATTGAAGAGAAGTGGTGAGAGTGGGCATCCTTGTCTTGTGCCTGATCTTAGAGGAAAGGCCCTTAGTTTTTCTCGATTGTGAATAATGCTTGCCGTAGGCTTGTGGTAGATGGCTTCGACTATCTTGAGGAAAGTTCCTCCAAAACCCATTTTGATGAGAGTTTTCATCATGAACGGATGTTGAATCTTGTCGAACGCTTTCTCTGCATCTATTGAGGGCAGGGCTGTAAGCTCCCAGATCAGGCAGAGGGAGGGTTGCCAGCCCGCACTCCTACATCCCAGAGATTCTCTGAGCCATGCAGAGGGACACAGGTCCTTCATTGCCTTGGCTCTTGCACTGAAAAAGATGCCCACCATGTCTGGCCTCGAGGCAGCCCGGCTCACCAAGATCCCCAAGGAGGTGGAGCCTCCTGGAGGCCTGAGCCTCCTGTGGTCCAGGAGGGATGAGGAGTGAGGCTGGCCTGCGCAGGTGGCACAAGGTTTCCTGACCCTGACCCTGCACTTGCTGCTGCAGGCCTGTGATTATGGGGGCGGTCTCCAGGGGGGGCATCTCCTGTGGTGGGTGGGACCTTGCCCCCACACCGGGACAAGAAGTTATTATTGAACCATGATTGTCTAAAATAATTTGACTGTTTTAAATTACAATTTATTTACACACTGTGATTTACAAAGTTGTTCATAAAACAGTCGTTTCAGGCATGCATTGTTCCGCACCAATCAGCTATAGCTCCTGGGTTTCCATGAATCAGAGAGGACTTTTATCAATCTTTACGCGGAAAGGAATCTGCAGATTTAAGCTCTGCTTCATGGTGTGGGTGGGTAGGAAGCATTTTGCCCCCCCTGGACACCGCCCTCATAAGCACAGTCCTCCATAAGCCAGAGCAGGGTGAGGGTCAGGAAACCCCGTGCCACCTGCGCAGGCCAGCCTCACTCCTCATCCTTCCTGGAGCACAGGATCCTCAGGGCCTCCAGGAGGCTCCACCTCCTTGGAGATCTTGGTGAGTGGGGCTGCCTCGTGGCCAGACATGGTGGGCATCTTTTTCAGTGCAAGAGCCAAGACAATGAAGGACCTGTACCCCTCTGCATGGCTCAGAGCAGCTCTGGGATGCAGGAGTGCGGGCGGGAGAGCGAGCACGGAAAATGCTCTTCCTCTTGAGTGCAAAGTGAGCCCAAGTCTACAACAGCGATGGATGCTGCATGACTCCATCACATTTTTGTTTGTGTTGGGTGCCACCTGGAGATGCTTAGAATGTGCTCTTGCTTCTCAGCAAAGGAATCACACCTACTAGGGCTCAGGGGACATCCAGGGCTCCAGAATGGACCTGACCAGGCCACCTGCAAAACACCGTAGTATCTCTCCTGACCCCCTCCACAAAACGTCTTCTCTCTAAGTCTCATTTTGCCCAGTTTAAAGAGACCAGTGACCATTATCAGGACCAGAGTGATAGAACAGTGGATAGTTCATTTTGCTTTTCACAGAGCTCTCACCGTTCGATTTGAGAATCCAGTATGGGCTAGTGGAATTTGCCCTAGCAAATCAAATTGATTGAGCATTTCCTAAGTCTTTATTATATAAGGATTTGAGACAAGGAAGGGTCAGATGTACTGAATTGAGGGGGCTAGAACGGCTTGGTATGTGGGAGGGGCGGGGATAGTAGGGCGGGGCTGTTTACTGTCTCTGTTTCCACAGGGCAATTCTCTGATGGGGATTGACTCTAGAGACACTCAGTCACCCGAAGCAGCTATACCCGAAGCGTAAGTGGAACTTACGCACCAACTGTGAATTGGAAAAGTGGTTACTTTCTTCATTGTTTCAATCTCATCTGTATATTTTCATATCCATACTCGTGCTTTTTGCATCTCCTGATCTTTGGGTTGAGAGCAAGAGGGCACATGGTGCACTTCACTGTGAAATGCTCTTCGACGAAATAAACTAATTTGGAGAAATAGTTGTCTCCGGTTGTGACTACCACTGTTCAGGTTACTGTGGCCTGGTCAAATACCAGGAGCCATGGGCAACCTGCTCATTGTCTTGTTGTTGGCCCTCCTCTTTTTATTGCAGTGGGATTAGGAGTGCAAAAGGGGCTTGGGTGGACTGTGGATCAGGAACTCAGAGCAAGACCACGGGCGAGTCAAAACCCCACTGAACAAGTACCGGTGTGTCAGTCCTCTCTACCTTCATCCTGCATGTGAGCAAGAAGGACCTGTGGCCTTGCATGGACATGGTGAGATCCGGAGGACCTGGGCCCCCCTCTCTGCAGCCTGTCTGGGAGCTCATAGCTCTGCTCACCCGAGTTCTAAGTGGGCGTTCCTGCTTGTGGCCAGTTGTGACAATCTTCGAAAATCCACCCTACCTCTCACTCCCAGTGGTCCCTTTGAAAAATACTTCCACACACCCACAGCCTGAAACAGAGCACAAATATGCGCAGATTCCTTCCTCTGTAACATTGACTCAGGCCTCCTGAACGTGGACGCTCTGAGCTACAGCTGATTGGTGCAAAAACAATGAATGCCTGAAAGAAGTCTATTTGACCAAATCCAGTGTTTAAATTAAGTTTAAACAGAAATTGCAAAATCACTCCAGAATATCATGTTAAATAATTGACAGTTTGCCCAGGTGAAAGGTCCACTCTTGCTCCGTCATCCCGTTGTTCGTGGACTTGCTGGAGCGGGCCCCAGTAACATCTCATAGTGAGACTTGTTGTTACTGTTTTTGGCATGTCGAATATGCCACGAATATAGCGAATATGCCACCTTACTGGTGCTGGCTTGAGCAAATCGATGAACAATGGGAGGACAGTGCTAGAGTGCTACGGTGTCCAGGTGAAGGGGCACATTCCCACCACGGGAGATGCCAAACCCTCATAACCCTGCCCCCAGTCCAGAGCAAGGCAAAGGTCTGGAAGCCCGGTGTCACTTGCCTCAGACCATCCCAACTCCACAGACACCTGTGCCTCAGAGGAGGCTGAGGGTCTCCAAGAGGCCCCAACCTCTTCGAGACGGGAAGGGCGGGGCTGCCCTCAGCCAGACAGGGTGGGGCTCTTCCTCAGCGCCAGAGCCAAGCCAATGAAGGGAACAGACTGAACTGTGTCCCTCTGAAGGGGTGAGAGCAGCTGTGGGATGGAGGGGTGCGGGCAGGAGACAGAGCAGGTAAAATGCGCTTGCACTTGAGCAAAAAGTAGACCCAAGTCTACAACAGCAATGGACTCTGCATGACTCCATCACATTTTTGTTCCTTTGGAGTCGCACCAGGGGGTGCTCAGAACTTATTCCTGCGTCTGAGCGAAGGGATTACTCCTCGCCGGGCTCAGGGGCCACCCGGGTGCTTGATAGGTCATGGCCATGTCACCTGCAAGACCCCATAGTATCTCTCCTGACCCCCTCCACGAAACGTCTTCTCTCTAAACCTCTCTAAACCTCTATTTGCTTAGATGATAAGTACTTGATGATAAATACTAGATGATAAATACCTGGCCAGGACACCTGCAAAACACTGTACAATCTCTCCTTGCACCCTCCACAAAAAGTCTTCTCTCTAAGCCTCATTTTTCCCAGTTTATAAAGACCAGAGACCATTATAAAGGCCAGAGTGATAGAACTTTGGGTAGTGCATTTGCTTTGCACGCAGCTGTCCCTGTTCAATCTGAGCATCCAGTATGGTCCAGTAGACCTTTGCTCTAGCAAATCAAATTGATTTAGCATTTTAAAAGTCTTTATTATATAAGCATTTGAGACAAGAAAGGGCCAGAAGTACTGATACTTGGAGGGTTACAACAGCCTGGTACGGGGGGGTTGCGGGGCGGCAGGGTGGGGCTGTTTACTGTTTCTGTTTCTACAGGACATCTCTGTTTCGGATTGAACCTGGGATTTTCCTTTGCACTGTAACCTCAGAGTTTTCGATGGCACCTGAAATAGTTTTTTTTTCTTCATTTATTTTCTTATTTATTTTTTTACTTGCAGTCCAAACCTAGGTTTTGACATGCAAGACTATTGCTTTACCACTAAACTTCTTCTTAATGACTGCAAAAGTTGTTACTATATATTTTTAGATGGTCAATATGGACATTTAATTTCAGAACTTAATACCCCTTATATAATATCTATATCAGGCAGATATATAATATATATTATATGCACATGAGGGGTTTTGAGTAAGTACGTGGCGGTCGGAATACATCTTATAGCCTAGTTCTCCCTCTGCGAGAACCTGGCTAGCTACCAAGAGTTTCCTGCCTTCATAGGAGAGTCTCGCAAACTCCCCATGCTGTATTCCTATGCCAAAATCAGTAACGATGATGGATCTCATTCCCCTGACCCTGAAAGAGGCTCCAATACGGCACCACTGGAAAGGAGGAGTAAAGATAGGCTACTAAAATCTCAGGGCTAGGATGAATGGAGACGTTACTTAAATGGCTCAAGAAATTCGACGATTAACGGGATGATGACGATCTTGATGATGATGATGAGGGGTTTTGAGGTACAGAATGCATGTAGCAGTGAAAGATTATATACAGTGGTAAAGCGTTTAGATGGAGGCAATTATCTTATGGAGATTAACTGTAGAGACACTGTGTCACCTGAAGCATCTATACTGCTCTTCTTTCTGTTGCTATTAGTACATATTAAATAGCTAAGGTTACATTTTATTTATTTATTAGCATTTGGTTTCATTTTGCTCTTTGGGTCACACCAGGCGATGCACAGGGGTTACTCCTGGTTTGTACTCTAATTGCTCCTGGGAGTGCTCGATGAACCAGATAGGATGCTGGGAATGAAACCCCGTCGGCCGCGTGCATGGCAAATGCCCTACCCGAAGTAAGGCTACAGCCGTGAATGGAAAAGAGTGGATACTTCCTTCAGCTGTGTCGGGGGTGTTTTAATCCCACCCTCTCGTCTGCATATTTTTATATCCATACTCCTGTTTTTTGTACCTCCTTATCTTTGGGTTCAGAGCAAGAGGACACATGGTGCACTTCACTGTGAAATGTTGTTCGATGAAAAACACTGATGTTGAGAAATAGTTGTCTACTCTCGTGACGATCACTGTTCAGTTTACTTTGGTCTGGTCAAATGCCAGTAGCCACGGGTGACCTGCTTATTGTCTTGTTGTTGACTCTCGTCTGTTTAAAACAGCGGGATTATGGTGCAAAAGGGGTTTTGGTGGCCTGTGGATCAGAAACACATACCCAGGTCGAGGTAGAGTCATAACCCCACTGAGCTGTAACGGTGCCTCAGCCCTCTCTACTTTCCTCTTGCATGTGAGCACGAAGGGACTGTGGATTTTGCATGGGCATGGTGAGGTCTGGAGGCCCTTGGCCTCTGTCTCTACTCCCTGCTATGGGAGTTCATAGCCCAGCCCACTGGGGGCTAGTTTGGAGTACCTTTTTGTACCCAGTTGTGCCAATCCACCAAAAAAGTCTGGAGAAAGTCCACTCTACACCTGACACCCAGGAATCCGTTTGAAAAATACTTCCCACACACCCACTGCCTGAAACAGAGCACAAAGCTACAGATTCCTTTCTCTGTCAGACTGACTCAGGCCTCTATGAACTTGGAGCCTCTGAGCTACAAAAGATTGGTACAAAAACAAAGAATGCCTGAAAGAACTGTATTATGAAGAGCTTTGTCAAACCCAGTGTTTAAAGAAAGTTTAAAGAGAAATTGCAAAATCGCTCCAGACTATCATGTTAAATAATTGGCACTTTGCCAATTATGAGGCTGAGGGAGGCTGGGAATTCAGCAAGGGATTGAACTTGCTCTGAAAGTCATAGTTGCCAGGTTTAATGTCCCCATAGTTCTGGGTATGATCCAGGGTTCCATTTCAGCATGGTAAAAAACTAGAAATAAGGGGGACAAATGAAACTTACCTGCTGGCATGTTCCCAAAATCACGAAGATCCTAGGAGATGCTTAACCATTTGTTCCTCGAAGGTGGAATCCTCTGCCAGTTCCCCAAATGTGGCGAGAAAGCTATCATCTGAGGGAGTGGGGCGCTGTTCTCTCTCTCCGCCTAAGTCGAATGAGAGATTGCTTCGTAGCAAGTGACTCGCAGGTTGTGGACAGACTTGGTTGCCGGGGTCCTAGTTCGACCCTAGCACCTTTGGTCTCACTAAGGGCTGATAAGTAGACTTTGCTCGGGCAAATCAAATTGACTTAGCATTGTCTAAGTTTTCTCTAATACATATATTTTAAATAGAACGATTTGTGACAAGGAGGGGCCAAAACTATTGGTACTGAGGGGGCTCTAACAGCCTGGTGTGTGAGAGGGGCGGTGTGGGTAGGGCCGTGCCGTTTATGTCTCTAAGTGTCAACAGGGTATCTCTGTTTCGGTATGAACCCGGATTCTCGATTGTTCACTAACCTCAGAGTTTTTTTTTTATTTTTTTTATTTTTTTTAATTTTTTTTTAATTCGTGAATCACCCTGAGGGCACATTTACAGATTTATACACTTTTGTGTTTATGCTTCCCTCATACAAAGTTCGGGAACCCATCCCTTCACCAGTGCCCATTCTCCACCACCACAAAACCCAGCATCCCTCCCACCCTCCCCGATCCCATCTCCCCCCACCCCACCCTGCCACTGTGGCAGGGCATTCCCTTCTGTTCTCTCTCTCTAATTAGCTGTTGTGGTTTGCAATAAAGGTGTTGAGTGGCCACTGTGCTCAGTCTCTAGCCCTCATTCAGCCCGCAACTCCCTTCCCCCATATGGCCTTCGACTACATTATAGTTGGTGATCCCTTCTCTGAGTTGCCCTTTCCCCAGAATGTGAGGCCAGCCTCCAAGCCATGGAGTCAACCTCCTAGTACTAATTTCTACAGTTCTTGGGTGTTAGTCTCCCACTCTGTTATTCTATATACCCTAGATGAGTGCAATCTTTCTATGTCTGTCTCTCTCTTTCTGACTCATTTCACTCAGCATGAAACTTTTCTTTTTTTTTTTTTTGATTTTTTTTTAATTTATTTATTTTTAATTAGAGAATCACCGTGAGGGTACAGTTACAGATTTATACACTTTTGTGCTTATACTTCCCTCATACAAAGTTTGGAACCCATCCCTTCACCAGTGCCCATTCTCCACCACCCGTGAACCCAGTGTCCCTCCCACCCTCCCCAATCCCATCTCCCCCCCACCCCACCCTGCCACTGTGGCAAGGCATTCCCTTCTGTTTTCTCTCTCTAATTAGCTGTTGTGGTTTGCAATAAAGGTGTTGAGTGGCCGCTGTGCTCAGTCTCTAGCCCTCATTCAGCCCGCAACTCCCTTCCCCCACATGGCCTTCGACTACAATGTAGTTGGTGATCGCTTCTCTGAGTTGACCTTTCCCCGGAACGTGAGGCCAGCCTCGAAGCCATGGAGTCAACCTCCTGGTACTTATTTCTACAGTTCTTGGGTGTTAGTCTCCCACTCTGTTATTCTATATACCATAGATGAGTGCAATCTTTCTATGTCTGTCTCTCTCTTTCTGACTCATTTCACTCAGCATGAAACTTTTCATGCCCATCCACTTGACTACAAAATTCTTGACCTCCTTTTTTCTAACAGCTGCATAGTATTCCATTGTATAGATGTACCAAAGTTTCCTCAACCAGTCATCCGTTCTGGGGCATTCGGGTTTTTTCCAGATTCTGGCTATTGTAAACAGTCAGCATGAAACTTTTCATGCCCATCCACTTAAATACAAAATTCGTGACCTCCTTTTTTCTGACAGCTGCATAGTATTCCATTGTATAGATGTACCAAAGTTTCCTCAGCCAGTCATCCGTTCTAGGGCATTCGGGTTTTTTCCAGATTCTGGCTATTGTAAACAGTGCTGCGATGAACATACATGTGCAGATGCTGTTTCGATTATACTTTTTTGCCTCTCTGGGATATATTCCCAGCAGTGGTATTGCTGGGTCAAATGGGAGCTCAACCTCTAATTTTTTGAGAGTCGTCCATATTGTTTTCCAGAAGGGCTGAAACAGTCGGCATTCCCACCAGCAGTGTAGAAGGGTCCCTTTCTCCCCACATCCTCTCCAACAGCGGTTGCTTTTGTTCTTTTGGATGTGTGCTAGTCTCTGTTAACCTCAGAGTTTTTCATGTCACCTGAAACCTCTTTGCCCACCATATTTACTTTTTGATTGATTGATTGACTGATTGCTGTCCAAACCGGGGTCCTAAAATGCAAGAATATTATTCTACCACTAAGCAAAGTCTCAGATGTGAAGAAAAGTGGTTATTTTCGGTTGTTTTTCCTCTCTCTATTTTTTCTTTGATGGTCAGTATGGGCAATTCAGTTCCAGTACTGGTTCGACCTTATGCAATATATGCTTTTCTCTTTGCCTTGCTACTCGTACGTATTAAACAATTACACTTACATTTTATTCATTATTTTCTTTATTTACTCTTTGCTTTTGGGGTCACTCTGGCAATTCTCCGGGCTTACCCCTGGATTTGCACTCAGGAAATACTTCTGGCGGTACTCCCAGACCATATGTGATTCTGGGAATCAGACCCGGGTGAGCCAAAAGCAAGTCAAACCCTTCTAGACTATGGCCTTGGGGGGATTGAAATCTGAGGCTCCATCACAGTATGTGGATGCTTGTAGGCAACTCTCTGGCCGAGCTCTTTAGGGCCTAAAGGACATTTACGCCCAGTCACAGCAGCATCTCTTTTGTCTGCAGACATGGCCCTCCCTGTCCTAGCTGTGCACAATTAGTCTCCTATCCTGGATGTTTTTCTCTCATGTAATGTTCGAGAGCCCATCCCTCACCAGTGTCCATTCTCAAACACCAATGAACGAGTATCACTCCCACCCCCCGTTCCCATCCCCCCACCCAGCCTCTGTGGCAGGGCATTCCAATTTGTTCTCTCTCTCTCTCTCTCTCTAATTTTGGGTGTTGTGGTTTGCAGTAGGGGTATTGATTGGCCATCTTGTTCAGGCTCTAGTCTACTTTCAGCACGCATATCCCTTTCCGCGACGGATCTCCAATCACATTTTACTTGGTGTTCCCTTCTCAATCTGGGATGACTTTCCACCAACACGTGAGGCCCGCTTCCAAGCTATGGAGCCAACCTCCTAGAGACTGGCACTTTTAACCGCCCCGTACTCACCAAATTTTTCAATAGCAGCATGAGAAAGTAATTCCTATTTTCTTCTCTGCACTGCATTATCGTTCTTCACCTCTCCCGAGAGGTCGCTCTCCTTGACTTGAAATGGATGACATGGTCCAGCACAATGTTAAGTGGGGTAGACTGAGTCTGACCCATAATGAAATCAAGTACAAGTGGAGTCAAAAAACAGAGTCACAATAAGACACATTACCCCAGATGTCCATAAAATCCGACAGAAAAATGACCAACAGACAAACCGTGAAAAATGCCAGTCCTTTACACAAAAACTTCTCCAGATATGACTGCCCTGAGAACCTACTGAACGGAGTCCAAGTAGAGCTTGCAGTCCCAGGGTGTCAGGAATGTCTCCCTTCACACTCACTTCTTTTTTTTCTTTATTTATTTTTAATTAGTGAATCACTGGGAGGGTACAGTTACACAGTTACTCAACTTTGTGCCCTTGTTTCCCTCATACAAAGTTCGAGAACCCATCACTTCACCAGTGCCCATTCTCCAACACCAGTAAACCCAGCATCCCTCCTATCCTCCCCAATCCCATCTCCCCACACCCCACCCCGCCACTGTGGCAGGGTATTCCCTTTTGTTCTCTCTCTCTAATTAGGTGTTGTGTTTCGCAATAAAAGTGTTGAGTGGCCACTGTGTTCAGTCTCTAGTCTACATTCAGCCCGCCTCACCCTTCCCCCTGCATGGCCTCCTACCGCATTATACTTGGTGAACCCTTCTCTGAGTTGCCCTCTCCCCAGAATGTGAGGCCAGACTCCAAGCCAAGGAGTCAGCCTCCTGGTACTTATTTCTGCTAGTCTTGGGTCACACTCACTCTTGTTGACTCTCCAGTGGAACTGGTGGAGTCAGAACCCTTGTAAAATGTCTGTCCATCCTCAGAACCCCCTTTAACTCAGGCCCCTCAATTTTAAGGAGACAGCCCCTGAGCCTCAGGTCTCTCAGTCTCTGAGACTACTACTGAGTTCATTCACTCAGGGTTCTGGGTCTTAAGGAGACCGCCCCTGAGTGACCTCGTATTTTTGTTTACTTTTAGAAAACCTCTGTACTCCTCTAAGGTTTGTGTAAGTTTAACTGAGACTTCGGACGAGCCCCCAAAACACGTGTTTCCCGTTTTACGGGTCAAAAATTGTGATGCCTAGACCTCTTTCCTTTCTATCGTTATACACTTGATACCTTTTACTTGGCTAACTGCTATGGCCAGAATTTCCAGTATTATATTGAATAGGACTGGGGAGGGTAGGCAACCTTGTCTTGACCCTGATGGAAGAGGGTAGGCTGTTAGGTTCTCCCCATTGAGAATGATGCTTGCCATGGATTTGTGGGAGATGGCTTTGACTCTGTTGAAGAATGTTCCTTCAATGCCTATTTTGCTGAGTTTTCATCCTAAATGGGGGCTGGATCTTGTCAAATACTTTCTCTGCATCTATTGTTATGGGCATATGGTTTTATCTTTTCCTTTAATTGATGTGATGGAATATGTTGATTGATATGTGAATGTCAATCCATCCTTGAATCCCCGGGAAGACTCTTACTTGGTCATAGTGTATGATCTTTTTCTGAATCGTTGGATTCTGTTTGGTAGGATTTTGTTGATGATGTTTACATCTGTGTTCATCAGGATTATCTGCCTTTAATTCTCTTTCTCTGTGGTGTCTCTGTGTGCTTTTGGTATCAGGGTGATATTTGCTTCATAGAGGATGTGGGGAGAAAGGGACCCTTCTACACTGCTGGTGGGAATGCCGGCTAGTTCAGCCCTTTTGGAAAACAGTATGGACGATTCTCAAAAAACTAGAGGTTGAGCTCCCATTTGACCCAGCAATACCACTGCTGGGATTAAATCCCAGAAAAGCCAAAAAAGTATAGTCGAAGTGACATATGCACTTATATGTTCACCGCAGCACTGTTTACAATAGCCAGAATCTGGAAAAAACCCGAGTGCCCTAGAACAGATGACTGGTTGAAGAAACTCTGGTCCATCTATACAATGGAATACTATGCAGCTGTTAGAAAAAATGAGGTCATGACGTTTGCATATAAGTGGATCAACATGGAAAGTATCATGCTAAGTGAAATGAGTCAGAAAGAGAGAGACAGACATAGAAAGATTGCACTCATCTGTGGAATATAGAATAATAGACTATAAGACTAACGCCCAAGAATAGTAGAAATAAGTACCAGGAGGTTGTCTCCATGGCTTGGAGGCTGGTCTCTCATTCTGGGTAACTCAGGGAAGGGACCACCAAGTGAAATATGGTTGGAGGTCATGTGGGGGAAGGGTGATGTGGGCCGAATACAGACTAGAGACTGAACACAATGGCCACCCAACACCTTTATTGCAAACCACAACAGCTAATCAGAGAGAGAGAACAAAAGGGAATACCCTGCCATAGTGGCAGGGTGGGGTGGGGGGAGACGGGACTGGGGAGGGGGGGAAGGATGTTGGGTTTACTGGTGGTGGAGAATGGGCAATGATGAAGGGATGGGTTATCGAACTTTGTGTGGGAGAAACATGAGAACAAAGATGTATGGATCTGTAACTGTACCCTCCCGATGACTCTCTAATTAAAAATAAACTAATAAAAAATTAATGTAAAAAAAGATAAAAAAATAAATGTGAAAAAAAAGAAGGCCATTCTACTATAACCCATTGCTCCCTTCGTGTTTTGTATGCTGTTCCATGTAACTTCATCAGCATTCATTTAATCCTCATTCTGTTCCTTTCTATCACTACTGCTAAAGTAATACCTTAATAATTAAACAAGACAGTCTTTAAAAAAAAAGAAAGAAAAGAAAGTGTTTATTTTCTTCATAGACTCTTTTTCATCTGCATATTTTTATATCCATACTCTCAGTGATTTTGTATCTCCTGATCTCTGGTTTCAGAGCAAGAGGACACATGGTGCACTTCACTGTGAAATGCTCTTCGATGAAATAAACTAATTTGGAGAAATAGTTGTCTCCGGTTGTGACTACCAGTTTTCAGGTTACTGTGGTCTGGTCAAATACCAGGAGCCATGGGCAACCTGCTCATTGTCTTGTTGTTGGCCCTCCTCTGCTTATTGCAGTGGGAATAGGAGTGCAAAAGGGGCTTGGGTGGACTGTGGATCAGGAACTCAGACCCAGGCCAAGGGTGAGTCATAACCCCACTGAGCAAGTACCGGTGTTTCAGTCCTCTCTACCTTCATCCTGCATGTGAGCAAGAAGGACCTGTGGCCTTGCATGGACATGGTGAGATCCGGAGGACCTGGGCCCCCCTCTCTGCTGCCTGTCTGGAAGCTCATAGCTCTGCTCACCGAGGGCTAAGTGGGAGTTCCTGCTGGTGGCTTGTAGTGCCAATCCTCAAAAACATGTCTGGAGAAAATCCACCCTACCACTCACATCCAGTGGTCCCTTTCAGAAATACTTCCCACTTACCCACTGTCTGAAAAACAGCAGAAATCCTCACAGATTCCTTCCTCTGTAAGATTGACTCAGGCCTCCTGAACTTGGACGCTCTGAGCTACAGCTAATAGGTGCAAAAACAATGAATGCCTGAAAGAAGCGTATTATAAACAGCTTTGACCAAATCCAGAGTTTAAATAAAGTTTAAACAGAAATTGAAATATCACTCCAAAATATCATGTTAAATAATTGAGAGTTTTCCCAGGTGAAAGGTCCACTCTTGCTCTGTCATCCCGTTGTTCATTGACTTGCTAGAGTGGGCCCGAGTAACATCTCATAGTGAGACATGTTGTTACTGTATTTGGCATGTCGAAAATTCCACGAGTACAGTGGGTAGGGTATTTGCCATGCAGGTGGCCGACCCGGGTTGATTTCTCCTTCCCTCTCGGCAAGACTGGAAAGCTACGAGAGTTTCCTGCCCACATGGCAGAGCCTGGCAAGCTACCCGTGGCGTATTCGATATGCCAAAACCAATTTCAACAAATCTCACAACGGAAACCTTACGGGTGCTGGCCTGAGCAAATCGATGAACAATGAGAGGACAGTGCTAGAGTGTTACGGTGTCCAGGTGAAGGGGCACATTCCCACCATGGGAGATGCCAAACCCTCATAACCCTGCCCCCAGTCCAGAGCAAGGCAAAGGTCTGGAAGCCCGGTGTCATTGCCTCAGACGATCCCAACTCCACAGACACCTGTGCCTCAGAGGAGGCTGAGGGTCTCCAAGAGGCCCCAACCTCTTCAATACGGGAAGGGCGGGGCTGCCCGCAGCCAGACAGGGTGGGGCTCTTCCTCAGCGCCAGAGCCAAGCCAATGAAGGGACCAGACTGAACTGTGTCCCTCTGAAGGGGTGAGAGCAGCTCTGGGATGGAGGGGTGTGGGCAGGAGAGAGAGCCGGTAAAATGCACTTGCACTTGAGCGCAAAGTGGACCCAAGTCTACAACAGCAATGGACTCTGCATGACTCCATCCTATTTTTGTTCCTTTTGAGTCCCACCTGGGGTTGCTCAGTAAATTATTTCTGCGTCTGAGTGAAGGAATTACTCCTCCTAGGGCTCAAGGGCCATTCTGGTGCCGGATAGGTCATGGCCATGTCACCTGCAAGATACCGTAGTATCACTCCTAACCCCCTCCACGAAATGTCTTCTCTCTAAACCTCTATTTGCCTAGATGATAAAGACTTTAGGCCTTTATCAATAAGGGCCGAAGTGATGAAACAGAGGGTAGAAATTTGCCTTGTTCACAGCTGTCCCAATAATTCCCAGCATCCAGTCCAGTCATTCGTAAACCGCCAGGAGTGATTTCTGCGTGCAAAACTAGGAATAAACCACGAGCCCCGCCGGATTAGATCCCCTGGCAAAAAGAAAAGAATAGACGTCATCAAAGCTATCTCAAGGTACCCAGCTGCGATGGAAATGTGCGACCCTCTGAGGACAGCTGCCCTGCGCCTTTGGGTTCATGAGTACTGTTAGTATGAAGAAAAATGTACTTCTGCCTATTGAAGTCTCTGTTTGACCCGGTGGGCCAAGAACTCACCAGCCAGGGGTCCCAAGACACGCCCCCAAGATGCGTG
The DNA here is from genome assembly GCF_027595985.1 of Sorex araneus. NCBI lineage: Eukaryota > Metazoa > Chordata > Mammalia > Eulipotyphla > Soricidae > Sorex > Sorex araneus. The sequence continues at coordinate 31,204,573 of NC_073306.1, read as the reverse complement.
GCCAACCAAAAAGTGCCAGTTTGGAGTCCCGTATGTCCCGCGAGACCAGGGGCTATTAAAGGCCAGCCAAGCACGGCCAACTCTCAGTGCAAACCCGTCCACTGAAGGCCTCGCTGCTCGGTGCCATCGCTGGCTCGGCTGACGAGGTGAGTCTGCAACTCGAATCTCGGGGTAGGGTGTGCTAGATCCTGAGGCGGGAAATTATATGGTGGAGGTCTCTCGGGTAGGGGGCTTCCCTGCTCTAAGAGGAAAGAATTAAGGCATACCAGAGGGTTGGCCAGCTCTGGGTTGTATAGACTGAGCGCCTCCCAAGTGCTCACACCGTGCTTGGTCAGTTTGGTTCAGCCTGCAGTGGGGATATAGGGGTAAGGGTTCTGGCTAACCGGTTGGTTCCTGGAATCTCTCCGTGGATCTGAAAGTTGGATAGCTGGTCCACATCTCCCCAGAATACTCTAGCCCTCAGGAACTAGCTAACTCGGTGGAAAAGGTAGGACTGAGAACTAGTAACTGGGAGGTATGAGGACTGGGAGGGGTGTGAGAGGAAAATGAGGCTGAGGGAGGCTGGGAATTCTGCAAGGGATTGAGCATGCCCTGAATGTCATAGTTGTCAGGTTTAATGTCCCCACAGTGCTGGGTATGATCCTGGGTTCCAGTTCAGTATGGTAGAAAGCTAGAAATAAGGAGGAGAAATGAAACTTACCTGCTGGCATGTTCCCAGGATCACGAAGATCCTAGGAGACGCTTAACCATGGCTCCTCGAAAATGGGAGCCTCTGCCAGTTCCCCAAATGTGACGAGAAAGCTATCATCTGAGGAGTGGGGAGCTGTTCTCTCTCTGCCCCTAAGTTGAATTTGAGATTGCTTCCTAGCACGTGACTGCAGGTTGTGGACAGACTTGTTTGCCGGTGTCCTAGTTTGATCCCAGCACCCTTGGTCTCACTAAGGCCAATAACTAGACTTTGCTCGGGCAAATCAAATTGACTTAGCATTTTCTAAGTTTTCTCTAATATATATATATACACTTAAAAATATAAGTATCTGTGACAAAGATGGGCCATGAGTATTGGTACTGAGGGGGCTCCAACAGCCTGATATGTGGGAGGGGCGTTGTGTGTAGGGTGGGGCTGTTTACTGTCTCTAAGTGTCCACAGGGCTTCTCTGTTCCGAATTGAACCCGGACTCTCGTTTGTCCACTAACCTCAGAGTTTTACCAGGTACCTGATACCCCTATATCAACCAGATTGATAGATTGATTGGTTGATTGATTGCCGTCCAAATTGAGGTCCTAAAATACAAGAAAATTGCTCTACCACTGAGCAAAGTCTCAGATGTCAAGAAAATTAGCTACTTTCAGTTTCTCTCTCTCTCTGTCTTTTCTTTGATGGTCAGGATGGGTAATTTAGTTCCAGTACTGGATAGACCTTATCGAGGGACAGAAACCAAGTTCCAGTACTGGATAGACCTTATCCAGGGACAGAATCCAAGTTGATGCAGGATATCAAACCCAGGGTTTCCTCTCTGAAGTGAGTGCCCTGCCTGCTTCACTGTCTGATCCTAGTGACCATTTGCATTTAAGTTAGGTGGCAAGCACTCACCCCCTCCTTGAATTTCCACACACATTGTCAGAGGCCAGGGTCCAGACTGCGCTGTACACTGCTGGGACGCCATAGAACAGGAGGGGAAATGTTTCAGAAGTATCACTCTGAGCAGATTGGAGCGCACACGGGATGGATTCAGTGCAGAATCCGGGAAGGGTGTGAAGAGAAAACGGTGGGGTGTCAAGAAAAAAGTAAGCGATCAGGCTAGGAAAGCATCCATAGAGAGAGGGGGAGGGAATGAGTGGGGGGTTAAATTGGACACTGTCGGATCTCTGATTGTTGTCTCTTTATTTTCAGTATTCAACCATGGAGGACAACAGCCAAGAGAGGACCCCAGACATCTTCCATGGTCTCTTTGAGAGTCTTGAGGAGTTTCTCGAGACCTATGAGGTGGACGATCCAGCGGTGCCTCAGCACCAGCTCTGTGCTGCCCTGGCTCCCCGGAGTCCAGCCAGCCCTAAGGCCCCTGAGGGTCAGGACAGCTTCCTCGATCAGCTCCTTGAGGAGCTGCAGACGCCTGGGCCTCCCGATTCCCAGGCACAGGCCGGCCCACAGAGGCCGACCCAGAACCAGGTCAGCGCTCTGGATCCGCTCCTCCACGTGCCCCCAACCTCTGTTTCACTCACCCTTGAGGAGCCAATTGAGGACAAGGACAGTGAACTGGACCAGCTCCTTGAGGAACTGATGGACATGCCATGCTGGGAGAAGAACAGGAGCTGCTCTGCTCTGAGCAATCCCACCGCTGCCTCCCAAAGGACACCTGACACAGACGTTCTGAAGACCTTCAGTGGGGAACAGACCCTGCCTGGCAACTCTACGGAGATTTCTGGGGGTGAGCAGACCCGTAGACAGATCAAATCGCCCAACTCTGGTGCCCCTGGAATCTATGGGATCCAGATGTCCTTCTCAGGAGTTCAGACACTGCATGGGATCCAAAGACCTTTCCGTTCGGGCAGTGGGACCCAGATGCCCATCGCTGGTGCCCAATCCCCTTGGGGGACCATGACATGCTACTCTGGGGACCAGGCACAATGTGGGAGCCAGATGGCTCCCCCTGCTCACCAGAATGAAAACGTGAGGCAAATCTCTTCTAGAGTGGACAAGTTCATCCCACAGGTAAGGAACCGAATAATTTCCCAATTGGATATTGGAAAAAGTGTGTTCCATTTGTATTTTTCTAACACTCTGTGGCAATCCCAGAAAGACTCTGATCTTAGTTTTTCTTGTGCTCTGACATTCCTACTGTACTGCTCTGGGGACCATAGAGAGTGCCAGGATTAATTTCAGTGTAGCCCCGTGCAGAGCATGTTTCCTGCCCACTGGACCATCTTACTGGCCCCTCTAAAGATTCGATTTTGAGTGATGTGATCCCTATGGATCTCCACCCATACTGTTCAGAGCCAGGGTTGGTACAGTCTTCCCACTGCACTGGTAGACCGCCTTGACACAGCAAAAGTTTCATTTCAGTGCGGTCAGTCTGGCCACATGTGGGGGCACACAGAGTGGAGTCAATAAAGGATCTGAGGAAAGTAGAAAGAAAAGTATGGGGTGTCAAGCAAGATAGATGGGGAGGTGGGCTAGGAGACTATGATCAGGATTGAGGGGAGAAATGCAGAATTGGATTGAGCTGAGCACGTGTCTGATTTTGTTCTTTTTGCTGTTGTTGTTTAGGATTCTAGTATGAAAGACAAGAGCCAAAAGATGACCGCTGACATCTTTCGTGAGAATCATGAAGACGTACTCCAGACCTGTGAGGCAGGAGATCCAGCTGTTCCTGATCCTGAGCTCTGTGGTCCTCTGACTCCCCAGGGCCCAGCAAGAACACAAGAGGCCCTTGACGGGCAGGACATTCTCGATCAGCTCCTTAGGGAGCTGCAGATCCCCAGGCCTGTCACACTCCAGGCTCAGGGCAGCCCAAATGAGCCATGTCAGAACCAGGCTAATCATCCGGATACAGTCGCTGAAGGGACCCAATTCTCTCAGTCTCTGACTCTCCAGGGCCGAGGAACTCCAAAGGTGCCAACTGAAGACAAGGACACTGCGCTGGACCAGCTCCTCGAGGAGCTGATGGAGACGACTTCTCGGGAGCAGAACATGAGCTGCTCTGCTCAGAGCAATCCCACAGTTGCCGCCCACATGTCTCCTGACGCAGACATGCTGAAGACCTTCCATGGGGAACAGACCCTACAAGAGTGTGCCACCCAGAAACAGGGGAGTGAGCAGACCCCGGGTGTGTACCGCATGCCATACACTGGTACCCAGATAATAAACGGAATCCAGATGCCCATGGTTGGTGTCCAAACGCTATGGGGAAATCAGATACTTTCCAGTGGATACCAGACACCAAGTGGGAGCCAGATGTCTCTCACTGGACAGCAGACTGTATTTGGGACTCCAGTGTCCATGAACACGAACCAGTCCTACTGCGGGAACCAGTTGCCTTTCACTGGTGCCCAAATATTAATGGTGAATCAGGTGCCATTCAGCGGGGTCCACACCATGAATGGGAACCAGATGCCCCATTCTGGAGTGCCGATGATCCCCGTGACAGGGCTGCCGACAATGACTTTCATCAGTGACCAGACCTCCACTGGTAGTCAGCCTGTGTCTCAGAGTGGCACCCAGAGCCTCTATGGCATCCAGATGGTGCCACAGGGATCGCCACTGCCACAATCAGGATTCCTGTATGCAAGTGCCCCTCTGGCGCAAGGACCATCCCTGGAATCAGAGCGGCCAAAGAAGCGCCAGAGGAGAGAGTACATCATAAACGCGGATGGTCTGAAGCGCTATGTGTGCCCTTTCCAGGGCTGCGGGAAGGAGTACAACAAAGCTTCCCACCTGCGAATCCATGAACGAGTCCACACTGGTGAGTAGGAACAACTGACACTCAGTTCAGACTGTTGATCCTCCCTTTACGCTGGGTTTCTCTGGTGGCCTAGAAAAGGTTGAGAGATGAGAGGGGAAGTTCCCGCGGTCCTAGGGGGAGCCTACTTATGGCCAGAGTCCAGCTGGCTGGTCTCTGTGGAGTTGACTGTGGGCGGTTGGGACATGGAGAGATTGGTTTGCCCTTTGGGGCTCATCTTGACCTTGTCTCTCGGGCACAGACACCCCTTCACCACAATGTTCTCCCTGCTCTGACTCTCTGAGCGCTCTCGGTGTCCCTTACCCTCTTCCACTTTTCCTCTTTTTCCAGCTCATGCAGTCCTTCTCTTCCTCTCTCCTACACGTCTTCCAGTCTGCTCAGCTGCTCCCCCTACCCATGCTCACACTATTTTCTGCTCCATGCATAACAAGTGACACATCTCTCTCTTCCAGGAGACAAGCCCTATGTGTGCGACGTGAAAGGGTGTCCGTGGAAATTCCCCCGCTCCGATGAACTCAGAAGACACAAGAAGACGCACACTGGAGAGCGTCCCTTCCGCTGTCCTCAGTGTCCCATGGACTTTGCCCGAGCTGATCATTTAAAGCAGCATGCAAGAGTGCACAGATAATGCTTGTCCATGAACGATACACTCAACAGCCTCGTCTCCCAGTGAAGACTTTTCTTGGCAATTCACACTAAGCTCTATATATTGAAGATGATATTGTGACATCTTATTTCTCTTGTTACTGTTTTTGGCAACTGTGTCACACCCTCAGGTGCTCAGGAGACTGTGAGGTCCTGAAGACTGAGTGTCGGATTACTGTTGCAGAGCATGGCACTCCACCCTCTGAGCCAGAACTCTGATCTACTGTACCACTTTTATTTTAAAGAGTTGACGCTTTCATGAATATTTTTATGAGATACTTATATGACTTCCGATGGACACCGAATCATGAACTGTACATTGACTTTTTTGCATGTGAAACTGAAATTCAATGTATTTGTAAGGGATTTCAATTCATTTTTAATGGTCTACTTTAGGTTGGGCCTGTTTTTGCCGCGCTGCCTTGCACTTTCTTAGCCCTAGTTCCGTGCTCTATTGGCGGTGCTCAGGCCCTCGTATGCCTTTGCGGGATGGACTGTGCTTTTCCATGTGCAAGCCAGTTGCCTTCCCTGCTGGACTATCTCGCTTGTAGACCCTTTTCCTGATATTATTTACTTTTATATCTGTACTCATGTTTTTTTGTATTTTCTTATTCTCTGGTTAAAAGCAAGAGGACACATGGTGCCCACCACTGTGTAATGCTCTTCGATGAAATAAACAAGTTTTGAGGATGAGTTGTCTCTTGTCGTGACTATGACTGTTCAGGTCACCGTGGTCTGGTCAAATGCCAGCGCCATGGGCTACCTGCCCATTATCTTGTCTTGGCCCTCCTCTGTTTATGTCTGCGGGGTTATGAGATCTAAAGGGGCTTGGGTGGCCAGTGGGGACATGTCGCGCACCGCTTCGACCAGCGAAGAAACACGCAGCCCGGAGATTCTTCTTGCAGCGATTGATTCAGGGGCCTTCTCATGCATTAGGGAAGAAGGGGAACGGGAAAGAGAAGGAACGAGGGGGAGGGACGAGGGGGAATGTATACCTCTCGCTGCTTGTTTACGCCCAAGTGTCTGCAGCTGATAGACTAGTTACAGCCCGTGGGCGTGACAAGACATCCTGTTTCCTTATAGGTGTTGTCTACGAAGCACGGTGCAATTAACAAGAAACAGGTGTCCACGAAGCACGGTCCCGTGGAGGCTCTCCACAGCTCCCCCTTTTTGTTTTAGAACAGCAAGTCTGCGTAGCGACCTCGGCTCCCTTGGCCTTACCCGTCATTGGGAGCCCTCTCGCTTGTAGGTCCCTGTCTTAGGTTGGTCCAAGGGTCAGGTGGGGTATAATGCACCCTTTCAAACTCCTCAACTACAGGAGGTCCCCTGCAGTTAAGGGCTCTCAGCTGCATAATACTTTTGCTACATCCGGCTAGACCTGATTGTTCGAAGCGAGATTATTGTTTCAGAGTTACAAGCCAAAGCTGCGGGGATTGCTGTGCTTCCATGGCCGCAAGTGCCTGTAAATACCACGCCTTTGTAAGTAGTTGTTCTTGCTGCATTTTGTATAGACACCAGGCAAAAACCAAAGCAGCGAGAAGCAATAAGGATAGTACTGCTCCCACCCCCGCCCACTCTTTGATAAAATGGAGGGGACTTTCTACTCTGGTTTCATCAAGATGGGTAAGGAAGGGGAGAATCTATGCACAGGCGTCAGAGCAGGCCATGTTGTAGCAATGGCCCAGGAAGCTGCTTCTTCAGCTCGTCTCGTCACAGGAATCAGGCTGAGCAGGAGCACCAGTTTCCACATCTTGGTCTACTGGGGGCGCGGTCTCCGTGTCAGGCGTTCAGGAATCCACACTGGTTCTGCCCTGTCCTGTGGAAAGACACAAACAGAACCCCTGGACCAGGTTAACACGGGGTCCGGGCCGTGCCATTCACCAGAAAGGATATCCTTCCATTTAACATATCCTTGGCACACAGGGATCTTTGAAGAGTGCCTATCTGCAGGGGAGGTGCCCTTATCATCAATAATAAAAGAAATTTAGAGTAAAAAGTGCAATAGAGGTTCTTTCTCGAGGGGGCCGTCCCAGCCCAACCCCCCCCTTTTAGTTTTATTAAGCATGCTTTAAGGGTGGAACGGGCACGCTCAACAATGCCCTGCCCTTGTGGGTTATACGGGAGGCCGTGAGATAAAGAGACTCCCATCTGGGCACAAAATGCGGTGAATTTTGCAGAGGTGTATGCCGGACCGTTATCTGTTTTCAGTTGGGCTGGGATGCCCCAGGCTGCCCATTCTTCAAGGCAATGAGAGATAACATTTGTGGAGCGCTCTCCAGGAAGGGGAGTGGCATGAATGATACCGGAGCACGTGTCCACGGATACATGGAGATATCTGAGCCTGCCCAATTCCGAGAAATGTGTAACATCCATTTGCCAAATGCGTAAAGGCACAAGACCACGAGGGTTTATGCCCATGGAGGGGGCAGGAAGAAAAGGGACACAGTGTGGACAATGCAAAACAATTGCCCGAGCTTCGGCTCGAGGGATTTGAAATCTATGTTGAAGGGTCCGAGAAGAAACATGGAAGCGGTCATGAAAATTTTTTGCTAATTGTAAAGGGGACTGAATAATAAAACAAGATGGTCTAGTGAGTGCATCAACACAAGCATTGCCTTCTGCTAAGGGACCCGGAAGGCCTGTGTGAGAGCGGATATGTGTGACAAAAAATGGTTTTTCCCGGGTCCAAAGAATTTGTTGTAAAGCAGATAACAAGGAGGCTATCGAACTGGAGGCCTTTATGGGTCCTGCCACCTCGAGTGAGCAAAGAGCATTTACAACGTATCGTGAATCAGATCAAATTGAAAGCAAAGGGGCAATGCTCAAACACTGTCAAGACAATGCGAAGTTCCACAACTTGAGGGGACGTAGTTGGAAATTGCATACGAATAGGATCCTGACCCTCTATCATATAAGCCCCCCAGCCTGTACTTGATCCATCAGTATAGATGTCTGGAGCATCCCGAAGGGGTACATAAGAGGTGACTTTGGGGAAAATTACCGGATGGGTTTTAAAGAAGGTCATTAGTGGATGTTTGGGATAATGCTTATCAATAATATTGGGAAAAGAAAATCGGAGAATCGCCCGATCATCGTGTAAGTTACACCAAGAAACTATTTGAGTGGAATGATAGGGGGTTATAAGAGTATCTGGAAGTTTTCCAAAGTATTGCAAGCAGTCCTGAATTCCAATCGTAGCCAAACAGGCTACAGCTGCAGGGTATAACTCCACAGCTTTTGCCGGAGAGACCCTAGGATGAATCCACAGAAGGGGTCCCTCCTGCCATAGGACTGCAGTAGGCTGCCCATATGTTGGAAGCACACAAAGTCAAATGGGAAACTCAGGCTGCACGCGTGTATTGCTAGCAGCGGTAAGAGCTTGCTCAATTTTGCAAATTCCATTAGGAAAGTGCGCCAGTCCAAGGACTGTCCGGGCGTCAACACCGCTCTAGCCACCTGTTGCCAATCATTTGGGGTCATACAATATCTGAATAAGCCTTCTACTTGAGTTAAAGTAAATGCCGCATTGGCTCCATGCATCTTTACTGATTCTGCCAAGGACTTAATTATTTTAAAATCTAGGGGCTCGTGATATCGCTGTTGATTATTATCTTCAAAAACAGGATAAGTTAACTGCAACTCTCGCCTAACCTCTGCCCAGAGCCCGGGTTTTGCGAAGGAAAGCCCGCCTCCCGGTTTGTTAAGATAAGGGGGCGGATCCTAGAGCCCTTTAGCGGCAAGTATCGGTCACTATCATGTGTCGCAGCTTCCTCCTCAATAGGGGGGTCAGAATCCCCATTAGCCCGTCCCTGCTGAAATTGACGTAGCGAGGGATAAAGAGATGGACGGGTCATGGATGGTTCTCGGGGCCTTCCTCTCTTTTGGGGGGCGCATCCCTGTATCAGTGGGGTTCCCCTAGAGGCCTCGCTTTCCACGTCCGAACCATCCTCTAGCTCAGAGGCTACAATGCCATGACGGCTGCCTCTGTCCGACAGTTCCTCCCTCATCCCCTCTAACGCTTCCTGTCCCAGTTGTACGTCCTTACCGCACTTCTGATCCTCTAAACTTCTGACTAACTTATTAAAAGCGAAAGGGGGGCGCAGCTCCTTAATGTAGCCATAGAAAGCAAAAGCGAAAAGACAAAAGGAGAGGCAAATAAAAACCCAACCTGCAAGAAAAACATACACATCCATCCCACTCATCCCACTAGCCACAATTTCCGTGGACTTTATCGTCCTGGCTCACCACAGGAACTTCATCGCCCTGACTCACATGGGAACTTCATCGCCCTGAATCGCAGCAAGTTCTGGATCGACCGGAGGGTGCTGGAGGTCGGGTTCCCCGTACGGGCCACCAGCTGTCGCGCGCAGCTTCGACCAGCGAAGAAACACGCAACCCGGAGATTCTTCTTGCAGCGATTTATTCAGGGACCTTCTCATGCATTAGGGAAGAAGGGGAACGGGAAAGAGGAGGAACGAGGGGGAACCGACCAGCTAGGCAGCTTCCCCCCTTCTATACTTCTCGCTTCTTGTTTACACCCAAGTGTCTGCAGCTGATAGACTAGTTACAGCTCGTGGGCGTGACAAGACATCCTGTTTCCTTATAGGTGTTGTCTACGAAGCACGGTGCACTTAACAAGAAACAGGTGTCCACGAAGCACGGTCCCGTGGAGGCTCTCCACAGGGACAGGTACTCAGACCCAGGCCAAGGCGGAGTCATAGCCCCCCTAGTCCTCTCATGTGCCTCAATCCTCTCTATCTTGCTCCTGCATGTGTGCACGAAATACTTGACCTTTGCAAGGACCTGGTGTGATCTGGAGGACCTGGCAACCCTCCCTCTGCCTGATCTGGGAGCTTACAGCCCTGCCCTCTGAGGGCTAAATGGGAGTTCCTTCAATTGCCCAATTGTACCAATTCCTGAAAAAAATTTTTTTGGAAAATCTTCCCTTTCCTTAAAACTAGTGGTCCCTTTGAAAAATACTTTACACCCACCCCAACTCTGAAACAGAGCACAAATCTGCAGAAATTCTTTCCCTTTAAAGACTGACTCAGGCCTGTATGATCTTGGAGACCCCGGAGATGCAGGTGATCGGTGCAGGAGAATGAATGTCTGAAACAACTGTCTTCTAAACAACTCCGTCAATCCCAGTGTTAAAATTACATTTAAATTAAATAGTAAAATTATTCCAGACAATCCTGTTTCAATCATTAGGACACTTTGCCCAGGTGAGGGGGAATATTCCTACCATGGGAGAAGCCTGCCTGCAGTCCAGAGCAGTGCCAGGGTCTGGAAGCCCAGTGTCATGTGCCCCAGTTCAGCCAAACCCCTCAAAACACATGCCTCACCACGGAGGCTCAGGGTCCTCAGGAGGCTCCACCCCCTTAGAGACCTGGGAGGGCGGGGCTGCCCTCAGGCCAGACAGGGTGGGGATCTTTGTCAGTGCAGGAAGCAGGCCAGTGAAGTACCCAGACACACCTGGTCCGTCTGCAGGGTTGAGAGCAGCTCTGTATGGAGGGGTCCGGAGAGGATACAGAGCAGGAAACACGCTCGATTCCACCTGAGCGTAGAGTGGACTCATGTCCAGAATAGTGATGGACCCTATGGGACCTCATTACATTTTTGTTTGTTTTGCATCACCACTTGAGGTGCTCAGAACTTAAAACTATCTTTGAACTAAGTGTTCACTCCAGCTAGGGCTCGTACTCTTCCAGGTTGCCGGATACGATCTGTGCAAGCCACCATCGAAACATTGTAGAATCTTTCCTGACCCCCTCCACAAAACATCTTTTTCTAAACCTCTGTTTGCCCAGCCGATACAGACCATTTTGGTCCTTTATCAGGGCAAAATGATAGAAAAGTGGGGAGGGCATTTGCCTTGCTCCCAGCCTTCTCAATTTGATCCCAGCATCCAGTATGGTCATTCGTGCAGCACGAGGATTGATTCCTGAGAGCAGAGTGGGGAGTAAGCGAGGAGCATCGCAGGGTTTGGTCCCCTGGCATAAAGACAAGACCTGTAGCACTGTAGCACTGTAGTCCCATTCTTCAATGAAATGCTCGAGCGGTCACCAGTAACGTCTCCATAGTGATACTTGTTGTTACTGTTTTTGGCATATCGAATATGCCACGGGTAGGTTGCCAGGCTCGGCGTGTGGGCAGGATACTCTCGGTAGCTTGCTGGCGTCTCTGAGAGGGATGGAGGAATCGATCCCAGTCGAACTTGTGTAGGGAAAACGCCCTACCATTGTGCTTTCACTCCAGTTCTCAAGGTATCTCATGGGACCCTGCTCAGATGGAACTGTCCAATTCAGAAACTGAAAAGTTATCTCGTTTGGTCCTTTACTTTCGGCACACATCTCCTTTCACGAAATATTCCTCCAAGCATCATTGACATGGTGATCCCTTCTTTATTTCTGCTGCCTCCTTCTCTTTCTCTTGAGACAGGCTTTCACCTTTGAAGCAACATAGTGTCTACTGTTTGGGTGTCAGTCTCAAAATAGGTTGTTTTTTTTATATTCCACAAGTGAGTTCAGTCATTCTATGTCTGTCCCTCTCCTTCTGACTCATTTCACTTAGCATGCTACTCTCCATGACCATCCATTTATAAGAAAATTTCATAACTTTATCTTTCCTAACAGCTTCATAAGTATTCCATTGTGTAGATGTACTAAAATTTCGTTAACTGTCGTCTGTTCTCGGGTATTCGGGTGGTTTCCAGATTCTGGCAATTGTTAATAGTGTTGCAATGAACATACAGGTGCAGATGTCACTTCTACCTTGCTTTAACAGCAGCATAAGAAAACATTTCCTATTCTAATCTCTGCACTGTTTTACCTATCTTCTCCTGTATCGAGAGATCATGGCCCTAGTGCTTTTCATTGCTGAAATGATCAATCACAAGGGAAATTGGGGTATGCTGAGTCTGACCCATAATGAAAGCACAAGGGGAGTCAAGAGCAGAGTCACACGCTGACACAATACACCAGACGTCCACATTATCTGACACGGAAATGACCAACATACAAGCAGTGAAAAAATGCCAGTCATGTACACAAAAACCTTTAGAGATCTGAATCCCCTGAGAAGCTACCTAACGCAGTGCAGGTAGATCTTGCAGTCCCAAAGTGTCAGGCACGTCTCCCTTCACACTCAGCTCGTGTTGACCTTCCAGTACAACTGGAGGAGTCAGAGGCCATGTAAAATGTCTGACGGTCATCAAATCCCTCCTCTTACTCAGGCCCTTCAGTCTCAAGGAGACTGCCCCTGAAACTCAGGCCTCTCAGTCTCAATGAAACTACTCCTGATTTCCTTCACTCAGGCCTCTCGTTCTCAAGGAGACCGCCCCTGAGTGACCACGGAATTTTGTTTTCTTTTAGAACCTCCGTACTGTTTTAAGATCTGTGTAAGTTCATCCAAGAACTCAGAAGAGCCCCCAAATGATGTAGCCCGGCTTTCGGGTCACAAATAGTGATGCTAGTCCTCTTCCTTTCCTATCTGTATACACTCGATATCTATTTCTTGCCTAACTGCTATGGCCAGAATTTCCAGTACTATATTGAATAGTATCCCAGAGACGAATCTAAAGAGCTATGCAGGAATATCCCATCTCACTCAAGTGAGAGAAGGAATCCGGAGTTCTGACTTCCATCGACTGTCAAGAATCAGGACGCTGTCTCGTTTGCCAAGGCATCAAAAATCAGATGGGACAGACATGTAATGAGATTCAAAGGCAACCGCTGGACTAGAGCTGTTACCCACTGGATTCTACCGGACATCAGAAGACCGCGTGGCCGCCCACCAACTAGATGGTCAGATTTCTTCGTCAAATCCCTGAATGAACGGTCTGAGACTCTTCCTGTTCCTGGAGCAAGCAGATATCCTTGGGCTGCACTAGCACGCGACAGGGACAAATGGAGACGTTCCTGGCACCCGCTCGAGCAAATGAAGTTCAACGGGACGATAAGTGATACAAGTGTTATTGAATAGGAGTTTGGAGAGCAGAAAGCTTGTCTTGTCTCTGATCTAAGAAGATAGGCCGTTAGGTTCTCCCCATTGAGAGCGATGCTTGCCATGCGTTTGTGGGAGATGGCTTTGACTCTATTGAGGAATATTCCTTTAATGCCCATTTTTCTGAGAGTTTTCAACATAAACGGGAGCTGGATCTAGTTACATGCTTTCTCTGCATCGACTGACATGGTCATATGGTTTTTATCTTTTATTGATACGATGGTTTATGTTGATTGACTTGCGAATGTTAATCCATCCTTGAATCCCCAGGATGAGTCCATCTTGGTCATGGTGTATGATCTTTTTATGAGTCCTAGGATTCTGTTTGCAAGAATTCTATTGAGGATCTTTGCATCTATGTTCATCAGATATATCTGACTTTAATACTCTTTCTGTGTGGTGTCTCTGTCTGCTTTTGGTATCCGGGAGAATTTGCTTCATAGAAGCTGTTTGGAAGTATCTCCGATTCTTCAATTTCCTGAAAAAGCTTTAAAAAGATTGGAAGTCCTCATCAAAGACTTGGAAGTATTCACAAGTGAATCCATGTGGCACTCCTCTGTATATTCCTGTGGGGTTAGAAGTGCTAAATGGCTGAAGTGGCGTGTGGATACAGGTACTCAGACCCAGGACAAGGCAGAGTCATAGCCCCTCTGAGCCGTCTCTGGTGCTTCAACCATCTCTACCTTCCTCCTGCATGTGTGCACCGAAGGGACTGTGGACTTTGCATGGACATGGTCAGGTCTGGGAGACCTGGGCTTCTTTCCCTTCTGCCTGGTCTAGGAGCTCACGGGCCTGCCACTGAGGCCAGAGTTCCTGATAGCACCCAATTGTGCCAATCCCTGAAAAGACATCTAGAGAATATCCAGCTCACTCCTCAAACCCAGTGTTCCCTTTGGAAAACACGTCTACCCACCCATACCATGAATCAGAGCACAGGTCTGCAGATTCCTTTCCATGTAAAGATTGACTAAGGCCTCTGTGAACTCTTGGAGATCCCAGAGCGATAGCTGATTGGTGCGGAAGCAATGAATGCCTGAAACAACTATTTTATGAACAACTTTGTAAATCAGAGTGTGTAAATAAAGTTTACTCGAACACAGTCAAATTACTCCAGACAATCATATTTCAATAACTACTTCTTGCCTCGGTGAGGAGGCAGGTTCCCACCACGGAGATGGTTCCCCTCGACACTTTCTCTAAACCACCACAGATCTGCCAGTAGACAGAGCGCAGCCAGGGTGAGGAAACCCAGTGTCACCTGCCCAGACCAAGCTCACTCCTCAGCCCACCTGCCCCACAGGAGGCTCAGGGTCCTAGGAGGCTCAGGGCCCTGAGAGACCTGGGTGGACAGGGCTGCCCCAGGACAGACTGGGTGGAGATCTTTGTCAGTGCAGGAGCCAGGTCAATGAAGGACTCACACTCACCTGTGTCCCTTTGCTGGCTCAGAGCACCCCTGGAATGGAGCGGTGATGGCAGGAGAGCGAGCATGCAAAATGCTCTTCTATTGAGCGCAGAGTGCGACCAAGTCTACAACAGTGATGGACGCTGCACGCCTCCATCACATTTTTGTTTGTTTTGGGTAGCACCTGGACATGCTCAGAACTTACTCCTGGTGCCGTATTGGAGGCTCTTTCAGGGTCAGGGGAATGAGACCGATCATTGTTTCTGATTTTGGCATAGGAATAGAGCATGGGGAGTTTGTGAGACTCTCCTATGAAGGCAGGAAACTCTTGGTAGCTAGACAGGTTCTCGCAGAGGGAGAACTAGGCTATAAGATATCTTGCGACTGCCACATAAACTTACTCAAAAGCCCTCATGTGCATATAATATATGTTATGTATCTGCCTAATATAGATATTATATAAGGGCTATTATATTTTGAAATTATATGTCCATACTGGCCAACTGAAAAATATATAGTAACAACTTTTGCAGTCATTAAGAAGTAGTTTATTGGTAGAGCAATTGTCTTGCATGTCAAGACTTAGGTTTGGATTGCAAATAAAACATAAATAAGAAAATAAACGAAGAAAAAAATGTATTTCAGGTTCCATAGAAAACTCTGAGGTTACAGTGCAAAGGAAAATCCCAGGTTCAATCCAAAACAGAGATGTCCTGTGGAAACAGAAACAGTAAACAGCCCCGCCCTCCCGCCCCGCCCCCCCACATAGCAGGATGTTGTAACCCCCTAAGTATCAGTACTTCTGGCCCTTATTTGTCTCAAATCCTTATAAAATAAAGACTTTTAAAATGCTAAATCAATTTGATTTGCTAGAGCAAAATCTACTGGCCCTCACTGGATGCTCAGATCGAACAGGGACAGCTGCATGCAGAGCAAATGCACTACCCAAAGTTCTATCACTCTGGCCTTTATAATGGTCTCTGGTCTTTATAAACTGGGCAAAATGAGGCTTAGAGAGAAGACTTTTTGTCGAGGATATCAGGAGAGATCATACAGTGTTTTGCAGGTGGCCTGGTCAGGTCCATTCTGGCACCCTGGATGGCCCCTGAGCCCTAGTAGGAGTGAGCCCTTTGCTCAGAAGCAGGAGAAGTTCTGAGCATCTCCAGGTGCTACCCAAAACAAACAAAAATGTGATGGAGGCGTGCAGCGTCCATCACCGTTGTAGACTTGGGCGCACTCTGCGCTCAATAGAAGAGCATTTTGCGTGCTCGCACTCCTACGGTCACCGCTCCATCCCAGGGGTGCTCTGAGCCATGCAAAGGGACACAGGTGAGTGTGGGTCCTTCACTGACCTGGCTCCTGCACTGACAAAGATCTCCACCCAGTCTGTCTTGGGGGCAGCCCTGTCACCCAGGTCTCTCAGGGCCCTGAGCCTCCTAGGACCCTGAGCCTCCTGTGGGGCAGGTGGGCTGAGGAGTGAGCTTGGTCTGGGCAGGTGACACTGGGTTTCCTCACCCTGGCTGCGCTCTGTCTACTGGCAGATCTGTGGTGGTTTGGGGGAGTGTCGAGGGGAACCATCTCCGTGGTGGGAACCTGCCTCCTCACCGAGGCAAGAAGTAGTTTTTGAAACATGATTGTCTGGAATAATTTGACTGTGTTCGAGTAAACTTTATTTACACACTGTGATTTACAAAGTTGTTCATCAAATAGTTGTTTCAGGCATTCATTGCTTCCGCACCAATCAGCTATCGCTCTGGGATCTCCAAGAGTTCACAGAGGCCTTAGTCAATCTTTACATGGAAAGGAATCTGCAGACCTGTGCTCTGATTCATGGTATGGGTGGGTAGACGTGTTTTCCAAAGGGAACACTGGGTTTGAGGAGTGAGCTGGATTTTCTCTAGATGTCTTTTCAGGGATTGGCACAATCGGGTGCTATCAGGAACTTTGGCCGCAGTGGCAGGCCCGTGAGCTACTAGACCAGGCAGAAGGGAAAGAAGGCCAGGTCTCCCAGACCTGACCATGTCCATGCAAAGCCACAGTCCCTTCCCTGAACACATGCCGGAGGAAGGTAGAGATGCTTGAGGCACCAGAGATGGCTCAGAGGGGCTATGACTCTGCTTGTCCTGGGTCTGAATACCTGTATCCACACGACACTTCAGCCCATTTAGCACTCCTAACCCCACAGGAATATACAGAGGAGTGCCACATGGATTCACTAGTGAATACTTCCAAATCTTTGATGAGGACTTCCAATCCTTTTAAAGCTTTTACAGAAAACTGAAGAATCGGAAACTCTTCCAATCAGCTTCTATGAAGCAAATTTACCTGGAAACCAAAAGCAGACAGAGACACCACACAGAAAGAGTATTTAAGTCAGATATATCTGATGAACACAGATGCAAAGATCCTCAACAGAATTCTTGCAAACAGAATCCAAGGACTCATAAAAAAGATCATACAACATGACCAAGTAGGACTCATCCCAGGGATTCAAGGATGGATTAACCTTCGCAAGTCAATCAACATAAACCATGATATCAATAAAATATAAACACCATATGACCATATCAGTAGATGCAGAGAAAGCACTTAACTGGATCCAGCGCCTGTTTATGATGTAAACTCTCAGAAAAATGGGCATTAAAGGAATATTTCTCAATAGAGTCAAAGCCATCTCCCACAAATGCATCGCAAGCATTGCTTTCAATCGGGAGAACCTAACAACTATCCTCTTAGATCAGAGACAAGACAAGGTTTCTGCCCTTCAAACTCCTATCCAATATCACTTGTATCACTTGCATCACTTTTCGTCCCGTTGAACTTCATTTGCTCAAGCGGGTGCCAGGAATTTCTCCATTTGTCCCTGTCGTGTGCTATGCAGCCCAATGATATCTGCTCGCTCCAGGAACAGAAAGAGTCTCAGACCGTTCATTCAGGGATTTGACAAGAAATCTGACCATCTAGTTGGTGGGCGGCCACGCGGTCTTCTGATGTTCCGTAGAATCCAGTCGGTAACAGCTCTAGTCCAGCGGTTGTCTCTGAATCTCGTTACATGACTGGCCCATCTGATTTTTGATGCCTTGGCAAACGAGACAGCGTCCTGATTCTTGACCGTCAATTGAAGTCAGAACTCCGGATTCCTTCTCTCACTTGAGTGAGATGGGATATTCCTGCATAGCTCTTTAGATTCGTCTCTGGGATACTATTCAATATAGTACTGGAAATTCTGACCATAGCAGTTAGGCAAGAAAAAGATATAGAATGTATACAGATAGAAAAAGAAGAGGACTAGCATCACTATTTGTGACCAGAAAGCCGGGGTACATCATTTGGGGGCTCGTCTCAGATCTCGGATGAACATACACAGACCTTAAAACAGTACGGAGGTTCTGAAAGAAAACGAAAATCCGTGGTCACTCAGGGGTGGTCTCTTTGAGACCGAAAGGGCTGAGTGAAGGAAATCAGGAGTAGTTTCATTGAGACTGCGAGGCCTGAGTTTCAGGGGCAGTCTCCTTGAGACTGAAGGGCCTGAGTAAGAGGAGGGATTTGATGACCGTCAGACATTTTACATGGCCTCTGACTCCTCCAGTTGCACTGGAAGGTCAACACGAGCTGAGTGTGAAGGGAGACGTGCCTGACACTTTGGGACTGCAAGATCTACTTGGACTCCATTTGGTAGCTTCTCTGGGGATTTAGATCTGGAAAGGTTTTTGTGTACACAACCGGCATTTTTCACTGCTTGATCTTTCACTGTTGGTCATTTCCGTGTCAGATAACGTGGACGTCTGGTGTATTGTGTCATCGTGTGACTCTGCTCTTGACTCCCCTTGTGCTTTCATTATGGTTCAGACTCAGCATACCCCAATTTCCCTTGTGATTGATCATTTCAGCAATGAAAAGCACAAGGGCCATGATCTCTCGATACAGGAGAAGATAGGTAAAACAGTGCAGAGATTAGAATAGGAAATGTTTTCTTATGCTGCTGTTAAAGCAAGGTAGAATTGACATCTGCACCTGTATGTTCATTGCAACACTATTAACAATTTGCAGAATCTGGAAGCCACCCGAGTACCTGAGAACAGAGGACAGGTTAAAGAAGTTTTGGTACATCTACACAGTGGAATACTATGAAGCTGTTAGGAAAGATAAAGTTATGAATTTTTCTTATAAATGGATGGTCATGGAGAGTAGCATGCTAAGTGAAATGAGTCAGAAGGAGAGGGACAGACATAGAATGACTGAACTCACTTGTGGAATATAAAAAAAAACCTATTTTGAGACTGACACCCAAACAGTAGACACCATGTTGCTTCAAAGGTGGAAGCCTGTCTCAAGAGAAAGAGAAGGCAGCAGAAATAAAGAAGGGATCACCATGTCAATGATGCTTGGAGGAATATTTCGTGAAAGGAGATGTGTGCCGAAAGTAAAGGACCAAACGAGATACCTTTTCAGTTTCTGAATTGGACAGTTCCATCTCAGCAGGGTCCCATGAGATACCTTTGAGAACTGGAGTGAAAGCACCACCGTAGGGCGTTTTCTTTGCACGATTTAAATCCGGGATCAATTCCTCCATCCCTCTCGGAGTCCCCGGAAAGCTAGGAGAGTATCTCGCCCACACAGGAGAGCCTGACAAGCTACCCGTGGCATATTCGATGTGCCAAATACAGTAACAACAAGTATCACGATGGAGACGTTACGGTGTCCGCTCAGGCAAATCAAAGAAGAATGGGACGATAGTGGCAAAGTGCTACAAGTTGGTTTTTTTTTATGCCAGGGGACCAAACCCTTCGATGCTCCTTGATTACTCCCGACTCTGCACTCAGGATTCAATCCTCGTGGTGTACGAATGACCATACTATATGCTGGGATCAAAGTTAGAAGGCAGCGAGCAAGACAAATGCTCTACCCACTTTTCTATCAATTTGTCCCTGATAAAGGACAAAAATGGTCTGTATCAGCTGGCTAAACAGAGGTTTAGAGAAAAGATGTTTTGTGGAGGGGGTCAGGGAAGATTCTACTATGTTTTGCTGGTGGCTCGGACAGGTCATATCCGGCACCCTGGATGACTATTAGCCCTAGCTGGAGTGATCACATCGCTCAGAGACAGTTTTAAGTTCTGAGCACCTCAAGTTATGATGCAAAACAAACAAAGATGTAATGAAGTCACGTAGGGTCCATCGCTACTCTAGATGTGAGACTAGGTTGCACTCAGGTGAAATCGAGCGTTTTTCCTGCTCTATCTCCTCTCTGCACCCCTCCATACACAGCTGCTCTCACCCCTGCAAGGGACCAGGTGTGTCTGGGTACTTCACTGGCCTGCTTTCTACACTGACAAAGATCCCCACCCTGTCTGGCCTGAGGGCAGCCCCGCCCTCCCAGGTCTCTAAGGGGGCGGAGCCTCCTGAGGACCCTGAGCCTCCATGGTGAGGCATGGGTTTTGAGGGTTTGGGCTGAACTGGGGCACGTGACACTTGGATTCCAGGCCCTGGCACTGCTCTGGACTGCGAGCAGGCTTCTCCTATAGTGGGAATATTCCCCCTCTCCTGGGCAAAGTGTCCTAATGATTGAAACATGATTATCTGGAATAATTTTACTATTTAATTTAAATGTTATTTTACCAGTGGGATTGATGGGGTGGTTTATAATACACTTGTTTCAGGCATTCATTCTCCTGCACCGATCGCCTGCAGCTCCGGGACTCCAAGATCATAGAGGCCTGAGTCAATGTTTAAAGAAAAAGAATTTCTGCAGATTTGTGCTCCGTTTCAGAATGGAGGTGGGTGTAAAGTTTTCCACCTCCTTTTCAAAGGGACCACTAGATTTAAGGAGTGAAGATTTTCCAAAATTTATTCATTGGAATTGGCACAATTGGGCACCTGAAGGAACTCCCATTTAGCCCTCAGAGGACGGGGCTATAAGCTCCCAGATCAGTGAGAGGGAGGGTTGCCCAAATCCTCCAGACCTCACCAGGTCCTTGCAAAGGTCAAGTATTTCGTGCACACTCGCAGAGGCAAGATAGAAAGGACTGAGGCACCAGAGAAAACTAGGGGGGCTATGCCTCTGTCTCGGCCTGGATCTAAGTACTTACCCCCACTAATCCCCTAAGCCCCTATAGAACTCATAAAGATACAGACATAAACAGAGGAGGGCCAAGGCATGATAATGGGCAGGTAGCCCATGGCGCTGGCATTTGACCAGACCACGGTGACCTGAACAGTCATAGTCACGACAGGAGACAACTCATCCTCAAAATTTGTTTATTTCATCAGAGAGCATTAAACAGTGGAGGGCACGTTGTGTCCTCTTACTTTGATCCAGAGAATAAGAAGATACAAGAAAACATGTGTACAGATATAAAAATAAATGACATCAGGAAAAGGGTCTACAAGCGAGATAGTCCAGCAGGGAAGGCAACTGGCTTGCACATGGAAAAGCACAGTTGATCCCGCAAAGGTATACGAGGGCCTAAGCACCGCCAATAAAGCACGGAACTAGGGCTAAGCAAGTGCAAGACAGCGCGGCAAAAACAGGCCCAAAATAAAGTAGACCATTAAAAATGAATTGAAATCCCTTACAAATACATTGAATTTCAGTTTCACATGCATAAAAGTCAATGTACAGTTCATGATTCGGTGTCCATCGGAAGTCATATAAGTATCTCATAAAAATATTCATGAAGACGTCAACTCTTTAAAATAAAAGTGGTACAGTAGATCAGAGTTCTGGCTCAGAGGGTGGAGTGCCATGCTCTGCAACAGGAATCCGACACTCAGTCTTCAGGACGTCACAGTCTCCTGAGCACCTCAGGGTGTGCCACAGTTGCCAAAAGTAGTAACCAGAGAAATAAGATGTCATAATATCATCTTCAATATGTATAGCTTAGTGTGAATTGCCAAGAAAAGTCTTCACTGGTAGACGAGGATGTTGAGTGTATCGTTCATGGACAAGCATTATCTGTGCACTCTTGCATGCTGCTTTAAATGATCAGCTCGGGCAAAGTCCATGGGACACTGAGGACAGCGGAAGGGACGCTCTCCAGTGTGCGTCTTCTTGTGTCTTCTGAGTTCATCGGAGCGGGGGAATTTCCACGGACACCCTTTCACGTCGCACACATAGGGCTTGTCTCCTGGAAGAGAGAGATGTGTCACTTGTTATGCATCAGGCATGAATGCATGGAGCAGAAAATGGTGTGAGCATGGGTAGGGGGAGCAGCTGAGCAGACTGGAAGATGTGTAGGAGAGAGGAAGAGAAAGACTGCATGAGCTGGAGAAAGAGGAAAACTGGAAGAGGATAAGGGACATCCAGAGCACTCAGAGAGTCAGAGCAGGGAGAAAATTGTGGTGAAGGGGTATTTGTGCCCGAGAGACAAGGTCAAGATGAGCCCCAAAGGGCAAACCAATCTCTCCATGTCCCAACCGCCCACAGTCAACTCCACAGAGACCAGCCAGCTGGACTCTGGCCATAAGTAGGCTCCCCCTAGGACCGCGGGAACTTCCCCTCTCATCTCTCAACCTTTTCTAGGCCACCAGAGAAACCCAGCGTAAAGGGAGGATCAACAGTCTGAACTGAGTGTCAGTTGTTCCTACTCACCAGTGTGGACTCGTTCATGGATTCGCAGGTGGGAAGCTTTGTTGTACTCCTTCCCGCAGCCCTGGAAAGGGCACACATAGCGCTTCAGACCATCCGCGTTTATGATGTACTCTCTCCTCTGGCGCTTCTTTGGCCGCTCTGATTCCAGGGATGGTCCTTGCGCCAGAGGGGCACTTGCATACAGGACTCCTGATTGTGGCAGTGGCGATCCCTGTGGCACCATCTGGATGCTATAGAGGCTCTGGGTGTCACTCTGAGACACAGGCTGACTGCCAGTGGAGGTCTGGTCACTGATGAAAGTCATTGTCGGGAGCCCTGTCACGGGGATCATCGGCACTCCAGAATGGGGCATCTGGTTCCCATTCATGGTGTGGACCCCGCTGAATGGCACCTGATTCACCATTAATATTTGGGCACCAGTGAAAGGCAACTGGTTCCCGCAGTAGGACTGGTTCGTGTTCATGGACACTGGAGTCCCAAATACAGTTTGCTGTCCAGTGAGAGACATCTGGCTCCCACTTGGTGTCTGGTATCCACTGGAAAGTATCTGATTTCCCCATAGCGTTTGGACACCGGCCATGGGCATCTGGATTCCATTTATAATCTGGGTACCAGTGTATGGTATGTTGTACACACACGGGGTCTGCTCACTCCCCTGTTTCTGGGTGGCACACTCTTGTAGGGTCTGGTCCCCATGGAAGGTCTTCAGCATGTCTGTGTCAGAAGTCATGTGGGCGGCAACTGTGGGATTGCTCTGAGCAGAGCAGCTCATGTTCTGCTCCCGAGAAGTCGTCTCCATCAGCTCCTCGAGGAGCTGGTCCAGCGCACTGTCCTTGTCTTCAGTTGGCACCTTTGGACTGCCTTGGCCCTGCAGAGTCAGAGACTGTGAGAATTGGGTCCCTTCAGCGACTGTATCTGGATATTAGCCTGGTTCTGACATGGCTCATTTGGGCTACCCTGAGCCTGGAGTGTGACAGGCCTGGGGATCTGCAGCTCCCTAAGGAGCTGATGGAGAATGTCCTGCCCTTCAAGGGCCTCTTGTGTTCTTGCTAGGCCCTGGGGAGTCAGAGGACCACAGAGCTCAGGATCAGGAACAGCTGGATCTCCTGCCTCACAGGTCTGGAATACGTCTTCATGATTCTCACGAAAGATGTCAGCGGTCATCTTTTGGCTCTTGTCTTTCATACTAGAATCCTAAACAACAACAGCAAAAAGAACAAAATCAGACACGTGCTCAGCTCAATCCAATTCTGCATTTCTCCCCTCAATCCTGATCATAGTCTCCTAGCCCACCTCCCCATCTATCTTGCTTGACAACCCATACTGTTCTTTCTACTTTCCTCAGATCCTTCATTGACTCCACTCTGTGTGCCCCCACATGTGGCCAGACTGACCGCACTGAAATGAAACTTTTGCTGTGTCAAGAGGGTCTACCAGTGCAGTGGGAAGACTGTACCCACCCTGGCTCTGAACAGTATGGGTGGAGATCCATAGGGATCACATCACTCAAAATCGAATCTTTCGAGGGGCCAGTCAGATGGTCCAGTGGGCAGGAAACATGCTCTGCATGGGGCTACACTGAAATTAATCCTGGCACTCTCTATGGTCCCCAGAGCAGTACAGTAGGAATGTCAGAGCACAAGAAAAACTAAGATCAGAGTCTTTCTGGGATTGCCACAGAGTGTTAGAAAAATACAAATGGAACACACTTTTTCCAATATCCAATTGGGAAATTATTCGGTTCCTTACCTGTGGGATGAACTTGTCCACTCTAGAAGAGATTTGCCTCACGTTTTCATTCTGGTGAGCAGGGGGAGCCATCTGGCTCCCACACTGTGCCTGGTCCCCAGAGTAGCATGTCATGTTCCCCCAAGGGGATTGGGCACCAGCGATGGGCATCTGGGTCCCACTGCCCGAACGGAAAGGTCTTTGGATCCCATGCAGTGTCTGAACTCCTGAGAAGGACATCTGGATCCCATAGATTCCAGGGGCACCAGAGTGGGGCGATTTGATCTGTCTAGGGGTCTGCTCACCTCCAGAAATCTCCGTAGTGTTGCCAGGCAGGGTCTGGTCCCCACTGAAGGTCTTCAGCACGTCTGTGTCAGGTGGCATTTGGGAGGCAGCGGTGGGATTGCTCAGAGCAGAGCATCTCCTGTTCTTCTCCCAGCATGGCATGTCCATCAGTTCCTCAAGGAGCTGGTCCAGTTCACTGTCCTTGTCCTCAATTGGCCCCTCAAGGGTGAGTGAAACAGAGGTTGGGGGCACGTGGAGGAGCGGATCCAGAGCGCTGACCTGGTTCTGGGTCGGCCTCTGTGGGCCGGCCTGTGCCTGGGAATCGGGAGGCCCAGGCGTCTGCAGCTCCTCAAGGAGCTGATCGAGGAAGCTGTCCTGACCCTCAGGGGCCTTAGGGCTGGCTGGACTCCGGGGAGCCAGTGCAGCACAGAGCTGGTGCTGAGGCACCGCTGGATCGTCCACCTCATAGGTCTCGAGAAACTCCTCAAGACTCTCAAAGAGACCATGGAAGATGTCTGGGGTCCTCTCTTGGCTGTTGTCCTCCATGGTTGAACACTGAAAATAAAGAGACAACAATCAGAGATCTGACAGTGTCCAATTTAACCCCCCACTCATTCCCTCCCCCTCTTCTCTATGGATGCTTTCCTAGCCTGATCGCTTACTTTTTTCTTGACACCCCACCGTTTTCTCTTCACACCCTTCCCGGATTCTGCACTGAATCCATCCCGTGTGCGCTCCAATCTGCTCAGAGTGATACTTCTGAAACATTTCCGCTCCTGTTCTATGGCGTCCCAGCAGTGTACAGCGCAGTCTGGACCCTGACCTCTGACAATGTGTGTGGAAATTCAAGGAGGGGGTGAGTGATTGCCACCTAACTTAAATGCAAATGGTCACTAGGATCAGACAGTGAAGCACGCAGGGCACTCACTTCAGAGAGGAAACCCTGGGTTTGATATCCTGCATCAACTTGGATTCTGTCCCTGGATAAGGTCTATCCAGTACTGGAACTTGGTTTCTGTCCCTCGATAAGGTCTATCCAGTACTGGAACTAAATTACCATCCTGACCATCAAAGAAAAGACAGAGAGAGAGAGAGAAACTGAAAGTAGCTACTTTTCTTGACATCTGAGACTTTGCTCAGTGGTAGAGCAATTTTCTTGTATTTTAGGACCCCAATTTGGACGGCAATCAATCAACCAATCAATCTATCAATCTGGTTGATATAGGGGTATCAGGTACCTGGTAAAACTCTGAGGTTAGTGGACAAACGAGAGTCCGGGTTCAATTCGGAACAGAGAAGCCCTGTGGACACTTAGAGACAGTAAACAGCCCCACCCTACACACAACGCCCCTCCCACATATCAGGCTGTTGGAGCCCCCTCAGTACCAATACTCTTGGCCCATCTTTGTCACAGATACTTATATTTTTAAGTGTATATATATTAGAGAAAACGTAGAAAATGCTAAGTCAATTTGATTTGCCCGAGCAAAGTCTAGTTATTGGCCCTTAGTGAGACCAAGGGTGCTGGGATCAAACTAGGACACCGGCAAACAAGTCTGTCCACAACCTGGGAGTCACGTGCTAGGAAGCAATCTCAAATTCAACTTAGGGGCAGAGAGAGAACAGCTTCCCACTCCTCAGATGATAGCTTTCTCGTCACATTTGGGGAACTGGCAGAGGCTCCCATTTTCGAGGAGCCATGGTTAAGCGTCTCCTAGGATCTTCATGATCCTGGGAACATGCCAGCAGGTAAGTTTCATTTCTCCTCCTTATTTCTAGCTTTCTACCATACTGAACTGGAACCCAGGATCATACCCAGCACTGGGGGGACATTAAACCTGGCAACTATGACATTCAGGGCATGCTCAATCCCTTGCAGAATTCCCATCCTCCCTCAGCCTCATTTTCCTCTCACACCCCTCACAGTCCTCATACCTCCCAGTTACTAGTTCTCAGTCCTACCTTTTCCACCGAGTTTGCTAGTTCCTGAGGGCTAGAGTATTCTGGGGAGATGTGGACCAGCTATCCAACTTTCAGATCCACGGAGAGATTCCAGGAACCAACTGGTTAGCCAGAACCCTTACCCCTATATCCCCACTGCAGGCTGAAGCAAACTGACCAAGCACGGTGTGAGCACTTGGGAGACGCTCAGTCTATACAACCCAGAGCTGGCCAACCCTCTGGTATGCCTTAATTCTTTCCTCTTAGAGCAGGGAAGCCCCCTACCCGAGAGACCTCTACCATATAATTTGGCGCCTCAGGATCTAGCACACCCTACCCCGAGATTCGAGTTGCAGACTCACCTTGTCAGCCGAGGCAGCGATGGCACCGAGCAGCGAGGCCTTCAGTGGACGCGTCTGCACTGAGAGTTGGCCGTGCTTGGCTGGCCTTTAATAGCCCCCTGGTCTCGCGGGACGTACGGGACTCCAAACTGGCACTTTTTGGTTGGCCACGCATCTTGGGGGCGTGTCTTGGGACCCCTGGCTGGTGAGTTCTTGGCCCACCGGGTCAAACAGAGACTTCAATAGGCAGAAGTACATTTTTCTTCATACTAACGGTACTCATGAACCCAAAGGCGCAGGGCAGCTGTCCTCAGAGGGTCGCACATTTCCATCGCAGCAGGGTACCTTGAGATAGCTTTGATGACGTCTATTCTTTTCTTTTTGCCAGGTGATCTAATCCCCCGGGGCTCGTGGTTTATTCCTAGTTTTGCACGCAGAAATCACTCCTGGCGGTTTACGAATGACTGGACTGGTTGCTGGGAATTATTGGGACAGCTGTGAACAAGACAAATTTCTACCCTCTGTTCCATCACTTCGGCCCTTATTGATAAAGGCCTAAAGTCTTTATCATCTAGGCAAATAGAGGTTTAGATAGCAGACATTTCGTGGAGGGGGTTAGGAGTGATACTACGGTATCTTGCAGGTGACATGGCCATGACCTATCCGGCACCAGAATGGCCCTTGAGCCCTAGGAGGAGTAATTCCTTCGCTCAGACGCAGAAATAATTTACTGAGCAACCCCAGGTGGGACTCAAAAGGAACAAAAATAGGATGGAGTCATGCAGAGTCCATTGCTGTTGTAGACTTGGGTCCACTTTGCGCTCAAGTGCAAGTGCATTTTACCGGCTCTCTCTCCTGCCCACACCCCTCCATCCCAGAGCTGCTCTCACCCCTTCAGAGGGACACAGTTCAGTCTGGTCCCTTCATTGGCTTGGCTCTGGCGCTGAGGAGGTCCTTCTTGCTCACATGCAGGATGAAGGTAGAGAGGACTGAAACACCGGTACTTGCTCAGTGGGGTTATGACTCACCCTTGGCCTGGGTTTGAGTTCCTGATCCACAGTCCACCCAAGCCCCTTTTGCACTCCTATTCCCACTGCAATAAGCAGAGGAGGGCCAACAACAAGACAATGAGCAGGTTGCCCATGGCTCCTGGTATTTGACCAGGCCACAGTAACCTGAACAGTGGTAGTCACAACCGGAGACAACTATTTCTCCAAATTAGTTTATTTCATCGAAGAGCATTTCACAGTGAAGTGCACCATCTGTCCTCTTTCTCTGAAACCAAAGATAGGAGATACAAAATCACTGCGAGTATGGATATAAAAATATGCAGATGAAAAAGAATCTATGATGAAAATAAACACTTTTTCAATTCACGGTTGGTGCGTAAGTACATCGGGGACTGCAATTGCCTTGCACTCGTTTGACCAGGTTTGATTCCCAGCATCCTATGTGGCTCCGTGAGCACTCCCAGGAGTAATTACAGAGTGCAAAGACAGGAGTAACTAACCCCTGTGCATTCCCGGGTGCGACACAAAAAGTAAAATGAAAAGAAATTCGTAAAAAATAAATAAAATGTAACCTTCATTGTTTAATATGTAAAAGTAGCAAGAGAAAGAGAAAAGCGGTATAGCTGTTTCGGGTGACTGAGTGTCTCAAGAGTCAATCTCCATAAGAGAATTGCCCTGTGGAAACAGAGACAGTAAACAGCCCTGCCCTACTATCCCTGCCCCTCCCACATACCAAGCCATTGTAGCCCCCTCAATTCAGTACATCTGGCCCTTCCTTGTCTCAAATCCTTATATAATAAAGACTTAGGAAATGCTCAATCAATTTGATTTGTTAGGGCAAAGTCTACTGGCCCAGGTATTTATCATCTAGTATTTATCATCAAGTATTTATCATCTAGCAAATAGAGGTTTAGAGAGGTTTAGAGAGAAGACGTTTCGTGGAGGGGGTCAGTAGAGATACTATGGGGTCTTGCAGGTGACATGGCCATGACCTATCAGGCACCCGGGTGGCCCCTGAGCCCGGCGAGGAGTAATCCCTTCGCTCAGACGCAGGAATAAGTTCTGAGCACCCCCTGGTGCGACTCCAAAGGAACAAAAATGTGATGGAGTCATGCAGAGTCCATTGCTGTTGTAGACTTGGGTCTACTTTTTGCTCAAGTGCAAGCGCATTTTACCTGCTCTCTCTCCTGCCCGCACCCCTCCATCCCACAGCTGCTCTCACCCCTTCAGAGGGACAGAGTTCAGTCTGTTCTCTTCATTGGCTTGGCTCCTGCGCTGAGGAAGAGCCCCACCCTGTCTGGCTGAGGGCAGCCCCGCCCTTCCCGTCTCGAAGAGGGTGGGGCCTCTTGGAGACCCTCAGCCTCCTGTGAGGCACAGGTGTCTGTGGAGTTGGGATGGTCTGAGGAACGTGACACTGGGCTTCCAGACCTTTGCCTTGCTCTGGACTGGGGGCAGGGTTATGAGGGTTTGGCATCTCCCGTGGTGGGAATGTGCCCCTTCACCTGGACACCGTAGCACTCTAGCACTGTCCTCCCATTGTTCATCGATTTGCTCAGGCCAGCACCAGTAAGGTCTCCGTTGTGAGATTTGTTGAAACTGGTTTTGGCATATCGAATGCGCCACGGCTAGCTTGCCAGGCTCTGCCGTGCGGGCAGGAAACTCTCGTGGCTTTCCAGTCTGGTCGAGATGGAAGGAGGAATCAATCCGGGTTGGCCACCTGCAAGGCAAATGCCCTATCCGCTATACTCGTGGCATATTCGACATGCCAAAAACAGTAACAACAAGTCTCACTATGAGATGTTACTGGGGCCCGCTCCAGCAAGTCCACGAACAACGGGATGACGGAGCAAGAGTGGACCTTTCACCTGGGCAAACTGTCAATTATTTAACATGATATTCTGGAGTGATTTTGCAATTTCTTTTTAAACTTAATTTAAACACTGGATTTGGTCAAATAGACTTCTTTCAGGCATTCATTGTTTTTGCACCAATCAGCTGTAGCTCAGAGCGTCCACGTTCAGGAGGCCTGAGTCAATGTTACAGAGGAAGGAATCTGCGCATATTTGTGCTCTGTTTCAGGCTGTGGGTGTGTGGAAGTATTTTTCAAAGGGACCACTGGGAGTGAGAGGTAGGGTGGATTTTCGAAGATTGTCACAACTGGCCACAAGCAGGAACGCCCACTTAGAACTCGGTGAGCAGAGCTATGAGCTCCCAGACAGGCAGCAGAGAGGGGGGCCCAGGTCGTCCGGATCTCACCATGTCCATGCAAGGCCACAGGTCCTTCTTGCTCACATGCAGGATGAAGGTAGAGAGGACTGACACACCGGTACTTGTTCAGTGGGGTTTTGACTCGCCCGTGGTCTTGCTCTGAGTTCCTGATCCACAGTCCACCCAAGCCCCTTTTGCACTCCTAATCCCACTGCAATAAAAAGAGGAGGGCCAACAACAAGACAATGAGCAGGTTGCCCATGGCTCCTGGTATTTGACCGGGCCACAGTAACCTGAACAGTGGTAGTCACAACCGGAGACAACTATTTCTCCAAATTAGTTTATTTCGTCGAAGAGCATTTCACAGTGAAGTGCACCATGTGCCCTCTTGCTCTCAACCCAAAGATCAGGAGATGCAAAAAGCACGAGTATGGATATGAAAATATACAGATGAGATTGAAACAATGAAGAAAGTAACCACTTTTTCAATTCACAGTTGGTGCGTAAGTTCCACTTACGCTTCGGGTATAGCTGCTTCGGGTGACTGAGTGTCTCTAGAGTCAATCCCCATCAGAGAATTGCCCTGTGGAAACAGAGACAGTAAACAGCCCCGCCCTACTATCCCCGCCCCTCCCACATACCAAGCCGTTCTAGCCCCCTCAATTCAGTACATCTGACCCTTCCTTGTCTCAAATCCTTATATAATAAAGACTTAGGAAATGCTCAATCAATTTGATTTGCTATGGCAAATTCTACTATCCCATACTGGATTCTCAAATCGAACGGTGAGAGCTGTGTGAAAAGCAAAATGAACTATCCACTGTTCTATCACTCTGGCCCTGATAATGGTCACTGTTCTCTTTAAACTGGGCAAAATGAGACTTAGAGAGAAGACGTTTTGTGGAGGGGGTCAGGAGAGATACTACGGTGTTTTGCAGGTGGCCTGGTCAGGTCCATTCTGGAGCCCTGGATGGGCCCCTGAGCCCTAGTAGGTGTGATTCCTTTGCTGAGAAGCAAGAGTGCCGGAGTCCAGCTCCGGAATGAAGACCACCAACTCAGAGATGATGTGTTGACCAGCAGCTATCGAGGCTGAAGGCTCCGTTTATTCTCAAGCAAGCAGTTTTATATTATTTACATACCTTGGCCCAGGCACGTAGCCAAGTCAAAAGATGCTCTCATGAGTTAGACATATTTTGTGTTTGTCTCAAGATGTTCTCATTAAAAATACCAAGTCAAATTATTCCCAAGGTTACTTAGAGCACGAGAAGAATGTACGTGCAGGATGTGTCCTGCTTATCTTGCTGGTAGGTTTTACCTTCAAGGCCCCTCTTTCAAGAGGCCCTCTGCACAGGACTCTCCCAAGCCCCCAGTGCAGGTCATACAAAGTTCATTGTCCCACACTGGTCTCTAGTCTCTAGTCTATGTGCTCCAAGCAATCCCACTACACAAGAGCACATTCTAAGCATCTCCAGGTGGCACCCAACACAAACAAAAATGTGATGGAGTCATGCATCATCCATCGCTGTTGTAGACTTGGGCTCACTTTGCACTCAAGAGGAAGAGCATTTTCTGTGCTCGCTCTCCCGCCCGCACTCCTGCATCCCAGAGCTGCTCTGAGCCATGCAGAGGGGTACAGGTCCTTCATTGTCTTGGCTCTTGCACTGAAAAAGATGCCCACGATGTCTGGCCACGAGGCAGCCCCACTCACCAAGATCTCCAAGGAGGTGGAGCCTCCTGGAGGCCCTGAGGATCCTGTGCTCCAGGAAGGATGAGGAGTGAGGCTGGCCTGAGCAGGTGGCACGGGGTTTCCTGACCCTCACCCTGCTCTGGCTTATGGAGGACTGTGCTTATGAGGGCGGTGTCCAGTGGGGGCAAAATGCTTCCTACCCACCCACACCGTGAAGCAGAGCTTAAATCTTCAGACTCGTTTCCGCGTAAAGATTGATAAAAGTCCTCTCTGATTCATGGAAACCCAGGAGCTATAGCTGATTGGTGCGGAACAATGAATGCCTGAAACGACTGTTTTATGAACAACTTTGTAAATCACAGTGTGTAAATAAATTGTAACTTAAAGCAGTCAAATTATTTTAGACAATCATGGTTCAATAATAACTTCTTGTCCTGGTGTGGGGGCAAGGTCCCACCCACCACAGGAGATGCCCCCCATGGACACCGCCCCCATAATCACAGGCCTGCAGCAGCAAGTGCAGGGTCAGGGTCAGGAAACCCCGTGCCACCTGCGCAGGCCAGCCTCACTCCTCATCCCTCCTGGACCACAGGGGGCTCACGGCCTCCAGGAGGCTCCACCTCCTTGGAGATCATGGTGAGTGGGGCTGCCTCGTGGCCAGACATGGCGGGCATCTTTTTCAGTGCAAGAGCCAAGGCAATGAAGGACCTGTGTCCCTCTGCATGGCTCAGAGAAGCTCTGGGATGTAGGAGTGCGGGCTGGCAACCCTCCCTCTGCCTGATCTGGGAGCTTACAGCCCCGCCCTCTGAGGGCTAAATGGGAGTTCCTTCAGGTGCCCAATTGTACCAATTCCTCAAAAAATTTTTTTTGGAAAATCTTCCCTTTCCTTAAAACTAGTGGTCCCTTTGAAAAATACCTTACACCCACCCCAACTCTGAAACAGAGCACAAATCTGCAGAAATTCTTTCCCTTTAAAGACTGACTCAGGCCTGTATGATCTTGCAGACCCCGCAGCTGCAGGTGATCGATGCAGGAGAATGAATGTCTGAAACAACTGTATTCTAAACAACTCCGTCAATCCCAGTGTTAAAATAACATTTATATTAAATAGTAAAATTATTCCAGACAATCCTGTTTCAATCATTAGGACACTTTGCCCAGGTGAGGGGGAATATTCCTACCATGGGAGAAGCCTGCCTGCAGTCCAGAGCAGTGCCAGGGTCTGGAAGCCCAGTGTCATGTGCCCCAGTTCAGCCAAACCCCTCAAAACACATGCCTCACAACGGAGGCTCAGGGTCCTCAGGAGGCTCCACCCCCTTAGAGACCTGGGAGGACGGGGCTGCCCTCAGGCCAGACAGGGTGGGGATCTTTGTCAGTGCAGGAAGCAGGCCAGTGAAGTACCCAGACACACCTGGTCCGTTTGCAGGGTTGAGAGCAGCTCTGTATGGAGGGGTGCGGAGAGGATACAGAGCAGGAAACACGCTCGATTCCACCTGAGCGTAGAGTGGACTCATGTCCAGAATAGTGATGGACCCTATGGGACCTCATTACATTTTTGTTTGTTTTGCATCACCACTTGAGGTGCTCAGAACTTAAAACTATCTTTGAACTAAGTGTTCACTCCAGCTAGGGCTCGTACTCTTCCAGGTTGCCAGATACGATCTGTGCAAGCCACCATCGAAACATTGTAGAATCTTTCCTGACCCCCTCCATAAAACATCTTTTTCTAAACCTCTGTTTGCCCAGCCGATACAGACCATTTTGGTCCTTTATCAGGGGAAAATGATAGAAAAGTGGGGAGGGCATTTGCCTTGCTCCCAGCCTTCTCAATTTGATCCCAGCATCCAGTATGGTCATTCGTGCAGCACGAGGATTGATTCCTGAGAGCAGAGTGGGGAGTAAGCGAGGAGCATCGCAGGGTTTGGTCCCCTGGCATAAAGACAAGACCTGTAGCACTGTAGCACTGTAGTCCCATTCATCAATGAAATGCTCGAGCGGTCACCAGTAACGTCTCCATAGTGATACTTGTTGTTACTGTTTTTGGCATATCGAATATGCCACGGGTAGGTTGTCAGGCTCGGCGTGTGGGCAGGATACTCTCGGTAGCTTGCTGGTGTCTCTGAGAGGGATGGAGGAATCGATCCCAGTCGAACTTGTGTAGGGAAAACGCCCTACCATTGTGCTTTCACTCCAGTTCTCAAGGTATCTCATGGGACCCTGCTGAGATGGAACTGTCCAATTCAGAAACTGAAAAGGTATCTCGTTTGGTCCTTTACTTTCGGCACACATCTCCTTTCACGAAATATTCCTCCAAGCATCAATGACATGGTGATCCCTCCTTTATTTCTGCTGCCTCCTTCTCTTTTCTTGAGACAGGCTTTCACCTTTGAAGCAACATTGAGTCTACTGTTTGGGTGTCAGTCTCAAAATAGGTTGTTTTTTTTTATATTCCACAAGTGAGTTCAGTCATTCTATGTCTGTCCCTCTCCGTGTGACTCATTTCACTTAGCATGCTACTCTCCACGACCATCCATTTATAAGAAAATTTCATAACTTTATCTTTCCTAACAGCTTCATAAGTATTCCATTGTGTAGATGTACTAAAATTTCGTTAACTGTCGTCTGTTCTCGGGTATTCGGGTGGTTTCCAGATTCTGGCAATTGTTAATAGTGTTGCAATGAACATACAGGTGCAGATGTCAATTCTACCTTGCTTTAACAGCAGCATAAGAAAACATTTCCTATTCTAATCTCTGCACTGTTTTACCTATCTTCTCCTGTATCGAGAGATCATGGCCCTTGTGCTTTTCATTGCTGAAATGATCAATCACAAGGGAAATTGGGGTATGCTGAGTCTGACCCATAATGAAAGCACAAGGAGAGTCAAGAGCAGAGTCACACGATGACACAATACACCAGACGTCCACATTATCTGACACGGAAATGACCAACATACAAGCAGTGAAAAAATGCCAGTCATGTACACAAAAACCTTTAGAGATCTGAATCCCCTGAGAAGCTACCTAACGCAGTGCAGGTAGATCTTGCAGTCCCAAAGTGTCAGGGACGTCTCCCTTCACAATCAGCTCGTGTTGACCTTCCAGTGCAACTGGAGGAGTGAGAGGCCATGTAAAATGTCTGACGGTCATCAAATCCCTCCTGTTACTCAAGCCCTTCAGTCTCAAGGAGACTGCCCCTGAAACTCAGGCCTCTCAGTCTCAATGAAACTACTCCTGATTTCCTTCACTCAGGCCTCTCGTTCTCAAGGAGACCGCCCCTGAGTGACGACGGAATTTTGTTTTCTTTTAGAACCTCCGTACTGTTTTAAGACCTGTGTATGTTCATCCAAGACCTCAGAAGAGCCCCCAAATGATGTAGCCCGGCTTTCGGGTCACAAATAGTGATGCTAGTCCTCTTCCTTTCCTATCTGTATACACTCGATTTCTATTTCTTGCCTAACTGCTATGGCCAGAATTTCCAGTACTATATTGAATAGTATCCCAGAGACGAATCTAAAGAGCTATGCAGGAATATCCCATCTCGCTCAAGTGAGAGAAGGAATCCGGAGTTCTGACTTCCATCGACTGTCAAGAATCAGCACGCTGTCTCGTTTGCCAAGGCATCAAAAATCAGATGGGACAGACATGTAAAGAGATTCAAAGGCAACCGCTGTATTAGAGCTGTTACCGACTGGATTCTACCGGACATCAGAAGACCGCGTGGCCGCACACCAACTAGATGGTCAGATTTCTTCGTCAAATCCCTGAATGAACGGTCTGAGACTCTTCCTGTTCCTGGAGCGAGCAGATATCATTGGGCTGCACTAGCACGCGACAGGGACAAATGAAGACGTTCCTGGCACCCGCTCGAGCAAATGAAGTTCAACGGGACGATAAGTGATACAAGTGTTATTGAATAGGAGTTTGGATGGTAGAAATCTTGTCTTGTCTCTGATCTAAGAAGATAGGGCGTTAGGTTCTCCCCATTGAGAGCGATGCTTGCCATGCGTTTGTGGGAGATGGCTTTGACTCTATTGAGGAATATTCCTTCAATGCCGATTTTTCTGAGAGTTTTCATCATAAACGGGAGCTTGATCTAGTTAAATGCTTTCTCTGCATCTACTGACACGGTCATATGGTTTTTATCTTTTATTGATATGATGGTTTATGTTGATTGACTTGCGAATGTTAATCCATCCTCGTTTCCCCAGGATGAGTCCACCTTGGTCATGGTGTATGATCTTTTTATGAGTCCTTGGATTCTGTTTGCAAGAATTCTGTTGAGGTTCTTTGCATCTATGTTCATCAGACATATCTGACTTTAATACTCTTTCTGTGTGGTGTCTCTGTCTGCTTTTGGTATCCGGGTGAATTTGCTTCAGAGAAGCTGTTTGGAAGTATCTCCGATTCTTCAATTTCCTGAAAAAGCTTTAAAAAGATTGGAAGTCCTCATCAAAGACTTGGAAGTATTCACAAGTGAATCCATGTGGCACTCCTCTGTATATTCTTGTTGGGTTAGGAGTGCTAAATGGGCTGATGTGGCGTGTGGATACAGGTACGCAGACCCAGGGCAAGGCAGAGTCATAGCCCCTCTGAGCCATCTCTGGTGCTTCAACCATCTCTACCTTCCTCCTGCATGTGTACAGGGAAGGGACTGTGGCTTTGCATGGACATGGTCAGAACTGGTAGACCTGGCCTTCTTTCCCTTCTGCCTGGAAGAAGGAGCTCACGGGCCTGCCACTGAGGCCAGAGTTCCTGCTAGCACCCAATTGTGCCAATCCCTGAAAAGACATCTAGAGAAAATCCATCTCACTCCTCAAACCCAGTGTTCCCTTTGAAAAACACGTCTACCCATCCATACCATGAATCAGAGCACAAGTCTGCAGATTTCTTTCCATGTAAAGATTGACTAAGGCCTCTGTGAACTCTTGGAGATCCCAGAGCGATAGCTGATTGGTGCGTAAACAATGAATGCCTGAAACAACTATTTTATGAACAACTTTGTAAATCACAGTGTGTAAATAAAGTTTAATCGAACACAGTCAAATTACTCCAGACAATCATATTTCAATAACTACTTCCTCCCTCGGTGAGGAGGCAGGTTCCCACCACGGAGATGGTCCCTCTCGACACTCCCACCAAACCACCACAGATCTGCCAGTAGACAGAGCGCAGCCAGGGTGAGGAAACCCAGTGTCACCTGCCCAGAGCAAACTCACTCCTCGCCCACCTCCCCCACCGGAGGCTCAGGGTCCTAGGAGGCTCAGGGCCCTGAGAGACCTGGGTGGACGGGGCTGCCCCCAGGACAGACTGTGTGGGGATCTTTGTCAGTGCAGGAGCCAGGTCAATGAAGGACTCACACTCACCTGTGTCCGTTTGCTGGCTCAGAGGACCCCTGGGATGGAGCGGTGATGGCAGGAGAGCGAGCATGCAATATGCTCTTCTATTGAGCGCAAAGTGCGCCCAAGTCTACAACACTGATGGACGCTGCACGCCTCCATCACATTTTTGTTTGTTTTGGGTAGCACCTGGAGATGCTCAGAACTTACTCCTGCTTCTGAGCAAAGGACTCACTCCTACTAGGGCTCAGGGGCCATCCAGGGTGCCAGAATGGACCTGGCCAGGCCACCTCCAAAACACTGTGCAATCTCTCGTGACACGCTCCACAAAAAGTCTTCTCTCTAAGCCTCATTTTGCCCTGTTTATAAAGACCAGAGAGCATTATAAAGGCCAGAGTGATAGAACTTTGGGTAGAGCATTTGCTTTGCACGCAGCTGTCCCTGTTCGATCTGAGCATCCAGTATGGTCCAGTAGACCTTTGCTCTAGCAAATCAAATTGATTTAGCACTTTAAAAGTCTTTATTATATAAGCATTTGAGACAAGGAAGGGCCAGAAGTACTGATACGTGGAGGGTTACAACAGCCTGGTATGCGGGGGTGCGGGTCGGGAGGGTGGGGCTGTTTACTGTTTTTTGTTTCTACGGGACATCTCTGTTTCGGATTGAACCTGGGATTTTCCTTTGCACTGTAACCTCAGAGTTTTCGATGGCACCTGAAATAGTTTTTTTTTCATCATTTCTTTTCTTTTCTTTTTTTTTTTTTTACTTGGAGTCCAAACCTAGGTTTTGACATGCAAGACTATTGCTCTACCACTAAACTACTTCTTAATGACTGCAAAAGTTGTTACTATATATTTTTAGATGGTCAATATGGACATTTAATTTCAGAACTTAATACCCCTTATATAATATCTATATCAGGCAGATATATAATATATATTATATGCACATGAGGGGTTGTGAGTAAGTACGTGGCGGTCGCAAGACATCCTATAGCCTAGTTCTCCCTCTGTGAGAACCTGGCTAGCTACCAAGAGTTTCCTGCCTGAAAGTCATAGTTGCCAGGTTTAATGTCCCCATAGTTCTGGGTATGATCCAGGGTTCCATTTCAGCATGGTAAGAAACTAGAAATAAGGGGGACTAATGAAACTTACCTGCTGGCATGTTCCCAGGATCATGAAGATCCTAGGAGACGCTTAACCATGGTTCCTCGAAGGTGGAATCCTCTGCCAGTTCCCCAAATGTGGCAAGAAAGCTATCATCTGAGGGAGTGGGGCGCTATTCTCTCTATCCGCCTAAGTGGAAATAGAGATTGCTTCCTAGGAAATGACTCACAGGTTGTGGACAGACTTGTTTGCCGGGGTCCTAGTTTGACCCCAGCAACTTTGGTCTCACTAAGGGCCGATAAGTAGACTTTGTTCGCGCAAATCAAATTGACTTAGCATTGTCTAAGTTTTCTCTAATACATATATTTTAAATGTAACGATTTGTGACAAGGAGGGGCCAAAACTATTGGTACTGAGGGGGCTCCAACAGCCTGGTGTGTGAGAGGGGCGGTGTGGGTAGGGCCGTGCCGTTTATGTCTCTAAGTGTCAACAGGGTATCTCTGTTTCGGTTTGAACCCAGATTCTCGTTTGTTCACTAACCTCACAGTTTTTCATGTCACCTGAAACCTCTTTGCCCACCATATTTACTTATTGATTGATTGATTGATTGCCATCAAAACCGGGGTCCTAAAATGCAAGAATATTACTCTACCACTGAGCAAAGTCTCAGATGTGAAGAAAAGTGGTTATTTTCGGTTGTTTTTCCTCTCTCTCTATTTTTTCTTTGATGGTCAGTATGGGCAATTCAGTTCCAGTACTGGTTCGACCTTATACAATATATGCTTTTCTCTTTGCCTTGCTACTAGTACATATTAAACAATTACACTTACATTTTATTTATTATTTTTTTATTTACTCTTTACTTTTGGAGTCACACTGGCAATTCACCGGGCTCATCCCTGGCTTTGCACTCAGGAAATACTTCTGGCGATACTCCCAGACCATATGTGATTCTGGGAATCAGATCCGGGTGAGCCAAAAGCAAGTCAAACCCTTCTAGACTATGGCCTTGGTGGGATTGAAATCTGAGGCTCCATCAAAGCATGTGGATGCTTGTAGGCAACTCTCTGGCCGAGCTCTTTAGGGCCTAAAGGACATTCTCGCCCAGTCACAGCAGCATCTCTTTTGTCTGCAGACATGGCCCTCCCTGTCCTAGCTGTGCACAATTAGTCTCCTATCCTGGATGTTTTTCTCTCATGCAATGTTCGAGAGCCCATCCCTCCACCAGTGTCCATTCTCCACCACCAATGAACCAGTATCACTCCCACCCCCGTTACCATCCCCCCAACCCACTCAGCCTCTGTGGCAGGGCATTCCAATTTGTTCTCTCTCTCTCTCTCTCTCTCTCTCTCTCTCTCTCTCTCCTTTTGGGTGTTGTGGTTTGCAGTAGGGGTAGTGAGTGGCCATCGTGTTCAGGCTCTGGTCTGCTTTCAGCACGCATCTCCCTTCCTGTGAAGGATCTCCAATCACATTTTACTTGGCGTTCCCTTCTCTATCTGGGATGACTTTCCACCAACATGTGAGGCCCGCTTCCAAACTTAGAGCCAACCTCCTGGAGACGGGCACTTTTAACGGCTTGGTACTCACCAAACTTTTAAATAGCAGCATGAGAAAACAATTCCTATTTTCATCTCTGCACTGCGTTACCTTTCTTCACCTCTACCTGGAGGTCGCTCTCCTTGACTTTAAATGGCTGAAATGGTCAATCACAATGTTAAGTGGGGTAGACTGAGTCTGAACTATAATGAAATCAAGCACAAGGGGAGTCAAAAACAGAGTCACAATAAGACACACTACCCCAGATGTCCATAAAATCCGACAGAAAAATGACCAACAGACAAACAGTGAAAAATGCCAGTCCTTTACGCAGAAACTTCTCCAGATATGACTGCCCTGAGAACCTACTGAACGGAGTCCAAGTAGAGCTTGCAGTCCCAGGGTGTCAGGGATGTCTCCCTTCACACTCACTTCTTTTTTTTCTTTATTTATTTTTAATTAGTGAATCACTGTGAGGGTACAGTAAAAGATTTACTGATCATTGTGCTCTTGTTTCCCTCATACAAAGTTCGAGAACCCATCACTTCACCAGTGCCCATTCTCCAACACCAGTAAACCAAGCATCCCTCCAATCCTCCCGAATCTCATCCCCCACCCCACCCCACCACCGTGGCAGGGTATTCCCTTTTGTTCTCTCTCTCTAATTCGGTGTTGTGGTTCGCAATAAAGGTGTTGAGTGGCCACTGTGTTCAGTCTCTAGTCTACATTCAGCCCGCATCACCCTTCCCCCGCATGGCCTCCTACCACATTATACTTGGTGAAACCTTCTCTGAGTTGCCCTCTCCCCAGAATGTGATGCCAGCCTAATAGCCATGGAGTCAGCCTCCTGGTACTTATTTCTACTACTCTTGGGTCACACTCACCTCTTTTTGACTCTCCAGTGGAACCGGTGGAGTCAGAACCCTTGTAAAATGGCTGACCATCGTCAGAATCCCCTTTAACTCAGGCCCCTCAATCTCAAGGAGACTGCCCCTGAGCCTCAGGTCTCTCAGTCTCTGAGACTATTACTGAGTTCCTTCATTCAGGGTTCTGGGTCTTAAGGAGACCGCCCCTGAGTGACCTCGTATTTTTGTTTACTTTTAGAAAACCTCTGTACTGCTCTAAGGTCTGTGCTAGTTTAACTGAGATCTCGGACGAGCCCCCAGAACACGTGTTTCCCGTTTTTCGGGTCAAAAATTGTGATGCCAAAACCTCTTTCCTTTCTATCGTTATACACTTGATACCTTTTACTTGGGTAACTGCTATGGCCAGAATTTCCAGTACTATATTGAATAGGAGTGGGGAGGGTAGGCAACCTTGTCTTGACCCTGATGTAAGAGGGTAGACTGTTAGGTTCTCCCCACTGAGAATGATGCTTGCCATGGATTTGTGGGAGATGGCTTTGACTCAATTGGGGAATGTACGTTTAATGCCCATTTTGCTGAGAGTTTTCATCCTAAATGGGGGCTGGATCTTGTCAAATACTTTCTCTGTATCTATTGATATGGTCATATGGTTTTTATCTTTTCCTTTAAGTGATATGATGGATTATGTTGATGGATATGTGAAAGTCAATCTATCTTGAATCCCTGGGAAGAGTTCTACTTGGTCATAGTGTATGATCTTTTTCTGAGTCGTTGGATTCTGTTTGGTAGGATTTTGTTGAGGATCTTTACATCTGTGTTCATCAGGATTATCTGCCTTTAATTCCCTTTCTCTGTGGTGTCTCTGTGTGCTTTTGGTACCAGGGTAATATTTGCTTCATAGAGGCTGATTGGAAGTGTTACTGATTCTTCGATTTTCAGAAAAAGCTTTAAAAAGATTGTAAGTCCTCTTTGAAGATTGGAAGAATTCACTAATGAATACATGTGGCACTAATTTTATATTATTGTGGGGTTATGAGTGCAAAAAGCACTGGAGTGGCCTCTTTAGACAGATTGTCAGACCCAGGACAAGGCAGAATGAGAGCCCAACTGAGCCGTCTCCGGTTCCTCAGTCATCTCTACTTTTCTCCAGCATGTGTGCAGGGAACGGACTGTGGTCTTTGTATGGACTTGGTTAGGTCTGGAAACCTGGGCTTCTTTCCCTTCTGTCTGTTCTAAGAGCACATCCCGGCCCACTGAGGCGTAGAGATCCTGCTAGCGCCCAATTGTGCCAGTCCCTGAAAAAAATCTAGAGAAAGTCCACCCCACTCCACAACCTAGTGGTCCAATTGAAAAATGCTTCCTACCCACCCACACCGTGAAACAGAACCCAAATCTGCAGATTCCTTTCTGTGTAAAGATTGATAAAAGGCCTCTATGTTTCGTGGAAACCCCGGAGCTATAGCTGATTGGTGCGACCACAATGAATGCCTGAAACGAATGTTTTATGAACAACTTTGTAAATCACAGTGTGTAAATAAATTTTAATTTAAAACATTCAAATTATTTTAGACAATCAAGGTTCAATAATTACTTCTTGCCCTGGTGTGGGGGCAAGGTCCCACCCACCACAGGAGATGTCCCCCCTGGACGCCACCCCCATAAGCAGAGGCCCGCAGCAGCCAGAGCAGGGTCAAGGTCAGGAAACCCTGTGCCACCAGCTCAGGCCAGCCTCACTCCTCATCCCTCCTGGACCACAGGAGCCTCAGGGCCTCCAGGAGGCTCCACCTACTTAGATATCTTGGTGAGTGGGGCTGCCTCGAGGCCAGACATGGTGGATATCTTTTTCAGTGCAAGAGCCAAGACAATGAAGGACCTGTGTCCCCCTGCATAGCTCAGAGCAGCCCTGGGATGCTGGAGTGCGGGTGGGAGAGCGAGCACGGAAAATGCTCTTCCACTTGAGTGCAAAGTGAGCCCAAGTCTACAACACCGATGGACGCTGCATGACTCCACCACATTTTTGTTTGTGTTGGGTGCCACCTGGAGATGCTTAGAATGTGCTCTTGCTTCTCAGCAAAGGAATCACACCTACTAGGGCTCAGGGGCCATTCAGAGCGCCAGAATGGACTTGACCCCCTCCACAAAATGTCTTCTCTCTAAGCCTCATTTTGCCCAGCTTATAAAGGCCAGTGACCATTATCAGGGCCAGAGTGATAGAAGAGTGGATAGTTCATTTTGCTTTTCCCGCAGCACTTACCGTTCGATTTGATTTTTTTGTTTGTTTTTTTGCTCTTTGGGTCACACCTGGTGACGCAAAAGGGTTACTTCTGGCTCTGCACTCAGGAATAACCCCTGCAGTGCTCAGAGGACAATATGGGATGCTGGGAATCGAACCTGGATCGGTCACATGAAATGCAAACGCCCTATGCACTGGGCTATTGCTCTAGCCCTCACGGTTCGATTTGAGAATCCAGTATGGGCCAGTAGAATTTGCCCTAGCAAATCGAATTGATTTAGCATTTTCTAAGTCTTTATTATATAAGGATTTCAGACAAGGAAGGGTCATATGTACTGAATTGAGGGGGCTCCAACGTCTTGGTATGTGGGAGGGTCGGGGTAGGAGGGAGGGGCTGTTTACTGTCTCTGTTTCCACAGGGCAGTTCTCTGATGGGGATTGACTCTAGAGACACTCAGTCACCCGAAGCAGCTATAGTGCTTTTCTTTTTCTCTTGCTACTTTTATATATTAAACAATGAAGGTTACATTTTATTTATTTTTTACACATTTACTTTCATTTTGCTTTTTGTGTCGCACACGGGAATGCACAGGGGTTGTTCACTCCTGTCTTTGCACTCTGTAATTACTCCTGGGAGTGCTCAAGGAGCCATCTAGGATGCTGGGAGTCAAACCTGGTCAACCAAGTGCAAGGCAATTGCAGTACCCGGTGTACTTACGCACCAACTGTGAATTGAAAAAGTGGTTACTTTCTCTATTGTTTCAATCTCATCTGCATATTTTCATATCCATACTCGTGCTTTTTGCATCTCCTGATCTTTGGGTTGAGAGAAAGAGGGCACATGGTGCACTTCACTGTGAAATGCTCTTCGATGAAATAAACTAATTTGGAGAAATAGTTGTCTCCGGTTGTGACCACCACTTTTCAGGTTACTGTGGCCTGGTCAAATACCAGGAGCCATGGGCAACCTGCTCATTGTCTTGTTGTTGGCCCTCCTCTGCTTATTGCAGTGGGATTAGGAGTGCAAAAGGGGCTTGGGTGGACTGTGGATCAGGAACTCAGAGCACGACCACGGGCGAGTCAAAACCCCACTGAACAAGTACCGGTGCGTCAGTCCTCTCTACCTTCATCCTGCATGTGAGCAAGAAGGACCTGTGGCCTTGCATGGACATGGTGAGATCTGGGGGCCCTAGGCCCCCCTCTCTGCTGCCTGTCTGGGAGCTCATAGCTCTGCTCACTGGGGGCTAAGTGGGAGTTCCTGCTGGTGGCCAGTTGTGCCAATCCTCGAAAATCCACCCTAGCTCTCACTCCCAGTGGTCCCTTTGAGAAATACTTCCACTCACCCACAGCCTGAAACAGAGCACAAATCTACGCAGATTCCTTCCTCCGTAATATTGACTCAGGCGGCTCCTGAACGTGGACGCTCTGAGCTACAGCTGATTGGTGCAAAAACAATGAATGCCTGAAAGAAGTGTATTATGAACAGCTTTGACCAAATCCAGTGTTTAAATTAAGTTTAAACAGAAATTTCAAAATCACTCCAAAATATCATTAATTAAATTAATTAAATATATGACAGTTTGCCCAGGTGAAAGGTCCACTCTTCTCCGTCATCCCCTTGTTCATGGACTTGTAGAGCAGGCAACAGCAACATCTCATACTGAGACTGGTTGTTACTGTTTTTGGCATATCGAATATACCACGAGTACAGCGGATAGGGCATTTGCCTTGCAGGTGACCGACCCGGGTTGATTCCTCCGTCCCTCTCGGCCAGACTGGAAAGTTATGAGTTTCTTGCACACAGGGCAGAGCTTGGCAAGCTTCCCGTGGAGTATTCGATATGCCAAAACCAGTTTCAAAAAATCTCACAATGAAGACCTTACTGGTGCTGGCTTGAGCAAATCGATGAACAATGGGAGGACAGTGCTAGAGTGCTACTGTGTCCAGGTGATAGGCACATTCTCACCAAGTGAGATGCCAAAACCTCACAACTCTGCCCCCAGTCCAGACCAAGACATAGGTCTAGAAGCCCAGTGTCACTTGCCTCAGACCATCCCAACTCCACAGACACCTGTGCCTCACAGGAGGCTGAGGGTCTCCAAGAGGCCCCACCCTCTTTGAGACGGGAAGGGCGGGGCTGACCTCAGCCAGACAGGGTGGGGCTCTTCCTCAGCACAGGAGCCAAGCCAATGAAGGGACCCGACTCAACTGTGTCCTTCTGAAGGGGTGAGAGCAGCTCTGGGATGGAAAGGTGCGGGCAGGAGAGAGAGCTGGTAAAATGCGCTTGCACTTGAGCGCAAAGTAGACCCAGTCTACAACAACAATGGACTATGCATGACTCCATCACATTTTTGTTGCTTTGGAGTCGCACCTGGGGGTGCTCAGAACTTATTCCTGCGTCTGAGCGAAGGGATTACTGCTCCCAGGGCTCAGGGGCCACCCGGGT
The DNA here is from genome assembly GCF_027595985.1 of Sorex araneus. NCBI lineage: Eukaryota > Metazoa > Chordata > Mammalia > Eulipotyphla > Soricidae > Sorex > Sorex araneus. The sequence goes on along the minus strand of NC_073306.1, from coordinate 31,159,747 downwards.
GCCTGATAGGTCATGGCCATGTCACCTGCAAGACCCCGTAGTATCTCTCCTGACCCCCTCCACGAAAAGTCTTCTCTCTAAACCTCTATTTGCCTAGATGATAAATACTTGAGGCCTTTATCAATAAGGGCCGAAGTGATGAAACAGAGTGTAGAAATTTGCCTTGTTCACAGCTGTCCCAGTAATTCCCAGCATCCAGTACGGTCATTCGTAAACCGCCAGGAGCGATTCCTGTGTGCAGAACTAGGAATAAGCCATGAGCACTGCGGGATCAGATCCCCTGGCAAAAAGAAAAGAACAGACATCATCAAAGCTATCTCAAGGTACCCTGCTGAGATGGAAATGTGCGACCCTCTGAGGACAGCTGCCCTGCGCCTTTGGGTTCATGAGTACCGTTAGTATGAAGAAAAATGTACATCTGTCTATTGAAGTCTCTGTTTGACCCGGTGGGCCAAGAACTCAGCAGCCAGGGGTCCCTAGACACGCCCCCAACAGGCGTGGCCAAACAAAAAATGCCAGTTTGGAGTCCCGTACGTCCCGGGAGACTAGGGGGCTATTAAAGGACAGCCACGCACGGCCAACTCTCAGTGCAGACCTGTCCACTGAAGGCCTCGCTGCTCGGTGCCCTCTCTCCCTCGGCTGACAAGGTGAGTCTGCAACTCGAATCTCGGGGTAGGGTGTGCTAGATCCTGAGGTGGGAAATTATATGGTGGAGGTCTCTCGGGCAGGGGGTTTCCCTGCTCTAAGAGAAGGGAATTAAGGCATACCAGAGGGTTGACCAGCTCTGGGTTGTGTAGACTTAGCGCCTCCCAAGTGCTCACCCCGTGCTTGGTCGGTATGGTTCGGCCTGCAGTGGGGGTGTAGGGGTAAGGTTTCTGGCTAACCTGGTGGTTCCTGGAATCTCTCCGTGGACCTGAAAGTTGGATAGCTGGTCCACAACTCCCCAGAATACTCTAGCCTTCAGGAAATAGCCAATTCGGTGGAAAAGGCACGACTGAGAAGTAGTGACTGTGAGGGGTGTGAGAGGAAAATGAAGCTGAGGGAAACTGGGAATTCAGCACGGGATTGAGCATGCTCTGAATGTCATAGTTGCCAGGTTTAATGTCCCCATAGTGCTGGGTATGATCCGGGGTTCCATTTCAGTATGGTAAAAAGCTAGAAATAAGGAGGAGAAATGAAACTTACCTCTTGGCATGTTGCCAGGATCACGAAGATCCTAGGAGACGCTTAACCATGGCTCCTCAAAAATGGGAGCCTCTGCCACTTGCCCAAATGTGGCGAGAAAGCTATCATCTGAGGGAGTGGGGCGCTGTTCTCTCTCTCCCCCTAAGTCGAATTAGATACTGCTTCCTAGCACGTAACTCGCAGTTTGTGGACGACTTGTTTGCCGGTATCCTAGGTTGATCCCAGCACCCTTGGTCTCACTAAGGGCCAATAAGTAGACTTTGCTCGGGCAAATCAAATTGACTTAGCGTTTTCTAAGTTTTCTCTAATATATATATATTTTAATATATAAGTGTTTGTGACAAAGATGGGCCAAGATTATTGATACTGAGGGGGCTCCAACAGCCTCATTTGAGGGAGGGCCGTTGTGTGTAGGGTGGGGCTGTTTACTGTCTCTAAGTGTCCACAGGGCTTCTCTGTTCCGAATTGAAGCCGGACTCTCGTGGTCCACTAATCTCAGAGTTTTACCTGAAACCTGAAACCCCTTTTCAATCATATTGATTGTCTGATTGATTGATTGATTGATTGATTGCCATCCAAAGCGGGGTCCTAAAATGCAAGAAAATTGCTCTACACTGAGCAAAGTTTCAGATGTCAAGAAAAGTGGTTACTCTCAGTTTTTTTTCTCTCTCCCTTTTTTCTTTCATGGACAGGATGAGGAATCCAGTTCCAGTACTGGATAGACCTTATACAATATCTGAAGGGGTTTGAGGTATGAATGAGTGTAGGTGTGATAGATTCTTTACAGTGGTAAAGAGTTTAAATGCAGGCAATTCTCTTGTGGGGATTCAGTCAAGGAGACAGTCTGTCTCTCAGGAGCATCTATATTGCTTTTCTCCTTGCCTTGCTACTAGTACATATTAAACAATTACACTTACATTTTATTTATTATTTATATATTTACTTTTTGCTTTTTGAGTCACACTGGCAATTTACAGGGCTTACTCCTGGCTTTGCACTCAGGAATTTCTCCTGGCAGTGCTCCGGAGATCATATGTGATTCTGGGAATCAGATCCGGGTCAGCCACCAGCAAGCCAAACGCCTCTACACTTTTGTTCTTGGTGGGATTGAAATCGGGCTCCATCACAGCGTGAGGATGCTTCTAGGCAACTCTCTGACCGAGCTCTTTCGGGCCCATCTGACATACACACCCAGTCACAGCAGTGTCTCTTTGCTCTGCAGACATGGCCCTCTCTGTCCTAGCTGTGGGCAATTAGTCTCCTGTCCTGGATGTTTGAAATATCCAGGAGTCTCAGGGAGAGAAACCCTGGTCTAGATAAGGGCTTCTTACACTTACTATACATTTTTCACATTTGACACTGTTTTCAACCAAGTATTTCTTACACTAACATGGAATATCAGTTCATTCAACAGGTGAAATAAATATGTACCCCCCAAAATGTTGAAATTTATTTTTTAATTTTCCATTCCTGGCAAGGGACAGATACCAAGTTGATGCAGGAGATCCATCCCAGGGTTTCCTCTCTGAAGTGAGTGCCCTGCCTGCTTCACTGCCTGATCCTAGTGACCATTTGCATTTAAGTTAGGGGGAACGCACCCACCCCCACCTTGGATTTCCACACACATTGTCAGAGGCCAGGGTCCTGACTGCCCTGTACACTGCTGGGACGCCATAGAATAGGAGGGGGAAAGTTTCAGAAGTATCACTCTGAGCACATTGGAGCGCACACGGGATGGATTCAGTGCAGAATATGGGAGGGGTGTGAAGAGAAAACGGTGGGGTGTCAAGAAAAAAGTAAGCGATCAGGCTAGGAAAGCATCCATAGAGAGGAAGGGAAGGGAATGAGGTGTGTGTGTGGGTATACTGGACACTGACAGATCTCTAATTGTTGTCTCTTTATTTTCAGTATTCAACCATGGAGGACAACAGCCAAGAGAGGACCCCAGACATCTTCCATGGTCTCTTTGAGAGTCTTGAGGAGTTTCTCGAGACCTATGAGGTGGACGACCCAGCGGTACCTCAGCACCAGCTCTGTGCTGCCCTGGCTCCCCGGAGTCCAGCCAGCCCTAAGGGCCCTGAGGGTCAGGACAGCTTCCTCGATCAGCTCCTTGAGGAGCTGCAGACGCCTGGGCCTCCCGATTCCCAGGCAGAGGCCGGCCCACAGGAGCCGACCCAGAACCAGGTCAGCGCTCTGGATCCACTCCTACAGGTGCCCCCAACCTCTGTTTCACTCACCCTTGAGGGGCCAATTGAGGAAAAGGACAGTGAACTGGACCAGCTCCTCGAGGAGCTGATGGAGACGACTTCTTGGGAGCAGAACATAAGCTGCTCTGCTCAGAGCAATCCCACAGTTGCCGCCCACATGACTCCTGACACAGACATGCTGAAGACCTTCCATGGGGAACAGACCCTACAAGAGTGTGCTACCCAGATACAGGGGACTGAGCAGACCCCATGTGTGTACAACATGCCATACACTGGTACCCAGATTATAAATGGAATCCAGATGCCCATGGTTGGTGTCCAAACGCTATGGGGAAATCAGACACTTTCCAGTGGATACCAGACACCAAGTGGGAGCCAGATGTCTCTCACTCGACAGCAAACTGTATTTGGGACTCCAGTGTCCATGAACACAAACCAGTCCTACTGCGGGAACCAGTTGCCTTTCACTGCTGCCCAAATATTAATGGTGAATCAGATGCCATTCAGCGGGGTCCACACCATGAATGGGAACCAGATGCCCCATTCTGGAGTGCCGATGATCCCTGTGACAGGGCTCCCGACAATGACCTTCATCAGTGACCAGACCTCCACTGGCAGTCAGCCTGTGTCTCAGAGTGGCACCCAGAGCCTCTATGGCATCCAGATGGCGCCACAGGGATCGCCACTGCCACAATCAGCATTCCTGTATGCAAGTGCCCCTCTGGCGCAAGGACCATCCCTGGAATCAGAGAGGCCAAAGAAGCGCCAGAGGAGAGAGTACATCATAAACGCGGATGGTCTGAAGCGCTATGTGTGCACTTTCCAGGGATGCGGGAAGGAGTACAACAAAGCTTCCCACCTGCGAATCCATGAACGAGTCCACACTGGTGAGTAGGAACAACTGACACTCAGTTCAGATTGTTGCTCCTCCCTTTACGCTAGGTTTCTCTGGTGGCCTAGAAAAGGTTGAGAGATGAGAGGAAAGTTCCCGCGGTCCTAGGGGGAGCCTACTTATGGCCAGAGTCCAGCTGGCTGGTCTCTGTGGAGTTGACTGTGGGCGGTTGGGACATGGAGAGATTGGTTTGCCCTTTGGGGCTCATCTTGACCTTGTCTCTCGGGCACAGATACCCCTGCACCACAATTTTCTCCCTGCTCTGACTCTCTGAGCGCTCTGGGTGTCCCTTACCCTCTTCCAGTTTTCCTCTTTTTCTAGCTCATGCAGTCTTTCTCTTCCTCTCTCCTACACATCTTCCAGTCTGCTCAGCTGCTCCCCCTACCCATGCTCACACCATTTTCTGCTCCATGCATTCATGCCTGATGCATAACAAGTGACACATCTCTCTCTTCCAGGAGACAAGCCCTATGTGTGCGACGTGAAAGGGTGTCCGTGGAAATTCCCCCGCTCTGATGAACTCAGAAGACACAAGAAGACGCACACTGGAGAGCGTCCCTTCCGCTGTCCTCAGTGTCCCATGGACTTTGCCCGAGCTGATCATTTAAAGCAGCATGCAAGAGTGCACAGATAATGCTTGTCCATGAACTGTACACTCAGCAGCCGCGTCTACCAATGAAGACTATTCTTGGCAATTCACACTAAGCTTTATATATTGAAGATGATATTATGACATCTTATTTCTCTTGTTACTGTTTTTGGCAACTGTGCCACACCCTGAGGTGCTCAGGAGACTGTGAGGTCCTGGAGACTGAGTGTCGGGCTCCTGTTGCAGAGCATGGCACTCCACCCTCTGAGCCAGAACTCTGATCTAGTGTAGCACTTTTATTTTAAAGAGTTGATAGTTACATGAATATTTTTACAAGAGATACTTATATGACTTCTGATGGACACTGAATCATGAATTGTATATTGACTTTTTTCATGTGGAACTGATATTAAATGTATTTGTAAGGGATTTAAACTCATTTTGAAAGGTCTACTTTAGGTTAGGACTGTTTTTGCCGCGCTGTCTTGCACTTGCTTAGCCCTAGTTCTGTGCTTTATTGGCGGTGCTCAAAGCCATCATATGCCTTTGCGGGATCGACTGTGCTTTTCAATGTGCAAGCCAGTTGCCTTCCCTGCTGGACTATCTCACTTGTAGACCCTTTTTCTGATATCATTTATTTTTATATCTGTACTCACGGTTATTTGTATTTTCTTATTCTCTGGTTAAAAGCAAGAGGACACATGGTGCCCTCCAGTGTGTAATGCTCTTCGGTGAAATAAACAAATTTTGAGGATGAGTTGTCTCCTGTCGTGACTATGACTGTTCAGGTCACCGTGGTCTGGTCAAAGTCAGCATCCATGGGCTACCTGCCCATTATCTTGAATTGGCCCTCCTCTGTTTATATCTGTGGGATTATGAGTTCTAAAGGTGCTTCGTTGGTCAGTGGGGACAGGTACTCAGACCCAGGCCAGGGAGAGTCATAGACCCCTAGTCCTCTCCTGTGCCTCAGTCCTCTCCATCCTGCTCCTTTATGTGTGCACGAAATACTTGACCTTTGCAAGGACCTGGTGTGGTCTGCAGGTCCTCGCAACCCTCCCTCTGCCTGATCTGGAGACTTATAACCCTACCCTCTGAAGGCAAAATGGGAGTTCCTTCAGGTGCCCAATTGTGCAATTCCTGAAAAAACGTTCTGTGGAAAACCTTCCCCACTCCTTAAATCTAGTGGTCCCTTTGAAAAATACTTTACATCCACCCCAACTCTGAAACAGAGCACAAACCTGCAGAAATTCTTTCCCTTTAAGGATTGACTCAGGCCTCTATGATCTTGGAGACCCCGGAGCTGCAGGTGATCGGTGCAGGAGAATGAATGCCTCAAACAACTGTATTATAAACAACTCCGTCAATCCCAGTGTTAAAATAACATTTAAATAAAACAGTAAAATTATTCCAGACAATCATCTTTCAATCATTAATACACTTTGCCCAGGAGAGTGGGAATATTCCCACCATAGGAGAAGCCTGCCCGCAGTCCAGAGCAGTGCCAGGGTCTGGAAGCCCAGTGTCATATACCCCAGTTCAGAAAAGCCCTCAAAACCTCACCATGGAGGCTCAGGGTCCTCAGGAGGTTCCACCCCCTTAGAGACCTGGGAGGGCGGGGCTGCCCTCAGGCCAGACAGGGTGGGGAGCTTTGTCAGTGCAGGAAGCAGGCCAGTGAAGTACCCAGACACAGCTGGTCCCTCTGCAGGGGTGAGAGCAGCTGTGTATGGAGGGGTGCAGAGAGGAGATAGAGCAGGAAAAACGCTCGGTTTCACCTGACCGCAAAGTAGACTCACATCCAGAGTAGCGATGGACCCTCTGGGACTTCATTACATTTTCGTTTGTTTTGCATCACAACTTGAGGTGCTCAGAACTTAAAACTGTCTCTGAGCGAAGTGATCACTCCAGCTAAGGCTCGTAGTCATCCATGGTGCCGTATTTCATCTGTCCAAGCCACCATCGAAACATTGTAGAATCTCTCCTGACCCCCTCCACAAAACATCTTTGATCTAAACCTCTGTTTGCTCAGCCGATACAGACCATTTTGGTCCTTTATCAGGGCCAAAGTGATAGAAAAGTGTGTAGGGCATTTGCCTTGCTCTCAGCCTTCTCAATTTGATCCCAGCATCCAGTATGGTCATTCGTACACCACGAGGATTGATTTCTGGGCGCAGAGTCGGGAGTAATCGAGGAGCATCGCAGGATTTGGTCCCCTGGCATAAAGAAAAGAATTGTAGCACTTTAGCACTGTTGTCCCATTCTTCATTGATTTGCTCGAGCGGTCACCCATAATGTCTCCTTTGTGAGACTTGTTACTGTTTTTGGCATATCGAATATGCCACGGGTAGCTTGCCAGGCTCTGCCGTGTGGGTGGGATACTTGTAGGTGGGATACTCTCGGTAGCTTGCTGGAGTCTCCGAGAGGGATGGAGGAATTGACCCCGCTCGAAATCGTGGGAGGAAAATGCCCTACCACTGTGCTATCACTCCAGTTCTCAAAGGTATCTCATGGGACCCTGCTGTGATGGAACTGTGCAATGCAGATACTGAAAGGCTATCTCATTTGTTCCTTTACTTGCAGCACACATCTCCCTTCATGAAATATTCCTCCAAGCTTCATTGACATAGTGATCCCTTCTCTATCCCAGCTGCCTTCTTCCCTTGCTCTTGAGACAGGCTTCCAACTTTGGGGCAATATTCCTGGCCAATGTGTCTACTGTTTGTGTGTCAGTGTCAAATTAGGTTATTTTATATTCCACAACTGAGTTCAGTCATTCTATGTCTGTCCTTCTCCTTCTGACTCATTTCACTTAGCATGCTACTCTCCATGACCATCCATTTATAAGAAAATTTCATAACTTCATCTTTCCTAACTGCTGCATAGTATTCCATTGTGTAGATGTACCAAAACTTCTTCAACCGGTCCTCTGTTCTCAGGTACTCAGGTGTCTTCCAGATTCTGGCAATTGTTAATAGTGTCCCAATAAACATACAGGTGTAGATGTCATTTCTACTGTGCTTTATTGCACCCTCAGGATTTATTCCCAGATGTGGTGTTGTGGGGTCATATGGCAGCTCAATTTCTAGTTTTTGAAGGAATGTCCGTATTGCTTTCCAAACGGGCTGGACTAGTCGGCATTCCCATCAAGAGTGAAAGAGCACCCCTTTCTCCCCATATCCCCTCAAACATTGGTTGTTTTGTTCATTTGCATGTGTGAGATGAGATGGTATGAGGTGATATCTCATTGTTGTTTTGATTTACATCTCCCTGATGATTAGCGATGTAGAGCATTTTTTCATGTGCCTCTGGTCCATTTGTTTTTCTGTTTTGAGGAATCTTCTGTTCCTTTCCTCTCCATATTTTCTGTTGGGATGGGTGGGGTCTTTTTGTACAATTCTACTAGTGTCTATCCTGGATATTAGCCCCTTATGAGATGACTATTTCGTAAATATTCCATGGGAGCTCCCTGTATTTTGGTCACTGTTTCTTTGGAGCTGCAGATGTTTCTTAGTTTAGTGTAGACCCATTTGTTTCTGTGTCTTTCCAATTGTTTGGAGATGGCGTTTTATCCTTAAAAATGCCGTTAGGTTGAATATCTTGGAGTGTTCTGCGTATATTTTCCTCCACGTACCTTATGGATTCAGGTCTTATATTGAGATTTTTAACCGACTTTGATCTAACTTTTGTGCCTAGTATTAGACAGAGATCAGCCTTTATTTTTTTCCGAAAGTAGCTGTTCATTTTTCCCAGCACACTTTTTTTTTTATTTTATTAGTTTATTTTTAATTTAGAGAGTCAACGTGAGGGTACAGTTACAGATTTATACATTTTTGTGCTCATGTTTCCCCCATACAAAGTTCGATAACCCATGCCTTCACCAGTGCCCATTCTCCACCACCAGTAAACCCAACATCCCTCCCCCCCTCCCCAGTCCCGTCTCCCCCAACCCCACACTGCCACTATGGCAGGGTCTTCCCTTTTGTTCTCTCTCTCTGATTAGCTGTTGTGGTTTGCAATAAAGCAGATGAGTGGCCATTGTGTTCAGTCTCTAGTCTATATTCGGCCCGCATCACCCTTCCCCCACATGACCTCCGACCACATTTTACTTGGTGGTCCCTTTCCTGAGTTACCCAGAATGAGAGACCAGCCTCCAAGCCATGGAGACAGCCTCCTGGTACTTATTTCTACTATTCTTGGGCGTTAGTCTTATAGTCTATTATTCTATATTCCACAGATGAGTGCAATCTTTCTATGTCTATCTCTCTCTTTCTGACTCATTTCACTTAGCATGATACTTTCCATGCTGATCCACTTATATGCAAACGTCATGACCTCATTTTTTCTAACAGCTGCATAGTATTCCATTGTATAGATGGACCAGAGTTTCTTCAACCAGTCATCTGTTCTAGGGCACTCGGGTTTTTTTCCAGATTCTGGCTATTGTAAACAGTGCTGCGATGAACATATAAATGCAGATGTCACTTCGACTATACTTTTTGGCTTTTCAGGGATATATTCCCAGCAGTGGTATTGCTGGGTCAAATGGGAGCTCAACCTCTAGTTTTTTGAGAATCGTCCATATTGTTTTCCAAAACGGCTGAACTAGCCGGCATTCCCACCAGCAGTGTAGAAGGGTCCCTTTCTCCCCACATCCTCTCCAACAGCGGTTGCTTTTGTTCTTTTGGATGTGTGCTAGTCTCTGTGGTGTGAGGTGGTATCTCGTGGTTGTTTTGATCTGCATCTCTCTGACGATTAGTGATGTAGAGCACTTTATCATGTGCCTTTTGGCCATTCGTATCTCTTCCTTGGTAAAGTTTTGTTCATTTCTTCGCCCCACTTTTTGTTGGGGTTGGATGTTTTCTTCTTGTAGAGTTCAACCAGCCCAGCACCACTTTTTGAAGAGGCTTTTCTTGTTCCAACGACTGTTTAGGCTTTTCTAAGTATAGTATCATATCGTCCTCTTGTACCCGGCTTTTGGGACCACGGTGTGAACGGATACAAGCTCAGAGATACAGTAGAGCAAGTGCAAAGGAGTTTTATTCCAGTTAACTGGGGTCAACTATCTCTCCCACAAAACAGTCTCTGATAGCAACCCTTACCTCGAAGTGCAAGCAGTTTATATAGGTAGTGACCAAGCGACAGTCGGCAGCTATTAATATTTGTCTTATTAATATAACATTTGATAAGTTAGTTTCTGGTTGTTCAAAAACTGGACATAGTAACAGTAAAGCACCCTGTGGTTGTTCCACAACATGGACATAGTGACCTTTCATGACCAGTCAGATGTTCCAGCAGTTCCTTTCCAGAAATTACTAGTTCAGTTTCTGGAAACATAAACTTAAGCCTAGTCAAAACTTAATAAAGTCAAAACTGACTAACTTATCAAATGTTATATTAATATAACAAATATTAATAGCTGTTAGCTCCGGCCTGTCAAGACTGCAGCCTGGCTCTAGGTCTGGCTTTAGGGTACCTAACATTTGCTCCTTTTTCCGTAGTTCATACGAGGAATCATCCTCATATATGGGCCTGGTAAAGGGATCCACCTATTCCACTCTTTTTTAAAAAAAATATTTATTTATTTAATTTTTATTGAATCACCGTGAAAAAAGTTACAAATCTTTCAGGTTTGAGTCTCAGTCATACAATGATCAAACACCCATCCCTTCACCAGTGCACATGTTCCACCACCAAGAACACCAGTAAACCTCCCATCCCAAGCCCCACCTGTCTGTGTGGCTGATGGCTTTCACTTTACTCTGTTTACTTTGACTACATTCAATATTTTAACGGAAAACTCACGACTATCACTTGGTATTTCCCTTCCAAATATCAGACCTGCCGAAAAGGCATTATTTGATAATTTCTTTTCCATTGCTGGGAATGAAGACATGTGAGGATTTTGATTTCTGGTGTTTCAGTAATTATGCCCAGAGAAATTTATGCCAGAATTCGCGTCACCGCAAGTTTGTACCCCCGGTTAATTGGCTCCATAATATGGCGGTTGCCACGCCGCCGTGAAAGGAAAGGTCGAGATAGAAAAACCTTTCCCCTCCCAGGATGGCATGGGGATGTAGCTTAGTTCACAGTCTAGAGGCATTTCTCTCAAGAAGCCGCTAGATGCCGAAAGAAGTTAGTGGGCCTCTGGGATCATCTGCTTTTGGGAGCGGAGGACTATTCCACTCTTTCTTTTCCAATATTTGTGGAAACTTTCTGTACTGTTGCCTGAGTACCATCAGTTGCAGAGTCAGAGAATAACCTGTGTCCTTCCCATGGTCTTTTTAAGTCACTTTCTTCAGTCTTATCTGGAGAGGGTCATCTCCCGTTGTCCGGACACATCACTGGTCAGTGTTTTCTGTCTATATGTGAAGCATGCACCCAGATCTTGATTCCTTCCACCCTCAGAGCAGTTGGTGTGGTCAAGGTAATCATGTAAGGACCTTTCCACTGAGAAGTGCCACGCGGGTGGCAGCCTTATGTTTCCTTATTCAGACCAGATCTCTCAAGTGTACGAATGAGGAGTTTACTCTGGCAGTGTGCTTCATGACCCACATGAGCTGGGCCTAATATATCTAGGGGCCAACGATAACTGGAGAAGAGAGAGATCATATATTCTGGCTTACAATTTCTTTTTCAAGGCTAAGTTGGAGAAGTAGCAATCGACTCAAAAGAATTTCAAAGGAAGCAGGGTTCCTCCATGAAGGGGTTCTCACTCACAAGAAGAGATTTTCTACCAACATCATGTTGCCCTAGAGACTTCACCACATAAATATTTAAAGGTATAATCATCCAAGTTCCGTCTTCTGGAGCTACTTCCTTCTGACACAGGGGCACTGACCCTACCTGTACAAGAGGTGAAATCTCAACCTGCCTTACTTCCATCTACTGCCATGTTCAAACCGTTCGTTTTATTTCTTTTTTGTTTTGTTCTATTTTGTTTTGTTTTGTTTTGCTTTTTGGGTCACACCCGGTGATGCACAGGGGTCACTCCTGGTTCTGCACTGAGGAATCACCCCTTGTGGTGCTCAGGGGACCATATGTGATGCTGGGAATCGAACCTGAGTTGGCCGTATGTAAGGCAAACGGTGTCGGTGGTGTCCATATCCTTGTCAACATGGAACTTGGCCATGAGCATTGATTCATTCGAATGCCTAACAACCTGAATCGGACGATTATGGTAGAATAGATGTGGCTCACTGCCTGCAGTTTCTATCTTCATTGTCTACGCACCAACATCCAACTACGATGAAGAAGAAATTGAGAGGTTCTACATGGAACTGGAGAAGTTCTATAAAGAAGACAACACCTTCTACAGGATCATTGTTGGTTATTTTAATGCCAAGATAGGTCCAAGAAGGTTGCCTGAAGAACTCCACATTAGGACCCATGGCCTAGAATGGAACGATCAGGGTGAGAGACTGTCTGAATTCATCATGTTGATCAAGACCATATCCAGGGTAACTCACAGTTCCAGAAGGCCAAATCTAAATGCTGGCCATGGGAGTCTCCCGGTGGATAGTTCCGCAATTAAATTGACCACATCATATTCAATCGAAGGTTTTGCCTTACCAATGTCGTTGTTCCCCCCAAATTCCAAACGGGATTGGACCACCATCTCCTGGTCCGGAAAAGGTCAGACCCGGACACCTGAAGAATCTGCCGCCAGTACTCGTCAATACACTGGCTCGGCTCTTCACATGCTACCTGTCTGAATGGAAAGTTCCGTCCCAGTGGAAAACCAGTCGAACCGTCTGTTGTACAAGAAGGGAGACATCCACGACATTGGCAATTATCGCCCAATCTGCCTGCTGTCTGTCATCTACAAGTTGTTCACTCATGCCATCCTGACTAGAATAGGCAGAACACTAGATGAAGGAAAATCGTACGAGCAAGCCAGGTTCCGTAGGGGGGTTAAGCATGATAGACCATATCCACACAGTGACCAAGCTCATTGAAGTTTCGCGAGAGTTCAAGATGCCACTCTGTCTAACATTCATCGACTTAAAGAAGGCCTTCGATTCTGTTGAGACTGAAGCGGTCATCGAAGCCCTAGCCAAACAGGGCATTCAAACTCAGTATATCAAAATCCTCCACGAGCTGTATTGTGGATTCACCACCAGGATTTCACCATTCTACAAGGAAGTGATCATTGATGTCAAGAGAGGAGGGGTTCGAAAGGGTGATATCATTTCACCGAAAGTCTTCAGTGCCACAATCGAGAACATCATGCAATGACTGTAATGGGAAGGAATGGGAGTGAAGATAGATGGTCGGCAACTACACCACCTCCGCTTCGCTGATATCATTCTCATAATGCCAAACATTAGCTAAGCGGCACAAACGCTGGCCGACTTTGACCACGAGTGTGCAAACGTTGGATTGCACCTGAATCTCAACAAGACGATGCTCATGAATAACGAACTCATTCCTGACGCTCCATTTGCTCTCAATGGAACAAACATTTCCAAATGCAGCAGCTGTGTGTACCTGGGTCGAGAAATCAACATGAGGAATGACTTGTTGCCAGAACTGCGCAGGAGGAAGAGAGCAGCGTGGACCGCCTTCAAGAGCATCCAAGAAGTGCTTAAGAAGACAAAGAACCTCCGACTCCAGGCACATCTTTTCGATTCCGCCGTTCTTCCTACACTAACATATGCCTAAGAGGCCTGGGCCCTACGCAAACAGGATGAGAACGCTATTAGGGTATCCCAAAGAGGACTCAAAAGATCTATGCTAGAGTATCACATCTCACTCAAGTGAGAGAAGGAATCCGGGGTTCTTTCCTCTGTCGGCGGTCAAGAATCAGGGATGCTGTCTCGTTTGCCAAGGCATCAAATATCAGATGGGCCGATCATGTAATTCGATTCAGAGACCACTGCTGGTCTAGAGCTGTTACCGACTGGATTCCACAGGACATCAGAAGACCACGTGGCTGCCCACCGACTAGATGGTCAGATTTCTTCGTCAAATCCGTGAATGAACGATTTGAGGCTCTTCCTGTTCCTGGAGCAAGCAGATATCATTGGGCTGCACTAGCACGCAACAGGGACAAATGGCTATGTTACTGGCGCCCGCTCAAGCAAATCGAAGAAAATGGGACGACAGGTGATACAAGTGATACTGGCACCCGCTCGTGCAAATCGAAGAAAATGGGAAGACAAGTGATACAAGTGATATATGGATCATACCCAGTGATTCTCAGGCTTACTTTTGGCGCTGCACTAAAAAGTCACTCCTGACAGTGCTCGAGGAATCCTATGAGTAGCTGGGGATTGAGCCCTGCTGGACTCTTGGCTGCATTTAAGGCAAATGCCCAACCTGCTGTAATATCACTCTGGGCCATGCTCCACATGTCTTTTGTCATGCAAATAATGATAGAGTATCACAGAAAGTGCCATTGATAAATAGCCATGGTACAATTTTGTATTGTTTTAAATTAAAAAAATTTTTATAGTTGTTCATGATGATCAGCCAGCACACCTACGAGCCCCCAGTGCAGCACCATTGGGAAGAACAAGTAAAGAGAGGCTTCTAAAATCTCTGGGCTAGGACGAAAGACTTTACTGAGACCACTCGAGAAAATCAACGATCAACGGATAATGTGTTTTTTTAAAAAAATTTAATCTAGAATTTCCATTCCTTTCGTTCTTTTTTATTTTATTTTTTATTAGTGAATCGTCAAGAAGGTACAGTTATGTATTTACATGTTTTCGTGCTGTGTTTTGGTCATAAAATGTTCGAGAACTCATCCCTCCACCAGTGCCCATTCTTCACCACTGATGGTCCCAGTATCCCTCCCACCCCCCAACCCCATCCCCCTCCACAACACCCTACTTCTGTGGCATGGCATTCCCGTTTTCAACGGGATGATGTTGATGATGATGATGTTCATGATGATTGATCACATTCAATATTCCAACACCAATCCCACCACCATTGTGCCTTCCCACCACCAATATTGTTAATTTCCCAACACCACCCAAGCCTGTCTCAATAGCAGCCTCTAAATAATTTATTTTCTATCTCGCCCAGATGGCAGAGCCTGGTAAACTAACTATGGCATATTCGATATTAACAAACAGTAACAACAAGTCTAACAAAGGAGATGTTACTGGTGCCCGATTGAGCAAATCAATGAGCAACGGGATGACAGCGATAGTGACAGTGATATACACGAGGGGGTTTGAGGTACAGAATGCAGGTAGGTGTGATAGATTATTTACAGTAATAAAGCGCTAAAATGGAGGTAATTCTTTTATAGGGACTAACTCTAGAGACACTCTGTCTCCCAGGACATCTGTACTGCTTTTCTCTTTCCCATGCTTCTAGTACATATTAAACAATTAAGGTTACATTTTATTTATTTTTTTACACATTTATTTACTTTTTGCTTTTGGGGTCACACCGGTGATGCACAGAGGTTACTCCTGACTTTGCACTCAGGAATTACTCCTTGGGGTGCTCGTGGAACACTCAGGATGCTGGGAATCAAACCCGGTCGTCCACGCACACGCCCTACCCGATGTACTATTGCTCTAGCCATGAGTTGAAAAAGTGGTTACTTTCTTCAGTTTTGTCAAGGGTATTTTTTATCCCTCCCTCTGACTGCATACTTTTATAGCCACACTTGTGTTTTTTGTATCTCCTTATCTTTGGGTTCAGAGCGAAAGGACACATGCTGCAATTCACTGTGAGATGCTCTTCAATGAAATGAACTAATTTGGAGAAATCGTTGTCTCCTGTCATGTCTATCACTGTTCTGGTTATGGAGGTCCGGTTAAATGCCAGTAGCCACGGGAGTCCTCCCTATTGTCTTTTGTTGACCCTCCTCTGTTTGTAACAGTGGAGTTATGAGTGCAAAAGGGGCTTGTGTGGCCTGTGGATCAGGAACTCAGACCAGCCCACGGCAGAGCCATACTGGTGCCTCAGAACTCAATACCTTCTCACTGCACGTGTGCATGAAGGGTCTGTGGCCTTAGCATGGACATGGTGAGGTCTGGAGGACCTGGCCCTCTCCCTGCTGACTGGTCTGGGAGCTCATAGCCCTGCCCACTGAGGGCTAATTGGGAGTTCCTTTTGGTACCCAGTTGTGTCAATCCTCAAAAAAATGTCTGGAGAAAATCCACCCTACTCCTCACATCTAGAGGTCCCTTTGAAAAATACTTCCCACTCACCCACACCATGAACCGGAGCACAAAGCTGCACAGATTCATTTCTTTGTAAGATTGATTTAGGCCTCTATGAACTTGGAGTCTCTGCGCTACAGATGATTGGTGAGAAAACAATGAATGCCTGAAATAACTGTATTATGAACAGCGTTGTCAAACCAAGTGTTTAAATAACGTTTAAACAGAAATTGCAAATTCACGCCACACTATCATGTTAATAAATTGACATTTTGCCCAGATGAAGGGTAGCATTGTTGCTCTTTCGTCCCGTTGTTTTTTGATTTTCTGGAGCGGGCTACAGTAACGTCTCATTGTGAGACTTGGTGTTACTGTTTTTGATTATCGAATATGCCTCGAGTACAACAGGTGGGCATTTTTCTTGCACGTGGCAGACCTGGTTGATTTCTCCATCCTCTCGTTGAGCCCGGAAAGCTACCCAGAGTACCCCATCAGCACGGCCGAGTCTGGCAAGCTACCCGTGGAATATTCTTTAGGCCAAAAATAGAAACAACAAGTCTCCCAATGGAGACATTACTGGTGCCCTTGCTACCAGTACATACTAAACAATTAAGGTTACATTTTATTTATCATGTACTCATTTATTTTCTTTTTGCTTGTTAGATCACACACAGTGATGCACAGGGTTACTCCTGGCTTTATACTCAGTAATTATTCCTTGGTGTCACTCTTCTTGTCATATTGAATATGGCACGGGTAGCTTCCCAGGCTTTTCCGTGCAGTGGGATATCTTGGTAGGGGTCCTTTCCTTTTTCCCACTAATGATCTCCATCCATCATCCTTTTAACTTATAATACACACTTATATTCCTTCCTTAAAGTCATGTCTCACAGATTTTAACCTTAATTTTACTGAACTTAATATACTTTGATCTACCAAGACATTTGGAAACAAGATGCTAATCAGGATCTCAATGACCATGACTAAGTGTACTCTGCGGCACTCTATTCAAAGCATTACATCAGTCCCATTGATATTCAAAACTTCATAATTAAAGATCTTATAACATAGGATTCAGAATTATACTTAAAATACTCAGAAGATTCACATATATCATTTACCTACATATTCCTTCAATTTGCCCACTTCATCACTGCCAGTGGACTGCATTTGTATTTTTTTTAATTTTTAAAATTTTTTTATTGAATCACCATGTGGAAAGTTACAAAGCTTTCAGGGTTAAGTCTCAGTTACACAATGCTCAAGCACGCATCCCTTCACCGGTGCACATATTCCACAACCAAGAACCACAGTAAACCTCCCGCCCACACCCCCACCTCCCCAACCCCCACCCCGCTGTGTAGCTAATAAATTTGACTTTACTTTCTCTTTACTTTGATTACGTTCAACATTTCAACAATTATTGTTTTTTTAAAGTGACTTTAACCTCAATTTTTATTTTCTTTCCAGGACACAAGTCAAATCATCACATATGCAGTTTAAGCTTGTATTTTTAAACAATCCTTGAAAATCACAAAAAAATAGAGAAAGGGAACAAAATTTTAGATTATTCATATTTTTCGGAGAACACAGGTCAAATATTTCTTCTAGTTTTCTGTTTTATCTCTTAGTTCCTTTCTTAATTTTTGAGATCAAAGCTCTTCTACTAGAATATTTTAGACCTGAAATTCCTGTTTGCCACAAATACATATTTTGTCTACTGGATATTCCCTATTCAAAAAGCGTTCAAAACTTTTAGCACCTAAATATTAACCCCCTAACGTCAAGACTGGAATCAACATAATACTGTGATCTGTCACCATTCTCAGCTCTCACTTGCCTCCACTGAGAAGGGAGAGGGGACCAGGGCCAGCTGCCTCTGCTCAGCTGCAAGGTCACTAAAACAAAGGGTCCATTTTTAACCGCTTGGGTGTAAAGTGACTCACTTTTTTTCCTTCAGCAAGAAGGCCTGAGGCGGGTCTTAAAGTCCAGCAAAAAACTGATGTGTTTAAACTCTGATGGTATTAAAGTTTTGCAACAATTTTACAAATTTAGAAACTCATGTTTTTGGGCTGGAGTCAGCACAGCAGGTAGGGCGTTTGCCTTGCACGCGTCAAACCCGGGTTTAATTCCCAGCATCCCATATGGTCCCCTGAGCACGGTCAGGGGTAATTCCTGAGTGCAGAGCAAGGAGTGACACCTGAGCATTGCTGGGTGTGACCCAAAAAGCAAAAAAAGCTCATGTTTCAACCCATTACTGTTTTTTTTTAAATTTATTTATTTTTAATTAGAGAATCACCGTGAGGGTACAGTTACAGATTTATACACTTTTGTGCTTATACTTCCCTCATACAAAGTTTGGGAACCCATCCCTTCACCAGTGCCCATTCTCCACCACCCGTAAACCCAGTGTCCCTCCCACCCTCCCCAATCCCATCTCCCCCCCACCCCACCCTGCCACTGTGGCAAGGCATTCCCTTCTGTTTTCTCTCTCTAATTAGCTGTTGTGGTTTGCAATAAAGGTGTTGAGTGGCCGCTGTGCTCAGTCTCTAGCCCTCATTCAGCCCGCAACTCCCTTCCCCCACATGGCCTTCCACTACAATGTAGTTGGTGATCGCTTCTCTGAGTTGACCTTTCCCCGGAACGTGAGGCCAGCCTCGAAGCCATGGAGTCAACCTCCTGGTACTTATTTCTACAGTTCTTGGGTGTTAGTCTCCCACTCTGTTATTCTATATACCATAGATGAGTGCAATCTTTCTATGTCTGTCTCTCTCTTTCTGACTCATTTCACTCAGCATGAAACTTTTCATGCCCATCCACTTAACTACAAAATTCTTGACCTCCTTTTTTCTAACAGCTGCATAATATTCCATTGTATAGATGTACCAAAGTTTCCTCAACCAGTCATCCGTTCTGGGGCATTCGGTTTTTTTCCAGATTCTGGCTATTGTAAACAGTGCTGCGATGAACATACATGTGCAGATGTTGTTTCGATTGTACTTTTTTGCCTCTCTGGGATATATTCCCAGCAGTGGTATTGCTGGGTCAAATGGGAATTCAATATCTAATTTTTTGAGAGTCGTCCAAATTGTTTTCCAAAAGGGCTGAACCAGTCGGCATTCCCACCAGCAGTGAAGAAGGGTCCTTTTCTCCCCACATCCTCTCCAACAGCGTCAACCCATTACTCTTTAAACTTGTTTTCATGTAAAACAATAATTTCTACTCATATCCTGATAATCCAGTACAAATATAAACACATATACATTAACACACTACCTTAAGAAACCCTTCAACCATAATTTTTTTCTATTTTCTTTTTTTATGAGGCATAGGAAAAACTTCTTGGCTTTATTCTAAAAGTCCTTTATTTTCTCAAATCATAAGATTTTTACACCAAATACTTTACAAATTCACATTCAAGCATGCTTTAGACACAGAACCAGGCCATTGGTACTCACCAAAGTTTTAAATAGCAGCATAAGAAAACATTTTCTATTTGCATCTTTGCGTGCACTGTTTGACCTTTCTTCACCTCTCCCAAGAGGTCACTGTCCTTGGACTTGGAATTGATGAAATGGTCAATCACAAGGGAATGTGGTGTAGACTGGGTCTGACCCATAATGAAATCAAGCAAAAGAGGAGTCAAAAACAGAGTCAACTAAGACACACGACACTAGGCGTCCATAACATTTGACAGAAAAATGACCAACAGACAAACAGTGAAAAATGTCAGTCCTTTCCACGGAAACCTCTCCAGATCTGACTGCCCTGAGAACCTACTGAACGCAGTCCAAGTAGAGCTTGCAGTCCCAGGTTATCAGGGTCATCTCCCTTCACACTCTGCTATTGTTGACCCTCCAGTGCAACTGGTGGAGTCAGAACCCTTGTAAAATGTCTGACCATCATCAGAAACCCCTTTAACTCAGGCCCCTCATTCTCATGGAGACTGCCCCTGAGCCTCAGGCCTCTCAGTCTCAATGAGACTACTCCTGAGTTCCTTCCCTCAGGGTTCTGGGTCTCACGGACACCACCGCTGAGTAACCTTGTATTTTTGTTTTCTTTTAGAATAACTCTGCACTGTTCTAAGGTCTGTGTAGGTTCATCCGAGATCTCGGACGAGCCCGCAAATGGTGCATCTCGGGTCTTGGGTCACAAATAGTGATAGCTAGACCTCTTTTCTTCCTATCTGTGTAAACTAGATATCTTTTAGTAGCCTAACTGCTATCGCCAGAATTTCCAGTACTATACTGAATAAGAGTGGGAGGGCAAGCAACCATGTCTTATCCCTGATATAAGAGGAAAGGGTGTTAGGTTCTCCTCATTGAGAATGATGCTTGCCATGGGTTTGTGGGAGATGGCTTAGACTCTATTGAGGAATGTTCCTTCCATGCCCATTTTGCTGGGAGTTTTCGTCATAAACGGGGGCTGGATCTAGTCAAATGCTTTCTCTGCATCTATTGATGTGGTCATATAGTTTTTTATCTTTTCTTTTATTGATATGATGGATTATGTTGATTGACTTGAGAGTGCTAATTCATCCTTGAATCCCCGGGATGAGTCCTACTTGGTCATGGTGTATGATCTTTTTTATGAGTCCTTGAATTCGGTTTGCAAGGATTTTGTTGAGGATCTTTGCATCTGTGTTCATCAGGGTTATCTGTCTTTAATTCTCTGTCCCTGTAGTGTCTCTGTCTTCTTTTGGTATCAGGGTGATATTTGCTTCATAGAAGCTGTTTGGGAGTGTTTTTGATTCTTCGATTTCCTGAAAAATCTTTAAAAAGTTTGGAAGTCCTCCTTGACGATTGGACGAATTCACTAATGAATCCATGTGGCACAAATTGTATATTCCTATGGGGTTATGAGTGCTAAAGTGACTCCAGTGGCCTGCAGAGGCGGGTACTCTGACCCAGGACAAGGCAGAGTCATAGCCCCACTGAGCCATCTCCAATGCCTCAGCCCTCTCTACATTCCTCCTGCATGTGTGCAGGGAAGAGACTGTCGCATGGATATGGTCAAGACAGAAGACCTGGGCCATTTCCTCTTCTACCTGTTCTGGGAGCTCACAGCCCTGCCCACTCAGGTGAACGTTCGTGCTGGTGCCCAATTTGCCAATCACTGTAAAAACGTTTAGAGAATATCCACCCCACTCCTCAAACACAGTGGTCCCTTTGAAAAATACTTCCTAGCCACCCACACAATAAAACTGAGCACTAATCTGAAGATTCCTCTCAGCGTAAAGATATTTAAATTTTTTTTTATTGAATCACCATGTGGAAAGTTACAGAGCTTTCAGTCTTAAGTCTCCGTTATACATTATTCAACACCCATCCCATCACCAATGCACATTTTGCACCACCAGGAGCCCCGGCATACCTCCCCCCCACTCCACCCCACCCCTGCCTGTGTAGCTGATAGATTTCACTTTACTTTGATTACCTTCAATATTTCAGAAAAAAACTCACTATTATTGTTTTTAGTTTCCCCCCAAGTCAGACCTGTTGAAAGGAACCATTTGATAATGTTTTACATTGCTGGCAATTAAGAGATATGAGGTCTAGCACGGCTTCGATAGAAGCCGCGCGGTTTTGGATTTCTGTATTTTAGTAACAAAGCCCAGGGAAATTTCTGCCGGAAATTGCATCACTGCAAGCTTTTACTTCCCTTTGTGGTGCTCATAAAATGGGAAAGCCGAGAGAGAAAAACACTTCCTTCCTGGCACTGCATGGGGCAGTGGCTCAGTTCACAGTCTAGAGACATTTCTGAGAGCTGCTGGTGCCCAAAGTAGTTTAGTTTGGCTCGGGGATCATGCTCGTGCAGGAGTGGAAAGGCCACACACGTGTGGCCACTGCGCTTAAATATCAACGTATAGATTGACTAAGGCCTCTGTGAACTCTTGGAGACCCCAGAGCTATAGCTTATTGATGCAGAAAACATGAATGCCTGAAACAACTGTTTTATGAACAAACAACTGTTTTATGAACAACTTTGCAAATCATAGAGTGTAAATAAAGTTTAATTAAAAACAGTCAAATTTTTCCAGAAAATCATGTTTCAATAATTACTTCTCGCCCAAGTGATGGGGCAAGTTCCCACTAGAGGAGATGGCCCGCCTCGCCCGCCCCCCCGCCAAACCAGCACAGGCCTGCCAGCAGCCAGAACAGGGCCAGGGTCAGGAAACCCAGTGTCACCTGCCCCAGCCAGCCTCCCTCCACAGCCCACCTGGACCACAGGAAGCTCAGGGTCCACAGGAGGCTACACACCCTTGGAGACTTGGTGGGCGGGGCTGCCTTCAGGCCAGACAGGGTGGGGATCGTTTTAGTGCAGAAGCCAGGCTTATGAAGGACCCTGACTCACCTATGTCCCTGCATGGCTGAGAGCAGCTCTGGGATGAAGGGGTGCGGGCAGGAGAGCGAGCACGAAAAGTGTTCTTCCACTTGAGCGCCAAGTTGGCTCAACTCTATAACAGTAATGGAGGCTACATGGCACCATCACATTTTTGTTTTTTTTTGGGTAGCATCTGGAGATTCTCAGAACTTGGTCTTGCTTGATAGCAATGAGATCACTCATACTAGGGCTCAGGTGCCATCCAGGGTGCCAGATAGGACCGGGACAGGCTACCTGCAAAACACTGTAGTATCTCTCCTGACCCCCTTCACAAAAAGTCTTCTCTCTAAGCCTCATTTTGCCCAGTTTGTAAAGTCCAGTGGCCATTATAAGGGCCAGAGTGATAGAACAGTGGGTAGTGCAATTGCTTTGCACGTAGCTGTTCCCATTTGATCTGAGCATCCAGTATATGCCAGTAGCCTTTGGTCTAGCAATTCAAATTGCTTTAGCATTTTTCTAAGTCTTTATTATATAAGGATTTGAGACAAGAAGGGCCAGAAGTACTGATACTGAGGGGGCAACAACAGCTGGTATGTGGGTGGGGCGGGGTAGGTAGGGTGGGGCAATTTACTGTCTGTTCCGGTTTGAACGTGCGTTTACTTTTTAATTTTTATTGAATCACCATGTGAAAAGTTACAAAGCTTTCAGGCTTAAGTCTCAGTTACATAATGCTGGAACACCCATCCCTTCACCGGTGCACATATTCCACCACCAAGAACCACGGTAAACCTGCCCCGCACCCACCCCCGCCCCCTAGCCCCCCACCCCACCTGTGCAGCTGATAAATTTCACTTTACTTTCTCTTTACTTTGATTACATACAAACAAAAAATTCACTATTTTTGTTAGAGTTTTCCCTCCTCCCACCCCCCCCCAGGAGTTGGACCTGCTGGAAAGGAAGCATTTGATAATTTATTTTCCGTTGCTGAGAATGAAGAGATATGAGGTCGTGTGGCCACAGTAGCGGCCTCCAGGTTCTGGATTTCTGTATTTTAGTACAGGCGGTGCTGAAGTCTCCGACTACAATTGTGCTGCTAGCAATGTCCTCCTTAAAGTCTGTTAGGACTTTTTAAAAGTATTTAGCTTGTCGCTCATTAGGTGCGTATACGTTTAAGAGTGTGATTTCTTTCTTTTGTACATATCCCTTGATAAATAGAAAGTGACCTTCGCTGTCCCTTCTAAACTTTTTCAACCTGAAATCTATGTTGTCGGAAACTAGTATGGCCACCCCAGGTTTTTGAGGGAGTTGTTTGCTTGCAGGATTGTTTTCCATCCTTTGACTTTAAGTCTGTGTTTATTCTGACTGTTCAGGTGTGTTTCTTGTAGGCAGCAGAATGTTGGGTTTTGTTTCCGAATCCATTTTGCCATTCTGTGTCTTTTAATTGGGGCACTTAGACTACTGACATTGAGAGAGATTATTGTCATGGGATTTGTGTCAGCTTTCTGTGGGGTTTATTGTTCTTGTGGGGTTTTTCCTTGTCTTACAAAAGCCCCTTTAGTCCTTCTTTTAATTTTGGTTTTGAGTCTATCAAGTTGCTTTTTTTGTAACATATTTATTATACCTTTGAATGAACTGATATCCCAGGTTGGTGTAAGCAATTCTTGGTAACAAACAGTGACAAAAGTGAAAATGTGTAAGAAGTGTAAGAAGCCCTCATCTAGACCAGGGTTTCTCTCCCTGAGACTCATGGATATTCGAAACATCCAGGATAGGAGACTAATTGTGCACAGCTAGGACAGGGAGGGCCATGTCTGCAGACAAAAGAGATGCTGCTGTGACTGGGCGTGAATGTCCTTTAGGCCCTAAAGAGCTCGGCCAGAGAGTTGCCTACAAGCATCCAAACGCTGTGATGGAGACTCAGATTTCAATCCCACCAAGGCCATAGTCTAGAAGGGTTTGACTTAATTTTGGCTCACCCGGGTCTGATTCCCAGAATCACATATGGTCTAGGGAGCACCGGCAGAAGTATTTCCTGAGTGCAAAGCCAGGAGTAAGCCCGGTGAATTGCCAGTGTGACTCAAAAAGCAAAAAGTAAATAAATGAATAATAAATAAAATGTAAGTGTAATTGTTTAATATGTACTAGTAGCAAGGCAAAGAGAAAAGCACATATTGTATAAGGTCGAACCATTGCTGGAACTGAATTGCCCATACTGATCATCAAAGAAAAAAGAGAAAAAGAGAGAGGAAAAACAACTGAAACTAACCACTTTTCTTCACATCTGAGACTTTGCTCAGTGGTAGAGTAATTTTCTTGAATTTTAGGACCCCGGATTGGACAGAAATCAATCAATATATATATGTATATATATAAAAGTAAATATGGTGGGCAAAGACGTTTCAGGTGTCATGAAAACCTCTTAGGTTAGTGGACAAACGAGAGTCCGGGTTCAAATGGAAACAGACATGATAGACTGGAGTGATTTTGCAATTTCTCTTTAAACTTTCTTTAAACACTGGTTTTGACATAGCTCTTCATAATACAGTTCTTTCAGGCATTCTTTGTTTTTATACCAATCTGCTGTAGCTCAGAGCCTCCAAGTTCATAGAGGCCTGAGTCAATCAATCTTACAGAGAAAGGAATCTGCAGCTTTGTGCTCTGTTTCAGACAGTCGGTGCGTGGGAAGTATTTTTCAAAGGGATTCCTGGGTGTCAGGTGTAGAGTGGACTTTCTCCAGACTTTTTTGGTGGATTGGCACAACTGGGTATAAAAAGGTACTCCCAACTAGCCCCCAATGGGCTGGGCTATGAACTCCTAGACCAGTCAGCAGGGAGAGAGGCCCACGGCCTCCAGACCTCACCATGTCCATGCAAAAGCCACAGTCCCTTCGTGCTCACATGCAAGAGGTAAGTAGAGAGG
Source organism: Sorex araneus (assembly GCF_027595985.1). NCBI lineage: Eukaryota > Metazoa > Chordata > Mammalia > Eulipotyphla > Soricidae > Sorex > Sorex araneus. The sequence continues at coordinate 31,134,508 of NC_073306.1, read as the reverse complement.
GCTGAGGCACCGTTACAGCTCAGTGGGGTTATGACTATACCTTGACGTGGGTATGTGTTTCTGATCCACAGGCCACCAAAACCCCTTTTGCACCATAATCCAACTGTTATAAACAGAGGAGAGTCAACAACAAGACAATGGGCAGGTCACCCGTGGCTACTGGCATTTGACCAGACCAAAGTAAACTGAACAGTGATCGTCACGAGAGTAGACAACTATTTCTCAAAATCAGTATTTTTCATCGAACAACATTTCACAGTGAAGTTCACCATGTGTTCTCTTGCTCTGAACCCAAAGATAAAGAGATACAAAAAAATAGGAGTATGTATATAAAATATGCAAATGAGAGGGTGGGATTAATATATCCTCGACACAACTGAGAAAGTATCCACTTTTTTCCATTCACGGCTGTAGCCGTACTTCGGGTAGGGCAATTTCCTTGCACGTGGCCGACGGGGTTTCATTCCCAGCATCCTGTCTGGTTCATCGAGCATTCACAGGAGCAATTACAGAGTGCAAACCAGGAGTAACCCCTGTGCATCACCTTGTGTTTTCCCAAAAGCAAAATGAAAACAAATGCTAATAAATAAATAAAATGTAACCTTAATTGTTTAATATGTACAATAGCAAGTGAAAGAGAAGAGCAGTATAGATGCTTCAGGTGACATAGTGTCTCTACAGTTAATTTCCATAAGATAATTGCTTCCATCTAAACGCTTTATGACTGTATATAATCTATCACTCCTACATGCATTCTGACCTCAAAACCCCTCATCATCATCAAGATCATCATCAACATCCCGTTAGTCGTCGAATTTCTTCAGCGGTTTAAGTAACGTCTGCATTCATCCTAGCCCTGAGATTTTAGAACCCTATTTTTACTTCTCCTTTCCAATGGTGCCGCATTGGAGGCTCTTTCAGGGTCAGGGAAATGAGACCCATCATTGTTACTGATTTTGGCATAGGAATACATCATGGGGGGTTTGTGAGACTCTCCTATGAAGGCAGGAAACTCTTGGTAGCTAGCCAAGTTCTCGCAGAGGGAGAACTAGGCTACAAGATGTCTTGCGACTGCCACGTTAACTTACTCAAAAGCCCTCCTGTGCATATAATATATGTGATGTATCTGCCTAATATAGATATTATAAAAGGGCTATTATATTTTGAAATTATATGTCCATACTGGCCATCTGAAAAATATATAGTAACAACTTTTGCAGTCATTAAGAAGTAGTTTATTGGTAGAGCAATTGTCTTGCATGTCAGACCTAGGTTTGGACTGCAAATAAAACATAAATAAGAAAATAAACGAAGAAAAAAATGTATTTCAGGTTCCATCTAAAACTCTGAGGTTACAGTGCAAAGGAAAATCCCAGGTTCAATCCAAAACAGAGATGTCCTGTGGAAACAGAAACAGTAAACAGCCCCGCCCTCCCGCCCCGCCCCCCCACATAGCAGGATGTTGTAACCCCCTAAGTATCAGTACTTCTGGCCCTTATTTGTCTCAAATCCTTATAAAATAAAGACTTTTAAAATGCTAAATCAATTTGATTTGCTAGAGCAAAGTCTACTGGCACACACTGGATGCTCAGATCGAACAGGGACAGCTGCGTGCAGAGCAAATGCACTACCCAAAGTTCTGTCACTCTGGCCTTTATAATGGTCTCTGGTCTTTATAAACTGGGAAAAATGAGTCTTAGAGAGAAGACTTTTTGTGGAGGATGTCAGGAGAGATCATAGCGTGTTTTGCAGGTGGTCTTGTCAGGTCCATTCTGGCACCCTGGATGGCCCCTGAGCCCTAGTAGGAGTAAGCCCTTTGCTCAGAAGCAAGAGTTAGTTCTGAGCATCTCCAGGTGCTACCCAAAACAAACAAAACTATGATGGAGGCGTACAGCGTCCATCACCGTTGTAGAGTTGGGCCCACTTTGCGCTCAATAGTAGAGCATTTTGTGTGCTCGCACTCCTACCGTCACCGCTCCATCCCAGGGGTGCTCTGAGCCATGCAAAGGGACACAGGTGAGTGTGGGTCCTTCATTGACCTGGCTCCTGCACTGACAAAGATCCCCACACAGTCTGTCCTGGGGGCAGCCCCGTCCACCCAGCTCTCTCAGGGCCCTGAGCCTCCTAGGACCCTGAGCCTCCTGTGGGGCAGGTGGGCTGAGGAGTGAGCTTGTTCTGGGCAGGTGACACTGGGTTTCCTCACCCTGGCTGCGCTCTGTCTACTGGCAGATCTGTGGTGGTTTGGGGGGAATGTCGAGGGGGACCATCTCCATGGTGGGAACTTGCCTCCTCACCGAGGCAAGAAGTAGTTTTTGAAACATAATTGTCTGTAATAATTTGACTGTGTTCAATTAAATTTTATTTACACACTGTGATTTATTCAATATAGTACTGGAAATTCTGGCCATAGCAGTTAGGCAAGAAATAGATATCGAGTGTATACAGATAGGAAAGGAAGAGGACTAGCATCACTATTTGTGACCCGAAAGCCGGGGTACATCATTTGGGGGCTCTTCTGAGGTCTTGGATGAACATACACAGATCTTAAAACAGTACGGAGGTTCTAAAAGAAAACAAAATTCCGGGGTCACTCAGGGGTGGTCTCCTTGAGAATGAAAGGCCTGAGTAAAGGAATCAGGAGTAGTTTCATTGAGACTGAGAGGCCTGAGTTTCAGAGGCAGTCTCCTTGAGACAGAAGGGCTTGAGTAAGAGGAGGAATTTGATGACCGACAGACATTTTACATGGCCTCTGACTCCTCCAGTTGCACTGGAAGGTCAACAAGAGCTGAGTGTGAAGGGAGACGTGCCTGACACTTTGGGACTGCAAGATCTACCTGCACTGCATTAGGTAGCTTCTCAGGGGATTCAGATCTCTAAAGGTTTTTGTGTACATGACTGGCATTTTTTCACTGCTTGTATGTTGGTCATTTCCGTGTCAGATAATGTGGACGTCTGGTGTATTGTGTCATCGTGTGACTCTGCTCTTGACTCCACCTGTGCTTTCATTATGGGTCAGACTCAGCATACCCCAATTTCCCTTGTGATTGATCATTTCAGCAATGAAAAGCACAAGGGCCATGATATCTCGATACAGGAGAAGATAGGTAAAACAGTGCAGAGATTAGAATAGGAAATGTTTTCTTACCCTGCTGTTAAAGCAAGGTAGAATTGACATCTGCACCTGTATGTTCATTGCAACACTATTAACAATTGCCAGAATCTGGAAACAACCCGAATACCCGAGAACAGACGACAGTTAACGAAATTTTAGTACATCTACACAATGGAGTACTTATGAAGCTGTTAGGAAAGATAAAGTTATGAAATTTTCTTATAAATGGATGGTCGTGGAGAGTAGCATGCTAAGTGAAATGAGTCACACGGAGAGGGACAGACATAGAATGACTGAACTCACTTGTGGAATATAAAAAAAAACAACCTATTTTGACACTGACACCCAAACAGTAGACTCAATGTTGCTTCAAAGGTGAAAGCCTGTCTCAAGAGAAAGAGAAGGAGGCAGCAGAAATAAAGAAGGGATCACCATGTCAATGAAGCTTGGAGGAATATTTCCTGAAAGGAGATGTGTGCCGAAAGTAAAGGACCAAACGAGATACCTTTTCAGTTTCTGAATTGGACAGTTCCATCTCAGCAGGGTCCCATGAGATACCTTGAGAACTGGAGTGAAAGCACAATGGTAGGGCGTTTTCCCTACACAAGTTCGACTGGGATCGATTCCTCCATCCCTCTCAGAGACGCCAGCAAGCTACCGAGAGTATCCTGCCCACACGCCGAGCCTGGCAACCTACCCGTGGCATATTCGATATGCCAAAAACAGTAACAACAAGTATCACTATGGAGACGTTACTGGTGACCGCTCGAGCATTTCATTGAAGAATGGGACTACAGTGCTACAGTGCTACAGGTCTTGTCTTTATGCCAGGGGACCAAACCCTGCGATGCTCCTCGCTTACTCCCCACTCTGCTCTCAGGAATCAATCCTCGTGCTGCACGAATGACCATACTGGATGCTGGGATCTAATTGAGAAGGCTGGGAGCAAGGCAAATGCCCTCCCCACTTTTCTATCATTTTGCCCTGATAAAGGACCAAAATGGTCTGTATCGGCTGGGCAAACAGAGGTTTAGAAAAAGATGTTTTGTGGAGGGGGTCAGGAAAGATTCTACAATGTTTCGATGGTGGCTTGCACAGATCGTATCCGGCAACCTGGAAGAGTACGAGCCCTAGCTGGAGTGAACACTTAGTTCAAAGATAGTTTTAAGTTCTGAGCACCTCAAGTGGTGATGCAAAACAAAAAAAAATGTAATGAGGTCCCATAGGGTCCATCACTATTCTGGACATGAGTCCACTCTACGCTCCGGTGGAATCGAGCGTGTTTCCTGCTCTGTATCCTCTCCGCACCCCTCCATAAAGAGCTGCTCTCAACCCTGCAGACGGACCAGGTGTGTCTGGGTACTTCACTGGCCTGCTTCCTGCACTGACAAAGATCCCCACCCTGTCTGGCCTGAGGGCAGCCCCGCCCTCCCAGGTCTCTAAGGGGGTGGAGCCTCCTGAAGACCCTGAGCCCCCATGGTGAGGCATGGGTTTTGAGGGGTTTGGCTGAACTGGGGCACATGACACTGGGCTTCCAGACCCTGGCACTGCTCTGGACTGCAGGCAGGCTTCTCCCATGGTAGGAATATTCCCCCTCACCTGGGCAAAGTGTCCTAATGATTGAAACAGGATTGTCTGGAATAATTTTACTATTTAATTTAAATGTAATTTTAACACTGGGATTGACGGAGTTGTTTAGAAGACAGTTGTTTCAGACATTCATTCTCCTGCACCGATCACCTGCAGCTCCGGGGTCTCCAAGATCATACAGGCCTGAGTCAGTCTTTCAAGGGAAAGAATTTCTGCAGATTTGTGCTCTGTTTCAGAGTTGGGATGGGTGTAAAGTATTTTTCAAAGGAACCACTAGTTTTAAGGAAAGGGAAGATTTTCCAAAAAAAATTTTTTTAGGAATTGGTACAATTGGGCACCTGAAGGAACTCCCATTTAGCCCTCAGAGGGCAGGGCTGTAAGCTCCCAGATCAGGCAGAGGGAGGGTTGCCAGCCCGCACTCCTACATCCCAGAGCTTCTCTGAGCCATGCAGAGGGACACAGGTCCTTCATTGCCTTGGCTCTTGCACTGAAAAAGATGCCCGCCATGTCTGGCCTCGAGGCAGCCCCACTCACCATGATCTCCAAGGAGGTGAAGCCTCCTGGCGGCCCTGAGCCTCCTGTGCTCCAGGAGGGATGAGGAGTGAGGCTGGCCTGCGCAGGTGGCACGAGGTTTCCTGACCCTGACCCTGCACTTGCTGCTGCAGGCCTGTGATTATGGGGGCGGTCTCCAGGGGGGGAATCTCCTCTGGTGGGTGGGACCTTGCCCCCACACCGGGACAAGAAGTTATTATTGAACCATGATTGTCTAAAATAATTTGATTGTTTTAAATTACAATTTATTTACACACTGTGATTTACAATGTTCTTCATAAAACAGTCGTTTCAGGCATTCATTGTTCCGCACCAATCAGCTATAGCTCCTGGGTTTCCATGAATCAGAGAGGACTTTTATCAATCTTTACGCGGAAAGGAATCTGCAGATTTAAGCTCTGCTTCACGGTGTGGGTGGTAGGAAGCATTTTGCCCCCCCCCGGACACAGCCCTCATAAGCACAGTCCTCCATAGCCAGAGCAGGGTGAGGGTCAGGAAACCCCGTGCCACCTGCGCAGGCCAGCCTCACTCCTCATCGTTCCTGGAGCACAGGATCCTCAGGGCCTCCAGGAGGCTCCACCTCCTTGGAGATCTTGGTGAGTGGGGCTGCCTCGTGGCCAGACATGGTGGGCATCTTTTTCAGTGCAAGAGCCAAGACAATGAAGGACCTGTACCCCTCTGCATGGCTCAGAGCAGCTCTGGGATGCAGGAGTGCGGGCGGGAGAGCGAGCACGGAAAATGCTCTTCCTCTTGAGTGCAAGGTGAGCCCAAGTCTACAACAGCGATGGACGCTGCATGACTCCATCACATTTTTGTTTGTGTTGGGTGCCACCTGGAGATGCTTAGAATGTGCTCTTGCTTCTCAGCAAAGGAATCACACCTACTAGGGCTCAGGGGCCCATCCAGGGCTCCAGAATGGACCTGACCAGGCCACCTGCAAAACACCGTAGTATCTCTCCTGACCCCCTCCACAAAACGTCTTCTCTCTAAGTCTCATTTTGCCCAGTTTAAAGAGACCAGTGACCATTATCAGGACCAGAGTGATAGAACAGTGGATAGTTCATTTTGCTTTTCACACAGCTCTCACCGTTCGATTTGAGAATCCAGTATGGGCTAGTAGAATTTGCCCTAGCAAATCAAATTGATTGAGCATTTCCTAAGTCTTTATTATATAAGGATTTGAGACAAGGAAGGGTCAGATGTACTGAATTGAGGGGGCTAGAACGGCTTGGTATGTGGGAGGGGCGGGGATAGTAGGGCGGGGCTGTTTACTGTCTCTGTTTCCACAGGGCAATTCTCTGATGGGGATTGACTCTAGAGACACTCAGTCACCCGAAGCAGCTATACCCGAAGCGTAAGTGGAACTTACGCACCAACTGTGAATTGGAAAAGTGGTTACTTTCTTCATTGTTTCAATCTCATCTGTATATTTTCATATCCATACTCGTGCTTTTTGCATCTCCTGATCTTTGGGTTGAGAGCAAGAGGGCACATGGTGCACTTCACTGTGAAATGCTCTTCGACGAAATAAACTAATTTGGAGAAATAGTTGTCTCCGGTTGTGACTACCACTGTTCAGGTTACTGTGGCCTGGTCAAATACCAGGAGCCATGGGCAACCTGCTCATTGTCTTGTTGTTGGCCCTCCTCTTTTTATTGCAGTGGGATTAGGAGTGCAAAAGGGGCTTGGGTGGACTGTGGATCAGGAACTCAGAGCAAGACCACGGGCGAGTCAAAACCCCAGTGAGCAAGTACCGGTGTGTCAGTCCTCTCTACCTTCATCCTGCATGTGAGCAAGAAGGACCTGTGGCCTTGCATGGACATGGTGAGATCCGGAGGACCTGGGCCCCCCTCTCTGCTGCCTGTCTGGGAGCTCATAGCTCTGCTCACCGAGTTCTAAGTGGGCGTTCCTGCTTGTGGCCAGTTATGACAATCTTCGAAAATCCACCCTACCTCTCACTCCCAGTGGTCCCTTTGAAAAATACTTCCACACACCCACAGCCTGAAACAGAGCACAAATATGCGCAGATTCCTTCCTCTGTAACATTGACTCAGGCCTCCTGAACGTGGACGCTCTGAGCTACAGCTGATTGGTGCAAAAACAATGAATGCTTGAAAGAAGTCTATTATAAACAGCTTTGACCAAATCCAGTGTTTAAATTAAGTTTAAACAGAAATTGCAAAATCACTCCAGAATATCATGTTAAATAATTGACAGTTTGCCCAAGTGAAAGGTCCACTCTTGCTCCGTCATCCCGTTGTTCTTGGACTTGCTGGAGCGGGCCCCAGTAACATCTCATAGTGAGACTTGTTGTTACTGTTCTTGGCATGTCGAATATGCCACGAGTATAGCGGATAAAGCATTTGCCTTGCAGGTGGCCGACCCGGGTTGATTCCTCCTTCCATCTCGACCAGACTGGAAAGCCACGAGAGTTTCCTGCCCGCACGGCAGAGCCTGGCAAGCTACCCGTGGCATATTCGATATGCCAAAACCAGTTTCAACAAATCTCACAATGGAGACCTTACTGCTGCTGGCTTGAGCAAATCTGTGAACAATGGGAGGACAGTGCTAGAGTGCTACGGTGTCCAGGTGAAGGGGCACATTCCCACCACGGGAGATGCCAAACCCTCATAACCCTGCCCCCAGTCCAGAGCAAGGCAGAGATCTGGAAGCCCAGTGTCACGTTCCTCAGACCATCCCAACTCCACAGACACCTGTGCCTCACAGGAGGCTGAGGGTCTCCAAGAGGCCCCACCCTCTTCGAGACGGGAAGGGCGGGGCTGCCCTCAGCCAGACAGGGTGGGGCTCTTCCTCAGCGCAGGAGCCAAGCCAATGAAGAGAACAGACTGAACTGTGTCCCTCTGAAGGGGTGAGAGCAGCTGTGGGATGGAGGGGTGCGGGCAGGAGAGAGAGCAGGTAAAATGCGCTTGCACTTGAGCAAAAAGTAGACCCAAGTCTACAACAGCAATGGACTCTGCATGACTCCATCACATTTTTGTTCCTTGGAGTCGCACCAGGGGGTGCTCAGAACTTATTCCTGAGTCTGAGCGAAGGGATTACTCCTCGCCGGGCTCAGGGGCCACCCGGGTGCCTGATAGGTCATGGCCATGTCACCTGCAAGACCCCATAGTATCTCTCCTGACCCCCTCCACGAAACGTATTCTGTCTAAACCTCTCTAAACCTCTATTTGCTTAGATGATAAATACTTGATGATAAATACTAGATGATAAATACCTGGCCAGGCTACCTGCAAAACACTGTACAATCTCTCCTGACACCCTCCATAAAAAGTCTTCCCTCTAAGCCTCATTTTGCCCACTTTATAAAGACCAGAGAACATTATAAAGGCCAGAGTGATAGAACTTTGGGTAGTGCATTTGCTTTGCACGCAGCTGTCCCTGTTCAATCTGAGCATCCAGTATGGTCCAGTAGACCTTTGCTCTAGCAAATCAAATTGATTTAGCATTTTAAAAGTCTTTATTATATAAGCATTTGAGACAAGAAAGGGCCAGAAGTACTGATACTTGGAGGGTTACAACAGCCTGGTACGGGGGGGTTGCGGGGCGGCAGGGTGGGGCTGTTTACTGTTTCTGTTTCTACAGGACATCTCTGTTTCGGATTGAACCTGGGATTTTCCTTTGCACTGTAACCTCAGAGTTTTCGATGGCACCTGAAATAGTTTTTTTTTTCTTCATTTATTTTCTTATTTATTTTTTTACTTGGAGTCCAAACCTAGGTTTTGACATGCAAGACTATTGCTCTACCACTAAACTTCTTCTTAATGACTGCAAAAGTTGTTACTATATATTTTGAGATGGTCAATATGGACATTTAATTTCAGAACTTAATACCCCTTATATAATATCTATATCAGGCAGATATATAATATATATTATATGCACATGAGGGGTTTTGAGTAAGTACGTGGCGGTCGCAAGACATCTTATAGCCTAGTTCTCCCTCTGCGAGAACCTGGCCAGCTACCAAGAGTTTCCTGCCTTCATAGGAGAGTCTCGCAAACTCCCCATGCTGTATTCCTATGGCAAAATCAGTAACGATGATGGATCTCATTCCCCTGACCCTGAAAGAGCCTCCAATACGGCACCACTGGAAAGGAGGAGTAAAGATAGGCTACTAAAACCTCAGGGCTAGGATGAATGGAGACGTTACTTCAACAGCTCAAGAAATTCGACGATTAATGGGATGATGACGATCTTGATGATGATGATGAGGGGTTTTGAGGTACAGAATGCATGTAGCAGTGAAAGATTATATACAGTGGTAAAGCGTTTAGATGGAGGCAATTATTTTATGGAGATTAACTGTAGAGACACTGTGTCACCTGAAGCATCTATACTGCTCTTCTTTCTCTTGCTATTAGTACATATTAAATAGCTAAGGTTACATTTTATTTATTTATTAGCATTTGGTTTCATTTTGCTCTTTGGGTCACACCAGGCGATGCACAGGGGTTACTCCTGGTTTGTACTCTAATTGCTCCTGGGAGTGCTCGATGAACCAGATAGGATGCTGGGAATGAAACCCCGTCGGCCGCGTGCATGGCAAATGCCCTACCCGAATTAAGGCTACAGCCGTGAATGGAAAAAAGTGGATACTTCCTTCAGCTGTGTCGGGGGTGTTTTAATCCCACCCTCTCGTCTGCATATTTTTATATCCATACTCCTGTTTTTTGTACCTCCTTATCTTTGGGTTCAGAGCAAGAGGACACATGGTGCACTTCACTGTGAAATGTCGTTCGATGAAAAACACTGATGTTGAGAAATAGTTGTCTATTCTTGTGACGATCACTGTTCAGTTTACTTCGGTCTGGTCAAATGCCAGTAGCCACGGGTGACCTGCTTATTGTCTTGTTGTTGACTCTCGTCTGTTTAAAACAGCGGGATTCTGGTGCAAAAGGGGTTTTGGTGGCCTGTGGATCAGAAACACATACCCAGGTCGAGGTAGAGTCATAACCCCACTGAGCCGTAACGGTGCCTCAGCCCTCTCTACTTTCCTCTTGCATGTGAGCACGAAGGGACTGTGGCTTTTGCATGGACATGGTGAGGTCTGGAGGCCCTTGGCCTCTGTCCCTACTCCCTGCTATGGGAGTTCATAGCCCAGCCCACTGGGGGCTAGTTTGGAGTATTTTTTCTTTGATGGTCAGTATTGCCAGTTGTGCCAATCCACCAAAAAAGTCTGGAGAAAGTCCACTCTACACCTGACACCCAGGAATCCGTTTGAAAAATACTTCCCACACATCCACTGCCTGAAACAGAGCACAAAGCTGCAGATTCCTTTCTCTGTCAGACTGACTCAGGCCTCTATGAACTTGGAGTCTCTGAGCTACAACAGATTGGTACAAAAACAAAGAATGCCTGAAAGAACTGTATTATGAAGAGCTTTGTCAAACCCAGTGTTTAAAGAAAGTTTAAAGAGAAATTGCAAAATCGCTCCAGACTATCATGTTAAATAATTGGCACTTTGCCAATTATGAGGCTGAGGGAGGCTGGGAATTCAGCAAGGGATTGAACTTGCTCTGAAAGTCATAGTTGCCAGGTTTAATGTCCCCATAGTTCTCGGTATGATCCAGGGTTCCATTTCAGCATGGTGAAAAACTAGAAATGAGGGGGACAAATGAAACTTACCTGGTGGCATGTTCCAAAGATCACGAAGATCCTAGGAGATGCTTAACCATTTGTTCCTCGAAGGTGGAATCCTCTGCCAGTTCCCCAAATGTGGCGAGAAAGCTATCATCTGAGGGAGTGGGGCGCTGTTCTCTCTCTCCGCCTAAGTCGAATGAGAGATTGCTTCGTAGCAAGTGACTCGCAGGTTGTGGACAGACTTGGTTGCCGCGGTCCTAGTTCGACCCTAGCACTTTGGTCTCAATAAGGGCTGATAAGTAGACTTTGCTCGGGCAAATCAAATTGACTTAGCATTGTCTAAGTTTTCTCTAATACATATATTTTAAATAGAACGATTTGTGACAAGGAGGGGCCAAAACTATTGGTACTGAGGGGGCTCTAACAGCCTGGTGTGTGAGAGGGGCGGTGTGGGTAGGGCCGTGCCGTTTATGTCTCTAAGTGTCAACAGGGTATCTCTGTTTCGGTATGAACCCGGATTCTCGATTGTTCACTAACCTCAGAGTTTTTCATGTCACCTGAAACCTCTTTGCCCACCATATTTACTTTTTGATTGATTGATTGACTGATTGCCGTCCAAACCGGGGTCCTAAAATGCAAGAATATTATTCTACCACTAAGCAAAGTCTCAGATGTGAAGAAAAGTGGTTATTTTCGGTTGTTTTTCCTCTCTCTATTTTTCCTTTGATGGTCAGTATGGGCAATTCAGTTCCAGTACTGGTTCGACCTTATACAATATATGCTTTTCTCTTTGCCTTGCTACTAGTACGTATTAAACAATTACACTTACATTTTATTTATTATTTTCTTTATTTACTCTTTGCTTTTGGGGTCACTCTGGCAATTCTCCGGGCTTACCCCTGGATTTGCACTCAGGAAATACTTCTGGCGGTACTCCCAGACCATATGTGATTCTGGGAATCAGACCCGGGTGAGCCAAAAGCAAGTCAAACCCTTCTAGACTATGGCCTTGGGGGGATTGAAATCTGAGGCTCCATCACAGTATGTGGATGCTTGTAGGCAACTCTCTGGCCGAGCTCTTTAGGGCCTAAAGGACATTCACGCCCAGTCACAGCAGCATCTCTTTTGTCTGCAGACATGGCCCTCCCTGTCCTAGCTGTGCACAATTAGTCTCCTATCCTGGATGTTTTTCTCTCATGTAATGTTCGAGAGCCCATCCCTCACCAGTGTCCATTCTCAAACACCAATGAACCAGTATCACTCCCACCCCCCGTTCCCATCCCCCCACCGAGCCTCTGTGGCAGGGCATTCCAATTTGTTCTCTCTCTCTCTCTCTAATTTTGGGTGTTGTGGTTTGCAGTAGGGGTATTGATTGGCCGTCGTGTTCAGGCTCTACTCTACTTTCAGCACGCATCTCCCTTTCCGCGACGGATCTCCAATCACATTTTACTTGGTGTTCCCTTCTCAATCTGGGATGACTTTCCACCAACACGTGAGGCCCGCTTCCAAGCTATGGAGCCAACCTCCTAGAGACTGGCACTTTTAACCGCCCTGTACTCACCAAATTTTTCAATAGCAGCATGAGAAAGTAATTCCTATTTTCATCTCTGCACTGCATTATCGTTCTTCACCTCTCCCGAGAGGTCGCTCTCCTTGACTTGAAATGGATGAAATGGTCCAGCACAATGTTAAGTGGGGTAGACTGAGTCTGACCCATAATGAAATCAAGTACAAGTGGAGTCAAAAAACAGAGTCACAATAAGACACATTACCCCAGATGTCCATAAAATCCGACAGAAAAATGACCAACAGACAAACCGTGAAAAATGCCAGTCCTTTACACAAAAACTTCTCCAGATATGACTGCCCTGAGAACCTACTGAACGGAGTCCAAGTAGAGCTTGCAGTCCCAGCGTGTCAGGGATGTCTCCCTTCACACTCACTTCTTTTTTTTCTTTATTTATTTTTAATTAGTGAATCACTGGGAGGGTACAGTTACAGAGTTACTCATCTTTCTGCTCTTGTTTCCCTCATACAAAGTTCGAGAACCCATCACTTCACCAGTGCCCATTCTCCAACACCAGTAAACCCAGCATCCCTCCTATCCTCCCCAATCCCATCTCCCCACACCCCACCCCGCCACTGTGGCAAGGTATTCCCTTTTGTTGTCTCTCTCTAATTAGGTGTTGTGTTTTGCAATAATGGTGTTGAGTGGCCACTGTGTTCAGTCTCTAGTCTACATTCAGCCCACATCACCCTTCCCCCGCATGGCCTCCTACCGCATTTTACTTGGTGCACCCTTCTCTGAGTTGCCCTCTCCCCAGAATGTGAGGCCAGCCTCCAAGCCAAGGAGTCAGCCTCCTGGTACTTATTTCTACTAGTCTTGGGTCACACTCACTCTTGTTGACTCTCCAGTGGAACTGGTGGAGTCAGAACCCTTGTAAAATGTCTGTCCATCCTCAGAACCCCCTTTAACTCAGGCCCCTCAATCTTAAGGAGACAGCCCCTGAGCCTCAGGTCTCTCAGTCTCTGAGACTACTACTGAGTTCATTCACTCAGGGTTCTGGGTCTTAAGGAGACCGCCCCTGAGTGACGTCGTATTTTTGTTTACTTTTAGAAAACCTCTGTACTCCTCTAAGGTTTGTGTAAGTTTAACTGAGACTTCGGACGAGCCCCCAAAACCCGTGTTTCCCGTTTTACGGGTCAAAAATTGTGATGCCTAGACCTCTTTCCTTTCTATCGTTATACACTTGATACCTTTTACTTGGCTAACTGCTATGGCCAGAATTTCCAGTATTATATTGAATAGGACTGGGGAGGGTAGGCAACCTTGTCTTGACCCTGATGGAAGAGGGTAGGCTGTTAGGTTCTCCCCACTGAGAATGATGCTTGCCATGGATTTGTGGGAGATGGCTTTGACCCTATTGAGGAATGTTCCTTCAATGCCTATTTTGCTGAGAGTTTTCATCCTAAATGGGGCCTGGATCTTGTCAAATACTTTCTCTGCATCTATTGTTATGGGCATATGGTTTTATCTTTTCTTTAATTGATGTGATGGAATATGTTGATTGATATGTGAATGTCAATCCATCCTTGAATCCCCGGGAAGACTCTTACTTGGTCATAGTGTATGATCTTTTTGTGAATCGTTGGATTCTGTTTGGTAGGATTTTGTTGATGATGTTTACATCTGTGTTCATCAGGATTATCTGCCTTTAATTCTCTTTCTCTGTGGTGTCTCTGTGTGCTTTTGGTATCAGGGTGATATTTGCTTCATAGAAGCTGTTTGCAAGTGTTACTGATTCTTCGATTTTCAGAAAACTTACAATCTTTTACAAAGATTGTAAGTCCCCTTTGAAGATTGGAGAAATTCACTAATGAATCCAAATGGCAATAATTGTATATTTCTGTGGGGTTATGAGTGCTAAAAGGTCTCGCGTGGTCTGTGGAGACAGGTAGTCAGATCCAGGACAAGGCAGAATGAGAGCCCCACTGAGCCGTCTCCGGTTCCTCAGTCATCTCTACCTTTCTCCAGCATGTGTGCAGGGAACGGACTGTGGTCTTTGCATGGACATGGTTAGGTCTGGAAACCTGGGATTCATTCCCTTCTGCCTATTCTAGGAGCCCAACCCGGCCCACTGAGGCTTAGAGTTCCTGCTAGCGCCTAATTGTCCCAGTCCCTGAAAAAATGTCTATAGAAAGTCCACCACACTCCACAAACCTAGTGGTCCCATTGAAAAATGCTTCCTACCAAGCACACGGTGAAACAGAGCCCAAATCTGCAGATTCCTTTCCGCGTAAAGATTGATAAAAGGCCCCTATGATTCGTGGAAACCCCGGAGCTATAGCTGATTGGTGCGGAAATAATGAATGCCTGAAATGACTGTTTTATGAACAACTTTGTAAATCACAATGTGTAAATAAATTTTAATTTAAAACAGTCAAATTATTCTAGACAGTCATGGTTCAATAATTACTTCTTGCCCCTGTGTGGGGGCAAGGTCCCACCCACCACAGGACATGTCCCCCCTGGACACCGCCCCCATAAGCACAGGCCTGCAGCAGCCAGAGCAGGGTCAGGGTCAGGAAACCCCGTGCCACCTGCGCAGGCCAGCCTCACTCCTCATCCCTCCTGGACCACAGGAGGCTCAGGGCCTCCAGGAGGCTCCACCTCCTTGGGGATCTTGGTGAGCCGGGATGCCTCGAGGCCAGACATGGTGGGCATCTTTTTCAGTGCAAGATCCAAGACAATGAAGGACCTTTATCCCTCTGCATGGCTAGGAGCAGCTCTGGTATGCAGGAGTGCGGGCGGGAGAGCGAGCACGGAAAATGCTCTTCCTCTTGAGTGCAAAGTGAGCCCAAGTCTACAACAGCGTTGGACGCTGCATGACTCCATCACATTTTTGTTTGTGTTGGGTGCCACCTGGAGATGCTTAGAATGTGCTCTTGCTTCTCAGCAAAGAAATCACACCTACTAGAGCTCACGGGCCATCCAGGGCGCCAGAATGGACCTGACCAGACCACCTGCAAAACACCGTAGTGTCTCTCCTGACCCCCTCCACACAACGTCTTCTCTCTAAGCCTCATTTTGCCCAGTTTATAAAAACCAGTGACTACTATCAGGGCCAGAGTGATAGAACAGTGGACAGTGAATTTTGCTTTTCACACAGCTCTCACTATTTAATTTGAGAATCCAGTCTGGGCCAGTAGACTTTGCCCTAACAAATCAAATTGATTGAGTATTTCCTAAGTCTTTATTATATAAGGATTTGAGACAAGGAAGGGCCAGATGTACTGAATTGAGGGGGCTACAATGGCTTGGTATGTGGGAGGGGCGGGGATAGTAGGGCGGGGCTGTTTACTGTCTCTGTTTCCACAGGGCAATTCTCTTATGGAGATTGACTCTAGAGACACTCAGTCACCCGAAACAGCTATACCGCTTTTCTCTTTCTCTTGCTACTTTTACATATTAAACAATGAAGGTTACATTTTATTTATTTTTTACGAATTTCTTTTCATTTTACTTTTTGTGTCGCACCCGGGAATGCACAGGGGTTAGTTACTCCTGTCTTTGCACTCTGTAATTACTCCTGGGAGTGCTCACGGAGCCACATAGGATGCTGGGAATCAAACCTGGTCAAACGAGTGCAAGGCAATTGCAGTCCCCGATGTACTTACGCAACAACCGTGAATTGAAAAAGTGTTTATTTTCCATTGTCAAAATGGCAATACTCCCGAAAGCATTATACAGATTTAACGCGATCCCTATAGGGATACCCATGGAATTCTTCAAAGAAGTGGAGCAAACAATCCTGAAATTTATATGGAACAATAAACGCCCACGGCTAGCTAAAACAATTCTTGGGAAAAGATGATGGGAGGCATCACCCTCCCCAACCTTAAACTCTACTACAAAGCGGTAACAATTAAAACAGCATGGTACTGGAACAAAGGCAGAGCTGCAGACCAATGGAACAGGGTGGAATATCCCCACACACAATCTCAAATGTATGATCATCTAATCTTTGATAAAGGAGCAAGAGATGTGAAGTGGAGCAAGGAAAGCCTCTTTAACAAATGGTGCTGGCACAACTGGACAACCACGTGCAAAAAAATGGGCTTGGAACTCGACCTGACACCATGCAGAAAAGTCAGATCAAAATGGATTAAACACCTCAACATCAGACCACAAACCATAAGGTACATTGAAGATAAGGTTGGCAAAACCCTCTACGATATTGAAGGTAAAGGTATCTTCAAAGATGACATGGAACTAAACAATCTAGTAAAAACAGAGATCAACAAATGGGGCTATATTAAACTAAAAAGCTTCTGCACCGCAAAAGATACAGTGACCAGAATACAAAGACTATCTACAGAATGGGAAAGGATATTTACACAATACCCATAAGATAAGGGGTTAATATCAATGGTATTTAAAGCAGTGGTTGAACTCTACAAGAAGAAAACATCCAACCCCATCAAAAAATGGGGCGAAGAAATGAACAGAAACTTTACCAAGGAAGAGATACGAATGGCCAAAAGGCACATGAAAAAATGCTCTACATCACTAATCGTCAGAGAGATGCAGATCAAAACAACCATGAGATACCACCTCACACCACAGAGACTAGCACACATCCAAAAGAACAAAAGCAACCGCTGTTGGAGAGGATGTGGGGAGAAAGGGACCCTTCTATACTGCTGGTGGGAATGCCGGCTAGTTCAGCCCTTTTGGAAAACAGTATGGACGATTCTCAAAAAACTAGAGGTTGAGCTCCCATTTGACCCAGCAATACCACTGCTGGGAATATATCCCAGAAAAGCCAAAAAAGTATAGTCGAAGTGACATATGCACTTATATGTTCACCGCAGCACTGTTTACAATAGCCAGAATCTGGAAAAAACCCGAGTGCCCTAGAACAGATGACTGGTTGAAGAAACTCTGGTCCATCTATACAATGGAATACTATGCAGCTGTTAGAAACAATGAGGTCATGACGTTTGCATATAAGTGGATCAACATGGAAAGTATCATGCTAAGTGAAATGAGTCAGAAAGAGAGAGACAGACATAGAAAGATTGCACTCATCTGTGGAATATAGAACAATAGACTATAAGACTAACGCCCAAGAATAGTAGAAATAAGTACCAGGAGGTTGTCTCCATGGCTTGGAGGCTGGTGTCTCATTCTGGGTAACTCAGGGAAGGGACCACCAAGTGAAATATGGTTGGAGGTCATGTGGGGGAAGGGTGATGTGGGCCGAATACAGACTAGAGACTGAACACAATGGCCACCCAACACCTTTATTGCAAACCACAACAGCTAATCAGAGAGAGAGAACAAAAGGGAATACCCTGCCATAGTGGCAGGGTGGGGTGGGGGGAGACGGGACTGGGGACGGGGGGAAGGATGTTGGGTTTACTGGTGGTGGAGAATGGGCACTGATGAAGGGATGGGTTATCGAACTTTGTATGGGGGAAACATGAGAACAAAGATGTATGGATCTGTAACTGTACCCTCAGGATGACTCTCTAATTAAAAATAAACTAATAAAAAATTAATGTAAAAAAAGATAAAAAAAAATAAATGTGAAAAAAAGAAGGCCATTCTACTATAACCCATTGCTCCCTTCGTGTTTTGTATGCTGTTCCATGTAACTTCATCACCATTCATTTAATCCTCATTCTGTTCCTTTCTATCACTACTGCCTAAAGTAATACCTTAATAATTAAACAAAACAGTCTTTAAAAAAAAAGAAAGAAAAAAAGAAAAAGTGTTTATTTTCTTCATAGATTCTTTTTCATCTGCATATTTTTATATCCATACTCGCAGTGATTTTGTATCTCCTGATCTTTGGTTTCAGAGCAAGAGGACACATGGTGCACTTCACTGTGAAATGCTCTTCGATGAAATAAACTAATTTGGAGAAATAGTTGTCTCCGGTTGTGACTACCAGTGTTCAGGTTACTGTGGTCTGGTCAAATACCAGGAGCCATGGGCAACCTGCTCATTGTCTTGTTGTTGGTCCTCCTCTGCTTATTTCAGTGGGATTAGGAGTGCAAAAGGGGCTTGGGTGGATTGTGGATCAGGAACTCAGACCCAGGCCAAGGGTGAGTCATAACCCCACTGAGCAAGTACCGGTGTTTCAGTCCTCTCTACCTTCATCCTGCATGTGAGCAAGAAGGACCTGTGGCCTTGCATGGACATGGTGAGATCCGGAGGACCTGGGCCCCCCTCTCTGCTGCCTGTCTGGAAGCTCATAGCTCTGCTCACCGAGGGCTAAGTGGGAGTTCCTGCTGGTGGCTTGTAGTGCCAATCCTCAAAAACATGTCTGGAGAAAATCCACCCTACCACTCACATCCAGTGGTCCCTTTCAGATATACTTCCCACTTACCCACTGTCTGAAAAACAGCAGAAATCCTCACAGATTCCTTCCTCTGTAAGATTGACTCAGGCCTCCTGGACTTGGACGCTCTGAGCTACAGCTGATTGGTGAAAAAACAATGAATGCCTAAAAGAAGCGTATTATAAACAGCTTTGACCAAATCCAGAGTTTAAATAAAGTTTAAACAGAAATTGAATTATCACTCCAAAATATCATGTTAAATAATTGAGAGTTTTCCCAGGTGAAAGGTCCACTCTTGCTCTGTCATCCCGTTGTTCGTGGACTTGCTAGAGTGGGCCCGAGTAACATCTCATAGTGAGACATGTTGTTACTGTTTTTGGCATGTCGAATATGCCACGAGTACAGTGGATAGGGCATTGGCCTTGCAGGTGGCCGACCCGGGTTGATTTCTCCTTCCCTCTCGGCAAGACTGGAAAGCTACGAGAGTTTCCTGCCCACAGAGCCTGGCAAGCTACCCGTGGCGCATTCGATATGCCAAAACCAGTTTCAACAAATCTCACAACGGAGACCTTACTGGTGCTGACCTGAGTAAATCGATGAACAATGAGAGGACAGTGCTAGAGTGTTACGGTGTCCAGGTGAAGGGGCACATTCCCACCACGGGAGATGCCAAACCCTCATAACCCTGCCCCCAGTCCAGAGCAAGGCAAAGGTCTGGAAGCCCAGTGTCACTTGCCTCAGACCATCCCAAACCACAGACACCTGTGCCTCAAAGGAGGCTGAGGGTCTCCAAGAGGCCCCACCCTCTTCGAGACTGGAAGGGCGGGGCTGCCCTCAGCCAGACAGGGTGGGGCTCTTCCTCAGCGCCAGAGCCAAGCCAATGAAGGGACCAGACTGAACTGTGTCCCTCTGAATGGGTGAGAGCAGCTCTGGGATGGAGGGGTGCGGGCAGGAGAGAGAGCCGGTAAAATGCACTTGCACTTGAGCACAAAGTGGACCCAAGTCTACAACAGCAATGGACTCTGCATGACTCCATCTCATTTTTGTTCCTTTTGAGTCCCACCTGGGGGTGCTCAGAACTTATTCCTGCGTCTGAGCTAAGGGATTACTCCTCCCAGGACTCAGGGGCCATCCGGGTGCCGGATAGGTCATGGCCATGTCACCTGCAAGACACCGTAGTATCTCACCTGAACCCCTCCACGAAACGTCTTCTCTCTAAACCTCTATTTGCCTAGATGATAAATACTTGAGGCCTTTATCAATATGGGCCGAAGTGACAAAACAGAGGGTAGAAATTTGCCTTGTTCACAGCTGTCCCAATTATTCCCAGCATCCAGTCCGGTCATTCGTAAACCGCCAGGAGTGATTTCTGTGTGCAAAACTAGGAATAAACCACGAGCCCTGCCGCATCAGATCCTCTGGCAAAAAGAAAAGAATAGACTTCATCAAAGCTATCTCAAGGTACCCTGCTGCGATGGAAATGTGCGACCCTCTGAGGACAGCTGCCCTGCGCCTTTGGGTTCATGAGTACCGTTAGTATGAAGAAAAATGTACTTCTGCCTATTGAAGTCTCTGTTTGACCCAGTGGGCCAAGAACTCACCAGGCAGGGGTCCAAAGACACGCCCCCAAGATGCGTGGCCAACCAAAAAGTGCCAGTTTGGAGTCCCGTACGTCCCGCGAGACCAGGGGGCTATTAAAGGCCAGCCAAGCACGGCCCACTCTCAGTGCAGACGCGTCCACTGAAGGCCTCGCTGCTCCGTGCCCTCGCTGCCTCGGCTGACAAGGTGAGTCTGCAACTTGAATCTCGGGGTAGGGTGTGCTAGATCCTGAGGCGGGAAATTATATGGTGGAGGTCTCTCACGTAGGGGGGTTCCCTGCTCTAAGAGGAGGGAATTAAGGCATACCAGAGGGGTGGCCAGATCTGGGTTGTATAGACTGAGTGTCTCCCAAGTGCTCACCCCGTGCTTGGTCAGTTTGGTTCGGCCTGCAGTGGGGATGTAGGGGTAAGGGTTCTGGCTAACCGGTTGGTTCCTGGAATCTCTCCGTGGACCTGAGAGTTGGATAGCTGTTCCACATCTCCCCAGAATACTCTAGCCCTCAGGAACTAGCAAACTCGGTGGAAAAGGTAGGACTGAGAACTAGTAACTGGGAGGTATGAGGACTGGGAGGGGTGTGAGAGGAAAATGAGGCTGAGGGAGGCTGGGAATTCTGCAAGGGATTGAGCATTCCCTGAATGTCATAGTTGTCAGGTTTAATGTCCCCACAGTGCTGGGTATGATCCTGGGCTCCATTTCAGTATGGTAGAAAGCTAGAAATAAGGCGGAGAAATGAAACTTACCTGCTGGCATGTTCCCAGGATCACGAAGATCCTAGGAGACGCTTAACCGTGGCTCCTCGAAAATGGGAGCCTCTGCCAGTTGCCCAAATGTGACGAGAAAGCTATCATCTGAGGAGTGGGGAGCTGTTCTCTCTCTGCCCCTAAGTTGAATTTGAGATTGCTTCCTAGCACGTGACTCGCAGGTTGTGGACAGACTTGTTTGCCGGGCTCCTAGTTTGATCCCAGCACCCTTGGTCTCACTAAGGGCCAATAACTAGACTTTGCTCGGGCAAATCAAATTGACTTAGCATTTTCTAAGTTTTCTCTAATATATATATACACTTAAAAATATAAGTATCTGTGACAAGATGGGCCAAGTGTATTGGTAGTGAGGGGGTCCAACAGCCTGATTTGTGGGAGGGGCGTTGTGTGTAGGGTGGGGCAGTTTACTGTCTCTAAGTGTCCACAGGGCTTCTCTGTTCCGAATTGAACCCGGACTCTCGTTTGTCCACTAACCTCAGAGTTTTAACAGGTACCTGATACCCCTATATCAACCAGATTGATAGATTGATTGGTTGATTGATTGCCGTCCAAATTGGGGTCCTAAAATACAAGAAAATTGCTCTACCAATGAGCAAAGTCTCAGATGTCAAGAAAAGTAGTTACTTTCATTTTCTCTCTCTCTCCTCTCTCTCTCTCTCTCTCTCTCTCTCTCTCTCTCTCTCTCTCTCTCTCTCTTTTCTTTGATGGTCAGGATGGGTAATTTAGTTCCAGTACTGGATAGACCTTATCCAGGGACAGAATCCAAGTGCCAGTACTGGATAGACATTATCCAGGGACAGAATCCAAGTTGATGCAGGATATCAAACCCAGGGTTTCCTCTCTGAAGTGAGCGCCCTGCCTGCTTCACTGTCTGATCCTAGTGACCATTTGCATTTAAGTTAGGTGGCAAGCACTCACCCCCTCCTTGAATTTCCACACACATTGTCAGAGGCCAGGGTCCAGACTGCGCTGTACAGTGCTGGGACGCCGTAGAATAGGAGGGGAAATATTTCAGAAGTATCACTCTGAGCAGATTGGAGCGCACAAGGGATGGATTCAGTGCAGAATCCGGGAAGGGTGTGAAGAGAAAACGGTGGGGTGTCAAGAAAAAACTAAGCAGAGATGCTTAGAATTTGCTCTTGCTTCTCAGCAAAGGAATCACACTTACTAGGGCTCAGGGGTCATTCAGAGCGCCAGAATGGACTTGACCCCCTCCACAAAATGTCTTCTCTCTAAGCTCATTTTGCGCAGTTTATAAAGGCCAGTGACCATTATCAGGGCCAGAGTGATAGAAGTGCCAGTTCGGAGTCCGTACGTCCCGCGAGAACAGGGGTCTATTAAAGTCCAGCCAAGCACGGCCAACTCTCAGTTCAGACTCGTCCACTGAAGGCCTCGCTGCACGGTGCCCTCGTTGCCTCGGCTGACAAGGTGAGTCTGCAACTCGAAAGTTGGGTAGGGTTTGCTAGATCCTGTGGCGGGAAATTATATGGTGGAGGTCTCTTGGGTACGGGGGGTTCCCCTGCTCTAAGAGGAGGGAATTAAGGCATGCCAGAGGGTTGGCCAGCTCTGGGTTGTATAGGCTGAGCGTCTCCCAAGTGCTCACCCGGGGTAAGCTTTGTCGGTTTGGTTCGGCCTGCAGTGGGTGTGTAGGGATAAGGGTTCTGGCTAACCTGTTGGGATCTGGAATCTCTCTGTGGACCTGAAAGTTGGATAGCTGGTCCACAACTGCCCAGAATACTCTAGCCCCCAGGAACTAGCAAACTCGGTGGAAAAGGTAGGACTGAGAACTAGTGACTGGGAGGGGTGTGAGATGAAACGAGGGTGAGGGAGTTTGGGAATTTAGCAAGGGATTGAGCATGCTCTGGATGTCATAGTTGCCAGGTTTAATGTCCCCATAGTGCTGGGTATGATCCGGGGTTTCAGTTCAGTATGGTAGAAAGCTAGAAATAAGGAGGAGAAATGAAACTTACCTGCTGGCATGTTCCCAGGATCAGGAAGATCCTAGGAGACGCTTAAGCATGGCTCCTCAAAAATGGGAGCCTCTGCCAGTTGCCCAAATGTGGCGAGAAAGCTGTCATCTGAGGGAGTGGGGCGCTGTTCTCTCTATCCACCTAAGTCGAATTAGAGATTGCGTCCTAGCACGTGACTTGCAGGTTGTGAACAGACTCGTTTGCCGGGGTTCTAGTTTGAGATCAGCACCCTTGGTCTCACTAAGGGCCAATATGTAGACTTAGCTTGGGCAAATCAAATTGACTTAGCATTTTCTAAGTTTTCTCTAATATATATATATACTTAAAAATATAACTATCTGTGAAAAAGATGGGCCAAGAGTATTGGTACTGTGGGGGCTCCAAAGCCTGATGTGGGAGGGGCATTGTGTGTAGGGTGGGGCTGTTTACTGTCTCTAAGTGTCCACAGGGCTACTCTGTTCCGAATTGAACCCGGACTCTCGTTTGTCCACTAACCTCAGAGTTTTACCTGAAACCTGAAACCCGTTTGACAATCATACTGATTGATCAATTGATTGATTGCCGTCCAAATTGGGGTCCTAAAATACAAGAAAATTGCTCTACCACTGAGCAAAGTCTCAGATGTCAAGAAAAGTAGTTACTTTCAGTTTCTCTCTCTCTCTCTCTCTCTCTCTCTCTATCTATCTATCTATCTATCTCTCTTTCTTTTTTTATTTGATGGTCAGGACAGGAAATCCAGTTCCAGTACTGGATAGACTTTATACAATATCTGAAGGGGTCTGAGGTATGAATGAGTATAGAATGAGTATAGGTGTGATAGATTCTTTACAGTAATAAAGCGTATAAATGGAGGCAATTCCCTTGTGGGGATTCACTCAAGGAGACATTCTGTCTCTCAGGAGCATCTATATTGCTTTTCTCCTTGCCTTGCGACTAGTACATATTAAACAGTTACACTTACATTTTATTTATTATTCATATATTTACTTTTTGCTTTTTGAGTCACACTGGCAATTCACAGGGCTTACCCCTGGCTTTGCACTCAGGAATTTCTCCTGGCAGTGCTCCGGAGATCATATGTGATTCTGGGAATCAGATCCGGGTCAGCCACCAGCAAGCCAAACGCTTCTAGACTTTTGTTCTTGGTGGGATTGAAATCGGGCTCCATCACAGCGTGAGGATGCTTCTAGGCAACTCTCTGCCCAAGCTCTTTCAGGCCCAGCGGACATTCATACCCAGTCACAGCAGCGTCTCTTTGCTCTGCAGACATGGCCCTCTCTGTCCTAGCTGTGGGCAACTAGTCTCCTGTCCTGGATGTTTGGAATATCCAGGAGTGTCAGGGAGAGAAACCCTGATCTAGATAAGCGCTTCTTAGACTTCCTATACATTTTTCACTTTAGACACTGTTTTCAACCAGGTATTCCTTACACCAACATGGGATATCATTTCAATCAAGAGGTGAAATAAATATGTACCCCCCAAAATGTTGAAATTTATTTTTTAATTTTCCATTCCTGGCAAGGGAAAGATACCAAGTCGTTGCAGGAGATCAAACCCAGGGTTTCCTCTCTGAAGTGAGTGCCCTGCCTGCTTCACTGTCTGATCCTAGTGACCATTTGCATATAGGTTAGGTGGCAAGCACTCACCCCCACCTTGGATTTCCACACACATTGTCAGAGGCCAGGGTTCTGACTGCCTGTACACTGCTGGGACACCATATAATAGGAGGGGGAAAGTTTCAGAACTATCACTCTGAGCAGATTGGAACGCACACGGGATGGATTCAGTGCAGAATCCGGGAGGAGTGTGAAGAGAAAACGGTGGGGTGTCAAGAAAAAACTAAGCGATCAGGCTAGGAAAGCATCCATAGAGAGGAGGGGGAGGGAATGAGTGGGGGGTTAAATTGGACACTGTCGGATCTCTGATTGTTGTCTCTTTATTTTCAGTATTCAACCATGGAGGACAACAGCCAAGAGAGGACCCCAGACATCTTCCATGGTCTCTTTGAGAGTCTTGAGGAGTTTCTCGAGACCTATGAGGTGGACGATCCAGCGGTGCCTCAGCACCAGCTCTGTGCTGCCCTGGCTCCCCGGAGTCCAGCCAGCCCTAAGGCCCCTGAGGGTCAGGACAGCTTCCTCGATCAGCTCCTTGAGGAACTGCAGACGCCTGGGCCTCCCGATTCCCAGGCACAGGCCGGCCCACAGAGGCCGAACCAGAACCAGGACAGCGCTCTGGATCCGCTCCTCCAAGTGCCCCCAACCTCTGTTTCACTCACCCTTGAGGGGCAAATTGAGGACAAGGACAGTGAACTGGACCAGCTCCTTGAGGAACTGATGGACGTGTCTTCCTGGGAGAAGAACAGGAGCTGCTCTGCTCTGAGCAATCCCACCGCTGCCTCCCAAAGGACACCTGACACAGACGTGCTGAAGACCTTCAGTGGGGACCAGACCCTGCCTGGCAACTCTACGGAGATTTCTGGAGGTGAGCAGACCCCTAGACAGATCAAATCGCGCCACGCTGGTGCCCCTGGAATCTATGGGATCCAGATGTCCTTATCAGGAGGTCAGACCCTGCATGGGATCCAAAGACCTTTCTGTTCGGGCAGTGGGACCCAGATGCCCATCGCTGGTGCCCAATCCCCTTGGTGGACCATGACATGCTACTCTGGGGACCAGGCACAGTGTGGGAGCCAGATGTCTACCCCTGCTCACCAGAATGAAAACGCGAGGCAAATCTCTTCTAGAGTGGACCAGTTCATCCCACAGGTAAGGAACCGAATAATTTCCCAATTGGATATTGGAAAAAGTGTGTTCCATTTGTATTTTTCTAACACTCTGTGGCAATCCCAGAAAGACTCTGACTTATGGTTTCTTGTGCTCTGAGATTCCTACCGTACTGCTCTGGGGACCATAGTGAGTGCCAGGATTAATTTCAGTGTAGCCCCGTGCAGAGCATGTTTCCTGCCCACTGGACCATCTTACTGGCCCCTCTAAAGATTCGATTTTGAGTGATGTGATCCCTGTGGATCTCCACCCATACTGTTCAAAGCCAGGGTTTGTACAGGCTGCCCACTGCACTGGTAGACCGCCTTGACACAGCAAAAGTTTCATTTCAGTGCGGTCAGTCTGGCCACATGTGGGGGGCACACAGAGTGGAGTCAGTGAAGGATCTGGAGGAAAGTAGAAAGAAAAGTATGGGTTGTCAAGCAAGATAGATGGGGAGGTGGGCTAGGAGACCATTATCAGGATTGAGGGGAGAAATGCAGAATTGGATTGAGCTGAGCATGTGTCTGATTTTGTTCTTTTTGCTGTTGTTGTTTAGGATTCTAGTATGAAAGACAAGAGCCAAAAGATGACCGCTGACATCTTTCGTGAGAATCATGCAGAGGTACTCCAGACCTGTGAGGCAGGAGATCCAGCTGTTCCTGATCCTGAGCTCTGTGGTCCTCTGACTCCCCAGGGCCCAGCAAGAACACAAGAGGCCCTTGACGGGCAGGACATTCTCGATCAGCACCTAAGGGAGCTGCAGATCCCCAGGCCTGTCACACTCCAGGCTCAGGGCAGCCCAAATGAGCCATGTCAGAACCAGGCTAATCATCCGGATACAGTCGCTGAAGGGACCCAATTCTCTGAGTCTCTGACTCTGCAGGGCCAAGGCAGTCCAAAGGTGCCAACTGAAGACAAGGACAGTGCGCTGGACCAGCTCCTCGAGGAACTGATGGAGACGACTTCTCAGGAGCAGAACATGAGCTGCTCTGCTCAGAGCAACCCCACAGTTGCCGCCCACATGACTGCTGACACAGACATGCTGAAGACCTTCCATGGGGACCAGACCCTACAAGAGTGTGCCACCCAGGAACAGGGGAGTGAGCAGACCCCGTGTGTGTACCGCATGCCATACACTGGTACCCAGATTATAAATGGAATCCAGATGCCCATGGTTGGTGTCCAAACGCTATGGGGAAATCAGATACTTTCCAGTGGATACCAGACACCAAGTGGGAGCCAGATGTCTCTCACTGGACAGCAGACTGTATTTGGGACTCCAGTGTCCATGAACACGAACCAGTCCTACTGCGGGAACCAGTTGCCTTTCACTGGTTCCCAAATATTAATGGTGAATCAGGTGCCATTCAGCGGGGTCCACACCATGAATGGGAACCAGATGCCCCATTCTGGAGTGCCGATGATCCCCGTGACAGGGCTCCCGACAATGACTTTCATCAGTGACCAGACCTCCACTGGCAGTCAGCCTGTGTCTCAGAGTGGCACCCAGAGCCTCTATGGCATCCAGATGGTGCCACAGGGATCGCCACTGCCACAATCAGCATTCCCATATGCAAGTGCCCCTCTGGCGCAAGGACCATCCCTGGAATCAGAGAGGCCAAAGAAGCGCCAGAGGAGAGAGTACATCATAAACGCGGATGGTCTGAAGCGCTATGTGTGCCCTTTCCAGGGCTGCGGGAAGGAGTACAACAAAGCTTCCCACCTGCGAATCCATGAACGAGTCCACACTGGTGAGTAGGAACAACTGACACTCAGTTCAGATTGTTGCTCCTCCCTTTACGCTGGGTTTCTCTGGTGGCCTAGAAAAGGTTGAGAGATGAGAGGGGAAGTTCCCGCGGTCCTAGGGGGAGCCTACTTATGGCCAGAGTCCAGCTGGCTGGTCTCTGTGGAGTTCATTGTGGGCGGTTGGGACATGGAGAGATTGGTTTGCCCTTTGGGGCTCATCTTGACCTTGTCTCTCGGGCACAGATACCCCTTCACCACAATTTTCTCCCTGCTCTGACTCTCTGAGCGCTCTGCGTGTCCTTTACCCTCTTCCAGTTTTCGTCTTTCTCCAGCTCATGCAGTCTTTCTCTTCCTCTCTCCTACACATCTTCCAGTCGGCTCAGCTGCTCCCCCTACCCATTCTCACACCATTTTCTGCTCCATGCATTCATGCCTGATGCATAACAAGTGACACATCTCTCTCTTCCAGGAGACAAGCCCTATGTGTGCGACGTGAAAGGGTGTCCGTGGAAATTCCCCCGCTCCGATGAACTCAGAAGACACAAGAAGACGCACACTGGAGAGCGTCCCTTCCGCTGTCCTCAGTGTCCCATGGACTTTGCCCGAGCTGATCATTTAAAGCAGCATGCAAGAGTGCACAGATAATGCTTGTCCATGAACGATACACTCAACAGCCTCGTCTCCCAGTGAAGACTTTTCTTGGCAATTCACACTAAGCTCTATATATTGAAGATGATATTATGACATCTTATTTCTCTTGTTACCGTTTTTGGCAACTGTGCCTCACCCTGAGGTGTTCAGGAGACTGTGAGGTACTGAAGACTGAGTGTCGGATTCCTGTTGCAGAGCATGGCACTCCACCCTCTGAGCCAGAACTCTGATCTACTGTACCACTTTTATTTTAAAGAGTTGACGTTTTCATGATTATTTTTATGAGATACTTATATGACTTTCGATGGACACCGAATCATGAACTGTACATTGACTTTTTTGTACGTGAAACTGAAATTAAATGTATTTGTAAAGGATTTCAAGTCATTTTTAAAGGTATACTTTAGGTTGAGCCTGTTTTTGCCGCGCTGCCTTGCACTTGCTTAGCCCTTGTTCCGTGCTCTATTGGCGGTGCTCAAGCCCTCGTGTGCCTTTGCGGTATCGACTGTGCTTTTCCATGTGCAAGCCAGTTGCCTTCCCTGCTGGACTATCTCGCTTGTAGACCCTTTTCCTGATATCACTTATTTTTATATCTGTACACATGCTTTTTTGTATCTTCTTATTCTCGGGTTAAAAGCAAGAGGACACATGGTGCCCACCACTGTGTAATGCTCTTCGATGAAATAAACAAGTTTTGAGGATGAGTTGTCTCCTGTCGTGACTATGACTGTTCAGGTCACCGTGGTCTGGTCAAATGCCAGCGCCAAGGGCTACCTGCCCATTATCTTGTCTTGGCCCTCCTCTGTTTATGTCTGCGGGGTTATGAGATCTAAATGGGCTTGGGTGGCCAGTGGGGACATGTCGCCCGCCGCTTCGACCAGCGAAGAAATACGCAGCCCGGAGATTCTTCTTGCAATGATTGATTCAGGGGCCTTCTCATGCATTAGGGAAGAAGGGGAACGGGAAAGAGAAGGAACGAGGGGGAGGGACGAGGGGGAACCGACTAGCTAAGCAGCTTCCCCCCTTATATACCTCTCGCTGCTTGTTTACGCCTTCAGGTCACCGTGGTCTGGTCAAATGCCAGCAGTCAGGGGCTTCCTGCCCATTATCTTGCCTTGGCCCTCCTCTGTTTATGTCTGTGTCTTTATGAGTTCTATAGGGGCTTAGGGGGTCAGTGGGGGCAGGTACTCAGAACCAGGCCGAGACAGAGGCATAGCCCCCCTAGTTTTTCCTGTGCCTCAGTCCTCTCTATCTTGCTCTTGCGCGTGTGCACGAAATAGTTGACCTTTGCAAGGACCTGGTGAGGTCTGGAGGATTTTGGCAACCCTCCCTCTGCCTGATCTGGGAGCTTATAGCCCTGCCCTCTGAGGGCTAAATGGGAGTTCCTTCAGGTGCCCAATTTTGCCAATTCCAAAAAATAAATTTTGGAAAATCTTCTCCTCTCCTTAAATCTAGTGGTCCCTTTGAAAAATACTTTACACCCACCTCCATTCTGAAACGGAGCACAAATCTGCGGAAACTCTTTTTCTTTAAAGATTGACTCAGGCCTCTATGATCTTGGCGTCCCCGGAGCTGTAGGCGATCGGTGCAGGAGAATGAATGCCTGAAACAAGTGTATTATAAACCACTCCATCAATCCCAGTGTTAAAATAACATTTAAATTAAATAGTAACATTGTTCCAGATAATCATGGTTCAATCATTAGGACACTTTGCCCAGGAGAGGGGGAATATTCCCACCATAGGAGAAGCCTGCTCGCAGTCCAGAGCAGTGCCAGGGCCTGGAATCCAAATGTCACGTGCCCCAGTTCAGCCAAAACCCTCAAAACCCATGCCTCACCATGGAGGCTCAGGGTCCTCAGGAAGCTCCGCCCCCTTAGAGACCTGGGAGGGCGGGGCTGCCCTCAGGCCAGACAGGGTGGGGATCTTTGTCAGTGTAGAAAGCAGGCCAGTGAAGTACCCAGACACACCTGGTCCCTCTGCAGGGGTGAGAGCAGCTGTGTATGGAGGGGTGCAGAGAGGAGATAGAGCAGGAAATACGCTCGATTTCACCTGAGTGCAACATAGTCTCACATCTAGAGTAGCGATGGACCCTACGTGACTTCATTACATCTTTGTTTGTTTTGCATCATAACTTGAGGTGCTCAGAACTTAAAACTGTCTCTGAGCGATGTGATCACTCCAGCTAGGGCTAATAGTCATCCAGGGTGCCGGATATGAACTGTCCAAGCCACCAGCAAAACATTGTAGAATCTTTCCTGACCCCCTCCACAAAACATCTTTTCTCTAAACCTCTGTTTGCCCAGCTGAGACAGACCATTTTTGTCCTTTATCAGGGACAAATTGATAGAAAAGTGGGTAGAGCATTTGTCTTGCTCGCAGCCTTCTAAATTTGATCCCAGCATATAGTATGGTCATTCGTACACCACGAGGATTGAATCCTGAGTGCAGAGTCAGGAGTAAGCAAGGAGCATCGAAGGGTTTGGTCCCCTGGCATAAAAAAAAAACTTGTAGCACTTTGGCAGTATCGTCCCATTCTTCTTTGATTTGCCTGAGCGGCCACCCATAACGTCTCCATCGTGATACTTGTTGTTACTGTATTTGGCATATCGAATATGCCACGGGTAGCTTGTCAGGCTCTCCTGTGTGGGTGAGATACTCTCCTAGCTTTCCGGGGTCTCCGAGAGGGATGGAGGAATTGACACCGGATTTAAATCGTGCAAAGAAAACGCCCTACGGTGGTGCTTTCACTCCAGTTCTCAAAGGTATCTCATGGGACCCTGCTGAGACGGAACTGTCCAATTCAGAAACTGAAAAGGTATCTCGTTTGGTCCTTTACTTTCGGCACACATCTCCTTTCACGAAATATTCCTCCAAGCATCATTGACATGGT
The DNA here is from genome assembly GCF_027595985.1 of Sorex araneus. Classification (NCBI taxonomy): domain Eukaryota; kingdom Metazoa; phylum Chordata; class Mammalia; order Eulipotyphla; family Soricidae; genus Sorex; species Sorex araneus. The sequence continues at coordinate 31,103,419 of NC_073306.1, read as the reverse complement.
GATCCCTTCTTTATTTCTGCTGCCTTCTTCTCTTTCTCTTGAGACAGGCTTCCACCTTTGAAGCAACATTGTGTCTACTGTTTGGGTGTCAGCCTCAAAATAGGTGTTTTTTATGTTCTACAAGTGAGTTCAGTCATTCTATGTCTGTCCCTCTCCTTCTGACTCATTTCACTTAGCATGCTACTCTCCACGACCATCCATTTATAAGAAAATTTCATAACTTTATCTTTCCTAACAGCTTCATAGTATTCCATTGTGTAGATGTACCAAAACTTCTTTAACCTGTCCTCTGTTCTAAGGTACTTGGGTGGCTTCCAGATGCTGGCAATTGTTAATAGTGTTGCAATGAACATACAGGTGCAGATGTCAATTCTACCTTGCTTTAACCGCAGGATAAGAAAACATTTCCTATTCTAAACTCTGCAATGTTTTACCTATCTTCTGCTGTATCGAGAGATCATGGCCCTTGTGCTTTTCATTGCTGAAATGATCAATCACAAGGGAAATTGGGGTATGATGAGTCTGACCCATAATGAATGCACAAGGGGAGTCAAGAGCAGAGTCACACGATGACACATTACACCAGACGTCCACATTATCTGACACGGAAATGACCAACAGTGAAAAATCAAGCAGTGAAAAATGCCGGTTGTGTACACAAACACCTTTCCAGATCTAAATCCCCTGAGAAGCTACCAAATGGAGTCCAAGTAGATCTTGCAGTCCCAAAGTGTCAGGGACGTCTCCCTTCACACTCAGCTCGTGTTGACCTTCCAGTGCAACTGAAGGAGTCAGAGGCCATGTAAAATGTCTGACGGTCATCAAATCCCTCCTCTTACTCAGGCCCTTCAGTCTCAAGGAGACTGCCCCTGAAACTCAGGCCTCGCAGTCTCAATGAAACTACTCCTGATTTCCTTCACTCAGGCCTTTCGGTCTCAGAGACCACCCCTGAGTGACCGCGGATTTTTGTTTTCTTTTAGAACCTCCGTACTGTTTTAAGGTCTGTGTATGTTCATCCGAGATCTGAGACGAGCCCCCAAATGATGTACCCCGGCTTTCGGGTCACAAATAGTGATGCTAGTCCTCTTCCTTTTCTATCTGTATACACTCGATATCTATTTCTTGCCTAACTGCTATGGTCAGAATTTCCAGTACTATATTGAATAGTATCCCAGAGACGAATCTAAAGAGCTATGCAGGAATATCCCATCTCACTCAAGTGAGAGAAGGAATCCGGAGTTCTGACTTCAATTGACGGTCAAGAATCAGGACGCAGTCTCGTTTGCCAAGGCATCAAAAATCAGATGGGCCAGTCATGTAATGAGATTCAGAGACAACCGCTGGACTAGAGCTGTTACCGACTGGATTCTACGGAACATCAGAGGACCGTGTGGCCGCCCACCAACTAGATGGTCAGATTTCTTATCAATCCCTGAATGAACGGTCTGAGACTCTTCCTGTTCCTGGAGCGAGCAGATATCATTGGGCTGCATAGCACGCGACAGGGACAAATGGAGACGTTACTGGCACCCGCTTGAGCAAATGAAGTTCAACGGGACGAAAAGTGATGCAAGTGATACAAGTGATATTGGATAGGAGTTTGAAGGGCAGAAACCTTGTCTTGTCTCTGATCTAAGAGGATAGTTGTTAGGTTCTCCCGATTGAGAGCATTGCTTGCGATGCATTTGTGGGAGATGGCTTTGACTCTATTGAGGAATATTCCTTTAATGCCCATTTTTCTGAGAGTTTACATCATAAACGGGCGCTGGATCTAGTTAAGTGCTTTCTCTGCATCTACTGATATGGTCATATGGTGTTTATCTTTTATTGATATCATGGTTTATGTTGATTGACTTACGAAGGTTAATCCATCCTTGAATCCCTGGGATGAGTCCTACTTGGTCATGCTGTATGATCTTTTTTATGAGTTCTTGGATTCTGTTTGCAAGAATTCTGTTGAGCATCTTTGCATCTGTGTTCATCAGATATATCTGACTTAAATACTCTTTCTGTGTGGTGTCTCTGTCTGCTTTTGGTTTCCGGGTAAATTTGCTTCATAGAAGCTGTTTGGAAGTGTTTCCGATTCTTCAGTTTTCTGTAAAAGCTTTAAAAGGATTGGAAGTCCTCATCAAAGACTTGGAAGTATTCACTAGTGAATCCATGTGGCACTCCTCTGTATATTCCTGTGGGGTCAGGAGTGCTAAATGGGCTGAAGTGGCGTGTGGATACAGGTACTCAGACCCAGGACAAGCAGAGTCATAGCCCCTCTGAGCCATCTCTGGTGCCTCAACCATCTCTACCTTCCTCCTGCATGTGTTCAGGGAAGGGACTGTGGACTTTGCATGGACATGGTCAGGTCTGGGAGACCTGGGCTTCTTTCCCTTCTGCCTGGTCTAGGAGCTCACGGGCCTGCCACTGAGGCCAGAGTTCCTGCTAGCACCCAATTGTGCCAATCCCTGAAAAGACATCTAGAGAAAATCCAGCTCACTCCTCAAACCCAGTGTTCCCTTTGAAAAACACGTCTACCCATCCATACCATGAATCAGAGCACAAGTCTGCAGATTGCTTTCCATGTAAAGATTGACTAAGGCCTCTGTGAACTCTTGGAGATCCCAGAGCGATAGCTGATTGGTGCGGAAGCAATGAATGCCTGAAACAACTATTTTATGAACAACTTTGTACATCACAGTGCGTAAATAAAGTTTAATTGAACACAGTCAAATTATTTGAGAAAATCATGTTTCAAAAACTACTTCTTGCCTCGGTGAGGAGGCAAGTTCCCACCACGGAGATGGTCCCCCTCGACACTCCCCCCAAACCACCACAGTTCTGCCAGTAGACAGAGCGCAGCCAGGATGAGGAAACCCAGTGTCACCTGCCCAGACCAAGCTCACTCCTCAGCCCACCTGCCCCACAGGAGGCTCAGGGTCCTGGGAGGCTCAGGGCCCTGAGAGGCCTGGGTGGACGGGGCTGCCCCAGGAAAGACTGGGTGGAGATCTTTGTCAGAGCAGGAGCCAGGTCAATGAAGGACCCACACTCACCTGTGTCCCTTTGCATGTCTCAGAGCACCCCTGGGATGGAGCGGTGACTGTAGGGGTGCGAGCACGCAAAATGCTCTACTATTGAGCGCAAAGTGGGCCCAACTCTACAACGGTGATGGACGCTGCACGCCTCCATCACATTTTTGTTTGTTTTGGGTAGCACCTGGAGATGCTCAGAACTTACTCCTGCTTCTGAGCAAAGGGCTCACTCCTACTAGGGCTCAGGGGCCATCCAGGGTGCCAGAATGGACCTGACCAGGCCACCTTCAAAACACGCTATGATCTCTCCTGACACCCTCCACAAAAAGTCTTCTCTCTAAGCCTCATTTTGCTCAGTTTATAAATACCAGAGACCATTATAAAGGCCAGAGTGATAGAACTTTGGGTAGTGCATTTGCTCTGCACACAGCTGTCCCTGTTCGATCTGAGCATCCAGTATGGTCCAGTAGACTTTGCTCTAGCAAATCAAATTGATTTAGCATTTTAAAAGTCTTTATTTTATAAGGATTTGAGACAAAGAAGTGCCAGAATTACTGATACTTAGGGGGTTACAACATCCTGCTATGTGTGTGGGGGGGGGGGCGGGAGGGCGGGGCTGTTTACTGTTTCTGTTTCCACAGGACATCTCTGTTTTGAATTGAACCTGGGATTTTCCTTTGCACTGTAACCTAAGAGTTTTCGATGGAACCTGAAATACATTTTTTTCTTCGTTTATTTTCTTATTTATATTTTATTTGCAGTCCAAACCTAGGTCTTGACATGCTCTACCACAAAACTACTTCTTAATGACTGCAAAAGTTGTTACTATATATTTTTCAGATGGCCAGTATGGACATATAATTTCAAAATATAATAGCCCTTATATAATATCTATATTAGGCAGATACATAACATATATTATATGCACATGAGGTCTTTTGAGTAAGTTTACGTGGCGGTCGCAAGATATCTTATAGCCTAGTTCTCCCTCTGCGGAACCTGGCTAGCTACCAAGAGTTTCCTGCCTTCATAGGAGAGTCTCACAAACTCCCCATGCTGTATTCCTATGCCAAAATCAGTAATAATGATGGGTCTCATTCCCCTGACCCTGAAAGAGCCTCCAATGCGGCACCATTGGAAAGGAGGAGTAAAGATAGGCTTCTAAAATCTCAGGGCTAGGATGAATGGAGACGTTACTTAAACGGCTGAAGAAATTCGACGACTAACGGATGATGATGATGATCTTGATGATGATCAAGGGTTTTGTGGTGCAGAATGCATGTAGGAGTGATAGATTATATATAGTCGTAAAGTGTTGAGATGGAAGCAATTATCTTATGGAGATTAACTGTAGAGACTCTATGTCACCTGAAGCATCTATACTACTCTTCTCTTTCTCTTGCTATTGTACATATTAAACAATTAAGGTTACCCTTAATTGTTTAATATGGTATATGGTCATATGGTTTTTATCTTTTGCTTTAATTGATATGATGGATTATGTTGATTGATATGTGAATGTCAATCCATCCTTGAGTCCCCGGGAAGAGTCCTAGTGGTTCATCGTGTATGATCTTTTTCTGAGTCGTTGGATTCTCTTTGGTAGGATTTTCTTGATGATCTTTACATCTGTGTTCATCAGGATTATCTGCCTTTAATTCTCTTTCTCTGTGGTGTCTCTGTGTGCTTTTGGTATCAGGGTGATATTTGCTTCATAGAAGCTGTTTGGAAGTGTTACTGATTCTTCTTTTTCCAGAAAAAGCTTTAAAAAGATTGTAAGTCCTCTTTGAAGATTGGAAGAATTCACTAATGAATCCACGTGGCACTAATTGTATATTCCTGTGGGGTTATGAGTGTTAAAAGGTCTCGCGCGGCCTGTGGAGCCAGACCCAGGACAAGGCAGAATGATATCCCCACTGAGCCGTCTTCGGTTCCTCAGGCGTCTCTACCTTTCTCCTGCATGTGTGCAGGGAACGGACTGTGGTCTTTGCATGGACATGGTTAGGTCTGGAAACCTGGGCTTCTTTCCCTTCTGCCTGTTCTAGGAGCACATCCCGGCCCACTGAGGCTTAGAGATCCTGCTAGCGCCCAATTGTCCCAGTCCCTGAAAAAACGTCTATAAAAAGTCCACCCCACTCCACAAACCTAGTGGTCCAATTGAAAAATGCTTCCTACCACCCACACGGTGAAACAGAGCCAAAATCTGCAGATTCCTTTCCGTGTAATGATTGACAAAGGCCTCTATGATGGTGGAAACCCCGGAGCTATAGCTGATTGGTGCGGAAACAATGAATGCCTGAAACGACTGTTTTGTGAACAACTTTGTCAAATTATTTTAGACAATTATGGTTCAATAATTACTTCTTGCCCCGGTGTGGGCAAGGTCCCACCCACCACAGGACATGTCCCCCCTGGACACCGCCCCCATAAGCACAGTCCTCCAGCAGCCAGAGCAGGTTAAGTGTCAGGAAACCCCGTGCCACCTGCGCAGGCCAGCCTCACTCCTCATCCCTCCTGGACCACAGGAGGCTCAGGGCCTCCAGGAGGCTCCGCCTCCTTGGAGATCTTGGTGAGCGGGACTGCCTCAAGGCCAGACATGGCGGGCATCTTTTTCAGTGCAAGAGCCAAGACAATGAAGGACCTTTATCCCTCTGCATGGCTAGGAGCAGCTCTGGGATGCAGGAGTGCGGGCGGGAGAGCGAGCACGGAAAATGCTCTTCCTCTTGAGTGCAAAGTGCACCCAAGTCTACAACAGCGATGGACGCTGCATGATTCCATCACATTTTTGTTTGTGTTGGGTGCCACCTGGAGATGCTTAGAATGTGCTCTTGCTTCTCAGCAAAGGAATCACACCTACTAGGGCTCAGGGGCCATCCAGGGCGCCAGAATGGACCCGACCAGGCCACCTACAAAACACTGTAGTATCTCTCCTGACCCCCTCCACAAAATGTCTTCTCTCTAAGCCTCATTTTGCCCAGTTTAAAGAGACCATTGGCCATTATCAGGGCCAGAGTGATAGCACAGAGGATAGTACATTTTGCTTTTCACGCAGCTCTCACCGTTCGATTTGAGAATCCAGTATGGGCCAGTAGAATTTGCCCTAGCAAATCAAACTGATTGAGCATTTCCTAAGTCTTTATTATATAAGGATTTGAGACAAGTAAGGGTCAGATGTACTGAATTCGGGGGGCTCCAATGTCTTGGTATGTGGGAGGGGCGGGGATAGGAGGGCGGGGCTGTTTACTGTCTCTGTTTCCACAGGGCAATTCTCTGATGGGGATTGACTCTAGAGACACTCAGTCACCCGAAGCAGCTATACCGCTTTTCTTTTTCTCTTGCTACTTTTACATATTTAACAATGAAGGTTACATTTTATTTATTTTTTACGCATTTAATTTCATTTTACTTTTTGTGTCGCACCCGGGGATGCACAGGGGTTGGTCACTCCTGTCTTTGCACTCTGTAATTTCTCCTGGGAGTGCTAAGGAGCCATATAGGATGCTGGGAATCAAACCTGGTCAACCGAGTGCAAGGCAGTTGCAGTACCCGTTGTACTTACGCACCAACTGTGAATGGAAAAAGTGGTTCCTTTCTTAAATGTTTCATTCTCATCTGTATATTTTTATACCCATACTCGTGTTCTTTGCATCTCCTGATCTCTGGGTTCAGAGCAAGAGGGCACATGGTGCACTTCACTGTGAAATGCTCTTCGACGAAATAAACTAATTTGGAGAAATAGTTGTCTCCGGTTGTGACTACCACTGTTCAGGTTACTGTGGCCTGGTCAAATACCAGGAGCCATGGGCAACCTGCTCATTGTCTTGTTGTTGGCCCTCCTCTGTTTATTGCAGTGGGATTAAGAGTGCAAAAGGGGCTTGGGTGGACTGTGGATCTGGAACTCAGACAAAGGCCAAGGGCGAGTCATAACCCCACTGAGCAAGTACCGGTGCGTCAGTCCTCTCTACCTTCATCCTGCATGTGAGCAAGAAGGACCTGTGGCCTTGCATGGACATGGTGATATCCGAGGGACCTGGGCCCCCCTCTCTGCTGCCTGTCTGGGAGCTCATAGCTCTGCTCACCGAGGCTAAGTGGGAGTTCCTGCTGGTGGCCAGTTGTGCCAATCCTCGAAAATCCACCCTACCTCTCACACCCAGTGGTCCCTTTGAAAAATACTTCCACTCACCCACAGCCTGAAACAGAGCACAAATCTGCACAGATTCCTTCCTCTGTAAGATTGACTCAGGCCTCCTGAACTTGGATGCTCTGAGCTACAGCTGATTGGTGCAAAAACAATGAAAGCCTGAAAGAAGTGTATTACGAACAGCTTTGACCAAATCCAGTGTTTAAATTAAGTTTAAACAGAAATTGCAAAATCACTCCGGAATATCATGTTAAATAATTGACAGTTTGCCCAGGTGAAAGGTCCACTCTTGCTCCGTCATCCCGTTGTTCGTGAACTTGCTGGAGCGGGCCCCAGTAACATCTCATAGTGAGACTTGTTGTTACTGTTTTTGGCATATCGAATATGCCACGAGTATAGCGGATAAAGCATTTGCCTTGCAGGTGGCCGACCCGGGTTGATTCCTCCTTCCCTCTCGACCAGACTGGAAAGCCACGAGAGTTTCCTGCCCGCACGGCAGAGCCTGACAAGCTACTCGTGGCATATTCGATATGCCAAAACCAGTTTCAACAAATCTCACAATGGAGACCTTACTGGTGCTGGCTTGAGCAAATCGATGAACAATGGGAGGACAGTGCTAGAGTGCTACGGTGTCCAGGTGAAGGGGCACATTCCCACCACGGGCGATGCCAAACCCTCATAACCCTGCCCCCAGTCCAGAGCAAGGCAAAGGTCTGGAAGTCCAGTGGAACTTCCCTCAGACCATCCCAACTCCACAGACACCTGTGCCTCACAGGAGGCTGAGGGTCTCCAAGAGGCCCCACCCTCTTCGAGACGGGAAGGGCGGGGCTGCCCTCAGCCAGACAGGGTGGGGCTCTTCCTCAGCGCAGTAGCCAAGCCAATGAAGGGACCAGACTGAACTGTGTCCCTCTGAAGGGGTGAGAGCAGCTGTGGGATGGAGGGGTGCGGGCAGGAGAGAGAGCAGGTAAAATGCGCTTGCACTTGAGCGCAAAGTGGACCCAAGTCTACAACAGCAATGGACTCTGCATGACTCCATCACATTTTTGTTCCTTTGGAGTCTCACCTGGGGGTGCTCAGAACTCATTCCTGCGTCTGAGCGAAGGGATTACTGCTCCCAGGGCTCAGGGGCCACCCAGGTGCCTGATAGGTCATGGACATGTCACCTGCAAGACCCCGTAGTATCTCTCCTGACCCCCTCCACGAAATGTCTTCTCTCTAAACCTCTATTTGCCTAGATGATAAATACTTGAGGCCTTTATCAATAAGGGCCGACGTGACAAAACAGAGGGTAGAAATTTGCCTTTTTCACAGCTGTCTCAGTAATTCCCAGCATCCAGTACGGTCATTCGTAAACCACCAGGAGTGATTCCTGTGTGCAGAACTAGGAATAAGCCATGAGCACTGCCGGATCAGATCCCCTGGCAAAAAGAAAAGAACAGACTTCATCAAAGCTATCACAAGGTACCCTGCTGAGATGGAAAAATGCGACCCTCTGAGGACAGCTGCCCTGCGCCTTTGGGTTCATGAGTACCGTTAGTATGAAAAAAAATGTGCTTCTGCCTATTGAAGTCTCTGTTTGACCCGGTGGGCCAAGAACTCACCAGCCAGGGGTCCAAAGACACGCCCCCCAAAAGGCGTGGCCAACCAAAAAGTGCCAGTTTGGAGTCCCGTATGTCCCGCGAGACCAGGGGGCTATTAAAGGCCAGCCAAGCACGGCCCACTCTCAGTGCAGACGCGTCCACTGAAGGCCTCGCTGCTCGGTGCCGTCGCTGCCTCGGCTGACAAGGTGAGTCTGCAACTCGAATCTCGGGGTAGGGTGTGCTAGATCCTGAGGCGGGAAATTATATGGTGGAGGTCTCTTGGGTACGGGGGGTTCCCCTGCTCTAAGAGGAGGGAATTAAGGCATACCAGAGGGTTGGCCAGCTCTGGGTTGTATAGGCTGTGCGTCTCCCAAGTGCTCACCCTGTGCTTGGTCGGTTTGGTTCGGCCTGCAGTGGGGGTGTAGGGGTAAGGGTTCTGGCTAACCTGTTGGGATCTGGAATCTCTCTGTGGACCTAAAGTTGGATAGCTGGTCCACAACTCCCCAGAATACTCTAGCCCTCAGGAAATAGCAAACTCGGTGGAAAAGGTAGGACTGAGGACTAGTGACTGGGAGCGGTGTGAGAGGAAAATGAGGCTTAGGGAGGCTGCGAATTCAGCAAGGGATTGAGCATGCTCTGGATGTCATAGTTGCCAGGTTTAATGTCCCCATAGTGCTGGGTATGATCCGGGGTTCCAGTTCAGTATGGTAAAAAGGTAGAAATAAGGAGGAGAAATGAAACTTACCTGCTGGCATGTTGCCAGGATCACGAAGATCCTAGGAGACGCTTAACCATGGCTCCTCAAAAATGGGAGCCTCTGCCAGTTGCCCAAATGTGGCGAAAAAGCTATCATCTGAGGAAGTGGGGCGCTGTTCTCTCTATCCGCCTAAGTCGAATTAGAGATTGCTTCCTAGCACGTGACTCGCAGGTTGTGGACAGACCTGTTTGCTGGGGTCCTAGTGTGACCCCAGCACCCTTGGTCTCACTAAGGGCCAATAAGTAGACTTTGCTTGGGCAAATCAAATTGACTTAGCATTTTCTAAGTTTTCTCTAATATATATACATTTAAAAATATAAGTATCTGTGACAAAGATGGGCCAAGAGTATTGGTACTGTGCGGGCTCCAACAGCCTGATGTGGGAGGGGCGTTATGTGTAGGGTGGGGCTGTTTACTGTCTCTAAGAGTCCACAGGGCTTCTCTGTTCTGAATTGAACCCGCACTCTCGTTTGTCCACTAACCTCAGAGTTTTACCTGAAACCTGAAACCCCTTTTCAATCATATTGATTGATTGATTGACGAATTGCCGTCCAAACCGGGGTCCTAAAATGCAAGAAAATTGGTCTACCACTGAGCAAAGTCTCAGATGTCAAGAAAAGTAGTTACTTTCAGTTTCTCTCTCTCTCTCTCTCTCTCTCTCTCTCTCTCTCTCTCTCTCTCTCTGTCTCTTTTTCTTTGATGGTCAGGACAGGCAATCCAGTTCCAGTACTGGATACACCTTATTCAATATCTGAAGGGGTTTGAGGTATGAATGAGTGTAGGTGGGATAGATTCTTTATAGTGGTAAAGCGTATAAATGGAGGCAATTCCCTTGTGGGGATTCACTCAAGGAGACAATCTGTCTCTCAGGAGCATCTATATTGCTTTTCTCCTTGCCTTGCTACTAGTACATATTAAACAATTACACTTACATTTTATTTATTATTTATATATTTACTTTTTGCTTTTTGAGTCACACTGGCAATTCACAGGGCTTACCCCTGGCTTTGCACTCAGGAATTTCTCCTGGCAGTGCTCCGGAGATCATATGTGATTCTGGGAATCAGATCCGGGTCAGCCACCAGCAAGCCAAACGCCTCTAGACTTTTGTTCTTGATGGGATTAAAAATGGGCTCCATCACAGCGTGAGGATGCTTCTAGGCAACTCTCTGGCTGAGCTCTTTCGGGCCCAGCGGACATTCACACCCAGTCACAGCAGCGTCTCTTTGCTCTGCAGACATGGCCCTCTCTGTCCTAGCAGTGGGCAACTAGTCTCCTGTCCTGGATGTTTGGAATGTCCAGGAGTGTCAGGGAGAGAAACCCTGGTCTAGATAAGCTCTTCTTCTTTTTTTTTTCTGTTAGTAAATAATTCTTTATCTTTTTTAAATTTTATTTTTAATGTTTTAGTGAGTCATCATGAAGTAGTTACAGAATTACAAACTTTCAAGCTCATGTTTCAGTCATACCATGACCGAGTTCCCATCCCTCCACCAGGGCCCATTATCTACCACTAGTGTTCCCAGTATCAATCCCACCACCACCACCACCCCATCCACACCCCTACACCCCCCCCCCGGCCTCTGTGGCAGGAGCATTCCCTTTCACTCTCTCTCTCCTTTTGGGTGTTGTGAATTGAAATATAGGTATTAAATGGCCATCATGCTCGGACTATAGTCTACTTTCAGCACATATCTCGCCCCCCAAGCGGGCCGTCCAAGCATCCTTTGCTTGTGGTCCCTTCTCTATCTGAGCTGTCTTTTCCCCCAGAATGTAAGTCCAGCTTCCATGCTGTGGAGCAATCCTCCTAGTCCTTATCTCTACTATCGTTGGGTGTTAGTTTCCCATTCTGTTACTTTATATTCCACAAATAAGTGCAGTCCTTCTATGTCTGTTCCTCTCTTTCTGATTCATTTTACTTAGCGTAATACTCTCCATGTTGATCCACTTTAGATAAGCTCTTCTTACACTTACTATACATTGTTCACTTTTGACACTTTTTTCAACCAGGTATTCCTTACACCAACATGGGATATCAGTTCATTCAACAGGTGAAATAAATATGGACCCCCAAAAAGGTTGAAATTTATTTTTTAATTTTCCACTCCTGCCAAGGGACAGATACCCAGTTGATGCAGGAGATCCATCCCAGGGTTTCCTCTCTGAAGTGAGTGCCCTGCCCGCTTCACTGTCTGATCCTAGTGACCATTTGCATTTAAGTTAGGTGGCACGAACTCACCCCCACCTTGGATTTCCACACACATTGTCAGAGGCCAGGGTCCAGACTGCCCTGTACACTGCTGGGACGCCATAGAACAGGAGGGGAAATGTTTCAGAAGTATCACTCTGAGCAGATTGGAGTGCACATGGGATGGATTCAGTGCAGAATCCAGGAAGGGTGTGAAGAGAAAACGGTGGGGTGTCAAGAAAAAAGTAAGCGATCCGGCTAGGGAAGCATCCATAGAGAGGAGGGGAAGGGAATGAGGTGTGTGTGGGGGTATACTGGACACTGACATATCTCTGATTGTTGTCTCTTTATTTTCAGTATTCAACCATGGAGGACAACAGCCAAGAGAGGACCCCAGACATCTTCCATGGTCTCTTTGAGAGTCTTGAGGAGTTTCTCGAGACCTATGAGGTGGACGATCCAGCGGTGCCTCAGCACCAGCTCTGTGCTGCCCTGGCTCCCCGGAGTCCAGCCAGCCCTAAGGCCCCTGAGGGTCAGGACAGCTTCCTCGATCAGCTCCTTGAGGAGCTGCAGACGCCTGGGCCTCCCGATTCCCAGGCACCGGCAGGCCCACAGAGGCCGACCCAGAACCAGGTCAGCGCTCTGGATCCGCTCCTCCACGTGCCCCCAACCTCTGTTTCACTCACCCTTGAGGGGTCAATTGAGGACAAGGACAGTGAACTGGACCAGCTCCTTGAGGAACTGATGGACATGCCATGCTGGGAGAAGAACAGGAGCTGCTCTGCTCTGAGCAATCCTAACGCTGCCTCCCAAAGGACACCTGACACAGACGTGCTGAAGACCTTCAGTGGGGACCAGACCCTGCCTGGCAACTCTACGGAGATTTCTGGAGGTGAGCAGACCCCTAGACAGATCAAATCGCGCCACGCTGGTGCCCCTGGAATCTATGGGATCCAGATGTCCTTCTCAGGAGTTCAGACACTGCATGGAATCCAAAGACCTCTCCGTTCGGGCAGTGGGACCCAGATGCCCATCGCTGGTGCCCAATCCCCTTGGGGGACCATGACATGCTACTCTGGGGACCAGGCACAGTGTGGGAGCCAGATGTCTACCCCTGCTCACCAGAATGAAAACGCGAGGCAAATATCTTCTAGAGTGGACCAGTTCATCCCACAGGTAAGGAACCGAATAATTTCCCAATTGGATATTGGAAAAAGTGTGTTCCATTTGTATTTTTCTAACACTCTGTGGCAATCCCAGAAAGACTCTGATCTTATGGTTTCTTGTGCTCTGAGATTCCTACCGTACTGCTCTGGGGACCATAGAGAGTGCCAGGATTAATTTCAGTGTAGCCCCGTGCAGAGCATGTTTCCGGCCCACTGGACCATCTTACTGGCCCCTCTAAAGATTCGATTTTGAGTGATGTGATCCCTGTGGATCTCCACCCATACTGTTCAACGCCAGGGTTGGTACAGGCTTCCCACTGCACTGGTAGACCGCCTTGACACAGCAAAAGTTTTATTTCAGTGCGGTCAGTCTGGCCACATGTGGGGGGCACACAGAGTGGAGTCAGTGAAGGATCTGGAGGAAAGTAGAAAGAAAGGTATGGGTTGTCAAGCAAGATAGATGGGGAGGTGGGCTAGGAGACCATGATCAGGATTGAGGGGAGAAATGCAGAATTGGATTGAGCTGAGCACGTGTCTGATTTTGTTCTTTTTGCTGTTGTTGTTTAGGATTCTAGTATGAAAGACAAGAGCCAAAAGATGACCGCTGACATCTTTCGTGAGAATCATGCAGAGGTACTCCAGACCTGTGAGGCAGGAGATCCAGCTGTACCTGATCCTGAGCTCTGTGGTCCTCTGACTCCCCAGGGCCCAGCAAGAACACAAGAGGCCCTTGACGGGCAGGACATTCTCCATCAGCTCCTTAGGGAGCTGCAGATCCCCAGGCCTGTCACACTCCAGGCTCAGGGCAGCCCAAATGAGCCATGTCAGAACCAGGCTAATCATCCGGATACAGTCGCTGAAGGGACCCAATTCTCTGAGTCTCTGACTCTGCAGGGCCAAGGCAGTCCAATGCTGTCAACCGAAGACAAGGACAGTGCGCTGGACCAGCTCCTCGAGGAACTGTTGGAGACGACTTCTCGGGAGCAGAACATGAGCTGCTCTGCTCAGAGCAACCCCACAGTTGCCGCCCACATGACTCCTGACACAGACATGCTGAAGACCTTCCATGGGGACCAGACCCTACAAGAGTGTGCCACCCAGAAACAGGGGAGTGAGCTGACCCCGTGTGTGTACCGCATGCCATACACTGGTACCCAGATTATAAATGGAATCCAGATGCCCATGGTTGGTGTCCAAACGCTATGGGGAAATCAGATACTTTCCAGTGGATACCAGACACCAAGTGGGAGCCAGATGTCTCTCACTGGACAGCAGACTGTATTTGGGACTCCAGTGTCCATGAACACGAACCAGTCCTACTGCGGGAACCAGTTGCCTTTCACTGGTGCCCAAATATTAATGGTGAATCAGGTGCCATTCAGCGGGGTCCACACCATGAATGCGAACCAGATGCCCCATTCTGGAGTGCCGATGATCCCTGTGACAGGGCTCCCGACAATGACTTTCATCAGTGACCAGACCTCCACTGGCAGTCAGCCTGTGTCTCAGAGTGGCACCCAGAGCCTCTATGGCATCCAGATGGTGCCACAGGGATCGCTACTGCCACAATCAGCATTCCTGTATGCAAGTGCCCCTCTGGCGCAAGGACCATCCCTGGAATCAGAGCGGCCAAAGAAGCGCCAGAGGAGAGAGTACATCATAAACGCGGATGGTCTGAAGCGCTATGTGTGCCCTTTCCAGGGCTGCGGGAAGGAGTACAACAAAGCTTCCCACCTGCGAATCCATGAACGAGTCCACACTGGTGAGTAGGAACAACTGACACTCAGTTCAGATTGTTGCTCCTCCCTTCACGCTAAGTATCTCTGGTGGCTTAGAAAAGGTTGAGAGATGAGAGGGGAAGTGCCCGCGGTCCTAGGGGGAGCCTACTTATGGCCAGTGTCCAGCTGGCTGGTCTCTGTGGAGTTGACTGTGGGCGGTTGGGACATGGAGAGATTGGTTTGCCCTTTGGGGCTCATCTTGACCTTGTCTCTCGGGCACAAATACCCCTTCACCACAATTTCCTCCCTGCTCTGACTCTCTGAGTGCTCTGCGTGTCCCTTAGCCTCTTCCAGTTTTCCTTTTTCTCCAGCTCATGCAGTCCTTGTCTTCCTCTCTCCTACACATCTTCCAGTCTGCTCAGCTGCTCCCCCTACCCATGCTCACACCATTTTCTGCTCCATGCATTCATGCCTGATGCATAACAAGTGACACATCTCTCTCTTCCAGGAGACAAGCCCTTTGTGTGCGACGTGAAAGGGTGTCCGTGGAAATTCCCCCGCTCCGATGAACTCAGAAGACACAAGAAGACGCACACTGGAGAGCGTCCCTTCCGCTGTCCTCAGTGTCCCATGGACTTTGCCCGAGCTGATCATTTAAAGCAGCATGCAAGAGTGCACAGATAATGCTTGTCCATGAACGATACACTCAACAGCCTCGTCTCCCAATGAAGACTTTTCTTGGCAATTCACACTAAGCTCTATGTATTGAAGATGATATTATGACATCTCATTTCTCTTGTTACTGTTTTTGGCATCCATGCCTCACCCTGAGGTGCTCAGGAGACTGTGAGGTACTGAAGACTGAGTGTCGGATTCCTATTGCAGAGCATGGCACTCCACCCTCTGAGCCAGAACTCTGATCTACTGTACCACTTTTATTTTAAAGAGTTGACGTTTTCATGAATATTTTTATGAGATACTCATATGACTTCTGATGGACACCGAATCATGAACTGTACATTTACTTTTTTGCATTTGAAAGTGAAACTAAATGTATTTGTAAGGGATTTCTATTCATTTTAAAGGTCTACTTTAGGTTGGGACTGTTTTTGCCGCGCTGACTTGCACTTGCTTAGCCCTAGTTCCGTGCTTTATTGGCGGTGCTCTGGCCATCATATTCCTTTGCGGGATCGACTGTGCTTTTCTATGTGCAAGCCAGTTGCCTTCCCTGCTGGACTATCTCGCTTGTAGACCCTTTTTCTGATATCATTTATTTTTATATCTGTACTCATGTTTTTTTGTATTTTCTTATTCTCGGGTTAAAAGCAAGAGTACACATGGTGCCCTCCACTGTGTAATGCTTTTCGATGAAATAAACAAATTTTGAGGATGAATTGTCTCCTGTCGTAACTATGACTGTTCAGCTCACCGTGGTCTGGTCAAAGTCTGCATCCATGGGCTACCTGCCCATTATCTTGAATTGGCCTTCCTCTGTTTATATCTGTGGGGTTATGAGTTCTAAAGGTGCTGCGGTGGTCAGTGGGGACAGGTACTCAGACCCGGGCCGAGTCAGAGTCATAGACCCCTAGTCCTCTCCTGTGCCTCAGTCCTCTCCATCCTGCTCCTTCATGTGTGCACGAAATACTTTACCTTTGCAAGGACCTGGTGTGGTCTGCAGGTCCTCGCAACCGTCCCTCTGCCTGATCTGGAGACTATAGCCCTACCCTCTGAAGGCAAAATGGGAGTTCCTTCAGGTGCCCAATTGTGCAATTCCTGAAAAAACGTTCTGTGGAAAACCTTCCCCACTCCTTAAATCTAGTGGTCCCTTTGAAAAATACTTTACATCCACCCCAACTCTGAAACAGCACAAATCTGCAGAAATTCTTTCCCTTTAAGGATTGACTCAGGCCTCTATGATCTTGGAGATCCTGGAGCTGCAGGCGATCAGTGCCTCAAACAACTGTATTATAAAACACTCCGCCAATCCCAGTGTTAAAATTACATTTAAATAAAACAGTAAAATTATTCCAGACAACCATCTTTCAATCATTAGGACACTTTGCTCAGGAGAGTGGGAATATTCCCACCATAGGAGAAGCCTGCCCGCAGTCCAGAGCAGTGCCAGGGTCTGGAAGCCCAGTGTCATACCCCAGTTCAGCCAAAGCCTTCAAAACCCATGCCTCAGCATGGAGGCTCAGGGTCCTTAGGAGGCTCCACCCCCTTAGAGACCTGGGAGGGCGGGGCTGCCCTCAGGCCAGACAGGGTGGGGATCTTTGTCAGTGCAGGAAGCAGTCCAGTGAAGTACCCAGACACACCTGGGTCCCTCTGCAGGGGTGAGAGCAGCTGTGTATGGAGGGGTGCAGAGAGGAGATAGAGCAGGAAAAACGCTCGGTTTCCCCTGAGCGCAAAGTAGACTCACATCCAGAGTAGCGATGGACCCTCTGGGACTTCATTACATTTTTCGTTTGTTTTGCATCACAACTTGAGGTGCTCAGAACTTAAAACTGTCTCTGAGCGAAGTGATCACTCCAGCTAAGGCTCGTAGTCATCCATGGTGCCGTATTTGATCTGTCCAAGCCACCATCGAAACATTGTAGAATCTTTCCTGACCCCCTCCACAAAACATATTTTTCTAAACCTTTGTTTGCCCAGCCGATACAGACCATTTTGGTCCTTTATCAGGGCCAAAGTGATAGAAAAGTGGGTAGGGCATTTGCCTTGCTCGCAGCCTTCTCAATTTGATCCCAGCATCCAGTATGGTCATTCGTGCACCACGAGGATTGATTTCTGAGCGCAGAGTCGGGGGTAATCGAGGAGCATCGCAGGATTTGGTCCCCTGGCATAAAGAAAAGTATTGTAGCACTTTAGCACTGTTGTGCCATTCTTCATTGATTTGCTCGAGCAGTCACCCGTAATGTCTCCTTTGTGAGACTTGTTACTGTTTTTGGCATATCGAATATGCCACGGGTAGCTTGCCAGGCTCTGCCGTGTGGGTGGGATACTTGTGGGTGGAATACTCTCGGTAGCTTGCTGGAGTCTCCGAGAGGGATGGACGAATTGACCCCGCTCGAAATCGTGGGAGGAAAATGCCCTACCACTGTGCTATCACTCCAGTTCTCAAAGGTATCTCATGGGACCCTGCTGTGATGGAACTGTGCAATGCAGATACTGAAAGGCTATCTCATTTGTTCCTTTACTTGCAGCACACATCTCCCTTCATGAAATTTTCCTCCAAGCTTCATTGACATAGTGATCCCTTCTCTATCCCAGCTGCCTTCTTCCCTTGCTCTTGAGACAGGCTTCCAACTTTGGGGCAATATTCCTGGCCAATGTGTCTACTGTTTGTGTGTCAGTGTCAAATTAGGTTATTTTATATTCCACAACTGAGTTCAGTCATTCTATGTATGTCCCTCTCCTTCTGACTCATTTCACTTAGCATGCTAATCTCCATGACCATCCATTTATAAGAAAATTTCATAACTTCATCTTTCCTAACTGTTGCATAGTATTCCATTCTGTAGATGTACCAAAACTTCTTTAACCGGTCCTCTGTTCTCAGGTACTCAGGTGTCTTCCAGATTCTGGCAATTGTTAATAGTTTCCCAATAAACCTACAGGTGCAGATGTCATTTCTACTGTGCTTTATTGCACCCTCAGGATTTATTCCCAGATGTGGTGTTGTGGGGTCATATGGCAGCTCAATTTCTAGTTTTTGAAGGAATGTCCTTATTGCTTTCCAAACGGGCTGGACTAGTCGGCATTCCCATCAAGAGTGAAAGAGCACCCCTTTCTCCCCATATCCACGCAAACATTGGTTGTTTTGTTCATTTGCATGTGTGAGATGAGATGGTATGAGGTAATATCTCATGGTTGTTTTGATTTACATCTCCCTGATGATTAGCGATGTAGAGCATTTTTTCATGTGCCTCTGGTCCATTAGTTTTTCTCTTTTGAGGAAGCTTCTGTTCCTTTCCTCTCCATATATTCTGTTGGGATTGGTGGGGTGTATTTGTACAATTCTACTAGTGTCTATCCTGGATATTAACCCCTTATGAGATGACTATTTGGTAAATATTCCATAGGAGCTCCCTGTATTTTTGTCACTGTTTCCTTGGAGCTGCAGATGTTTCTTAGTTTAGTGTAGACCCATTTGTTTCTGTGTCTTTCCAATTGTTTGGAGATGGTGTTTTATCCTTAAAAATGCCTTTAGGTTGAATATCTTGGAGTGTTCTGCGTATATTTTCCTCCATGTACCTTATGGATTCAGGTCTTATATTGAGGTTTTAACCCACTTTGATCTAACTTTTGTGCCTCGTATTAGACAGAGATCAGCATTTATTTTTTTCCCAAAGTAGCTGTTCATTTTGCCCAGCACCACTTTTTTTATTTTATTAGTTTATTTTTAATTTAGAGAGTCAACGTGAGGGTACAGTTACAGATTTATACATTTTTGTGCTCATGTTTCCCCCATACAAAAGTTCGATAACCCATGCCTTCACCAGTGCCCATACTCCACCACCAGTAAACCCAACATCCCTCCCACACTCCCCAGTCCCGTCTCCCCCAACCCCACACTGCCACTGTGGCAGGGTCTTCCCTTTTGTTCTCTCTCTCTGATTAGGTGTTGTGGTTTGCAATAAAGGTATTGAGTGGCCATTGTGTTCAGTCTCTAGTGTATATTCGGCCCGCATTACCCTTCCCCCACATGACCTCCGACCACATTTTACTTGGTGGTCCCTTCCCTGAGTTACCCAGAATGAGACACCAGCCTCCAAGCCATGGAGACAGCCTCCTGGTACTTATTTCTACTATTCTTGGGCATTAGTCTTACAGTCTATTATTCTATATTCCACAGATGAGTGCAATCTTTCTATGTCTGTCTCTCTCTTTCTGACTCATTTCACTCAGCATGAAAATTTCCATGCTGATCCACTTATATGCAAACGTCATGACCTCATTTTTTCTAACAGCTGCATAGTATTCCATTGTATAGATGGACCAGAGTTTCTTCAACCAGTCATCTGTTCTAGGGCACTCGGGTTTTTTTCCAGATTCTGGCTATTGTAAACAGTGCTGCGATGAACATATAAATGCAGATGTCACTTCGACTATACTTTTTGGCTTTTCTGGGATATATTCCCAGCAGTGGTATTGCTGGGTCAAATGGGAGCTCAACCTCTAGTTTTTTGAGAATCGTCCATACTGTTTTCCAAAAGGGCTGAACTAGCCGACATTCCCACCAGCAGTGTAGAAGGGTCCCTTTCTCCCCACATCCTCTCCAACAGCGGTTGCTTTTGTTCTTTTGGATGTGTGCTAATCTCTGTGGTGTGAGGTGGTATCTCGTGGTTGTTTTGATCTGCATCTCTCTGACGATTAGTGATGTAGAGCACTTTTTCATGTGTCTTTTTGCCATTCGTATCTCTTCCTTGGTAAAGTTTCTGTTCATTTCTTTGCCCCATTTTTTGATGGCGTTGGATGATTTCTTCTTGTAGAGTTCAACCAGCCCAGCACCACTTTTTGAAGAGGCTTTTCTTGTTCCAACGACTGTTTAGGCTTTTCTAAGTATAGTATCATATCGTCCTCTTGTACCTGGCTTTTGGGACCACGGTGTGAATGGATACAAACTCAGAGATGCAGTAAACCAAGTGCAAAGGAGTTTTATTCCAGTTAACTGAGGTCAACTATCTGTCCCACAATACAGTCTCTGATAGCAACCCTGACCTCCAAGTGCAAGCAGTTTATATAGGTAGTGACCAAGCGACAGTCGTCAGCTATTAATATTTGTCATATTAATATAACATTTGATAAGTTAGTCAGTTTCTAGTTGTTCAAAAACTGGACATAATAACAGTAAAGCACCTTGTGGTTTTTCCAAAACATGGACATAGTGACCTTTCATGACCAGTCAGATGTTCCAGCAGTTCTTTTCCAGAAATTACTAGTTCAGTTTCTGGAAACATAAACTTAAGCCTAGTCAAAACTTAATAAAGTCAAAACTGACTAACTTATCAAATGTTATATTAATATAACAAATATTAATAGCTGTTAGCTCCGGCCTGTCAAGACTGCAGCCTGGCTCTAGGTCTGGCTTTAGGGTACCTAACATTTGCTCCTTTTTCCGTAGTTCATACGAGGAATCCTCCTAATATATGGGCCTGGTAAAGGGATCCACCTATTCCACTCTTTTTTAAAAAAAAATATTTATTTATTTAATTTTTATTGAATCACCGTGAGAAAAGTTACAAATCTTTCAGGTTTAAGTCTCAGTCATACAATGATCAAACACCCATCCCTTCACCAGTGCACATGTTCCACCACCAAGAACACCAGTAAACCTCCCATCCCAAGCCCCACCTGTCTGTGTGGCTCATGACTTTCACTTTACTCTCTTTACTTTGACTACATTCAATATTTTAACGGAAAACTCACGACTATCACTTGGTATTTCCCTTCCAAATATCAGACCTGCCGAAAAGGCATTATTTGATAATTTCTTTTGCATTGCTGGGAATGAAGACATGTGAGGATTTTGATTTCTGGTGTTTTAGTAATTATGCCCAGAGAAAATTATGTCAGAATTCGCGTCACCGAAAGCTTGTACCCCCGGTTATTTGGCTCCATAATATGGCGGTTGCCACGCCGCCGTGAAAGGAAAGGTCGAGATAGAAAAACCTTTCCCGTCACAGGATGGCATGGGGACGTAGCTTAGTTCACAGTCTAGAGGCATTTCTCTCAAGAAGCCACTAGATGTCGAAAGAAGTTAGTGGGCCTCTGGGATCACCTGCTTTTGGGAGCGGAGGACTATTCCACTCTTTCTTTTCCAATAATTGTGGAAACTTTCTGTACTGTTGCCTGAGTACCATCAGTTGCAGAGTCAGAGAATAACCTGTGTCCTTCCCATGGTCCTTTTAAGTCACTTTCTTCAGTCTTATCTGGAGAGGGTCATCTCCCGTTGTCCGGACACATCACTGGTCAGTGTTTTCTGTCTATATGTGAAGCATGCACCCAGATCTTGATTCCTTCCACCCTCAGAGCAGTTGGTGTGGTCAAGGTAATCATGTAAGGACCTTTCCACTGAGAAGTGCCACGCGGGTGGCAGCCTTATGTTTCCTTATTCAGACCAGATCTCTCAAGTGTACGAATGAGGAGTTTACTCTGGCAGTGTGCTTCATGACCCACATGAGCTGGGCCTAATATATCTAGGGGCCAACAATAACTGGAGAAGAGAGAGATCATATATTCTGGCTTACAATTTCTTTTTCAAGGCTAAGTTGGAGAAGTAGCAATCGACTCAAAGGAATTTCAAAGGAAGCAGGGTTCCTCCATGAAGGGGTTCTCACTCACAAGAAGGGATTTTCTGCCAACATCATGTTGCCCTAGAGACTTCACCACATAAATATTTAAAGGTATAATCATCCAAGTTCCGTCTTCTGGAGCTACTTCCTTCTGATAGGGGCGCTGACCCTACCTGTACATGAGGTTAAATCTCAACCTGCCTTACTTCCATCTACTGCCATGTTCAAACCGTTCGTTTTATTTCTTTTTTGTTTTGTTCTATTTTGTTTTGTTTTGTTTTGTTTTGCTTTTTGGGTCACACCCGGTGATGCACAGGGGTCACTCCTGGTTCTGCACTGAGGAATCACCCCTGGTGGTGCTCAGGGGACCATATGTGATGCTGGGAATCGAACCTGAGTTGGCCACAGGTAAGGCAAACGGTGTCGGTGGTGTCCGTGTCCTTGTCAACATGGAACTTGGCCATGAGCATTGATTCATTCGAATGCCTAACAACCTGAATCGGACGATTATGGTTGAATAGATGTGGCTCACTGCCTGCAGTTTCTATCTTCATTGTCTACGCATCAACATCCAACTACGATGAAGAAGAAATTGAGAGGTTCTACATGGAACTGGAGAAGTTCTATAAAGAAGACAACACCTTCTACAAGATCATTGGTGGTGATTTTAATGCCAAGATAGGTCCAGGAAGGTCGCCTGAAGAACTCCACATTAGGACCCATGGCCTAGAATGGAACGATCAGGGTGAGAGACTGTCTGAATTCATCATGTTGACCAAGACCATATCCAGGGTAACTCACAGTTCCAGAAGGCCAAATCTAAATGCTGGACATGGGAGTCTCCCGGTGGATAGTTCCGCAATTAAATTGACCACATCATATTCAATCGAAGGTTTTGCCTGACCAATGTCGCTGTTCCCCCCAAATTCCAAACGGGATTGGACCACCATCTCCTGGTCCGGAAAAGGTCAGACCCGGACACCTGAAGAATCTGCCGCCAGTACTCGTCAATACACTGGCTCGGCTCTTCACATGCTACCTGTGTGAATGGAAAGTTCCGTCCCAGTGGAAAACCAGTAGAACCGTCTGTTGTACAAGAAGGGAGACATCCACGACATTGGCAATTATTGCCCAATCTGCCTGCTGTCTGTCATCTACAAGTTGTTCACTCATGCCATCCTGACTAGAATAGGCAGAACACTAGATGAAGGAAAATCAGGCGAGCAAGCCGGGTTCCGAAGGGGATTCAGCATGATAGACCATATCCACACAGTGACCAAGCTCATTGAAGTTTCGCGAGAGTTCAAGATGCCACTCTGTCTAACATTCATCGACTTAAAAAAGGCCTTCGATTCTGTTGAGACTGAAGCAGTCATCGAAGCCCTAGCCAAACAGGGCATTCAAACTCAGTATATCAAAATCCTCCACGAGCTGTATTGTGGATTCACCACCAGGATTTCATCACTCTACAAGGAAGTGATCATTGATGTAAAGAGAGGAGGGGTTCGGAAGGGTGATATCATTTCACCGAAAGTCTTCAGTGCCACAATCGAGAACATCATGCAATGACTGTAATGGGAAGGAATGGGAGTGAAGATAGATGGTCGGCAACTACACCACCTCCGCTTCGCTGATGATATCATTCTCATAATGCCAAACATTAGCTAAGTGGCACAAACGCTGGCCGACTTTGACCACGAGTGTGGAAACGTTGGATTGCAGCTGAATCTCAACAAGACGATGCTCATGAAAAACGAACTAATTCCTGACGCTCTATTTGCTCTCAATGGAACGAACATCTCCAAATGCAGCAGCTGTGTGTACCTGGGTCGAGAAATCAACATGAGGAATGACTTGTTGCCAGAACTGCGCAGGAGGAAGAGAGCAGCGTGGACCGCCTTCAAGAGCATCCAAGAAGTGCTTAAGAAGACAAAGAACCTCCGACTCCAGGCACATCTTTTCGATTCCGCCGTTCTTCCTACACTAACATATGCCTAAGAGGCCCGGGCCCTACGCAAACAGGATGAGAACGCTATTAGGGTATCCCAAAGAGGACTCAAAAGATCTATGCTAGAGTATCACATCTCACTCAAGTGAGAGAAGGAATCCGGGGTTCTTTCCTCTGTCGGCGGTCAAGAATCAGGGACGCTGTCTCGTTTGCCAAGGCATCAAATATCAGATGGGCCGATCATGTAATTCGATTCAGAGACGACTGCTGGTCTAGAGTTGTTACCGACTGGATTCCACAGGACATCAGAAGCCCACGTGGCTGCCCACCGACTAGATGGTCAGATTTCTTCGTCAAATCCTTGAATGAACGATTTGAGGCTCTTCCTGTTCCTGGAGAAAGCAGATATCATTGGGCTGCACTAGCACGCAACAGGGACAAATGGCTATGTTACTGGCACCCGCTCAAGCAAATCGAAGAAAATGGGAAGACAAGTGATACAAGTGATATATGGATCATACCCAGTGATTCTCAGGCTTACTTTTGGCGCTGCACTAAAAAAATCACTCCTGGCAGTGCTCGAGGAATCATATGAGTAGCTGGGGATTGAGCCCTGCTGGACTCTTGGCTGCATTTAAGGCAAATGCCCAACCTGCTGTAATATCACTCTGGGCCATGCTCCACATGTCTTTTGTCATGCAAATAATGATAGAGTATCACAGAAAGTGCCATTGAAAAATAGCCATGGTATAATTTTGTATTTTTTTAAATTAAAAAAATTTTTATAGTTGTTCATGATGATCGGCCAGCACGCCTACGAGCCCCCAGTGCAGCACCATTGGGAAGAATAAGTAAAGAGACGCTTCTAAAATCTCTGGGCTAGGACGAAAGGAGACTTTACTGAGACGACTCAAGAAAATCAACGATCAACGGATAATGTGTTTTTAAAAAAATTTAATTTAGAATTTCATTCCCTTCGTTCTTTTTTTATTTTATTTTTTATTAGTGAATCGCCAAGAAGGTACAGTTATATATTTACATATTTTCGTGCTGTGTTTTGGTCATAAAATGTTCGAGAACTCATCC
Source organism: Sorex araneus (assembly GCF_027595985.1). NCBI lineage: Eukaryota > Metazoa > Chordata > Mammalia > Eulipotyphla > Soricidae > Sorex > Sorex araneus. The sequence goes on along the minus strand of NC_073306.1, from coordinate 31,078,523 downwards.
CTCCACCAGTGTCCATTCTTCACCACTGATGATCCCAGTATCCCTCCCACCCCCCAACCCCATCCCCCTCCACAACACCCCACTTCTGTGGCAGGGCATTCCCGTTTTCAACAGGATGATGTTGATGATGATGATGTTCATGATGATTGATCACATTCAATATTCCAACACCAATCCCACCACCATTGTGCCTTCCCACCACCAATATTGCTAATTTCCCAACACCACCCAAGCCTGCCTCAATAGCAGCCTCTAAATAATTTATTTTCTATCTCGCCCAGATGGCAGAGCCTGGTAAACTACCTGTGGCATATTCGATATTAACAAACAGTAACAACAAGTCTCACAAAGGAGATGTTACTGGTGCCTGATCAAGCAAATCAATGAGCAACGGGATGACAGCGACAGTGACAGTGATATACACGAGGGGATTTGAGGTACAGAATGCAGGTAGGTGTGATAGATTATTTACAGTAATAAAGCGCTAAAATGGAGGCAATTCTTTTATGGGGACTAACTCTAGAGACACTCTGTCTCCCAGGGCATCTATACTGCTTTTCTCTTTCCCATGCTTCTAGTACATATTAAACAATTAAGGTTACATTTTATTTATTTTTTTACACACTTATTCACTTTTTGCTTTTGGGGTCACACCGGTGATGCACAGGGTTACTCCTGACTTTGCTCTCAGGAATTACTCCTTGGGGTGCTCGTGGAACACTCAGGATGCTGGGAATCAAACCCGGTCGTCCACGCACACGCCCTACCCGATGTACTATTGCTCTAGCCATGAGTTGAAAAAGTGGTTACTTTCTTCAGTTTTGTCAAGGGTATTTTTTATCCCTCCCTCTGACTGCATACTTTTATAGCCACACTTGTGTTTTTTGTATCTCCTTATCTTTGGGTTCAGAGCGAGAGGACACATGCTGCAATTCACTGTGAGATGCTCTTCAATGAAATGAACTAATTTGGAGAAATCGTTGTCTCCTGTCATGTCTATCACTGTTCTGGTTATGGAGGTCCGGTTAAATGCCAGTAGCCACGGGAGTCCTCCCTATTGTCTTTTGTTGACCCTCCTCTGTTTGTAACAGTGGAGTTATGAGTGGAAAAGGGGCTTGCGTGGCCTGTGGATCAGGAACTCAGACCAGCCACGGCAGAGCCATACTGGTGCCTCAGAACTCAATACCTTCTCACAGCATGTGTGCATGAAGGGTCTGTGGCCTTAGCATGGACATGGTGAGGTCTGGAGGACCTGGCCCTCTCCCTGCTGACTGGACTGGGAGCTCATAGCCCTGCCCACTGAGGGCTAATTGGGAGTTCCTTTTGGTACCCATTTGTGTCAATCCTCAAAAAAATATCTGGAGAAAATCCACCCTACTCCTCACATCTAGAGGTCCCTTTGAAAAATACTTCCCACTCACCCACACCATGAAACGGAGCACAAAGCTGCACAGATTCATTTCTTTGTAAGATTGATTTAGGCCTGTATGAACTTGGAGTCTCTGCGCTACAGATGATTGGTGAGAAAACAATGAATGCCTGAAATAACTGTATTATGAACAGCTTTGTCAAACCCACTGTTTAAATAACGTTTAAACAGAAATTACAAATCACGCCACACTATCATGTTAATAAATTGACATTTTACCCAGATGAAGGGTAGCATTGTTGCTCTTTCGTCCCGTTGTTTTTTGATTTTCTGGAGCGGGCTACAGTAACGTCTCATTGTGAGACTTGTTACTGTTTTTGATTATCGAATATGCCTCGAGTACAACAGGTGGGCATTTTTCTTGCACGTGGCAGACCTGGTTTGATTTCTCCATCCTCTCGTTGAGCCCGGAAAGCTACCGAGAGTACCCCATCAGCACGGCCGAGTCTGGCAAGCTACCCGTGGAATATTCTTTAGGCCAAAAATAGAAACAACAGGTCTCACAATGGAGACATTACTGGTGCCCTTGCTACCAGTACATACTAAACAATTAAGGTTACATTTTATTTAACACGTACTCATTTATTTTCTTTTTTCTTGTTAGATCACACACATACTCATTTATTTTCTTTTTGCTTGTTAGATCACACACAGTGATGCACAGGGTTACTCCTGGCTTTATACTCAGTAATTATTCCTTGGTGTTACTCTTCTTGTCATATTGAATATGGCACGGGTAGCTTCCCAGGCTTTTCCGTGCAGTGGGATATCTTGGTAGGGGTCCTTTCCTTTTTCCCACTAATGATCTCCATCCATCATCCTTTTAACTTATAATACACACTTATATTCCTTCCTTAAAGTCATGTCTCACAGATTTTAACCTTAATTTTACTGAACTTAATATACTTTGATCTACCAAGAAATTTGGAAACAAGTTGCTAATCAGGATCTCAATGACCATGACTAACTGTACTCTCCGGCACTCTATTCAAAGCATTACATCAGTCCCATTGATATTCAAAACTTCATAATTAAAGATCTTATAACATAGGATTCAGAATTATACTTAAAATACTCACAAGATTCACATATATCATTTACCTACATATTCCTTCAAGTTGCCCACTTCATCACTGCCAGTGGACTGCGTTTGTATTTTTTTTAATTTTTAAAAACTTTTTATTGAATCACCATGTGGAAAGTTACAAAGCTTTCAGGCTTAAGTCTCAGTTACACAATGCTCAAACACCCAACCCTTCAACGGTGCACATATTCCACAACCAAGAACCACAGGAAACCTCCCGCCCACACCCCCACCTCCCCAACCCCCACCCCGCTGTGTAGCTAATAAATTTCACTTTACTTTCTCTTTACTTTGATTATGTTCAACATTTCAACAATTATTGTTTTTTTAAAGTGACTTTAACCTCAATTTTTATTTTCTTTCCAGGACACAAGTCAAATCGTCACATATTTAAGTTTAAGCTTGTATTTTTAAACAATCCTTGAAAATCACAAAAAAATAGAGAAAGGGAACAAAATTTTAGATTATTCATATTTTTCGGAGAACACAGGTCAAATATTTCTTCTAGTTTTCTGTTTTATCTCTTAGTTCCTTTCTTAAATTTTGAGAACAAAACCCTTCTACTAGAATATTTTAGACCTGAAATTCCTGTTTGCCACAAATACATATTTTGTCTACTGGATATTCCCTATTCAAAAAGCGTTCACAACTTTTAGCACCTAAGTATTAACCCCCTAACGTCAAGACTGGAATCAACATAATACTGTGATCTGTCACCATTCTCAGCTCTCACTTGCCTCCACTGAGAAGGGAGAGGGGACCAGGGCCAGCTGCCTCTGCTCAGCTGCAAGGTCACTAAAACAAAGGGGCCTTTTTTAACCGCTTGGGTGTAAAGTGACTCACTTTTTTTCCTTCAGCAAGAAGGCCTGAGGCGGGTCTTAAAGTCCAGCAAAAAACTGATGTGTTTAAACTCTGATGGTATTAAAGTTTTGCAACAATTTTACAAGTTTAGAAACTCATGTTTTTGGGCTAGAGTCAGCACAGCAGGTAGGGCGTTTGCCTTGCACGCGTCAAACCCGGGTTTAATTCCCAGCATCCCATATGGTCCCCTGAGCACGGCCAGGGGTAATTCCTGAGTGCAGAGCAAGGAGTGACACCTGAGCATTGCTGGGTGTGACCCAAAAAGAAAAAAAAACTCATGTTTTTAACCCATTACTCTTTAAACTTGTTTTCATGTAAAACAATAATTTCTACTCATATCCTGATAATCCAGTACAAATATAAACACATATACATTAACACACTACCTTAAGAAACCCTTCAACCATAATTTTTTTCTATTTTCTTTTTTTATGAGGCATAGGAAAAACTTCCTGGCTTAATTCTAAAAGCCCTTTATTTTCTCTAATCATAAGATTTTTACACCAAATACTTTACAAATTCACATTCAAACATGCTTTAGACACAGAACCAGGCCATTGGTACTCACCAAAGTTTTAAATAGCAGAATAACATTTTCTATTTGCATCTTTGCATGCACTGTTTGACCTTTCTTCACCTCTCCCAAGAGGTCACTGTCCTTGGACTTGGAATTGATGAACTGGTCAATCACAAGGGAATGTGGTGTAGACTGGGTCTGACCCATAATGAAATCAAGCACAAGAGGAGTCAAAAACAGAGTCAACTAAGACACACTACACTAGACGTCCATCACATCCGACAGAAAAATGACCAACAGACAAACAGTGAAAAATGTCAGTCCTTTCCACGCAAACCTCTCCAGATCTGACTGCCCTGAGAACCTACTGAACGCAGTCCAAGTAGAGCTTGCAGTCCCAGGGTGTCAGGGACATCTCCCTTCACACTCTGCTATTGTTGACCCTCCAGTGCAACTGGTGGAGTCAGAACCCTTGTAAAATGTCTGACCATCATCAGAAACCCCTTTAACTCAGGCCCCTCATTCTCATGGAGACTGCCCCTGAGCCTCAGGCCTCTCAGTCTCAATGAGACTACTCCTGAGTTCCTTCCCTCAGGGTTCTGGGTCTCACGGACACCACCGCTGAGTAACCTTGTATTTTTGTTTTCTTTTAGAAAAACTCTGCACTGTTCTAAGGTCTGTGTAGGTTCATCCGAGATCTCGGACGAGCCCCCAAATGGTGCATCTCGGGTCTTGGGTCACAAATAGTGACAGCTAGACCTCTTTTCTTCCTATCTGTGTAAACTAGATATCTTTTAGTAGCCTAACTGCTATCGCCAGAATTTCCAGTACTATACTGAATAAGAGTGGGAGGGCAAGCAACCATGTCTTATCCCTGATATAAGAGGGTAGGGTGTTAGGTTCTCCTCATTGAGAATGATGCTTGCTATGGGTTTGTGGGAGATGGCTTAGACTCTATTGAGGAATTTTCCTTCCATGCCCATTTTGCTGAGAGTTTTCGTCATAAACGGGGGCTGGATCTAGTCAAATGCTTTCTCTGCATCTATTGTTGTGGTCATATAGTTTTTTATCTTTTCTTTTATTGATATGATGGATTATGTTGATTGACTTGAGAGTGCTAATTCATCCTTGAATCCCCGGGATGAGTCCTACTTGGTCATGGTGTATGATCTTTTTTATGAGTCCTTGAATTCGGTTTGCAAGGATTTTGTTGAGGATCTTTGCATCTGTGTTCATCAGGGTTATCTGTCTTTAATTCTCTGTCCCTGTAGTGTCTCTGTCTTCTTTTGGTATCAGAGTGATATTTGCTTCATAGAAGCTGTTTGGGAGTGTTTTTGATTCTTCGATTTCCTGAAAAATCTTTCAAAAGTTTGGAAGTCCTCCTTGACGATTGGACGAATTCACTAATGAATCCATGTGGCACTATGTATATTCCTATGGGGTTATGAGTGCTAAAGTGACTCCAGTGGCCTGCAGAGGCGGGTACTCTGACCCAGGACAAGGCAGAGTCATAGCCCCACTGAGCCACCTCCAATGCCTCAGCCCTCTCTACATTCCTCCTGCATGTGTGCAGGGAAGAGACTGTCGCATGGATATGGTCAAGACGGAAGACCTGGGCCATTTCCTCTTCTACCTGTTCTGGGAGCTCACAGCCCTGCCCACTGAGGTGAACGTTCGTGCTGGTGCCCAATTTGCCAATCACTGTAAAAACGTTTATAGAATATCCACCCCACTCCTCAAACACAGCAGTCCCTTTGAAAAATACTTCCTAGCCACCCACACAATAAAACTGAGCACTAATCTGAAGATTCCTCTCAGCGTAAAGATTTTTAAATTTTTTTATTGAATCACCATGTGGAAAGTTACAGAGTTTTCAGTCTTAAGTCTCCGTTATACAATATTCAACACCCATCCCATCACCAATGCACATTTTGCACCACCAGGAGCCCCGGCATACCTCCCCCCACTCCACCCCACCCCCGCCTGTGTAGCTGATAGATTTCACTTTACTTTGATTACCTTCAATATTTCAGAAAAAACTCACTATTATTGTTTTTAGTTTCCCCCCAAGTCAGACCTGTTGAAAGGAACCATTTGATAATGTTTTACATTGCTGGCAATTAAGAGATATGAGGTCTAGCACGGCTTCAATAGAAGCCGCGCGGTTTTGGTTTCTGTATTTTAGTAACAAAGCCCAGGGAAATTTCTGCCAGAAATTGCATCACTGCAAGCTTTTACTTCCCTTTGTGGTGCTCATAAAATGGAAAAGCCGAGAGAGAAAAACACTTCCTTCCTGGCACTGCATGGGGCAGTGGCTCAGTTCACAGTCTAGAGACATTTCTGAGAGCTGCTGGTGCCCAAAGTGGTTTAGTTTGGCTCGGGGATCATGCTCTTGCAGGAGTGGAAAGGCCACACACGTGTGGCCACTGCGCTTAAATATCAACGTATAGATTGACTAAGGCCTCTGTGAACTCTTGGAGACCCCGGAGCTATAGCTTATTGATGCAGAAAACATGAATGCCTGAAACAACTGTTTTATGAACAAACAACTGTTTTATGAACAACTTTGCAAATCATAGAGTGTATATAAAGTTTAATTAAAAACAGTCAAATTTTTCCAGAAAATCATGTTTCAATAATTACTTCTCGCCCAAGTGATGGGGCAAGTTCCCAGTACAGGAGATGGCCTGCCTCGCCCGCCCCCCCCCAAAAAAAAAAAAAAACAGCACAGGCCTGCCAGCAGCCAGAACAGGGCCAGGGTCAGGAAACCCAGTGTCACCTGCCCCAGCCAGCCTCCCTCCACAGCCCACCTGGACCACAGGAAGCTCAGGGTCCACAGGAGGCTACACACCCTTGGAGACTTGGTAGGCGGGGCTGCCTTCAGGCCAGACAGGGTGGGGATCGTTTTAGTGCAGAAGCCAGGCTTATGAAGGACCCTGACTCACCTGTGTCCCTGCATGGCTGAGAGCTTCTCTGGGATGAAGGGGTGCGGGCAGGAGAGCGAGCAGGAAAAGTGTTCTTCCACTTGAGCGCCAAGTTGGCTCAACTCTATAACAGTAATGGAGGCTACATGGCACCATAACATTTTTGTTTGTTTGGGGTAGCATCTGGAGATTCTCAGAACTTGGTCTTGCTTGATAGCAATGAGATCACTCCTACTAGGGCTCAGGTGCCATCCAGGGTGCCAGATAGGACCAGGACAGGCCACCTGCAAAACACTGTAGTATCTCTCCTGACCCCCTTCACAAAAAGTCTTCTCTCTAAGCCTCATTTTGCCCAGTTTGTAAAGTCCAGTGGCCATTATAAGGGCCAGAGTGATAGAACAGTGGGTAGTGCAATTGCTTTGCACGTAGCTGTTCCCATTTGATCTGAGCATCCAGTATATTCCAGTAGCCTTTGTCTAGCAATTCAAATTGCTTTAGCATTTTTCTAAGTCTTTATTATATAAGGATTTGAGACAAGAAGGGCCAGAAATACTGATACTGAGGGGGCAACAACAGCCGGTATGTGGGAGGGGCGGGGTAGGTGGGATGGGGCAATTTACTGTCTGTTTCCATAGGGCATCTCTGTTCCGGTTTGAACCTGGGTTTATTTTTTAATTTTTATTGAATCACCATGTGAAAAGTTACAAAGCTTTCAGGCTTAAGTCTCAGTTACATAATGCTGGAACACCCATCCCTTCACCGGTGCACATATTCCACCACCAAGAACCACGGTAAACCTCCCCCCCCAACCATCCCCGCCCACTAGCCCCCCACCCCGCCTGTGTAGCTGATAAATTTCACTTTACTTTCTCTTTACTTTGATTACATACAAACAAAAAATTCACTATTATTGTTAGAGTTTCCCCTCCTCCCCCGCCCCCGGAGTTGGACCTGCTGGAAAGGAAGCATTTGATAATTTATTTTCCGTTGCTGAGAATGAAGAGATATGAGGTCGTGTGGCCACAGAAGCGGCCTCGAGGTTCTGGATTTCTGTATTTTAGTACAGGCGGTGCTGAAGTCTCCGACTACAATTGTGCTGCTAGCAATGTCCTCCTTAAAGTCTGTTAGGACTTGTTTTAAGTATTTAGCTTGTCGCTCATTAGATGCGTATACGTTTAAGTGTGTGATTTCTTTCTTTTGTACATATCCCTTGATAAATAGAAAGTGACCTTCGCTGTCCCTTCTAAATTTTTTCAACCTGAAATCTATGTTGTCGGAAACTAGTATGGCCACCCCAGGTTTTTGAGGGAGCTGTTTGCTTGCAGGATTGTTTTCCATCCTTTGACTTTAAGTCTGTGTTTGTTCTGACTGTTCAGGTGTGTTTCTTGTAGGCAGCAGAATGTTGGGTTTTGTTTCCGAATCAATTTTGCCATTCTGTGTCTTTTAATTGGTGCACTTAGACTACTGACATTGAGAGTGATTATTGTCATGGGGTTTGTGTCGGCTTTCTGTGGGGTTTATTGTTCTTGTGGGGGTTTTCTTTGTCTTACAAAAGCCCCGTTAGTCCTTCTTTTAATTTTGGTTTTGAGTCTATCAAGTTGCTTTTTTTGTAACATATTTATTATACCTTTGAATGAACTGATATCCCAGGTTGGTGTAAGCAATTCTTGGTAAAAAACAGTGACAAAAGTGAAAATGTGTAAGAAGTGTAAGAAGCCCTCATCTAGACCAGGGTTTCTCTCCCTGAGACTCATGGATATTCGAAATATCCAGGATAGGAGACTAATTGTGCACAGGTAGGACATGGAGGGCCATGTCTGTAGACAAAAGAGATGCTGCTGTGACTGGGTGTGAATGTCCTTTAGGCCCTAAAGAGCTCAGCCAGAGAGTTGCCTACAAGCATCCAAACGCTGTGATGGAGCCTCAGATTTCAAGCCCACCAAGGCCATAGTCTAGAAGGGTTTGACTTCCTTTTGGCTCACCCGGGTCTGATTCCCAGAATCACATATGGTCTCAGGAGTACCGCCAGAAGTATTTCCTGAGTGGAAAGCCAGGGGAAGCCTGGTGAATTGCCAGTGTGACTCAAAAAGCAAAAAGTAAATAAATAAATAATAAATAAAATGTAAGTGTAATTGTTTAATATGTACTAGTAGCAAGGCAAAGAGAAAAGCACGTATTGTACAAGGTCGAACCAATGCTGGAACTGAATTTCCCATACTGACCATCAAAGCAAAAAAAGAGAGAGAGAGAGGAAAAACAACTGAAACTAACCACTTTTCTTCACATCTGAGACTTTCTTCACTGGTAGAGTAATTTTCTTGCATTTTAGGACCCCGGATTGGACAGAAATCAAAGTGAATATGGTGGGCAAAGAGGTTTCAGGTGTCATGAAAACCTCTTAGGTTAGTGGACAAATGAGAGTCCCGGTTCAAACCAAAACAGAGTTATGATTTGTGACAAATCGTATCACTAACATGATAGTCTGGAGTGATTTTGCAATTTCTCTTTAAACTTTCTTTAAACACTGGGTTTGACATAGCTCTTGATAATACAGTTCTTTCAGGCATTCTTTGTTTTTGTACCAATCTGCTGTAGCTCAGAGCCTCCAAGTACATAGAGGCCTGAGTCAATCTTACAGAGAAAGGAATCTGCAGCTTTGTGCTCTGTTTCAGACAGTCAGTGCGTGGGAAGTATTTTTGAAAGGGATCCCTGGGTGGGAGGTGTAGAGTGGATTTTCTCCAGACTTTTTTGGTGGATTGGCACAACTGGGTATAAAAAGGTACTCCCAACTAGCCCCCAGAGGGCAGGGCTATGAACTCCCAGACCAGTCAGCAGGGAGAGAGGCCCAGGGCCTCCAGACCTCACCATGTCCATGCAAAAGCCAGTGTCCCTTCGTACTCACATGCAAGAGGTAAGTAGAGAGGGCTGAGGCACCGTTACGGCTCAGTGGGGTTATGACTCTACCTCGACCTGGGTATGTGTTTCTGATCCACAGGCCACCAAAACCCCTTTTGCACCATAATTCCACTGTTAAAAACAGAGGAGAATCAACAACAAGACATGGGCAGGTCATCCGTGGCTACTGGCATTTGACCAGACCAAAGTAAACTGAACAGTGATCGTCACGAGAGTAGACAACTATTTCTCAAAATCAGTATTTTTCATCGAACAACATTTCACAGTGAAGTGCACCATGTGTTCTCTTGCTCTGAACCCAAAGATAAAGAGATACAAAAAAACAGGAGTATGTATATAAAAATATGCAGATGAGAGGGTGGGATTAAAATATCCTCAACACAACTGAGAAAGTATCCACTTTTTTCCATTCACGGCTGTAACCTTACTTCGGGTAGGGCATTTGCCATGCACGCGGCCGACGGGGTTTCATTCCCAGCATCCTATCTGGTTCATCGAGCACTCCCAGGAGCAATTACAGAGTATAAACCAGGAGTAACCCCTGCGCTTCGCCTGGTGTGAGCCAAAAAGCAAAATGAAAACAAATGCTAATAAATAAATAAAATGTAACCTTAATTGTTTAATATGTACAATAGCAAGAGAAAGAGAAGAGTAGTATAGATGCTTCAGGTGACATAGTGTCTCTACAGTTAATCTCCATAAGATAATTGCTTCCATCTCAACACTTTACGACTATATATAATCTATCACTCCTACATGCATTCTGCACCACAAAACCCTTGATCATCATCAAGATCATCATCATCATCCCGTTAGTCGTCGAATTTCTTCAGCCGTTTAAGTAACGTCTCCATTCATCCTAGCCCTGAGATTTTAGAAGCCTATCTTTACTCCTCCTTTCCAATGGTGCCGCATTGGAGGCTCTTTCAGGGTCAGGGGAATGAGACCCATCATTGTTACTGATTTTGGCATAGGAATACAGCATGGGGAGTTTGTGAGACTCTCCTATGAAGGGAGGAAACTCTTGGTAACTAGCCAGGTTCCCGCAGAGGGAGAACTAGGCTATAAGATATCTTGCGACTGCCACGTAAACTTACTTAAAAGCCCTCATGTGCATATAATATATGTTATGTATCTGCCTAATATAGATATTATATAAGGGCTATTATATTTTGAAATTATACGTCCATACTGGCCATCTGAAAAATATATAGTAACAACTTTTGCAGTCATTAAGAAGTAGTTTAGTGGTAGAGCAATTGTCTTGCATGTCAAGACCTAGGTTTGGACTGCAAATAAAATATAAATAAGAAAATAAACGAAGAAAAATGTATTTCAGGTTCCATCGATAACTCTGAGGTTACAGTGAAAAGGAAAATCCCAGGTTCAATCCAAAACAGAGATGTCCTGTGGAAACAGAAACAGTAAACAGCCCCGCCCTCCCGCCCCCCCCCCACATAGCAGGATGTTGTAACCCCCTAAGTATCAGTAATTCTGGCCCTTCTTTGTCTCAAATCCTTATAAAATAAAGACTTTTAAAATGCTAAATCAATTTGATTTGCTAGAGCAAAGTCTACTGGACCATACTGGATGCTCAGATCGAACAGGGACAGCTGCGTGCAGAACAAATGCACTACCCAAAGTTCTATCACTCTGGCCTTTATAATGGTCTCTGGTCTTTATAAACTGGGCAAAATGAGGCTTAGAGAGAAGACTTTTTGTGGAGGATGTCAGGAGAGATCATACAGTGTTTTGCAGGTGGCCTGGTCAGGTCCATTCTGGCATCCTGGATGGCCCCTGAGCCCTAGTAGGAGTGAGCCCTTTGCTCAGAAGCAGGAGTAAGTTCTGAGCATCTCCAGGTGCTACCCAAAACAAACAAAAATGTGATGGAGGCGTGCAGCATCCATCACCGTTGTAGAGGTGGGCCCACTTTGCGCTCAATAGTAGAGCATTTTGCGTGCTCGCACTCCTACAGTCACCGCTCCATCCCAGGGGTGCTCTGAGCCATGCAAAGGGACACAGCTGAGTGTGGGTCCTTCACTGACCTGGCTCCTGCTCTGACAAAGATCTCCACCCAGTCTTTCCTGGGGGCAGCCCCGTCCACCCAGGCCTCTCAGGGCCCTGAACCTCCTAGGACCCTGAGCCTCCTTTGGGGCAGGTGGGCTGAGGAGTGAGCTTGGTCTGGGCAGGTGACACTGGGTTTCCTCATCCTGGCTGCGCTCTGTCTACGGCAGATCTGTGGTGGTTTGGGGGGAGGGTCGAGGGGGACCATCTCCGTGGTGGGAACTTGCCTCCTCACCGAGGCAAGAAGTAGTTTTTGAAACATGATTGTCTCGAATAACTTGACTGTGTTCAATTAAACTTTATTTACGCACTGTGATGTACAAAGTTGTTCATAAAATAGTTGTTTCAGGCATTCATTGCTTCCGCACCAATCAGCTATCGCTCTGGGACCTCCAAGAGTTCACAGAGGCCTTAGTCAATCTTTACATGGAAAGCAATCTGCAGACTTGTGCTCTGATTCATGGTATGGATGGGTAGACGTGTTTTTCAAAGGGAACACTGGGTTTGAGGAGTGAGCTGTATTTTCTCTAGATGTCTTTTCAGGGATTGGCACAATTGGGTGCTAGCAGGAACTCTGGCCTCAGTGGCAGGCCCGTGAGCTCCTAGACCAAGCAGAAGGGAAAGAAGCCCAGGTCTCCCAGACCTGACCATGTCCATGCAAAGTCCACAGTCCCTTCCCTGAACACATGCAGGAGGAAGGTAGAGATGGTTGAGGCACCAGAGATGGCTCAGAGGGGCTATGACTCTGCTTGTCCTGGGTCTGAGTACCTGTATCCACACGCCACTTCAGCCCATTTAGCACTCCTAACCCCACAGGAATATACAGAGGAGTGCCACATGGATTCACTAGTGAATACTTCCAAGTCTTTGATGAGGACTTCCAATCCTTTTAAAGCTTTTACAGAAAACTGAAGAATCGTAAACACTTCCAAACAGCTTCTATGAAGCAAATTTACCCGGAAACCAAAAGCAGACAGAGACACCACACAGAAAGAGTATTTAAGTCAGATATATCTGATGAACACAGATGCAAAGATGCTCAACAGAATTCTTGCAAACAGAATCCAAGGACTCATAAAAAAGATCATACAGCATGACCAAGTAGGACTCATCCCAGGGATTCAAGGATGGATTAACCTTCGCAAGTCAATCAACATAAACCATGATATCAATAAAAGATAAACACCAAATGACCATATCAGTAGATGCAGAGAAAGCACTTAACTAGATCCAGCTCCCGTTTATGATGTAAACTCTCAGAAAAATGGGCATTAAAGGAATATTCCTCAATAGAGTCAAAGCCATCTCCCACAAATGCATCCCAAGCAATGCTCTCAATCGGGAGAACCTAACAACTATCCTTTTAGATCAGAGACAAGACAAGGTTTCTGCCCTTCAAACTCCTATCCAATATAACTTGTATCACTTGCAAAACTTTTCGTCCCGTTGAACTTCATTTGCTCAAGCGGGTGCCAGGAATTTCTCCATTTGTCCCTGTCGCGTGCTATGCAGCCCAATGATATCTGCTCGCTCCAGGAACAGGAAGAGTCTCAGACCGTTCATTCAGGGATTTGACAAGAAATCTGACCATCTAGTTGGTGGGCGGCCACGCGGTCCTCTGATGTTCCGTAGAATCCAGTCGGTAACAGCTCTAGTCCAGCGGTTGTCTCTGAATCTCGTTACATGACTGGCCCATCTGATTTTTGATGCCTTGGCAAACGAGACTGCGTCCTGATTCTTGACCGTCAATTGAAGTCAGAACTCCGGATTCCTTCTCTCACTTGAGTGAGATGGGATATTCCTGCATAGCTCTTTAGATTCGTCTCTGGGATACTATTCAATATAGTACTGGAAATTCTGACTATAGCAGTTAGGCAAGAAATAGATATCGAATGTATACAGATAGAAAAGGAAGTGGACTAGCATCACTATTTGTGACCCGAAAGCCGGGGTACATCATTTGGGGGCTCGTCTCAGATCTCGGATGAACATACACAGACCTTAAAACAGTACGGAGGTTCTAAAAGAAAACAAAAACCCGCGGTCACTCAGGGGTGGTCTCTTTGAGACCAAAAGGCCTGAGTGAAGGAAATCAGGAGTAGTTTCATTGAGACTGCGAGGCCTGAGTTTCAGGGGCAGTCTCCTTGAGACTGAAGGGCCTGAGTAAGAGGAGGGATTTGATGACCGTCAGACATTTTACATGGCCTCTGACTCCTCCAGTTGCACTGGAAGGTCAACACGAGCTGAGTGTGAAGGGAGACGTCCCTGACACTTTGGGACTGCAAGATCTACTTGGACTCCATTTGGTAGCTTCTCAGGGGATTTAGATCTGGAAAGGTTTTTGTGTACACAACCGGCATTTTTCACTGCTTGATTTTTCACTGTTGGTCATTTCCGTGTCAGATAATGTGGACGTCTGGTGTATTGTGTCATCGTGTGACTCTGCTCTTGACTCCCCTTGTGCTTTCATTATGGGTCAGACTCAGCATACCCCAATTTCCCTTGTGATTGATCATTTCAGCAATGAAAAGCACAAGGGCCATGATCTCTCGATACAGCAGAAATTAGGTAAAACATTGCAGAGATTAGAATAGGAAATGTTTTCTAATGCTGCTGTTAAAGCAAGGTAGAATTGACATCTGCACCTGTATGTTCATTGCAACACTATTAACAATTGCCAGAATCTGGAAGCCACCCAAGTACCTTAGAACAGAGGACAGGTTAAAGAAATTTTGTTACATCTACACAATGGAATACTATGAAGCTGTTAGGAAAGATAAAGTCATATAATTTTCTTATAAATGGATGGTCGTGGAGAGTAGCATGCTAAGTGAAATGAGTCAGAAGGAGAGGGACAGACATAGAATGACTGAACTCACTTGTGGAACATAAAAAAAAAACCTATTTTGAGGCTGACACCCAAACAGTAGACACAATGTTGCTTCAAAGGTGGAAGCCTGTCTCAAGAGAAAGAGAAGAAGGCAGCAGAAATAAAGAAGGGATCACCATGTCAATGATGCTTGGAGGAATATTTCGTGAAAGGAGATGTGTGCCGAAAGTAAAGGACCAAACGAGATACCTTTTCAGTTTCTGAATTGGACAGTTCCATCTCAGCAGGGTCCCATGAGATACCTTTGAGAACTGGAGTGAAAGCACCACCGTAGGGCGTTTTCTTTGTACGATTTAAATCCGGTGTCAATTCCTCCATCCCTCTCGGAGACCCCGGAAAGCTAGGAGAGTATCTCGCCCACACAGGAGAGCCTGACAAGCTACCCGTGGCATATTCGATGTGCCAAAAACAGTAACAACAAGTATCACGATGGAGACGTTACGGGTGGCCGCTCAGGCAAATCAAAGAAGAATGGGTCGATAGTGCCAAAGTGCTATAAGTTTTTTTTTTTTATGCCAGGGGACCAAACCCTTCGATGCTCCTTGCTTACTCCCGACTCTGCACTCAGGATTCAATCCTCGTGGTGTACGAATGACCATACGATATGCTGGGATCAAATTTAGAAGGCTGCGAGCAAGACAAATGCTCTATCCACTTTTCTATCAATTTGTCCCTGATAAAGGACCAAAATGGTCTAGTATCAGCTGGGCAAACAGAGTTTTAGAGAAAAGATGTTTTGTGGAGGGGGTCAGGAAAGATTCTACAATGTTTTGCTGGTGGCTTGGACAGGTCATATCCGGCACCCTGGATGACTATTAGCCCTAGCTGGAGTGATCACATCGCTCAGAGACAGTTTTAAGTTCTGAGCACCTCAAGTTATGATGCAAAACAAACAAAGATGTAATGAAGTCATGTAGGGTCCATCGCTACTCTAGATGTGAGACTACGTTGCACTCAGGTGAAATCGAGCGTTTTTCCTGCTCTATCTCCTCTCTGCACCCCTCCATACACAGCTGCTCTCACCCCTGCAGTGGGACCAGATGTGTCTGGGTACTTCACTGGCCTGCTTTCTACACTGACAAAGATCCCCACCCTGTCTGGCCTGAGGGCAGCCCCGCCCTCCCAGGTCTCTAAGGGGGCGGAGCCTCCTGAGGACCCTGAGCCTCCATGGTGAGGCATGGGTTTTGAGGGTTTTGGCTGAACTGGGGCACGTGACACTTGGATTCCAGGCCCTGGCA
The DNA here is from genome assembly GCF_027595985.1 of Sorex araneus. NCBI lineage: Eukaryota > Metazoa > Chordata > Mammalia > Eulipotyphla > Soricidae > Sorex > Sorex araneus. The sequence continues at coordinate 31,062,600 of NC_073306.1, read as the reverse complement.
CTGCTCTGGACTGCGAGCATGCTTCTTCTATGGTGGGAATACTTCCCCTCTCCTGGGCAAAGTGTCCTAATGATTGAAAATTGATTATCTGGAATAATTTTACTATTTAATTTAAATGTTATTTTAACACTGGGATTGATGGAGTGGTTTATAATACACTTGTTTCAGGCATTCATTCTCCTGAACCGATCGCCTGCAGCTCCAGGGACTCCAAGATCATAGAGGCCTGAGTCAATCTTTAAAGAAAAAGAATTTCTGCAGATTTGTGCTCCGTTTCAGAATCGAGGTGGTTGTGAAGTATTTTTTTTTTTTTGCTTTTTGGGTCACACCCAGCGATGCTCAGGGGTTACTCCTGGCTCTGCACTCAGGAATTACTCCTGGCGGTGCTTGGGAGACCATATGGGATGCCGGGGATCGAACGTGGGTCGGCCGCGTGCAAGGTAAACGCCCTACCCGCTGTGCTATCCCTCCAGCCCCTGTAAAGTATTTTTCAAAGGGACCACTAGATTTAAGGAGTGGAAAAGATTTTCCAAAATTTATTTATTGGAATTGGCACAATTGGACACCTGAAGGAACTCCCATTTAGCACTCAGAGGGCAGGGCTATAAGCTCCCAGATCAGGCAGACGGAGGGTTGCCCAAATTCTCCAGACCTCACCAGGTCCTTGCAAAGGTCAACTATTTCGTGCACACTCGCAGGAGCAAGATAGAGAGGACTGAGGCACAGGAGAAATCTAGGGGGGCTATGCCTCTGTCTCGGCCTGGATCTGAGTACCTGCCCCCACTGAACCCCGAAGCCCCTATAGAACTCATAAAGACACAGACATAAACAGAGGAGGGGCAAGGCAAGACAATGGGCAGGTAGCCCATGGTTGCTGGCATTTGACCAGACCACGGTGACCTGAAAACTCATAGTCACGACAGGAGACAACTCATCCTCAAAATTTGTTTATTTCATCAGAGAGCATTAAACAGTGGAGGGCACGTTGTGTCCTCTTACTTTTAACCAGAGAATAAGAAGATACAAAAAACATGTGTACATATATAAAAATAAATGATATCAGGAAAAGGGTCTACAAGCGAGATAGTCCAGCAGGGAAGGCAACTGGCTTGCACATGGAAAAGCACAGTCGATCCCGCAAAGGCATACGAGGGCCTGAGCACCGCCAATAGAGCACGGAACTAGGGCTAAGCAATTGCAAGGCAGCGCGCAAAAACAGGCCCAACCTAAAGTAGACCTTTAAAAATGACTTGAAATCCTTTACAAATACATTTAATTTCAGTTTCACATGCAAAAAAAGTCAATGTACAGTTCATGATTCGGTGTCCATCGATGTCCTATAAGTATCTCATAAAAATACTCATGAAAACGTTAACTCTTTAAAATTAAAGTGGTACAGGGGCTGGAGAGATAGCACAGCGGGTAGGGCGTTTGCCCTGCACGCGGCCTACCCGGGTTCAAATCCCAGCATCCCATATGGTCCCCTGAGCATGGCCAGGGGTAATTCCTGAGTGCAGAGCCAGGAGTAACCCCTGTGCATCGCCAGGTGTGACCCAAAAAGCAAAAAAAAAAAAAAATAAAAGTGGTACAGTAGATCAGAGTTCTGGCTCAGAGGGTGGAGTGCCATGCTCTGCAACAGGAATCCGACACTCAGTCTCCAGTACCTCACAGTCTCCTGAGCACCTCAGGGTGTGGCACACTTGCCAAAAACAGTAACAAGAGAAGCAAGATGTCATAATATCATCTTCTATATGTAGAGCTTAGTGTGAATTGCCAAGAAAAGTCCTCACTGGGAGACGAGGCTGTTGAGTGTATCGTTCATGGACAAGCATTATCTGTGCACTCTTGCATGCTGCTTTAAATGTTCAGCTCGGGCAAACTCCATGGGACACTGCGGACAGCGGAAGGGACGCTCTCCAGTGTGAGTCTTCTTGTGTCTTCTGAGTTCATAGGGGCGAGGGAATTTCCACGGACACCCTTTCACGTCGCACACAAAGGGCTTGTCTCCTGGAAGAGAGAGATGTGTCACTTGTTATGCATCAGGCATGAATGCATGGAGCAGAAAATGGTGTGAGCATGGGTAGGGGGAGCAGCTGAGCAGACTGGAAGATGTGTAGGAGAGAGGAAGAGAAAGACTGCATGAGCTGGAAAAGAGGAAAACTGGAAAAAGGGTAAGGGACACCCAGAGCGCTGAGAGTCAGAGCAGGGAGAAAATTGTGGTGAAGGGGTATCTGTGCCCGAGAGACAAGGTCAAGATGAGCCCCAAAGGGCAAACCAATCTCTCCATGTCCCAACCGCCCACAGTCAACTCCACAGAGACCAGCCAGCTGGATTCTGGCCATAAGTAGGATCCCCCTAGGACCGCGGGAACTTCCCCTCTCATCTCTCAACCTTTTCTAGGCCACCAGAGTAACCTAGCATAAAGGGAGGAGCAATAATCTGAACTGAGTGTCAGTTGTTCCTACTCACCAGTGTGGACTCGTTCATGGATTCGCAGGTGGGAAGCTTTGTTGTACTCCTTCCCGCATCCCTGGAAAGGGCACAAATAGCGCTTCAGACCATCCGCGTTTATGATGTACTCTCTCCTCTGGCGCTTCTTTGGCCGCTCTGATTCCAGGGATGGCCCTTGCGCTAGAGGGGCACTTGCATACAGGAATCCTGACTTTGGCAGTGGCGATCCCTGTGGCACCATCTGGATGCCATAGAGGCTCTGGGTGCCACTCTGAGACACAGGCTGACTGCCAGTGGAGGTCTGGTCACTGATGAAAGTCATTGTCGGGAGTCCTGTCACAGGGATCATCGGCACTCCAGAATGGGGCATCTGGTTCCCATTCATGGTCTGGACCCCGCTAAATGGTACCTGATTCACCATTAATATTTGGGCACCAGTGAAAGGCAACTGGTTCCCGCAGTAGGACTGGTTCGTGTTCATGGACACTGGAGTCCCAAATACAGTCTGCTGTCCAGTGAGAGACATCTGGCTCCCACTTGGTGTCTGGTATCCACTGGAAAGTATCTGATTTCCCCATAGCGTTTGGACACCAACCATGGGCATCTGGATTCCATTTATAATCTGGGTACCAGTGTATGGCATGCGGTACACACCCGGGGTCCCCTCAAGGTTGAGTGAAACAGAGGTTCGGGGCAGGTGGAGGAGCGGATCCAGAGCGCTGACCTGGTTCTGGGTCGGCTTCTGTGGGCTGGCCTGTGCCTGGGAATCGGGAGGCCCAGGCGTCTGCAGCTCCTCAAGGAGCTGATCGAGGAAGCTGTCCTGACCCTCAGGGGCTGGCTGGACTCCGGGGAGCCAGGGCAGCACAGAGCTGGTGCTGAGGCACCGCTGGATCGTCCACCTCATAGGTCTCGAGAAACTCCTCAAGACTCTCAAAGAGACCATGGAAGATGTCTGGGGTCCTCTCTTGGCTGTTGTCCTCCATGGTTGAATACTGAAAATAAAGAGACAACAATCAGAGATATGTCAGTGTCCAGTATACCCCCCCACACACCTCATTCCTCCCCCTCCTCTCTATGGATGCTTTCCTAGCCGGATCGCTTACTTTTTTATTGACACCCCACCGTTTTCTCTTCACACCTTTCCGGATTCTGCACTGAATCCATCCCTTGTGCGCTCCAATCTGCTCAGTGATACTTCTGAAACATTTCCCCTCCTATTCTATGGCGTCCCAGCAGTGTACAGGGCAGTCTGGACACTGGCCTCTGACAATGTGTGTGGAAATTCAAGGTGGGGTTGAGTGCTTGCCACCTAACTTAAATGCAAATGGTCACTAGAATCAGACAGTGAAGCAGGCAGGGCACTCACTTCAGAGAGGAAACCCTGGGTTTGATATCCTGCATCAACTTGGATTCTGTCCTTGATAAGGTCTATCCAGTACTGGAACTTGGATTCTGTCCCTGGATAAGGTCTATCCAGTACTGGAACTAAATTACCCATCCTGACCATTAAAGAAAAGAAAGAGAGAGAGAGAGAGAGAGAGAGGAGAGAGAGAAACTGAAAGTAACTACTTTTCTTGACAACTGAGATTTTGCTCAGTGGTAGACCAATTTTCTTGCATTTTAGGACCCCAGTTTGGACGGCATTCAATTAATCAATCAATCAATCAATCAATCTGGTTGATATAGGGGTATCAGTTGCCTGGTAACACTCTGAGGTTGGTGGACAAACGAGAGTCCGGCTTCAATTCGGAAGAGAGAAGCCCTGTGGACACTTAGAGACAGTAAACAGCCCCACCCTACACACAACGCCCCTCCCACATATCAGGCTGTCGGAGCCCCCTCAGTACCAATACTCTTGGCCCATCTTTGTCACAGATACTTATATTTTTAAGTGTATATATATACTAGAGAAAACTTAGAAAATGCTAAGTCAATTTGATTTGCCCTAGCAAAGTCTAGTTATTGGCCCTTAGTGAGACCATGGGTACTGGGGTCAAACTCGGACCCCAGCAAACAAGTCTGTCCACAACCTGCGAGTAACGTGCTAGGAAGAAATCTCTAATTCAACTTAGGGGTAGAGAGAGAACAGCTCCCCACTCCTCAGATGATAGCTTTCTCGTCACATTTGGGTAACTGGCAGATGCTCCCATTTTCGAGGAGCAATGCTTAAGCGTCTCCTAGGATCTTCGTGATCCTGGGAACATGACAGCAGGTAAGGTTCATTTCTTCTCCTTATTTCTAGCTTTCTACCATACTTAACTGAAACCCAGGATCATACCCAGCACTGTGGGGACATAAAACCTGACAACTATGATGTTCAGGGCATGCTCAATCCCTTGCAGAATTCCCAGCCTCCCTCAGCCTCATTTTCCTCTCACACCCCCCCAGTACTCATACCTTCCAGTTACCAGTTCTCAGTCCTAACTATTCCACCGAGTTTGCTAGTTCCTGAGGGCTAGAGTATTCTGGGGAGTTGTGGACCAGCTATCCAACTTTCAGGTCCACGCAGAAATTCTAGGAACCAACCGGTTAGCCTGATCCCTTACCCCTATATCCCCACTGCAGGCTGAACCAAACTGACCAAGCACGGGGTGAGCACTTGGGAGACACTCAGCCTATACAACCCAGAGCTGGCCAACCCTCTGGTATGCCTTAATTCCCTTCTGTTAGAGCAGGGGAAACCCCCTGCCAGAGAGACCTCCACCATATAATTTCCCACCTCAGGTTCTTGCACACCCTACCCCGAGATTCGAGTTGCAGACTCACCTTGTCAGCCGAGGCAGAGACGGCACCGAGCAGCGAGGCCTTCAGTGGACGCGTCTGCACTGAGAGTGGGCCGTGCTTGGCTGGCCTTTAATAGCCCCCTGGTCTCGCGGGACATACGGGACTCCAAACTGGCACTTTTTGGTTGGCCACGCCTGTTGGGGGCGTGTCTTGGGACCCCTGGCTGGTGAGTTCTTGGCCCACCAGGTCAAACAGAGACTTCAATAGGCAGAAGTACATTTTTCTTCATACTAACGGTACTCATGAACCCAAAGGCGCAGGGCAGCTGTCCTCAGAGGGTCGCAAATTTCCATCTCAGCTGGGTACCTTGAGATACCTTTGATGAAGTCTGTTCTTTTCTTTTTTCCATGGGATCTAATCCGACGGGGCTCGTGGTTTATTCCTAGTTTTGCACACAGAAATCACTCCTGGTGGTTTACGAATAACCGGACTGGATGCTGGGAATTATTGGGACAGCTGTGAACAAGGCAAATTTCTACCCTCTGTTCCATCACTTCGGCCCTTATTGATAAAGGCCTAAAGTGTTTATCATCTAGGCAAACAGAGGTTTAGAGAGAAGACATTTCGTGGAGGGGGTTAGGAGTGATTCTACGGTATCTTGCAGGTGACATGGCCATGACCTACCTGGCGCCAGAATGGCCCCTGAGCCCTAGGAGGAGTAATTCCTTCGCTCAGACGCAGAAATAAGTTCTGAGCACCCCCAGGTGGGACTCAAAAGGAACAAAAATGAGATGGAGTCATGCAGAGTCCATTGCTGTTGTAGACTCGGGTCCACTTTGCGCTCAAGTGCAAGCGCATTTTACCGGCTCTCACTCCTGCCCACACTCCTCAATCCCAGAGCTGCTCTCACCCCTTCAGAGGGACACAGTTCAGTCTGGACCCTTCATGGCTTGGCTCTGGCGCTGAGGAAGAGCCCCACCCTGTCTGGCTGAGGGCAGCCCCGCCCTTCCCGTCTCACAGAGGCTGGGGCCTCTAGGAGACCCTCAGCCTCCTGTGAGGCACAGGTGTCTGTGGAGTTGGGATCGTTTGAGGTAAGTGACACCAGGTTTCCAGACCTTTGCCTTGCTCTGGACTGGGGGCAGGGTTATGAGGGTTTGGCATCTCCAGTTGTGGGAATATGCCCCTTCACCTGGACACCGTAACACTCTAGCACTGTCCTCTCATTGTTCATCGATTTGCTCAGGCCAGCACCAGTAAGGTCTCCATTGTGAGATTTGTTGAAACTGGTTTTGGCATATCGAATACACTACGGTTAGCTTGCCAGGCTCTGCCATGTGGGCAGGAAACTCTCGTAGCTTTCCAGTCTTGCCGAGAGGGAAGGAGAAATCAACCCGGGTCGGCCACCTGCAAGGCAAATGCCCTATCCACTGTACTCGTGGCATATTCGACATGCCAAAAACAGTAACAACATGTCTCACTATGAGATGTTACTCGGGCCCACTCTAGCAAGTCCACGAACAACGGGATGACGGAGCAAGAGTGGACCTTTCACCTGGGAAAACTCTCAATTATTTAACATGATATTTTGGAGTGATGTTTCAATTTCTGTTTAAACTTTATTTAAACTCTGGATTTGGTCAAAGCTGTTTATAATACGCTTCTATCAGGCATTCATTGTTTTTGCACCAATCAGCTGTAGCTCAGAGCGTCCAAGTCCAGGAGGCCTGAGTCAATCTTACAGAGGAAGGAATCTGTGAGGATTTCTGCTGTTTTTCAGACAGTGGGTAAGTGGGAAGTATTTCTGAAAGGGACCACTGGATGTGAGTGGTAGGGTGGATTTTCTCCAGACGTGTTTTCGAGGATTGGCACTACAAGCCACCAGCAGGAACTCCCACTTAGCCCTCGGTGAGCAGAGCTATGAGCTTCCAGACAGGCAGCAGAGAGGGGGGCCCAGGTCCTCCGGATCTCACCATGTCCATGCAAGGCCACAGGTCCTTCTTGCTCACATGCAGGATGAAGGTAGAGAGGACTGAAACACTTCTACTTGCGCAGTGGGGTTATGACTCACCCTTGGCCTGGGTCTGAGTTCCTGATCCACAATCCACCCAAGCCACTTTTGCACTCCTAATCCCACTGCAATAAGCAGAGGAGGGCCAACAACAAGACCATGAGCAGGTTGCCCATGGCTTCTGGTATTTGACCAGGCCACAGTAACCTGAACAGTGGTAGTCACAACCGGAGACAACTATTTCTCCAAATTAGTTTATTTCATCGAAGAGCATTTCACAGTGAAGTGCACCATGTGTCCTCTTGCTCTGAAACCAAAGATCAGGAGATACAAAATCACTGCGCGTATGGATATTAAAATATGCAGATGAAAAAGAATCTATGAAGAAAATAAACACTTTTTCAATTCACGGTTGTTGCGTAAGTACATCGGGGACTGCAATTGCCTTCACTCGTTTGACCAGGTTTGATTCCCAGCATCCTATGTGGCTCCGTGAGCACTCCCAGGAGTAATTACAGAGTGCAAAGACAGGAGTAACTAACCCCTGTGCATTCCCGGGTGCGACACAAAAAGTAAAATGAAAAGAAATTCGTAAAAAATAAATAAAATGTAACCTTCATTGTTTAATATGTAAAAGTGCAAGAGAAAGAGAAAAGCGGTATAGCTGCTTCGGGTGACTGAGTGTCTCTAGAGTCAATCTCCATAAGAGAATTGCCCTGTGGAAACAGAGACAGTAAACAGCCCCGCCCTACTATCCCGCCCCTCCCTCATACCAAGCCGTTGTAGCCCCTCAATTCAGTACATCTGCCCCTTCCTTGTCTCAAATCCTTATATAATAAAGACTTAGAAAATGCTCATTCAATTTGATTTGTTAGGGCAAAGTCTACTGGCCCAGACTGGATTCTCAAATCGAATAGTGAGAGCTGCGTGAAAAGCAAAATGCACTGTCCACTGTTATATCATTCTGGCCCTGATAATAGTCATTAGTCTTTATAAACTGGACAAAATGAAGCTTAGAGAGAAGACGTTTTTTGGAGGGGGTCAGGAGAGATACTACGGTGTTTTGCAGGTGGTCTGGTCAGGTGCATTCTGGCGCCCTGGATGGCCCCAGAGCCCTAGTAGGTGTGATTCCTTTGCTGAGAAGCAAGAGCACATTCTAAGCATCTCCAGGTGGCACCCAACACAAACAAAAATGTGATGGAGTCATGCAGCGTCCATCGCTGTTGTAGACTTGGGCGCACCTTGCACTCAAGAGGAAGAGCATTTTCCGTGCTCGCTCTCCCGCCCGCACTCCAGCATTCCAGAGCTGCTCCTAGCCATGCAGAGGGATAAAGGTCCTTCATTGTCTTGGATCTTGCACTGAAAAAGATGCCCACCATGTCTGGCCTCGAGGCAGCCCGGCTCACCAAGATCCCCAAGGAGGTGGAGCCTCCTGGAGGCCCTGAGCCTACTGTGGTCCAGGAGGGATGAGGAGTGAGGCTGGCCTGCGCAGGTGGCACGGGGTTTCCTGACCCTGACCCTGCTCTGGCTGCTGCAGGCCTGTGCTTATGGGGTCGGTGTCCAGGGGGGACATGTCCTGTGCTGGGTGGGACCTTGCCCCCACACCGGGGCAAGAAGTAATTATTGAACCATGATTGTCTAAAATAATTTGACTGTTTTAAATTAAAATTTATTTACACATTGTGATTTACAAAGTTGTTCATAAAACAGTCATTTCAGGCATTCATTGTTTCCGCACCAATCAGCTATAGCTCCGGGGTTTCCACGAATCATAGGGGCCTTTTATCAATCTTTACGCGGAAAGGAATCTGCAGATTTGGGCTCTGTTTCACCGTGTGGGTGTAGGAAGCATTTTTCAATGGGAGCACTAGGTTTGTGGAGTGCGGTGGACTTTCTATAGACATTTTTTCAGGGACTGGCACAATTGGGCGCTAGCAGGAACTCTAAGCCTCAGTAGGCCCCGGTTGTGCTCCTAGAATAGGCAGAAGGGAAAGAATCCCAGGTTTCCAGACCTAACCATGTCCATGCAAAGACCACAGTCCGTTCCCTGCACATATGCTGGAGAAAGGTAGAGATGACTGAGGAACGGGAGACGGCTCAGTGGGGCTCTCATTCTGCCTTGTCCTGGGTCTGACTACCTGTCTCCACAGACCACGCGAGACCTTTTAGCACTCATAACCCCACAGAAATATACAATTATTGCCATTTGGATTCATTAGTGAATTTCTTCACTAATGAATAAAGGTGACTTACAATCTTTTTAAAGATTTTTCTGAAATCAAAGAATCAGTAACACTTCCAAACAGCTTCTATTAAGCAAATATCACCCTGATACCAAAAGCACACAGAGACACCACAGAGAAAGAGAATTAAAGGCAGATAATCCTGATGAACACAGATGTAAACATCATCAACAAAATCCTACCGAACAGAATCCAACGATTCAGGAAAAGATCATACACTATGACCAAGTGGATTTTTCCCGGGGATTCAAAGATGGATTGACATTCACATATCAATCAATATAATCCATCATTTCAATGAAAGGAAAAGATAAAACCATATGCCCATAACAATAGATGCAGAGAAAGTATTTGACAAGATCCAGCCCCCATTTATTTATTTATTTTTTTATAGTTTATTTTTAATTAGTGAGTCAACGTGAGGGTACAGTTACAGATTTATACATTTTTGTGCTCATGTTTCTCCCTTACAAAGTTTGATAACCCATCCCTTCACCAGTGCCCATTCTCCACCACCAGTAAACCCAACATCCCACCCCCCCTTCCCAGTCCCGTCTCCCCCCACCCCACACTGCCACTATGGCAGGGTATTCCCTTTTGTTCTCTCTCTCTGATTAGGTGTTGTGGTTTGCAATAAAGGTGTTGAGTGGCCATTGTGTTCAGTCTCTAGTCTATATTTGGCCCGCATCATCTTTCCCCCACATGACCAACAACCACATTTTACTTGCTGTTCCCTTCTCTGAGTTGCCCAGAATGAGAGAACAGCCTCCAAGCCATGGTGACCAGCCCCCATTTATGATGAAAACTCTCAGCAAAATGGACATTGAAGGAACATTCCTCAATAGAGTCAAAGCCATCTCCCACAAATACTTGGCAAGCATCATTCTCAGTGGGGAGAACCTAACAGCCTACCCTCTTACATCAGGGTCAAGACAAGGTTGCCTACCCTCCCCAGTCCTATTCAATATAATACTGGAAATTCTGGCCATAGCAGTTAGCCAAGTAAAAGGTATCAAGTGTATAACGATAGAAAGGAAAGAGGTCTAGGCATCACAATTTTTTTAATAATAAATTTATTTATTTTTAATTAATGAATCACCATGAGGGTACAGTTACGGATTTATACACATCTGTGCTTATGCTTCCCCCATACAAAGTTCGGGAACCCATCCCTTCACCAGTGCCCATACTCCACCACCAGTAAACCCAGCATCCCTCCCATCCTCCCCAATCCCATCTCCCCCCACCCCACCCTGTCACTGTGGCAGGGCATTCTCTTCTGTTCTCTCCCTCTAATTAGCTGTTGTGGTTTGCAATAAAGGTGTTGAGTGGCCACTGTGCTCAGTCTCTAGCCTTCATTCAGCCCGCAACTCCCTTCTCCCACATGGCCTTCGACTACATTATAGTTGGTGATCCCTTCTCTGAGTTGCCCTTTCCCCAGAATGTGAGGCCAGCCTCCTAGCCATGGAGTCAACCTCCTGGTAGTTGTTTCTACAATTCTTGGGTGTTAGTCTCCCACTCTGTTATTCTATATGTCATAGATGAGTGCAATCTTTCTATGTCTGTCTCTCTCTTTCTGACTCATTTCACTTATCATGAAACTTTTCATGCCGATCCACTTAAATAAAAAATTTGTGACCTCCTTTTTTCTAACAGCTGCATAGTATTCCATTGTATAGATGTACCAAAGTTTCCTCAACCAGTCATCCGTTCTAGGACATTCGGGTTTTTTCCAGATTCTGGCTATTGTAAACAGTGCTGCGATGAACATACATGTGCAGATGCCATTTCGATTATACTTTTTTGCCTCTCTGGGATATATTCCCAGCAGTGGTATTGCTGGGTCAAATGGGAGCTCAATTTCTAATTTTTTGAGAATCGTCCATATTGTTTTCCAGAAGGGCTGAACCAGTTGGCATTCCCACCAGCAGTGTAGAAGGGTCCCTTTCTCCTCACATCCTCTCCAGCAGCTGTTGCTTTTGTTCTTTTGGATGTTAGGCATCACAATTTTTGACCCGTAAAACGGGAAACACGGGTTTTGGGGGCTCGTCCGAGGTCTCAGTTAAACTTACACAAACCTTAGAGGAGAACAGAGGTTTTCTAAAAGTAAACAAAAATACGAGGTCACTCAGGGGCGGTCTCCTTAAGACCCAGAACCCTGAGTGAATGAACTCAGTAGTAGTCTCAGAGACTGAGAGACCTGAGGCTCAGGGGCTGTCTCCTTAAGATTGAGGGGCCTGAGTTAAAGGGGGTTCTGAGGATGGTCAGACATTTTACAAGGGTTCTGAGTCCACCAGTTCCACTGCAGAGTCAACAAGAGTGAGTGTGACCCAAGACTAGTAGAAATAAGTACCAGGAGGCTGACTCCATGGCTTGGAGGCTGGCCTCACATTCTGGGGAGAGGGCAACTCAAACAAGGTTTCACCAAGTATAATGCGGTAGGAGGCCATGCGGGGGGAAGGGTGAGGCGGGCTGAATGTAGACTAGAGACTGAACACAGTGGCCACTCAACACCTTTATTGCGAACCACAACACCTAATTAGAGAGAGAGAACAAAAGGGAATACCCTGCCACAGTGGCGGGGTGGGGTGGGGGGAGATGGGATTGGGGAGGATAGGAGGGATGCTGGGTTTACTGGTGTTGGAGAATGGGCACTGGTGAAGTGATGGGTTCTCGAACTTTGTATGAGGGAAACAAGAGCACAAAGAGGAGTAAATCTGTAACTGTACCCTCACAGTATTCACTAATTAAAAATAAATAAAGAAAAAAAAGAAGTGAGTGTGAAGGGAGACATCCCTGACACCCTGGGACTGCAAGCTCTACTTGGACTCCGTTCAGTAGGTTCTCAGGGCAGTCATATCTGGAGAAGTTTTTGTGTAAAGGACTGGCATTTTTCACGGTTTGTCTGTTGGTCATTTTTCTGTCAGATTTTATGGACATCTGGGGTAATGTGTCTTATTGTGACTGTTTTTGACTCCACTTGTACTTGATTTCATTATAGGTCAGACTCAGTCTACCCCACTTAACATTGTGCTTGACCATTTCATCCACTTCAAGTCAAGGAGAGCGACCTCTCGGGAGAGGTGAAGAACGATAATGCAGTGCAGAGATGAAAATAGGAATTACTTTCTCATGCTGCTATTGAAAAATTTGGTGAGTACCGGGTGGTTAAAAGTGCCAGTCTCCAGGAGGTTGGCTCCATAGCTTGGAAGCGGGCCTCGCATGTTGGTGGAAAGTCATCCCAGATTGAGAAGGGAACACCAAGTAAAATGTGATTGGAGATCCTTCGCGGAAAGGGAGATGCGTGCTGAAAGTAGACTAGAGCCTGAACACGATGGCCAATCAATACCCCTACTGCAAACCACAACACCCAAAAGTAGAGAGAGAGAGAGAGAACAAATTGGAATGCCCTGCCACAGAGGCTGGGTGGAGGGATGGGAACGGGGGTGGGAGTGATACTGGTTCATTGGTGTTTGAGAATGGACACTGGTGAGGGATGGGCTCTTGAACATTACATGAGAGAAAAACATCCAGGATAGAAGACTAATTGTGCACAGCTAGGACAGGGAGGGCCATGTCTGCAGACAAAAGAGATGCTGCTGTGACTGGGTGTGAATGTCCTTTAGGCCCTAAAGAGCTCGGCCAGAGAGTTGCCTACAAGCATCCAAACGCTGTGATGGAGCCTCAGATTTCAATCCCACCAAGGCCATAGTCTAGAAGGGTTTGACTTGCTTTTGGCTCACCCAGGTCTGATTCCCAGAATCACATATGGTCTCAGGAGTACCGCCAGAAGTATTTCCTGAGTACAAAGCCAGGGATAAGCTCGGTGAATTGCAAGTTTGACTCAAAAAGCAAAGAGTAAATAAATAAATAATGAATAAAATGTAAATGTAATTGTTTAATATGTACGAGTAGCAAGGCAAAGAGAAAAGCATATATTGTATAAGGTCGAACCAGTACTGGAACTGAATTGCCCATACTGACCATCAAAGAAAAAATAGAGAGAGAGGAAAAACAACTGAAAATAACCACTTTTCTTCAAATCTGAGACTTTGCTCAGTGGTAGAGTAATATTCTTGCATTTTAGGACACCGGTTTGGACGGCAATCAGTCAATCAATCAATCAATCAATAAGTAAATATGGTGGGCAAAGAGGTTTCAGGTGACATGAAAAACTGTGAGGTTAGTGAACAAACGAGAATCCGGGTTCAAACCGAAACAGAGATACCCTGTTGACACTTAGAGACATAAACGGCACGGCCCTACCCACACCGCCCCTCTCACATACCAGGCTGTTGGAGCCCCCTCAGTACCAATAGTTTTGGCCCCTCCTTGTCACAAATGGCTATGTTTAAAATATATGTATTAGAGAAAACTTAGACAATGCTAAGTCAATTTGATTTGCCCGAGCAAAGTCTACTTATCGGCCCTTAGTGAGACCAAAGTTGCTGGGGTCAAACTAGGACTTAGGACCACTTTGCACTCTAGTGGAAGCGCATTTTACCGCTCTCTCTCCCGCATTTTACTTCTTCATCCCAGAGCTGCTCTCTCTCACCCCAGCTGAGGGACACAGTTGAGACTGGTCCCTTCATTAGCTTGGCTTTTGCACTGAGGGAGAGCCCCACCCTGTCTGGCTGAGGGCAGCCCCGCCCTTCCCGGTCTCTAAGAGAGTGGGGCCTCTTGGGGACCCTGAGCCTCCAGTGGGGCACAGCTATCTGTGGAGATGCGATGGTCTGAGGCAAGTGACACTGGGCTTCCAGACCTTTGCCTTGCTCTGGACTGGGGGCAGGGTTATGAGGGTTTGGCATCGCCCGTGGTGGGAATGTGCCCCTTCACCTGGACACCGTAGCACTCTAGCACTGTCCTCCCATTGTTCATCGATTTGCTCAAGCCAGCACCAGTAAGGTCTCCATTGTGAGATTTGTTGAAACTGCTTTTGGCATATCGAATACACCACGGGTAGCTTGCCAGGCTCTGTCGTGCGGGCAGGAAACTCTCGTATCTTTCCAGTCTGGCCGAGAGGAGAGGAGGAATCAACACGGGTCGGCCATCTGCAAGGCAAATGCCCGACCCACTGTGCCTATGGCATATTCGATATGCCAAAAACAATAACAACAAGTTTCAAAATGAAACGTTACTGGTGCCCGCTCCAGCAAGTCAACGAACAATGGCACGACAGAGCAACAGTGCTACCTTTCACATGGGCAACGGGTCAATTATTTAACATGATAGTCTGAAGTGATTTTGAAATTTCTGTTTTAACTTTATTTAAACACTGGGTTTGACAAAGCTCTTCATAATGTAGTTCTTTCAGGCAGTCTTTGTTTTTGTACCAATCTGCTGTAGCTCAGAGCCTCCAAGTTCATAGAGGCCTGAGTCAATCTTACAGAAAAAGGAATCTGCAGCTTTGTGCTCTGTTTCAGGCAGTCGGTGCGTGGGAAGTATTTTTGAAAGGGATCCCTGGGTGTGAGGTATAGAGTGGATTTTCTCCACACTTTTTTGGTGGATTGGCACAAATGGGTACAAAAAGGTACTCCCAACTAGCCCCCAGTGGGCAGGGCTATGAACTCCCAGACCAGTCAGCAGGGAGAGAGGCCCAGGGCGTCCAGACCTCACCATGTCCATGCAAAAGCCACAGTCCCTTCGTGCTCACATGCAAGAGGAAAGTAGAGAGGGCTGAGGCACCGTTACGGCTCAGTGGGGTTATGACTACCTCGACCTGGGTATGTGTTTCTGATCCACAGGCCACCAAAACCCCTGTTGCACCATAATCCCACTGTTATAAACAGAGGAGAGTCAACAACAAGACAATGGGCAGGTCACCCGTGGCTACTGGCATTTGACCAGACCAAAGTAAACTGAACAGTGATCGTCACAAGAATAGACAACTATTTCTCAACATCAGTTTTTTTCATCGAACAACATTTCACAGTGAAGTGCACCATGTCTCATCTCGCTCTGAACCCAAAGATAAGGAGGTACAAAAAACAGGAGTATGGATATAAAAATATGCAGATGAGAGGGTGGGATTAAAACACCCCCGACACAGCTGAAGGAAGTATCCACTTTTTTCCATTCATGGCTGTAGCATTACTTCGGGTAGGGCATTTGCCATGCACGCGGCCGACGGGGTTTCATTCCCAGTATCCTATCTGGTTCATCGAGCACTCCCAGGAGCAATTAGAGTACAAACCAGGAGCAACCTTTGCGCATCGCCTGGTGTGACCCAGAGAGCAAAATGAAAACAAATGCTAATAAATAAATAAAATGTAACCTTAGCTATTTAATATGTACTAATAGCAAGAGAAAAAAGAGCAGTATAGATGCTTCAGGTGACACAGTGTCTCTACAGTTAATCTCCATAAGATAATTGCCTCCATCTAAACGCTTTACCACTGTATATAATCTATTACTGCTACATGCATTCTGTACCTCAAAACCCCTCATCATCATCATCAAGATCGTCATCATCCCGTTAATCGTCGAATTTCTTCAGCCGTTTAAGTAACGTCTCCATTCATCCTAGCCCTGAGATTTTAGAAGTCTATCTTTACTCCTCCTTTCCAGTGGTGCCGTATTGGACGCTCTTTCAGGGTCAGAAGAATGAGATCCATCATCGTTACTGATTTTGGCCTAGGAATACAGCATGGGGAGTTTGTGAGACTCTCCTCTGAAGGCAGGAAAGTCTTGGTAGCTAGCCAGATTCTCGCAGAGGGAGAATTAGGCTATAAGATGTCTTGTGACCGCCACGGACTTACTCAAAACCCCTCATGTACATATAATATATATTATATATCTGCCTGATATAGATATTATATAAGGGCTATTAAGTTCTGAAATTAAATGTCCATATTGACCATCTAAAAATATATAGTAACAACTTTTACGGTCATTAAGAATAAGTTTAATGGTAGAGCAATTGTCTTGCATGTCAAGACCTAGGTTTGGACTGCAAATAAAAAAATAAATAAGAAAATAAATGAAGAAAAAAAGTATTTCAGGTGCCATCGAAAACTCTGAGGTTGGGGCTGGAGAGATAGCACAGCGGGTAGGGCGTTTGCCTTGCACGGGTCCAACACAGGTTCAAATCCCAGGACCCCATATAGTCCCCTGAGCACGGCCATGGGTTATTCCTGAGTGCAGAGCCAGGACTAACCCCTGTGCATCGCCAGGTGTGACCCAAAAAGAAAAAAAAAAGAAAAAAGAAAACTCTGAGGTTACAGTGCTAAGGAAAATCCTGGTTCAATCCGAAACAGAGATGCCCTGTGGAAACAGAAACAGTAAACAGCCCCGCCCTCCCGCCCTGCCCCCCCCACCCCCCACATACCAGGCTGTTGTAACCCCCACAGTATCAGTACTTCTGGCCCTTCTTTGTCTCAAATCCTTATATAATAAAGACTTTTAAAATGCTAAATCAATTTGATTTGCTAGAGCAAAGTCTACTAGCCATACTGGATGCTCAGCTGAGTGCAAAGCAAATGCAATGCCCAAAGTTCTATCACTCTGGCCTTTATAATGGTCTCTGGTCTTTATAAACTGGGCAAAATGAGGCTTAGAGAGAAGACTTTTTGTGGGGGATGTCAGGAGAGATCATACAGTGTTTTGCAGGTGGCCTGGTCAGGTCCATTCTGGCACCCTGGATGGCTGCTGAGCCCTAGTAGGAGTGAGCCCTTTGCTCAGAGTCAGGAGTAAGTTCTGGGCATCTCCAGGTGCTACCCGAAACAAACAAAAATATGATAAAGGCGTGCAGCGTCCATCACTCTTGTAGACTTGGGCCCACTTTGCGCTCAATAGAAGAGCATTTTGCATGCTCGCTCTCCTACCATCACCGCTCCATCCCAGGGGTGCTCTGAGCCATGTAACGGGACACAGGTGAGTGTTGGTCCTTCATTGACCTGGCTCCTGCACTGACAAAGATCCCCACCCAGTCTGTCCTGGGGGCAGCCCCGTCCACCCAGGTCTCTCAGGGCCTGAGCCTTCTAGGACCCTGAGCCTCCTGTGGGGCAAGTGGGCTGAGGAGTGATCTTGGTCTGGGCAGGTGACACTGGGTTTCCTCACCCTGGCTGCGCTCTGTCTGCTGGCAGATCTGTGGTGGTTTGGGGGGAGTGTCGAGGGGGACCATCTCCATGGTGGGAACTTGCCTCCTCACCGAGGCAAGAAGTAGTTTTTGAAACATGACTGTCTCGAATAATTTGACTGTGTTCAATTAAACTTTATTTCCGCACTGTGATGTACAAAGTTGTTCATAAAATAGTTGTTTCAGGCATTCATTGCTTCCACACCAATCAGCTATCTCTCTGGGATCTCCAAGAGTTCACAGAGGCCTTAGTCAATCTTCATATGGTAAGGAATCTGCAGACTTGTGCTCTGATTCATGGTATGGATGGGTAGACGTGTTTTTCAAAGGGAACACTGGGTTTGAGGAGTGAGCTGGATTTTCTCTAGATGTCTTTTCAGGGATTGGCACAATTGGGTGCTAGCAGGAACTCTGGCCTCAGTGGCAGGCCCGTGAGCTCCTAGACCAGGCAGAAGGGAAAGAAGGCCAGGTCTCCCAGACCTGACCATGTCCATGCAAAGCCACAGTCCCTTCCCTGCACACATGCAGGAGGAAGGTAGAGATGGTTGAGGCACCAGAGAGGGCGCAGAGGGGCTATGACTCTGCCTTGTCCTGGGTCTGAGTACCTGTCAACAGGCCACCCACGCCCCTATAGAACTCATAATGCCACAGACATAAACAGAGGAGGGCAAAGGCAAGATAATGGGCAGGTAGCCCATGGCTGCTGGCATTTGACCAGACCACGGTGACCTGAACGGTCATAGTCACGACAGGAGACAACTCATCCTCAAAATTTGTTTATTTCACCGAAGAGCATTACACACTGGAGGGCACCATGTGTCCTCTTGCTTTTAACCAGAGATTAAGAAGATACAAAAAACCATGAGTACAGATATAAAAATAAATGATATCAGAAAAAGGGTCTACAAGCGAGATAGTCCAGCAGGGAAGGCAACTGGCTTGCAAATAGAAAAGCACGTTCGATCCCGCAAAGGCATATGATGGCCTGAGCACCGCCAAAAAAGCACGGAGCTAGGGCTAAGCAAGTGCAAGGCAGCGCGGCAAAAACAGTCCCAACCTAAGGTACACCTTTAAAAATGAATTGAAATCCCTTAAAAATACATTTAATTTCAGTTTCACATGCAAAAAAGTCATGTAGAGTTTATGATTCGGTGTCCATCGGAAGTCATATAAGTATCTCTTGTAAAAATATTCATGAAAACGTCAACTCTTTAAAATAAAAGTGGTACAGTAGATCAGAGTTCTGGCTCAGAGGGTGGAGTGCCATGCTCTGCAACAGGAGCCCGACACTAAGTTTCCAGTACCTCACAGTCTCCTGAGCACCTCAGGGTGTGGCACACTTGCCAAAAACAGTAACAAGAGAAATAAGATGTCGTAATATCATCTTCAATATATAGAGCTTAGTGTGAATTGCCAAGAAAAGTCTTCACTGGGAGACGAGGCTGTTGAGTGTATCGTTCATGGACAAGCATTATCTGTGCACTGTTGCATGCTGCTTTAAATGATCAGCTCGGGCAAAGTCCATGGGACACTGAGGACAGCGGAAGGGACGCTCTCCAGTGTGAGTCTTCTTGTGTCTTCTGAGTTCATAGGGGCGAGGGAATTTCCACGGACACCCTTTCACGTCGCACACAAAGGGCTTGTCTCCTGGAAGAGAGAGATGTGTCACTTGTTATGCATCAGGCATGAATGCATGGAGCACAAAATGGTGTGAGCATGGGTAGGGGGAGGAGCTAAGTAGACTGGAAGATATGTAGGAGAGAGGAAGAGAAAGACTGCATGAGCTGGAAAAAGAGGAAAACTGGAAGAGGGTAAGGGACACCCAGAGCGCTCACAGAGTCAGAGCAGGGAGAAAATTGTGGAGACGAGGTTTCTGTGCCCGAGAGACAAGGTCAAGATCACCCCAAAAGGGCAAACCAATCTCTCCATGTCCCAACCGCCCACATTCAACTCCACAGAGACCAGCCAGCTGGACTTGGGCCATAAGTAGGCTCCCCCTAGGACCGCGGGAACTTCCCCTCTCATCTCTCAACCTTTTCTAGGCCACCAGAGATACCTAGCATAAAGGGAGGAGCAACAATCTGAACTGAGTGTCAGTTGTTCCTACTCACCAGTGTGGACTCGTTCATGGATTCGCAGGTGGGAAGCTTTGTTGTATTCCTTCCCACAGCCCTGGAAAGGGCACACATAGCGCTTCAGACCATCCCCGTTTATGATGTACTCTCTCCTCTGGCGCTTCTTTGGCCGTTCTGATTCCAGGGATGGTCCCTGGGCCAAAGGGGCACTTGCATACAGGAATCCTGATTGTGGCAGTGGCGATCCTTGTGGCACAATCTGGATGCCATAGAGGCTCTGGGTGCCACTCTGAGACACAGGCTGACTGCCAGTGGAGGTCTGGTCACTGATGAAGGTCATTGTCGGGAGTCCTGTCACAGGGATCATCGGCACTCCAGAATGGGGCATCTGGTTCCCATTCATGGTGTGGACCCCTCTGAATGGCACCTGATTTACCATTAATATTTGGGCACCGGTGAAAGGCAAATGGTTCCCACAGTAGGACTGGTTCGTGTTCATGGACATTGGAGTCCCAAATACAGTCTGCTGTCCAGAAAGAGACATCTGGCTCCCACTTGGTGTCTGGTATCCACTGGAAAGTATCTGATTTCCCCAGAGTGTTTGGACACCAACCATGGGCATCTGGATTCCACTTATTATCTGGGTACCAGTGTATGGCATGCGGTACACACACGGGGCCTGATCACTCCCCTTTTTCTGGGTGGTACACTCTTGTAGGGTCTGGTCTCCATGGAAGGTCTTCAGCATGTCTGTGTCAGGAGTCATGTGGGTGGCAACTGTGGGATTGCTCTGAGCAGAGCAGCTCATGTTCTGCTCCCGAGAAGTCGTCTCCATCAGCTCCTCAAGGAGCTGGTCCAGCGCACTGTCCTTGTCTTCGGTTGGCAGCATTGGACTGCCTCGGCCCTGGAGAGTCAGATACTCAGAGAATTGGGTCCCTTCAGCGACTGTATCCGGATGATTAGCCTGGTTCTGACATGGCTCATTTGGGCTGCCCTGAGCCTGGAGTGTGACAGGCCTGGGGATCTGCAGCTCCCTAAGGAGGTGATCGAGAATGTCCTGACCGTCAAGGGCCTCTTGTGTTCTTGCTGGGCCCTGGGGAGTCAGAGGACCACAGAGCTCAGGATCAGGAACAGCTGGATCTCCTGCCTCACAGGTGTGGAGTACCTCTGCATGATTCTCACGAAAGATGTCAGCGGTCATCTTTTGGCTCTTGTCTTTCATACTAGAATCCTAAACAACAACAGCAAAAAGAACAAAATCAGACATGTGTTCAGCTCAATCCAATTCTGCATTTCTCCCCTCAATCCTGATCATGGTCTCCTAACCCACCTCCCCATCTATCTTGCTTGACAACCCATACTTTTCTTTCTACTTACCCCCAGATCCTTCATTGACTCCACTCTGTGTGCCCCCACATGTGGCCAGACTGACCGCACTGAAATGAAACTTTTTCTGTGTCAAGGCAGTCTACCAGTGCAGTGGGAAGCCTGTACTAACCCTGTCTTTTAACACTATGGGTGGAGATCCGTAGGGATCACATCACTCAAAATCGAATCTTTAGAGGGGCCAGTAAGATGGTCCAGTGGGCAGGAAACATGCTCTGCACGGGGCTACACTAAAATTAATCTTGGCACTCTCTATAGTCCCCAGAGCAGTACAGTAGAAATCGCAAAGCACAAGAAACAATAAGATCAGAGTCTTTTTGGGATTGCCACAGAATTTTAGAAAAATACAAATGGAACACACTTTTTCCAATATCCAATTGGGAAATTATTCGGTTCCTTACCTGTGGGATGAACTGGTCCACTCTAGAAGAGATTTGCCTCGCGTTTTCATCCTGGTGAGCAGGGGGAGACAACTGGCTCCCACACTGTGCCTGGTCCCCAGAGTAGCATGTCTTGGTCCCCCAAGGGGATTGGGCACCAGCGATGGGCATCTGGGTCCCACTGCCCGAACGGAAAGGTCTTTGGATCCCATGCAGGGTCTGACCTCCTGAGAAGGACATCTGTATCCCATGGATTCCAGGGGCACCAGAGTGGGGCGATTTGATCTGTCTAGGGGTCTTCTCACCTCCAGAAATCTCCCTAGAGTTTCCAGGCAGGGTCTGGTCCCCATTGAAGGTCTTCAGCACGTCTGTGTCAGGGGTCCTTTGGGAGGCAGCGGTGGGATTGCTCAGAGCAGAGCATCTCGTGTTCTTCTCCCAGGAAGGCACGTCCATCAGTTCCTCAAGGAGCTGGTCCAGTTCACTGTCCTTGTCCTCAATTGGCCCCTCAAGGGTGAGTGAAACAGAGGTTGGGGGCACGTGGAGGAGCGGATCCAGAGCGCTGACCTGGTTCTGGGTCGGCTTCTGTGGGCCGGCCGTCGCCTGGGAATCGGGAGGCCCAGGCGTCTGCAGCTCCTCAAGGAGCTGATCGAGGAAGCTGTCCTGACCCTCAGGGGCCTTAGGTCTGGCTGGACTCCGGGGAGCCAGAGCAGCACAGAGCTGGTGCTGAGGCACCGCTGGATCGTCCACCTCATAGGTCTCGAGAAACTCCTCAAGACTCTTAAAGAAACCATGGAAGATGTCTGGGGTCCTCTCTTGGCTGTTGTCCTCCATGGTTGAATGCTGAAAATAACGAGACAACAATCAGAGATCTGTCAGTGTCCAATACACACACACACACACACACACACACACACACACCTCATTCCCTTCCCCTCCTCTCTGTGGATGCTTCCCTAGCCTGATCGCTTACTTTTTTCTTGACACCCCACTGTTTTCTCTTCACACCCTTCCCGGATTCTGCACTGAATCCATCCCGTGTGCGCTCCAATGTGCTCAGAGTGATACTTCTGAAACATTTCCCCTCCTGTTCTATGGCGTCCCAGCAGTGTACAGCGCAGTCTGGACCCTGACCTCTGACAATGTGTGTGGAAATTCAAGGAGGGGGTGAGTGCTTGCCACCTAACTTAAATGCAAATGGTCACTAGGATCAGACAGTGATGCAAGCAGGGCACTCACTTCAGAGAGGAAACCCTAGGTTTGATCTCCTGCATCAACTTGGTATCTTTCCCATGCCAGGAATGGAAAATTGAAAAATAAATTTGAACATTTTGGGGGGTACATATTTATTTCACCTGTTGAATGAACTGATATCCCTTGTTGGCGTAAGAATACCTGGTTGAAAACAGTGTCAAAAGTGAAAAATGTATAGGAAGTGTAAGAAGAGCTTATCTAGACCAGGGTTTCTGTCCCTGAGACTCCTGGATATTCCAAACATCCAGGACAGGAGACTAGTGGCCCACAGCTAGGACAGAGAGGGCCATGTCTGCAGAGCAAATGGACGCTGCTGTCACTGGGTGTGAATGTCCGCTAGGCCCGAAAGAGCTCGGCCAGAGAGTTGCCTAGAAGCATCCTCACGGTGTGATGGAGCCCGATTTCAATCTCACCAAGAACAAAAGTCTAGAAGCCTTTGGCTTGCTGGTGGCTGACCCGGATCTGATTCCCAGAATCACATATGATCTCCGGAGCACTGCCAGGAGAAATTCCTGAGTGCAAAGCCAGCGGTAAGCCCTGTGAATTGCCATTTGACTCAAAAAGCAAAATGTAAATATATAAATAATAAGTAAAATGTAAGAGTAATTGTTTAATATGTACTAGTAGCAAGGCAAGGAGAAAAGCAATATAGATGCTCCTCAGAGACAGATTGTCTCCTTGAGTGAATCCCCACAAGGGAATTGTCTCCATTTATACGTTTTACCACTGTAAAGAATCTATCACACCTACACTCATTCATACCTCAAACCCCTTCAGATATTGTATAAGGTCTATCCAGTACTGGAACTGGATTGCCTGTCCTGACCATCAAATAAAAAAAGGAAGAGAGAGAGAGAGAGAGAGAGAGAGAGAGAGAGAGAGAGAGAGAGAGAGAACTGAAAGTAACTACTTTTCTTGACATCTGAGACTTTGCTCAGTGGTAGAGCAATTTTCTTGCATTTTTGGACCCCGGTTTGGACGTTAGTCAATCAATTAATCAATCAATCAATCAATATGATTGACAAAGGGGTTTCAGGTTTCAGGTACAACTCTGAGGTTAGTGGACAAATGAGAGTGCGGGTTCAATTCGGAACAGAGAAGCCCTGTGGACTCTTAGAGACAGTAAACAGCCCCACCCTACACTAACGCCCCTCCCACATCAGGCTGTTTGTGCCCCCTCAGTACCAATACTCTTGGCCCATCTTTGTCACAGATACTTATATTTTTATTTTATTTATTTATTTATTTATTTATTTATTTTTTTGCTTTTTGGGTCACACCCAGCGATGCTCAGGGGTTACTCCTGGCTTTGCACTCATGAATTACTCCTGGCAGTGCTTGGGGGACCATATGGGATGCCGGGGATCGAACCCGGGTCGGCCGCGTGCAAAGCAAACGCCCTACCCGCTGTGCTATCGCTCCGGCCCCGATACTTATATTTTTAAATGTACATATATTAGAGAAAAACTTAGAAAATGCTAAGTCAATTTGATTTGCCCGAGCAAAGTCTACTTATTGGCCCTTAGTGAGACCAAGGGTGCTGGGGTCACACTAGGACCCCAGCAAACAGGTCTGTCCACAACCTGCGAGTCACGTGCTAGGAAGCAATCTCTAATTCGACTTAGGCGGATAGAGAGAACAGCGCCCCACTCCCTCAGATGATAGCTTTCTCGCCACATTTGGGCAACTGGCAGAGGCTCCCAATTTTGAGGAGCCATGGTTAAGCGTCTCCTCGGATCTTCGTGATCCTGGGAACATGCCAGCAGGTAAGTTTCATTTCTCCTCTTTATTTCTAGCTTTTTACCATACTGAACTGGAACCCCGGATCATACCCAGCACTATGGGGACATTAAACCTGGCAACTATAACATTCAGAGCATGCTTAATCCCTTGCTGAATTACCAGCCTCCCTCACCCTCATTTTCCTCTCACACCCCTCCCTGTCACTAGTTCTCAGTCCTACCTTTTCCACCGAGTTTGCTAGTTCCTGAGGGCTAGAGTATTCTGGGGAGTTGTGGACCAGCTATCTAAATTTCAGGTCCACAGAGAGATTCTAGGTACCAACAGGTTAGCCAGAACACTTACCCCTACACCCCCACTGCAGGCCGAACCAAACCAACCAAGCTCACCCTGGGTGAGCACCCGTCCCTCACCAGTGTACATTTTCCTCCACCAATATTCCCAGGTTCCCTTCCATATGGTTCTTAGTCAATGCAGGAGCCACACCAGTGAAGGACTCTTGGGGTCAGAGTTATTCACATTTGTCCCTCTGATGGGCTAAGACAGGCTGTGGGACCTGAGGGGTGCGGGAGGAGAAAGAGCACGCAAAGTGCTCCTAACATTGAGCGCAAATGAGCCCATCTGGAATAGTGACAGACTCTCTGCTGTTAACAGCAGCAAATTTTCTGGGTTTTTGTCTGTGCTTTGTTTTGGTTTGGAGTCATGCTCATGGATTACTCCCGGCTCTGCACTCAGGAATCCCTGCTGGCAGTGCCTGGGGAACAATATGGGTCACTGGGGACCAAGCTAGTTGAGTTTAAGGCTAGCGCCTACCCACTGTACTATCTCTCTGGACAACTTTAACAAATTTCTTGGTCCCGTTTTTTTGTTTTGAGTCACATCCAGGGTGCTCAGGAATTACTCCTGCCTCTGCACTCAGGAATCACTCCCAATGGGTTCTGGGGACTATATGGCAGCAGGAATTGAACCCTGGTCTTTTCTGAACCAATGCCCAAGATGCTGAATTTCTTAATCTTTTTTTTTTCATTATTTACATACAGGTATATATTTAAAGCTGATTCCAGATCAAGTTATTGCAACCATAATCCCAAAAAATAATTCCGTTTTAGCTTACTGAGTTTCTCAAGTTGCCAAAGCTGTGAAAATTGTCCCAAAGCAGTGATGGTCCATCATCTTTTACGAGAGGAAAGGATCGAGGAGGAGGAAATAAAACTCCCCTGTAAATTCCTCCTCAAATCAGTGGCTCTCTTCACAGTCTTAATTGACAAAATCCAGAGTTCCTCAGAGAAGTACAATTTTAAGGTGACTGTAAAGATCAAGAAGAGCCTTCAGACTTTTCTTTGCCATTGCCCATGAACTCCAGTCCTTCAATGGGAATCTCCTTCTCCTTGATGGCTTTCTGGACGCACTGCTGGTAGCGCTTGAAGAGGTCGGTGCACGGGTCCCCGGAGCCGTCCCCCTTGAGGAACTTCTCGGCAAACCAGCGATTGAAGCACTGGTCGTACTCGCGCTTCATGTCGGTGCACGCTTCCCCGACGCTGTTCATGGTGGCTGCGGCGGCGGCGACAGGGGCCTGAATTTCTTAATCTTTTCAACCTCAGTTTACCCACCCTTTATAGAAATTTATAATCCTTTAACAAGCCTTTCTAATGGCAGCTGGAGAGAGGGTAGAGTGGGTGGGGCACTTACCTTGCATACATCCCATCCGGGTTCCACCCTCAACTTCCCATATGCCCAGGCTGCTCTAGGAGTAATTCCTGAGTACAGAGCCAACATTTACTCCTGAGCATCACCCCAAACCAATAAAAAACAAAAAAATAAAACCAAAAAAATTCTACGTCATGGGATTCAACTGAGAATAAAGTGTGAGAAAGACCTCCCTGCACTGTAGATGCTCTTGAAGAGTGAAATATTTCCGCTTAATGACGGCGCTTAGATACCTGGTGGGTAAAGCCAATCACCTGGCTGTTGGGCCCGAGCTACACCCAGGAGGGTGTGGCCAATCTAAGGGGATAGGATTCCTGGCCTGTCCAGGGATTATAAAACACCAGACCAACATGAGTGTGCCCACCACTCAGTGCAGACTCTTCCACTGCAAAGATCTGAGGCTCGGTGCTCGCTTCATTGGCTGACATGGTGAGTCTGCAACTGTGATCTTGGGGGGAGGGTGTGGGGAGCTCGGTACTGGGTGGCAAGTTAGTTGGTGGAGACTTCTTGGAGTACAGGGGTTCCTCTGCTCTAGGGGGAGGGAATTAAGGCATCCTGGATGGTTGCCCTGCTCTGGGTTGCATAGGCTGAGCATCCCCCCAAGTGCTTGCCCTGTGCTTGGTCAATTTGGTTTGGACTTGCAGAGGAGATATTGGGGGGTGGATTTTGGCTGACCTGTATGATCCTGGAGCCTCTACGAAGACCTGAGTATTGTGTGACTGGTCATCAATTGCCCAAAACACTGCTGGCCCTCAGCGACTAGTCAGAATCTGCAGAAGAGGGGGGGCAGAAAGCTGATGGGTGAAAGGCACAAGGGCTGTGTGCGTCAGTGGAAAACAAGAGGTGAGGAAGGTGGGGGATAGGGCAAAGGAACTGAATATATGATGCAAGCCGAGGCCCCCAAGTTATGCTGGGTGTGGCACTGGAGGACCCAATCATTACAGACTGCCTAAGGTGGTCCCCAGTCCCAATAGGCTGAGCCCCAAATTATCAGGCCCATACCACTGGCCAAGTATCTAGGCCAATGGACCACAGAAATTCTGGGGAGGGCAAGAAATAAATACTTAGACATGATCCTTAGCTGGGGGCGGGGTGATGCCATCATCATGAAGGTAGTCTTTTTGAGGTGAGGCTGAGACATTCTCCCTAGATGTGGGAACCCCTGCCAGTTCACAAATGTGGAAAACTAAGGGGATCTCTCAGTGGGAGTGCCTCATAAATAGATTAATTCTCCGCGGAAATAGATTTGTGATAACTCACAGGACTGGGAGGCAGTCCAAAGTACCGGTTTGATCTCAATGGTTCCTGGTGTTACTAAGGTAGACTTTGCTCCAGCAAATGAAATCCATTAATTGAGTGCTTACTTAACTTTTCTCTGGAAAAAAAATAATTAAGGCTATGAGACTGGGAAGGGCCAGAAGTAGTGGTGCTGAGGAAGCTACTCCGTGTGTGTGTGTGTGTGTGTGTGTGTGTGTGTGTGTGAGGGAGGTTATGGGTGTGGATATAAGTGAGGGTAGGATGGGGCTATTTCCTGTCTCTCAGTTTCCCCAGGATTGAATCCAGACTCTGTTGTACACCCAGAGTTTTCCCTGGCTCCTGAAAAACTATTTTTCCATTTTTTACCCTGTGGTCCAACCCAGGGTCTTACATGTGCAAGGCAAATGCTCTACCTTTGAGCATCTTCCCAGATGCTCTGCAGAAATGGTTATTTTCTTCAGTTTTGTAGAGGCATGTTTATTCCCTTCCTCCCAATCAGCATAGAGAAATTTGCAATCACATGCGCAGTCTGATGCTGTAGCTAGTCTCTCCCTAGCCCACAGGGTTGTGCCTGTGGTTGCCCTTACAGTGGAAAATGTACAGTTATTAGTTCAATTGCATTAATTATTGCTAATCTCTTGCTGGGCTGAAGCAATAGCCCAGTGGGTAGGGTGTTTGCCTTGTATGCAGCCCACCCGGGTTCGATTCCTCGACCCCTCTCGGAGAGCTCAGCAAGGTACAGAGAGTATCCTGCCCACACAGCAAAGCCTGGCAAGCTACTCATGGCATATTCGATATGCCAAACAAATAACAAGTCTCACAATGGAGGCTGTTACTGGTGAGCAAATCAATAAGCAAGGGGATGACAGTGATACAATGAATCTCTTGCTATGCTTAATTTAGAAATTAATCTTCATCACAGGAAAATATGCATGTACAGGAAAAAGCTTAGTGTGTCAGGGATTGGACACTAACCCTCATATCAAGTGCCCCATTGGGGGTCTTGGAATATCCCAGCACACATTAGCGTCTATAGCTGCTTTGACAGGAAGTATCCACTTGGGCCACTTGCTCATCCAGTCTCTTTTGAGGAGGGTCCTGAAAGCTTTATTTTGCATGATGCATCTCAGGAGGATACACCCCCTGGGGATACTTCAGGGAGGTCTCCAGGGAAAATGTCTTCTTGATTTAAGGCCCTTTGGACACCCAGAATCAGATTGGCCTAGTTCTGATTAAGTCTTCTGCCTGGTATAGCACTTATTATTATTTTTTTTTTTTGCTTTTCGGGTCACACCTGGCGGTGCACAGGGGTTACTCCTGGCTCAGGAATTACCCGTGGCTGTGCTCAAGGGACCATATGGGATGCTGGGAATTGAACCCGGGTCGGCCGCATGCAAGGCAAACGCTCTACCCGCTGTGCTATTGCTCCAGCCCCTAGAGCACTTATCTTGAGTGTATGATGTTGTGGGTTTGCTCCTGGTAACAAAACAAACAAACAAACAAAAACAAAACCGAAAATGTCCTTCTAATTCTGGAAAAAAAAACTACTCATGGAGGTCACTTCATCTACCCAGATCTGCCTCCTCTTTCATTAATTGGGGTTTATCATGGCTCCGATTTCAGGACCAGGGTGTGATTGAAATGTGAGAATACCACAAAACTCCTTTAATCTATTCAAATTTTTAGTATGTGTCAGGAGCACTAGGGTGGTTCTAGAAGTTTCTGGATCACCTCTTTACTGAGTTCGTGGGGCATTCACTACCATCTATATCAGAGTCTCAGCTTTCTTCACACGTGACCACCTCCAGCTCTCTGTTTCCTTCTGAGGCCTTCCCTGTCCTTCCTGTAGGCCAACAAGTCTCTAGACAGTCTCGGGTGGAGAAACCTTGGTCTAGATCAGGACTTCTTATACTTTTTTCACTCTTTAAAATCTTTTTTTCGGGGCTGAAGTGATAGCACAGCGGGTAGGGCGTTTGCCTTGCACGCAGCAGACCCAGGTTCGAATCCCAGCATCCCATATGGTCCCCCGAGCACCACCAGGAGTAATTCCTGAGTGCATGAGCCAGGAGTAACCCCTGCGCATCGCCGGGTGTGACCCCTAAACCAAAAAAAACCCCCAAAAAACAACTTTTTGGGCTGGAGTGATAGCACAGCGGGTAGGGTGTTTGCCTTGCACTCGGCCAACCCGGGTTCGATTCCCAGCATCCCATATGGTCCTCTGAGCACCGCCAGTGGTGATTCCTGAGTGTAGAGCCAGGAGTAACCCCTGTGCATTGCCAGGTGTGACCGAAAAAGCAAAACAAAACAAAAAAAAACCAAAAAAAACCCCCAACTTTTTTCTTTTTTCCACTCAACCACATCTCACAGGCCTTGTTTTTTCCTTTTTAGTTTTCATGTCATACCTGACATTGCTCAGGGCTTACTTTTGGCCCTGCACACAGAGGTCAATTCTGGCAGGACTTGGAGGACCATGTTTAGTGCAGGGACTAGAACCCGAGTTGGCGAGAGCATGGCAAACACTCTACCCCTATACTATTACTCTGGCTAATTTCCCGAGAAACTTTTACATGAACCTGCGTGTATCAGTTTATCAAGCAACTGTACAAACAAAACCCTTATCCACAAAAATTAAGAATTTATTTTGCAATTAATATTTTAAATGTCATGTGACTTCTCCCCCCCAAAGGTCTCCACCTTCATTGTTTGAAGCCAGGGCTCAGGCTCCCCCCTCCATTGGCAGTCTGCAGCAGCATGGGCAGAGGTTCCTTCCAGAACTGTCACTCTGACCAGGTGTGGAGACACACTGGATGGAATTGGTGCAGTTTCTGGGAGAACAGTGAAGAGAGAACTTCAGGCTAGGGAGATGGGGGGCTAGTCGAGGTGACCATCAGCAGGATTGAGGGGAAGACTGTGCAGAATTGAGCTGAAGCTGAGCAGGATCTGAATTTCTACATTTTTTCCCCTTCCAGCTCCAGCATGGAGTGTAACAGCCGAGAGACGACCACAGACCTCTTCCGAAAGAATCATGTGACCTTTCTACAGAACCATGAGTCAGAAGATCTAGTTGTGCCTCAGCCCCAGCTCTGTGCTCCTCCAACTCTCCAGGGTCCAAGAAGCACATGGGGGACCCTTGAGGGGCAGCAGAGTGCTCCTGATCAGCCCCTTAGAGAGCTACAACTCCTGGCGCCTCTCACTCTCCAGGCTCAGGCCAACCCAAACAAGCCAATGCAGAACCAGGCCCACGCTCTGATTCCACTCCCTGAAGGGCCCCAATTCTATACATCTCCGACTCCCCAGGGTCCAGCTGGTCCACTGGAGTCAAGTGAGGACAAGGATCTTGCTCTGGATCAGCTCCTTGACGAGCTAATGGAGATGCCTTCCTGGCACCAGAGCATGAACCGCTCTGCTCAGAGCAACCTAACAGCTGCCTCCCCTATAATGTATGGCAATAACATGGTGAGGACCTTCAGTGGGGACCAGATCCTCCCTGGGAGTTCCTCAATGATCTATGGAGGTGATGGGGTCCCAAATGGGAGCCAGACACCCTTCACTCTTGCCCAAATCCAACAGGAGAAGCAGATAGCCTTCACTGGTTCCCAGATAATAAATGGGAGCCAGATGCCCTGCAGTTGGGACCAGTCCTTAAATGGGAACCAGGCGACCTCCACTGATTCCAAAATCTTCAAGAGTCAGATGCCATTTACTGGTACCCAGATGGGAAATTGGAACCATATTCCTTTCAATAGGGACCAGAGACAAAGTGAAAGCCAGATGGTCTCTCGACATCAGACTCAAAATGCAAGTCAAATGCCCTTTAGTGTGGACAAGTCATTAACTGAGAACCAAAGGTCTTTTACTGCTACCCAAACCTCATATGATAGCCAGGTTCCCTTCAGAGGGGAGCAGAGCATCAGTGGGAACCAGATGATGTTCAATAGGGATCAGACCCACTATGACGGCCAAATGACACCTGTGACAGAGCTCCAGACAATGACCTTCATTGGTGACCAGACAGTAACCGGCAGTCAGTCACTGATTCAAAGTAATAACCAGTCTCTCTATGGCATCCAGATGGTACAGCAGGAATTGTCATTGCCACAATCAGGATATCCGTACTCCAGTGCCCATTTGGTCCAAGGACCATCCACAGAATCGAAGAAGCCAAGTAAACTTCAGAGACGAAGATACAGGAGGAACAGTGATGTTCTAAAGTGCTATGCATGCACATTTCAGGACTGTGAGAAAGCGTATTATAAGTCTTCCCACCTGCGAATCCATGAACGCATCCACACTGGTGAGTGAGGATCAAGGGACAGGGTGACCAATATTTAAGCCTTTCAAAAGCCTGACTCAGTTCAGATTGTTGCTCTTCCCTCTGTGCTCAGGTCCTCTAGAGAGGTTCGGCAATTAGAAAGGGAGGTCATGTGGTTCTTGGGGTAGCCTTGTTGAGGCCAGAGTCAATCTGACTGGGTTTTTCTGTGGAGTTGACTGTGGGGTGCTGGGAAAATGTGGAAAATTTGTTCGCTTCTTCTAGATGATCTTGACTTTGTCTCTATGGACACTAGAATATGGGCCTAGGAGGAGGGATTTAGGATCAACAGGCAGCTTCCTCAATAGCTTTCTCTCTACTCTGACTCTCTGAGCGCTCTTGGCATCTCTTCCCTTCCTCCAGTTTTCCTCTTCCTCCAGCTCATGCCGCCCTTTTCTTCCTCTTTTCCACACACCCTCCAGTCTGTGTTCAAGTTCTCCCACTACACATGCTCACACCATTTTCTGCTCCATGCCATTCACTTCCCTGATGAATAACAAGCGTGTCTCTCTCTCTCTCTCTCTCTCTCTCTCTCCCAGGTGACAAGCCCTATGCTTGTGATGTGGAAGGGTGCACGTGGAAATTCCCCCGCTCTGATGAACTCAGCAGACACAAGAAGACGCACAGTGGAGAACGTCCCTACTGCTGTCCTCAGTGTCACAAGAATTTTGCCCGATCTGATCACTTAAGGCAGCATGAAAAAATCCACAAATAATGTCTGTCCACAAACTATGAGCCCAACAACTGCATCTCCCAGCTAAGACTTTTCTTGATACATATTACCTTATATTTCATATCATGTATCATTTTGGATTTAATTTTTTGGCAGTTATAGAGACAACATGCACTGCTGAGGATTGAACTCATCAACTACTGGAGGCAAAGTGCTCACTAAGTCCTTTGAGCATGTCACTGGCCATACTAAGCTAAATTTTACATGTAAATTTGAAAGTTTCTGGACTCTACAATGGACTACTAAATCTATCTGTAAATTAATTTCTACATGTAAATGAAAATTATGTATATAAGCAATTCAAATTTATTTTTAGAGGGACTGGAGAAGTATTACAGTGGGTAAGCTGCTTGCTTTGCACATGACGACTGGGGTTTGATCCCTGGCATCCCATATGGCCCCCTGAGCACCAGCAGGAGTCATTTCTGAGTGTAACCAATAGTATCCCCTGAGTGTGTCCTCAAACAAATATATATATATGTATACAGATATATGTATATATATACATATGTATACGTATACATATATATATACAGACATATATCTGTATATATATAGCAAATATATATTTTTTTGATTAGAGATACAGTTTTTGGTATTAGTTTGTTTGGGGGGTGCAGTGTTTGGGCCACCTCGGATTGTACAGGGCTTGCTCTCAGCTCTTTGCTCAGTGAGGGGACATGTGCAGTGCCAGTAACTCTGACTCGATGACTGTGCTAGGCAAGTGCCTTACCTGCTGGACTGTATTTTAGGACTCCAAGTGCATAATTTACACAATGTTAAGCATTTCATATATGAAGTCATGTTTCTTGGGATATCCATTTCTTTTTTTTTTCTTTTTGGCTCACACCCGGCGATGCACAGGGGTTACTCCTGGATCTGCACTCAGGAATTACTCCTGGTGGTGCTCAGGGGACCATATGGGATGCTGGGATTTGAACCCGAGTCGGCCGCGTGCAAGGCAAACACCCTACCCACTGTGCTATTGCTCCAGCCCCGGGATATCGATTTCTATGAGGTTTGAGGAAGGATATATGTATTCATGTCTAGTACAAAATGCTCTCAGATGCAATAAACTCATTTCACCCGGACCAATACTTTATTGTCTCCTGTTCTGACTGTGACTATTCAGGATACAGGAAAAGAGTGGGCTGGTCAAATGCCAGTTGCCAGAGGTGAAATCTTCCCTCTCTCTCTGACCTTAGGTCTTTTCTGTGTGTGCACATGTGGGTACCAGAGGAGTTTGGGGGCCTTGTGACACCAGGAACTCAATTTCAGGACAAAGCAGATGCTCCCCCCAACTGAGCCATATCTGGTGCCTGGGACTCTCTCATCCTTGCTCCTCCTGCATGTGTGCAGGAGAGCACTGTGGCCTTTGCATGGACATGGTGAGGACCTGGGCCTCTCTCCCTGCTGCCTGAGTTTGGGAGCTCACAGCCCTGCCCACTTAGGGCTAAATGGGTGCTCCATATAGCTCTCAACTTTTATTACTTCCGACAGAAAGGTCTGGGGAACGTCCACCACACTACTTACAGGGATTCTTTAAAAAATATTGACACTCACCACCAGACCTAAAATGGAGCAGAAATATGCAGTTTCAATTTTTCTGTAATATTTGAAGCAGTTTTCTCAGCCAACCCTGAACTTGGAGGGCCCAGAACTGTAGTCCAAGTATCCACGTATTTGAGGGGCCTATCACATTACAAAGGTAATTTTGGTTGCAGGGGTTGGGGGGCTGGGGAGAAAGCTCAGGGCTTACTCCTGGCTCTGCACTCAGGAATCACTCCTACAGTGCTCAGGGGACCATTTGGAATGCCAGGAATCAAACCCAGGTCGGCCACTGTACCTTACCCATTGTACTATCATTCTGGCCCCTTAGAAAGATAATTTTTAATGTCTCCTTTTTTTATTATAGGAAATAGTGTTGTGTTGGTTATAAGAGCAACACAATCTGTGGGATTGAGGGTGTTACTCCATGTTAGAGGCTGCAAATGTGATTCTAGCAACACTGGTCTCCCTGATAGCTCCAGGCAAGTGTGCCATACCTGAGCACCACCCCAGAGGCAGGAGAGGGAGAAACAGGTGCTCTGTGAAAGCCTATCACCTAATAATATGCAATCAGGTATGAAATATGGTTGCTTCTCTCCCTGTTCCAAACAAAATGTGGTGTGTGTGTGTTGTATGTGTTAGGAGGCAAACACACATGCACCAGAAATTGAATGCAGTGCCTCAGAACACCATGGAAGGCATGGATACTACCACTGAGTCACAGCCTACAATCTTTTTTATTTTATTTTATTTTTTTGCTTTTCGGGTCACACCCAGTGATGCACAGAGGTCACTCCTGGCTCTGCACTCAGGAACTACCCCTGGCGGTGATCAAAGGACCATATGGATGCTGGGAATCGAACTCGGGTTGGCCACGTGCAAGGCAAACACTCTACCTGCTGTGCTATCGCTCCAGCCCCCACAGTCCCCAATCTTGCCTGGTCTTTTCATGGAGGAGAGAATGAAAGGGTGATGGGAATAGGACTGGGGTGGAAAAGCATCAAATTCAATGGAAGACAAGAGGCTCAGCCAAGGACCCCAAGGAAGAGGCCACCTCATGGAGTACTGGATGGAATGAGACCCACACAGCAGCCTGCTGGTCCCTGTGGCAGAACACCAGCTGCGGGTGTTAGCTGAAAGGAGAGAAAGTTCCTCCAGCAAGGTTGCCAAGCAGGTCAGCAAGCCACCTCTGATAGTCTCCTGTGTACTTGGGCCTCTTCGCATTTCATAAACGGGATTCTGCTGTGGATCTCTAGCCTGCAACTGCACTCTTGGGCTTGATCCAGAAGCCTTGGTGATATCATTCTAGATTCCACTAGTCTGGCTCTGTGGGCGTTGTGACCATACCAGCTACTCAGTCTGAGTGACAGACTGCCAGGGCCATGTCCTGTCCCTCCAAGTATCATGGGCAGGTCGAGCTGGAGAGAGAATGAAGCCCTAGGCCCTGTGGCGGCGAAGCCTGGAAGAGATGCTCACTGTTTACTCAGGTCCTCCCTCAAGGCCTCTGAGGTACTATTCTGTTTCTCCAGGTTCCCAAGTCAAACGTTGACAGGGAGGAGACTTTCTGGTGTCTGGCCAGTGGAAGACAAGGGAGATTTGCTGGACCAAATTTCCCAGGTCAAGGATGTGATGCTAGTCTCACATTCAACACCTTCCACCTGGATGGCGCTGACAGAGAATCCACAGCCTCAGGGGATAGAAACACGTGCGTGTGTGCGTGCGTGCGTGCGTGCGTGTGTGTATGTGTGTATGTGTGTGTGCGTGTGTGTGTGTGTGTGTGTGTGTGTGTGTGTATTGGAGAGCACAGACAGTGTGGCTAAGAGACTCTTGGGCATCTCTTACTCTTCTTCAGATGTCCATTGCCTCCTTTTAATTTTACTTTTTTATTGCTAATTGAGGAGGTCATACTCATTGGTGTGCTCAACAACCAATTCCTGGCTCTGTCCTCAGGGATTCAGCACGATTGACCATATCCACTCAGTGACCGAGCTCACTGAAGTTTCACGAGGGTTCAAGATGCTGCTATGGGCTGGAGCAATAGCACAGCGGGTAGGGCGTTTGCCTTGCACGCGGCTGACCTGGGTTCGATTCCCAGCATCCCATATGGTCCCCTGAGCACTGCCAGGAGTGATTCCTGAGTGCATGAGCCAGGAGTAACCCCTGTGCAATGCCGGGTGTGACCCAAAAAGCAAAACAAAAACAAAACAAAACAAAAAACAAGATGCTGCTATGTCTAATGTTCATTGATTTAAAGAAGGCCTTTGATTCTGTTGAGACTGAAGTGGTCATCGAAGCCCTAGCCAAACAGGGCATTCAAACCCAGTACATCAAGATCCTTTTCGAGCTGTATTACAGATTCACCACCAGGATCTCACCATTCTACAAGGAAGTGATCATTGACGTAAAGAGAGGGGTTCGGCAGGATGATACCATTTCACTGAAACTCTTCAGTGCCACCCTTGAGAGCATCATGTGACGACTGGAATGGGAAGGAATGGGAGTGAAGATAGACAGTCGGCAACTACACCACCTCCGCTTCGCTGATGACATCATTCTCATAACACCAAATATTAGCCAAGCAGCACAAATGCTGGCTGACTTGACTGCGAGTGTGGAAAGGTCAGACTGCAGCTGAATTTCAGCAAAACAATGTTCATGAAAAATGAACTAGTTTCTGTTGTTCCACTTGCTCTCAATGGAACGAACATCTCAAATGCAGCAGCTATGTGTACCTGGGTCGAAAACTCAACTTGAGGAACGACTTGGTGCCAGAACTGCGCAGGAGGAAGAGAGCAATGTGGAACGCCTTCAGGAGCGTCAAAGAAGTGGTTAAGAGGAAAAAGAACCTCCAGCTCCGGGCACATCTTTTGAATCCACTGTTCTTCCTGCACTAACATACACCTCAGAGACCTGGGCCCTTTTTTTAAAAAAAAAATTTTTATTTATTTTTTTATTAGTGAATCACCATGAGTTACAGTTACAAACTTGTGAACTTTCATGTTTGCATTTTGTTTATATCCCTCCACCAGTGCCCAGTCCCCTCCACCAATGTTCCCAGTATCCCTCTCACCCTCCCACCCCACCCCCTGCCCCACCCCACCTCTGTGTCAGGGCATTCCCCCTTGTTCTCTCTCCTTTTGGGTGTTGTGGTTTGCAATAGAGGCACACATGTTTGGTCTATATTCTATTTTCAGAGTGCATCTCCCATCCCGTGCAAGACCTGGGCCCTTTGAAAACAGGATGAGAACACTGTTTGGGTATCCCAAAAAGGAATTGAAAGAGCTATGCTTGGAGTATCACATTTTACTCAAGTGAGAGAAGGAATCCAGAGTTCCACCCTCCATTGACGGTCAAGAATCAGGGACGCTGTCTCGTTTGCAAGACATCAAAAATCAGATGGGCTGGACATGTAATGTGATTCAGAGATGACTGCTGGACTAGAGCTGTTACTGAATGGATTCCATAAGATCTCAAAAGACCGCATGGCTGCCCACCAACTGAGATGGTCAGACTTCTTTGTCAAAACCCTGAATAAACAGTTTGAGGATCTTCCTATTCCTGGAGTGAGCAGATATCATTGGGCTACACTAGCACATGATAGGGATGAATGGAGACGTTATTGGGGCCCGCTTGAGCAAATCAAAGATAAACAGGATGACAAGTGATACGAGTGATAATATAGGATTCTGAATTCTAGTTAAAATTCAAAAGATTTATATGTTTCATTTGCGTACATATTTCTTCAATCTTTGCCCACTTCATCACTTCCAGTGGACTGTATTTTGTATTTTAATTTATTTTTTAAGTGACTCTAACCTCAATTTTTATTTTCTTTCCAGTACACAACTCAAATATTCACAAATGTCATTTAAGCTTGTATTTTAAAAAAAAATCCTTGAAAATCACAAAAATATAGAGAAAGGAAACAAAATTTTAGGTTATCTATATTTTTCTTAGTATGAAGGTCAAATACTCCTTCTAGTTTTTTGTCTTATCCCCAACTTCCTTTCATAATTCCTGAGAACCAAACACCTTTGCCAGAATGTTTTAAACTTTAAATTCCTTTTTACCACAAATACATGTTTTGTTTTCTGTATATTCCCTACTCAAAAAGCATTCACAACTTATAGCACTTAGATATTAACTTCCTAACTTCAAGACTGGGAAGGAATCAGCACAGTACTGTGATCTGTCACCATTCTCAGCTCTCACTTGCCTCTGCTGAGAAGGGAGAGAGGGCCAGGGGTAGCTGCCTCTGTTCAGCTGCAAGGTAACTAAAGCCAAAGGGGGCTGTTTTTAGCCACTTGGGTGTAAAGTGACTCACTTTTTTTTTCCTCTTTGGCAAAAAGGCTTGATGCTAGTCTGAAATTCCAGCATAAAAGCTCATCTTTCTTTTTTTTTTTAAGAATTTTATTTTATTGAATCACCATGTGGAAAATTACAGTGCTTTCAGGCTTAAGTCTCAGTTATACAATGCTGAAACAACCATCCCTTCACCAGTGCCCATATCACACCACCCCCCCCCGCCTTGTAACCGATAAATTTCACTTTAGTTTCTATTTACTTTGGTTACATTCAATATTTCAACACAAACCTCACTATTATTGTTAGGAGTACCGCACTAGAGTCAGACCTGTTGTGAAGAGAGATATGAGGTTTTGGATTTCTGTACTTTGGCAACTAAGTCCAGGGAGATTTCTTTCAGATATTGGATCATTGCAAGCTTGTAAACCCCATCTGTGGTCATCATAATATGGCAGTTACCACGCCCTTCACCCCCGGCAAGGAAGAGGCGAGAGAGAGAAATACCTTTCCCCTCCTGGGTGGGCATCGGGCCGTGGCTTAGTTCTCAGTCTGGAGATATTCTGCAAGGAGCTGCCCATGCTTAAAAATTTAGCTGGCATCTGGAGTCACGTTTGTGCAGCTGCAGAGAGGCCGCACTCACGTGCGGCCCCCGGGATTACATCTTGGCGGCCAAAAGCTCATAATCTTTCACTAGTAGAATTGTATAAGAAAAAAACCTCCAAGCCCATCAAAAAATGGGGAGAAGAAATGAACAAAAGTTTCCTTAAAAAAGAAATACAAACCCAAATGGTTGCCATGTGCCTTTGGGTCCTTGAATACTGCTAGTATGAAGAAAAAAGTATTTCTGCTCACTGAAGCCCCTGTTTTTCCTGGTGGGCAAAGAACTCCCCTGCCAAGGGGTCTCAAGACACGACCCAAATGAGCGTGGCCAACCCGAAAGTTTCAGTCAGGAGTCCCGAATATTCCGCTAGACCAGGAGGCTGTTAAAGACCAGACCAGTGTGCCCAGCCATCAGTGCAGACCTGCCACTGAAGGCCTCATGCTCGGTGCTCTTGCTGCCTAGGCTGACAAGGTGAGTCTGCAACTCGAATCTCGGGATAGGGTGTGCTAGATCCTGGGGGTGGGAAATTCTATGGTGGAGGTCTCTAGGTAGGAGGGTTCTCCTGCTCTAGGAGGAGGGAATTAAGGCATGCAGATGGTTGCCCAGCTCTGGGTTGTATAGACTGAGAATACCCCAAGTGCTTGCCCTGTGTTTGGTCAGTTCTGTTCAGCCTAATGTGGAGGTTTTGAATGGTGGGTTCTTGCTGACCTGATGAGTCCCTGCAGGCTCTTTGTGGACCTGAGAGCTGTACAGCTGGTCCATGACTCCCCAGAACTCTCTTTCAGTCAGGGACTAGAAAAATCAGTGTAAAAGGAAGGACAGAGAGTGGGTGGCTGAGAGGCATGAGGACTGTGTGGGTCAGAGGAAAATATGGGTGAGGAAGGCTGGGAATACGGCAAGGGATTGAGCATACACTAAATATCAAAGTTGCCAGGTTTAATGTTCCCATAGTGCTGGGTATGACCTGTTGTTGAAGTTCAGAATGGGTAAAACCTAGAAATAAAAAAAAAACCTAGAAATTAAAAGTTGAAGTGAAACTTACCTGCGGGGATGATCCCAGGATCATGAAGATCGTAGGAGATGCTTAGCCATTGTTCCCTGGATGTGGGAGTCCCTGTCAGTTCCCCAGATGTGGCAATAATGCCATCACCTATGGGTGTGTGGCGCTGTTCTCACTCTCTCCCTAAGTAGAATTAGAGATTTTGTCCTGAACGTAAGTCACAGGATGTGGGCAGACTTGGGTGCCCGTGGTCCTAGTTTGATCCCAGCACCCTTGGTGTCACTAAGGGCTAGTAGACTTTGCTCTAGCAAATCAAATTGATTTAGCATTTTCTAAGTTTTCTCTAACATATATATACATATATATATTTTTAATAAATAAGAATTTGAGGTAAGGAAGGGCCAGAAGTAATGGTTATGGTACTGAGGGGGCTACAACAGACTGGTGTGTGAGCAGGCAGGTAGGGAGGGGCTGTTTCCTGTCTCTCAGTGTCCACAGGGCATGTCTCTTCAGGATTGAACCCAGGATCCTGGTTTGCCCACTAACCTCAGAGTTTTCCCTGGCACCTGAAACCCATTTCCGCCCTTATTTATTTATCTATTTATTTTTTTTTGCAGTCCACACCTTGGTCTTAACATACTAGACAATTGCTCTACCACTAAGCAACTTCCCAGATGTCTACAAAAGAGATTATTTTTGTTTAAAAATTTTTTTCTCTCCCTCTTTTTTTAGATGGTCAGAATGGGCCATTTAGTTCCAGAACTGAATGACCCTTATACAATATCTGAGGGGGTTTGAGGTACAGAAGGCATGCAGGTGTAATAGGTTATTTACAGGGTAAAGCTTTTAGATGGAGGCAAGTCTCCTGTGAGGATTAACTCAAGGAGACACTCTGTCTCCCAGGGGCATCTATTTGCTGTTCTCTTTCCCTTTTTGCTAGTATGTTTTAAACAACTAAGCTTACATTTTATTTATTTTTAATTTATTTATTTTCCTTTTTCCATTTGGATCACACCCAGCAATGTACAGGGGTTACTCCTGGCTTTGCACTCAGGAATTACTTTTGGGGGTGCTCAGGGTACCATATGGGATTCTGAGAATCAAACCTGGGTTGACCGTGTGCAAGGCAAATGCCCTATCTCCTGTACTATTGCTCCAGCTCTGTGTCTAAAAAGTGGTTACTTTCTTCAGTTGTGTTGAGGGGTGTTTTTACCCCTCCCTTTGCAAAGAGAAACCGGCTGATGTGTGTATATGGTCCCTCCCTAGCATGCAGAATGGTGTGTATGGTTGTACTTAGAGTGGCAAATGTTAGTATAATAATTAGTTCCACTAGGCTTATTATCACAAAACTCTCACTGTGTTTCATTATAAATGAACATTTATCACAGGAATATGCGAATGTAAGAAGCAGCAAAATTCATCCAAGCTAAGAGACTAGCCCAGTCTCAGGTGCATCTTTCCAGGGTCTGGAAGCCCAATGCCACCGACCCCCAACAGCCTCACCTCTCAGCCCACTTGCGCCCCCCAGAAGGCTCAGGTGTTCCTAGGAGGCTCCACCCCTTAGAGACCTGGGCGGACAGGGCTGCCCTCAGGGAACAGATGTGGTTCTTTGTCACTGCAGGAGATTAGCCAATGAAGGACCATTGTAAGGGGATCAGAGTTACTCAGGAGTGTCCCTCTGTTGGGGAGAGAGCAGTGAGAGGAGCTCTGGTGTTTGAGGGGTGCGGGAGGAGAACAAGCACCAAGTACCTTTCCCACAGAGCACAAATGAGCCCAAATCTCAAATAGGGACGGACTCTTAGAATTTCAGCAAGTTATGATGATTTTGTGTCACTTTGAGGTCACATCTGGAGATGCTCAGGAAATACTCTTGGTTATGAGCAAAGAAATCACTCCTGGTGGAGTTCAGAAACCATATAGGGCACTCAACAGGTCCCGGGTAGGTCATCTGCAAAGCACTATACTATCTCTCCTCATCCCCTCCATGAAATGTCTCCATCTCTTTAACCCTCAATTTGCCCTCAAATATCCCGAAATCGAGTTCAAGG
The DNA here is from genome assembly GCF_027595985.1 of Sorex araneus. NCBI lineage: Eukaryota > Metazoa > Chordata > Mammalia > Eulipotyphla > Soricidae > Sorex > Sorex araneus. The sequence continues at coordinate 31,020,757 of NC_073306.1, read as the reverse complement.
GGCGTTTAAACTCCAGACTAGCGAGCCTAACCCTCAGTGCAGAATCGTCCACTGAAGGCTCGCAGCTCTGTGCTCTCACTGCATTGCCTGACATGGTGAGTCTACAATCCATACCCTGTCGGGGCAGCGTGCTGGGGAAGCAGGATCCTGGGGTGGGAAGTTAGATGTTGCAGACTTTAGAAGTATGGGGACTCCCCTGCTCTAGGAGAAGGGAATTAAGGTATCCTGATGGTTGCCCTACTCTGGGTTGTATAGACTGAGCATCCCCAAGTGCTTGCCCTGTGCTTGGTCAGTTTGGGCCTGCAGTGGACATGTTGGGGGGTGGGTTCTTGCTGACCTCTGAGTCCCTGGAGCCTCTCTGAGGAACTGAGCACTGTGCGACTGGTCCCCAATTCCTCACAAGATTGCTGGCCCTCAGGGACTGACCAGAATCAGTAGAAAAGGAAAGACAGAGAGGAGGTGGCCGAGTGGCATGAGGACTGTGGGGGGTCAGTGGAAAATGGGGTGAGGGAGAGGCATGGGACTGAGCATGCATTGCATATGAGGCTCCAAGTTTAATCAGCCCCTAGTGCTGGATGTGGCCCTATTGCTCCCTGTCTCTTGACTGAAAACCTCAAATAAAACTTAAGATGATTTTCCAAAGTGAGACTGAGCCATTGTTCCCTGAATGTGGGAAACCTGCCCAAGGTGGGAAATGGTTCCACAAATGCGGCAAGTGTGGGGCAGCCTCAAGTGCCTGTGACCCCAGCAGCCCCTGGGCTTCTAAGGACAGTCGACTTTGCTCCAGCAAATAAAATTGTTTTTTCTAAAGTTTTAAAAAATTATATACATATACATAAAAATATAAATTAATATGTATATTGATTCGAGATAGGGAAGGGCCAGAACCAGTTTTGCTGAGGGAGCTCCAACTACCTGGTGAATATTTATGTGTGGTTGGGGATTAAAGGGGGCTATTATTATACTATATATAATATACGTTATATATATTAGTTTTCCTAAGGCATCTTTGTGTTCCAGGATCTAACCGGGGACTCTGGTGTATCCTGCTGCCCCTGAGCTTTACCTGATCTCTGAAAAACAATTTTTTCCTCATGCTGTTCAGTCCAAAGGAATTAAACACATGCAGGGCAATTGCTCTACCACTGAGCAAGTTCCCAACCCTGTAAGCAATGGTTATGTTTTCAGTGGTGTGGAGGCCTATTTGCTGATCTCCTTCCAGTCAGCCTAGAGAAACTGGCGATGTGCTAGAGTGCACGGCATGATGAGTGAGGGGTGGATCTGGTCCTTCCTGGACTCAGCGTTGTGCTTGTGGTGACACTTACAGTGGGGAATGTTAGCACAAGAATCAGTTCACCCGCCTTTGTTATCACAAAACTCTCACTATGCTTAAATATACTTGAACCTTAGTCACAGGAATATACATCATAGGAAACAGGGAACTGCATCTAAGCTGGGAGACTATGCCAGGCGCCTCCTGGGATATTGGCCTGTTCCAGCACACAATAGGTGGCATGGCTGCTTGACCAGAGTGTACACCTGAGCCATCAGGTACACCCTCTGCCTCTGGGAAAGCCGCTTGTGGGGAGAGTCCTGGAAGCTTTGCTTTCCGTGGTCATCTCAGGAGGGACAAGTCCTGGGGGCACTCCCGGATAGTTTGCAGGAAAAAGGTCTTTCTGATAAGACCATCAGGCTCCCAGAGCCACATAGCACTAGGTCCTTTGACATCTTCCACCTCACTGGTAGAGCATGGCCTCGCGTGTATGATGTCCTTAATACACTCCCGGGTACAGAAAACAGCCCTCAAATGAAATCCAAAATAAAAGAAAGGGGGAAAAAAACCTTGTAATAACACACTTTACATATCTGGCTCTGTTGCTTTTATAAATTGAGACTCACACAGATCCTACACTTTGGCCATGGTTTGAATTGATTGAAATTCAATCTATTTGAAATTGGATTTCATTGAGATTGAAATCTGAAGCTCCAGCACAGTGGAAGGATGCTTCTAGGAAACTCTCTGGCTGAGCTTTTTGCAGGGCCTGAGGACATTCACGCCCCATCTATAGCAGTGTCTCTTTTGTCTGTGGATGTGGCCCTCCCAGTCCTAGCTCCGGGGCCAACTAGTGTCCTGTCCTGGCTCCTGGCAATATCCAGGAGTCACAGAGGGAGAAACTCAGGTCTGGAAAAGGGGTTCTTACACTTCTTACACTTTCTCACTATTGACACTGTTTTCAACCAAGAATTCCTTAAACCAACATGGGATATCAGTTCATTGAACAGGTGAAATAAATATGTACCAAAAAGGAATTTGAACATTTACTTGATGCTTTTCCATATGCTCAGGGATCATTCTTGGTAAGGGCCAGAGACCAATTTGGCTGCAGGGGATCAGTCCCAGGGTTTCCTCTCTGAAATGAGTACCTCCCCTGCTGTGCTATCTCCCTGGTCCCTGTGGCTATTTTTTATTTGTTATGTGGCACACACTCACCCCACCTTGGAGCTCCAGTTGCAGTGTCAGAGGCGAGGGTCCAGACTGCCCCACCCACTGCTGGGAGTCATAGAATCAGAGGGCCAAAATTTCAGAACTATCACTGAGCGCTGTGGAGTGCACACAGGATGGAATCAGTGCAAAATACAGGAGGGGAGTGAAGAGAAAACGGTGGGGTGTCAAGAAGGAAATGGGGGACCAGGGAAGAAAAGTAACAGTAGGAGAGGAGGGGCAGGGAGTGAGGTGTGTCAGGTAGATTGGACACTGGCAGATCTCTGATTTTCTCTCTTTATTTTCAGGTTTCAACCATGGAGAACAACAGCTAAAAGATGACCCCAGACAGACATCTTCCATGACTTCTTTGAGAATATTGAGGAGTTTCTTGAGACCTATGAGGTGGAATCCAGTGGTGCCTCAGCACCAGCTCTGTGCTGTCCTGGCTCCCCAAAATCCAGCCAGCCCAATGGCCCCTCAGATCCAGGAGAGCATCCTCGATCAGCTCCTTGAGGAGCTGCAGATGCCTGGGCCTCCCAATTCCCAGGCTCAGGCTGGCCCACAGAAGCCGACCCAGAACCAGGTCAGCGCTCTGGATCTGCTCCTTAACGTGCCCCCATTATGTGTTTCTCTCACTCCTCAGGGACCAGCTGAGGACAAGGACAGTGCACTGGACCAGCTTCATGAGGAGCTGATGAACTTGCCTTCCTGGAAGCAGTACACGAGCTGCTCTGCTCCGAGCAATCCCACGGTTGCCTTCCACAAGACTCCTGACACAGACAAGCTGAATGAGGACCATTACTGGGTGTGGGATAACACTGGGTTTGTCCTTTCAGCCTTGCCGCAGGGAATTTAGGTTTATCGGATTATACCCATCATAGTGCTCGTGAGTCACTCCCTTTCCTTTGTTTATGTCTAAACTCTTCTCTGAACTCTCCTACCCAACCAGTTAATCATCTTTTCCCTAATCAGATTCTGTTAGCTTGTAAAATCAGATCCTGCTATTTTAAAAAAAATTATTGAATTACCATGAGATGGTTACAAGCTTTCATGTTTGGGTTACAATCACGCAATGATCAAACACTTATCCCTCCACCAGTGCACATTCCCCACCACCAATATTTCCGGTATATCCCGCCCCCTCCGCTGCTCCCACCCTTCCCCTGCCTCCAAGGCAGACAATATTCTCCATACTCTCTCTCTACTTTTGGTGGCTTGTAGCACAGACACTGAGAGGTCATCATGTTTGGTCCATTATCTGCTTACGGCATGCATCTCCCATCACGACTGATTCCTCCAGCCATCATTTTCTTAGGGAAGATCAGATTCTTCTAAGGACACTGAACTTGTATTATAAGTTATGTCTTGCATTGTTTACCTTAAAGCAATGTCCTTTCTGTATGGATATAGGAAAATAATTAATATTATGCTCTTGTAACTTGGGAGTTGATTGACTCCAAATAATATTTACTCTTGGACATCTGCTTTCTTGACTCAGTTGCCCTTCATTCATAGTACCCCCAAACAGTGTCTTGACGAAGGATGGAATGGACCCAGGACAAGCTGTGAGCTACCCTGGTATCAAAATGGGCCAGGCAACAGCACCACAATACTCAACAATAAATTGAGAGGATGGACATGGACAAATGCTGTCATGATCCAAAAGTAATTAGGATTAGGATCCTGCTGGGGTTAGGAAAACTAACCTGGCCTGAGGACTGTGGTCTGGAATATATAGTAAGCTGTCCTCAGGAAGAACCAGACTTTAAGTTTAATATATCTCTCTTTTTTTGAGATAAAGTAGGATTCAGTCATTCCTTTTTTAAAAAAAAATTTAAATTAGTGAATCACAATGAGGGTACAGTTAAAGTTTGATATACCTCTTATGGTGCTCAGACAGAACGACATTGCTAGAAATATGGAAGTAAATTTACTCTAACAATTTAATTGGATTACTAGCTGAGGAAAGGAGAGAGCGACACACCCTGGATGAGATCCCACCCTTAAGCGGATTTCCTAGTAATCCTGAGTAGTCTCTTTAGATGAGGTTCTATCCTTGAGTTAATCTCTGGAGGAGTGGCCTTTCCTCTCTTTGTTGATTTGTTAATATTCAACCCACCTTTGTATCCTATGTAATTGCTATATAAACTTAAGACTGTAGGATCAGAGGGGCCTCCAGAGAGAGAAGCAGAAGAGATCGCAGAGATTGCAGAGACAGAGTCAGAGATAGACAGACAGAAGAGAGCACAGTGGCACACACAGAAGCAGAGCACAAGGAGGAGGTAAGGAGAGAAGGAGAGCCAGCAGAGGAGGAAGAAAAAGAGTCAGTAGTCGTCAGAGTGAGAACCGGTCAGAGTCAGAATCCAGGGGGTTAGAGTCAGGAATCCGGGAAATGTAGAGAACGGGAAGAAGAGTAGAATCCAGAGTCAGGATCCAGAAAGTCAAAGATAGTCAGAGTCAATATCAGAGGATCTGGGATCTAGGAATTAGGGGCTAGGAAGGAAGAGTATGTGAAGTGGGAGAGACAAGAGATTGAATAAACAACTAATCAGCCAAAAGCTTGATCCTCATTCTTCCTTCGCCTGCCCGCAGCCACAGACATCCCAATCCGGTCGAGAGCAGAGAACGCGAGTGGCGAGAGAGAGCTAGCTGCCCGAGAGCCTGCGAAAACATCATCACCTCTCTTCCTCTCGCGTGTTTTCTATTTTTTACAACTGGGGACCAGACCCTGCATGAGGACTCTACAGAGCTTCTGGAGGTGAGCAGACCCCAAGACAGATCAATATGGCCCTCTCTGGTGCCCCTGGAATCAATGGGATCCAGATGTCCTTCTCAGGAGATCAGACCCTGCATGGGATCCAAAGGTCTTCCAGTTTGGGCAGTGGGACCCAGATGCCCATCGCTGATGCCCAATCCCCATGGGGGAGCATGACATCCTACTCTGGGGACCAGGCACAGTGTGGGAGCCAGATGTCTCCCCCTGTTCACCAGAATGAAAACTTGAGTCAAGTATCTTTTAGAGTGGACAAGTTCATCGAACAGGTAAGGAACCAAATAATAAGCAGATATATATTGTTTTTGTTTTTCTTTATTTTTTGCTTTTTTGGGTCACACCAGGAGATGCTCAGGGCTAACTCCTGGCTCTGCACTCAGGAATCACTCCTGGTGGTGCTCAGAAGACCATACGAGATGCTGGGAATCGAACCCGGGTTGGCCACGTGCAAGGCAAATGCCCTATCCGCTCTGCTATCGCTCCAGCCCCAAAGCAGATACATATTGGAAAAAGTGTATTTCATTTGTTTTTTCTAACTTTCTGTGGCAATCCCAGAAAGACTCTGGTCTTATTCTTCCTGGTGCTCTGAGTTTCCTCCTGGACTGCTCTGGGGACCATAGAAAGTGCTAGGATTAATTTCAGTGTTTCTCCGTATAGAGAAATTTTCCTGCGCACTGGACAATCTTACTGGCCCCTCCCACCATTATTTTGAGTAATGTGATCCCTATGGATCTCCACCCATACTGCTCAAAACCAGCATTGGTACAGGTTTCCCACTGCACTGGTAGACCACACTGACAGGAAAAGTTTCAATTCAGTGCAGTAAATCTGATGAGATGTGGGGGGAACACAAAATGGAATCAATGCAGATTCTGGAGGAAAGAGAAGTGGAAAGAGAAGTGTGGGGTGTCAGGTAAGGTAGATGGAAGCTATGGGGAGCTAGGCTAGGAGACCATGAGCAGGATTGAGAGGAGATGTGCGAAATTGGATTGAGCTAAGCACCACTCTGATTTTCTACTATTTTTTTTCTTTTTTAGGATTCCCAGATGAAAGACAAGAGTCAAAAGATGACCCCTGACATCTTTCATGAGAATCATGCAGAGTTTCTCCAGATCTGTTAGGCAGAAGATCCAACTGACCCTGAGTCTTAGTTCTGTGGTCCTCTGACTCCCCAGAGCCCAGCAAGCACACAAGAGTCCAGTAACAGGCAGGACGTTCTCGATCAGCTCCTTAAAGAGCTACAGATCCCCAGAACTGTCACTCTCCAGGCTCAGGGCAGCCCAACTGAGCCAAGTCAGAACCAGACCATTGCTCCCGATCCACTTCCCCAAAGGCCCCAATTCTCTGAGTCTCTGACTCCCTAGGGTCAAGGGAGCACGCAGTTGCCAACTGAAGATAAGGACAGTGCCCTGGAAAAGCTCCTTGAGGAGCTGATGGGGATGTCTTCCAAGGAGCAGAACATGAGCTGCTCTGCTTAGAGCAATTCCACACCTAGCTCCCACATGACTCCTGACACAGACATGCTGAAGACTTTCAGTGGGGACCAGACCGTACAAGAGGGCCAGACCAAGACACCTGGGAGTGAACAGACACCTTGTGGTGGCCAGATGCCTCACACTGGTACCCAGAGAGTAAACGGAATCCAGGTGCCCTATGGTGATGCCCCCATGCTCCGGGTAAATCAGATATCTTTCAATGGAGGCCAGACACCGAATGGGAGTCAGAACTCCTTCACTGGACAGCAGACTGTATATGGGACTCCAATGTCCATGAGCACGAACCAGTCCTGCAGCGGGAACCAGGTGCCCTTCACTGGTGCCCAAATATTATTGGTGAACCAGGGTCCCTTCAGCGGGGTCCACCCCATCAATGGGAACCAGATGCTTCACTCTGGAGTGCAGATGATCCCTGTGACAGGGCTCCTGACAATGACCTTCATCAGTGACCAGACCCCCACTGGCAGTCAGCCGGTGTCTCAGAGTGGCACCCAGAGGCTCTATGGCATCCAGATGGTGCCACAGGGATCGCCACTGCCACAATCAGGATTCCTGTATGCAAGTGCCCCTTTGGCCCAGGGACCATCCCAGGAATCAGAGAAGCTAAAGAATCAAAAGAGAAGAGTGTACCACATAAACGCTGATGGTCTGAAGCGCTATGCATGCACATTCCGGGGCTGTGGGAAGGAGTACACCACGTCTTCCCACCTGCGAATCCATGAACGTGTCCACACTGGTGAGTTGGAACAACTGACACTTAGTTCAGATTGTTGCTCCTCCCTCTCGGCTGGGGTTCCCTTGTGGCCTAGAGAAGGTTGGCAAATGAGAGAGGAAGGTCCTGCGGTCCAAGGGAAAACCTAATTATGGCCAGAGTCTAGCTTGCTGGTCTCTGGAGTTGGTGTGGGCTGTTGGGACATGGAGGGATTGGTTTGCCCCTTTGGGCTGATCTTGACTTTGACTCAAGGTCACAGATACCCCATCTCCACAGCTTTCTCACTGCTCTGACTCTCTGAGCGCTCTGTGTGTCTATTCCCCCTCCTCCAGTTTTCCTCTTCCTCCAGCTCATGCAGCCTTTCTGCTCCATGCCATTCATGCCTGATGAATAACAAGTGAGTTCTCTCTCTCTCTCTCTCTCTCTCTCTCTCTCTCTCTCTCTCTCTCTCTCTCTCTCTCTCTCTCTCTCCCAGGAGACAAGCCATATGTTTGTGACGTGAAAGGATGCCCGTGGAAATTCCCCCGCTCCGATGAACTCAGCAGACACAAGAAGAAGCACACTGGAGAGCGTCCCTACTGCTGTCCTCAGTGTCCCATGGACTTTGCCCGAGCTGATCATTTAAAGCAGCATGCAAGAGTGCACAGATAACGCTTGTCCATTAACTATACACCAAACAGCTGCATCTTCCAGTGAAGACTTTTTTTTTTTTTTGCTTTTTGGGTCACACCCGGCGATGCACAGGGGTTGCTCCTGGCTCTGCACTCAGGAATTACCCCTGGCGGTGCTCAGGGACCATATGGGATGCTGGGAATCGAACCCGGGTCAGCCGCGTGCAAGGCAAACGCCCTACCCGCTGTGCTATTGCTCCAGCCCCCAGTGAAGACTTTTCTTGGCCACTCACACTAAGCTATATATTTGAAGATGATATTATGACATCTTATTTCTCTTGTTACTGTTTTTGGCAATTGTGCCAGTCCCTGAGGTGCTCAGGAGACTCTGAGGTACTGGAGACTGAGTCTGATTCTCCCATCTCAGAACATAGCACTCCACCCTCTGAGCCAGAACTCTGATCTACTGTACTACTTTTATTTTAAAGAGTTGGAGGTTTCATGAGTATTTTTACAAGAGATACTTATATATTTTCCAATGGATACTGAATCATGAACTGTACATTGATTTTTTTTTGCATGTGAAACTGAAATTAAATGTATTTGTAAGGAATTTCAATTCATTTTTCAAGGTCTCCTTTAGGTTGGGGACTGTTTTTGCCACACTGCCTTGCACTTGGCTTAGTCCTAGCTCAGTGCTTTCTTGGCGGTGCTTGGCCATCACATGCCTTTGTGGGCATAGACTGTGCTTTTCTATGTGCAAGCCAGTTGCCTTCCCTGCAGGACTATCTCGCTTGTGGACACTTTTTTTATGATATCCTTTATTTTTATATCTGTACTCATGGTTTTGTATCTCCTTATCGTTGGGTTGAAAGCAAGAGGACACATGGTGCTCTCCACTGTGTAATGATCTTCGATGAAATAAACTCATTTAGAGGAATATTTGTCTCCTGTCATGACTCTGACTGTTCAGGTCAATGTGGTCTGCTCAAATGCCAGTAGCCACAGGCTACCTGCCCATTATCTTGTCTTGGCCCTCCCCTGTTTATGTCTGTGGGTTTTATGAGTTCTAAAAGGGCTTGGACAGGTACTCAGACCCAGGACAAGGCAGAGTCATAGCCCCCTGAGCCCTATCCGGTGCCTCAGTCCTCTCTACCTTGCTCCTGCATCTGTGCACGAAGTACTTGGCCTTTGTAAGGACATGGTGAGGTTCGGAGGACCTGAGCTGCTCTTCCTCTGTCTGATCTGGGAGCTCATAGCCCTGCCCTCTGAGGGCTAAATGGGAGTGACTTCAAAAGCCAATTGTGCCAATCCGTGGATAACATCTAGGGAAAATCTTCCCCACTCCTTAGATCCAGTGGTCCCTTTGATACATACTTTACACCCACCCAGACCCTGAAAGAGAGCACAAGTCTGCAGGTTCTTTTCCCTGTAAAGATTGACTCAGGCCTCTATGTTCTTGGAGGCCTGAGTTGCCGCCTTTCGCTGTAGGAGAATGGATGTCTGATACAACTGTATTATGAACAATTCTGTCAATCACAGAGTTTAAATAACGTTTAAATAAAAATAGTAAAATTATTCCAGTCAATCATGTTTCAATCATAAGGGCACTTTGCCCAGGTGTGGGGGAACATTCGCACCATGGGAGAAGCCTGCCCGCAGTCCAGAGCAGTGCCAGGGTCTGGAAGCCCAGTGTCCTGTGCCCCAGTTCAGCCAAACCCCTCAGAACCCTGTGCCCCATGGGTGTCTCAGGGTCCTCAGGAGGCTCCACCCCTTAGAGACCTGGGTGGGCGGGGCTGCCCTCAGGCCAGACAGGGTGGGGATCTTTGTCAGTGCAGGAAGCAGGCCAGTGATGTACTCAGACACACCTGTGTCCCCCTGCTAGGGTGAGAGCACCTCTGGGATAGAGAGGTGCGGGCAGGAGAGAGAGCAGGAAAAAAATTCGCTTCAACCTGAGCACAAAGTGGACTCATGTCCAGAATAGTGATGGACCCTACTTGACCTCATCACATTTTTTTTTGTTGTTGTTGTTGTTTTGCATCGCACCTAGAGGTGCTCAGAACTTACAACTGCTTCTGAGCGAAGGGATCACTCATACTAGGGTGCAGGGGACATTCAGGGTGCCGGATATGACCTGTCCAAGCCACCAGCATAACACTGTAGTATCTCTCCTGACCCCCTCCACAAAGCATCTTTTCTCTAAACCTCTGTTTGTCCAGCTGATACAGATGAGAGGCCTTTATCAGGGCCACAGTGGTAGAGCAGTTGGTACGGCATTTGCCGTTCATATTGTTTTCCACAAAGGCTGGACCAGTTGGCATTCTCACCAAGAGTTAGGGAGTGCCCCTTTCTCCCCATTCCACACCAGCACTGGTTGCTTTTGTTCTTTTGAGTGTGTGCCAGTCTCTGTGGTGTGAGATGTTATCTCATTGTTGTTTTGATTTGCATCTCCCTGATGATTAGCGATGTAGAACATTTTATGTGTCTCTGGGCCATTTGTATTTCTATCTTGAGGAAGCTTCTGTTCATTTCTTCTCTGTATTTTCTGTTGGATTGGAGGGTTTTTTTTTGTACAATTCTACTAAGTGTCTTATATATGTTGGATATTAATCCCTTATCAGATGGCTATTGGGTAAATATTCTGTGGGCTCTCCCTGTATTTTGGTCACTGTTTCTTTGGAGGTGCAAAAGCTTTTTAGTTTAATGTAATCCCATTTGTATCTGTTTGTTTCCACTTGCTTGGTGAGTGGTATTTCATCCTTAAAGATGCCTTTAGGTTGAATGTCTTGCAGTATTCTGTGTACATTTTCCTTTACGCACCTTACAGATTCAGGTCTTTTTTTTTTTAAAGTATTTATTTATTTATTTATTTATCTTTTTGGGTCATACCTCGTGATGCACAGGGGTTACTCCTGGCTCTGCACTCAAATCACTCTTGGCGGTGCTCAGGGGACCATATGGGATGCTGGGAATCAAACCTGGGTCAGTTGTGTGCAAGGCAAATGCCCCACCCGCTATGCTATCACTCCAGCCCTGATTCAGGTCTTATATTGAGGTCATTAATCCACTTTGATCTGACTTTTTTTTTTCTTTTTGGGTCACACCCAGCAATGCTCAGGGGTTACTCCTGGCTTTGCACTCAGGAATTACTCCTGGCAGTGCTTGGGGGACCGTATGGGATGCCGGGGATCGAACCCAGGTCGGCCGCGTGCAAGGCAAACGCCCTACCCGCTGTGCTATCGCTCCGGCCCCCTGATCTGACTTTTGTGCCTAGCATTAGACAGAAGTCAGCCTTCATTTTATTTTTTGAAAGTAGCTGTTCAGTTTTCCCAGCACCACTTGTTGAAGAGGCTTTGTTTGTTCTGCTTCACAATTCTTGCTCCTTTATCAAAGATTAAGTGATCATATATTTGAGAGTCTGTGACAAAATATTCAAATGTGTTCCATTGGTTTGCAGGTCTGTTTCTTGCCCCATACCATGCTGTTTTAATTACGACTGCTTTGTAGTACTTTGTAGTGTTTGAAGTTGGGGAAGGTGATGCCATCCATCTTCTTTTTCCCAAGGATTGCTTTAGCTATTTGTGGGGGTTTTGTTCCATATGAATTTCAGGAGTGTTTTGTCTATTTCTTTGAAAAATGTCATGGGTGTACTGATAGGGGTCCCATTAAATCTGCATTGTGCTTTGGGGAGTATTGCCATTTTGATGTTAATCTTTCTGATCCATGAGCGGGGAATGTGTCTCCAGTTCCTAGTATGCTCTTTTATTTCTTGAATTAGCGTTTTGTAATTTTCCTTGTGTAGGTCCTTCACTTCTTTAGTTACCTGATCTCGAGATACTTGATTATATGAGGTATTATTGTGAACGGGATTGTTTTTTCAAATATCTTTTTCGTCTCTTTCATTATTTGTATATAGGAAAGTCATGGACTATTTTTTTTTTTGCTTTTTGGGTCACATCCTGTGATGCTCAGGGGTTACTCCTGGATTTGCACTCAGGAACCACTCCTGGAGGTGCTTGGGGGACCATATGGGATGCCGGGGATCGAACCAGGGTCGGCCGAGTGCAAGGCAAACGCCCGACCCTCTGTGCTATCGCTCATGGACTTTTTGATGTTGATTTTGTAGATTGCCACTTTCCTATATAAACCTATTGTTTCTAGGAGCTTTTTTGCAGAGTCTTTAGGATTTTCTAAGTATAGTATCATATCATCCTGTGTACCCGCGTTTTTGGGTCACGGTGTGAATGGACACAGTCAGAGAGACAGTAAAGCAAGTGCAAAGAAGTTTCATTCCAGTTAACTGTGGTCAACTCTCTAACCCACAAAATGGTCTCTTGATAGCAACCCTGACCCCAAGTGCAAGCAGTTTATATAGGTTCCAAGGTAGAGCAAGCACTATGATAGCAGTGATCAAGCAACAGTCGTCAGCTGTTAGTCCACATTTGATAACAGTTAGTCAGTTTCTGGTTGTTCAAAAAAATGGACATAGTAACAGTCTTTGGTTGTTCCAAAAAATGGACACAGTGACCCCTCATGACCAGTCAGATGTCCTAGCAGTTCCTTACCCGAAATTACTAGTTCAGTTTCTGGGAAATTAGAAACTTTGGCCTAGTCAAAAACTTAATGTTAGCTACGGCCTCTCATGGCTACAATCTGGCTGGAGGTCTGGCTTTCAGGTACCTAACATTCCCCCCTTTTTCTGTAGTTCATTTGAGGAATCCTCCTCACATAAGGGGCTCTAACTATTCTGAGGAGGTCGATGTGAAGGTCTCGTCCTGTTCAGCAGGGAGAACCCTTCGTGGGGCTGAGAAGGGGACGCAGCCAAATGAACAGATGCAGAGCCTGGAGGAGGGAGAAAAGGCGGAAGAGGGAGAAAAGGCGTTTTTTTTTTGTTGTTTGTTTTTTCTTTTTGGGTCACACCTGGCACTGCACAGGGGTTACTCCTGGCTCTGCACTCAGGAATTACCTCCTGGCAGTGCTCAGGGGACCATATGGGATGCTGGGAATTGAACCCGGGTCGGCTACGTGCAAGGCAAACGCCCTACCCGCTGTGCTATTTCTCCACCCCCGAGAAAAGGCGTTTATTCTATGGCAGTTACAGTATTTATACCTCCCTGCTGGGATGAGGGGGTATAGTATGCATGCTGGGACCCCCAATATAAATGCAGGGTGTGGCATGGGCGTTAGCTAGTGATAAACAAATGGTGATAGGATAAGATCAGTAAGATCAGGAGTGGCAACCTTTGCTAGGTGTGGCATGGGCATTAGCTAGTGATAAACAAATGGTGATAGGATAAGATCAGTAAGGTAAAATAGCTCCCTACACTATTCTACTGTTTCGTTGGCTGAAAACCTTGAAATAAAACATAAGATGATTTTCCAACGTGAGGTTGAGCCATTGTTCCCTGGGTGTGAGAAACCTGCCCAATTAGGGAAACCATTCCGCAAATGTGGCAAGTGTGGGGCACCCTCAAAGTGCCTGTGATCCCAGTAGCTCCTGGGTGTCTAAGGACAGTTGACTTTTTTTTTAGTATAATTTTAAATGTAATTCTTATTTTTAAATCCAGTATAAAATGCAGTAGTTTGATCATTATCTAATTACATAAAGAACATAGCCAAAAAGCTAATATCATTTACAAATATTCTTCATTCTTCTTCTTTTTTAAAAAATTTTATTTTATTCTTTAATTAGTGAATCGCTATGAGGGTACAGATACAGATTCACACATGTTAGAACTTGTTTTCCCTCATACAATGTTCACAGACACATCCCTCCACCAGTGCTAAGGACAGTCGACTGCTCCAGCAAATGAAATTGTTTTCTACAAAGCTTAAAAATTTATATACATACATGTACATAAAATATACATATAAATTAATATATATATTGATTTGAGATAGAGAAGGGCCAGAACCAGTGGTGCTAAGGGGGCTCCAACTACCTGGTGAATATTTATGTGGGTGTGGATGGAGATTAAGGGGCTGTCATTATATTATATTATATTATATATATATATTTATATTAACTTCCTAGGGCATCTTTTTCTTTTTTATCCGGCCCACCGGCCTGCAAATGGCTCTCACGTGGGACTCAAGTCCCGGCTTTCCCCGGAACCCCCCCACCCCAACCCTGCTTTCCCCTTAGGGCATCTTTGTGTTCCGAGATCTAATCCAGGACTCTGGTTTATTCTGCTGCCCCTGAGCTTTACCTGGTCTCCAGAAAAAATTTTTTCCTCATGTTGTTCATTCCAAAGGGTCTTACACATGCAGGGCAATTGCTCTACCACTGAGCAAGTTCCCAACCCTGTAAGCAATGGCTATGTTTTCAGTGGTGTGGAGGCCTCTTTGTTGATCTCCTTCCAGTCAGCCTAGAGAACCTGGTGATGTGCTAGAGCGCACGGCATGGTGAACGAGGGGTATCTGGTCCTTCCTGGACTCAGTGTTGTGTTTGTGGTCTCATTAGCACAAGAATCAGTTCACCTGCATTTATTATTGAAAAGCTCTCACTATGCTTAAATATACATGAACCTTTGTCACAGGAATATGCATCATAGGAAACAGGGAACTGCATCTAAGCTGGGGGACTATGCCAGGCGCCTCCTGGGATATTGGCCTGTTCCAGCACACAATAGGTGACATGGCTGCTTGACCAGAGTGTACACCTGAGCCATCAGGTACACCCTCTGCCCCTGGGAAAGCCGCTTGTGGGGAGAGTCCTGGAAGCTTTGCTTTCTGTGGTCATCTCAGGAGGGACAAGTCCTGGGGCACTCCCGGATAGTTTGCAGGAAAAAGGTCTTTCTGATAAGACCATCAGGCTCCCAGAGCCACATAGCACTAGGTCCTTTGACATCTTCCGCCTCACTGGTAGAGCATGGCCTCGCGTGTATGATGTCCTTAATACACTCCCGGGTACAGAAAACAGCCCTCAAATGAAATCCAAAATAAAAGAAAGGGGGAAAGAAACCTTGTAATAACACACTTTACATATCACGCTCTGTTGCCTCTATAAATTGAGACTCACACAGATCCTACACTTTGGCCATGGTTTGAATTGATTGAAATTCAATCTATTTGAATTTGGATTTCATTGAGATTGAAATCTGAAGCTCCAGCACAGTGGAAGGATGCTTGTAGGAAACTCTCTGGCTGAACTTTTTGCAGGGCCTGAGGACATTCACGCCCCATCTACAGCAGTGTCTCTTTTGTCTGTAGATGTGGCCCTCCCTGTCCTAGCTCTGGGGCCAACTAGTGTCCTGTCCTGGCTCCTGGCAATATCCAGGAGTCACAGAGGGAGAAACTCAGGTCTGGAAAAGGGCTTCTTACACTTCTTACACTTTCTCACTATTGACACTGTTTTCAACCAAGAATTCCTTAAACCAACATGGGATATCAGTTCATTGAACAGGTGAAATAAATATGTACCAAAAAGGAATTTGAACATTTACTTGATGCTTTTCCATATGCTCAGGGATCATTCTTGGTAAGGGCCAGAGACCAATTTGGCTGCAGGGGATCAGTCCCAGGGTTTCCTCTCTGAAATGAGTACCTCCCCTGCTGTGCTATCTCCCTGGTCCCTGTGGCTATTTTTTATTTGTTATGTGGCACACACTCACCCCACCTTGGAGCTCCAGTTGCAGTGTCAGAGGCGAGGGTCCAGACTGCCCCGCCCACTGCTGGGAGTCATAGAATCAGAGGGCCAAAATTTCAGAACTATCACTGAGCGGGGCTGTGGAGTGCACACAGGATGGAATCAGTGCAGAGTCTGGGAGTGGAGTGAAGAGAAAATGGTGAGATGTCAAGAAGGAAATGGGGGACCAGGGAAGAAAAGTATCAGTAGGAGAGGAGGGACAGGGAGTGAGGTGTGTCAGGTAGATTGGACACTGGCAGATCTCTGATTTTCTCTCTTTATTTTCAGGTTTCAACCATGGAGAGCAACAGCCAAGAGATGACCCCAGACAGACATCTTCAATGACTTCTTTGAGAATCTTGAGGAGTTTCTCGAGACCTATGAGGAGGAATCCAGCGGTGCCTCAGCACCATCTCTGTGCTGCCCTGGCTCCCCAGAGTCCAGCCAGCCCTAAGCCCCTGAGGGCCAGGATAGCATCCTCGATCAGCTATTTTTTTTTCCGGGGGGACGGTCACACCCGGAGATGCTCAGGGATGACTCCTGGCTCTGCACTCAGGAATCCTCCCGGCGGTGCTCGGGGGACCATATGGGAAGCTGGGAATCGAACCTGTGTCGGCCGTGTGCAAGGCTCTCTCCACTGAGTTGCAGATGCCTGGGCCTCCCGATTCCCAGGCTCAGGCCAGCCCACAGAAGCCAACCAGAACCAGGCCAGTGCTCTAGATGTGTTCTTTAACGTGCCCCCATTCTGTGTTTCTCTCACTACTCAGGGGCCAGCTGAGGACAAGGACAGTGCATCGGACCAGCTCCTTGAGAGCTGGTGAACTTGCCTTCCTGGGAACTGAACATGAGCTGCTCTGCTCTGAGCAATCCCACAGCTGCCTCCCACATGACTCCTGACACAGACATGCGGAAGATCTTCAGTGTTTGTAGGATAACATTGGGTTTGTCCTTTCAGCCTTGCTGCAGGGAACTTATCAGGTTACACCCATCATAGTGCTCTTGAGTCACTCCCATTCCTTTGCTTATCTGTAAACTCTTCTCTGCACCCTCCTTTTCAACAAGTTAATCACCTTTTCCCTAATCAGATTCTGTTAACTTGTAAGGATATTGAACTTGTATTGTAAGTTATGTCTTTTGCATAGATTACCCTAAAGCATGTCCTTTTTGTATGGATATAGGGAGACAGTTAACATTATGCTCTTGTAACTTGGGAGTTGATTGACTCCGAATAATATTTACTTCTGGGTATATGCTTTCTCAATCAATTGCTCTTAGTTCCTAGCACCCTAAAAGCAGGGTCCCGACAAGGGACTGAATGGACCCAAGGCAAGCTGTGAACTGCCCTGGCATCAAAATGGGCCAGACCAAGAACTATGTCCATAACCATCCTCTCAACTATAAATTGAGAGGATGTCATGGACAAATGCTGTCATGATCCAAAAGTAATGACTGAGATTAGGATCCTGCTGGGGTTAGAAATATTAACCTTGCCTGAGGACTTTGGTCTGGAATATATTGTGAGCTCTCCTCAGGAAGAACCAAACTTTAAGTTTTATATATCTCTTACAGTTCTCATACAGAATGACATTGCTAGAAATATAGAAGAAAATTTATATAAAGTTTATTATAACTATTTAAGTGGATTACTAGCTGAGGAAAGATGAAAGGGACACACCCTGGATGGGATCCCACCCTTAAGCAGATTTCCTAGTAATCTCTTTAAGTGAGATTTTATCCTGAGTTAATCTCCTGGAGGAGTGTTCTTACCCTTCTTTGTTGATTTGTTAATGTTCAACCCACCTTTGTATCACACCCTATGTGACTGCTATATAAATTTAAGACTGTAGGATCATAGGGGGCTCCGAGAAACAGAAGCAGAAGGGCTCCAGAGAGAAGCAGAAGAGATCTCGGAGAGAGATCGGAAGAGACCAGAGGAGAGACTGCGGAGACAGAGTCAGAGATAGAGAGACAGACATAAGAGAGCACAGCGGCACACACAGAAGCAGAGCACAAAGGAGGAGGTAAGGAGAGAAGGAGAGGGAGCAGAGGAGGCAGAAAAAGAGTCAGTAGTTCAGTGTGAGAAGCAATCAGTCAGAATCCAGGGGGTCAGAGTCAGGATCCAGGGAAGAAGAAGCAGAGAACCGAAGAAGAAGCAGAGAACAGAAAGAAGAAGAGTAAAATCCAGTGTCAGAATTCAGAAAGTCAGAGAGAGTCAGAGTCAATATCAGAGGATCTGGGATCTAAGAATGAGGGGCTAGGAAGGAAGAGTGTGTGAGATGGGAGAGACGAGAGATTGAATAAACAACAAGTAATCAGCAACCAACTTGGTCCTCATACTTCTTGCCTGCCCACAGCCACAGACATCCCAATCTGGTCCATACACAGCGGCTCGAGAGCACCAAATGCGAGAGGCGAGAGAGAACCAGCAGCCTGAGAGCCTTCGAACACATCATCGGATCCCTTCCTTGCTCGCTTTTGTATTTTTTACAACTGGGGACCAGACCCTGCATGAGAACTCTACAGAGCTTCTGGAGGTGAGCAGACCCCAAGACAGATCAATACGGCCCTTTCTGGTGCCCCTAGAATCAATGGGATCCAGGGGCTGGAGAGATAGCACAGCGGGTAGGGCGTTTGCATTGCACGCGGCCGACCCAGGTTCAAATCCCAGCATCCCATATGGTCCCCTGAGCGCTGCCAGGAGGTAATTCCTGAGTGCAGAGCCAGGAGTAACCCCTGTGCATCGCCAGGTGTGACCCAAAAAGCAAAAACTAAATAAATAAATAAAAAATAAAGGATTGACGTGTTTAAAAAAAAAAAAGAATCAATGGGATCCAGATGTCCTTCTCAGGAGATCAGACCCTGCCTGGGATCTAAAGGCCTTTCAGTTCGGGCAGGTTTGTCAGTGGGACCCAGATACCCATCCCTGGTGCCCAATCCCCATGGGGGAGCACATGACATCCTACTCTGGGGACCAGGCACAGTGTGGGAGCCAGATGTCTCCCACTGCACACCAGAATGAAAACACGAGTCAAATATCTTTTAGTGTGGACAAGTTCATCGAACAGATAAGGAACCAAATAATAAGCAGATATACATTGTAAAAAGTCTATTTTATTTGTATTTTTCTAACTTTCTGTGGAAATCCCAGAAAGACTCTGTTCTTATTCTTCCTGGTGCTCTGAGTTTCCTCCTGGACTGCTCTGGGGACCATAGAGAGTGCAGGGTTAATTTCAGTGTAGCCCTGTGCAGAGAAAGTTTCACACCCACTGGACAATCTTACTGGCTCCTCCTACGATTAGATTTTGAATAATGTGATCCCTATGGCTCTCCACCCATAGTGCTCAAAGCCAGCATTGGTACAGGTTTCCCACTGCACTGGTAGGTAAGGACAGTGCCCTGGACAAGCTCCTTGAGGAGCTGATTGAGGGCACAGATACCCCATCCCCACAGCTTTCTCGATGCTCTGATTCTCTGAGCGCTCTGTGTGTACTTTCTCCTCCTCCAGTTTTCCTCTTCCTCCAGGTTTTTCACTGCACTGGTAGACCACACTGACACAGGAAAAGTTTCATTTCAGTTCAGTAAGGCTGATGAGATGTGGGGGACACAGAATGGAATCAATGCAGATTCTGGAGGAAAGAGAAGTGAAAAGTGAAGTGTGGGGTTTCAGGCAAGGTAGATGGGGAGGTAGGTAGGAGACCATGAGCAGGATTGAGAGATGTGTGAAATTGGATTGAACTAAACAGGGCTCTGATTTTCTACCTTTTTTTTTTAAAAGGATTCCAGGATGAAAGACAAGAGCCAAAAGATGATCTCTGATATCATTCATGAGAATCATGCAGAGTTTCTCCAGACCTCTTAGGCAGAAGATCCAGCTGATCCTGAGCCTTAGTTCTGTGGTCCTCTGACTCCTCAAGCCCAGCAAGCACACAAGAGACCCGTGACAGGCAGGACGTTCTCGATCAGCTCCTTAAAAAGCTACAGATCCCCAGGCCTGTCACTCTCCAGGCTCAGGGCAGCACAAGTGATCCAAGTCAGTACCAGACTATTGCTCCGGATCCACTGCCTTTAGGGTCCCAATTCTCTGAGTCTCTGACTCTGCAGGATTAAGGCAGCACGCAGTTGCCAACTGAAGATAAGGACAGTGCCCTGGAAAAGCTCCTTGAGGAGCTGATGGGGATGACTTCCAAGGAGCAGAACATGAGCTGCTCTTCTCAGAGCAATTCCACACCTAGCTCCCACATGACTCCTGACACAAATATGCTGAAGACTTTCAGTGGGGACCAGACCATACAAGAGGGCCAGACCAAGACACCTGGGAGTGAACAGACACCTTGTGGTGGCCAGATGCCTCACACTGGTACCCAGAGAGTAAACGGAATCCAGGTGCCCTATGGTGATGCCCCCATGCTCCGGGTAAATCAAATATCTTTCAATGGAGGCCAGACACCTAATGGGAGTCAGAACTCCTTCACTGGACAGCAGACTGTATATGGGACTCCAATGTCCATGAGCACGAACCAGTCCTGCAGCGGGAACCAGGTGCCCTTCACTGGTGCCCAAATATTATTGGTGAACCAGGGTCCCTTCAGCGGGGTTCACCCCATCAATGGGAACCAGATGCTTCACTCTGGAGTGCAGATGATCCCTGTGACAGGGCTCCTGACAATGACCTTCATCAGTGACCAGACCTCCACTGGCAGTCAGCCGGTGTCTCAGAGTGGCACCCAGAGCCTCTGTGGCATCCAGATGGTGCCACAGGGATCGCCACTGCCACAAGCAGGATTCCTGTATGCAAGTGCCCCTCTGGCCCAGGGACCATCCCAGGAATCAGAGAAGCTAAAGAAGCACCAGAGAAGAAAGTACCATACGAACGCTCATGGTCTGAAGCGCTATGTGTGCACATTCCAGGGCTGTGGTAAGGAGTACAACAAATCTTCCCACCTGCGAATCCATGAACGTGTCCACACTGGTGAGTAGGAACAAGAGACAGTGGACTAACAGTAAGTTCAGATTGTTGTTCCTCCCTCTCTGCCAGGGTTCCTCTGATGGCCTAGAAAAGGTTGGCAGATGAGAGAGGAAGGCCCTGCGGTCCTAGGGAGAGTCTAGTTATGGCTAGAGTCTAGCTGGCTGGTCTCTGTGGAGTTGGTGTGGGCTGTTGGGACATGGAGGGATTGGTTTGCCCCTTTGGACTGATCTTGACTTTGACTCTAGGGCACAGATACCCCAGCCCCACAGCTTTCTTGCTGCTCTGACTCTCTGATCGCTCTGTGTGTACCTTCCCCTCCTCCAGTTTTCCTCTTCCTCCAGCTCATGCAGCCTTTCTCTCCCTGTCTCCTACGCACCTCCCAGTCTGCTCAGGTGCTCGCCCTACACATGCTCACATTTTCTGCTCCATGCCATTCATGCCTGATGAATAACAAGTGACTCTGTCTTCCAGGAGACAAGCCCTATGTTTGCGATGTGAAAGGGTGTCCGTGGAAATTCCCCCGCTCCGATGAACTCAGAAGACACAAGAAGAAGCACACTGGAGAGCGTCCCTACCGCTGCCCTCAGTGTCCCATGGACTTTGCCCGAGCTGATCATTTAAAGCAGCATGCAAGAGTGCACAGATAGGGGGGAGTTGTGGGAGGGATACCAGGATCATTTGTGATGGAAAATGGGCACTGGTGAAGGGATGAGTACTCGATCATTGTATGACTGAAACTAAGCATGAAAGTCTGTAAGTCTGTAACTGTACCCTACAGTGATTCGTTAAAAATTTAAATTTTAAAAAAAGGAAGCGTATGTCCACGAAAACACCTCTGTAAGATAGTAACAGCTATAATCACTGTCATCCCATTGTTCATTGATTTGCTCAAGCAGGTGCCAGTAATGTCTCTATTCGAACCTGTCTCATGCTAGTGTAGTCCGATGGATAGCATATTGGGGGCTCTTTCAGGTTAGGGGAATGAGGACCATTATTGTTACTGTTTTTGGCATATCGAGTACGTCACGGGTAGCTTGCCAGGCTCCACTGTGTGGGCGGGATAGTCTAAGTAGCTTGCTGGGCTCTCTGAGAGGGACAGAGGCTTTTGGGGCAGCCTCTAATTGCCTTTATGTATATGATTGTATATGTTCAAATTTATGAACAGAAACCATATAAGATGATTATATATTAAATGTCTATAATAAAATTCTACAAATTTTACTGTGAAAGAATAAAAAAATAAATAAATGCTTCATTTTAATATGCTAAAAAAAGTGCACAGATAATTCTTGTCCATGAACTATACACCAAACAGCTGCATCTTCCAGTGAAGACTTTTCTTGGCCACTCACACTAAGCTATATATTTGAAGATGATATGACATCTTATTTCTCTTGTTACTGTTTTTGGCAATTGTGCCACACCCCCTTAGGTGCTCAGGAGACTGAGGTACTGGAGACTGAGTCTGATTCTCCATCTCAGAGCATGGCACTCCACCCTCTGAGCCCCGACTCTGATCTACTGTACCACTTTTATTGTAAAGAGTTGGAGGTTTCATGAGTATTTTTACAAGAGATACCTATATTGTCTTCCAATGGATTCTGAATCATGAACTGTACAGTTTTTTTTGCATATGAAACTGAAATTAAACGCATTTGTAAGAAATTTCAATTCATTTTTAAAGGTGTCCTTTAGGTCGGGGACTGTATTTGCCACACTGCCTTGCAAAAGGCTTACTCCTAGCTCCGTGCTTTCTTGGCTCAGGCCATCATATGCCTTTTGAGGACTGACTGTGCTTTTCTATTCGCAAGCCAATTGCCTTACCTGCTGAACTATCTAGCGCACAGACACTCTTTAGATTATTCTTTGTTTTCATATCTGTACTTGTGTTTTTTGTATCTCCTTATCCTTAGTTTAAAAGCAAGAGGACACATGGTGCCCTCCACTTTGTAATGCTTTTTGAAAAAATAAACTCATTTTGAGAAATAGTTGTCTCCTGTTGTGACTGTGACTGTGACTGTTCAGGTCACCATGGTCTGCTCTAATGTCAGTAGCCAAGGGCTACCTCCCCGTTGTCTTGGTCTTGGCAGAGTCATAGTCCTATGCACCCCATCCGGTGCCTCAGTCCTCTCTACCTTGCTCCTGTATGTGTGCACGAAGGTACTTGGCCTTTGCATAGACATGGTGAGGTCTGGAGGACCTGGAAATCTCCCTGCTGCCTGGTCTGGACGCTCAGAGCCCTGCCCACTGAGGGCTAAATGGGAGTTTCTTCAGGCACCCAATTGTGCCAATCCCTGACAAAAACATCTGGGAAAATTCACCCCAATCCTGTGAATGGACACAGAGTCAGAGAGACAATAATGCAAGTGCAAAGGAGTTTTATTCCAGTTAACTGGAGTCAACTATCTCACCCACAAAATGGTCTCTTAGACTACATTTGGTAAGTTAGTCAGTTTCTGGTTGTTCCAAAAAAATGGACATATTAACAATTAGCCAGATTGTGATTGTTCCAAAAATGACATAGTGACCCCTCATGACCAGTTACATATTCTAGCAGTTCCTTACCAGAAATTTCTAGTTCAGTTTGTGGGAAATTAGAAACTTAAGCGTAGTCAAAATGAAAGTTTAAAGAAAGTTTAAAGAGAAATTGCAAAAATCGCTCCAGACTATCATGTTAAATAATTGACACTTTGCCTAGTTGAAAGGGCACTGTTGTTCTGTCGTGCCATTGTTCATTGACTTGCTGGAGCGGGCACCAGTAACGTTTCATTGTGAAACTTGTTGTTATTGTTTTTGGCATATCGAATATGCCACAGGCACAGAGGGTCGGGCATTTGCCTTGCAGGTGGCCGACCCTGGTTGATTCCTCCTTCCCTCTCGGCCAGACTGGAAAGATACGAGAGTTTCCTGCCCGCACGGCAGAGCCTGGCAAGCTACCTGTGGCGTATTCGATATGCCAAAAGCAGTTTCAACAAATCTCACAATGGAGACCTTACTGGTGCTGGCTTGAGCAAATTGATGAACAATGGGAGGACAGTGCTAGAGTGCTACGGTGTCCAGGTGAAGGGGCACATTCCCACCACGGGCGATGCCAAACCCTCATAACCCTGCCCCCAGTCCAGAGCAAGGCAAAGGTCTGGAAGCCCAGTGTCACTTGCCTCAGACCATCCCAACTCCACAGATAGCTGTGCCCCACAGGAGGCTCAGGGTCCTCAAGAGGCCCCACCCTCTTCGAGACCGGGAAGGGTGGGGCTGCCCTCAGCCAGACAGGGTGGGGCTCTCCCTCAGTGCAAAAGCCAAGCTAATGAAGGGACCAGACTCAACTGTGTCCCTCTGCTGGGGTGAGAGAGAGCAGCTCTGGGATGAAGAAGTAAAATGCGGGAGAGAGAGCGGTAAAATGCGCTTCCACTAGAGTGCAAAGTGGTCCTAAGTCTAGAACAGCGATCGACTCTGCATGACTCCATTACATTTTTGATGTTTTTGCTATGCACCTGGGGGTGCTCAGAACTTATTCCTGCTTTTGTGCGAAGAGAGCAACCTACTAGGGCTCAGGGGCCATCCGGGTCCCGGGTAAGACCTGGCCAAGCCACCTGAAAAACACCATTGTATCTCTCCTGACTTCCTCCACAAAATGTCTTCTCTCTAAACCACTGTTTGCTCAGCTGATAAAGACCAGAGGCCTTTATCAGGGCCAAAGTGATAGAACAGTAGGTAGGGATTTGCCTTGCTCAGAGTCGACCCAGTAAAATCCCAGCATCCAGTATGTTCGTTTGTAAACCGCCAGGAGTGATTCCTGACTGCAGAAGTAGGAATAAGCCATGAGCCCTGCTGGTTGTGATCCCCTGGCAAAAAGAAAGGAACAAACTTCATCAAAGCTATCTCAAGGTACCTTTCTGCGATCAAAATGTTCACCTTTCTGAGAATGGCTGCCCTGGCCTTTGGGTCCATGAGTACTGTTAGTATGAAGAAAACTGTATTTCTGTTCTCTGAAGCTTCTGTTTTTCCTGATGGGCAAATAACTCACCTGCTAGGGGTCCCAAGACACACCCCCTATAGGTGGGGCCAACCAGAAAGTCCCAATTTAGAGTGCCCTATATCCCTCAAGACCAGGGGGCTATTAAAGGCCATAGAAGAACGCCCAACCCTCAGTACAGACCCATCCACTGTAGGCCTCCATGGTCAATGCCCTCGTTGCATAAGTTGACAAGGTGAGTATGCAACTTGCACTTCGGGATAAGGTGTGCTAGATCCTGGGGTGGGAAATTCTATGGTGGAGGCCTCTTTGGTAGGGTTGTTCCCCTACTCTAGGATGAGGGAATTATGGCATGCAGATGGTTGGCCAGCTCTGGGTTGTATAGACTGAGTGTCTCCCAAGTGCTCGCCCTGTGCTTGGTCAGTTTCATTCGGCCTGTTTCGGAGGTGTACAGGTAAGGGTTCTGGCTAATCTGTGGGTTCCCTGAACATCTCTGTGGACCTGAACGCTGGAGAGCTGGTCCACAACTCCCCAGAATACTCTACCCCTCAGGAACTAGCAAACTCAGTGGAAAGTGTCGGACTGAGAACTGGTGAGTGACAGGTATGAGGACTAGGAGGGGTGTGAGAGGAAAATGAGGCTGAGGGAGGCTGGGAATTCAGCAAGGGATTGAACTTGCTCTGAAAGTCATAGTTGCCAGGTTTAATTTTTTTTCTTTTTGGGTAACACCCAGCGATGCTCAGGGGTTACTCCTGGCTTTGCACTCAGGAATTACTCCTGGCGGCGCTTGGGGGACCATATGGGATGCCGGGGATCGAACCCGGGTCGGCCGCGTGCAAGGCAAACGCCCTACCCGCTGTGCTATCACTCTGGCCCCGATAGTTGCCAGGTTTAATGTCCCCATAGTTCTGGGTATGATCCAGGGTTCCATTTCAGCATGGTAAAAAACTAGAAATAAGGGGGACAAATGAAACTTACCTGCTGGCATGTTCCCAAGATCACGAAGATCCTAGGAGATGCTTAACCATTTGTTCCTCGAAGGTGGAATCCTCTGCCAGTTCCCCAAATGTGGCGAGAAAGCTATCATCTGAGGGAGTGGGGCGCTGTTCTCTCTCTCCGCCTAAGTCGAATTAGAGATTGCTTCCTAGGACATGACTCACAGGTTGTGGACAGACTTGGTTGCCGGGGTCCTAGTTCGACCCTAAGGGCCGATAAGTAGATAAGTAGACTTTGCTCGGGCAAATCAAATTGACTTAGCATTGTCTAAGTTTTCTCTAATACATATATTTTAAATAGAACGATTTGTGACAAGGAGGGGCCAAAACTATTGGTACTGAGGGGGCTCCAACAGCCTGGTGTGTGAGAGGGGCGGTGTGGGTAGGGCCGTGCCGTTTATGTCTCTAAGTGTCAACAGGGTATCTCTGTTTCGGTTTGAACCCGGATTCTCGTTTGTTCACTAACCTCAGAGTTTTTCATGTCACCTGAAACCTCTTTGCCCACCATATTTACTTATTGATTGATTGATTGACTGATTGCCGTCCAAACCGGGGTCCTAAAATGCAAGAAAATTACTCTACCACTGAGCAAAGTCTCAGATGTGAAGAAAAGTGGTTAGTTTCGGTTGTTTTTCCTCTCTCTCTATTTTTTCTTTGATGGTCAGTATGGGCAATTCAGTTCCAGTACTGGTTCGACCTTATACAATATATGCTTTTCTCTTTGCCTTGCTACTAGTACATATTAAACAATTACACTTACATTTTATTTATTTTTTTTTATTTACTCTTTGCTTTTGGAGTCACACTGGCAATTCACTGGGCTTACCCCTGGCTTTGCACTCAGGAAATACTTCTGGCGGTACTCCCAGACCATATGTGATTCTGGGAATCAGACCCGGGTGAGCCAAAAGCAAGTCAAACCCTTCTAGACTATGGCTTTGGTGGGATTGAAATCTGAGGCTGCATCACAGCATGTGGATGCTTGTAGGCAACTCTCTGGCCGAGCTCTTTAGGGCCTAAAGGACATTTCCGCCCAGTCACAGCAGCATTTGTTTTGTCTGCAGACATGGCCCTCCCTGTCCTAGCTGTGCACAGTTAGTCTCCTATCCTGGATGTTTTTCTCTCATGCAATTTTCGAGAGCCCATCCCTCACCAGTGTCCATCTCAAACACCAATGAACCAGTATCACTCCCACCCCCGTTACCATCCCCCCCAATTCACCCAGCCTCTGTGGCAGGGCATTCCAATTTGTTCTTTCTCTCTCTCTCTCTCTCTCTCTCTCTCTCTCTCTCTCTCTCTCTCTCTCTCTCCTTTTGGGTGTTGTGGTTTACAGTAGGGGTATTGATTGGCTGTCGTGTTCAGGCTCTGGTCTACTTTCAGCATGCATCTCCCTTCCTGTGAAGGATCTCCAATCACATTTTACTTGGCGTTCCCTTCTCTATCTGGGATGACTTTCCACCAACATGTGAGACCCACTTCCAAACTTAGAGCCAACCTCCTGGAGACTGGCACTTTTAACCGCCCGGTACTCACCAAACTTTTAAATAGCAGCATGAGAAAACAATTCCTATTTTCATCTCTGCACTGCATTACCTTTCTTCACCTCTACCTAGAGGTCGCTCTCCTTGACTTGAAATGGATGAAATGGTCAATCGCAATGTTAAGTGGGGTAGACTGAGTCTGACCTATAATGAAATCAAGCACAAGGGGAGTCAAAAACAGAGTCACAATAAGACACACTACCCCAGATGTCCATAAAATCCGACAGAAAAATGACCAACAAACAAACCGTGAAAAATGCCAGTCCTTTACACAAAAACTTCTCCAGATATGACTGCCCTGAGAACCTACTGAACGGAGTCCAAGTAGAGCTTGCAGTCCCAGGGTGTCAGGGATGTCTCCCTACACACTCACCTCTTTTTTTTCTTTACTTATTTTTAATTAGTGAATCACTGTGAGGGTACAGTTACAGATTTACTCATCTTTGTGCTCTTGTTTCCCTCATACAAAGTTCGAGAACCCATCACTTCACCAGCCCATTCTCCAACACCAGTAAACCCAGCATCTCTCCTATCCTCCCCAATCCCATCTCCCCCCACCCCACCCCGCCACTGTGGCAGGGTATTCCCTTTTGTTCTCTCTCTCTAATTAGGTGCTGTGGTTCGAAATAAAGGTGTTGAGTGGCCACTGTGTTCAGTTTCTAGTCTACATTCAGCCCGCATCACCCTTCCCCCGCATGGCCTCCTACCGCATTATACTTGGTGAACCCTTCTCTGAGTTGCCCTCTCCCCAGAATGTGAGGCCAGCCTCCAAGCCATGGAGTCAGCCTCCTGGTACTTATTTCTACTACTCTTGGGTCACACTCACCTATTTTTGACTCTCCAGTGGAATTGGTGGAGTCAGTACCCTTGTAAAATGGCTGACCATCGTCAGAATCCCCTTTAACTCAGGCCCCTCAATCTCAAGGAGACTGCCCCTGAGCCTCAGGTCTCTCAGTCTCTGAGACTATTACTGAGTTCCTTCATTCAGGGTTCTGGGTCTTAAGGTTACTGCCCCTGAGTGACCTCGTATTTTTGTTTACTTTTAGAAAACCTCTGTACTGCTCTAAGGTCTGTGCAAGTTTAACTGAGATCTCGGACAAGCCTCCAGAACCCGTGTTTCCCGATTTTCGGGTCAAAAATTGTGATGCCAAAACCTTTTTCCTTTCTATCGTTATACACTTGATACCTTTTACTTGGGTAACTGCTATGGCCAGAATTTCCAGTACTATATTGAATAGGAGTGGGGAGGGTAGGCAACCTTGTCTTGACCCTGATGTAAGAGGGTAGACTGTTAGGTTCTCCCACTGAGAATGATGCTTGCCATGGATTTGTGGGAGATGGCTTTGACTCTATTGGGGAATGTTCCTTCAATGCCATTTGCTGAGAGTTTTCATCCTAAATGGGGGCTGGATCTTGTCAAATACTTTCTCTGCATCTATTGATATGGTCATATGGTTTTTATCTTTTCCTTTAAGTGATATGATGGATTATGTTGATTGATATGTGAAAGTCAATCCATCCTTGAATCCCTGGGAAGAGTTCTACTTGGTCATAGTGTATGATCTTTTTCTGAGTCGTTGGATTCTGTTTGGTAGGATTTTGTTGAGGATCTTTGCATCTGTGTTCATCAGGATTATCTGCCTTTAATTCCCTTTCTCTGTGGTGTCTCTGTGTGCTTTTGGTACCAGGGTAATATTTGCTTCATAGAAGCTGTTTGGAAGTGTTACTGATTCTTCAATTTTCAGAAAAAGCTTTAAAAAGATTGTAAGTCCTCTTTGAAGATTGGAAGAATTCACTAATGAATCCATGTGGCACTAATTGTATATTATTGTGGGGTTATGAGTGCAAAAAGGGCTCGAGTGGCCTCTTGAGACAGATTGTCAGACCCAGGACAAGGCAGAATGAGAGCCCCACTGAGCCGTCTCCGGTTCCTCAGCCATCTCTACCTTTCTCCAGCATGTGTGCAGGGAAGGGACTGTGGTCTTTGCATGGACATGGTTAGGTCTGGAAACCTGGGCTTCTTTCCCTTCTGCCTGTTCTAGGAGCACAACCCGGCCCACTGAGTCTTAGAGTTCCTGCTAGCGCCCAATTGTGCCAGTCCCTGCAAAAACATCTAGAGAAAGTCCACCCCACTCCACAACCTAGTGGTCCAATTGAAAAATGCTTCCTACCCACCCACACCGTGAAACAGAACCCAAATCTGCAGATTCCTTTCCGCGTAAAGATTGATAAAAGGCCCCTATGATTCTTGGAAACCCCGGAGCTATAGCTGATTGTGCGGCCACAATGAATGCCTGAAACGAATGTTTTATGAACAACTTTGTAAATCACAGTTTGTAAATAAATTGTAATTTAAAACAGTCAAATTATTTTAGACAATCAAGGTTCAATAATTACTTCTTGCCCTGGTGTGGGGGCAAGGTCCCACCCACCACAGGAGATGTCCCCCCTGGACACCACCCCCATAAGCAGAGGCCTGCAGCAGCCAGAGCAGGGTCAGGGTCAGGAAACCCCGTGCAACCTGCGCAGGCCAGCCTCACTCCTCATCCCTCCTGGACCACAGGAGGCTCAGGCCTCCAGGAGGCTCCACCTCCTTGGGGATCTTGGTGAGCCGGGCTGCCTCGAGGCCAGACATGGTGGGCATCTTTTTCAGTGCAAGAGCCAAGACAATGAAGGACCTGTGTCCCCCTGCATAGCTCAGAGCAGCTCTGGGATGCAGGAGTGCGGGCGGGAGAGCGAGCACGGAAAATGCTCTTCCACTTGAGTGCAAAGTGAGCCCAAGTCTACAACAGCGATGGATGCTGCATGACTCCATCACATTTTTGTTTGTGTTGGGTGCCACCTGGAGATGCTTAGAATTTGCTCTTGCTTCTCAGCAAAGGAATCACACCTACTAGGGCTCAGCGGCCATTCAGAGCGCCAGAATGGACTTGACCCCCTCCACAAAATGTCTTCTCTGTAAGCCTCATTTTGCCCAGTTTATAAAGGCCAGTGACCATTATCAGGGCCAGAGTGATAGAAGAGTGGATAGTTCATTTTGCTTTTCACGCAGCACTCACCCTTCGATTTGATTTTTTTTGTTTGTTTTTTGCTCTTTGGGTCACACCCGGTGATGCACAAGGGTTACTTCTGGATCTGCACTCAGGAATAACCCCTGCAGTGCTCAGGGGACAATATGGGATGTTGGGAATCGAACCTGGGTCGGCCACATGCAAGGCAAACGCCCTATCCACTGTGCTATTGCTCTAGCCCCTCACGGTTTGATTTGAGAATCCAGTATGGGCCAGTAGAAATTGCCCTAGCAAATCGAATTGATTTAGCATTTTCTGTCTTTATTATATAAGGATTTGAGACAAGGAAGGGTCAGATGTACTGAATTGAGGGGGCTAGAACGGCTTGGTATGTGGGAGGGTCGGGGATAGGAGGGCGGGGCTGTTTACTGTCTCTGTTTCCACAGGGCAATTCTCTGATGGGGATTAACTCTAGAGACACTCAGTCACCCGAAGCAGCTATACTGCTTTTCTTTTTCTCTTGCTACTTTTATATATTAAACAATGAAGGTTACATTTTATTTATTTTTTATGCATTTACTTTCATTTTGCTTTTTGTGTCACACCTGGGAATGCACAGGGGTTGTTCACTCCTGTCTTTGCACTCTGTAATTACTCCTGGGAGTGCTCAAGGAGCCATATAGGATGCTGGGAATCAAACCTGGTCAACCGAGTGCAAGGCAATTGCAGTACCCGGTGTACTTATGCACCAACTGTGAATTCAAAAAGTGGTTACTATCTTCATTGTTTCAATCTCATCTGCATATTTTCATATCCATACTCGTGCTTTTTGCATCTCCTGATCTTTGGGTTGAGAGCAAGAGGGCACATGGTGCACTTTACTGTGAAATGCTCTTCGACGAAATAAACTAATTTGGAGAAATAGTTGTCTCCGGTTGTGACCACCACTGTTCAGGTTACTGTGGCCTGGTTAAATACCAGGAGCCATGGGCAACCTGCTCATTGCCTTGTTGTTGGCCCTCCTCTTTTTATTGCAGTGGGATTAGGAGTGCAAAAGGGGCTTGGGTGGACTGTGGATCAGGAACTCAGACCAAGACCACGGGCTAGTCAAAACCCCACCGAACAAGTACCGGTGCGTCAGTCCTCTCTACCTTCATCCTGCATGTGAGCAAGAAGGGCCTGTGGCCTTGCATGGACATGGTGAGATCCGGAGGACCTGGGCCCCCCTCTCTGCTGCCTGTCTGGAAGCTCATAGCTCTGCTAACCGAGTTCTAAGTGGGAGTTCCTTCTAGTGGCCAGTTGTGCCAATCCTCGAAAATCCACCCTACCTCTCACTCCCAGTGGTCCCTTTGAAAAATACTTCCACTCACCCACAGCCTGAAACAGAGCACAAATCTACACAGATTCCTTCCTCTGTAACATTGACTCAGGCGGCTCCTGAACTTGGACGCTCTGAGCTACAGCTGATTGGTGCAAAAACATTGAATGCCTGAAAGAAGTGTATTATGAACAGCTTTGACCAAATCCATTGTTTAAATTAAGTTTAAGCAGAAATTGCAAAATCACTCCAAAATATCATGTTAAATAATTGACAGTTTGCCAGGTGAAAAGTCCACTCTTGCTCCGTCAGCAGGTTGTTCATGGATTGTAGAGCGGGCACCAGTAACATCTCATACTGAGACTAGTTGTTACTGTTTTTGGCATATCGAATATACCACGAGTACAGCGGATAGGGCATTTGCCTTGGAGGTGGCCAACCGGGGTTGATTCCTCCTTCCCTCTCAGCCAGACTGGAAAGTTATGAGTATCCTGCCCGCAGGGCAGAGCCTGGCAAGCTAACCGTGGCGTATTCGATATGCCAAAACCAGTTTCAACAAATCTCACAATGAAGACCTTACTGGTGCTGGCTTGAGCAAATCGACGAACAATGGGAGGACAGTGCTAGAGTGCTACGGTGTCCAGGTGATGGGCACATTCCCACCAAGGGAGATGCCAAACCTTCACAACACTGCCCCCAGTCCAGACCAAGGCATAGGTCTAGAAGCCCAGTATCACTTGCCTCAGACCATCCTAACTCCACAGACACCTGTGCCTCACAGGAGGCTGAGGGTCTCCAAGAGGTCCCACCCTCTTTGAGACGGGAAAAGCGGGGCTGCCCTCAGCCAGACAGGGTGGGGCACTTCCTCAGCGCAGGAGCAAAGCCAATGAAGGGACCAGACTGAACTCTGTCCCTCTGAAGGGGTGAGAGCAGCTCTGGGATGGAGAGGTGCGGGCAGGAGAGAGAGCAGGTAAAATGCGCTTGCACTTGAGCGCAAAGTAGACCCAAGTCTACAACAGCAATGGACTCTGCATGACTCCATCACATTTTTGTTCCTTTGGAGTCGCACCTGGGGGTGCTCAGAACTTATTCCTGCGTCTGAGCGAAGGGATTACTCCTCCTAGGGCTCAGGGGCCATCCGGGTGACAGATAGGTCATGGCCAGGTCAGCTGCAAAACACCGTAGTATCTCTCCTGACTCCCTCCACGAAACGTCTTCTCTCTAAACCTCTATTTGCCAAAATGATAAAGACTTGAGGCCTTTATAAATAAGGGTCGACGTGATAAAACAGAGGGTAGAAATTTGTCTTGTTCACAACTGTCCCAGTACTTCCCAGCATCCAGTACGGTCATTCGTACACTGCCAGGAGTGATCCGTGTGTGCAGAACTAGGAATAAGCCATGAGCACCGCCGGATCAGATCCCCTGGAAAAAAGAGAAGAACAGACTTCATCAAAGCTATCTCAAGGTACCCACCCTGCTGAGATGGAAATGTGCGACCCTCTGAGGACAGCTGCCCTGTGCCTTTGTGTTCATGAGTACCGTTAGTATGAAGAAAAATGTACTTCTGCCTATTGAAGTCTCTGTTTGACCCGGTGGGCCAAGAACTCACCAGCCAGGGGTCCCAAGACACGCCCCCAACAGGCGTGGCCAACCAAAAAGTGCCAGTTTGGAGTCCCGTACGTCCCGCGAGACCAGGGGGCTATTAAAGGCAAGCCAAGCACGGCCCACTCTCAGTGCAGACGCGTCCACTGAAGGCCTCGCTGCTCGGTGCCGTCGCTGCCTCGGCTGACAAGGTGAGTCTGCAACTCGAATCTCGGTGTAGGGTGTGCAAGAACCTGAGGTGGGACATTATATGGTGGAGGTCTCTCGGATAGGGGGGGTTCCCCTGCTCTAAGAGAAGGGAATTAAGGCATACCAGAGGGTTGGCCAGCTCTGGGTTGTGTAGACTGAGCGCCTCCAAAGTGCTCACCCCGCGCTTGGTTGGTTTGGTTCGGCCTGCAGTGGGGGTGTAGGGGTAAGGTTTCTGGCTAACCTGGTGGTTCCTGGAATCTCTCTGTGGACCTGAAATTTGGATAGCTGGTCCACAACTCCCCAGAATACTCTAGCCCTCAGGAAATAGCAAACTCAGTGGAAAAGGCAGGACTGAGAACTAGTGACTGGGAGGCGTGTGAGAAGAAAATGAGAGTGAGGGAGGCTGGGAATTCAGCAAGGGATTGAGCATGCTCTGAATGTCATAGTTGCCAGGTTTAATGTCCCCATAGTGCTGGGTATGATCCGGGGTTCCAGTTCAGTATGGTAAAAAGGTAGAAATAAGGAGGAGAAATAAAACTTACCTGCTAGCATGTTCCCAGGATGACGAAGATCCTAGGAGACGCTTAATTATGGTTCCTCGAAAATGGGTGCCTCTGTCAGTTGCCCAAATGTGGCGAGAAAGCTATCATCTGGGGGAGTGGGGCGCTGTTCTCTCTCTGCCCCTAAGTCGAATTAGATACTGCTTCCTAGCACGTAACTCGCAGTTTGTGGACAGACTTGTTTGCCGGTATCCTAGCTTGATCCCAGCACCCTTGGTCACACTAAGGGCCAATAAGTAGACTTTGCTTGGGCAAATCAAATTGATTTAGCGTCGTCTAAGTTTTCTCTAATATATATATTTAAATATATAAGTGTTTGTGACAAAGATGGGCCAAGAGTATTGGTACTGAGGGGGCTCCAACAGCCTGATTTGAGGGAGGGGCGTTGTGTGTAGGGTGGGGCTGTTTACTGTCACTAAGTGTCCACAAGGGCTTCTCTGTTCCGAATTGAAGCCGGACTCTCGTGGTCCACTAATCTCAGAGTTTTACCTGAAACCTGAAACCCCTTTTCAATCATATTGATTGTCTGATTGATTGATTGATTGATTGCCATCCAAACCGGGGTCCTAAAATGCAAGAAAATTGCTCTACACTGAGCAAAGTTTCAGATGTCAAGAAAAGTGGTTACTTTCAGTTTTTTTTGTCTCTCTCTCTTTTTTCTTGGATGGACAGGATGGGC
The DNA here is from genome assembly GCF_027595985.1 of Sorex araneus. Taxonomy (NCBI): domain Eukaryota; kingdom Metazoa; phylum Chordata; class Mammalia; order Eulipotyphla; family Soricidae; genus Sorex; species Sorex araneus. The sequence goes on along the minus strand of NC_073306.1, from coordinate 30,986,217 downwards.
AATCCAGTTCCAGTACTGAATAGACCTTATACAATATCTGAAGGGGTTTGAGGTATGAATGAATGTAGGTCTGATAGATTCTTTACAGTGGTAAAGCGTTTAAATGGAGGCAATTCTCTTGTGGGGATTCACTCAAGGATACAGTCTGTCTCTCAGGAGCATCTATATTGCTTTTGTCCTTGCCTTGCTACTAGTACATATTAAACAATTACTCTTACATTTTATTTATTATTTATATAGTTACTTTTTGCTTTTTGAGTCACACTGGCAATTCACAGGGCTTACCCCTGGCTTTGCACTCAGGAATTTCTCCTGGCAGTGCTCCGGAGATCATATGTGATTCTGGGAATCAGATCCGGGTCAGCCACCAGCAAGCCAAACACTTCTAGACTTTTGTTCTTGGTGGGATTGAAATCGGGCTCCATCACAGCGTGAGGATGCTTCTAGGCAACTCTCTGGCCGAGCTCTTTCGGGCCTAGCGGACATTCACAACCAGTGACAGCAGCGTCTATTTGCTCTGCAGACATGGCCCTCTCTGTCCTAGCTGTGGGCACCTAGTCTCCTGTCCTGGATGTTTGGAATATCCAGGAGTCTCAGGGAGAGAAACCCTGGTCTAGATAAGGGCTTCTTACACTTCCTACACATTTTTCACATTTGACACTGTTTTCAACCAAGTATTCCTTACACTAACATGGGATATCAGTTCATTCAACAGGTAAAATAAATATGTACCCCCAAAATTTTGAAATTTAATTTTTAATTTTCCATTCCTGGCAAGGGACAGATACCAAGTTGATGCAGGAGATACATCCCAGTGTTTCCTCTCTGAAGTGAGTGCCCTGCCTGCTTCACTGTCTGATCCTAGTGACCGTTTGCATTTAAGTTCGGTGGAACGCACTCACCCCCACCTTGGATTTCCACACACATTGTCAGAGGCCAGGGTTCTCACTGCCTGTACACTGCTGGGACGCCATAGAATAGGAGGGGAAAAGTTTCAGAACTATCACTCTGAGCACATAGGAGCGCACACGGGATGGATTCAGTGCAGAATCCGGGAGGAGTGTGAAGAGAAAACGGTGGGGTGTCAAGAAAAAAGTAAGCGATCAGGCTAGGAAAGCATCCGTAGAGAGGAGGGGAAGGGAATGAGGTGTGTGTGTGGGTATATTGGACACTGACAGATCTCTAATTGTTGTCTCTTTATTTTCAGTATTCAACCATGGAGGACAACAGCCAAGAGAGGTCCCCAGACATCTTCCATGGTCTCTTTGAGAGTCTTGAGGAGTTTCTCGAGACCTATGAGGTGGACGATCCAGCGGTGCCTGAGCACCAGCTCCGTGCTGCCCTGGCTCCCCGGAGACCAGCCAGCCCTAAGGCCCCTGAGGGTCAGGACAGCTTCCTCGATCAACTCCTTGAGGAGCTGCAGACGCCTGGGCTTCCCGATTCCCAGGCACAGGCCGGCCCACAGAAGCTGACCCAGAAGCAGGTCAGCGCTCTGGATCCGCTCCTCAACGTGCCCCCAACCTCTGTTTCACTCACCCTTGAGGGGCCAATTGAGGAAAAGGACAGTGAACTGGACCAGCTCCTTGAGGAACTGATGGAGACGACTTCTCGGGAGCAGAACATGAGCTGCTCTGCTCAGAGCAATCCCACAGTTGCCGCCCACATGACTCCTGACACAGACATGCTTAAGACCTTCCATGGGGAACAGATCCTACAAGAGTGTGCTACCCAGATACAGGGGAGTGAGCAGACCCCGTGTGTGTACAACATGCCATACACTGGTACCCAGATAATAAATGGAATCCAGATGCCCATGGTTGGTGTCCAAACGCTATGGGGAAATCAGACACATTCCAGTGGATACCAGACACCAAGTGGGAGCCAGATGTCTCTTTCTGGACAGCAGACTGTATTTGGGACTCCAATGTCCATGAACACGAACCAGTCCTACTGCGGGAACCAGTTTCCTTTCACTGGTGCCCAAATATTAATGGTGAATCAGATGCCATTCAGCGGGGTCCACACCATGAATGAGAACCAGATGCCCCATTCTGGAGTGCCAATGATCCCTGTGACAGGGCTCCCAACAATGACCTTCATCAGTGACCAGACCTCCACTGGCAGTCAGCCTGTGTCTCAGAGTGGCACCCAGAGCCTCTATGGCATCCAGATGGTGCCACAGGGATCGCCACTGCCACAATCAGGATTCCTGTATGCAAGTGCCCCTTTGACTCAGGGACCATCCCTGGAATCAGAACGGCCAAAGAAGCGCCAGAGGAGAGAGTACATCATAAACGCGGATGGTCTGAAGCGCTATGTGTGCCCTTTCCAGGGCTGCGGGAAGGAGTACAACAAAGCTTCCCACCTGCGAATCCACGAACGAGTCCACACTGGTGAGTAGGAACAACTGACACTCAGTTCAGATTGTTGCTCCTCCCATTACGCTGGGTTTCTCTGGTGGTTAGAAAAGGTTGAGAGATGAGAGGGGAAGTTCCCGCGGTCCTAGGGGGAGCCTAGATATGGCCAGAGTCCAGCTGGCTGGTCTCTGTGGAGTTGACTGTGGGCGGTTGGGACATGGAGAGATTGGTTTTCCTTTGGGTCTCATCTTGACCTTGTCTCTCGGGCACAGATACCCAGTCTCCACAATTTTCTCGATATCTGACCCTCTGAGCGCTCTGGGTGTCCCTTACACTCTTTCAGTTTTCCTCTTTCTCCAGCTCATGCAGTCTTTCTCTTCCTCTCTCCTACACATCTTCCAGGCTGCTCAGCTGCTCCCCCTACCCATGCTCACACCATTTTCTGCTCCATGCATTCATGCCTGATGCATAACAAGTGACACATCTCTCTCTTCCAGGAGACAAGCCCTATGTGTGCGACGTGAAAGGGTGTCCGTGGAAATTCCCCCGCTCCGATGAACTCAGAAGACACAAGAAGACACACACTGGAGAGCGTCCCTTCCGCTGTCCTCAGTGTCCCATGGACTTTGCCCGAGCTGATCATTTAAAGCAGCATGCAAGAGTGCACAGATAATGCTTGTCCATGAACGATACACTCAACAGCCGCGTCTGCCAGTGAAGACTATTCTTGGCAATTCACACTAAGCTCTATATATTGAAGATGATATTATGACATCTTATTTCTCTTGTTACTGTTTTTGGCAACTGTGTCACTCCCTGAGGTGCTCAGGAGACTGTGAGGTACTGGAGACTGAGTGTCGGGCTCCTGTTGCAGAGAATGGCACTCCACCCTCTGAGCCAGAACTCTGATCTACTGTACCACTTTTATTTTAAAGAGTTGACGTTTTCATGAATCTTTTTACAAGAGATACATATATGACTTCTCATGGACACTGAATTATGAATTGTACATTGACTTTTTTCATGTGAAACTGATATTAAATGTATTTTTAAGGGATTTCAACTCATTTTTAAAGGTCTACTTTAGGTTTGGACTGTTTTTGCCGCGCTGTCTTGCACTTGCTTAGCCCTAGTTCTGTGCTTTATTGGCGGTGCTCAAAGCCATCATATGCCTTTGTGGGATCGACTGTGCTTTTCTATGTGCAAGCCAGTTGCCTTCCCTGCTGGACTATCTCGCTTGTAGACCCTTTTTCTGATATCATTTATTTTTATATCTGAACTCATGCTTTTTGTATGTTATTCTCGGCTAAAAGCAAGAGGACACATGGTGCCCTCCAGTGTGTAATGCTCTTCCGTGAAATAAACAAATTTTGAGGATGAGTTGTCTCCTGTCGTGATTATGACTTTTCACCTCACCGTGGTCTGGTCAAAGTCAGCATCCATGGGCTACCTGCCCATTATCTTGAATTGGCCCTCCTGTGTTTGTATCTGTGGGGTTATGAGTTCTAAAGGTGCTGCGGTGGTCAGTGGGGACAGATACTCAGACCCAGGCCGAGGCAGAGTCATAGACCCCTAGTCCTCTCCTGTGCCTCAGTCCTCTCCATCCTGCTCCTTCATGTGTGCACGAAATACTTGACCTTTGCAAGGACCTGGTGTGGTCTGCAGGTCCTCGCAACCCTCCCTCTGCCTGATCTGGAGACTTATAGCCCTACCCTCTGAAGGCAAAATGGGAGTTCCTTCAGGTGCCCAATTGTGCCAATTCCTGAAAAAGCTTTCTGTGGAAAACCTTCCCCACTCCTTAAATCTAGTGGTCCCTTTGGAAAATACTTTACATCCAGCCCGACTCTGAAACAGAGCACAAACCTGCAGAAATTCTTTCCCTTTAAGGATTGACTCAGGCCTCTATGATCTTGGAGTCCCCGGAGCTGCAGGCGATCGGTGCAGGAGAATGAATGCCTCAAACAACTGTATTATAAACAACTCCGTCAATCCCAGTGTTAAAATAACATTTAAATAAAACAATAAAATTATTCCAGACAATCATCTTTCAATCATTAGGACACTTTGCCCAGGAGAGTGGGAATATTCCCACCATAGGAGAAGCCTGCCCGCAGTCCAGAGGAGTGCAAGGGTCTGGAAGCCGAGTGTCATATAACCCAGTTCAGCCAAAGCCCTCAAAACCCATGCCTCACCACGGAGGCTCAGGGTCCTCAGGAGGATCCACCCCCTTAGACACCTGGGAGGGCGGGGCTGCCCTCAGGCCAGACAGGGTGGGGATCTTTGTCAGTGTAGAAAGCAGGCCAGTGAAGTACCCAGACACACCTGGTCCATCTGCAGGGGTGAGAGCAGCTGTGTATGGAGGGGTGCAGAGAGGAGATAGAGCAGGAAAAACGCTCTGTTTCCCCTGACCGCAAAGTAGACTCACATCCAGAGTAGCGATGGACCCTCTGGGACTTCATTACATTTTCGTTTGTTTTGCATCACAACTTGAGGTGCTCAGAACTTAAAACTCTCTCTGAGCGAAGTGATCACTCCAGCTAAGGCTCGTAGTCATCCATGGTGCCGTATTTGATCTGTCCAAGCCACCAGCGAAACATTGTAGAATCTCTTCTGACCCCCTCCACAAAACATCTTTGATCTAAACCTCTGTTTGCTCAGCCGATACAGACCATTTTGGTCCTTTATCAGGGCCAAAGTGATAGAAAAGTGGGTAGGGCATTTGCCTTGCTCGCAGCCTTCTCAATTTGATCCCAGCATCCAGTATGGTCATTCGTACACCACGAGGATTGATTTCTGAGCGCAGAGTCGGGAGTAATCGAGGAGCATCAAAGGATTTGGTCCCCTGGCATAAAGAAAAGAATTGTAGCACTTTAGCACTGTTGTCCCATTCTTCACTGATTTGCTCGAGCGGTCACCCGTAATGTCTCCATTGTGAGACTTGTTACTGTTTTTGGCATATCGAATATGCCACGGGTAGCTTGCCAGGCTCTGCCGTGTGGGTGGGATACTTGTAGGTGGGATACTCTCGGTAGCTTGCTGGAGTCTCCGAGAGGGATGGAGGAATTGACCCCGCTCGAAATCGTGGGAGGAAAATGCCCTACCACTGTGCTATCACTCCAGTTCTCAAAGGTATCTCATGGGACCCTGCTGTGATGGAACTGTGCAATGCAGATACTGAAAGGCTATCTCATTTCTTCCTTTACTTGCAGCACACATCTCCCTTCATGAAATATTCCTCCAAGCTTCATTGACATAGTGATCCCTTCTCTATCCTAGCTGTCTTCTTCCCTTGCTCTTGAGACAGGCTTCCAACTTTGGGGCAATATTCCTGGCCAATGTGTCTAATGTTTGTGTGTCAGTGTCAAATTAGGTTATTTTATATTCCACAAATGAGTTCAGTCATTCTATGTCTGTCCCTCTCCTTCTGACTCATTTCACTTAGCATGCTAATCTCCATGACCATCCATTCATAAGAAAATTTCATAACTTCATCTTTCCTAACTGCTGCATAGTATTCCATTCTGTAGATGTACCAAAACTTCTTTAACCGGTCCTCTGTTCTCAGGTACTCAGGTGTCTTCCAGATTCTGGCAATTGTTAATAGTGTCCCAATAAACATACAGGTGCAGATGTCATTTCTACCGTGCTTTATTGCACCCTCAGGATTTATTTCCAGATATGGTGTTGTGGGGTCATATGGCAGCACAATTTCTAGTTTTTGAAGGAATGTCCTTATTGCTTTCCAAACAGGCTGGACTAGTTGGCATTCCCATCAAGAGTGAAAGAGCACCCCTTTCTCCCCATATCCACGCAAACATTGGTTGTTTTGTTCATTTGCATGTGTGAGATGAGATGGTATGAGGTGATATCTCATTGTTGTTTTGATTTACATCTCCCTGATGATTAGCGATGTAGAGCATTTTTTCATGTGCCTCTGGTCCATTTGTTTTTCTCTTTTGAGGACGCTTCTGTTCCTTTCCTCTCCATATTTTCTGTTGGGATTGGTGGGGTGTTTTTGTACAATTCTACTAGTGTCTATCGTGGATATTAATCCCTTATGAGATGACTCTTTGGTAAATATTCCATGGGAGCTCCCTGTATTTTGGTCACTGTTTCTTTGGAGCTGCAGATGTTTCTTAGTTTAGTGTAGACCCATTTGTTTCTGTGTCTTTCCAATTGTTTGGAGATGGTGCTTTATCCTTAAAAATGCCGTTAGGTTGAATATCTTGGAGTGTTCTGCGTATATTTTCCTCCACGTACCTTATGGATTCAGGTCTTATATTGAGGTTTTTAACCCACTTTGATCTAACTTTTGTGCCTAGTATTAGACAGAGATCAGCCTTTATTTTTTTTCCGAAAGTAGCTGTTCATTTTTCCCAGCACCACTTTTTTAATTTTATTAGTTTATTTTTAATTTAGAGAGTCAACGTGAGGGTACAATTACAGATTTATACATTTTTGTGCTCATGTTTCCCCCATACAAAGTTCGATATCCCATGCCTTCACCAGTGCCCATTCTCCACCACCAGTAAACCCAACATCCCTCCCCCCCTCCCCAGTCCCGTCTCCCCCCACCCCCCACTGCCACTATGGCAGGGTCTTCCCTTTTGTTCTCTCTCTCTGATTAGGTGTTGTGGTTTGCAATAAAGGTGTTGAGTGGCCATTGTGTTCAGTCTCTAGTGTATATTCGGCCCGCATCATCCTTCCCCCACATGACCAACAACCACATTTTACTTGGTGGTCCCTTCCCTGAGTTACCCAGAATGAGACACCAGCCTCCAAGCCATGGAGACAGCCTCCTGGTACTTATTTCTACTATTCTTGGGTGTTAGTCTTCTTAGTGTATTATTCTATATTCCACAGATGAGTGCAATCTTTCTATGTCTGTCTCTCTCTTTCTGACTCATTTCACTCAGCATGATACTTTCCATGCTGATCCACTTATATGCAAACATCATGACCTCATTTTTTCTAACAGCTGCATAGTATTCCATTGTATAGATGTACCAGAGTTTCTTCAACCAGTCATCTGTTCTAGGGCACTCGGGTTTTTTCCAGATTCTGGCTATTGTAAACAGTGCTGCGATGAACATATAAATGCAGATGTCACTTCGACTATACTTTTTGGCTTTTCTGGGATATATTCCCAGCAGTGGTATTGCTGGGTCAAATGGGAACTCAACCTCTAGTTTTTTGAGAATTGTCCATATTGTTTTCCAAAAGGGCTGAACTAGCCGGCATTCCCACCAGCAGTGTAGAAGGGTCCCTTTCTCCCCACATCCTCTCCAACAGCGGTTGCTTTTGTTCTTTTGGATGTGTGCTAGTCTCTGTGGTGTGAGGTGGTATCTCGTGGTTGATTTGATCTGCATCTCTCTGACGATTAGTGATGTAGAGCACTTTTTCATGTGCCTTTTGGCCATTCGTATCTCTTCCTTGGTAAAGTTTCTGTTCATTTCTTCGCCCCATTTTTTGATGGGGTTGGATGTTTTCTTCTTGTAGAGTTCAACCAGCCCAGCACCACTTTTTGAAGAGGCTTTTCTTGTTCCAACGACTGTTTAGGCTTTTCTAAGTATAGTATCCTATCGTCCTCTTGTACCCGGCTTTTGGGACCACGGTGTGAACGGATACAAACTCAGAGATACAGTAAAGCAAGTGCAAAGGAGTTTTATTCCAGTTAACTGGGGTCAACTATCTCTCCCACAAAACAGTCTCTGATAGCAACCCTGACCTCCAAGTGCAAGCAGTTTATATAGGTAGTGACCAAGCGACAGTCGTCAGTTATTAATATTTGTCATATTAATATAACATTTGATAAGTTAGTCAGTTTCTGGTTGTTCAAAAACTGGACATAGTAACTGTAAAGCATCTTGTGGTTGTTCCAAAACATGGACATAGTGACCTTTCATGACCAGTCAGATGTTCCAGCAGTTCCTTTCCAGAAATTACTAGTTCAGTTTCTGGAAACATAAACTTAAGCCCAGTCAAAACTTAATAAAGTCAAAACTGACTAACTTATCAAATGTTATATTAATATAACAAATATTAATAGCTGTTAGCTTCGGCCTGTCAAGACTGCAGTCTGGCTCTAGGTCTGGCTTTAGGGTACCTAACATTTGCTCCTTTGTCTGTAGTTCATACAAGGAATCATCCTCATATATGGGCCTGGTAAAGGGATCCACCTATTCCACTCTTTTTTAAAAAAAATATTTATTTATTTAATTTTTATTGAATCACCGTGAGAAAAGTTACAAATCTTTCCGGTTTAAGTCTCAGTCATACAATGATCAAACACCCATCCCTTCACCAGTGCACATGTTCCACCACCAAGAACACCTGTAAGCCTCCCATCCCAAGCCCCACCTGTCTGTGTGGCTGATGACTTTCACTTTACTCTGTTTACTTTGACTACATTCAATATTTTAACGGAAAACTCACGACTATCACTTGGTATTTCCCTTCCAAATATCAGACCTGCCGAGAAGGCATTATTTGATAATTTCTTTTCCATTGCTGGGAATGAAGACATGTGAGGATTTTGATTTCTGGTGTTTTAGTAATTATGCCCAGAGAAATTTATGCCAGAATTCGTGTCACCACAAGCTTGTACCCCCGGTTAGTTGGCTCCATAATATGGCGGTTGCTACGCCGCCGTGAAAGGAAATGTCGAGATAGAAAAACCTTTCCCCTCCCAGGATGGCATGGGGACGTAGCTTAGTTCACAGTCTAGAGGCATTTCTCTCAAGAAGCCGCTAGATGTCGAAAGAAGTTAGTGGGCCTCCGGGATCATCTGCTTTTGGGAGCGGAGGACTATTCCACTCTTTCTTTTCCAATATTTGTGGAAACTTTCTGTACTGTTGCCTGAGTACCATCAGTTGCAGAGTCAGAGAATAACCTGTGTCCTTCCCATGGTCTTTTTAAGTCACTTTCTTCAGTCTTATCTGAGAGGGTCATCTCCCGTTGTCCAGACACATCACTGGTCAGTGTTTTCTGTCTATATGTGAAGCATGCACCCAGATCTTGATTCCTTCCACCCTCAGAGCAGTTGGTGTGTTCAAGGTAATCATGTAAGGACCTTTCCACTGAGAAGTGCCACGCGGGTGGCAGCCTTATGTTTCCTTATTCAGACCAGATCTCTCAAGTGTACGAATGAGGAGTTTACTCTGGCAGTGTGCTTCATGACCCACATGAGCTGGGCCTAATATATCTAGGGGCCAACGATAACTGGAGAAGAGAGAGATCATATATTCTGGCTTACAATTTCTTTTTCAAGGCTAAGTTGGAGAAGTAGCAATCGACTCAAAAGAATTTCAAAGGAAGCAGGGTTCCTCCATGAAGGGGTTCTCACTCACAAGAAGGGATTTTCTACCAACATCATGTTGCCCTAGAGACTTCACTACATAAATATTTAAAGGTATAATCGTCGAAGTTCCGTCTTCTGGAGCTACTTCCTTCTGACACAGGGGCGCTGACCCTACCTGTACAAGAGGTGAAATCTCAACCTGCCTTACTTCCATCTACTGCCATGTTCAAACCGATCGTTTTATTTCTTTTTTGTTTTGTTCTATTTTGTTTTGCTTTTTGGGTCACACCCGGTGATGCACAGGGGTCACTCCTGGTTCTGCACTGAGGAATCACCCCTGGTGGTGCTCAGGGGACCATATGGGATGCTGGGAATCGAACCTGAGTTGGCCGCATGTAAGGCAAACGGTGTCGGTGGTGTCCGTGTCCTTGTCAACATGGAACTTGGCCATGAGCATTGATTCATTCGAATGCCTAACAACCTGAATCAGACGATTATGGTTGAATAGATGTGGCTCACTGCCTGCAGTTTCTATCTTCATTGTCTACGCACCAACATCCAACTACGATGAAGAAGAAATTGAGAGGTTCTTCATGGAACTGGAGAAGTTCTATAAAGAAGAAAACACCTTCTACAAGATCATTGTTGGTGATTTTAATGCCAAGATAGGTCCAGGAAGGTCGCCTGAAGAACTCCACTTTAGGACCCATGGCCTAGAATGGAACGATCAGGGTGAGAGACTGTCTGAATTCATCATGTTGACCAAGACCTTATCCAGGGTAACTCACAGTTCCAGAAGGCCAAATCTAAATGCTGGACGTGGGAGTCTCCTGGTGGATAGTTCCGCAATGAAATTGACCACATCATATTCAATCGAAGGTTTTTCCTGACCAATGTCGCTGTTCCTCCCAAATTCTAAACGGGATTGGACCACCATCTCCTGGTCTGGAAAAGGTCAGACCCAGACACCTGAAGGATCTGCCGCCAGCACTCGTCAATACACTGGCTCGGCTCTTCACATGCTACCTGTCTGAATGGAAAGTTCCGTCCCAGTGGAAAACCAGTAGAACCGTCTGTTGTACAAGAAGGGAGACATCCACGACATTGGCAATTATCGCCCAATCTGCCTGCTGTCTGTCATCTACAAGTTGTTCACTCATGCCATCCTGACTAGAATAGGCAGAACACTAGATGAAGGAAAATCGTACGAGCAAGCCAGGTTCCGTAGGGGGGTTAAGCATGATAGACCATATCCACACAGTGACCAAGCTCATTGAAGTTTCGCGAGAGTTCAAGATGCCACTCTGTCTAACATTCATCGACTTAAAAAAGGCCTTCGATTCTGTTGAGACTGAAGCGGTCATCGAAGCCCTAGCCAAACAGGGCATTCAAACTCAGTATATCAAAATCCTCCACGAGCTGTATTGTGGATTCACCACCAGGATTTCACCATTCTACAAGGAAGTGATCATTGATGTAAAGAGAGGAGGGGTTCGAAAGGGTGATATCATTTCACCGAAAGTCTTCAGTGCCACAATCAAGAACATCATGCAATGACTGTAATGGGAAGGAATGGGAGTGAAGATAGATGGTCGGCAACTACACCACCTCCGCTTCGCTGATGATATCATTCTCATAATGCCAAACATTAGCTAAGTGGCACAAACGCTGGCCGACTTTGACCACGAGTGTGGAAACGTTGGATTGCACCTGAATCTCAACAAGACGATGCTCATGAAAAACGAACTAATTCCTGACGCTCCATTTGCTCTCAATGGAACGAACATCTCCAAATGCAGCAGCTGTGTGTACCTGGGTCGAGAAATCAACATGAGGAATGACTTGTTGCCAGAACTGTGCAGGAGGAAGAGAGCAGCGTGGACCCCCTTCAAGAGCATCCAAGAAGTGCTTAAGAAGACAAAGAATCTCCGACTCCAGGCACATCTTTTCGATTCCGCCGTTCTTCCTACACTAACATACGCCTAAGAGGCCTGGGCCCTACGCAAACAGGATGAGAGCGCTATTAGGGTATCCCAAAGAGGACTCAAAAGATCTATGCTAGAGTATCACATCTCACTCAAGTGAGAGAAGGAATCCGGGGTTCTTTCCTCTGTCGGCGGTCAAGAATCAGGGACGCTGTCTCGTTTGCCAAGGCATCAAATATCAGATGGGCCGATCATGTAATTCGATTCAGAGACCACTGCTGGTCTAGAGCTGTTACCGACTGGATTCCACAGGACATCAGAAGACCACGTGGCTGCCCACCGACTAGATGGTCAGATTTCTTCGTCAAATCCGTGAATGAACGATTTGAGGCTCTTCCTGTTCCTGGAGCAAGCAGATATCATTGGGCTGCACTAGCACGCAACAGGGACAAATGGCTATGTTACTGGCGGCCGCTCAAGCAAATCGAAGAAAATGGGACGACAGGTGATACAAGTGATACTGGCACCCGCTCGTGCAAATCGAAGAAAATGGGAAGACAAGTGATACAAGTGATATATGGATCATACCCAGTGATTCTCAGGCTTACTTTTGGCGCTGCACTAAAAACTCACTCCTGACAGTGCTCGAGGAATCCTATGAGTAGCTGGGGATTGAGCCCTGCTGGACTCTTGGCTGCATTTAAGGCAAATGCCCAACCTGCTGTAATATCACTCTGGGCCATGCTCCACATGTCTTTTGTCATGCAAATAATGATAGAGTATCACAGAAAGTGCCATTGAAAAATAGCCATGGTATAATTTTGTATTGTTTTAAATTAAAAAAATTTTTATAGTTGTTCATGATGATCGGCCAGCATGCCTACGAGCCCCCAGTGCAGCACCATTGGAAAGAACAAGTAAAGAGAGGCTTCTAAAATCTCTGGGCTAGGACGAAAAACTTTACTGAGACCACTCGAGAAAATCAACGATCAACGGATAATGTGTTTTTTTAAAAAAATTTAATCTAGAATTTTCATTCCTTTCGTTCTTTTTTATTTTATTTTTTATTAGTGAATCGTCAAGAAGGTACAGTTATATATTTGCATATTTTCGTGCTGTGTTTTGGTCATAAAATGTTCGAGAACTCATCCCTCCACCAGTGCCCATTCTTCACCAATGATGATCCCAGTATCCCTCCCACCCCCCAACCCCATCCCCCTCCACAACACCCTACTTCTGTGGCAGGGCATTCCCGTTTTCAACGGGATGATGTTGATGATGATGATGTTCATGATGATTGATCACATTCAATATTCCAACACCAATCCCACCACCATTGTGCCTTCCCACCACCAATATTGCTAATTTCCCAACACCACCCAAGCCTGCCTCAATAGCAGCCTCTAAATAATTTATTTTCTATCTCGCCCACATGGCAGAGCCTTCTAAACTACCTGTGGCATATTCGATATTAACAAACAGTAACAACAAGTCTCACAAAGGAGATGTTACTGGTGCCCGATCGAGCAAATCAATGAGCAACGGGATGACAGCGACAGTGACAGTGATATACACGAGGGGGTTTGAGGTACAGAATGCAGGTAGGTGTGATAGATTATTTACAGTAATAAAGCGCTAAAATGGAGGCAATTCTTTTATAGGGACTAACTCTAGAGACACTCTGTCTCCCAGGGCATCTATACTGCTTTTCTCTTTCCCATGCTTCTAGTACATATTAAACAATTAAGGTTACATTTTATTTATTTTTTTACACATTTATTTACTTTTTGCTTTTGGGGTCACACCGGTGATGCACAGAGGTTACTCCTGACTTTGCACTCAGGAATTACTCCTTGGGGTGCTCGTGGAACACTCAGGATGCTGGGAATCAAACCCGGTCTTCCACACACACGCCCTACCCGATGTACTATTGCTCTAGCCATGAGTTGAAAAAGTGGTTACTTTCTTCAGTTTTGTCAAGGGTATTTTTTATCCCTCCCTCTGACTGCATACTTTTATAGCCATACTTGTGTTTTTTGTATCTCCTTATCTTTGGGTTCAGAGCAAGAGGACACATGCTGCAATTCACTGTGAGATGCTCTTCAATGAAATGAACTAATTTGGAGAAATCGTTGTCTCCTGTCATGTCTATCACTGTTCTGGTTATGGAGGTCCGGTTAAATGCCAGTAGCCACGGGAGTCCTCCCTATTGTCTTTTGTTGATCCTCCTCTGTTTGTAACAGTGGAGTTATGAGTGCAAAAGGGGCTTGTGTGGCCTGTGGATCAGGAACTCAGACCAGCCCACGGCAGAGCCATACTGGTGCCTCAGAACTCAATACCTTCTCACTGCACGTGTGCATGAAGGGTCTGTGGCCTTAGCATGGACATGGTGAGGTCTGGAGGACCTGGCCCTCTCCCTGCTGACTGGTCTGGGAGCTCATAGCCCTGCCCACTGAGGGCTAATTGGGAGTTCCTTTTGGTACCCAGTTGTGTCAATCCTCAAAAAAATGTCTGGAGAAAATCCACCCTACTCCTCACATCTAGAGATCCCTTTGAAAAATACTTCCCACTCACCCACACCATGAAACGGAGCACAAAGCTACACAGATTCATTTCTTTGTAAGATTGATTTAGGCCTCTATGAACTTGGAGTCTCTGCGCTACAGATGATTGGTGAGAAAACAATGAATGCCTGAAATAACTGTATTATGAACAGCTTTGTCAAACCCAGTGTTTAAATAACGTTTAAACAGAAATTGCAAAATCACGCCACACTATCATGTTAATAAATTGACATTTTACCCAGATGAAGGGTAGCATTGTTGCTCTTTCGTCCCGTTGTTTTTTGATTTTCTGGAGCGGGCTACAGTAACGTCTCATTGTGAGACTTGGTGTTACTGTTTTTGATTATCGAATATGCCTCGAGTACAACAGGTGGGCATTTTTCTTGCACGTGGCAGACCTGGATTGATTTCTCCATCCTCTCGTTGAGCCCGGAAAGCTACCGAGAGTACCCCATCAACACGGCCGAGTCTGGCAAGCTACCCGTGGAATATTCTTTAGGCCAAAAATAGAAACAACAAGTCTCCCAATGGAGACATTACTGGTGCCCTTGCTACCAGTACATACTAAACAATTAAGGTTACATTTTATTTATCACGCACTCATTTATTTTCTTTTTGCTTGTTAGATCACACACAGTGATGCACAGGGTTACTCCTGGCTTTATACTCAGTAATTATTCCTTGGTGTCACTCTTCTTGTCATATTGAATATGGCACGGGTAGCTTCCCAGGCTTTTCCGTGCAGTGGGATATCTTGGTAGGGGTCCTTTCCTTTTTCCCACTAATGATCTCCATCCATCATCCTTTTAACTTAAAATACACACTTATATTCCTTCCTTAAAGTCATGTTTCACAGATTTTAACCTTAATTTTACTGAACTTAATATACTTTGATCTACCAAGAAATTTGGAAACAAGTTGCTAATCAGGATCTCAATGACCAAGACTAACTGTACTCTGCGGGACTCTATTCAAAGCATTACATCAGTCCCATTGATATTCAAAACTTCATAATTAAAGATCTTATAACATAGGATTCAGAATTATAGTTAAAATACTCACAAGATTCACATATATCATTTACCTACATATTCCTTCAATTTGCCCACTTCATCACTGCCAGTGGACTGCATTTGTATTTTTTTTAATTTTTAAAAATTTTTAATTGAATCACCATGTGGAAAGTTACAAAGCTTTCAGGCTTAAGTCTCAGTTACACAATGCTCAAACACCCATCCCTTCACCGGTGCACATATTCCACAACCAAGAACCACAGTAAACCTCCCGCCCACACCCCCACCTCCCCAACCCCCACCCCGCTGTGTAGCTAATAAATTTCACTTTACTTTCTCTTTACTTTGATTACGTTCAACATTTCAACAATTATTGTTTTTTTAAAGTGACTTTAACCTCAATTTTTATTTTCTTTCCAGGACACAAGTCAAATCGTCACATATTTAAGTTTAAGCTTGTATTTTTTTTTAAATTTATTTATTTTTAATTAGAGAATCACCGTGAGGGTACAGTTACAGATTTATACACTTTTGTGTTTATACTTCCCTCATTCAAGTTTGGAACCCATCCCTTCACCAGTGCCCATTCTCCACCACCCGTAAACCCAGTGTCCCTCCCACCCTCCCCAATCCCATCTCCCCCCCACCCCACCCTGCCACTGTGGCAAGGCATTCCCTTCTGTTTTCTCTCTCTAATTAGCTGTTGTGGTTTGCAATAAAGGTGTTGAGTGGCCGCTGTGCTCAGTCTCTAGCCCTCATTCAGCCCGCAACTCCCTTCCCCCACATGGCCTTCGACTACAATGTAGTTGGTGATCGCTTCTCTGAGTTGACCTTTCCCCGGAACGTGAGGCCAGCCTCGAAGCCATGGAGTCAACCTCCTGGTACTTATTTCTACAGTTCTTGGGTGTTAGTCTCCCACTCTGTTATTCTATATACCATAGATGAGTGCAATCTTTCTATGTCTGTCTCTCTCTTTCTGACTCATTTCACTCAGCATGAAACTTTTCATGCCCATCCACTTGACTACAAAATTCTTGACCTCCTTTTTTCTAACAGCTGCATAGTATTCCATTGTATAGATGTACCAAAGTTTCCTCAACCAGTCATCCGTTCTGGGGCATTCGGGTTTTTTCCAGATTCTGGCTATTGTAAACAGTGCTGCGATGAACATACATGTGCAGATGTTGTTTCGATTGTACTTTTTTGCCTCTCTGGGATATATTCCCAGCAGTGGTATTGCTGGGTCAAATGGGAATTCAATATCTAATTTTTTGAGAGTCGTCCAAATTGTTTTCCAGAAGGGCTGAACCAGTCGGCATTCCCACCAGCAGTGAAGAAGGGTCCCTTTCTCCCCACATCCTCTCCAACAGCGGTTGCTTTTGTTCTTTTGGATGTGTGCTAGTCTCTGTGGTGTGAGGTGGTATCTCAAAGTTGTTTTGATCTGCATCTCTCTGATGATTAGTGATGCAGAACACTTTTTCATGTGCCTTTTGGCCATTCGTATTTCTTCCTTGGTAAAGTTTCTGTTCATTTCTTCGCCCCATTTTTTGATGGGGTTGGATGTTTTCTTCTTGTAGAGTTCAACCAGTGCTTTATATACCATTGATATCAACCTAAGCTTGTATTTTTAAAAAATGCTTGAAAATCACAAAAAAATAGAGAAAGGGAACAAAATTTTAGATTATTCATATTTTTCGGAGAACACAGGTCAAATATTTCTTCTAGTTTTCTGTTTTATCTCTTAGTTTCTTTCTTAATTTTTGAGAACAAAACTCTTCTACTAGAATATTTTAGACCTGAAATTCCTGTTTGCCACAAATACATATTTTGTTTACTGGATATTCCCTATTCAAAAAGCGTTCACAACTTTTAGCACCTAAGTATTAACCCCCTAACGTCAAGACTGGAATCAACATAATACTGTGATCTGTAACCATTCTCAGCTCTCACTTGCCTCCACTGAGAAGGGAGAGGGGACCAGGGCCAGCTGCCTCTGCTCAGCTGCAAGGTCACTAAAACAAAGGGGCCATTTTTAACCGCTTGGGTGTAAAGGGACTCACTTTTTTTCCTTCAGCAAGAAGGCCTGAGGCGGGTCTTAAAGTCCAGAAAAAAACTGATGTGTTTAAACTCTGATGGTATTAAAGTTTTGCAACAATTTTACAAATTTAGAAACTCATGTTTTTGGGCTGGAGTCAGCACAGCAGGTAGGGCGTTTGCCTTGCACGCGTCAAACCCGGGTTTAATTCCCAGCATCCCATATGGTCCCCTGAGCACGGCCAGGGGTAATTCCTGAGTGCAGAGCAAGGAGTGACACCTGAGCATTGCTGGGTGTGACCCAAAAAGAAAAAAAAAAACTCATGTTTTTAACCCATTACTCTTTAAACTTGTTTTCATGTAAAACAATAATTTCTACTCATATCCTGATAATCCAGTACAAATATAAACACATATACATTAACACACTACCTTAAGAAACCCTTCAACCATAATTTTTTTCTATTTTCTTTTTTTATGAGGCATAGGAAAAACTTCTTGGCTTAATTCTAAAAGTCCTTTATTTTCTCAAATCATAAGATTTTTACACCAAATACTTTACAAATTCACATTCAAACATGCTTTAGACACAGAACCAGGCCACTGGTACTCACCAAAGTTTTAAATAGCAGCATAAGAAAACATTTTCTATTTGCATCTTTGCATGCACTGTTTGACCTTTCTTCACCTCTCCCAAGAGGTCACTGTCCTTGGACTTGGAATTGATGAAATGGTCAATCACAAGGGAATGTGGTGTAGACTGGGTCTGACCCATAATGAAATCAAGCACAAGAGGAGTCAAAAACAGAGTCAACTAAGACACACTACACTAGACGTCCATCACATCCGACAGAAAAATGACCAACAGACAAACAGTGAAAAATGTCAGTCCTTTCCACGCAAACCTCTCCAGATCTGACTGCCCTGAGAACCTACTGAACGCAGTCCAAGTAGAGCTTGCAGTCCCAGGTTATCAGGGACATCTCCCTTCACACTCAGCTATTGTTGACCCTCCAGTGCAACTGGTGGAGTCAGAACCCTTGTAAAATGTCTGACCATCATCAGAAACCCCTTTAACTCAGGCCCCTCATTCTCATGGAGACTGCCCCTGAGCCTCAGGCCTCTCAGTCTCAATGAGACTACTCCTGAGTTCCTTCCCTCAGGGTTCTGGGTCTCACGGACACCACCTCTGAGTAACCTTGTATTTTTGTTTTCTTTTAGAAAAACTCTGCACTGTTCTAAGGTCTGTGTAGGTTCATCCGAGATCTCGGACGAGCCCCCAAATGGTGCATCTCGGGTCTTGGGTCACAAATAGTGATAGCTAGACCTCTTTTCTTCCTATCTGTGTAAACTAGATATCTTTTAGTAGCCTAACTGCTATCGCCAGAATTTCCAGTACTATACTGAATAAGAGTGGGAGGGCAAGCAACCATGTCTTATCCCTGATATAAGAGGGTAGGGTGTTAGGTTCTCCTCATTGAGAATGATGCTTGCTATGGGTTTGTGGGAGATGGCTTAGACTCTATTGAGGTATGTTCCTTCCATGCCAATTTTGCTGAGAGTTTTCGTCATGAACGGGGGCTGGATCTAGTCAAATGCTTTCTCTGCATCTATTGATGTGGTCATATAGTTTTTTTATCTTTTCTTTTATTGATATGATGGATTATGTTGATTGACTTGAGAGTGCTAATTCATCCTTGAATCCCCGGGATGAGTCCTACTTGGTCATGGTGTATGATCTTTTTTATGAGTCCTTGAATTCGGTTTGCAAGGATTTTGTTGAGGATCTTTGCATCTGTGTTCATCAGGGTTATCTGTCTTTAATTCTCTGTCCCTGTAGTGTCTCTGTCTTCTTTTGGTATCAGGGTGATATTTGCTTCATAGAAGCTGTTTGGGAGTGTTTTTGATTCTTCGATTTCCTGAAAAATCTTTAAAAAGTTTGGAAGTCCTCCTTGACGATTGGACAAATTCACTAATGAATCCATGTGGCACTAATTGTATATTCCTATGGGGTTATGAGTGCTAAAGTGACTCCCTGGCCTGCAGAGGCGGGTACTCTGACCCAGGACAAGGCAGAGTCATAGCCCCACTGAGCCCTCTCCAATGCCTCAGCCCTCTCTACATTCCTCCTGCATGTGTGCAGGGAAGAGACTGTCGCATGGATATGGTCAAGACAGAAGACCTGGGCCTTTTCCTCTTCTACCTGTTCTGGGAGCTCACAGCCCTGCCCACTGAGGTGAACGTTCGTGCTGGTGCCCAATTTGCCAATCACTGTAAAAACGTTTATAGAATATCCACCCCACTCCTCAAACACAGTGGTCCCTTTGAAAAATACTTCCTAGCCACCCACACAATAAAACTGAGCACTAATCTGAAGATTCCTCTCAGGGTAAAGATTTTTTAATTTTTTTTTATTGAATCACCATGTGGAAAGTTACAGAGCTTTCAGTCTTAAGTCTCCGTTATACAATATTCAACACCCATCCCATCACCAATGCACATTTTGCACCACCAGGAGCCCCGGCATACCTCCCCCCCACTCCACCCCACCCCCGCCTGTGTAGCTGATAGATTTCACTTTACTTTGATTACCTTCAATATTTCAGAAAAAAACTCACTATTATTGTTTTTAGTTTCCCCCCAAGTCAGACCTGTTGAAAGGAACCATTTGATAATGTTTTACATTGCTGGCAATTAAGAGATATGAGGTCTAGCACGGCTTCGATAGAAGCCGCGCGGTTTTGGATTTCTGTAGTTTAGTAACAAAGCCCAGGGAAATTTCTGCCAGAAATTGCATCACTGCAAGCTTTTACTTCCCTTTGTGGTGCTCATAAAATGGGAAAGCCGAGAGAGAAAAACACTTCCTTCCTGGCACTGCATGGGGCAGTGGCTCAGTTCACAGTCTAGAGACATTTCTGAGAGCTGCTGGTGCCCAAAGTAGTTTAGTTTGGCTCGGGGATCATGCTCGTGCTGGAGTGGAAAGGCCACACACGTGTGGCCACTGCGCTTAAATATCAACGTATAGATTGACTAAGGCCTCTGTGAACTCTTGGAGACCCCAGAGCTATAGCTTATTGATGCAGAAAACATGAATGCCTGAAACAACTGTTTTATGAACAAACAACTGTTTTATGAACAACTTTGCAAATCATAGAGTGTAAATAAAGTTTAATTAAAAACAGTCAAATTTTTCCAGAAAATCATGTTTCAATAATTACTTCTCGCCCAAGTGATGGGGCAAGTTCCCACTAGAGGAGATGGCCCGCCTCGCCCGCCCCTCCCAAACCAGCACAGGCCTGCCAGCAGCCAGAACAGGGCCAGGGTCAGGAAACCCAGTGTCACCTGCCCCAGCCAGCCTCCCTCCACAGCCCACCTGGACCACAGGAAGCTCAGGGTCCACAGGAGGCTACACACCCTTGGAGACTTGGTGGGCGGGGCTGCCTTCAGGCCAGACAGGGTGGGGATCGTTTTAGTGCAGAAGCCAGGCTTATGAAGGACCCTGACTCACCTGTGTCCCTGCATGGCTGAGAGCTGCTCTGGGATGAAGGGGTGCGGGCAGGAGAGCGAGCACGAAAAGTGTTCTTCCACTTGAGCGCCAAGTTGGCTCACTCTATAACAGTAATGGAGGCTACATGGCACCATCACATTTTTGTTTTTTTTGGGTAGCATCTGGAGATTCTCAGAACTTGGTCTTGCTTGATAGCAATGAGATCACTTCTACTAGGGCTCAGGTGCCATCCAGGGTGCCAGATAGGACCAGGACAGGCCACCTGCAAAACACTGTAGTATCTCTCCTGACCCCCTTCACAAAAAGTCTTCTCTCTAAGCCTCATTTTGCCCAGTTTGTAAAGTCCAGTGGCCATTATAAGGGCCAGAGTGATAGAACAGTGGGTAGTGCAATTGCTTTACACGCAGCTATTCCCATTTGATCTGAGCATCCAGTATATGCCAGTAGCCTTTGGTCTAGCAATTCAAATTGCTTTAGCATTTTTCTAAGTCTTTATTATATAAGGATTTGAGACAAGAAGGGCCAGAAATACTGATACTGAGGGAGCAACAACAGCCGGTATGTGGGAGGGGCGGGGTAGGTAGGGTGGGGCAATTTACTGTCTGTTTCCAAAGGGCATCTCTGTTCCGGTTTGAACCTGGGTTTATTTTTTAATTTTTATTGAATCACCATGTGAAAAGTTACAAAGCTTTCAGGCTTAAGTCTCAGTTACATAATGCTGGAACACCCATCCCTTCACCGGTGCACATATTCCACCACCAAGAACCACGGTAAACCCGCCCCCCACCCACCCCCGCCCCCTAGCCCCCCACCCGGCCTGTGCAGCTGATAAATTTCACTTTACTTTCTCTTTACTTTGATTACATACATACAAACAAAAAAATCACTATTATTGTTAGAGTTTCCCCTCCTCCCACCCCCCCCCAGGAGTTGGACCTGCTGGAAAGGAAGCATTTGATAATTTATTTTCCGTTGCTGAGAATGAAGAGATATGAGGTCGTGTGGCCACAGTAACGGCCTCCAGGTTCTGGATTTCTGTATTTTAGTACAGGCGGTGCTGAAGTCTCCGACTACAATTGTGCTGCTAGCAATGTCCTCCTTAAAGTCTGTTAGGACTTGTTTTAAGTATTTAGCTTGTCGCTCATTAGGTGCGTATACGTTTAAGAGTGTGATTTCTTTCTTTTGTACATATCCCTTGATAAATAGAAAGTGACCTGCGCTGTCCCTTCTAAACCTTTTTTTTTTTGTGTGTGTGTGTGACTATTTCTTTTTTTTTTTTTTTAATTTTTTATTGTGGAAAGTTACAAAGTTACAAAGTTTTCAGGTTTAAATCTCAGTTATACAATGCTCGAATACCCATCCATTCACCAGTGCTCATATTCCACCACCAAGAATCCCAGTATAGCTCCACCCCGCCCCCTCACACCCCAAACACCCCCACGCCCCTAGCCCCCCCACCCTAAGCCCCCCCCCCGCCTGTGTAACTAATAAATTTCACTTTACTTTCACTTCGATTGCATACAATATTTCAACAAAACTCACTATTATTGTTTGGAGAGTCTCTCCCCTAAAGTCAGACCTGCTGAAAAGGAAGCATTAGGTAATTTGTCCCTTCTAAACTTTTTCAACCTGAAATCTATGTTGTCGGAAACTAGTATGGCCACCCCAGGTTTTTGAGGGAGTTGTTTGCTTGCAGGATTGTTTTCCATCCTTTGACTTTAAGTCTGTGTTTGTTCTGACTGTTCAGGTGTGTTTCTTGTAGGCAGCAGAATGTTGGGTTTTGTTTCCGAATCCATTTTGCCATTCTGTGTCTTTTAATTGGTGCACTTAGACTACTGACATTGAGAGAGATTATTGTCATGGGGTTTGTGTCAGCTTTCTGTGGGGTTTATTGTTCTTGTGGGGTTTTTCCTTGTCTTACAAAAGCCCCTTTAGTCCTTCTTTTAATTTTGGTTTTGAGTCTATCAAGTTGCTTTTTTGTAACATATTTATTATACCTTTGAATGAACTGATATTACAGGCTGGTGTAAGGAATTCTTGGTAAAAAACAGTGACAAAAGTCAAAATGTGTAAGAAGTGTAAGAAGCCCTCATCTAGACCAGGGTTTCTCTCCCTGAGACTCATGGATATTCGAAACATCCAGGATAGGAGACTAATTGTGCACAGCTAGGACAGGGAGGGCCATGTCTGCAGACAAAAGAGATGCTGCTGTGACTGGGTGTGAATGTCCTTTAGGCCCTAAAGAGCTCGGCCAGAGAGTTGCCTACAAGCATCCAAACGCTGTGATGGAGACTCAGATTTCAATCCCACCAAGGCCATATTCAAGAAGGGTTTGACTTGCTTTTGGCTCACCCGGGTCTGATTCCCAGAATCACATATGGTCTCGGGAGCACCGCCAGAAGTATTTCCTGAGTGCAAAGCCAGGGGTAAGCCCGGTGAATTGCCAGTGTGACTCAAAAAGCAAAAAGTAAATAAATAAATAATAAATAAAATGTAAGTGTAATTGTTTAATATGTACTAGTAGCAAGGCAAAGAGAAAAGCACATATTGTATAAGGTCGAACCAATGCTGGAACTGAATTGCCCATACTGACCATCAAAGAAAAAGAGAGAGAGAGAGAGAGAGGAAAAACAACTGAAACTAACCACTTTTCTTCACATCTGAGACTTTCCTCAGTGGTAGAGTAATTTTCTTGCATTTTAGGACACCGGTTTGGACAGCAATCAATCAATCAACATATATATGTATATATATATATATATATGTAAATATGGTGGGCAAAGGGGTTTCAGGTGTCATGAAAAACCTCTTAGGTTAGTGGACAAACGAGAGTCCGGGTTCAAACCGAAACAGAGATACGATTTGTGACAAATCGTATCACTAACATGATAGTCTGGAGTGATTTTGCAATTTCTCTTTAAACTTTCTTTAAATACTGGGTTTGACATAGCTTTTCATAATACAGTTCTTTCAGGCATTCTTTGTTTTTGTACCAACCTGCTGTAGCTCAGAGCCTCCAAGTTCATAGAGGCCTGAGTCAATCTTACAGAGAAAGGAATCTGCAGCTTTGTGCTCTGTTTCAGGCAGTGGGTGCGTGGGAAGTATTTTACAAAGGGATTCCTGGGTGTGAGGTGTAGAGTGGATTTTCTCCAGACTTTTTTGGTGGATTGGCACAACTGGGTACAAAAAGGTACTCCCAACTAGCCCCCAGTGGGCAGGGCTATGAACTCCCAGACCAGTCAGCAGGGAGAGAGGCCCAGGGCCTCCAGACCTCACCATGTCCATGCAAAAGCCACAGTCCCTTCGTGCTCACATGCAAGAGGTAAGTAGAGAGGGCTGAGGCACCGTTACGGCTCAGTGGGGTTATGACTCTACCTCGACCTGGGTATGTGTTTCTGATCCACAGGCCACCAAAACCCGTTTTGCACCATAATCCAGCTGTTATAAACAGAGGAGAGTCAACAACAAGACATGGGCAGGTCATCCGTGGCTACTGGCATTTGACCAGACCAAAGTAAACTGAATAGTGATTGTCACGAGAGTAGACAACTATTTCTCAAAATCAGTTTTTTTCATCAAACAACATTTCACAGTGAAGTTTACCATGTGTTCTCTTGCTCTGAACCCAAAGATAAAGAGATACAAAAAAACAGGAGTATGTATATAAAAATATGCAGATGAGAGGGTGGGATTACAATATCCTCGCCACAACTGAGAAAGTATCCACTTTTTTCCATTCACGGCTGTAGCCGTACTTCAGGTAGGGCAATTTCCTTGCACGTGGCCGACGCGGTTTCATTCCCAGCATCCTGTCTGGTTCATCGAGCATTCACAGGAGCAATTACAGAGTGCAAACCAGGAGTAACCCCTGTGCATCACCTTGTGTTTTCCCAAGAGCAAGATGAAAACAAATGCTAATAAATAAATAAAATGTAACCTTAATTGTTTAATATGTACAATAGCAAGAGAAAGAGAAGAGTAGTATAGATGCTTCAGGTGACATAGTGTCTCTACAGTTAATCTCCATAAGATAATTGCTTCCATCTAAACGCTTTACCACTGTATATAATCTATCACTCCTACATGCATTCTGCACCTCAAAACCCCTCATCATAATCAAGATAATCATCATCATCCCATTAGTCGTCGAATTTCTTCAGCGGTTTAAGTAACGTCTCCATTCATCCTAGCCCTGAGATTTTAGAAGCCTATCTTTACTCGTCCTTTCCAATGGTGCCGCATTGGAGGCTCTTTCAGGGTCAGGGGAATGAGACCCATCATTGTTACTGATTTTGGCATAGGAATTCATCATGGGGAGTTTGTGAGACTCTCCTATGAAGGCAGGAAACTCTTGGTAGCTAGCCAGGTTCTCACAGAGGGAGAACTAGGCTATAAGATGTCTTGCGACTGCCACGTAAACTTACACAAAAGCCCTCCTGTGCATATAATATATGTTATGTATCTGCCTAATATAGATATTATATAAGGGCTATTATATTTTGAAATTATATGTCCATACTGGCCATCTGAAAAATATATAGTAACAACTTTTGCAGTCATTAAGAAGTAGTTTAGTGGTAGAGCAATTGTCTTGCATGTCAAGACCTAGGTTTGGACTGCAAATACAATATAAATTAGAAAATAAACGAAGAAAAAATGTATTTAAGGTTCTATCGAAAACTCTGAGGTTACAGTGCAAAGGAAAATCCCAGGTTCAATCCAAAACAGAGATGTCCTGTGGAAATAGAAACAGTAAACAGCCCCGCCCTCCTGCCCCGCACCCCCACATAGCAGGATGTTGTAACCCCTTAAGTATCAGTACTTCTGGCCCTTTTTGTCTCAAATCCTTATAAAATAAAGACTTTTAAAATGCTAAATCAATTTGATTTGCTAGAGCAAAGTCTACTGGACCATACTGGATGCTCAGATCGAACAGGGACAGCTGCGTGCAGAGCAAATGCACTACCCAAAGTTCTATCACTCTGGCCTTTATAATGGTCTGTGGTCTTTATAAACTGGGAAAAATGAGTCTTAGAAGACTTTTTGTGGAGGATGTCAGGAGAGATCATACAGTGTTTTGCAGGTGGCCTGGCCAGGTCCATTCTGGCACCCTGGATGGCCCCTGAGCCCTAGTAGGAGTAAGCCCTTTGCTCAGAAGCAGGAGTAAGTTCTGAGCATCTCCAGGTGCTACCCAAAACAAACAAAACTATGATGGAGGCGTGCAGCGTCCATCACCGTTGTAGAGTTGGGCCCACTTTGCGCTCAATAGTAGAGCATTTTGCGTGCTCGCACTCCTACCGTCACCGCTCCATCCCAGGGGTGCTCTGAGCCATGCAAAGGGACACAGGTGAATGTGGTCCTTCATTGACCTGGCTCCTGCACTGACAAAGATCTCCACCCAGTCTGTCCTGGGGGCAGCCCCGTCCACCCAGGTCTCTCAGGGCCCTGAGCCTCCTAGGACCCTGAGCCTCCTGTGGGGCAGGTGGGCTGAGGAGTGAGCTTGGTCTGGGCAGGTGACACTGGGTTTCCTCACCCTGGCTGCGCTCTGTCTACTGGCAGATCTGTTGTGGTTACGAGGGAGTGTCGAGGGGGACCATGTCCATGGTGGGAACTTGCCTCCTCACTGAGGCAAGACGTAGATTTTGAAACATGATTGTCTGGAATAATTTGACTGTGTTCAATTAAATTTTATTTACACTCTGTGATTTACAAAGTTGTTCATAAAATAGTTGTTTCAGGCATTCATTGCTTCCGCACCAATCAGCTATCGCTCTGGGATCTCCAAGAGTTCAGAGAGGCCTTAGTCAATCTTTACATGGAAAGGAATCTGCAGACTTGTGCTCTGATTCATGGTATGGATGGGTAGACGTGTTTTTCAAAGGGAACACTGGGTTTGAGGAGTGAGCTGTATTTTCTCTAGATGTCTTTTCAGGGATTGGCACAATTGGGTGCTAGCAGGAACTCTGGCCTCAGTGGCAGGCCCGTGAGCTCCTAGACCAGGCAGAAGGGAAAGAAGGCCAGGTCTCCCAGACCTGACCATGTCCATGCAAAGCCACAGATCCTTCCCTGAACACATGCAGGAGGAAGGTAGAGATGTTTGAGGCACCAGAGATGCCTCAGAGGGGCTATGACTCTGCTTGTCCTGGGTCTGAGTACCTTTATACACACGCCACTTCAGCCCATTTAGCACTCCTAACCCCACAGGAATATACAGAGGAATGGCACATGGATTCACTAGTGAATACTTCCAAATCTTTGATGAGGACTTCCAATCCTTTTAAAGGTTTTCCAGGAAACTGAAGAATCGGAAACACTTCCAAACAGCTTCTATGAAGCAAATTCACCCGGAAACCAAAAGCAGACAGAGACACCACACAGAAAGAGTATTTAAGTCAGATATATCTGATGAACACAGATGCAAAGATCCTCAACAGAATTCTTGCAAACAGAATCCAAGGACTCATAAAAAAGATCATACACCATGACCAAGTAGGACTCATCCCGGGGATTCAAGGATGGATTTACCTTCGCAAGTCAATCAACATAAACCATGATATCAATAAAAGATAAACACCATATGACCACATCACTAGATTAGAGAAAGCACTTAACTAGATCCAGCGCCCGTTTATGATGAAAACTCTCAGAAAAATGGGCATTAAAGGAATATTCCTCAATAGAGTCAAAGCCATCTCCCACAAGTGCATGGCAAGCATTGCTCTCAATCGGGAGAACCTAACAACTATCCTCTTAGATCAGAGACAAGACAAGGTTTCTGCCCTCCAAACTCCTATCCAATATCACTTGTATCACTTGCATCACTTTTCATCCCGTTGAACTTCATTTGCTCAAGCGGTGCCAGGAACGTCTCCATTTGTCCCTGTCGCGTGCTAGTGCAGCCTAATGATATCTGCTCGCTCCAGAAACAGGAAGAGTCTCAGACCGTTCATTCAGGGACTTGACAAGAAATCTGACCATCTATTTGGTGGGCGGCCACGCGGTCTTCTGATGTTCCGTAGAATCCAGTCGGTAACAGCTCTAGTCCAGCGGTTGTCTCTGAATCTCATTACATGACTGGCCCATCTGATTTTTGATGCCTTGGCAAACGAGACAGCGTCCTGATTCTTGACAGTCGATGGAAGTCAGAACTCCGGATTCCTTCTCTCACTTGAGTGAGATGGGATATTCCTACATAGCTCTTTAGATTCGTCTCTGGGATACTATTCAATATAGTACTGGAAATTCTGACCATAGCAGTTAGGCAAGAAATAGATATCGAGTGTATACAGATAGAAAAGGAAGAGGACTAGCATCACTATTTGTGACCCGAAAGCCGGGGTATATCATTTGGGGGCTCGTCTCAGATCTCAGATGAACATACACAGACCTTAAAACAGTATGGAGATCCTAAAAGAAAACAAAAATCCGCGGTCACTCAGGGGTGGTCTCTGAGACCGAAAGGCCTGAGTGAAGGAAATCAGGAGTAGTTTCATTGAGACTGCGAGGCCTGAGTTTCAGGGGCAGTCTCCTTGAGACTGAAGGGCCTGAGTAAGAGGAGGGATTTGATGACCGTCAGACATTTTACATGGCCTCTGACTCCTCCAGTTGCACTGGAAGGTCAACACAAGCTGAGTGTGAAGGGAGACGTCCTTGACACTTTGGGACTGCAAGATCTACTTAGACTCCATTTGGTAGCTTCTCAGGGGATTTAGATCAGGAAAGGTTTTTGTGTACACAACCGGCATTTTTCACTGCTTGATCTTTCACTGTTGGTCATTTCCGTGTCAGATAATGTGGACGTCTGCTGTACTGTGTCATCGTGTGACTCTGCTCTTGACTCCCCTTGTGCTTTCATTATGGGTCAGACTCAGCATACCCCAATTTCCCTTGTGATTGATCATTTCAGCAATGAAAAGCACAAGGGCCATGATCTCTCGATACAGGAGAAGATAGGTAAAAGAGTGCAGAGATTAGAATAGGAAATGTTTTCTTATGCTGCTGTTAAAGCAAGGTAGAATTGACATCTGCACCTGTGTGTTCATTGCAACACTATTAACAATTGCCAGCATCTGGAAGCCACCCGAGTACCTGAGAACAGAGGACCGGTTAAAGAAGTTTTGGTACATCTACACTATGGAATACTATGAAGCTGTTAGGAAAGATAAAGTTATGAAATTTTCTTATAAATGGATGGTCGTGGAGAGTAGCATGCTAAGTGAAATGAGTCAGAAGGAGAGGGACAGACATAGAATGACTGAACTCACTTGTGGAATATAAAAAATAAAACAACCTATTTTGAGACTGACACCCAAACAGTAGACACAATGTTGCTTCAAAGGTGGAAGCCTGTCTCAAGAGAAAGAGAAGAAGGCAGCAGAAATAAAGAAGGGATCACCATGTCAATGATGCTTGGAGGAATATTTCGTGAAAGGAGATGTGTGCCGAAAGTAAAGGACCAAACGAGATACCTTTTCAGTTTCTGAATTGGACAGTTCCGTCTCAGCAGGGTCCCATGAGATACCTTTGAGAACTGGAGTGAAAGCACCACCGTAGGGCGTTTTCTTTGCACGATTTAAATCCGGGGTCAATTCCTCCATCCCTCTCGAAGACCCCAGAAAGCTAGGAGCGTATCTCGCCCACACAGGAGAGCCTGACAAGCTACCTGTGGCATATTCGATATGACAAATACAGTAACAACAAGTATCAAGATGGAGACGTTACGGGGGCCGCTCAGGCAAATCAAAGAAGAATGGGACGATAGTGCCAAAGTGCTACAAGTTTTTTTTTTTTATGCCAGGGGACCAAACCCTTCGATGCTCCTTGCTTACTCCCGACTCTGCACTCCGGATTCAATCCTCGTGGTGTACGAATGACCTTACTATATGCTGGGATCAAATTTAGAAGGCTGTGAGCAAGACAAATGCTCTACCCACTTTTCTATCAATTTGTCCCTGATAAAAGACCAAAATGGTCTGTATAATCTGGGCAAACAGAAGTTTAGAGAAAAGATGTTTAGTGGAGGGGGTCAGGAAAGATTCTACAATGTTTTGCTGGTGGCTTGGACGGGTCATATCTGGCACCCTGGATGACTATTAGCCCTAGCTGGAGTGATCACATCGCTCAGAGACAGTTTTAAGTTCTGAGCACCTCAAGTTATGATGCAAAACAAACAAAGATGTAATGAAGTCACGTAGGGTCCATCGCTACTCGAGATGTGAGACTATGTTGCACTCAGGAGAAATCGAGCGTATTTCCTGCTCTATCTCCTCTCTGCACCCCTCCATACACAGCTGCTCTCACCCCTACAGAGGGACCAGGTGTGTCTGGGTACTTCACTGGCCTGCTTCCTGCACTGACAAAGATCCCCACCCTGTCTGGCCTGAGGGCAGCCCCGCCCCCCCAGGTCTCTAACGGGGCGGAGCCTCCTGAGGACCCTGAGCCCCCATGGTGAGGCATGGGTTTTGAGGGTTTTGGCTGAACTGGGGCACGTGACACTTGGATTCAGGACGTGGCACTGCTCTGGACTGCAAGCACGCTTCTCCTATGGTGGGAATATTCCCCCTCTCCTGGGCAAAGTGTCCTAATGATTGAAAATTGATTATCTGGAATAATTTTACTATTTAATTTAAATGTTATTTTAACACTGGGACTGATGGAGTGGTTTATAATACACTTGTTTCAGGCATTCATTCTCCTGCACCGATCGCCTGCAGCTCCGGGACTCCAAGATCATAGAGGCCTGAGTCAATCTTTAAAGAAAAAGAATTTCTGCAGGTTTGTGCTCCGTTTCAGAATCGAGGTGGGTGTAAAGTATTTTTCAAAGGGACCACTAGATTTAAGGAGTGGAGAAGATTTTTCAAAATTTATTTATTGGAATTGGCACAATTGGGCACCTGAAGGAACTCCCATTTAGCCCTCAGAGGGCAGGGCTATAAGCTCCCAGATCAGGCAGAGGGAGGGTTGCCCAAATCCTCCAGACCTCACCAGGTCCTTGCAAAGGTCAACTATTTCGTGCACACTCGCAGGAGCAAGATAGAGAGGACTGAGGCACAGGAGAAAACTGGGGGCTATGCCTCTGTCTCGGCCTGGATATGAGTACCTGCCCCCACTGACCCCCTAAGCCCCTATAGAACTCATAAAGACACAGACATAAACAGAGGAGAGCCAAGGCAAGATAATGGGCAGGTAGCCCATGACGCTGGCATTTGACCAGACCACGGTGACCTGAACAGTCATAGTCACGACAGGAGACAACTCATCCTCAAAATTTGTTTATTTCATCAGAGAGCATTAAACAGTGGAGGGCACGTTGTGTCCTCTTACTTTTAACCAGAGAATAAGAAGATACAAAAAAACATGTGTACAGATATAAAAATAAATGACATCAGGAAAAGGGTCTACAAGCGAGATAGTCCAGCAGGGAAGGCAACTGGCTTGCACATGGAAAAGCACAGTCGATCCCGCAAAGGAATACGAGGGCCTGAGCACCGCCAATAGAGCACGGAACTAGGGCTAAGCAAATGCAAGGCAGCGCGGCAAAAACAGGCCCAACCTAAAGTAGACCTTTAAAAATGACTTGAAATCCTTTACAAATACATTGAATTTCAGTTTCACATGCAAAAAAGTCAATGTACAGTTCATGATTCGGTGTCCATCGATGTCATATAAGAATCTCATTAAAATATTCATGAAAACGTCAACTCTTTAAAATAAAAGTGCTACACTAGATCAGAGTTCTGGCTCAGAGGGTGGAGTGCCAGGCTCTGCAACAGGAATCCGACACTCAGTCTCCAGTACCTCACAGTCTCCTGAGCACCTCAGGGTGTGGCACAGTTGCCAAAAACAGTAACAAGAGAAATAAGATGTCATAATATCATCTTCAATATATAGAGCTTAGTGTGAATTGCCAAGAAAAGTCTTCACTGGGAGACGAGGCTGTTGAGTGTATCGTTCATGGACAAGCATTATCTGTGCACTCTTGCATGCTGCTTTAAATGATCAGCTCGGGCAAAGTCCATGGGACACTGAGGACAGCGGAAGGGACGCTCTCCAGTGTGCGTCTTCTTGTGTCTTCTGAGTTCATCGGAGCGGGGGAATTTCCACGGACACCCTTTCACGTCGCACACATAGGGCTTGTCTTCTGGAAGAGAGAGATGTGTCACTTGTTATGCATGGAGCAGAAAATGGTGTGAGCATGGGTAGGGGGAGCAGCTGAGCAAACTGGAAGATGTGTAGGAGAGAGGAAGAGAAAGACTGCATGAGCTGGAGAAAGAGGAAAACTGGAAGAGGATAAGGGACATCCAGAGCACTCAGAGAGTCAGAGCAGGGAGAAAATTGTGGTGAAGGGGTATTTGTGCCCGAGAGACAAGGTCAAGATGAGCCCCAAAGGGCAAACCAATCTCTCCATGTCCCAACCGCCCACAGTCAACACCACAGAGACCAGCCAGCTGGACTCTGGCCATAATTAGGCTCCCCCTAGGACCGTGGGCACTTCCTCTCTCATCTCGCAACCTTTTCTAGGCCACCAGAGAAACTTAGCATGAAGGGAGGAGCAACAATCTGAACTGAGTGTCAGTTGTTCCTACTCACCAGTGTGGACTCGTTCATGGATTCGCAGGTGGGAAGCTTTGTTGTACTCCTTCCCGCAGCCCTGGAAAGGGCACACATAGCGCTTCAGACCATCCGCGTTTATGATGTACTCTCTCCTCTGGCGCTTCTTTGGCCGCTCTGATTCCAGGGATGGTCCTTGCGCCAGAGGGGCACTTGCATACAGGACTCCTGATTGTGGCAGTGGCGATCCCTGTGGCACCATCTGGATGCTATAGAGGCTCTGGGTGTCACTCTGAGACACAGGCTGACTGCCAGTGGAGGTCTGGTCACTGATGAAAGTCATTGTCGGGAGCCCTGTCACAGGGATCATCGGCACTCCAGAATGGGGCATCTGGTTCCCATTCATGGTGTGGACCCCGCTGAATGGCATCTGATTCACCATTAATATTTGGGCACCAGTGAAAGGCAACTGGTTCCCGCAGTAGGACTGGTTCGTGTTCATGGACACTGGAGTCCCAAATACAGTCTGCTGTCCAGTGAGAGACATCTGGCTCCCACTTGGTGTCTGGTATCCACTGGAAAGTATCTGATTTCCCCATAGCGTTTGGACACCGACCATGGGCATCTGGGTTCCATTTATAATCTGGGTACCAGTGTATGGTATGTTGTACACACACGGGGTCTGCTCACTCCCCTGTTTCTGGGTGGCACACTCTTGTAGGGTCTGGTCCCCATGGAAGGTCTTCAGCATGTCTGCGTCAGAAGTCATGTGGGCGGCAACTGTGGGATTGCTCTGAGCAGAGCAGCTCATGTTCTGCTCCCGAGAAGTCGTCTCCATCAGCTCCTCGAGGAGCTGGTCCAGCGCAGTGTCCTTGTCTTCAGTTGGCACCTTTGGACTGCCTTGGCCCTGCAGAGTCAGAGACTCTGAGAATTGGGTCCCTTCAGCGACTGTATCTGGATGATTAGCCTGGTTCTTACATGGCTCATTTGGGCTGCCCTGAGCCTGGAGTGTGACAGGCCTGGGGATCTGCAGCTCCCTAAGGAGCTGATCGAGAATGTCCTGCCCGTCAAGGGCCTCTTGTGTTCTTGCTGGGCCCTGGGGAGTCAGAGGACCACAGAGCTCAGGATCAGGAACAGCTGGATCTCCTGCCTCACAGGTCTGGAGTACGTCTTCATGATTCTCACGAAAGATGTCAGCGGTCATCTTTTGGCTCTTGTCTTTCATACTAGAATCCTAAACAACAACAACAACAACAGCAAAAAGAACAAAATCAGACACCTGCTCAGCTCAATCCAATTCTGCATTTCTCCCCTCAATCCTGATCATAGTCTCCTAACCCACCTCCCCATCTATCTTGCTTGACAACCCATACTTTTCTTTCTACTTTCCTCAGATCCTTCATTGGCTCCACTCTGTGTGCCCCAAAATGTGGCCAGACTGACCGCACTGAAATGAAACTTTTGCTGTGTCAAGGCAGTCTACCAGTGCAGTGGGAAGACTGTAACAACCCTGGCTCTGAACAGTATGGGTGGAGATCCATAGGGATCACATCACTCAAAATCGAATCTTTAGAGGGGCCAGTAAGATGGTCCAGTGGGCAGGAAACATGCTCTGCACGGGGCCACACTGAAATTAATCCTGGCACTCTCTATGGTCCCCAGAGCAGTACAGTAGGAATGTCAGAGCACAAGAAAAACTAAGATCAGAGTCTTTCTGGGATTGCCACAGAGTGTTAGAAAAATACAAATGGAACACACTTTTTCCAATATCCAATTGGGAAATTATTCGGTTCCTTACCTGTGGGATGAACTGGTCCACTCTAGAAGAGATTTGCCTCACGTTTTCATTCTGGTGAGCAGGGGGAGCCATCTGGCTCCCACACTGTGCCTGGTCCCCAGAGTAGCATGTCATGTTCCCCCAAGGGGATTGGGCACCAGCGATGGGCATCTGGGTCCCACTGCCCGAACGGAAAGGTCTTTGGATCCCATGCAGTGTCTGAACTTCTGAGAAGGACATCTGGATCCCATAGATTCCAGGGGCACCAGAGTGGGGCGATTTGATCTGTCTAGCGGTCTGCTCACCTCCAGAAATCTCCGTAGAGTTGCCAGGCAGTGTCTGGTCCCCACTGAAGGTCTTCAGCACGTCTGTGTCATGTGGCATTTGGGAGGCAGCGGTGGGATTGCTCAGAGCAGAGCAGCTCCTGTTCTTCTCCCAGTATGGCATGTCCATCAGTTCCTCAAGGAGCTGGTCCAGTTCACTGTCCTTGTCCTCAATTGGCCCCTCAAGGGTGAGTGAAACAGAGGTTGGGGGCACGTGGAGGAGCGGATCCAGAGCGCTGACCTGCTTCTGGGTCGGCCTCTGTGGGCCGGCCTGTGCCTGGGAATCGGGAGGCCCAGGCGTCTGCAGCTCCTCAAGGAGCTGATCGAGGAAGCTGTCCTGACCCTCAGGGGCCTTAGGGCTGGCTGGACTCCGGGGAGCCAGGGCAGCACAGAGCTGGTGCTGAGGCACCGCTGGATCGTCCACCTCATAGGTCTCGAGAAACTCCTCAAGACTCTCAAAGAGACCATGGAAGATGTCTGGGGTCCTCTCTTGGCTGTTGTCCTCCATGGTTGAATACTGAAAATAAAGAGACAACAATCAGAGATCCGCAGTGTCCAATTTAACCCCCCACTCATTCCCTCCCCCTCTTCTCTATGGATGCTTTCCTAGCCTGATCGCTTACTTTTTTCTTGACACCCCACCGTTTTCTCTTCACACCCTTCCCGGATTCTGCACTGAATCCATCCCGTGTGCGCTCCAATCTGCTCAGAGTGATACTTCTGAAACATTTCCCCTCCTGTTCTATGGCGTCCCAGCAGTGTACAGCGCAGTCTGGACCCTGACCTCTGACAATGTGTGTGGAAATTCAAGGAGGGGGAGAGTGCTTGCCACCTAACTTAAATGCAAATGGTCACTAGGATCAGACAGTGAAGCAGGCAGGGCACTCACTTCAGAGAGGAAACCCTGGGTTTGATATCCTGCATCAACTTGGATTCTGTCCCTGGATAAGGTCTATCCAGTACTGGAACTTGGTTTCTGTCCCTGGATAAGGTCTATCCAGTACTGGAACTAAATTACCCATCCTGACCATCAAAGAAAAGAGAGAGAGAGAGGGAGAGAGAGAGAGAGAGAGAGAGAGAGGAGAGAGAGAGAGAAACTGAAAGTAACTACTTTTCTTGACATCTGAGACTTTGCTCAGTGGTAGAGCAATTTTCTTGCATTTTAGGACCCCAGTTTGGACGACAATCAATCAATCAATCTATCAATCTGGTTGATATAGGGGCATCAGGTACCTGGTAAAACTCTGAGACTAGTGGACAGACGGGAGTTCCGGTTCAATTCGGAACAGAGAAGCCCTGTGGACACTTAGAGACAGTAAACAGCCCCACCCTACACACAACGCCCCTCGCACATATCAGGCTGTTGGAGCCCCCTCAATACCAATAGTCTTCGCCCATCTTTGTCACAGATACTTGTATTTTTAAGTGTATATATATATATTAGAGAAAACTTAGAAAATGCTAAGTCAATTTGATTTGCCCGAGCAAAGTCTAGTTATTGGCCCTTAGTGAGACCAAGGGTGCTGGGATCAAACTAGGACCCCGGCAAGCAAGTCTGTCCACAACCTGCGAGTCAAGTGCAATCTCTAATTCAACTTAGGGGCAGAGAGAGAATAGCTCCCCACTCCTCAGATGATAGCTTTCTCGTCACATTTGGGCAACTGGCAGAGGTTCCCATTTTCGAGGAGCCATGGTTAAGCGTCTCCTAGGATTTTCGTGATCCTGGGAACATGCCAGCAGGTAAGTTTCATTTCTCCTCCTTATTTCTAGCTTTCTACCATACTGAACTGAAACCCAGGATCATACCCAGCACTGTGGGGACATTAAACCTGACAACTATGACATTCAGGGCATGCTCAATCCCTTGCAGAATTCCCAGCCTCCCTCAGCCTCATTTTCCTCTCACACCCCTCCCAGTCCTCATACCTCCCAGTTACTAGTTCTCAGTCCTACCTTTTCCACCGAGTTTTCTACTTCCTGAGGGCTAGAGTATTCTGGGGAGATGTGGACCAGCTATCCAACTTTCAGGTCCAGGGAGAGATTCCAGGAACCAACCGGTTAGCCAGAACCCTTACCCCTACATCCCCACTGCAGGCTGAAGCAAAGTGACCAAGCACGGGGTGAGCACTTGGGAGATGCTCAGTCTATACAACCCAGATCTGGCCACCCCTCTGGTATGCCTTAATTCCCTCCTCTTAGAGCAGGGAACCTCCCTACGCGAGAGACCTCCACCATATAATTTCCTGCCTCAGGATCTAGCACACCCTACCCCGAGATTCAAGTTGCAGACTCACCTTGTCAGACGAGGCAGCGAGGGCACCTAGCAGCGAGGCCTTCAGTGGACGCGTCTGCACTGAGAGTGGGCCGTGCTTGGCTGGCCTTTAATAGCCCCCTGGTCTCGCGGGACGTACGGGACTCCAAACTGGCACTTTTTGGTTGCCCACGCATCTTGGGGGCGTGTCTTGGGACCCCTGGCTGGTGAGTTCTTGGCCCACCAGGTCAAACAGAGACTTCAATAGGCAGAAGTACATTTTTCTTCATACTAAAGGTACTCATGAACCCAAAGGCGCAGGGCAGCTGTCCTCAGAGGGTCGCACATTTCTATCGCAGCTGGGTACCTTGAGATAGCTTTGATGAAGTCTATTCTTTTCTTTTTGCCAGGGGATCTAATCCGGCGGGGCTCGTGGTTTATTCCTAGTTTTGCACACAGAAATGACTCCTGGCGGTTTACGAATGACCAGACTGGATGCTGGGAATTATTGGGACAGCTGTGAACAAGGCAAATTTCTACCCTCTGTTTCATCACTTCGGCCCTTATTGATAAAGGCCTAAAGTCTTTATCATCTAGGCAAATAGAGGTTTAGAGAGAAGACATTTCGTGGAGAGGGTTAGGAGTGATACTACGGTATCTTGCAGGTGACATGGCCATGACCTATCCGGCACCAGAATGGCCCTTGAGCCCTAGGAGGAGTAATATCTTCGCTCAGACGCAGAAATAATTTACTGAGCAACCCCAGGTGGGACTCAAAAGGAACAAAAATGAGATGGAGTCATGCAGAGTCCATTGCTGTTGTAGACTTGGGTCCACTTTGCTCTCAAGTGCAAGCACATCTTACCGGCTCTCTCTCCTGCCCGCACCCCTCCATCCCAGAGCTGCTCTCACTCCTTCAGAGGGACACAGTTCAGTCTGTTCCCTTCATTGGCTTGGCTCTGGCGCTGAGGAAGAGCCCCACCCTGTCTGGCTGAGGGCAGCCCCGCCCTTCCCGTCTCGCAGAGGTTGGGGCCTCTTGGAGACCCTCAGCCTCCTCTGAGGCACAGGTGTCTGTGGAGTTGGGATCGTCTGAGGCAAGTGACACCGGGCTTCCAGACCTTTGCCTTGCTCTGGACTGGGGGCAGGGTTATGAGGGTTTGGCATCTCCCGTGGTGGGAATGTGCCCCTTCACCTGGACACCGTAACACTCTAGCACTGTCCTCTCATTGTTCATCGATTTGCTCAGGCCAGCACCAGTAAGGTCTCCGTTGTGAGATTTGTTGAAATTGGTTTTGGCATATCGAATACGCCACGGGTAGCTTGCCAGGCTCTGCCATGTGGGCAGGAAACTCTCGTAGCTTTCCAGTCTTGCCGAGAGGGAAGGAGAAATCAACCCGGGTCGGCCACCTGCAAGGCAAATGCCCTATCCACTGTACTCGTGGCATATTCGACATGCCAAAAACAGTAACAACATGTCTCACTTTGAGATGTTACTCGGGCCCACTCTAGCAAGTCCACGAACAACGGGATGACAGAGCAAGAGTGGACCTTTCACCTGGGAAAACTCTCAATTATGTAACATGATATTTTGGAGTGATATTTCAATTTCTGTTTAAACTTTATTTAAACTCTGGATTTGGTCAAAGCTGTTTATAATAGGCTTCTTTCAGGCATTCATTGTTTTTGCACCAATCAGCTGTAGCTCAGAGCGTCCAAGTTCAGGAGGCCTGAGTCAATCTTACAGAGGAAGGAATCTGTGAGGATTTCTGCTGTTTTTCAGACAGTGGGTAAGTGGGAAGTATTTCTGAAAGGGACCACTGGATGTGAGTGGTAGGGTGGATTTTCTCCAGACATGTTTTTGAGGATTGGCACTACAAGCCACCAGCAGGAACTCCCACTTAGCCCTCGGTGAGCAGAGCTATGAGCTTCCAGACAGGCAGCAGAGAGGGGGGCCCAGGTCCTCCGGATCTCACCATGTCCATGCAAGGCCACAGGTCCTTCTTGCTCACATGCAGGATGAAGGTAGAGAGGACTGAAACACCGGTACTTGCTCAGTGGGGTTATGACTCACCCTTGGCCTGGGTCTGAGTTCCTGATCCACAGTCCACCCAAGCCCCTTTTGCACTCCTAATCCCACTGCAATAAGCAGAGGAGGGCCAACAACAAGACAATGAGCAGGTTGCCCATGGCTCCTGGTATTTGACCAGACCACAGTAACCTGAACACTGGTAGTCACAACCGGAGACAACTATTTCTCCAAATTAGTTTATTTCATCGAAGAGCATTTCACAGTGAAGTGCACCATGTGTCCTCTTGCTCTGAAACCAAAGATCAGGAGATACAAAATCACTGCGAGTATGGATATAAAAATATGCAGATGAAAAAGAATCTATGAAGAAAATAAACACTTTTTCTTTTTTTTCTTTCTTTTTTTTTAAAGACTGTCTTGTTTAATTATTAAGGTATTACTTTAGGCAGTAGTGATAGAAAGGAACAGAATGAGGATTAAATGAATGGTGATGAAGTTACATGGAACAGCATACAAAACACGAAGGGAGCAATGGGTTATAGTAGAATGGCCTTCTTTTTTTTCACATTTTTTTTTATCTTTTTTTACATTAAATTTTTTATTAGTTTATTTTTAATTAGAGAGTCATCCTGAGGGTACAGTTACAGATCCATACATCTTTGTTCTCATGTTTCCCCCATACAAAGTTCGATAACCCATCCCTTCATCAGTGCCCATTCTCCACCACCAGTAAACCCAACATCCTTCCCCCCGTCCCCAGTCCCGTCTCCCCCCACCCCACCCTGCCACTATGGCAGGGTATTCCCTTTTGTTCTCTCTCTCTGATTAGCTGTTGTGGTTTGCAATAAAGGTGTTGGGTGGCCATTGTGTTCAGTCTCTAGTCTGTATTCGGCCCACATCACCCTTCCCCCACATGACCTCCAACCATATTTCACTTGGTGGTCCCTTCTCTGAGTTACCCAGAATGAGAGACCAGCCTCCAAGCCATGGAGACAACCCCCTGGTACTTATTTCTACTATTCTTGGGCGTTAGTCTTATAGTCTATTATTCTATATTCCACAGATGAGTGCAATCTTTCTATGTCTGTCTCTTTCTGACTCATTTCACTTAGCATGATACTTTCCATGTTGATCCACTTATATGCAAACGTCATGACCTCATTTTTTCTAACAGCTGCATAGTATTCCATTGTATAGATGGACCAGAGTTTCTTCAACCAGTCATCTGTTCTAGGGCACTCGGGTTTTTTCCAGATTCTGGCTATTGTAAACAGTGCTGCGGTGAACATATAAGTGCATATGTCACTTCGACTATATTTTTTGGCTTTTCTGGGATATATTCCAAGCAGTGGTATTGCTGGGTCAAATGGGAGCTCAACCTCTAGTTTTTTGAGAATCGTCCATACTGTTTTCCAAAAGGGCTGAACTAGCCGGCATTCCCACCAGCAGTGTAGAAGGGTCCCTTTCTCCCCACATCCTCTCCAACAGCGGTTGCTTTTGTTCTTTTGGATGTGTGCCAGTCTCTGTGGTGTGAGGTGGTATCTCATGGTTGTTTTGATCTGCATCTCTCTGACGATTAGTGATGTAGAGCATTTTTCATGTGCCTTTTGGCCATTCGTATCTCTTCCTTGGTAAAGTTTCTGTTCATTTCTTCGCCCCATTTTTTGATGGGGTTGGATGTTTTCTTATTTTTTTTTCTTTTTTTACTTTTATTATATATCTACCAAAAATTTTTGTTTCACATATGGTTTTCATCTTAATGTGTTTTGGAAACTGCTACTCTCCAGAGCTTAAACTGGCAACAATTTTTATTTTTTGTTGCACTTTCTACTGAAGCATTCATATTTTGTTTACTTATTAGACTATCTAAAGGATAGTCACTTTATTTTTTTATAGTTAATTTTTATTAGTGAGTCAACGTGAGGGTACAGTTACAGATTTATACATTTTTGTGCTCATGTTTCTCCCTTACAAAGTTTGATAACCCATCCCTTCACCAGTGCCCATTCTCCACCACCAGTAAAGCCAACATCCCACCCCCCCTTCCCAGTCCCGTCGCCCCCCACCCCACACTGCCACTATGGCAGGGTATTCCCTTTTGTTCTCTCTCTCTGGTTAGGTGTTGTGGTTTGCAATAAAGGTGTTGAGTGGCCATTGCGTTCAGTCTCTAGTCTATATTTGGCCCGCATCATCTTTCCCCCACATGACCAACAACCACATTTTACTTGCTGTTCCCTTCTCTGAGTTGCCCAGAATGAGAGGACAGCCTCCAAGCCATGGTGACAACCTCCTGGTACTTATTTCTACTATTCTTGGGTGTTCGTCTTATAGTCTATTATTCTATATTCCACAGATGAGTGCAATCTTTCTATGTCTGTCTCTCTCTTTCTGACTCATTTCACTTAGCATGATACTTTCCATGTAGATCCACTTATATGCAAACGTCATGACCTCATTTTTTCTAACAGCTGCATAGTATTCCATTGTATATATGTACCAGAGTTTCTTCAACCAGTCATCTGTTCTAGGGCACTCGGGTTTTTTCCAGATTCTGGCTATTGTAAACAGTGCTGCGGTGAACATATAAGTGCATATGTCACTTCGACTATACTTTTTGGCTTTTCTGGGATATATTCCCAGCAGTGGTATTGCTGGGTCAAATGGGAGCTCAACCTCTAGTTTTTTGAGAATCGTCCATACTGTTTTCCAAAAGGGCTGAACTAGCCGGCATTCCCACCAGCAGTGTAGAAGGGTCCCTTTCTCCCCACATCCTCTCCAACAGCGGTTGCTTTTGTTCTTTTGGATGTGTGCTAGCCTCTGTGGTGTGAGGTGGTATCTCATGGTTGTTTTGATCTGCATCTCTC
Organism: Sorex araneus; assembly: GCF_027595985.1. Taxonomy (NCBI): domain Eukaryota; kingdom Metazoa; phylum Chordata; class Mammalia; order Eulipotyphla; family Soricidae; genus Sorex; species Sorex araneus. The sequence goes on along the minus strand of NC_073306.1, from coordinate 30,944,722 downwards.
TGACGATTAGTGATGTAGAGCATTTTTTCATGTGCCTTTTGGCCATTCGTATCTCTTCCTTGGTAAAGTTTCTGTTCATTTCTTCGCCCCATTTTTTGATGGGGTTGGATGTTTTCTTCTTGTAGAGTTCAACCAGTGCTTTAAAAACCATTGATATTAACCCCTTATCTTATGGGTATTGTGTAAATATCCTTTCCCATTCTGTAGATAGTCTTTGTATTCTGGTCACTGTATCTTTTGCGGTGCAGAAGCTTTTTAGTTTAATATAGCCCCATTTGTTGATCTCTGTTTTTACTAGATTGTTTAGTTCCGTGTCATCTTTGAAGATACCTTTATCTTCAATATCGTAGAGGGTTTTGCCAACCTTATCTTCAATGTACCTTATGGTTTGTGGTCTGATGTTGAGGTGTTTAATCCATTTTGATCTGACTTTTCTGCATGGTGTCAGGTCGAGTTCCAAGCCCATTTTTTTGCACGTGGTTGTCCAGTTGTGCCAGCACCATTTGTTAAAGAGGCTTTCCTTTCTCCACTTCACATCTCTTGCTCCTTTATCAAAGATTAGATGATCATACATTTGAGGTTGTGTGTGGGGATATTCCACCCTGTTCCATTGGTCTGCAGCTCTGCCTTTGTTCCAGTACCATGCTGTTTTAATTGTTACCGCTTTGTAGTAGAGTTTAAGGTTGGGGAGGGTGATGCCTCCCATCATCTTTTTCCCAAGAATTGTTTTAGCTAGCCGTGGGCGTTTATTGTTCCATATAAATTTCAGGATTGTTTGCTCTGCTTCTTTGAAGAATTCCATGGGTATCCCTATAGGGATCGCGTTAAATCTGTACAATGCTTTTGGGAGTATTGCCATTTTGACAATGGAAAATAAACACTTTTTCAATTCACGGTTGGTGCGTAAGTACATCGGGGACTGCAATTGCCTTTCACTCGTTTGACCAGGTTTGATTCCCAGCATCCTATGTGGCTCCCTGAGCACTCCCAGGAGTATTTACAGAGTGCAAAGACAGGAGTAACTAACCCCTGTGCATTCCCGGGTGCGACACAAAAAGTAAAATGAAAAGAAATTCGTAAAAAATAAATAAAATGTAACCTTCATTGTTTAATATGTAAAAGTAGCAAGAGAAAGAGAAAAGCGGTATAGCTGTTTCGGGTGACTGAGTGTCTCTAGAGTCAATCTCCATCAGAGAATTGCCATGTGGAAACAGAGACAATAAACAGCCCCAACCTACTATCCCCGCCCCTCCCACATACCAAGCCATTGTAGCCCCCTCAATTCAGTACATCTGGCCCTTCCTTGTCTCAAATCCTTATATAATAAAGACTTAGAAAATGCTCAATCAATTTGATTTGTTAGGGCAAAGTCTACTGGCCCAGACTGGATTCTCAAATCGAATAGTGAGAGCTGTGTGAAAAGGAAAATGCACTGTCCACTGTTCTATCACTCTGGCCCTGATAGTAGTCACTGGTCTTTATAAAGCGGTCAAAATGAGACTTAGAGAGAAGACGTTTTGTGGAGGGGGTCAGAGGAGATACTACGGTGTTTTGCAGGTGGTCAGGTCAGATCCATTCTGGCGCCCTGGATGGCCCCTGAGCTCTAGTAGGTGTGATTTCTTTGCTGAGAAGCAAGAGCACATTCTAAGCATCTCCAGGTGGCACCCAACACAAACAAAAATGTGATGGAGTCATGCAGCGTCAATCGCTGTTGTAGACTTGGGCGCACATTGCACTCAAGAGGAAGAGCATTTTCCGTCCTCGCTCTCCCGCCCGCAGTACTGCATCCCAGAGCTGCTCTGAGCCATGCAGAGGGGTACAGGTCCTTCATTGTCTTGGCTCTTGCACTGAAAAAGATGCCCACCATGTCTGGCCTCGAGGCAGCCCGGCTCACCAAGATCCCCAAGGAGGTGGAGCCTCCTGGAGGCCCTGAGCCTCCTGTGGTCCAGGAGGGATGAGGAGTGAGGCTGGCCTGCGCAGGTGGCACGGGGAATCCTGATCTAATCCTACTCTGGCTGCTGCAGGCCTGTGCTTATGGGGGCGGTGTCCAGAGTGGACATGTCCTGTGGTGGGTGGGACCTTGCCCCCACACCGGGGCAAGAAGTAATTATTGAACCATGATTGTCTAAAATAATTTGACTGTTTTAAATTAAAATTTATTTACACATTGTGATTTACAAAGTTGTTCATAAAACAGTCATTTCAGGCATTCATTGTTTCCGCACCAATCAGCTATAGCTCCGGGGTTTCTACGAATCATAGGGGCCTTTTATCAATCTTTACGCGGTAAGGAATCTGCAGATTTGGGCTCTGTTCCACCGTGTGGTTGGGTAGGAAGCATTTTTCAATGGGACCACTAGGTTTGTGGAGTGCGGTCGACTTTCTATAGACATTTTTTCAGGGACTGGGACAATTAGGCGCTAGCAGGAACTCTAAGCCTCAGTGGGCCGGGTTGGGCTCCTAGAACAGGCAGAAGGGAAAGAATCCCAGGTTTCCAGACCTAACCATGTCCATGCAAAGACCACAGTCCGTTCCCTGCACACATGCTGGAGAAAGGTAGAGATGACTGAGGAACCGGAGACGGCTCAGTGGGGCTCTCATTCTGCCTTGTCCTGGGTCTGACTACCTGTGTCCACAGACCACGTGAGACCTTTTAGCACTCATAACCCCACAGAAATATACAATTATTGCTATTTGGATTCATTAGTGAATTTCTCCAATCTTCAAAGGGGACTTACAATCATTTTAAAAGCGTTTTCTGAAAATCGAAGAATCAGTAACACTTGCAAACAGCTTCTATGAAGCAAATATCACCCTGATACCAAAAGCACACAGAGACACCACAGAGAAAGAGAATTAAAGGCAGATAATCCTGATGAACACAGATGTAAACATCATCAACAAAATCCTACCAAACAGAATCCAACGATTCACAAAAAGATCATACACTATGACCAAGTAAGAGTCTTCCCGGGGATTCAAGGATGAATTGACATTCACATATCAATCAACATATTCCATCACATCAATTAAAGGAAAAGATAAAACCATATGCCCATAAGAATAGATGCAGAGAAAGTATTTGACAAGATCCAGGCCCCATTTAGGATGAAAACTCTCAGCAAAATAGGCATTGAAGGAACATTCCTCAATAGAGTCAAAGCCATCTCCCACAAATCCATGGCAAGCATCATTCTCAGTGGGGAGAACCTAACAGCCTACCCTCTTCCATCAGGGTCAAGACAAGGTTGCCTACCCTCCCCAGTCCTATTCAATATAATACTGGAAATTCTGGCCATAGCAGTTAGCCAAGTAAAAGGTATCAAGTGTATAACGATAGAAAGGAAAGAGGTCTAGGCATCACAATTTTTGACCCGTAAAACGGGAAACACGGGTCTTCGGGGCTCGTCAGAAGTCTCAGTTAAACTTACACAAACCTTAGAGGAGTACAGAGGTTTTCTAAAAGTAAACAAAAATACGACGTCACTCAGGGGCGGTCTCCTTAAGACCCAGAACCCTGAGTGAATGAACTCAGTAGTAGTCTCAGAGACTGAGAGACCTGAGGCTCAGGGGCTGTCTCCTTAAGATTGAGGGGCCTGAGTTAAAGGGGGTTCTGAGGATGGACAGACATTTTACAAGGGTTCTGACTCCACCAGTTCCACTGGAGAGTCAACAAGAGTGAGTGTGACCCAAGACTAGTAGAAATAAGTACCAGGAGGCTGACTCCTTGGCTTGGAGTCTGGCCTCACATTCTGGGGAGAGGGCAACTCAGAGAAGGGTGCACCAAGTAAAATGCGGTAGGAGGCCATGCGGGGGAAGGGTGATGTGGGCTGAATGTAGACTAGAGACTGAACACAGTGGCCACTCAACACCATTATTTCAAAACACAACACCTAATTAGAGAGAGACAACAAAAGGGAATACCCTGCCACAGTGGCGGGGTGGGGTGTGGGGAGATGGGATTGGGGAGGATAGGAGGGATGCTGGGTTTACTGGTGTTGGAGAATGGGCACTGGTGAAGTGATGGGTTCTCCAACTTTGTATGAGGGAAACAAGAGCAGAAAGATGAGTAACTCTGTAACTGTACCCTCCCAGTGATTCACTAATTAAAAATAAATAAAGAAAAAAAAGAAGTGAGTGTGAAGGGAGACATCCCTGACACCCTGGGACTGCAAGCTCTACTTGGACTCCGTTCAGTAGGTTCTCAGGGCAGTCATATCTGGAGAAGTTTTTGTGTAAAGGACTGGCATTTTTCACGGTTTGTCTGTTGGTCATTTTTCTGTCGGATTTTATGGACATCTGGGGTAATGTGTCTTATTGTGACTCTGTTTTTTGACTCCACTTGTACTTGATTTCATTATGGGTCAGACTCAGTCTACCCCACTTAACATTGTGCTGGACCATTTCATCCATTTCAAGTCAAGGAGAGCGACCTCTCGGGAGAGGTGAAGAACGATAATGCAGTGCAGAGATGAAAATAGGAATTACTTTCTCATGCTGCTATTGAAAAATTTGGTGAGTACGGGGCGGTTAAAAGTGCCAGTCTCTAGGAGGTTGGCTCCATAGCTTGGAAGCGGGCCTCACGTGTTGGTGGAAAGTCATCCCAGATTGAGAAGGGAACACCAAGTAAAATGTGATTGGAGATCCATCGCGGAAAGGGAGATGCGTGCTGAAAGTAGACTAGAGCCTGAACACGATGGCCAATCAATACCCCTACTGCAAACCACAACACCCAAAATTAGAGAGAGAGAGAGAGAGAGAGAGAACAAATTGGAATGCCCTGCCACAGAGGCTCGGTGGGGGGATGGGAACGGGGGGTGGGAGTGATACTGGTTCATTGGTGTTTTAGAATGGACACTGGTGAGGGATGGGCTCTCGAACATTACATGAGAGAAAAACATCCAGGATAGGAGACTAATTGTGCACAGCTAGGACAGGGAGGGCCATGTCTGCAGACAAAAGAGATGCTGCTGTGACTGGGCGTGAATGTCCTTTAGGCCCTAAAGAGCTCGGCCAGAGAGTTGCCTACAAGCATCCACATACTGTGATGGAGCCTCAGATTTCAATCCCCCCAAGGCCATAGTCTAGAAGGGTTTGACTTGCTTCTGGCTCACCCGGGTCTGATTCCCAGAATCACATATGGTCTGGGAGTACCGCCAGAAGTATTTCCTGAGTGCAAATCCAGGGTAAGCCCGGAGAATTGCCAGAGTGACCCCAAAAGCCTTTTAAGTAACGTCTCCATTCATCCTAGCCCTGAGATTTTAGTAGCCTATCTTTACTCCTCCTTTCCAGTGGTGCCGTATTGGAGGCTCTTTCAGGGTCAGGGGAATGAGATCCATCATCGTTACCGATTTTGCCATAGGAATACAGCATGGGGAGTTTGCGAGACTCTCCTATGAAGGCAGGAAACTCTTGGTAGCTAGCCAGGTTCTCGCAGAGGGAGAACTTGGCTATAAGACGTCTTGCGACCGCCACGTACTTACTCAAAACCCCTCATGTGCATATAATATATATTATATATCTGCCTGATATAGATATTATATAAGGGGTATTAAGTTCTGAAATTAAATGTCCATATTGACCATCTCAAAATATATAGTAACAACTTTTGCAGTCATTAAGAAGAAGTTTAGTGGTAGAGCAATAGTCTTGCATGTCAAAACCTAGGTTTGGACTCCAACTAAAACAATAAATAAATAAGAAAATAAATGAAGAAAAAAAAACTATTTCAGGTGCCATCGAAAACTCTGAGGTTACAGTGCAAAGGAAAATACCAGGTTCAATCCGAAACAGAGATGTCCTGTAGAAACAGAAACAGTAAACAGCCCCACCCTGCCGCCCCGCAACCCCCCCGTACCAGGCTGTTGTAACCCTCCAAGTATCAGTACTTCTGGCCCTTTCTTGTCTCAAATGCTTATATAATAAAGACTTTTAAAATGCTAAATCAATTTGATTTGCTAGAGCAAAGGTCTACTGGACCATACTGGATGCTCAGATTGAACAGGGACAGCTGCGTGCAAAGCAAATGCACTACCCAAAGTTCTATCACTCTGGCCTTTATAATGGTCTCTGGTCTTTATAAACTGGGCAAAATGAGGCTTAGAGAGAAGACTTTTTGTGGAGGGTGTCAGGAGAGATTGTACAGTGTTTTGCAGGTGTCCTGGCCAGGAATTTATCATCTAGTATTTATCATCAAGTATTTATCATCTAAGCAAATAGAGGTTTAGAGACGTTTAGAGAGAAGACGTTTCGTAGAGGGGGTCAGGGGAGACACTATGGGGTCTTGCAGGTGACATGGCCATGACCTATCAGGCACCCGGGTGGCCCCTGAGCCCGGCGAGGAGTAATCCCTTCGCTCAGACGCAGGAATAAGTTCTGAGCACCCCCTGGTGCGACTCCAAAGGAACAAAAATGTGATGGAGTCATGCAGAGTCCATTGCTGTTGTAGACTTGGGTCTACTTTTTGCTCAAGTGCAAGCGCATTTTACCTGCTCTCTCTCCTGCCCGCACCCCTCCATCCCACAGCTGCTCTCACCCCTTCAGAGGGACAGAGTTCAGTCTGTTCTCTTCATTGGCTTGGCTCCTGCGCTGAGGAAGAGCCCCACCCTGTCTGGCTGAGGGCAGCCCCGCCCTTCCCGTCTCGAAGAGGGTGGGGCCTCTTGGAGACCCTCAGCCTCCTGTGAGGCACAGGTGTCTGTGGAGTTGGGATCGTCTGAGGAACGTGACACTGGGCTTCCAGACCTTTGCCTTGCTCTGGACTGGGGGCAGGGTTATGAGGGTTTGGCATCTCCCGTGGTGGGAATGTGCCGCTTCACCTAGACACCATAGCACTCTTGCACTGTCCTCCCATTGTTCATCGATTTGCTCAAGCCAGCACCAGTAAGGTCTCCATTGTGAGATTTGTTGAAACTGGTTTTGGCATATCGAATACGCCACGGGTAGCTTGCCAGACTCTGCCGTGCGGGCAGGAAACTCTCGTGCCTTTCCAGTCTGGTCGAGATGGAGGGAGGAATCAATCCGGGTCGGCCACCTGCAAGGCAAATGCCCTATCCGCTATACTCGTGGCATATTCGACATGCCAAAAACAGTAACAACAAGTCTCACTATGAGATGTTACTGGGGCCCACTCCAGCAAGTCCACGAACAACGGGATGAAGGAGCAAGAGTGGACCTTTCACCTGGGCAAACTGTCAATTATTTAACATGATATTCTGGAGTTATTTTGCAATTTCTGTTTAAACTTAATTTAAACACTGGATTTGGTCAAAGCTGTTTATAATAGACTTCTTTCAGGCATTTATTGTTTTTGCACCAATCAGCTTTAGCTCAGAGCGTCCACGTTCAGGAGGCCTGAGTCAATGTTACAGAGGAAGGAATCTGCGCATATTTGTGCTCTGTTTCAGGCTGTGGGTGTGTGGAAGTATTTTTCAAAGGGACCACTGGGAGTGAGAGGTAGGGTGGATTTTCAAAGATTGTCACAACTGGCCACAAGCAGGAACGCCCACTTAGAACTCGGTGAGCAGAGCTATGAGCTCCCAGACAGGCAGCAGAGAGGGGGGCCCAGGTCCTCCGGATCTCACCATGTCCATGCAAGGCCACAGGTCCTTCTTGCTCACATGCAGGATGAAGGTAGAGAGGACTGACACACCGGTACTTGCTCACTGGGGTTTTGACTCGCCCGTGGTCTTGCTCTGAGTTCCTGATCCACAGTCCACCCAAGCCCCTTTTGCACTCCTAATCCCACTGCAATAAAAAGAGGAGGGCCAACAACAAGACAATGAGCAGGTTGCCCATGGCTCCTGGTATTTGACCAGGCGACAGTAACCTGAAAAGTGGTGGTCACAACCGGAGACAACTATTTCTCCAAATTAGTTTATTTCGTCGAAGAGCATTTCACAGTGAAGTGCACCATGTGCCCTCTTGCTCTCAACCCAAAGATCAGGAGATGCAAAAAGCACGAGTATGGATATGAAAATATACAGATGAGATTGAAACAATGAAGAAAGTAAACACTTTTCCAATTCACAGTTGGTGCGTAAGTTCCACTTACGCTTCGGGTATAGCTGCTTCGGGTGACTGAGTGTCTCTAGAGTCAATCCCCATCAGAGAATTGCCCTGTGGAAACAGAGACAGTAAACAGCCCGCCCTACTATCCCCGCCCCTCCCACATACCAAGCCGTTCTAGCCCCCTCAATTCAGTACATCTGACCCTTCCTTGTCTCAAATCCTTATATAATAAAGACTTAGGAAATGCTCAATCAATTTGATTTGCTAGGGCAAATTCTACTAGCCAATACTGGATTCTCAAATCGAACGGTGAGAGCTGTGTGAAAAGCAAAATGAACTATCCACTGTTCTATCACTCTGGTCCTGATAATGGTCACTGGTCTCTTTAAACTGGGCAAAATGAGACTTAGAGAGAAGACGTTGTGTGGAGGGGGTCAGGAGAGATACTACGGTGTTTTGCAGGTGGCCTGGTCAGGTCCATTCTGGAGCCCTGGATGGGCCCCTGAGCCCTACTAGGTGTGATTCCTTTGCTGAGAAGCAAGAGCACATTCTAAGCATCTCCAGGTGGCACCCAACACAAACAAAAATGTGATGGAGTCATGCAGCGTCCATCGCTGTTGTAGACTTGGGCTCACTTTGCACTCAAGAGGAAGAGCATTTTCCGTGCTCGCTCTTCCGCCCGCACTCCTGCATCCCAGAGCTGCTCTGAGCCATGCAGAGGGGTACAGGTCCTTCATTGTCTTGGCTCTTGCACTGAAAAAGATGCCCACCATGTCTGGCCACGAGGCAGCCCCACTCACCAAGATCTCCAAGGAGGTGGAGCCTCCTGGAGGCCCTGAGGATCCTGTGCTCCAGGAAGGATGAGGAGTGAGGCTGGCCTGCGCAGGTGGCACGGGGTTTCCTGACCCTCACCCTGCTCTGGTTTATGGAGGACTGTGCTTATGAGGGCGGTGTCCAGGGGGGTGCAAAATGCTTCCTACCCACCCACACCGTGAAGCAGAGCTTAAATCTGCAGATTCCTTTCCGCGTAAAGATTGATAAAAGTCCTCTCTGATTCATGGAAACCCAGGAGCTATAGCTGATTGGTGCGGAACAATGAATGCCTGAAACGAATGTTTTATGAACAACTTTGTAAATTACAGTGTGTAAATAAATTGTAATTTAAAGCAGTCAAATTATTTTAGACAATCATGGTTCAATAATAACTTCTTGTCCTCGTGTGGGGGCAAGGTCCCACCCACCACAGGAGATGCCCCCCCTGGAGACCGCCCCCATAATCACAGGCCTGCAGCAGCAAGTGCAGGGTCAGGGTCAGGAAACCTCGTGCCAGCTGCGCAGGCCAGCCTCACTCCTCATCCCTCCTGGAGCACAGGAGGCTCAGGGCCTCCAGGAGGCTCCACCTCCTTGGAGATCATGGTGAGTGGGGCTGCCTCGTGGCCAGACATGGCGAGCAACATTTTCAGTGCAAGAGCCAAGGCAATGAAGGACCTGTGTCCCTCTGCATGGCTCAGAGAAGCTCTAGGATGTAGGAGTGCGGGCTGGCAACCCTCCCTCTGCCTGATCTGGGAGCATACAGCCCTGCCCTCTGAGGGCTAAATGGGAGTTCCTTCAGGTGCCCAATTGTACCAATTCCTCAAAAAAATTTTTTTGGAAAATCTTCCCTTTTCTTAAAACTAGTGGTCCCTTTGAAAAATACTTTACACCCACCCCAACTCTGAAACAGAGCACAAATCTGCAGAAATTCTTTCCCTTTAAAGACTGACTCAGGCGTGTATGATCTTGGAGACCCCGGAGCTGCAGGTGATCGGTGCAGGAGAATGAATATCTGAAACAACTGTATTGTAAACAACTCCGTCAATCCCAGTGTTAAAATAACATTTAAATTAAATAGTAAAATTATTCCAGACAATCCTGTTTCAATCATTAGGACACTTTGCCCAGGTGAGGGGGAATATTCCTACCATGGGAGAAGCCTGCCTGCAGTCCAGAGCAGTGCCAGGGTCTGGAAACCCAGTGTCATGTGCCCCAGTTCAGCCAAACCCCTCAAAACACATGCCTCACCATGGGGGCTCAGGGTCCTCAGGAGGCTCCATCCCCTTAGAGACCTGGGAGGGCGGGGCTGCCCTCAGGCCAGACAGGGTGTGGATCTTTGTCAGTGCAGGAAACAGGCCAGTGAAGTTCCCAGACACACCTGGTCCGTCTGCAGGGTTGAGAGCAGCTCTGTATGGAGGGGTGCGGAGAGGATACAGAGCAGGAAACACGCTCGATTCCACCTGAGCGTAGAGTGGACTCATGTCCAGAATAGTGATGGACCCTATGGGACCTTATTACATTTTTGTTTGTTTTGCATCACCACTTGAGGTGCTCAGAACTTAAAACTATCTTTGAACTAAGTGTTCACTCCAGCTAGGGCTCGTACTCTTCCAGGTTGCCGGATACGATCTGTGCAAACCACCATCGAAACATTGTAGAATCTTTCCTGACCCCCTCCACAAAACATCTTTTTCTAAACCTCTGTTTCCCAGCCGATACAGACCATTTTGGTCCTTTATCAGGGCAAAATGATAGAAAAGTGGGGAGGGCATTTGCCTTGCTCCCAGCCTTCTCAATTAGATCCCAGCATCCAGTATGGTCATTCGTGCAGCACGAGGATTGATTCCTGAGAGCAGAGTGGGGAGTAAGCGAGGAGCATCGCAGGGTTTGGTCCCCTGGCATAAAGACAAGACCTGTAGCACTGTAGCACTGTAGTCCCATTCATCAATGAAATGCTCGAGCGGTCACCAGTAACGTCTCCATAGTGATACTTGTTGTTACTGTTTTTGGCATATCGAATATGCCACGGGTAGGTTGCCAGGCTCGGCGTGTGGGCAGGATACTCTCGGTAGCTTGCTGGTGTCTCTGAGAGGGATGGAGGAATCGATCCCAGTCGAACTTGTGTAGGGAAAACGCCCTACCATTGTGCTTTCACTCCAGTTCTCAAGGTATCTCATGGGACCCTGCTGAGACGGAACTGTCCAATTCAGAAACTGAAAAGGTATCTCGTTTGGTCCTTTACTTTCGGCACACATCTCCTTTCACGAAATATTCCTCCAAGCATCAATGACATGGTGATCCCTTCTTTATTTCTGCTGCCTCCTTCTCTTTCTCTTGAGACAGGCTTTCACCTTTGAAGCAACATTGTGTCTACTGTTTGGGTGTCAGTCTCAAAATAGGTTGTTTTTTTTATATTCCACAAGTGAGTTCAGTCATTCTATGTCTGTCCCTCTCCTTCTGACTCATTTCACTTAGCATGCTACTCTCTACGACCATCCATTTATAAGAAAATTTCATAACTTTATCTTTCCTAACAGCTTCATAAGTATTCCATTGTGTAGATGTACTAAAATTTCGTTAACTGTCGTCTGTTCTCGGGTATTCGGGTTGTTTCCAGATTCTGGCAATTGTTAATAGTGTTGCAATGAACATACAGGTGCAGATGTCACTTCTACCTTGCTTTAACAGCAGCATAAGAAAACATTTCCTACTCTAATCTCTGCACTGTTTTACCTATCTTCTCCTGTATCGAGAGATCATGGCCCTTGTGCTTTTCATTGCTGAAATGATCAATCACAAGGGAAATTGGGGTATGCTGAGTCTGACCCATAATGAAAGCACAAGGGGAGTCAAGAGCAGAGTCACACGATGACACAATACACCAGACGTCCACATTATCTGACACGGAAATGACCAACATACAAGCAGTGAAAAAATGCCAGTCATGTACACAAAAACCTTTAGAGATCTGAATCCCCTGAGAAGCTACCTAACGCAGTGCAGGTAGATCTTGCAGTCCCAAAGTGTCAGGGACGTCTCCCTTCACACTCAGCTCTTGTTGACCTTCCAGTGCAACTGGAGGAGTCAGAGGCCATGTAAAATGTCTGACTGTCATCAAATCCCTCCTGTTACTCAAGCCCTTCAGTCTCAAGGAGACTGCCCCTGAAACTCAGGCCTCTCAGTCTCAATGAAACTACTCCTGATTTCCTTCACTCAGGCCTCTCGTTCTCAAGGAGACCGCCCCTGAGTGACCACGGAATTTTGTTTTCTTTTAGAACCTCCGTACTGTTTTAAGACCTGTGTATGTTCATCCAAGACCTCAGAAGAGCCCCCAAATGATGTAGCCCGGCTTTCGGGTCACAAATAGTGATGCTAGTCCTCTTCCTTTCCCATCTGTATACACTCGATATCTATTTCTTGCCTAACTGCTATGGCCAGAATTTCCAGTATTATATTGAATAGTATCCCAGAGACGAATCTAAAGAGCTATGCAGGAATATCCCATCTCGCTCAAGTGAGAGAAGGAATCCGGAGTTCTGACTTCCATCGACTGTCAAGAATCAGGAGGCTGTCTCGTTTGCCAAGGCATCAAAAATCAGATGGGACAGACATGTAAAGAGATTCAAAGGCAACCGCTGGACTAGAGCTGTTACCGACTGGATTCTACCGGACATCAGAAGACCGCGTGGCCGCACACCAACTAGATGGTCAGATTTCTTCGTCAAATCCCTGAATGAACGGTCTGAGACTCTTCCTGTTCCTGGAGCAAGCAGATATCCTTGGGCTGCACTAGCACGCGACAGGGACAAATGAAGACGTTCCTGGCACCCGCTCGAGCAAATGAAGTTCAACGGGACGATAAGTGATACAAGTGTTATTGAATAGGAGTTTGGATGGTAGAAATCTTGTCTTGTCTCTGATCTAAGAAGATAGGCCGTTAGGTTCTCCCCATTGAGAGCGATGCTTGCCATGCGTTTGTGGGAGATGGCTTTGACTCTATTGAGGAATATTCCTTCAATGCCGATTTTTCTGAGAGTTTTCATCATAAACGGGAGCTTGATCTAGTTAAATGCTTTCTCTGCATCTACTGACACGGTCATATGGTTTTTATCTTTTATTGATATGATGGTTTATGTTGATTGACTTGCGAATGTTAATCCATCCTCGAATCCCCAGGATGAGTCCACCTTGGTCATGGTGTATGATCTTTTTATGAGTCCTTGGATTCTGTTTGCAAGAATTCTGTTGAGGTTCTTTGCATCTATGTTCATCAGACATATCTGACTTTAATACTCTTTCTGTGTGGTGTCTCTGTCTGCTTTTGGTATCCGGGTGAATTTGCTTCAGAGAAGCTGTTTGGAAGTATCTCCGATTCTTCAATTTCCTGAAAAAGCTTTAAAAAGATTGGAAGTCCTCATCAAAGACTTGGAAGTATTCACTAGTGAATCCATGTGGCACTCCTCTGTATATTCTTGTGGGGTTAGGAGTGCTAAATGGGCTGATGTGGCGTGTGGATACAGGTACGCAGACCCAGGACAAGGCAGAGTCATAGACCCTCTGAGCCGTCTCTGGTGCCTCAACCATCTCTACCTTCCTCCTGCATGTGTACAGGGAAGGGACTGTGGCTTTGCATGGACATGGTCAGAACTGGGAGACCTGGCCTTCTTTCCCTTCTGCCTGGAAGAAGGAGCTCACGGGCCTGCCACTGAGGCCAGAGTTCCTGCTAGCACCCAATGGTGCCAATCCCTGAAAAGACATCTAGAGAAAATCCATCTCACTCCTCAAACCCAGTGTTCCCTTTGAAAAACACGTCTACCCATCCATACCATGAATCAGAGCACAAGTGTGCAGATTTCTTTCCATGGAAAGATTGACTAAGGCCTCTGTGAACTCTTGGAGATCCCAGAGCGATAGCTGATTGGTGCGTAAACAATGAATGCCTGAAACAACTATTTTATGAACAACTTTGTAAATCACAGTGTGTAAATAAAGTTTAATCGAACACAGTCAAATTACTCCAGACAATCATATTTCAATAACTACTTCTTGCCTTGGTGAGGAGGCAGGTTCCCACCACGGAGATGATCCCTCTCGACACTCCCACCAAACCACCACAGATCTGCCAGTAGACAGAGCGCAGCCAGTGTGAGGAAACCCAGTGTCACCTGCCCAGAGCAAACTCACTCCTCCGCCCACCTCCCCCACAGGAGGCTCAGGGTCCTAGGAGGCTCAGGGCCCTGAGAGACCTGGGTGGACGGGGCTGCCCCCAGGACAGACTGGGTGGGGATCTTTGTCAGTGCAGGAGCCAGGTCAATGAAGGACTCACACTCACCTGTGTCCGTTTGCTGGCTCAGAGGACCCCTGGGATGGAGCGGTGATGGCAGGAGAGCGAGCATGCAATATGCTCTTCTATTGAGCGCAAAGTGGGCCCAAGTCTACAACAGTGATGGACGCTGCACGCCTCCATCACATTTTAGTTTGTTTTGGGTAGCACCTGGACATGCTCAGAACTTACTCCTGCTTCTGAGCAAAGGGCTCACTCCTACTAGGGATCAGGGGCCATCCAGGGTGCCAGAATGGACCTGGCCAGGCCACTTCCAAAACACTGTGCAATCTCTCCTGACACGCTCCACAAAAAGTCTTCTCTCTAAGCCTCATTTTGCCCAGTTTATAAAGACCAGAGAGCATTATAAAGGCCAGAGTGATAGAACTTTGGGTAGAGCATTTGCTTTGCACGCAGCTGTCCCTGTTCGATCTGAGCATCCAGTATGGTCCAGTAGACCTTTGCTCTAGCAAATCAAATTGATTTAGCACTTTAAAAGTCTTTATTATATAAGCATTTGAGACAAGGAAGGCCAGAAGTACTGATACGTGGAGGGTTACAACAGCCTGGTATGCGGGGGTGCGGGTCGGGAGGGTGGGGCTGTTTACTGTTTCTGTTTCTACAGGACATCTCTGTTTCGGATTGAACCTGGGATTTTCCTTTGCACTGTAACCTCAGAGTTTTCGATGGCACCTGAAATAGTTTTTTTTTTCATCATTTCTTTTCTTTTCTTTTTTTTTTTTTTTACTTGGAGTCCAAACCTAGGTTTTGACATGCAAGACTATTGCTCTACCACTAAACTACTTCTTAATGACTGCAAAAGTTGTTACTATATATTTTTAGATGGTCAATATGGACATTTAATTTCAGAAATTAATACCCCTTATATAATATCTATATCAGGCAGATATATAATATATATTATATGCACATGAGGGGTTTTGAGTAAGTACGTGGCGGTCGCAAGACATCCTATAGCCTAGTTCTCCCTCTGTGAGAACCTGGCTAGCTACCAAGAGTTTCCTGCCTGAAAGTCATAGTTGCCAGGTTTAATGTCCCCATAATTCTGGGTATGATCCAGGGTTCCATTTCAGCATGGTAAGAAACTAGAAATAAGGGGGACTAATGAAACTTACCTGCTGGCATGTTCCCAGGATCACGAAGATCCTAGGAGACGCTTAACCATGGTTCCTCGAAGGTGGAATCCTCTGCCAGTTCCCCAAATGTGGCAAGAAAGCTATCATCTGAGGGAGTGGGGCGCTGTTCTCTCTATCCGCCTAAGTGGAAATAGAGATTGCTTCCTAGGAAATGACTCACAGGTTGTGGACAGACTTGTTTGCCGGGGTCCTAGTTTGACCCCAGCAACTTTGGTCTCACTAAGGGCCGATAAGTAGACTTTGTTCGCGCAAATCAAATTGACTTAGCATTGTCTAAGTTTTCTCTAATACATATATTTTAAATATAACGATTTGTGACAAGGAGGGGCCAAAACTATTGGTACTGAGGGGGCTCCAACAGCCTGGTGTGTGAGAGGGGCGGTGTGGGTAGGGCCGTGCCGTTTATGTCTCTAAGTGTCAACAGGGTATCTCTGTTTCGGTTTGAACCCAGATTCTCGTTTGTTCACTAACCTCACAGTTTTTCATGTCACCTGAAACCTCTTTGCCCACCATATTTACTTATTGATTGATTGATTGATTGCCATCCAAACCGGGGTCCTAAAATGCAAGAAAATTACTCTACCACTGAGCAAAGTCTCAGATGTGAAGAAAAGTGGTTATTTTCGGTTGTTTTTCCTCTCTCTCTATTTTTTCTTTGATGGTCAGTATGGGCAATTCAGTTCCAGTACTGGTTCGACCTTATACAATATATGCTTTTCTCTTTGCCTTGCTACTAGTACATATTAAACAATTACACTTACATTTTATTTATTATTTTTTTATTTACTCTTTACTTTTGGAGTCACACTGGCAATTCACCGGGCTCATCCCTGGCTTTGCACTCAGGAAATACTTCTGGCGATACTCCCAGACCATATGTGATTCTGGGAATCAGATCCGGGTGAGCCAAAAGCAAGTCAAACCCTTCTAGACTATGGCCTTGGTGGGATTGAAATCTGAGGCTCCATCAAAGCATGTGGATGCTTGTAGGCAACTCTCTGGCCGAGCTCTTTAGGGCCTAAAGGACATTCTCGCCCAGTCACAGCAGCATCTCTTTTGTCTGCAGACATGGCCCTCCCTGTCCTAGCTGTGCACAATTAGTCTCCTATCCTGGATGTTTTTCTCTCATGCAATGTTCGAGAGCCCATCCCTCCACCAGTGTCCATTCTCCACCACCAATGAACCAGTATCACTCCCACCCCCGTTACCATCCCCCCAACCCACTCAGCCTCTGTGGCAGGGCATTCCAATTTGTTCTCTCTCTCTCTCTCTCTATCTCTCTCTCTCTCTCCTTTTGGGTGTTGTGGTTTGCAGTAGGGGTAGTGAGTGGCCATCGTGTTCAGGCTCTGGTCTGCTTTCAGCACGCATCTCCCTTCCTGTGAAGGATCTCCAATCACATTTTACTTGGCGTTCCCTTCTCTATCTGGGATGACTTTCCACCACCATGTGAGGCCCGCTTCCAAACTTAGAGCCAACCTCCTGGAGACTGGCACTTTTAACGTCTTGGTACTCACCAAACTTTTAAATAGCAGCATGAGAAAACAATTCCTATTTTCATCTCTGCACTGCGTTACCTTTCTTCACCTCTACCTGGAGGTCGCTCTCCTTGACTTTAAATGGCTGAAATGGTCAATCACAATGTTAAGTGGGGTAGACTGAGTCTGAACTATAATGAAATCCAGCACAAGGGGAGTCAAAAACAGAGTCACAATAAGACACACTACCCCAGATGTCCATAAAATCCGACAGAAAAATGACCAACAGACAAACAGTGAAAAATGCCAGTCCTTTACGCAGAAACTTCTCCAGATATGACTGCCCTGAGAACCTACTGAACGGAGTCCAAGTAGAGCTTGCAGTCCCAGGGTGTCAGGGATGTCTCCCTTCACACTCACTTCTTTTTTTTCTTTATTTATTTTTAATTAGTGAATCACTGTGAGGGTACAGTAAAAGATTTACTGATCATTGTGCTCTTGTTTCCCTCATACAAAGTTCGAGAACCCATCACTTCACCAGTGCCCATTCTCCAACACCAGTAAACCCAGCATCCCTCCAATCCTCCCGAATCCCATCCCCCACCCCACCCCACCACCGTGGCGGGTATTCCCTTTTGTTCTCTCTCTCTAATTCGGTGTTGTGGTTCGCAATAAAGGTGTTGAGTGGCCACTGTGTTCAGTCTCTAGTCTACATTCAGCCCACATCACCCTTCCCCCGCATGGCCTCCTACCACATTATACTTGGTGAAACCTTCTCTGAGTTGCCCTCTCCCCAGAATGTGATGCCAGCCTAATAGCCATGGAGTCAGCCTCCTGGTACTTATTTCTACTACTCTTGGGTCACACTCACCTCTTTTTGACTCTCCAGTGGAACCGGTGGAGTCAGAACCCTTGTAAAATGGCTGACCATCGTCAGAATCCCCTTTAACTCAGGCCCCTCAATCTCAAGGAGACTGCCCCTGAGCCTCAGGTCTCTCAGTCTCTGAGACTATTACTGAGTTCCTTCATTCAGGGTTCTGGGTCTTAAGGAGACCGCCCCTGAGTGACCTCGTATTTTTGTTTACTTTTAGAAAACCTCTGTACTGCTCTAAGGTCTGTGCTAGTTTAACTGAGATCTCGGACGAGCCCCCAGAACACGTGTTTCCCGTTTTTCGGGTCAAAAATTGTGATGCCAAAACCTCTTTCCTTTCTATCGTTATACACTTGATACCTTTTACTTGGGTAACTGCTATGGCCAGAATTTCCAGTACTATATTGAATAGGAGTGGGGAGGGTAGGCAACCTTGTCTTGACCCTGATGTAAGAGGGTAGACTGTTAGGTTCTCCCCACTGAGAATGATGCTTTCCATGGATTTGTGGGAGATGGCTTTGACTCAATTGGGGAATGTACGTTTAATGCCCATTTTGCTGAGAGTTTTCATCCTAAATGGGGGCTGGATCTTGTCAAATAATTTCTCTGCATCTATTGATATGGTCATATGGTTTTTATCTTTTCCTTTAAGTGATATGATGGATTATGTTGATGGATATGTGAAAGTCAATCTATCTTGAATCCCTGGGAAGAGTTCTACTTGGTCATAGTGTATGATCTTTTTCTGAGTCGTTGGATTCTGTTTGGTAGGATTTTGTTGAGGATCTTTACATCTGTGTTCATCAGGATTATCTGCCTTTAATTCCCTTTCTCTGTGGTGTCTCTGTGTGCTTTTGGTACCAGGGTAATATTTGCTTCATAGAGGCTGATTGGAAGTGTTACTGATTCTTCGATTTTCAGAAAAAGCTTTAAAAAGATTGTAAGTCCTCTTTGAAGATTGGAAGAATTCACTAATGAATACATGTGGCACTAATTTTATATTATTGTGGGGTTATGAGTGCAAAAAGCACTCACGTGGCCTCTTGAGACAGATTGTCAGACCCAGGACAAGGCAGAATGAGAGCCCCACTTAGCCGTCTCCGGTTCCTCAGTCATCTCTACTTTTCTCCAGCATGTGTGCAGGGAACGGACTGTGGTCTTTGCATGGACTTGGTTAGGTCTGGAAACCTGGGCTTCTTTCCCTTCTGCCTGTTCTAAGAGCACATCCCGGCCCACTGAGGCGTAGAGATCCTGCTAGCGCCCAATTGTGCCAGTCCCTGAAAAAAATCTAGAGAAAGTCCACCCCACTCCACAACCTAGTGGTCCAATTGAAAAATGCTTCCTACCCACCCACACCGTGAAACAGAACCCAAATCTGCAGATTCCTTTCTGTGTAAAGATTGATAAAAGGCCTCTATGTTTCGTGGAAACCCCGGAGCTATAGCTGATTGGTGCGACCACAATGAATGCCTGAAACGAATGTTTTATGAACAACTTTGTAAATCACAGTGTGTAAATAAATTTTAATCTAAAACAGTCAAATTATTTTAGAAAATCAAGGTTCAATAATTACTTCTTGCCCTGGTGTGGGGGCAAGGTCCCACCCACCACAGGAGATGTCCCCCCTGGACGCCACCCCCATAAGCAGAGGCCCGCAGCTGCCAGAGCAGGGTCAAGGTCAGGAAACCCTGTGCCACCTGCTCAGGCCAGCCTCACTCCTCATCCCTCCTGGACCACAGGAGCCTCAGGGCCTCCAGGAGGCTCCACCTACTTAGATATCTTGGTGAGTGGGGCTGCCTCGAGGCCAGACATGGTGGATATCTTTTTCAGTGCAAGAGCCAAGACAATGAAGGACCTGTGTCCCCCTGCATAGCTCAGAGCAGCCCTGGGATGCTGGAGTGCGGGCGGGAGATCGAGCACGGAAAATGCTCTTTCTCTTGAGTGCAAGGTGAGCCCAAGTCTACAACAGCGATGGACGCTGCATGACTCCATCACATTTTTGTTTGTGTTGGGTGCCACCTGGAGATGCTTAGAATGTGCTCTTGCTTCTCAGCAAAGGAATCACACCTACTAGGGCTCAGGGGCCATTCAGAGCGCCAGAATGGACTTGACCCCCTCCACAAAATGTCTTCTCTCTAAGCCTCATTTTGCCAAGTTTATAAAGGCCAGTGACCATTATCTGGGCCAGAGTGATAGAAGAGTGGATAGTTCATTTTGCTTTTCACGCAGCACTTACCGTTCGATTTGATTTTTTTGTTTGTTTTTTTGTTCTTTGGGTCACACCTGGTGACGCAAAAGGGTTACTTCTGTCTCTGCACTCAGGAATAACCCCTGCAGTGCTCAGAGGACAATATGGGATGCTGGGAATCGAACCTGGATCGGTCACATGAAATGCAAACGCCCTATCCACTGTGCTATTGCTCTAGCCCTCATGGTTCGATTTGAGAATCCAGTATGGGCCAGTAGAATTTGCCCTAGCAAATCGAATTGATTTAGCATTTTCTAAGTCTTTATTATATAAGGATTTCAGACAAGGAAGGGTCATATGTACTGAATTGAGGGGGCTCCAACGTCTTGGTATGTGGGAGGGTCGGGGTAGGAGGGAGGGGCTGTTTACTGTCTCTGTTTCCACAGGGCAGTTCTCTGATGGGGATTGACTCTAGAGACACTCAGTCACCCGAAGCAGCTATAGTGCTTTTCTTTTTCTCTTGCTACTTTTATATATTAAACAATGAAGGTTACATTTTATTTATTTTTTACGCATTTACTTTCATTTTGCTTTTTGTGTCGCACACGGGAATGCACAGGGGTTGTTCACTCCTGTCTTTGCACTCTGTAATTACTCCTGGGAGTGCTCAAGGAGCCATCTAGGATGCTGGGAGTCAAACCTGGTCAACCAAGTGCAAGGCAATTGCAGTACCCGGTGTACTTACGCACCAACTGTGAATTGAAAAAGTGGTTACTTTCTCTATTGTTTCAATCTCATCTGCATATTTTCATATCCATACTCGTGCTTTTTGCATCTCCTGATCTTTGGGTTGAGAGAAAGAGGGCACATGGTGCACTTCACTGTGAAATGCTCTCCGATGAAATAAACTAATTTGGAGAAATAGTTGTCTCCGGTTGTGACCACCACTTTTCAGGTTACTGTGGCCTGCTCAAATACCAGGAGCGATGGGCAACCTGCTCATTGCCTTGTTGTTGGCCCTCCTCTTTTTATTGCAGTGGGATTAGGAGTGCAAAAGGGGCTTGGGTGGACTGTGGATCAGGAACTCAGACCACGACCACGGGCGAGTCAAAACCCCACTGAACAAGTACCGGTGCGTCAGTCCTCTCTACCTTCATCCTGCATGTGAGCAAGAAGGACCTGTGGCCTTGCATTGACATGGTGAGATCTGGGGGCCCTAGGCCCACCTCTCTGCTGCCTGTCTGGGAGCTCATAGCTCTGCTCACTGGGGGCTAAGTGGGAGTTCCTGCTGGTGGCCAGTTGTGCCAATCCTCGAAAATCCACCCTAGCTCTCACTCCCAGTGGTCCCTTTGAGAAATACTTCCACTCACCCACAGCCTGAAACAGAGCACAAATCTACGCAGATTCCTTCCTCCCTAATATTGACTCAGGCGGCTCCTGAACGTGGACGCTCTGAGCTACAGCTGATTGGTGTAAAAACAATGAATGCCTGAAAGAAGTGTATTATGAACAGCTTTGACCAAATCCAGTGTTTAAATTAAGTTTAAACAGAAATTTCAAAATCACTCCAAAATATCATTAATTAAATTAATTAAATATATGACAGTTTGCCCAGGTGAAAGGTCCACTCTTCTCCGTCATCCCGTTGTTCATGGACTTGTAGAGCAGGCAACAGCAACATCTCATACTGAGACTGGTTGTTACTGTTTTTGGCATATCGAATATACCACGAGTACAGCGGATAGGGCATTTGCCTTGCAGGTGACCGACCCGGGTTGATTCCTCCGTCCCTCTCGGCCAGACTGGAAAGTTATGAGTTTCTTGCACACAGGGCAGAGCCTGGCAAGCTTCCCGTGGAGTATTCGATATGCCAAAACCAGTTTCAACAAATCTCACAATGAAGACCTTACTGGTGCTGGCTTGAGCAAATCGATGAACAATGGGAGGACAGTGCTAGAGTGCTACTGTGTCCAGGTGATAGGCACATTCTCACCAAGTGAGATGCCAAAACCTCACAACTCTGCCCCCAGTCCAGACCAAGACATAGGTCTAGAAGCCCAGTGTCACTTGCCTCAGACCATCCCAACTCCACAGACACCTGTGCCTCACAGGAGGCTGAGGGTCTCCAAGAGGCCCCACCCTCTTTGAGACGGGAAGGGCGGGGCTGACCTCAGCCAGACAGGGTGGGGCTCTTCCTCAGCACAGGAGCCAAGCCAATGAAGGGACCCGACCGAACTGTGTCCTTCTGAAGGGGTGAGAGCAGCTCTGGGATGGAAAGGTGCGGGCAGGAGAGAGAGCAGGTAAAATGCGCTTGCACTTGAGCGCAAAGTAGACCCAGTCTACAATAACAATGGACTATGCATGACTCCATCACATTTTTGTTGCTTTGGAGTCGCACCTGGGGGTGCTCAGAACTTATTCCTGCGTCTGAGCGAAGGGATTACTGCTCCCAGGGCTCAGGGGCCACCCGGGTGCCCGATAGGTCATGGCCATGTCACCTGCAAGACCCCGTAGTATCTCTCCTGACCCCCTCCACGAAAAGTCTTCTCTCTAAACCTCTATTTGCCTAGATGATAAATACTTGAGGCCTTTATCAATAAGGGCCGAAGTGATGAAACAGAGTGTAGAAATTTGCCTTGTTCACAGCTGTCCCAGTAATTCCCAGCATCCAGTACGGTCATTCGTAAACCGCCAGGAGCGATTCCTGTGTGCAGAACTAGGAATAAGCCATGAGCACTGCCGGATCAGATCCCCTGGCAAAAAGAAAAGAACAGACATCATCAAAGCTATCTCAAGGTACCCTGCTGAGATGGAAATGTGCGACCCTCTGAGGACAGCTGCCCTGCGCCTTTGGGTTCATGAGTACCGTTAGTATGAAGAAAAATGTACATCTGTCTATTGAAGTCTCTGTTTGACCCGGTGGGCCAAGAACTCAGCAGCCAGGGGTCCCTAGACACGCCCCCAACAGGCGTGGCCAAACAAAAAATGCCAGTTTGGAGTCCCGTACGTCCCGCGAGACCAGGGGGCTATTAAAGGCCAGCCAAGCACGGCCCACTCTCAGTGCAGACGCGTCCACTGAAGGCCTCGCTGCTCGGTGCCCTCGCTGCCTCGGCTGACAAGGTGAGTCTACAACTCGAATCTCGGGGTAGGGTGTGCAAGAACCTGAGGTGGGAAATTATATGGTGGAGGTCTCTCGGGCAGGGGGTTTCCCCTGCTCTAAGAGAAGGGAATTAAGGCATACCAGAGGGTTGACCAGCTTTGGGTTGTGTAGACTTAGCGCCTCCCAAGTGCTCACCCCGTGCTTGGTCGGTTTGGTTCGGCCTGCAGTGGGGGTGTAGGGGTAAGGTTTCTGGTAACCTGGTGGTTCCTGGAATCTCTCCGTGGACCTGAAAGTTGGATAGCTGGTCCACAATCCCCAGAATACTCTAGCCTTCAGGAAATAGCCAATTCGGTGGAAAAGGCACGACTGAGAAGTAGTGACTGTGAGGGGTGTGAGAGGAAAATGAGGCTGAGGGAAACTGGGAATTCAGCACGGGATTGAGCATGCTCTGAATGTCATAGTTGCCAGGTTTAATGTCCCCATAGTGCTGGGTATGATCCGGGGTTCCAGTTCAGTATGGTAAAAAGCTAGAAATAAGGAGGAGAAATGAAACTTACCTGCTGGCATGTTGCCAGGATCACGAAGATCCTAGGAGACGCTTAACCATGGCTCCTCAAAAATGGGAGCCTCTGCCACTTGCCCAAATGTGGCAAGAAAGCTATCATCTGAGGGAGTGGGGCGCTGTTCTCTCTCTCCCCCTAAGTCGAATTAGATACTGCTTCCTAGCACGTAACTCGCAGTTTGTGGATGACTTGTTTGCCGGTATCCTAGCTTGATCCCAGCACCCTTGGTCTCACTAAGGGCCAATAAGTAGACTTTGCTCGGGCAAATCAAATTGACTTAGCGTTTTCTAAGTTTTCTCTAATATATATATATTTTAATATATAAGTGTTTGTGACAAAGATGGGCCAAGATTATTGATACTGAGGGGGCTCCAACAGCCTGATTTGAGGGAGGGCCGTTGTGTGTAGGGTGGGGCTGTTTACTGTCTCTAAGTGTCCACAGGGCTTCTCTGTTCCAAATTGAAGCCGGACTCTCGTGGTCCACTAATCTCAGAGTTTTACCTGAAACCTGAAACTCCTTTTCAATCATATTGATTGTCTGATTGATTGATTGATGGATTGATTGCCATCCAAAGCGGGGTCCTAAAATGCAAGAAAATTGCTCTACACTGAGCAAAGTTTCAGATGTCAAGAAAAGTGGTTACTCTCAGTTTTTTTTCTCTCTCTCCCTTTTTTCTTTGATGGACAGGATGGGGAATCCAGTTCCAGTACTGGATAGACCTTATACAATATCTGAAGGGGTTTGAGGTATGAATGAGTGTAGGTGTGATTGATTCTTTACAGTGGTAAAGAGTTTAAATGCAGGCAATTCTCTTGTGGGGATTCAGTCAAGGATACAGTCTGTCTCTCAGGAGCATCTATATTGCTTTTCTCCTTGCCTTGCTACTAGTACATATTAAACAATTACACTTACATTTTATTTATTATTTATATATTTACTTTTTGCTTTTTGAGTCACACTGGCAATTTACAGGGCTTACTCCTGGCTTTGCACTCAGGAATTTCTCCTGGCAGTGCTCTGGAGATCATATGTGATTCTGGGAATCAGATCCGGGTCAGCCACCAGCAAGCCAAACGCCTCTACACTTTTGTTCTTGGTGGGATTGAAATCGGGCTCCATCACAGCGTGAGGATGCTTCTAGGCAACTCTCTGACCGAGCTCTTTCGGGCCCATCGGACATACACACCCAGTCACAGCAGCGTCTCTTTGCTCTGCAGACATGGCCCTCTCTGTCCTAGCTGTGGGCAATTAGTCTCCTGTCCTGGATGTTTGAAATATCCAGGAGTCTCAGGGAGAGAAACCCTGGTCTAGATAAGGGCTTCTTACACTTACTATACATTTTTCACATTTGACACTATTTTCAACCAAGTATTTCTTACACTAAAATGGAATATCAGTTCATTCAACAGGTGAAATAAATATGTACCCCCCAAAATTTTGAAATTTATTTTTTAATTTTCCATTCCTGGCAAGGGACAGATACCAAGTTGATGCAGGAGATCCATCCCAGGGTTTCCTCTCTGAAGTGAGTGCCCTGCCTGCTTCACTGCCTGATCCTAGTGACCATTTGCATTTAAGTTAGGGGGAACGCACTCACCCCAACCTTGGATTTCCACACACATTGTCAGAGGCCAGGGTCCTGACTGCCCTGTACACTGCTGGGACGCCATAGAATAGGAGGGGGAAAGTTTCAGAAGTATCACTCTGAGCACATTGGAGCGCACACGGGATGGATTCAGTGCAGAATCCGGGAGGGGTGTGAAGAGAAAACGGTGGGGTTTCAAGAAAAAAGTAAGCGATCAGGCTAGGAAAGCATCCATAGAGAGGAGGGGAAGGGAATGAGGTGTGTGTGTGGGTATATTGGACACTGACAGATCTCTAATTGTTGTCTCTTTATTTTCAGTATTCAACCATGGAGGACAACAGCCAAGAGAGGACCCCAGACATCTTCCATGGTCTCTTTGAGAGTCTTGAGGAGTTTCTCGAGACCTATGAGGTGGACGACCCAGCGGTACCTCAGCACCAGCTCTGTGCTGCCCTGGCTCCCCGGAGTCCAGCCAGCCCTAAGGGCCCTGAGGGTCAGGACAGCTTCCTCGATCAGCTCCTTGAGGAGCTGCAGACGCCTGGGCCTCCCGATTCCCAGGCAGAGGCCGGCCCACAGGAGCCGACCCAGAACCAGGTCAGCGCTCTGGATCCGCTCCTACAGGTGCCCCCAACCTCTGTTTCACTCACCCTTGAGGGGCCAATTGAGGAAAAGGACAGTGAACTGGAGCAGCTCCTCGAGGAGCTGATGGACACGACTTCTTGGGAGCAGAACATAAGCTGCTCTACGCAGAGCAATCCCACAGTTGCCGCCCACATGACTCCTGACACAGACATGCTGAAGACCTTCCATGGGGAACAGACCCTACAAGAGTGTGCTACCCAGATACAGGGGACTGAGCAGACCCCATGTGTGTACAACATGCCATACACTGGTACCCAGATTATAAATGGAATCCAGATGCCCATGGTTGGTGTCCAAACGCTATGGGGAAATCAGACACTTTCCAGTGGATACCAGACACCAAGTGGGAGCCAGATGTCTCTCACTGGACAGCAAACTGTATTTGGGACTCCAGTGTCCATGAACACGAACCAGTCCTACTGCGGGAACCAGTTGCCTTTCACTGGTGCCCAAATATTAATGGTGAATCAGATGCCATTCAGCGGGGTCCACACCATGAATGGGAACCAGATGCCCCATTCTGGAGTGCCGATGATCCCTGTGACAGGGCTCCCGACAATGACCTTCATCAGTGACCAGACCTCCACTGGCAGTCAGCCTGTGTCTCAGAGTGGCACCCAGAGCCTCTATGGCATCCATATGTTGCCACAGGGATCGCCACTGCCACAATCAGGAGTCCTGTATGCAAGTGCCCCTCTGGCGCAAGGACCATCCCTGGAATCAGAGAGGCCAAAGAAGCGCCAGAGGAGAGAGTACATCCTAAACGCGGATGGTCTGAAGAGCTATGTGTGCCCTTTCCAGGGCTGCGGGAAGGAGTACAACAAAGCTTCCCACCTGCGAATCCATGAACGAGTCCACACTGGTGAGTAGGAACAACTGACACTCAGTTCAGATTGTTGCTCCTCCCTTTACGCTAGGTTTCTCTGGTGGCCTAGAAAAGGTTGAGAGATGAGAGGAAAGTTCCCGCGGTCCTACGGGGAGCCTACTTATGGCCAGAGTCCAGCTGGCTGGTCTCTGTGGAGTTGACTGTGGGCGGTTGGGACATGGAGAGATTGGTTTGCCCTTTGGGGCTCATCTTGACCTTGTCTCTCGGGCACAGATACCCCTGCACCACAATTTTCTCCCTGCTCTGACTCTCTGAGCGCTCTGGGTGTCCCTTACACTCTTCCAGTTTTCCTCTTTTTCCAGCTCATGCAGTCTTTCTCTTCCTCTCTCCTACACATCTTCCAGTCTGCTCAGCTGCTCCCCCTACCCATGCTCACACCATTTTCTGCTCCATGCATTCATGCCTGATGCATAACAAGTGACACATCTCTCTCTTCCAGGAGACAAGCCCTATGTGTGCGACGTGAAAGGGTGTCCGTGGAAATTCCCCCGCTCCGATGAACTCAGAAGACACAAGAAGACGCACACTGGAGAGCGTCCCTTCCGCTGTCCTCAGTGTCCCATGGACTTTGCCCGAGCTGATCATTTAAAGCAGCATGCAAGAGTGCACAGATAATGCTTGTCCATGAACTGTACACTCAGCAGCCGCGTCTACCAATGAAGACTATTCTTGGCAATTCACACTAAGCTCTCTATATTGAAGATGATATTATGACATCTTATTTCTCTTGTTACTGTTTTTGGCAAGTGTGCCACATCCTGAGGTGCTCAGGAGACTGTGAGGTACTGGAGACTGAGTGTCGGGCTCCTGTTGCAGAGCATGGCACTCCACCCTCTGAGCCAGAACTCTGATCTACTGTACCACTTTTATTTTAAAGAGTTGATAGTTACATGAATATTTTTACAAGAGATACTTATATGACTTCTGATGGACACTGAATCATGAATTGTATATTGACTTTTTTCATGTGGAACTGATATTAAATGTATTTGTAAGGGATTTAAACTCATTTTTAAAGGTCTACTTTAGGTTAGGACTGTTTTTGCCGCGCTGTCTTGCACTTGCTTAGCCCTAGTTCCGTGCTTTATTGGCGGTGCTCAAAGCCATCATATGCCTTTGCGGGATCGACTGTGCTTTTCTATGTGCAAGCCAGTTGCCTTCCCTGCTGGACTATCTCACTTGTAGACCCTTTTTCTGATATCATTTATTTTTATATCTGTACTCACGGTTATTTGTATCTTCTTATTCTCTGGTTAAAAGCAAGAGGACACATGGTGCCCTCCAGTGTGTAATGCTCTTCGGTGAAATAAACAAATTTTGAGGATGAGTTGTCTCCTGTCGTGACTATGACTGTTCAGGTCACCGTGGTCTGGTCAAAGTCAGCATCCATGGGCTACCTGCCCATTATCTTGAATTGGCCCTCCTCTGTTTATATCTGTGGGATTATGAGTTCTAAAGGTGCTTCGTTGGTCAGTGGGGACAGGTACTCAGACCCAGGCCAGGGAGAGTCATAGACCCCTAGTCCTCTCCTGTGCCTCAGTCCTCTCCATCCTGCTCCTTCATGTGTGCACGAAATACTTGACCTTTGCAAGGACCTGGTGTAGTCTGCAGGTCCTCGCAACCCTCCCTCTGCCTGATCTGGAGACTTATAACCCTACCCTCTGAAGGCAAAATGGGAGTTCCTTCAGGTGCCCAATTGTGCAATTCCTGAAAAAACGTTCTGTGGAAAACCTTCCCCACTCCTTAAATCTAGTGGTCCCTTTGAAAAATACTTTACATCCACCCCGACTCTGAAACAGAGCACAAACCTGCAGAGATTCTTTCCCTTTAAGGATTGACTCAGGCCTCTATGATCTTGGAGACCCCGGAGCTGCAGGTGATCGGTGCAGGAGAATGAATGCCTCAAACAACTGTATTATAAACAACTCCGTCAATCCCAGTGTTAAAATAACATTTAAATAAAACAGTAAAATTATTCCAGACAATCATCTTTCAATCATTAATACACTTTGCCCAGGAGAGTGGGAATATTCCCACCATAGGAGAAGCCTGCCCGCAGTCCAGAGCAGTGCCAGGGTCTGGAAGCCCAGTGTCATATACCCCAGTTCAGCCAAAGCCCTCAAAACCTCACCATGGAGGCTCAGGGTCCTCAGGAGGCTCCACCCCCTTAGAGACCTGGGAGGGCGGGGCTGCCCTCAGGCCAGACAGGGTGGGGAGCTTTGTCAGTGCAGGAAGCAGGCCAGTGAAGTACCCAGACACAGCTGATCCCTCTGCAGGGGTGAGAGCAGCTGTGTATGGAGGGGTGCAGAGAGGAGATAGAGCAGGAAAAACGCTCGGTTTCACCTGACCGCAAAGTAGACTCACATCAAGAGTAGCGATGGACCCTCTGGGACTTCATTACATTTTCGTTTGTTTTGCATCACAACTTGAGGTGCTCAGAACTTAAAACTGTCTCTGAGCGAAGTGATCACTCCATCTAAGGCTCGTAGTCATCCAAAGTGCCGTATTTCATCTGTCCAAGCCACCATCGAAACATTGTAGAATCTCTCCTGACCCCCTCCACAAAACATCTTTGATCTAAACCTCTGTTTGCTCAGCCGATACAGACCATTTTGGTCCTTTATCAGGGCCAAAGTGATAGAAAAGTGTGTAGGGCATTTGCCTTGCTCGCAGCCTTCTCAATTTGATCCCAGCATCCAGTATGGTCATTCGTACACCACGAGGATTGATTTCTGGGCGCAGAGTCAGGAGTAATCGAGGAGCATCGCAGGATTTGGTTCCCTGGCATAAAGAAAAGAATTGTAGCACTTTAGCACTGTTGTCCCATTCTTCATTGATTTGCTCGAGCGGTCACCCATAATGTCTCCATTGTGAGACTTGTTACTGTTTTTGACATATCGAATATGCCACGGGTAGCTTGCCAGGCTCTGCCGTGTGGGTGGGATACTTGTAGGTGGGATACTCTCGGTAGCTTGCTGGAGTCTCCGAGAGGGATGGAGGAATTGACCCCGCTCGAAATCGTGGGAGGAAAATGCCCTACCACTGTGCTATCACTCCAGTTCTCAAAGGTATCTCATGGGACCCTGCTGTGATGGAACTGTGCAATGCAGATACTGAAAGGCTATCTCATTTGTTCCTTTACTTGCAGCACACATCTCCCTTCATGAAATATTCCTCCACGCTTCATTGACATAGTGATCCCTTCTCTATCCCAGCTGCCTTCTTCCCTTGCTCTTGAGACAGGCTTCCAACTTTGGGGCAATATTCCTGGCCAATGTGTCTACTGTTTGTGTGTCAGTGTCAAATTAGGTTATTTTATATTCCACAACTGAGTTCAGTCATTCTGTCTGTCCCTCTCCTTCTGACTCATTTCACTTAGCATGCTAATCTCCATGACCATCCATTTATAAGAAAATTTCATAACTTCATCTTTCCTAACTGCTGCATAGTATTCCATTGTGTAGATGTACCAAAACTTCTTCAACCGGTCCTCTGTTCTCAGGTACTCAGGTGTCTTCCAGATTCTGGCAATTGTTAATAGTGTCCCAATAAACATACAGGTGCAGATGTCATTTCTACTGTGCTTTATTGCACCCTCAGGATTTATTCCCAGATGTGGTGTTGTGGGGTCATATGGCAGCTCAATTTCTAGTTTTTGAAGGAATGTCCGTATTGCTTTCCAAACGGGCTGGACTAGTCGGCATTCCCATCAAGAGTGAAAGAGCACCCTTTCTCCCCATATCCCCTCAAACATTGGTTGTTTTGTTCATTTGCATGTGTGAGATGAGATGGTATGAGGTGATATCTCATTGTTGTTTTGATTTACATCTCCCTGATGATTAGCGATGTAGAGCATTTTTTCATGTGCCTCTGGTCCATTTGTTTTTCTGTTTTGAGGAATCTTCTGTTCCTTTCCTCTCCATATTTTCTGTTGGGATGGGTGGGGTCTTTTTGTACAATTCTACTAGTGTCTATCCTGGATATTAGCCCCTTATGAGATGACTATTTCGTAAATATTCCATGGGAGCTCCCTGTATTTTGGTCACTGTTTCTTTGGAGCTGCAGATGTTTCTTAGTTTAGTGTAGACCCATTTGTTTCTGTGTCTTTCCAATTGTTTGGAGATGGCGTTTTATCCTTAAAAATGCCATTAGGTTGAATATCTTGGAGTGTTCTGCGTATATTTTCCTCCACGTACCTTATGGATTCAGGTCTTATATTGAGGTTTTTTAACCCACTTTGATCTAACTTTTGTGCCTAGTATTAGACAGAGATCAGCCTTTATTTTTTTCCGAAAGTATCTGTTCATTTTTCCCAGCACACTTTTTTTTATTTTATTAGTTTATTTTTAATTTAGAGAGTCAACGTGAGGGTACAGTTACAGATTTATACATTTTTGTGCTCATGTTTCCCCCATACAAAGTTCGATAACCCATGCCTTCACCAGTGCCCATTCTCCACCACCAGTAAACCCAACATCCCTCCCCCCCTCCCCAGTCCCGTCTCCCCCAACCCCACACTGCCACTATGGCAGGGTCTTCCCTTTTGTTCTCTCTCTCTGATTAGCTGTTGTGGTTTGCAATAAAGCAGATGAGTGGCCATTGTGTTCAGTCTCTAGTCTATATTCGGCCCGCATCACCCTTCCCCCACATGACCTCCAACCACATTTTACTTGGTGGTCCCTTTCCTGAGTTACCCAGAATGAGAGACCAGCGTCCAAGCCATGGAGACAGCCTCCTGGTACTTATTTCTACTATTCTTGGGCGTTAGTCTTATAGTCTATTATTCTATATTCCACAGATGAGTGCAATCTTTCTATGTCTATCTCTCTCTTTCTGACTCATTTCACTTAGCATGATACTTTCCATGCTGATCCACTTATATGCAAACGTCATGACCTCATTTTTTCTAACAGCTGCATAGTATTCCATTGTATAGATGTACCAGAGTTTCTTCAACCAGTCATCTGTTCTAGGGCACTCGGGTTTTTTCCAGATTCTGGCTATTGTAAACAGTGCTGCGATGAACATATAAATGCAGATGTCACTTCGACTATACTTTTTGGCTTTTCCGGGATATATTCCCAGCAGTGGTATTGCTGGGTCAAATGGGAGCTCAACCTCTAGTTTTTTGAGAATCGTCCATATTGTTTTCCAAAACGGCTGAACTAGCCGGCATTCCCACCAGCAGTGTAGAAGTGTCCCTTTCTCCCCACATCCTCTCCAACAGCGGTTGCTTTTGTTCTTTTGGATGTGTGCTAGTCTCTGTGGTGTGAGGTGGTATCTCGTGGTTGTTTTGATCTGCATCTCTCTGACGATTAGTGATGTAGAGCACTTTATCATGTGCCTTTTGGCCATTCGTATCTCTTCCTTGGTAAAGTTTTGTTCATTTCTTCGCCCCACTTTTTGTTGGGGTTGGATGTTTTCTTCTTGTAGAGTTCAACCAGCCCAGCACCACTTTTTGAAGAGGCTTTTCTTGTTCCAATGACTGTTTGGGCTTTTCTAAGTATAGTATCCTATCGTCCTCTTGTACCCGGCTTTTGGGACCACGGTGTGAACGGATACAAGCTCAGAGATACAGTAAAGCAAGTGCAAATGAGTTTTTTTCCAGTTAACTGGGGTCAACTATCTCTCCCACAAAACAGTCTCTGATAGCAACCCTGACCTCCAAGTGCAAGCAGTTTATATAGGTAGTGACCAAGCGACAGTCGGCAGCTATTAATATTTTTCTTATTAATATAACATTTGATAAGTTAGTCAGTTTCTGGTTGTTCAAAAACTGGACATAGTAACAGTAAAGCACCTTGTGGTTGTTCCACAACATGGACATAGTGACTTTTCATGACCAGTCAGATGTTCCAGCAGTTCCTTTCCAGAAATTACTAGTTCAGTTTCTGGAAACATAAACTTAAGCCTAGTCAAAACTTAATAAAGTCAAAACTGACTAACTTATCAAATGTTATATTAATATAACAAATATTAATAGCTGTTAGCTCCGGCCTGTCAAGACTGCAGCCTGGCTCTAGGTCTGGCTTTAGGGTACCTAACATTTGCTCCTTTTTCCGTAGTTCATACGAGGAATCCTCCTAATATATGGGCCTGGTAAAGGGATCCACCTATTCCACTCTTTTTTAAAAAAAAATATTTATTTATTTAATTTTTATTGAATCACCGTGAGAAAAGTTACAAATCTCTCAGGTTTAAGTCTCAGTCATACAATGATCAAACACCCATCCCTTCACCAGTGCACATGTTCCACCACCAAGAACACCAGTAAACCTCCCATCCCAAGCCCCACCTGTCTGTGTGGCTGATGGCTTTCACTTTACTCTGTTTACTTTGACTACATTCAATATTTTAACGGAAAACTCACGACTATCACTTGGTATTTCCCTTCCAAATATCAGACCTGCCGAAAAGGCATTATTTGATAATTTCTTTTCCATTGCTGGAAATGAAGACATGTGAGGATTTTGATTTCTGGTGTTTCAGTAATTATGCCCAGAGAAATTTATGCCAGAATTTGCGTCACCGCAAGTTTGTACCCCCGGTTAGTTAGCTCCATAATATGGCGGTTGCCACGCCGCCGTGAAAGGAAAGGTCGAGATAGAAAAACCTTTCCCCTCCCAGGATGGCATGGGGATGTAGCTTAGTTCACAGTCTAGAGGCATTTCTCTCAAGAAGCCGCTAGATGCGGAAAGAAGTTAGTGGGCCTCCGGGATCATCTGCTTTTGGGAGCGGAGGACTATTCCACTCTTTCTTTTCCAATATTTGTGGAAACTTTCTGTACTGTTGCCTGAGTACCATCAGTTGCAGAGTCAGAGAATAACCTGTGTCCTTCCCATGGAACTTTTAAGTCACTTTCTTCAGTCTTATCTGGAGAGGGTCATCTCCCGTTGTCCGGACACATCACTGGTCAGTGTTTTCTGTCTATATGTGAAGCATGCACCCAGATCTTGATTCCTTCCACCCTCAGAGCAGTTGGTGTGGTCAAGATAATCATGTAAGGACCTTTCCACTGAGAAGTGCCACGCGGGTGGCAGCCTTATGTTTCCTTATTCAGACCAGATCTCTCAAGTGTACGAATGAGGAGTTTACTCTGGCAGTGTGCTTCATGACCCACATGAGCTGGGCCTAATATATCTAGGGGCCAACGATAACTGGAGAAGAGAGAGATCATATATTCTGGCTTACAATTTCTTTTTCAAGGCTAAGTTGGAGAAGTAGCAATCGATTCATAAGAATTTCAAAAGAAGCAGGGTTCCTCCATGAAGGGGTTCTCACTCACAAGAAGAGATTTTCTACCAACATCATGTTGCCCTAGAGACTTCACCACATAAATATTTAAAGGTATAATCATCCAAGTTCCGTCTTCTGGAGCTACTTCCTTCTGACACAGGGGCGCTGACCCTACCTGTACAAGAGGTGAAATCTCAACCTGCCTTACTTCCATCTACTGCCATGTTCAAACCGTTCGTTTTATTTCTTTTTTGTTTTGTTCTATTTTGTTTTGTTTTGTTTTGCTTTTTGGGTCACACCTGGTGATGCACAGGGGTCACTCCTGGTTCTGCACTGAGGAATGACCCCTGGTGGTGCTCAGGGGACCATATGGGATGCTGGGAATCGAACCTGAGTTGGCCGCATGTAAGGCAAACGGTGTAGGTGGTGTCTGTGTCCTTGTCAACATGGAACTTGGCCATGAGCATTGATTCATTCGAATGCCTAACAACCTGAATCGGACGATTATGGTAGAATAGATGTGGCTCACTGCCTGCAGTTTCTATCTTCATTGTCTACGCACCAACATCCAACTACGATGAAGAAGAAATTGAGAGGTTCTACATGGAACTGGAGAAGTTCTATAAAGAAGACAACACCTTCTACAAGATCATTGTTGGTGATTTTAATGCCAAGATAGGTCCAAGAAGGTTGCCTGAAGAACTCCACATTAGGACCCATGGCCTAGAATGGAACGATCAGGGTGAGTGACTGTCTGAATTCATCATGTTGATCAAGACCATATCCAGGGTAACTCACAGTTCCAGAAGGCCAAATCTAAATGCTGGACATGGGAGTCTCCCGGTGGATAGTTCCGCAATGAAATTGACCACATCATATTCAATCGAAGGTTTTGCCTGACCAATGTCGCTGTTCCCCCCAAATTCCAAATGGGATTGGACCACCATCTCCTGGTCCGGAAAAGGTCAGACCCGGACACCTGAAGAATCTGCCGCCAGTACTCGTCAATACACTCGCTCGGCTCTTCACATGCTACCTGTCTGAATGGAAAGTTCCGTCCCAGTGGAAAACCAGTAGAACCGTCTGTTGTACAAGAAGGGAGACATCCACAACATTGGCAATTATCGCCCAATCTGCCTGCTGTCTGTCATCTACAAGTTGTTCACTCATGCCATCCTGACTAGAATAGGCAGAACACTAGATGAAGGAAAATCGTACGAGCAAGCCAGGTTCCGTAGGGGGGTTAAGCATGATAGACCATATCCACACAGTGACCGAGCTCATTGAAGTTTCGCGAGAGTTCAAGATGCCACTCTGT
The DNA here is from genome assembly GCF_027595985.1 of Sorex araneus. Taxonomy (NCBI): domain Eukaryota; kingdom Metazoa; phylum Chordata; class Mammalia; order Eulipotyphla; family Soricidae; genus Sorex; species Sorex araneus. Next base: position 30,909,557 of record NC_073306.1, on the reverse strand, counting down.
CTAACATTCATCGACTTAAAGAAGGCCTTCGATTCTGTTGAGACTGAAGCAGTCATCGAAGCCCTAGCCAAACAGGGCATTCAAACTCACTATATCAAAATCCTCCACGAGCTGTATTGTGGATTCACCACCAGGATTTCACCATTCTACAAGGAAGTGATCATTGATGTAAAGAGAGGAGGGGTTCGGAAGGGTGATATCATTTCACCGAAAGTCTTCAGTGCCACAATCGAGAACATCATGCAATGACTGTAATGGGAAGGAATGGGAGTGAAGATAGATGGTCGGCAACTACTCCACCTCCGCTTCGCTGATGATATCATTCTCATAATGCCAAACATTAGCTAAGCGGCACAAACGCTGGCCGACTTTGACCACGAGTGTGCAAACGTTGGATTGCAGCTGAATCTCAACAAGACGATGCTCATGAATAACGAACTCATTCCTGACGCTCCATTTGCTCTCAATGGAACGAACATTTCCAAATGCAGCAGCTGTGTGTACCTGGGTCGAGAAGTCAACATGAGGAATGACTTGTTGCCAGAACTGCGCAGGAGGAAGAGAGCAGCGTGGACCGCCTTCAAGAGCATCCAAGAAGTGCTTAAGAAGACAAAGAACCTCCGACTCCAGGCACATCTTTTCGATTCCGCCGTTCTTCCTACACTAACATACGCCTAAGAGGCCTGGGCCCTACGCAAACAGGATGAGAACGCTATTAGGGTATCCCAAAGAGGACTCAAAAGATCTATGCTAGAGTATCACATCTCACTCAAGTGAGAGAAGGAATCCGGGGTTCTTTCCTCTGTCGGCGGTCAAGAATCAGGGACGCTGTCTCGTTTGCCAAGGCATCAAATATCAGATGGGCCGATCATGTAATTCGATTCAGAGACCACTGCTGGTCTAGAGCTGTTACCGACTGGATTCCACAGGACATCAGAAGACCACGTGGCTGCCCACCGACTAGATGGTCAGATTTCTTCGTCAAATCCGTGAATGAACGATTTGAGGCTCTTCCTGTTCCTGGAGCAAGCAGATATCATTGGGCTGCACTAGCACGCAACAGGGACAAATGGCTATGTTACTGGCGGCCGCTCAAGCAAATCGAAGAAAATGGGACGACAGGTGATACAAGTGATACTGGCACCCGCTCGTGCAAATCGAAGAAAATGGGAAGACAAGTGATACAAGTGATATATGGATCATACCCAGTGATTCTCAGGCTTACTTTTGGCGCTGCACTAAAAAGTCACTCCTGACAGTGCTCGAGGAATCCTATGAGTAGCTGGGGATTGAGCCCTGCTGGACTCTTGGCTGCATTTAAGGCAAATGCCCAACCTGCTGTAATATCACTCTGGGCCATGCTCCACATGTCTTTTGTCATGCAAATAATGATAGAGTATCACAGAAAGTGCCATTGAAAAATAGCCATGGTATAATTTTGTATTGTTTTAAATTAAAAAAATTTTTATAGTTGTTCATGATGATCAGCCAGCACACCTACGAGCCCCCAGTGCAGCACCATTGAGAAGAACAAGTAAAGAGAGGCTTCTAAAATCTCTGGGCTAGGACGAAAGACTTTACTGAGACCACTCGAGAAAATCAACGATCAACGGATAATGTGTTTTTTTAAAAAAAATTAATCTAGAATTTTCATTCCTTTCGTTCTTTTTTATTTTATTTTTTATTAGTGAATCGTCAAGAAGGTACAGTTATATATTTGCATATTTTCGTGCTGTGTTTTGGTCATAAAATGTTCGAGAACTCATCCCTCCACCAGTGCCCATTCTTCACCACTGATGATCCCAGTATCCCTCCCACCCCCCAACCCCATCCCCCTCCACAACACCCTACTTCTGTGGCAGGGCATTCCCGTTTTCAACAGGATGATGTTGATGATGATGATGTTCATGATGATTGATCACATTCAATATTCCAACACCAATCCCACCACCATTGTGCCTTCCCACCACCAATATTGCTAATTTCCCAACACCACCCAAGCCTGTCTCAATAGCAGCCTCTAAATAATTTATTTTCTATCTCGCCCACATGGCAGAGCCTTCTAAACTACCTGTGGCATATTCGATATTAACAAACAGTAACAACAAGTCTCACAAAGGAGATGTTACTGGTGCCCGATCGAGCAAATCAATGAGCAACGGGATGACAGCGATAGTGACAGTGATATACAGGAGGGGGTTTGAGGTACAGAATGCAGGTAGGTGTGATAGATTATTTACAGTAATAAAGCGCTAAAATGGAGGCAATTCTTTTATAGGGACTAACTCTAGAGACACTCTGTCTCCCAGGGCATCTATACTGCTTTTCTCTTTCCCATGCTTCTAGTACATATTAAACAATTAAGGTTACATTTTATTTATTTATTTACACACTTATTTACTTTTTGCTTTTGGGATCACACCGGTGATGCATAGAGGTTACTCCTGACTTTGCACTCAGGAATTACTCCTTGGGGTGCTCGTGGAACACTCAGGATGCTGGGAATCAAACCCGGTCGTCCACGCACACGCCCTACCCGATGTACTATTGCTCTAGCCATGAGTTGAAAAAGTGGTTACTTTCTTCAGATTTGTCAAGGGTATTTTTTATCCCTCCCTCTGACTGCATACTTTTATAGCCACACTTGTGTTTTTTGTATCTCCTTATCTTTGGGTTCAGAGCGAGAGGACACATGCTGCAATTCACTGTGAGATGCTCTTCAATGAAATGAACTAATTTGGAAAAATCGTTGTCTCCTGTCATGTCTATCACTGTTCTGGTTATGGAGGTCCGGTTAAATGCCAGTAGCCACGGGAGTCCTCCCTATTGTCTTTTGTTGACCCTCCTCTGTTTGTAACAGTGGAGTTATGAGTGCAAAAGGGGCTTGTGTGGCCTGTGGATCAGGAACTCAGACCAGCCCACGGCAGAGCCATACTGGTGCCTCAGAACTCAATACCTTCTCACTGCACGTGTGCATGAAGGGTCTGTGGCCTTAGCATGGACATGGTGAGGTCTGGAGGACCTGGCCCTCTCCCTGCTGACTGGTCTGGGAGCTCATAGCCCTGCCCACTGAGGGCTAATTGGGAGTTCCTTTTGGTACCCAGTTGTGCCAATCCTCAAAAAAATGTCTGGAGAAAATCCACCCTACTCCTCACATCTAGAGGTCCCTTTGAAAAATACTTCCCACTCACCCACACCATGAAACGGAGCACAAAGCTGCACAGATTCATTTCTTTGTAAGATTGATTTAGGCCTCTATGAACTTGGAGTCTCTGCGCTACAGATGATTGGTGAGAAAACAATGAATGCCTGAAATAACTGTATTATGAACAGCGTTGTCAAACCCAGTGTTTAAATAACGTTTAAACAGAAATTGCAAATCACGCCACACTATCATGTTAATAAATTGACATTTTGCCCAGATGAAGGGTAGCATTGTTGCTCTTTCGTCCCGTTGTTTTTTGATTTTCTGGAGCGGGCTACAGTAACGTCTCATTGTGAGACTTGGTGTTACTGTTTTTGATTATCGAATATGCCTCGAGTACAACAGGTGGGCATTTTTCTTGCACGTGGCAGACCTGGTTGATTTCTCCATCCTCTCGTTGAGCCCGGAAAGCTACCGAGAGTACCCCATCAGCACGGCCGAGTCTGGCAAGCTACCCGTGGAATATTCTTTAGGCCAAAAATAGAAACAACAAGTCTCCCAATGGAGACATTACTGGTGCCCTTGCTACCAGTACATACTAAACAATTAAGGTTACATTTTATTTATCACGTACTCATTTATTTTCTTTTTGCTTGTTAGATCACACACAGTGATGCACAGGGTTACTCCTGGCTTTATACTCAGTAATTATTCCTTGGTGTCACTCTTCTTGTCATATTGAATATGGCACGGGTAGCTTCCCAGGCTTTTCCATGCAGTGGGATATCTTGGTAGGGGTCCTTTCCTTTTTCCCACTAATGATCTCCATCCATCATCCTTTTAACTTATAATACACACTTATATTCCTTCCTTAAAGTCATGTCTCACAGATTTTAACCTTAATTTTACTGAACTTAATATACTTTGATCTACCAAGAAATTTGGAAACAAGATGCTAATCAGGATCTCAATGACCATGACTAAGTGTACTCTGCGGCACTCTATTCAAAGCATTACATCAGTCCCATTGATATTCAAAACTTCATAATTAAAGATCTTATAACATAGGATTCAGAATTATAGTTAAAATACTCACAAGATTCACATATATCATTTACCTACATATTCCTTCAATTTGCCCACTTCATCACTGCCAGTGGACTGCATTTGTATTTTTTTTAATTTTTAAAATTTTTTTATTGAATCACCATGTGGAAAGTTACAAAGCTTTCAGGCTTAAGTCTCAGTTACACAATGCTCAAACACGCATCCCTTCACCGGTGCACATATTCCACAACCAAGAACCACAGTAAACCTCCCGCCCACACCCCCACCTCCCCAACCCCCACCCCGCTGTGTAGCTAATAAATTTGACTTTACTTTCTCTTTACTTTGATTACGTTCAACATTTCAACAATTATTGTTTTTTTAAAGTGACTTTAACCTCAATTTTTATTTTCTTTCCAGGACACAAGTCAAATCATCACATATGCAGTTTAAGCTTGTATTTTTAAACAATCCTTGAAAATCACAAAAAAATAGAGAAAGGGAACAAAATTTTAGATTATTCATATTTTTCGGAGAACACAGGTCAAATATTTCTTCTAGTTTTCTGTTTTATCTCTTAGTTCCTTTCTTAATTTTTGAGATCAAAGCTCTTCTACTAGAATATTTTAGACCTGAAATTCCTGTTTGCCACAAATACATATTTTGTCTACTGGATATTCCCTATTCAAAAAGCGTTCAAAACTTTTAGCACCTAAATATTAACCCCCTAACGTCAAGACTGGAATCAACATAATACTGTGATCTGTAACCATTCTCAGCTCTCACTTGCCTCCACTGAGAAGGGAGAGGGGACCAGGGCCAGCTGCCTCTGCTCAGCTGCAAGGTCACTAAAACAAAGGGTCCATTTTTAACCGCTTGGGTGTAAAGAGACTCACTTTTTTTCCTTCAGCAAGAAGGCCTGAGGCGGGTCTTAAAGTCCAGCAAAAAACTGATGTGATTAAACTCTGATGGTATTAAAGTTTTGCAACAATTTTACAAATTTAGAAACTCATGTTTTTGGGCTGGAGTCAGCACAGCAGGTAGGGCGTTTGCCTTGCACGCGTCAAACCCGGGTTTAATTCCCAGCATCACATATGGTCCCCTGAGCACGGTCAGGGGTAATTCCTGAGTGCAGAGCAAGGAGTGACACCTGAGCCCGCAACTCCCTTCCCCCACATGGCCTTCGACTACAATGTAGTTGGTGATCGCTTCTCTGAGTTGACCTTTCCCCGGAACGTGAGGCCAGCCTCGAAGCCATGGAGTCAACCTCCTGGTACTTATTTCTACAGTTCTTGGGTGTTAGTCTCCCACTCTGTTATTCTATATACCATAGATGAGTGCAATCTTTCTATGTCTGTCTCTCTCTTTCTGACTCATTTCACTCAGCATGAAACTTTTCATGCCCATCCACTTGACTACAAAATTCTTGACCTCCTTTTTTCTAACAGCTGCATAGTATTCCATTGTATAGATGTACCAAAGTTTCCTCAACCAGTCATCCGTTCTGGGGCATTCGGGTTTTTTCCAGATTCTGGCTATTGTAAACAGTGCTGCGATGAACATACATGTGCAGATGTTGTTTCGATTGTACTTTTTTGCCTCTCTGGGATATATTCCCAGCAGTGGTATTGCTGGGTCAAATGGGAATTCAATATCTAATTTTTTGAGAGTCGTCCAAATTGTTTTCCAGAAGGGCTGAACCAGTCGGCATTCCCACCAGCAGTGAAGAAGGGTCCCTTTCTCCCCACATCCTCTCCAACAGCGTCAACCCATTACTCTTTAAACTTGTTTTCATGTAAAACAATAATTTCTACTCATATCCTGATAATCCAGTACAAATATAAACACATATACATTAACACACTACCTTAAGAAACCCTTCAACCATAATTTTTTTCTATTTTCATTTTTTATGAGGCATAGGAAAAACTTCTTGGCTTTATTCTAAAAGTCCTTTATTTTCTCAAATCATAAGATTTTTACACCAAATACTTTACAAATTCACATTCAAACATGCTTTAGACACAGAACCAGGCAATTGGTACTCACCAAAGTTTTAAATAGCAGCATAAGAAAACATTTTCTATTTGCATCTTTGCGTGCACTGTTTGACCTTTCTTCACCTCTCCCAAGAGGTCACTGTCCTTGGACTTGGAATTGATGAAATGGTCAATCACAAGGGAATGTGGTGTAGACTGGGTCTGACCCATAATGAAATCAAGCAAAAGAGGAGTCAAAAACAGAGTCAACTAAGACACACGACACTAGGCGTCCATAACATCTGACAGAAAAATGACCAACAGACAAACAGTGAAAAATGTCAGTCCTTTCCACGGAAACCTCTCCAGATCTGACTGCCCTGAGAACCTACTGAACGCAGTCCAAGTAGAGCTTGCAGTCCCAGGTTATCAGGGTCATCTCCCTTCACACTCAGCTATTGTTGACCCTCCAGTGCAACTGGTGGAGTCAGAACCCTTGTAAAATGTCTGACCATCATCAGAAACCCCTTTAACTCAGGCCCCTCATTCTCATGGAGCCTGCCCCTGAGCCTCAGGCCTCTCAGTCTCAATGAGACTACTCCTGAGTTCCTTCCCTCAGGGTTCTGGGTCTCACGGACACCACCGCTGAGTAACCTTGTATTTTTGTTTTCTTTTAGAAAAACTCTGCACTGTTCTAAGGTCTGTGTAGGTTCATCCGAGATCTCGGACGAGCCCCCAAATGGTGCATCTCGGGTCTTGGGTCACAAATAGTGACAGCTAGACCTCTTTTCTTCCTATCTGTGTAAACTAAATATCTTTTAGTAGCCTAACTGCTATCGCCAGAATTTCCAGTACTATACTGAATAAGAGTGGGAGGGCAAGCAACCATGTCTTATCCCTGATATAAGAGGGTAGGGTGTTAGGTTCTCCTCATTGAGAATGATGCTTGCTATGGGTTTGTGGGAGATGGCTTAGACTCTATAGAGGTATGTTCCTTCCATGCCAATTTTGCTGAGAGTTTTCGTCATAAACGGGGGCTGGATCTAGTCAAATGCTTTCTCTGCATCTATTGATGTGGTCATATAGCTTTTTATCTTTTCTTTTATTGATATGATGGATTATGTTGATTGACTTGAGAGTGCTAATTCATCCTTGAATCCCCGGGATGAGTCCTACTTGGTCATGGTGTATGATCTTTTTTTATGAGTCCTTGAATTCGGTTTGCAAGGATTTTGTTGAGGATCTTTGCATCTGTGTTCATCAGGGTTATCTGTCTTTAATTCTCTTTCCGTGTAGTGTCTCTGTCTTCTTTTGGTATCAGGGTGATATTTGCTTCATAGAAGCTGTTTGGAGTGTTTTTGATTCTTCGATTTCCTGAAAAATCTTTCAAAAGTTTGGAAGTCCTCCTTGACGATTGGACGAATTCACTAATGAATCCATGTGGCACTAATTGTATATTCCTATGGGGTTATGAGTGCTAAAGTGACTCCAGTGGCCTGCAGAGGCGGGTACTCTGACCCAGGACAAGGCAGAGTCATAGCCCCACTGAGCCATCTCCAATGCCTCAGCCCTCTCTACATTCCTCCTGCATGTGTGCAGGGAAGAGACTGTCGCATGGATATGGTCAAGACAGAAGACCTGGGCCATTTCCTCTTCTACCTGTTCTGGGAGCTCACAGCCCTGCCCACTGAGGTGAACGTTCGTGCTGGTGCCCAATTTGCCAATCACTGTAAAAACGTTTATAGAATATCCACCCCACTCCTCAAACACAGCAGTCCCTTTGAAAAATACTTCCTAGCCACCCACACAATAAAACTGAGCACTAATCTGAAGATTCCTCTCAGTGTAAAGATTTTTAAATTTTTTTTTATTGAATCACCATGTGGAAAGTTACAGAGCTTTCAGTCTTAAGTCTCCGTTATACAATATTCAACACCCATCCCATCACCAATGCACATTTTGCACCACCAGGAGCCCCGGCATACCTCCCCCCCACTCCACCCCACCCCGCCTGTGTAGCTGATAGATTTCACTTTATTTTGATTACCTTCAATATTTCAGAAAAAAACTCACTATTATTGTTTTTAGTTTCCCCCCAAGTGAGACCTGTTGAAAGGAACCATTTGATAATGTTTTACATTGCTGGCAATTAAGAGATATGAGGTCTAGCACGGCTTCGATAGAAGCCGCGCGGTTTTGGATTTCTGTATTTTAGTACCAAAGCCCAGGGAAATTTCTGCCAGAAATTGCATCACTGCAAGCTTTTACTTCCCTTTGTGGTGCTCATAAAATGGGAAAGCCGAGAGAGAAAAACACTTCCTTCCTGGCACTGCATGGGGCAGTGGCTCAGTTCACAGTCTAGAGACATTTCTGAGAGCTGCTGGTGCCCAAAGTAGTTTAGTTTGGCTCGGGGATCATGCTCGTGCAGGAGTGGAAAGGCCACACACGTGTGGCCACTGCGCTTAAATATCAACGTATAGATTGACTAAGGCTTCTGTGAACTCTTGGAGACCCCAGAGCTATAGCTTATTGATGCAGAAAACATGAATGCCTGAAACAACTGTTTTATGAACAAACAACTGTTTTATGAACAACTTTGCAAATCATAGAGTGTAAATAAAGTTTAATTAAAAACAGTCAAATTTTTCCAGAAAATCATGTTTCAATAATTACTTCTCGTCCAAGTGATGGGGCAAGTTCCCACTAGAGGAGATGGCCCGCCTCACCCGCCCCCCCGCCAAACCAGCACAGGCCTGCCAGCAGCCAGAACAGGGCCAGGGTCAGGAAACCCAGTGTCACCTGCCCCAGCCAGCCTCCCTCCACAGCCCACCTGGACCACAGGAAGCTCAGGGTCCACAGGAGGCTACACACCCTTGGAGACTTGGTGGGCGGGGCTGCCTTCAGGCCAGACAGGGTGGGGATCGTTTTAGTGCAGAAGCCAGGCTTATGAAGGACCCTGACTCACCTGTGTCCCTGCATGGCTGAGAGCAGCTCTGGGATGAAGGGGTGCGGGCAGGAGAGCGAGCACGAAAAGTGTTCTTCCACTTGAGCGCCAAGTTGGCTCAACTCTATAACAGTAATGGAGGCTACATGGCACCATCACATTTTTGTTTTTTTTGGGTAGCATCTGGAGATTCTCAGAACTTGGTCTTGCTTGATAGCAATGAGATCACTCATACTAGGGCTCAGGTGCCATCCAGGGTGCCAGATAGGACCGGGACAGGCTACCTGCAAAACACTGTAGTATCTCTCCTGACCCCCTTCACAAAAAGTCTTCTCTCTAAGCCTCATTTTGCCCAGTTTGTAAAGTCCAGTGGCCATTATAAGGGCCAGAGTGATAGAACAGTGGGTAGTGCAATTGCTTTGCACGCAGCTGTTCCCATTTGATCTGAGCATCCAGTATATGCCAGTAGCCTTTGGTCTAGCAATTCAAATTGCTTTAGCATTTTTCTAAGTCTTTATTATATAAGGATTTGAGACAAGAAGGGCCAGAAGTACTGATACTGAGGGGGCAACAACAGCTGGTATGTGGGAGGGGCGGGGTAGGTAGGGTGGGGCAATTTACTGTCTGTTCCGGTTTGAACGTGCGTTTACTTTTTAATTTTTATTGAATCACCATGTGAAAAGTTACAAAGCTTTCAGGCTTAAGTCTCAGTTACATAATGCTTGAACACCCATCCCTTTACCGGTGCACATATTCCACCACCAAGAACCACGGTAAACCTGCCCCGCACCCACCCCCGCCCCCTAGCCCCCCACCCCACCTGTGCAGCTGATAAATTTCACTTTACTTTCTCTTTACTTTGATTACATACAAACAAAAAATTCACTATTTTTGTTAGAGTTTTCCCTCCTCCCACCCCCCCCAGGAGTTGGACCTGCTGGAAAGGAAGCATTTGATAATTTATTTTCCGTTGCTGAGAATGAAGAGATATGAGGTCGTGTGGCCACAGTAGCGGCCTCGAGGTTCTGGATTTCTGTATTTTAGTACAGGCGGTGCTGAAGTCTCCGACTACAATTGTGCTGCTAGCAATGTCCTCCTTAAAGTCTGTTAGGACTTTTTTAAAGTATTTAGCTTGTCGCTCATTAGGTGCGTATACGTTTAAGAGTGTGATTTCTTTCTTTTGTACATATCCCTTGATAAATAGAAAGTGACCTTCGCTGTCCCTTCTAAACTTTTTCAACCTGAAATCTATGTTGTCGGAAACTAGTATGGCCACCCCAGGTTTTTGAGGGAGTTGTTTGCTTGCAGGATTGTTTTCCATCCTTTGACTTTAAGTCTGTGTTTGTTCTGACTGTTCAGGTGTGTTTCTTGTAGGCAGCAGAATGTTGGGTTTTGTTTCCGAATCCATTTTGCCATTCTGTGTCTTTTAATTGGGGCACTTAGACTACTGACATTGAGAGAGATTATTGTCATGGGATTTGTGTCAGCTTTCTGTGGGGTTTATTGTTCTTGTGGGGTTTTTCCTTGTCTTACAAAAGCCCCTTTAGTCCTTCTTTTAATTTTGGTTTTGAGTCTATCAAGTTGCTTTTTTTGTAACATATTTATTATACCTTTGAATGAACTGATATCCCAGGTTGGTGTAAGCAATTCTTGGTAAAAAACAGTGACAAAAGTGAAAATGTGTAAGAAGTGTATGAAGCCCTCATCTAGACCAGGGTTTCTCTCCCTGAGACTCATGGATATTCGAAACATCCAGGATAGGAGACTAATTGTGCAGAGGTAGGACAGGGAGGGCCATGTCTGCAGACAAAAGAGATGCTGCTGTGACTGGGCGTGAATGTCGTTTAGGCCCTAAAGAGCTCAGCCAGAGAGTTCCCTACAAGCATCCAAACGCTGTGATGGAGCCTCAGATTTCAATCCCACCAAGGCCATAGTCTAGAAGGGTTTGACTTAATTTTGGCTCACCCGGGTCTGATTCCCAGAATCACATATGGTCTCGGGAGCACCGGCAGAAGTATTTCCTGAGTGCAAAGCCAGGAGTAAGCCCGGTGAATTGCCAGTGTGACTCAAAAAGCAAAAAGTAAATAAATGAATAATAAACAAAATGTAAGTGTAATTGTTTAATATGTACTAGTAGCAAGGCAAAGAGAAAAGCACATATTGTATAAGGTCGAACCATTGCTGGAACTGAATTGCCCATACTGATCATAAAAGAAAAAAGAGAGAAAGAGAGAGGAAAAACAACTGAAACTAACCACTTTTCTTCACATCTGAGACTTTGCTCAGTGGTAGAGTAATTTTCTTGCATTTTAGGACCCCGGATTGGACAGAAATCAATCAATATATATATGTATATATATAAAAGTAAATATGGTGGGCAAAGACGTTTCAGGTGTCATGAAAACCTCTTAGGTTAGTGGACAAACGAGAGTCCGGGTTCAAACGGAAACAGACATGATAGTCTGGAGTGATTTTGCAATTTCTCTTTAAACTTTCTTTAAACACTGGTTTTGACATAGCTCTTCATAATACAGTTCTTTCAGGCATTCTTTGTTTTTATACCAATCTGCTGTAGCTCAGAGCCTCCAAGTTCATAGAGGCCTGAGTCAATCAATCTTACAGAGAAAGGAATCTGCAGCTTTGTGCTCTGTTTCAGACAGTCGGTGCGTGGGAAGTATTTTTCAAAGGGATTCCTGGGTGTCAGGTGTAGAGTGGACTTTCTCCAGACTTTTTTGGTGGATTGGCACAACTGGGTATAAAAAGGTACTCCCAACTAGCCCCCAATGGGCTGGGCTATGAACTCCCAGACCAGTCAGCAGGGAGAGAGGCCCACGGCCTCCAGACCTCACCATGTCCATGCAAAAGCCACAGTCCCTTCGTGCTCACATGCAAGAGGTAAGTAGAGAGGGCTGAGGCACCGTTACAGCTCAGTGGGGTTATGACTATACCTTGACGTGGGTATGTTTTTCTGATCCACAGGCCACCAAAACCCCTTTTGCACCATAATCCAACTGTTATAAACAGAGGAGAGTCAACAACAAGACATGGGCAGGTCACCCGTGGCTACTGGCATTTGACCAGACCAAAGTAAACTGAACAGTGATCATCACGAGAGTAGACAACTATTTCTCAACATCAGTTCTTTTCATCGAACAACATTTCACAGTGAAGTTCACCATGTGTTCTCTTGCTCTGAACCCAAAGATAAAGAGATACAAAAAAATAGGAGTATGTATATAAAATATGCAAATGAGAGGGTGGGATTAATATATCCTCGACACAACTGAGAAAGTATCCACTTTTTTCCATTCACGGCTGTAGCCGTACTTCGGGTAGGGCAATTTCCTTGCACGTGGCCAACGGGGTTTCATTCCCAGCATCCTGTCTGGTTCATCGAGCATTCACAGGAGCAATTACAGAGTGCAAACCAGGAGTAACCCCTGTGCATCACCTTGTGTTTTCCCAAAAGCAAAATGAAAACAAATGCTAATAAATAAATAAAATGTAACCTTAATTGTTTAATATGTACAATAGCAAGTGAAAGAGAAGAGCAGTATAGATGCTTCAGGTGACATAGTGTCTCTACAGTTAATTTCCATAAGATAATTGCTTCCATCTAAACGCTTTACCACTGTATATAATCTATCACTCCTACATGCATTCTGACCTCAAAACCCCTCATCATCATCAAGATCATCATCATCATCCCGTTAGTCGTCGAATTTCTTCAGCGGTTTAAGTAACGTCTGCATTCATCCTAGCCCTGAGATTTTAGAACCCTATTTTTACTTCTCCTTTCCAATGGTGCCGCATTGGAGGCTCTTTCAGGGTCAGGGAAATGAGACCCATCATTGTTACTGATTTTGGCATAGGAATACATCATGGGGGGTTTGTGAGACTCTCCTATGAAGGCAGGAAACTCTTGGTAGCTAGCCAAGTTCTCGCAGAGGGAGAACTAGGCTACAAGATGTCTTGCGACTGCCACGTTAACTTACTCAAAAGCCCTCCTGTGCATATAATATATGTGATGTATCTGCCTAATATAGATATTATAAAAGGGCTATTATATTTTGAAATTATATGTCCATACTGGCCATCTGAAAAATATATAGTAACAACTTTTGCAGTCATTAAGAAGTAGTTTATTGGTAGAGCAATTGTCTTGCATGTCAGACCTAGGTTTGGACTGCAAATAAAACATAAATAAGAAAATAAACGAAGAAAAAATGTATTTCAGGTTCCATCTAAAACTCTGAGGTTACAGTGCAAAGGAAAATCCCAGGTTCAATCCAAAACAGAGATGTCCTGTGGAAACAGAAATAGTAAACAGCCCCGCCCTCCCGCCCCGCCCCCCCACATAGCAGGATGTTGTAACCCCCTAAGTATCAGTACTTCTGGCCCTTATTTGTCTCAAATCCTTATAAAATAAAGACTTTTAAAAAGCTAAATCAATTTGATTTGCTAGAGCAAAGTCTACTGGCACACACTGGATGCTCAGATCGAACAGGGACAGCTGCGTGCAGAGCAAATGCACTACCCAAAGTTCTGTCACTCTGGCCTTTATAATGGTCTCTGGTCTTTATAAACTGGGAAAAATGAGTCTTAGAGAGAAGACTTTTTGTGGACGATGTCAGGAGAGATCATAGCGTGTTTTGCAGGTGGCCTTGTCAGGTCCATTCTGGCACCCTGGATGGCCCCTGAGCCCTAGTAGGAGTGAGCCCTTTGCTCAGAAGCAAGAGTTAGTTCTGAGCATCTCCAGGTGCTACCCAAAACAAACAAAACTATGATGGAGGCGTACAGCGTCCATCACCATTGTAGAGTTGGGCCCACTTTGCGCTCAATAGTAGAGCATTTTGTGTGCTCGCACTCCTACCGTCACCGCTCCATCCCAGGGGTGCTCTGAGCCATGCAAAGGGACACAGGTGAGTGTGGGTCCTTCATTGACCTGGCTCCTGCACTGACAAAGATCCCCACCCAGTCTGTCCTGGGGGCAGCCCCGTCCACCCAGCTCTCTCAGGGCCCTGAGCCTCCTAGGACCCTGAGCCTCCTGTGGGGCAGGTGGGCTGAGGAGTGAGCTTGTTCTGGGCAGGTGACACTGGGTTTCCTCACCCTGGCTGCGCTCTGTCTACTGGCAGATCTGTGGTGGTTTGGGGGGAATGTCGAGGGGGACCATCTCCATGGTGGGAACTTGCCTCCTCACCGAGGCAAGAAGTAGTTTTTGAAACATAATTGTCTGTAATAATTTGACTGTGTTCAATTAAATTTTATTTACACACTGTGATTTATTCAATATAGTACTGGAAATTCTGGCCATAGCAGTTAGGCAAGAAATAGATATAGAGTGTATACAGATAGGAAAGGAAGAGGACTAGCATCACTATTTGTGACCCGAAAGCCGGGCTACATCATTTGGGGGCTCTTCTGAGGTCTTGGATGAACATACACAGATCTTAAAACAGAACGGAGGTTCTAAAAGAAAACAAAATTCCGTGGTCACTCAGGGGCGGTCTCCTTGAGAACGAGAGGCCTGAGTGAAGGAAATCAGGAGTAGTTTCATTGAGACTGAGAGGCCTGAGTTTCAGGGGCAGTCTCCTTGAGACTGAAGGGCCTGAGTAAGAGGAGGGATTTGATGACCGTTAGACATTTTACATGGCCTCTGACTCCTCCAGTTGCACTGGAAGGTCAACAAGAGCTGAGTGTGAAGGGAGACGTGCCTGACACTTTGGGACTGCAAGATGTACCTGCACTGCGTTAGGTAGCTTCTCAGGGGATTCAGATCTCTAAAGGTTTTTTGTACATGACTGGCATTTTTTCACTGCTTGTATGTTGGTCATTTCCGTGTCAGATAATGTGGACGTCTGGTGTATTGTGTCATCGTGTGACTCTGCTCTTGACTCCACCTGTGCTTTCATTATGGGTCAGACTCAGCATACCCCAATTTCCCTTGTGATTGATCATTTCAGCAATGAAAAGCACAAGGGCCATGATATCTCAATACAGGAGAAGATAGGTAAAACAGTGCAGAGATTAGAATAGGAAATGTTTTCTTACCCTGCTGTTAAAGCAAGGTAGAATTGACATCTGCACCTGTATGTTCATTGCAACACTATTAACAATTGCCAGAATCTGGAAACAACCCGAATACCCGAGAACAGACGACAGTTAACGAAATTTTAGTACATCTACACAATGGAATACTTATGAAGCTGTTAGGAAAGATAAAGTTATGAAATTTTCTTATAAATGGATGGTCGTGGAGAGTAGCATGCTAAGTGAAATGAGTCAGAAGGAGAGGGACAGACATAGAATGACTGAACTCACTTGTGGAATATAAAAAAAAACAACCTATTTTGAGACTGACACCCAAACAGTAGACTCAATGTTGCTTCAAAGGTGAAAGCCTGTCTCAATAAAAGAGAAGGAGGCAGCAGAAATAAAGAAGGGATCACCATGTCAATGATGCTTGGAGGAATATTTCGTGAAAGGAGATGTGTGCCGAAAGTAAAGGACCAAAGGAGATACCTTTTCAGTTTCTGAATTGGACAGTTCCATCTCAGCAGGGTCCCATGAGATACCTTAAGAACTGGAGTGAAAGCACAATGGTAGGGCGTTTTCCCTACACAAGTTCGACTGGGATCGATTCCTCCATCCCTCTCAGAGACGCCAGCAAGCTACCGAGAGTATCCTGCCCACACGCCGAGCCTGGCAACCTACCCGTGGCATATTCGATATGCCAAAAACAGTAACAACAAGTATCACTATGGAGACGTTACTGGTGACCGCTCGAGCATTTCATTGAAGAATGGGACTACAGTGCTACAGTGCTACAGGTCTTGTCTTTATGCCAGGGGACCAAACCCTGCGATGCTCCTCGCTTACTCCCCACTCTGCTCTCAGGAATCAATCCTCGTGCTGCACGAATGACCATACTGGATGCTGGGATCAAATTGAGAAGGCTGGGAGCAAGGCAAATGCCCTCCCCACTTTTCTATCATTTTGCCCTGATAAAGGACCAAAATGGTCTGTATCGGCTGGGCAAACAGAGGTTTAGAAAAAGATGTTTTGTGGAGGGGGTCAGGAAAGATTCTACAATGTTTCGATGGTGGCTTGCACAGATCGTATCCGGCAACCTGGAAGAGTACGAGCCCTAGCTGGAGTGAACACTTAGTTCAAAGATAGTTTTAAGTTCTGAGCACCTCAAGTGGTGATGCAAAACAAACAAAAATGTAATGAGGTCCCATAGGGTCCATCACTATTCTGGACATGAGTCCACTCTACGCTCAGGTGGAATCGAGCGTGTTTCCTGCTCTGTATCCTCTCCGCACCCCTCCATACAGAGCTGCTCTCAACCCTGCAGACGGACCAGGTGTGTCTAGGTACTTCACTGGCCTGCTTCCTGCACTGACAAAGATCCCCACCCTGTCTGGCCTGAGGGCAGCCCCTCCCTCCCAGGTCTCTAAGGGGGTGGAGCCTCCTGAGGACCCTGAGCCCCCATGGTGAGGCATGGGTTTTGAGAGTTTTGGCTGAACTGGGGCACATGACACTGGGCTTCCAGACCCTGGCACTGCTCTGGACTGCAGGCAGGCTTCTCCCATGGTAGGAATATTCCCCCTCACCTGGGCAAAGTGTCCTAATGATTGAAACAGGATTGTCTGGAATAATTTTACTATTTAATTTAAATGTAATTTTAACACTGGGATTGACGGAGTTGTTTAGAAGAAAGTTGTTTCAGACATTCATTCTCCTGCACTGATCACCTGCAGCTCCGGGGTCTCCAAGATCATACAGGCCTGAGTCAGTCTTTCAAGGGAAAGAATTTCTGCAGATTTGTGCTCTGTTTCAGAGTTGGGATGGGTGTAAAGTATTTTTCAAAGGGACCACTAGTTTTAAGGAAAGGGAAGATTTTCCAAAAAAATTATTTTTAGGAATTGGTACAATTGGGCACCTGAAGGAACTCCCATTTAGCCCTCAGAGGGCAGGGCTGTAAGCTCCCAGGTCAGGCAGAGGGAGGGTTGCCAGCCCGCACTCCTACATCCCAGAGCTCCTCTGAGCCATGCAGAGGGACACAGGTCCTTCATTGCCTTGGCTCTTGCACTGAAAATGATGCCCGCCATGTCTGGCCACGAGGCAGCCCCACTCACCATGATCTCCAAGGAGGTGAAGCCTCCTGGAGGCGCTGAGTCTCCTTTGGTCCAGGAGGGATGAGGAGTGAGGCTGGCCTGCGCAGGTGGCACGAGGTTTCCTGACCATGACCCTGCACTTTCTGCTGCAGGCCTGTGATTATGGGGGCGGTCTCCAGGGGGGGCATCTCCTGTGGTGGGTGGGACCTTGCCCCCACACCGGGAGAGGAAGTTATTATTGAACCATGATTGTCTAAAATAATTTGACTGTTTTAAATTACAATGTATTTACACACTGTGATTTACAAAGTTGTTCATAAAACAGTCGTTTCAGGCATTCATTGTTCCGCACCAATCAGCTATAGCTCCTGGGTTTCCATGAATCAGAGAGGACTTTTATCAATCTTTACGCGGAAAGGAATCTGCAGATTTAAGCTCTGCTTCACGGAGTGGGTGGGTAGGAAGCATTTTGCCCCCCCTGGACACCGCCCTCATAAGCACAGTCCTCCATAAGCCAGAGCAGGGTGAGGGTCAGGAAACCCCGTGCCACCTGCGCAGGCCAGCCTCACTCCTCATCCTTCCTGGAGCACAGGATCCTCAGGGCCTCCAGGAGGCTCCACCTCCTTGGAGATCGTGGTGAGTGGGGCTGCCTCGTGGCCAGACATGGTGGGCATCTTTTTCAGTGCAAGAGCCAAGGCAATGAAGGACCTGTGTCCCTCTGCATGGCTCAGAGCAGCTCTGGGATGCAGTACTGCGGGCGGGAGAGCGAGGACGGAAAATGCTCTTCCTCTTGAGTGCAAAGTGAGCCCAATTCTACAACAGCGATGGACGATGCATGACTCCATCACATTTTTGTTTGTGTTGGGTGCCACCTGGAGATGCTTAGAATGTGCTCTTGCTTCTCAGCAAAGAAATCACACCTACTAGGGCTCAGGGGCCCATCCAGGGCTCCAGAATGGACCTGACCAGGCCACCTGCAAAACACCGTAGTATCTCTCCTGACCCCCTCCACAAAACGTCTTCTCTCTAAGTCTCATTTTGCCCAGTTTAAAGAGACCAGTGACCATTATCAGGACCAGAGTGATAGAACAGTGGATAGTTCATTTTGATTTTCACACAGCTCTCACCGTTCGATTTGAGAATCCAGTATGGGCTAGTAGAATTTGCCCTAGCAAATCAAATTGATTGAGCATTTCCTAAGTCTTTATTATATAAGGATTTGAGACAAGGAAGGGTCAGATGTACTGAATTGAGGGGGCTAGAACGGCTTGGTATGTGGGAGGGGCGGGGATAGTAGGGCGGGGCTGTTTACTGTCTCTGTTTCCACAGGGCAATTCTCTGATGGGGATTGACTCTAGAGACACTCAGTCACCCGAAGCAGCTATACCCGAAGCGTAAGTGGAACTTACGCACCAACTGTGAATTGAAAAAGTGGTTACTTTCTTCATTGTTTCAATCTCATCTGTATATTTTCATATCCATACTCGTGCTTTTTGCATCTCCTGATCTTTGGGTTGAGAGCAAGAGGGCACATGGTGCACTTCACTGTGAAATGCTCTTCGACGAAATAAACTAATTTGGAGAAATAGTTGTCTCCGGGTGTGACTACCACTGTTCAGGTTACTGTGGCCCGGTCAAATACCAGGAGCCATGGGCAACCTGCTCATTGTCTTGTTGTTGGCCCTCCTCTTTTTATTGCAGTGGGATTAGGAGTGCAAAAGGGGCTTGGGTGGACTGTGGATCAGGAACTCAGAGCAAGACCACGGGCGAGTCAAAACCCCAGTGAGCAAGTACCGGTGTGTCAGTCCTCTCTACCTTCATCCTGCATGTGAGCAAGAAGGACCTGTGGCCTTGCATGGACATGGTGAGATCCGGAGGACCTGGGCCCCCCTCTCTGCTGCCTGTCTGGGAGCTCATAGCTCTGCTCACCGAGTTCTAAGTGGGCGTTCCTGCTTGTGGCCAGTTGTGACAATCTTCGAAAATCCACCCTACCTCTCACTCCCAGTGGTCCCTTTGAAAAATACTTCCACACACCCACAGCCTGAAACAGAGCACAAATATGCGCAGATTCCTTCCTCTGTAACATTGACTCAGGCCTCCTGAACGTGGACGCTCTGAGCTAAAGCTGATTGGTGCAAAAACAATGAATGCCTGAAAGAAGTCTATTATAAACAGCTTTGACCAAATCCAGTGTTTAAATTAAGTTTAAACAGAAATTGCAAAATCACTCCAGAATATCATGTTAAATAATTGACAGTTTGCCCAGGTGAAAGGTCCACTCTTGCTCTGTCATCCCATTGTTCTTGGACTTGCTGGAGCGGGCCGCAGTAACATCTCAGAGTGAGACTTGTTGTTACTGTTTTTGGCATGTCGAATATGCCACGAGTATAGCGGATAGGGCATTTGCCTTGCAGGTGGCCGACCCGGATTGATTCCTCCTTCCATCTCGACCAGACTGGAAAGCCACGAGAGTTTCCTGCCCGCACGGCAGAGCCTGGCAAGCTACCCGTGGCGTATTCGATATGCCAAAACCAGTTTCAACAAATCTCACAATGGAGCTTGAGCAAATCGATGAACAATGGGAGGACAGTGCTAGAGTGCTACGGTGTCCAGGTGAAGGGGCACATTCCCACCACGGGAGATGCCAAACCCTCATAACCCTGCCCCCAGTCCAGAGCAAGGCAAAGGTCTGGAAGCCCGGTGTCACTTGCCTCAGACCATCCCAACTCCACAGACACCTGTGCCTCAGAGGAGGCTGAGGGTCTCCAAGAGGCCGCACCCTCTTCCAGACGGGAAGGGCGGGGCTGCCCTCAGCCAGACAGGGTGGGGCTCTTCCTCAGCGCAGGAGCCAAGCCAATGAAGAGAACAGACTGAACTGTGTCCCTCTGAAGGGGTGAGAGCAGCTGTGGGATGAAGGGGTGCGGGCAGGAGAGAGAGCAGGTAAAATGCGCTTGCACTTGAGCAAAAAGTAGACCCAAGTCTACAACAGCAATGGACTCTGCATGACTCCATCACATTTTTGTTCCTTTGGAGTCGCACCAGGGGGTGCTCAGAACTTATTCCTGCGTCTGAGCGAAGGGATTACTCCTCGCCGGGCTCAGGGGCCACCCGGGTGCCTGATAGGTCATGGCCATGTCACCTGCAAGACCCCATAGTATCTCTCCTGACCCCCTCCACGAAACGTCTTCTCTCTAAACCTCTCTAAACCTCTATATGCTTAGATGATAAATACTTGATGATAAATCCTAGATGATAAATACCTGGCCAGGACACCTGCAAAACACTGTAAAATCTCTCCTTACACCCTCAACAAAAAGTCTTCTCTCTAAGCCTCATTTTGCCCAGTTTATAAAGACCAGAGACCATTATAAAGGCCAGAGTGATAGAACTTTGGGTAGTGCATTTGCTTTGCACGCAGCTGTCCCTGTTCAATCTGAGCATCCAGTATGGTCCAGTAGACCTTTGCTCTAGCAAATCAAATTGATTTAGCATTTTAAAAGTCTTTATTATATAAGCATTTGAGACAAGAAAGGGCCAGAAGTACTGATACTTGGAGGGTTACAACAGCCTGGTATGGGGGGTTTGCGGGGCGGCAGGGTGGTTCTGTTTACTGTTTCTGTTTCTACAGGACATCTCTGTTTCGGATTGAACCTGGTATTTTCCTTTGCACTGTAACCTCAGAGTTTTCGATGGCACCTGAAATAGTTTTTTTTTCTTCATTTATTTTCTTATTTATTTTTTTACTTGGAGTCCAAACCTAGGTTTTGACATGCAAGACTATTGCTCTACCACTAAACTTCTCCTTAATGACTGCAAAAGTTGTTACTATATATTTTGAGATGGTCAATATGGACATTTAATTTCAGAACTTAATACCCCTTATATAATATCTATATCAGGCAGATATATAATATATATTATATGCACATGAGGGTTTTGAGTAAGTACGTGGTGGTCGCAAGACATCTTATAGCCTAGTTCTCCCTCTGCGAGAACCTGGCTAGCTACCAAGAGTTTCCTGCCTTCATAGGAGAGTCTCGCAAACTCCCCATGCTGTATTCCTATGCCAAAATCAGTAACGTTGATGGATCTCATTCCCCTGCCCTGAAAGAGCCTCCAATACGGCACCACTGGAAAGGAGGAGTAAAGATAGGCTACTAAAATCTCAGGGCTAGGATGAATGGAGACGTTACTTCAACGGCTCAAGAAATTCGACGATTAACGGGATGATGACGATCTTGATGATGATGATGAGGGGTTTTGAGGTACAGAATGCATGTAGCAGTGAAAGATTATATACAGTGGTAAAGCGTTTAGATGGAGGCAATTATCTTATGGAGATTAACTGTAGAGACACTCTGTCACCTGAAGCATCTATACTGCTCTTCTTTCTCTTGCTATTAGTACATATTAAATAGCTAAGGTTACATTTTATTTATTTATTAGCATTTGGTTTCATTTTGCTCTTTGGGTCACACCAGGCGATGCGCAGGGGTTACTCCTGGTTTGTACTCTAATTGCTCCTGGGAGTGCTCGATGAACCAGATAGGATGCTGGGAATGAAACCCCGTCGGCCGCGTGCATGGCAAATGCCCTACCCGAAGTAAGGCTACAGCCGTGAATGGAAAAAAGTGGATACTTCCTTCAGCTGTGTCGGGGGTGTTTTAATCCCACCCTCTTGTCTGCATATTTTTATATCCATACTCCTGTTTTTTGTACCTCCTTATCTTTGGGTTCAGAGCAAGAGGACACATGGTGCACTTCACTGTGAAATGTTGTTCGAAGAAAAAAACTGATGTTGAGAAATAGTTGTCTACTCTCGTGACGATCACTGTTCAGAGTACTTTGGTCTGGTCAAATGCCGTAGCCACAGGTGACCTGCTTATTGTCTTGTTGTTGACTCTCGTCTGTTTAAAACAGCGGGATTATGGTGCAAAAGGGGTTTTGGTGGCCTTGGATCAGAAACACATACCCAGGTCGAGGTAGAGTCATAACTCCACTGAGCTGTAACGGTGCCTCAGCCCTCTCTACTTTCCTCTTGCATGTGAGCATGAAGGGACTGTGGCTTTTGCATGGACATGGTGAGGTCTGGAGGCCCTTGGCCTCTGTCCCTACTCCCTGCTATGGGAGTTCATAGCCCACCCCACTGGGGGCTAGTTTGGAGTACCTTTTTGTACCCAGTTGTGCCAATCCACCAAAAAAGTCTGGAGAAAGTCCACTCTACACCTGACACCCAGGAATCCCTTTGAAAAATACTTCCCACACACCCACTGCCTGAAACAGAGCACAAAGCTGCAGATTCCTTTCTCTGTCAGACTGACTCAGGCCTCTATGAACTTGGAGTCTCTGAGCTACAACAGATTGGTACAAAAACAAAGAATGCCTGAAAGAACTGTATTATGAAGAGCTTTGTCAAACCCAGTGTTTAAAGAAAGTTTAAAGAGATATTGCAAAATCGCTCCAGACTATCATGTTAAATAATTGGCACTTTGCCAATTATGAGGCTGAGGGAGGCTGGGAATTCAGCAAGGGATTGAACTTGCTCTGAAAGTCATAGTTGCCAGGTTTAATGTCCCCATAGTTCTCGGTATGATCCAGTGTTCCATTTCAGCATGGTAAAAAACTAGAAATAAGGGGGACAAATGAAACTTACCTGCTGGCATGTTCCAAAGATCACGAAGATCCTAGGATTTGCTTAACCATTTGTTCCTCGAAGGTGGAATCCTCTGCCAGTTCCCCAAATGTGGCGAGAAAGCTATCATCTGAGGGAGTGGGGCGCTGTTCTCTCTCTCCGCCTAAGTCGAATTAGAGATTGCTTCCTAGGACATGACTCACAGGTTGTGGACAGACTTGGTTCCCGGGGTCCTAGTTCGACCGTAGCACCTTTGGTCTCACTAAGGGCTGATAAGTAGACTTTGCTCGGGCAAATCAAATTGACTCAGCATTGTCAAAGTTTTCTCTAATACATATATTTTAAATAGAACGATTTGTGACAAGGAGGGGCCAAAACTATTGGTACTGAGGGGGCTCCAACAGCCTGGTGTGTGAGAGGGGCGGTGTGGGTAGGGCCGTGCCGTTTATGTCTCTAAGTGTCAACAGGGTATCTCTGTTTCGGTATGAACCCGGATTCTCGATTGTTCACTAACCTCAGAGTTTTTCATGTCACCTGAAACCTCTTTGCCCACCATATTTACTTTTTGATTGATTGATTGACTGCCGTCCAAACCGGGGTCCTAAAATGCAAGAATATTATTCTACCACTAAGCAAAGTCTCAGATGTGAAGAAAAGTGGTTATTTTCGGTTGTTTTTCCTCTCTCTATTTTTTCTTTTATGGTCAGTATGGGCAATTCAGTTCCAGTACTGGTTCGACCTTATACAATATATGCTTTTCTCTTTGCCTTGCTACTAGTACGTATTAAACAATTACACTTACATTTTATTTATTATTTTCTTTATTTACTCTTTGCTTTTGGGGTCACTCTGGCAATTCTCCGGGCTTACCCCTGGATTTGCACTCAGGAAATACTTCTGGCGGTACTCCCAGACCATATGTGATTCTGGGAATCAGACCCGGGTGAGCCAAAAGCAAGTCAAACCCTTCTAGACTATGGCCTTGGGGGGATTGAAATCTGAGGCTCCATCACAGTATGTGGATGCTTGTAGGCAGCTCTCTGGCCGAGCTCTTTAGGGCCTAAAGGACATTCACGCCCAGTCACAGCAGCATCTCTTTTGTCTGCAGACATGGCCCTCCCTGTCCTAGCTGTGCACAATTAGTCTCCTATCCTGGATGTTTTTCTCTCATGTAATGTTCGAGAGCGCATCCCTCACCAGTGTCCATTGTCAAACACCAATGAACCAGTATCACTCCCACCCCCCGTTCCCATCCCCCCACCGAGCCTCTGTGGCAGGGCATTCCAATTTGTTCTCTCTCTCTCTCTCTCTCTCTCTCTAATTTTGGGTGTTGTGGTTTGCAGTAGGGGTATTGATTGGCCATCGTGTTCAGGCTCTAGTCTACTTTCAGCACGCATCTCCCTTTCCGCGACGGATCTCCAATCACATTTTACTTGGTGTTCCCTTCTCAATCTGGGATGACTTTCCACCAACACGTGAGGCCCGCTTCCAAGCTATGGAGCCAACCTCCTAGAGACTGGCACTTTTAACCGCCCCGTACTCACCAAATTTTTCAATAGCAGCATGAGAAAGTAATTCCTATTTTCATCTCTGCACTGCATTATCGTTCTTCACCTCTCCCGAGAGGTCGCTCTCCTTGACTTGAAATGGCTGAAATGGTCCAGCACAATGTTAAGTGGGGTAGACTGAGTCTGACCCATAATGAAATCAAGTACAAGTGGAGTCAAAAAACAGAGTCACAATAAGACACATTACCCCAGATGTCCATAAAATCCGACAGAAAAATGACCAACAGACAAACAGTGA
The DNA here is from genome assembly GCF_027595985.1 of Sorex araneus. Lineage (NCBI taxonomy): Eukaryota > Metazoa > Chordata > Mammalia > Eulipotyphla > Soricidae > Sorex > Sorex araneus. Next base: position 30,884,884 of record NC_073306.1, on the reverse strand, counting down.
AAAATGCCAGTCCTTTACACAAAAAACTTCTCCAGATATGACTGCCCTGAGAACCTACTGAACGGAGTCCAAGTAGAGCTTGCAGTCCCAGGGTGTCAGGGATGTCTCCCTTCACACTCACTTCTTTTTTTTCTTTATTTATTTTTAATTAGTGAATCACTGGGAGGGTACAGTTACAGAGTTACTCATCTTTGTGCTCTTGTTTCCCTCATACAAAGTTCGAGAACCCATCACTTCACCAGTGCCCATTCTCCAACACCAGTAAACCCAGCATCCCTCCTATCCTCCCCAATCCCATCTCCCCACACCCCACCCCGCCACTGTGGCAGGGTATTCCCTTTTGTTCTCTCTCTCTAATTAGGTGTTGTGTTTTGCAATAAAGGTGTTGAGTGGCCACTGTGTTCAATCTCTAGTCTACATTCAGCCGGCCTCACCCTTCCCCCGCATGGCCTCCTACCGCATTTTACTTGGTGAACCCTTCTCTGAGTTGCCCTCTCCCCAGAATGTGAGGCCAGCCTCCAAGCCAAGGACTCAGCCTCCTGGTACTTATTTCTACTAGTCTTGGGTCACACTCACTCTTGTTGACTCTCCAGTGGAACTGGTGGAGTCAGAACCCTTGTAAAATGTCTGTCCATCCTCAGAACCCCCTTTAACTCAGGCCCCTCAATCTGAAGGAGACAGCCCTGAGCCTCAGGTCTCTCAGTCTCTGAGACTACTACTGAGTTCATTCACTCAGGGTTCTGGGTCTTAAGGAGACCGCCCCTGAGTGACGTCGTATTTTTATTTACTTTTAGAAAACCTCTGTACTCCTCTAAGGTTTGTGTAAGTTTAACTGAGACCTCGGACGAGCCCCCAAAACCCGTGTTTCCCGTTTTACGGGTCAAAAATTGTGATGCCTAGACCTCTTTCCTTTCTATCGTTATACACTTGATACCTTTTAATGGCTAACTGCTATGGCCAGAATTTCTAGTATTATATTGAATAGGACTGTGGAGGGTAGGCAACCTTGTCTTGACCCTGATGGAAGAGGGTAGGCTGTTAGGTTCTCCCCACTGAGAATGATGCTTGCCATGGATTTGTGGGAGATGGCTTTGACTCTATTGAGGAATGTTCCTTCAATGCCTATTTTGCTGAGAGTTTTCATCCTAAATGGGGGCTGGATCTTGTCAAATACTTTCTCTGCATCTATTGTTATGGGCATATGGTTTTATCTTTTCCTTTCATTGATATGATGGATTATGTTGATTGATATGTGAATGTCAATCCATCCTTGAATCCCCGGGAAGACTCCTACTTGGTCATAGTGTATGATCTTTTTCTGAATCGTTGGATTCTGTTTGGTCGGATTTTGTTGATGATGTTTACATCTGTGTTCATCAGGATTATCTGCCTTTAATTCTCTTTCTCTGTGGTGTCTCTGTGTGCTTTTGGTATCAGGGTGATATTTGCTTCATAGAAGCTGTTTGGAAGTGTTACTGATTCTTTGATTTCCAGAAAAATCTTTAAAAAGATTGTAAGTCCTCTTTGAAGATTGAAGAAATTCACTAATGAATCCAAATGGCAATAATTGTATATTTCTGTGGGTTTATGAGTGCTAAAAGGTCTCGCGTGGTCTGTGGAGACAGGTAGTCAGACCCAGGACATGGCAGAATGAGAGCCCCACTGAGCCGTTTCCGGTTCCTCAGTCATCTCTACCTTTCTCCAGCATGTGTGCAGGGAACGGACTGTGGTCTTTGCATGGACATGGTTAGGTCTGGAAACCTGGGATTCTTTCCCTTCTGCCTATTCTAGGAGCCCAACCCGGCCCACTGAGTCTTAGAGTTCCTGCTAGCGCCTAATTGTCCCAGTCCCTGAAAAAATGTCTATAGAAAGTCCACCGCACTCCACAAACCTAGTGGTCCCATTGAAAAATGCTTCCTACCAAGCACACGGTGAAACAGAGCCCAAATCTGCAGATTCCTTTCCGCGTAAAGATTGATAAAAGGCCCCTATGATTCGTGGAAACCCCGGAGCTATAGCTGATTGGTGCGGAAACAATGAATGCCTGAAATGACTGTTTTATGAACAACTTTGTAAATCACAATGTGTAAATAAATTTTAATTTATAACAGTCAAATTATTTTAGACAGTCATGGTTCAATAATTACTTCTTGCCCCGGTGTGGGGGCAAGGTCCCACCCACCACAGGACATGTCCCTCCTGGACACCGCCCCCATAAGCACAGGCCTGCAGCAGCCAGAGCAGGGTCAGGGTCAGGAAACCCCGTGCCACCTGCGCAGGCCAGCCTCACTCCTCATCCCTCCTGGACCACAGGAGGCTCAGGGCCTCCAGGAGGCTCCACCTCCTTGGGGATCTTGGTGAGCCGGGCTGCCTCGAGGCCAGACATGGTGGGCATCTTTTTCAGTGCAAGAGCCAAGACAATGAAGGACCTGTACCCCTCTGCATGGCTCAGAGCAGCTCTGGGATGCAGTACTGCGGGCGGGAGAGCGAGGACGGAAAATGCTCTTCCTCTTGAGTGCAAAGTGAGCCCAAGTCTACAACAGCGATCGACGCTGCATGACTCCATCACATTTTTGTTTGTGTTGGGTGCCACCTGGAGATGCTTAGAATGTGCTCTTGCTTCTCAGCAAAGAAATCACACCTACTAGAGCTCACGGGCCATCCAGGGCGCCAGAATGGACCTGACCAGACCACCTGCAAAACACCGTAGTATCTCTCCTGACCCCCTCCACACAACGTCTTCTCTCTAAGCCTCATTTTGCCCAGTTTATAAAAACCAGTGACTACTATCAGGGCCAGAGTGATAGAACAGTGGACAGTGAATTTTGCTTTTCACACAGCTCTCACTATTTGAATTGAGAATCCAGTCTGGGCCAGTAGTCTTTGCCCTAACAAATCAAATTGATTGAGTATTCCCTAAGTCTTTATTATATAAGGATTTGAGACAAGGAAGGGCCAGATGTACTGAATTGAGGGGGCTACAATGGCCTGGTATGTGGGAGGGGCGGGAATAGTAGGGCGGGGCTGTTTACTGTCTCTGTTTCCACAGGGCAATTCTCTTATGGAGATTGACTCTAGAGACACTCAGTCACCCGAAACAGCTATACCGCTTTTCTCTTTCTCTTGCTACTTTTACATATTAAACAATGAAGGTTACATTTTATTTATTTTTTACGAATTTCTTTTCATTTTACTTTTTGTGTCGCACCCGGGAATGCACAGGGGTTAGTTACTCCTGTCTTTGCACTCTGTAATTACTCCTGGGAGTGCTCACGGAGCCACATAGGATGCTGGGAATCAAACCTGGTCAAACGAGTGCAAGGCAATTGCAGTCCCCAATGTACTTACACACCAACCGTGAATTGAAAAAGTGTTTATTTTCCATTGTCAAAATGGCAATACTCCCAAAAGCATTATACAGATTTAACGCGATCCCTCTAGGGATACCCATGGAATTCTTCAAAGAAGCGGAGCAAACAATCCTGAAATTTATATGGAACAATAAACGCCCACGGCTAGCTAAAACAATTCTTGGGAAAAGATGATGGGAGGCATCACCCTCCCCAACGTAAACTCTACTACAAAGCGGTAACAATTAAAACAGCATGGTACTGGAACAAAGGCAGAGCTGCAGACCAATGGAACAGGGTGGAATATCCCCACACACAACCTCAAATGTATGATCATCTAATCTTTGATAAAGGAGCAAGAGATGTGAAGTGGAGCAAGGAAAGCCTCTTTAACAAATGGTGCTGGCACAACTGGACAACCACGTGCAAAAAAATGGGCTTAGAACTCGACCTGACACCATGCAGAAAAGTCAGATCAAAATGGATTAAACACCTCAACATCAGACCACAAACCATAAGGTACATTGAAGATAAGGTTGGCAAAACCCTCTACGATATTGAAGATAAAGGTATCTTCAAAGATGACACGGAACTAAACAATCTAGTAAAAACAGAGATCAACAAATGGGGCTATATTAAACTAAAAAGCTTCTGCACCGCAAAAGATACAGTGACCAGAATACAAAGACTATCTACAGAATGGGAAAGGATATTTACACAATACCCATAAGATAAGGGGTTAATATCAATGGTATTTAAAGCACTGGTTGAACTCTACAAGAAGAAAACATCCAACCCCATCAAAAAATGGGGCGAAGAAATGAACAGAAACTTTACCAAGGAAGAGATACGAATGGCCAAAAGGCACATGAAAAAATGCTCTACATCACTAATCGTCAGAGAGATGCAGATCAAAACAACCATGACATACCACCTCACACCACAGAGACTAGCACACATCCAAAAGAACAAAAGCAACCGCTGTTGGAGAGGATGTGGGGAGAAAGGGACCCTTCTATACTGCTGGTGGGAATGCCGGCTAGTTCAGCCCTTTTGGAAAACAGTATGGACGATTCTCAAAAAACTAGAGGTTGAGCTCCCATTTGACCCAGCAATACCACTGCTTGGAATATATCCCAGAAAAGCCAAAAAATATAGTCGAAGTGACATATGCACTTATATGTTCACCGCAGCACTGTTTACAATAGCCAGAATCTGGAAAAAACCCGAGTGCCCTAGAACAGATGACTGGTTGAAGAAACTCTGGTCCATCTATACAATGGAATACTATGCAGCTGTTAGAAAAAATGAGGTCATGACGTTTGCATATAAGTGGATCAACATGGAAAGTATCATGCTAAGTGAAATGAGTCAGAAAGAGAGAGACAGACATAGAAAGATTGCACTCATCTGTGGAATATAGAATAATAGACTATAAGACTAACGCCCAAGAATAGTAGAAATAAGTACCAGGAGGTTGTCTCCATGGCATGGAGGCTGGTGTCTCATTCTGGGTAACTCAGGGAAGGGACCACCAAGTGAAATATGGTTGGAGGTCATGTGGGGGAAGGGTGATGTGGGCCGAATACAGACTAGAGACTGAACACAATGGCCACCCAACACCTTTATTGCAAACCACAACAGCTAATCAGAGAGAGAGAACAAAAGGGAATACCCTGCCATAGTGGCAGGGTGGGGTGGGAGGAGACGGGACTGGGGATGAGGGGAAGGATGTTGGGTTTACTGGTGGTGGAGAATGGGCACTGATGAAGGGATGGCTTATCGAACTTTGTATGGGGGAAACATGAGAACAAAGATGTATGGATCTGTAACTGTACCCTCAGGATGACTCTCTAATTAAAAATAAACTAATAAAAAAATTAATGTAAAAAAAGATAAAAAAAATAAATGTGAAAAAAAAGAAGGCCATTCTACTATAACCCATTGCTCCCTTCGTGTTTTTTTTTTTTTTTTTTTGCCTTTTTGGGTCACACCTGGCGATGCACAGGGGTCACTCCTGGCTCTGCACTCAGGAATCACCCCTGGCGGTGCTCAGGGGACCATATGGGATGCTGGGAATAGAACCCGGGTCGGCCGCGTGCAAGGCAAATGCCCTACCCGCTGTGCTATCGCTCCAGCCCCTCTCCCTTCGTGTTTTGTATGCTGTTCCATGTAACTTCATCACCATTCATTTAATCCTCATTCTGTTCCTTTCTATCACTACTGCCTAAAGTAATACCTTAATAATTAAACAAGACAGTCTTTAAAAAAAAAGAAAGAAAAAAAAGAAAAAGTGTTTATTTTCTTCATAGATTCTTTTTCATCTGCATATTTTTATATCCATACTCGCAGTGATTTTGTATCTCCTGATCTTTGGTTTCAGAGCAAGAGGACACATGGTGCACTTCACTGTGAAATGCTCTTAGATGAAATAAACTAATTTGGAGAAATAGTTGTCTCCGGTTGTGACTACCAGTGTTCAGGTTACTGTGGTCTGGTCAAATACCAGGAGCCATGGGCAACCTGCTCATTGTCTTGTTGTTGGCCCTCCTATTTTTATTGCAGTGGGATTAGGAGTGCAAAAGGGGCTTGGGTGGACTGTGGATCAGGAACTCAGACCCAGGCCAAGGGTGAGTCATAACCCCACTGAGCAAGTACCGGTGTTTCAGTCCACTCTACCTTCATCCTGCATGTGAGCAAGAAGGACCTGTGGCCTTGCATGGACATGGTGAGATCCGGAGGACCTGGGCCCCCCTCTCTGCTGCCTGTCTGGAAGCTCATAGCTCTGCTCACCGAGGGCTAAGTGGGAGTTCCTGCTGGTGGCTTGTAGTGCCAATCCTCAAAAACATGTCTGGAGAAAATCCACCCTACCACGCACATCCAGTGGTCCCTTTCAGAAATACTTCCCACTTACCCACTGTCTGAAAAACAGCAGAAATCCTCACAGATTCCTTCCTCTGTAAGATTGACTCAGGCCTCCTGAACTTGGACGCTCTGAGCTACAGCTGATTGGTGCAAAAACAATAAATGCCTGAAAGAAGCCTATTATAAACAGCTTTGACCAAATCCAGAGCTTAAATAAAGTTTAAACAGAAATTGAAATATCACTCCAAAATATCATGTTAAATAATTGAGAGTTTTCCCAGGTGAAAGGTCCACTCTTGCTCTGTCATCCCGTTGTTCGTGGACTTGCTAGAGTGGGCCCGAGTAACATCTCAAAGTGAGACATGTTGTTACTGTTTTTGGCATGTCGAATATGCCACGAGTACAGTGGATAGGGCATTTGCCTTGCAGGTGGCCAACCCTGGTTGATTTCTCCTTCCCTCTCGGCAAGACTGGAAAGCTACGAGAGTTTCCTGCCCACATGGCAGAGCCTGGCAAGCTACCCGTGGCGTATTCGATATGCCAAAACCAATTTCAACAAATCTCACAACGGAGACCTTACTGGTGCTGGCCTGAGCAAATCGATGAACAATGAGAGGACAGTGCTAGAGTGTTACGGTGTCCAGGTGAAGGGGCACATTCCCACCACGGGAGATGCCAAACCCTCATAACCCTGCCCCCAGTCCAGAGCAAGGCAAAGGTCTGGAAGCCCGGTGTCACTTGCCTCAGACGATCCCAACTCCACAGACACCTGTGCCTCAGAGGAGGCTGAGGGTCTCCAAGAGGCCCCACCCTCTTCGAGACGGGAAGGGCGGGGCTGCCCTCAGCCACACAGGGTGGGGCTCTTCCTCAGCGCCAGAGCGAAGCCAATGAAGGGAACAGACTGAACTGTGTCCCTCTGAAGAAGTGAGAGCAGCTCTGGGATGGAGGGGTGCGGGCAGGAGAGAGAGCCGGTAAGATGTGCTTGCACTTGAGAGCAAAGTGGACCCAAGTCTACAACAGCAATGGACTCTGCATGACTCCATCTCATTTTTGTTCCTTTTGAGTCCCACCTGGGGTTGCTCAGTAAATTATTTCTGCGTCTGAGCGAAGGAATTACTCCTCCTAGGGCTCAAGGGCCATTCTGGTGCCGGATAGGTCATGGCCATGTCACCTGCAAGATACCGTAGTATCACTCCTAACCCTCTCCACGAAATGTCTTCTCTCTAAACCTCTATTTGCCTAGATGATAAAGACTTTAGGCCTTTATCAATAAGGGCCGAAGTGATGAAACAGAGGGTAGAAATTTGCCTTGTTCACAGCTGTCCTAATAATTCCCAGCATCCAGTCCGGTCATTCGTAAACCGCCAGGAGTGATTTCTGTGTGCAAAACTAGGAATAAACCACGAGCCCCGCCGGATTAGATCCCCTGGCAAAAAGAAAAGAATAGACTTCATCAAAGCTATCTCAAGGTACCCAGCTGCGATGGAAATGTGCGACCCTCTGAGGACAGCTGCCCTGCGCCTTTGCGTTCATGAGTACCGTTAGTATGAAGAAAAATGTACTTCTGCCTATTGAAGTCTCTGTTTGACCCGGTGGGCCAAGAACTCACCAGCCAGGGGTCCCAAGACACGCCCCCAAGATGCGTGGCCAACCAAAAAGTGCCAGTTTGGAGTCCCGTACGTCCCGCGAGACCAGGGGGCTATTAAAGGCCAGCCAAGCACGGCCCACTCTCAGTGCAGACGCGTCCACTGAAGGCCTCGCTGCTCGGTGCCCTCGCTGCCTCGGCTGACAAGGTGAGTCTGCAACTTGAATCTCGGGGTAGGGTGTGCTAGATCCTGAGGCGGGAAATTATATGGTGGAGGTCTCTCGCGTAGGGGGGTTCCCTGCTCTAAGAGGAGGGAATTAAGGCATACCAGAGGGGTGGCCAGATCTGGGTTGTATAGACTGAGCGTCTCCCAAGTGCTCACCCCGTGCTTGGTCAGTTTGCTTCAGCCTGCAGTGGGGATGTAGGGGTAAGGGTTCTGGCTAACCGGTTGGTTCCTGGAATCTCTCCCTGGACCTGCAAGTTGGATAGCTGGTCCACATCTCCCCAGAATACTCTAGCCCTCAGGAAGTAGAAAACTCGGTGGAAAAGGTAGGACTGAGAACTAGTAACTGGGAGGTATGAGGACTGGGAGGGGTGTGAGAGGAAAATGAGGCTGAGGGAGGCTGGGAATTCTGCAAGGGATTGAGCATGCCCTGAATGTCATAGTTGTCAGGTTTAATGTCCCCACAGTGCTGGGTATGATCCTGGGTTTCAGTTCAGTATGGTAGAAAGCTAGAAATAAGGAGGAGAAATTAAACTTACCTGCTGGCATGTTCCCAGGATCACGAAGATCCTAGGAGACGCTTAACCATGGCTCCTCGAAAATGGGAACCTCTGCCAGTTGCCCAAATGTGACGAGAAAGCTATCATCTGAGGAGTGGGGAGCTATTCTCTCTCTGCCCCTAAGTTGAATTAGAGATTGCACTTGACTCGCAGGTTGTGGACAGACTTGCTTGCCGGGGTCCTAGTTTGATCCCAGCACCCTTGGTCTGACTAAGGGCCAATAACTAGACTTTGCTCGGGCAAATCAAATTGACTTAGCATTTTCTAAGTTTTCTCTAATATATATATACACTTAAAAATATAAGTATCTGTGACAAAGATGGGCGAAGACTATTGGTATTGAGGGGGCTCCAACAGCCTGATATGTGCGAGGGGCGTTGTGTGTAGGGTGGGGCTGTTTACTGTCTCTAAGTGTCCACAGGGCTTCTCTGTTCCGAATTGAACCGGAACTCCCGTCTGTCCACTAGTCTCAGAGTTTTACCAGGTACCTGATGCCCCTATATCAACCAGATTGATAGATTGATTGATTGATTGTCGTCCAAACTGGGGTCCTAAAATGCAAGAAAATTGCTCTACCACTGAGCAAAGTCTCAGATGTCAAGAAAAGTAGTTACTTTCAGTTTCTCTCTCTCTCTCCTCTCTCTCTCTCTCTCTCTCTCTCTCTCTCTCTCTTTTCTTTGATGGTCAGGATGGGTAATTTAGTTCCAGTACTGGATAGACCTTATCCAGGGACAGAATCCAAGTTGATGCAGGATATCAAACCCAGGGTTTCCTCTCTGAAGTGAGTGCCCTGCCTGCTTCACTGTCTGATCCTAGTGACCATTTGCATTTAAGTTAGGTGGCAAGCACTCACCCCCTCCTTGAATTTCCACACACATTGTCAGAGGTCAGGGTCCAGACTGCGCTGTACACTGCTGGGACGCCATAGAACAGGAGGGGAAATGTTTCAGAAGTATCACTCTGAGCAGATTGGAGCGCACACGGGATGGATTCAGTGCAGAATCCGGGAAGGGTGTGAAGAGAAAACGGTGGGGTGTCAAGAAAAAAGTAAGCGATCAGGCTAGGAAAGCATCCATAGAGAAGAGGGGGAGGGAATGAGTGGGGGGTTAAATTGGACACTGCGGATCTCTGATTGTTGTCTCTTTATTTTCAGTATTCAACCATGGAGGACAACAGCCAAGAGAGGACCCCAGACATCTTCCATGGTCTCTTTGAGAGTCTTGAGGAGTTTCTCGAGACCTATGAGGTGGACGATCCAGCGGTGCCTCAGCACCAGCTCTGTGCTGCCCTGGCTCCCCGGAGTCCAGCCAGCCCTAAGGCCCCTGAGGGTCAGGACAGCTTCCTCGATCAGCTCCTTGAGGAGCTGCAGACGCCTGGGCCTCCCGATTCCCAGGCACAGGCCGGCCCACAGAGGCCGACCCAGAACCAAGTCAGCGCTCTGGATCCGCTCCTCCACGTGCCCCCAACCTCTGTTTCACTCACCCTTGAGGGGCCAATTGAGGACAAGGACAGTGAACTGGACCAGCTCCTTGAGGAACTGATGGACATGCCATACTGGGAGAAGAACAGGAGCTGCTCTGCTCTGAGCAATCCCACCGCTGCCTCCCAAAGGACACCTGACACAGACGTGCTGAAGACCTTCAGTGGGGACCAGACCCTGCCTGGCAACTCTACAGAGATTTCTGGAGGTGAGCAGACCGCTAGACAGATCAAATCGCCCCACTCTGGTGCCCCTGGAATCTATGGGATCCAGATGTCCTTCTCAGAAGTTCAGACACTGCATGGGATCCAAAGACCTTTCCGTTCGGGCAGTGGGACCCAGATGCCCATCGCTGGTGCCCAATCCCCTTGGGGGACCATGACATGCTACTCTGGGGACCAGGCACAGTGTGGGAGCCAGATGGCTCCCCCTGCTCACCAGAATGAAAACGTGAGGCAAATCTCTTCTAGAGTGGACAAGTTCATCCCACAGGTAAGGAACCGAATAATTTCCCAATTGGATATTGGAAAAAGTGTGTTCCATTTGTATTTTTCTAACACTCTGTGGCAATCCCAGAAAGACTCTGATCTTAGTTTTTCTTGTGCTCTGACATTCCTACTGTACTGCTCTGGGGACCATAGAGAGTGCCAGGATTAATTTCAGTGTGGCCCCGTGCAGAGCATGTTTCCTGCCCACTGGACCATCCTACTGGCCCCTCTAAAGATTCGATTTTGAGTGATGTGATCCCTATGGATCTCCACCCATACTGTTCAAAGCCAGGGTTGGTACAGTCTTCCCACTGCACTGGTAGACTGCCTTGACACAGCAAAAGTTTCATTTCAGTGTGGTCAGTCTGGCCACATGTGGGGGCACACAGAGTGGAGTCAATAAATGATCTGAGGAAAGTAGAAAGAAAAGTATGGGTTGTCAAGCAAGATAGATGGGGAGGTGGGCTAGGAGACCATGATCAGGATTGAGGGGAGAAATGCAGAATTGGATTGAGCTGAGCACGTGTCTGATTTTGTTCTTTTTGCTGTTGTTGTTTAGGATTCTAGTATGAAAGACAAGAGCCAAAACATGACCACTGACATCTTTCGTGAGAATCATGAAGACGTACTCCAGACCTGTGAGGCAGGAGATCCAGCTGTTCCTGATCCTGAGCTCTGTGTTCCTCTGACTCCCCAGGGCCCAGCAAGAACACAAGAGGCCCTTGACGGGCAGGACATTCTCGATCAGCTCCTTAGGGAGCTGCAGATCCCCAGGCCTGTCACACTCCAGGCTCAGGGCAGCCCAAATGAGCCATGTCAGAACCAGGCTAATCATCCGGATACAGTCGCTGAAGGGACCCAATTCTCAGAGTCTCTGACTCTGCAGGGCCAAGGCAGTCCAAAGGTGCCAACTGAAGACAAGGACACTGCGCTGGACCAGCTCCTCGAGGAGCTGATGGAGACGACTTCTCGGGAGCAGAACATGAGCTGCTCTGCTCAGAGCAATCCCACAGTTGCCGCCCACATGACTTCTGACACAGACATGCTGAAGACCTTCCATGGGGACCAGACCCTACAAGAGTGTGCCACCCAGAAACAGGGGAGTGAGCAGACCCCGTGTGTGTACAACATACCATACACTGGTACCCAGATTATAAATGGAATCCAGATGCCCATGGTCGGTGTCCAAACGCTATGGGGAAATCAGATACTTTCCAGTGGATACCAGACACCAAGTGGGAGCCAGATGTCTCTCACTGGACAGCAGACTGTATTTGGGACTCCAGTGTCCATGAACAAGAACCAGTCCTACTGCGGGAACCAGTTGCCTTTCACTGGTGCCCAAATATTAATGGTGAATCAGGTGCCATTCAGCGGGGTCCACACCATGAATGGGAACCAGATGCCCCATTCTGGAGTGCCGATGATCCCTGTGACAGGGCTCCCGACAATGACTTTCATCAGTGACCAGACCTCCACTGGCAGTCAGCCTGTGTCTCAGAGTGACACCCAGAGCCTCTATAGCATCCAGATGGTGCCACAGGGATCGCCACTGCCACAATCAGGATTCCTGTATGCAAGTGCCCCTCTGGCGCAAGGACCATCCCTGGAATCAGAGCGGCCAAAGAAGCGCCAGAGGAGGGAGTACATCATAAACGCGGATGGTCTGAAGCGCTATGTGTGCCCTTTCCAGGGCTGCGGGAAGGAGTACAACAAAGCTTCCCACCTGCGAATCCATGAACGAGTCCACACTGGTGAGTAGGAACAACTGACACTCAGTTCAGATTGTTGCTCCTCCCTTCATGCTAAGTTTCTCTGGTGGCCTAGAAAAGGTTGCGAGATGAGAGAGGAAGTGCCCGCGGTCCTAGGGGGAGCCTAATTATGGCCAGAGTCCAGCTGGCTCGTCTCTGTGGAGTTGACTGTGGGCGGTTGGGACATGGAGAGGTTGGTTTGCCCTTTGGGGCTCATCTTGACCTTGTCTCTCGGGCACAAATACCCCTTCACCACAATTTTCTCCCTGCTCTGACTCTCTGAGTGCTCTGGATGTCCCTTATCCTCTTCCAGTTTTCCTCTTTCTCCAGCTCATGCAGTCTTTCTCTTCCTCTCTCCTACACATCTTCCAGTCTGCTCAGCTGCTCCCCCTACCCATGCTCACACCATTTTCTGCTCCATGCATTCATGCCTGATGCATACAAGTGACACATCTCTCTCTTCCAGGAGACAAGCCCTATGTGTGCGACGTGAAAGGGTGTCCGTGGAAATTCCCCCGCTCCGATGAACTCAGAAGACACAAGAAGACGCACACTGGAGAGCGTCCCTTCCGCTGTCCTCAGTGTCCCATGGACTTTGCCCGAGCTGATCATTTAAAGCAGCATGCAAGAGTGCACAGATAATGCTTGTCCATGAACGATACACTCAACAGCCTCGTCTCCCAGTGAAGACTTTTCTTGGCAATTCACACTAAGCTCTATATATTGAAGATGATATTATGACATCTTATTTCTCTTGTTACTGTTTTTGGCAACTGTGCCACACCCTGAGGTGCTCAGGAGACTGTGAGGTCCTGGAGACTGAGTGTCGGGCTCCTGTTGCAGAGCATGGCACTCCACCCTCTGAGCCAGAACTCTGATCTAGTGTAGCACTTTTATTTTAAAGAGTTGATGTTTTCATGAATATTTTAATGAGATTCTTATATGACATCGATGGACACCGAATCATGAACTGTACATTGACTTTTTTGCATGTGAAACTGAAATTCAATGTATTTGTAAAGGATTTCAAGTCATTTTTAAAGGTCTACTTTAGGTTGGGCCTGGTTTTGCCGCGCTGCCTTGCACTTTCTTAGCCCTAGTTCCGTGCTCTAATGGCGGTGCTCAGGCCCTCGTATGCCTTTGCGGGATCGACTGTGCTTTTCCATGTGCAAGCCAGTTGCCTTCCCTGCTGGACTATCACGCTTGTAGACCCTTTTCCTGATGTCATTTATTTTTATATCTGTACACATGTTTTTTTGTATCTTCTTATTCTCTGGATCAATGTAAGAGGACACAACATGCCCTCCACTGTTTAATGCTCTCTGATGAAATAAACAAATTTTGAGGATGAGTTGTCTCCTGTCGTGACTATGACTGTTCAGGTCACCGTGGTCTGGTCAAATGCCAGCAGCCATGGGCTACCTGCCCATTATCATGCCTTGGCCCTCCTCTGTTTATGTCTGTATCTTTATGAGTTCTATAGGGGCTTAGGGGATTAGTGGGGGCAAGTACTTAGATCCAGGCCGAGACAGAGGCATAGCCCCCCTAGTTTTCTCCGGTGCCTCAGTCCTTTCTATCTTGCTCCTGCGAGTGTGCACGAAATACTTGACCTTTGCAAGGACCTGGTGAGGTCTGGAGGATTTGGGCAACCCTCCCTCTGCCTGATCTGGGAGCTTATAGCCCTGCCCTCTGAGGGCTAAATGGGAGTTCCTTCAGGTGCCCAATTGTGCCAATTCCAATAAATAAATTTTGGAAAATCTTCACTCCTTAAATCTAGTGGTCCCTTTGAAAAATACTTTACACCCACCTCCATTCTGAAACGGAGCACAAATCTGCAGAAATTCTTTTTCTTTAAACATTGACTCAGGCCTCTATGATCTTGGAGTCCCGGAGCTGCAGGCGATCGGTGCAGGAGAATGAATGCCTGAAACAAGTGTATTATAAACCACCCCATCAATCCCACTGGTAAAATAACATTTAAATTAAATAGTAAAATTATTCCAGATAATCATGTTTCAATCATTAGGACACTTTGCCCAGGAGAGGGGGAATATTCCCACTATAGGAGAAGCATGCTCGCAGTCCAGAGCAGTGCCAGGGCCTGGAATCCACGTGTCACGTGCCCCAGTTCAGCCCAAACCCTCAAAACCCATGCCTCTGGGGGGGTTTGGGTGTGAGGGGGCGGGGTGGAGCTATACTGGGATTCTTGGTGGAATATGAGCACTGGTGAAGGAATGGGCATTCGAGCATTGTATAACTGAGATTTAAACCTGAAAACTTTGTAACTTTGTAACTTTCCACAATAAAAAATTAAAAAAAAAAAAAAAAAAAAAAAAAAAAACCCATGCCTCACCATGGAGGCTCAGGGTCCTCAGGAGGCTCCGCCCCCTTAGAGACCTGGGAGGGCGGGGCTGCCCTCAGGCCAGACAGGGTGGGGATCTTTGCCAGTGTAGAAAGCAGGCCAGTGAAGTACCCAGACACACCTGGTCCCTTGCAGGGGTGAGAGCAGCTGTGTATGGAGGGGTGCAGAGAGGAGATAGAGCAGGAAAAACGCTCGATTTCACCTGAGTGCAACCTAGTCTCACATCTAGAGTAGCGATGGACCCTACGTGACTTCATTACATCTTTGTTTGCTTTGCATCATAACTTGAGGTGCTCAGAACTTAAAACTTTCTCTGAGCGATGTGATCACTCCAGCTAGGGCTAATAGTCATCCAGGGTGCCGGATATGACCTGTCCGAGCCACCAGCAAAACATTGTAGAATCTTTCCTGACCCCCTCCACAAAACATCTTTTCTCTAAACCTCTGTTTAGCCAGCTGATACAGACCATTTTTGTCCTTTATCAGGGACAAATTGATAGAAAAGTGGGTAGAGCATTTGTCTTGCTCGCTGCCTTCTAAATTTGATCCCAGCATATAGTATGGTCATTCGTACACCACGAGGATTGAATCCTGAGTGCAGAGTCGGGAGTAAGCAAGGAGCATCGAAGGGTTTGGTCCCCTGGCATAAAAAAAAAACAACTTGTAGCACTTTGCCACTATCGTCCCATTCTTCTTTGATTTGCCTGTGCGGCCACCCGTAACGTCTCCATCCTGATACTTGTTGTTACTGTATTTGGCATATCGAATATGCCACGGGTAGCTTGTCAGGCTCTCCTGTGTGGGCGAGATACTCTCCTAGCTTTCCGGGGTCTCCGAGAGGGATGGAGGAATTGATCCCGGATTTAAATCGTGCAAAGAAAACGCCCTACGGTGGTGCTTTCACTCCAGTTCTCAAAGGTATCTCATGGGACCCTGCTGAGATGGAACTGTCCAATTCAGAAACTGAAAAGGTATCTCGTTTGGTCCTTTACTTTCGGCACACATCTCCTTTCACGAAATATTCCTCCAAGCATCATTGACATGGTGATCCCTTCTTTATTTCTGCTGCCTTCTCTTTCTCTTGAGACAGGCTTCCACCTTTGAAGCAACATAGTATCTACTGTTTGGGTGTCAGTCTCAAAATAGGTTGTTTTTTTTTATATTCCACAAGTGAGTTCAGTCATTCTATGTCTGTCCCTCTCCTTCTGACTCATTTCACTTAGCATGCTACTCTCCACGACCATCCATTTATAAGAAAATTTCATAACTTTATCTTTCCTAACAGCTTCATAGTATTCCACTCTGTAGATGTACCAAAACTTCTTTAACCTGTCCTCTGTTCTCAGGTACTCGGGTGGCTTCCAGATTCTGCAAATTGTTAATAGTGTTGCAATGAACATACAGGTGCAGATGTCAATTCTACCTTGCTTTAACAGCAGCATAAGAAAATATTTCCTATTCTAATCTCTGCACTGTTTTACCTATCTGCTCCTGTATCGAGAGATCATGGCCCTTGTGCTTTTCATTGCTGAAATGATCAATCACAAGGGAAATTGGGGTATGCTGAGTCTGAACCACAATGAATGCACAAGGGGAGTCAAGAGCAGAGTCACACGATGACACAATACACCAGACGTCCACATTATCTGTCACGGAAATGACCAACAGTGAAAGATCAAGCAGTGAAAAATGCTGGTTGTGTACACAAAAACCTTTCCAGATCTAAATCCCCTGAGAAGCTACCTAACGCAGTGCAGGTAGATCTTGCAGTCCCATAGTGTCAGGCACGTCTCCCTTCACACTCAGCTCGTGTTGACCTTCCAGTGCAACTGGAGGAGTCAGAGGCCATGTAAAATGTCTGACGGTCATCAAATCCCTCCTCTTACTCAGGCCCTTCAGTCTCAAGGGGACTGCCCCTGAAACTCAGGCCTCGCATTCTCAATGAAACTACTCCTGATTTCCTTCACTCAGGCCTTTCGGTCTCAAAGAGACCACCCCTGAGTGACTGTGGATTTTTGTTTTCTTTTAGAACCTCCGTACTGTTTTAAGGTCTGTGTACGTTCATCCGAGATCTGAGACGAGCCCCCAAATGATGTAGCCCGGCTTTCGGGTCACAAATAGTGATGCTAGTCCTCTTCTTTTTCTATCTGTATACAGTCGATATCTTTTTCTTGCCTAACTGCTATGGTCAGAATTTCCAGTACTATATTTAATAGTATCCCAGAGACGACTCTAGAGAGCTATGCAGGAATATCCCATCTCACTCAAGTGAGAGAAGGAATCCGGAGTTCTGACTTCAATTGACCGTCAAGAATCAGGACGCTGTCTCGTTTGCCAAGGCATCAAAAATCAGATGGGCCAGTCATGTAACGAGATTCAGAGACAACAGCTGGACTAGAGCTGTTACCGACTGGATTCTACTGAACATCAGAAGACCGCGTGGCCGCCCACCAACTAGATGGTCATATTTCTTGTCAAATCCCTGAATGAACGGTCTGAGACTCTTTCTGTTCCTGGAGCAAGCAGATATCCTTGGGCTGCATAGCACGCGACAGGGACAAATGGAGAAATTCCTGGCACCCGCTTGAGCAAATGAAGTTCAACGGGACGAAAAGTGATGCAAGTGATACAAGTGATATTGGATAGGAGTTTGAAGGGCAGAAACCTTGTCTTGTCTCTGATCTAAGAGGATAGTTGTTAGGTTCTCCCGATTGAAAGCAATGCTTGCGATGCATTTGTGGGAGATGGCTTTGACTCTATTGAGGAATATTCCTTTAATGCCCATTTTTCTGAGAGTTTACATCATAAACAGGCGCTGGATCTAGTTAAGTGCTTTCTCTGCATCTACTGATATGGTCATATGGTGTTTATATTTTATTGATATCATGGTTTATGTTGATTGACTTGCGAAGGTTAATCCATCCTTGAATCCCTGGGATGAGTCCTACTTGGTCATGTTGTATGATCTTTTTTATGAGTCCTTGGATTCTGTTTGCAAGAATTCTGTTGAGGATCTTTGCATCTGTGTTCATCAGATATATCTGACTTAAATACTCTTTCTGTGTGGTGTCTCTGTCTGCTTTTGGTTTCCGGGTAAATTTGCTTCATAGAAGCTGTTTGGAAGTGTTTCCGATTCTTCAGTTTTCTGTAAAAGCTTTAAAAGGATTGGAAGTCCTCATCAAAGATTTGGAAGTATTCAATAGTGAATCCATGTGGCACTCCTCTGTATATTCCTGTGGGGTTAGGAGTGCTAAATGGGCTGAAGTGGCGTGTGGATACAGGTACTCAGACCCAGGACAAGCAGAGTCATAGCCCCTCTGAGCCATCTCTGGTGCCTCAACCATCTCTACCTTCCTCCTGCATGTGTTCAGGGAAGGGACTGTGGCTTTGCATGGACATGGTCAGGTCTGGGAGACCTGGGCTTCTTTCCCTTCTGCCCGGTCTAGTAGCTCACGGGCCTGCCACTGAGGCCAAAGTTCCTGATAGCACCCAATTGTGCCAATCCCTGAAAAGACATCTAGAGAAAATCCAGCTCACTCCTCAAACCCAGTGTTCCCTTTGAAAAACACGTCTACCCACCCATACCATGAATCAGAGCACAAGTCTGCAGATTCCTTTCCATGTAAAGATTGACTAAGGCCTCTGTGAACTCTTGGAGATCCCAGAGCGATAGCTGATTGGTGCGGAAGCAATGAATGCCTGAAACAACTATTTTATGAACAACTTTGTACATCACAGTGCGGAAATAAAGTTTAATTGAACACAGTCAAATTATTCCAGACAATCATGTTTCAAAAACTACTTCTTGCCTCGGTGAGGAGGCAGGTTCCCACCACGGAGATGGTTCCCCTCGACACTCCCCCAAACCACCACAGATCTGCCAGTAGGCAGAGCGCAGCCAGGGTGAGGAAACCCAGTGTCACCTGCCCAGACCAAGCTCACTCCTCAGCCCACTGCCCCACAGGAGGCTCAGGGTCCTAGGAGGCTCAGGGCCCTGAGAGAGCTGGGTGGACAGGGCTGCCCCCAAGACAGACTGGGTGGAGATCTTTGTCAGTGCAGGAGCCAGGTCACTGAAGGACCCACACTCACCTGTGTCCCTTTGCATGGCTCAGAGCACCCCTGGGATGGAGCGGTGACTCTTAGGAGTGCGAGCACGCAAAATGCTCTTCTATTGAGCGCAGAGTGCGCCCAAGTCTACAACGGTGATGGACGCTGCACGCCTCCATCACATTTTTGTTTGTTTTGGGTAGCACCTGGAGATGTTCAGTACTTACTCCTGCTTCTGAGCAAAGGGCTCACTCCTACTAGGGCTCAGGGGCCATCCAGGGTGCCAGAATGGACCTGACCTGGCCACCTGCAAAACACTGTATGATCTCTCCTGATATCCTCGACAAAAAGTCTTCTCTCTAAGCCTCATTTTGCCCACTTTATAAAGACCAGAGACCATTATAAAGGCCAGAGTGACAGAACTTTGGGTAGTGCATTTGCTCTGCACTCAGCTGTCCCTGTTCGATCTGAGCATCCAGTATGCTCCAGTAGACTTTGCTCTAGCAAATCAAATTGATTTAGCATTTTAAAAGTCTTTATTTTATAAGGATTTGAGACAAATAAGGGCCAGAAGTACTGATACTTAGGGGGTTACAACATCCTGCTATGTGGGGGGGCGGGGCGGGAGGGCGGGGCTGTTTACTGTTTCTGTTTCCACAGGACATCTCTGTTTTGGATTGAACCTGGGATTTTCCTTTGCACTGTAACCTCAGAGTTTTCGATGGAGCCTGAAATACATTTTTTTCTTCGTTTACTTTCTTATTTATGTTTTATTTGCAGTCCAAACCTAAGTCTTGACATGCAAGACAATTGCTCTACCAATAAACTACTTCTTAATGACTGCAAAAGGTGTTACTATATATTTTTCAGATGGCCAGTATGGACATATAATTTCAAAATATAATAGCCCTTATATAATATCTATATTAGGCAGATACATAACATATATTATATGCACATGAGGGCTTTTGAGTAAGTTTATGTTGCAGTCGCAAGATATCTTATAGCCTAGTTCTCCCTCTGCGGGAACCTGTCTAGCTACCAAGAGTTTCCTGCCTTCATAGGAGAGTCTCACAAACTCCCCATGCTCTATTCCTATGCCAAAATCAGAAACAATGATCGGTCTCATTCCCCTGACCCTGAAAGAGCCTCCAATACGGCACCAGGAGTAACTTCTGAGCATGTCCAGGTGCTACCCAAAACAAACAAAAATGTGATGGAGGCGTGCAGCGTCCATCACTGTTGTAGACTGGGGCCCACTTTGCGCTCAATAGAAGAGCATTTTGCATGCTCGCTCTCCTGCCATCAACGCTCCATTCCAGGGGTGCTGTGAGCCAGCAAAGGGACACAGGTGAGTGTGAGTCCTTCATTGACCTGGCTCCTGCACTGACAAAGATCTCCACCCAGTCTCTCCTGGGGCAGCCCTGTCCACCCAGGTCTCTCAGGGCCCTGAGCCTCCTAGGACCCTGAGCCTCCTGTGGGGCAGGTGAGCTGAGGAGTGAGCTTGGTCTGGGCAGGTGACACTGGGTTTCCTCACCCTGGCTGCGCTCTGTCTACTGGCAGATCTGTGGTGGTTTGGAGGGAGTGTCGAGGGGGACCATCTCCGTGGTGGGAACCTGCTTCCTCACCGAGGCAAGAAGTAGTTATTGAAATATGATTGTCTGGAGTAATTTGACTGTGTTCGAGTAAACTTTATTTCCGCACTGTGATTTACAAAGTTGTTCATAAAATAGTTGTTTCAGGCATTCATTGCTTCCGCACCAATCAGCTATCGCTCTGGGATCTCCAAGAGTTCACAGAGGCCTTAGTCAATCTTTACATGGAAAGGAATCTGCAGACTTGTGCTCTGATTCATGGTATGGATGGGTAGATGTGTTTTTCAAAGGGAACACTGGATTTGAGGAGTGAGCTGGATTTTCTCTAGATGTCTTTTCAGGGATTGGCACAATTGGGTGCTAGCAGGAACTCTGGCCTCAGTGGCAGGCCCGTGAGCTCCTAGACCAGGTAGAAGGGAAAGAAGCCCAGGGCTCCCAGACATGACCATGTCCATGCAAAGTCCACAGTCCCTTCGGTGCACACATGCAGGAGGAAGGTAGAGATGGTTGAAGCACCAGAGACGGCTCAGAGGGGCTATGACTCTGCCTTGTCCTGTGTCTGAGTTCCTGTATCCACACGCCACTTCAGCCATTTAGCACTCCTAACCCCACAGGAATATACAGAGGAGTGCCACATGGATTCACTTGTGAATACTTCCAAGTCTTTGATGAGGACTTCCAATATTTTTAAAGCTTTTTCAGGAAATTGAAGAATCGGAGATACTTCCAAACAGCTTCTATGAGCAAATTCTCCGGGATACCAAAAGCAGACAGAGACACCACACAGAAAGAGTATTAAGTCAGATATATCTGATGAACATAGATGCAGAGATCCTCAACAGAATTCTTGCAAACAGAATCCAAGGACTCATAAAAAGATCATACACCATGACCAAGATGGACTCATCCTGGGGATTCAAGGATGGATTAACATTCGCAAGTCAATCAACATAAACCATCATATCAATAAAAGATAAAAACCATATGACCGTGTCATTAGATGCAGAGAAAGCATTTAACTAGATCCAGCTCCCGTTTTTGATGAAAACTCTCAGAAAAATGGGCATTAAAGGAATATTCCTCAATAGAGTCAAAGCCATCTCCCACAAACGCATGGCAAGCATCGCTCTCAATGGGGAGAACCTAACGGCCTATCTTCTTAGATCAGAGACAAGACAAGGTTTCTGCCCTCCAAACTCCTATTCAATAACACTTGTATCACTTATCGTCCCGTTGAACTTCATTTGCTCGAGCGTGTGCCAGGAACGTCTCCATTTGTCCCTGTCGCGTGCTAGTGCAGCCCAAGGATATCTGCTTGCTCCAGGAACAGGAAGAGTCTCAGACCGTTCATTCAGGGATTTGACGAAGAAATCTGACCATCTGGTTGGTGGGCGGCCACGCGGTCTTCTGATGTCCGGTAGAATCCAGTCGGTAACAGCTCTAGTCCAGCGGTTGCCTTTGAATCTCATTACATGTCTGTCCCATCTGATTTTTGATGCCTTGGCAAACGAGACAGCGTCCTGATTCTTGACAGTCGATGGAAGTCAGAACTCCGGATTCCTTCTATCAATTGAGTGAGATGGGATATTCCTGCATAGCTCTTTAGATTCGTCTCTGGGATACTATTCAATATAATACTGGAAATTCTGGCCATAGCAGTTAGGCAAGAAATAGATATCGAGAGTATACAGATAGGAAAGGAAGAGGACTAGCATCACTATTTGTGACCCGAAAGCCGGGCTACATCATTTGGGGGCTCTTCTGAGGTCTTGGATGAACATACACAGATCTTAAAACAGTACGGAGGTTCTAAAAGAAAACAAAATTCCGTGGTCACTCAGGGGCGGTCTCCTTGAGAACGAGAGGCCTGAGTGACGGAAATCAGGAGTAGTTTCATTGAGACTGAGAGGCCTGAGTTTCAGGGGCAGTCTCCTTGAGACTGAAGGGCTTGATTAACAGGAGGGATTTGATGACCGTCAGACATTTTACATGGCCTCTGACTCCTCCAGTTGCACTGGAAGGTCAACACGAGCTGAGTGTGAAGGGAGACGTGCCTGACACTTTGGGACTGCAAGATCTACCTGCACTGCCTTAGGTAGCTTCTCAGGGGATTCAGATCTCTAAAGGTTTTTGTGTACATGACTGGCATTTTTTCACTGCTTGTATGTTGGTCATTTCCGTGTCAGAAAATGTGGACGTCTGGTGTATTGTGTCATCGTGTGACTCTGCTCTTGACTCCCCTTGTGCTTTCATTATGGGTCAGACTCAGCATACCCCAATTTCCCTTGTGATTGATCATTTCAGCAATGAAAAGCACAAGGGCCATGATCTCTCGATACAGGAGAAGATAGGTAAAACAGTGCAGAGATTAGAATAGGAAATGTTTTCTTATCCTGCGGTTAAAGCAAGGTAGAATTGACATCTGCACCTGTATGTTCATTGCAACACTATTAACAATTGCCAGAATCTGGAAACAACCCGAATACCCGAGAACAGACGACAGTTAACGAAATTTTAGTACATCTACACAATGGAATACTTATGAAGCTGTTAGGAAAGATAAAGTTATGAAATTTTCTTATAAATGGATGGTCGTGGAGAGTAGCATGCTAAGTGAAATGAGTCAGAAGGAGAGGGACAGACATAGAATGACTGAACTCACTTGTGGAATATAAAAAAAAAACCTATTTTGAGACTGACATCCAAACAGTAGACACAATGTTGCTTCAAAGGTGAAAGCCTGTCTCAAGAGAAAGAGAAGGAGGCAGCAGAAATAAAGAAGGGATCACCATGTCAATGATGCTTGGAGGAATATTTCGTGAAAGGAGATGTGTGCCGAAAGTAAAGAACCAAACGAGATACCTTTTCAGTTTCTGAATTGGACAGTTCCGTCTCAGCAGGGTCCCATGAGATACCTTGAGAACTGGAGTGAAAGCACAATGGTAGGGCGTTTTCCTTACACAAGTTCGACTGGGATCGATTCCTCCATCCTTCTCAGAGTCGCCAGCAAGCTACCGAGAGTATCCTGCCCACACGCCGAGCCTGGCAACCTACCCGTGGCATATTCGATATGCCAAAAACAGTAACAACAAGTATCACTATGGAGACGTTACTGGTGACCGCTCGAGCATTTCATTGAAGAATGGGACTACAGTGCTACAGTGCTACAGGTCTTGTCTTTATGCCAGGGGACCAAACCCTGCGATGCTCCTCGCTTACTCCCCACTCTGCTCTCAGGAATCAATCCTCGTGCTGCACGAATGACCATACTGGATGCTGGGATCAAATTGAGAAGGCTGGGAGCAAGGCAAATGCCCTCCCCACTTTTCTATCATTTTGCCCTGATAAAGGACCAAAATGGTCTGTATCGGCTGGGAAACAGAGGTTTAGAAAAAGATGTTTTGTGGAGGGGGTCAGGAAAGTTTCTACAATGTTTCGATGGTGGCTTGCACAGATCGTATCCGGCAACCTGGAAGAGTACGAGCCCTAGCTGGAGTTAACACTTAGTTCAAAGATAGTTTTAAGTTCTGAGCACCTCAAGTGGTGATGCAAAACAAACAAAAATGTAATGAGGTCCCATAGGGTCCATCACTATTCTGGACATGAGTCCACTCTACGCTCAGGTGGAATCGAGCGTGTTTCCTGCTCTGTATCCTCTCCGCACCCCTCCATACAGAGCTGCTCTCAACCCTGCAGACGGACCAAGTGTGTCTGGGTACTTCACTGGCCTGCTTCCTGCATTGACAAAGATCCCCACCCTGTCAGGCCTGAGGGCAGCCCCGCCCTCCCAGGTCTCTAAGGGGGTGGAGCCTCCTGAGGACCCTGAGCCTCCGTGGTGAGGTATGTGTTTTGAGGGGTTTGGCTGAACTGGGGCACATGACACTGGGCTTCCAGACCCTGGCACTGCTCTGGACTGCAGGCAGGCTTCTCCCATGGTAGGAATATTCCCCCTCACCTGGGCAAAGTGTCCTAATGATTGAAACAGGATTGTCTGGAATAATTTTACTATTTAATTTAAATGTAATTTTAACACTGGGATTGACGGAGTTGTTTAGAAGACAGTTGTTTCAGACATTCATTCTCCTGCACCGATCACCTGCAGCTCCGGGGTCTCCAAGATCATACAGGCCTGAGTCACTCTTTAAAGGGAAAGAATTTCTGCAGATCTGTGCTCTGTTTCAGAGTTGGGGTGGGTGTAAAGTATTTTTCAAAGGGACCACTAGTTTTAAGGAAAGGGAAGATTTTCCAAAAAAATTTTTTTTCAGGAATTGGTACAATTGGGCACCTGAAGGAACTCCCATTTAGCCCTCAGAGGGCAGGGCTGTAAGCTCCCAGATCAGGCAGAGGGAGGGTTGCCCGGTCCTCCAGATCACACCAGGTCCTTGCAAAGGTCAAGTATTTCGTGCACACATGCAGGAGCAAGATAGAGAGGATTGAGGCACATGAGAGGACTAGGGGGGTTATGACTCCGCCTTGGCCTGGGTCTGAGTACCTGTCCCTGTGGAGAGCCTCCACGGGACCGTGCTTCGTGGACACCTGTTTCTTGTTAATTGCACCGTGCTTCGTAGACAACACCTCTAAGGAAACAGGATGTCTTGTCACGCCCACGAGCTGTAACTAGTCTATCAGCTGCAGACACTTGGGCGTAAACAAGCAGCGAGAAGTATATAAGGGGGGAAGCTGCCTAGCTAGTCGGTTCCCCCTCGTTCCTCCTCTTTCCCGTTCCCCTGCTTCCCTAATGCATGAGAAGGTCCCTGAATAAATCGCTGCAAGAAGAATCTCCGGGTTGCGTGTTTCTTCGCTGGTCGAAGCTGCGCTCGACAGCTGGTGGCCCGTACGGGGAACCCGACCTCCAGCACCCTCCGGTCGATCCAGAACTTGCTGCGATTCAGGGCGATGAAGTTCCCATGGTGAGTCAGGGCGATGAAGTTCCTGTGGTGAGCCAGGACGATAAAGTCCACGGAAATTGTGGCTAGTGGGATGAGTGGGATGGATGTGTATGTTTTTCTTGCAGGTTGGGTTTTTATTTGCCTCTCCTTTTGTCTTTTCGCTTTTGCTTTCTATGGCTACATTAAGGAGCTGCGCCCCCCTTTCGCTTTTAATAAGTTCGTCAGAAGTTTAGAGGATCAGAAGTGCGGTAAGGACGTACAACTGGGACAGGAAGCGTTAGAGGGGATGAGGGAGGAACTGTCGGACAGAGGCAGCCGTCATGGCATTGTAGCCTCTGAGCTAGAGGATGGTTCGGACGTGGAAAGCGAGGCCTCTAGGGGAACCCCACTGATACAGGGATGCGCCCCCAAAAAGAGAGGAAGGCCCCGAGAACCATCCATGACCCGTCCGTCTCTTTATCCCTCGCTACGTCAATTTCAGCAGGGACGGGCTAATGGGGATTCTGACCCCCCCTATTGAGGAGGAAGCTGCGACACATGATAGTGACCGATACTTGCCGCTAAAGGGCTCTAGGATCCGCCCCCTTATCTTAACAAACCGGGAGGCGGGCTTTCCTTCGCAAAACCCGGGCTCTGGGCAGAGGTTAGGCGAGAGTTGCAGTTAACTTATCCTGTTTTTGAAGATAATAATCAACAGCGATATCACGAGCCCCTAGATTTTAAAATAATTAAGTCCTTGGCAGAATCAGTAAAGATGCATGGAGCCAATGCGGCATTTACTTTAACTCAAGTAGAAGGCTTATTCAGATATTGTATGACCCCAAATGATTGGCAACAGGTGGCTAGAGCGGTGTTGACGCCTGGACAGTCCTTGGACTGGCGCACTTTCCTAATGGAATTTGCAAAATTGAGCAAGCTCTTACCGCTGCTAGCAATACACGCGTGCAGCCTGAGTAAAAGCACACATTTTACTTTGTGTGCTTCCAACATATGGGCAGCCTACTGCAGTCCTATGGCAGGAGGGACCCCTTCTGTGGATTCATCCTAGGGTCTCTCCGGCAAAAGCTGTGGAGTTATACCCTGCAGCTGTAGCCTGTTTGGCTACGATTGGAATTCAGGACTGCTTGCAATACTTTGGAAAACTTCCAGATACTCTTATAACCCCCTATCATTCCACTCAAATAGTTTCTTGGTGTAACTTACACGATGATCGGGCGATTCTCCGATTTTCTTTTCCCAATATTATTGATAAGCATTATCCCAAACATCCACTAATGACCTTCTTTAAAACCCATCCGGTCATTTTCCCCAAAGTCACCTCTTATGTACCCCTTCGGGATGCTCCAGACATCTATACTGATGGATCAAGTACAGGCTGGGGGGCTTATATGATAGAGGGTCAGGATCCTATTCGTATGCAATTTCCAACTACATCCCCTCAAGTTGTGGAACTTCGCATTGTCTTGACAGTGTTTGAGCATTGCCCCTTTGCTTTCAATTTGATCTCTGATTCACGATACGTTGTAAATGCTCTTTGCTCACTCGAGGTGGCAGGACCCATAAAGGCCTCCAGTTCGATAGCCTCCTTGTTATCTGCTTTACAACAAATTCTTTGGACCCGGGAAAAACCATTTTTTGTCACACATATCCGCTCTCACACAGGCCTTCCGGGTCCCTTAGCAGAAGGCAATGCTTGTGTTGATGCACTCACTAGACCATCTTGTTTTATTATTCAGTCCCCTTTACAATGAGCAAAAAATTTTCATGACCGCTTCCATGTTTCTTCTCGGACCCTTCAACATAGATTTCAAATCCCTCGAGCCGAAGTTCGGGCAAATGTTTTGCATTGTCCACACTGTGTCCCTTTTCTTCCTGCCCCCTCCATGGGCATAAACCCTCGTGGTCTTGTGCCTTTACGCATTTGGCAAATGGATGTTACACATTTCTCGGAATTGGGCAGGCTCAGATATCTCCATGTATCCGTGGACACGTGCTCCGGTATCATTCATGCCACTCCCCTTCCTGGAGAGCGTTCCACAAATGTTATCTCTCATTGCCTTGAAGAATGGGCAGCCTGGGGCATCCCAGCCCAACTGAAAACAGATAACGGTCCGGCATACACCTCTGCAAAATTCACCGCATTTTGTGCCCAGATGGGAGTCTCTTTATCTCACGGCCTCCCGTATAACCCACAAGGGCAGGGCATTGTTGAGCATGCCCGTTCCACCCTTAAAGCATGCTTAATAAAACAAAAAGGGGGGGTTGGGCTGGGACGGCCCCCTCGAGAAAGAACCTCTATTGCACTTTTTACTCTAAATTTCTTTTATTATTGATGATAAGGGCACCTCCCCTGCAGATAGGCACTCTTCAAAGATCCCTGTGTGCCAAGGATATGTTAAATGGAAGGATATCCTTTCTGGTGAATGGCACGGCCCGGACCCCGTGTTAACCTGGTCAAGGGGTTCTGTTCGTGTCTTTCCACAGGACAGGGCAGAACCAGTGTGGATTCCTGAACGCCTGACACGGAAGACCGCACCCCCAGTAGACCAAGATGTGGAAACTGGTGCTCCTGCTCAGCCTGATTCCTGTGACGAGACGAGCTGAAGAAGCAGCTTCCTGGGCCATTGCTACAACATGGCCTGCTCTGACGCCTGTGCATAGATTCTCCCCTTCCTTACCCATCTTGATAAAACCAGAGTAGAAAGTCCCCTCCATTTTATCAAAGAGTGGGCGGGGGTGGGAGCAGTACTATCCTTATTGCTTCTCGCTGCTTTGGTTTTTGCCTGGTGTCTATACAAAATGCAGCAAGAACAACTACTTACAAAGGCGTGGTATTTACAGGCATTTGTGGCCCTGGAAGCACAGCAATCCCCGCAGCTTTGGCTTGCAACTCTGAAGCAATAATCTCGCTTTGAACAATCAGGTCTAGCCGGATGTAGCAAAAGTATTATGCAGCTGAGAGCCCTTAACTGCAGGGGACCTCCTGTAGTTGAGGAGTTTGAAAGGGTGCATTATACCCCACCTGACCCTTGGACCAACCTAAGACAGGGACCTACAAGCGAGAGGGCGAGAGGGCTCCCAGTGACTGGTAAGGCCAAGGGAGCCGAGGTCGCGACGCAGACTTGCTGTTCTAAAACAAAAAGGGGGAGCTGTGGAGAGCCTCCACGGGACCGTGCTTCGTGGACACCTGTTTCTTGTTAATTGCACCGTGCTTCGTAGACAACACCTCTAAGGAAACAAGATGTCTTGTCACCCCCACGGGCTGTAACTAGTCTGTCAGCTGCAGACACTTGGGCGTAAACAAGCAGCGAGAGGTATATAAGGGGGGAAGCTGCCTAGCTAGTCGGTTCCCCCTCGTCCCTCCCCCTCGTTCCTTCTCTTTCCCATTCCCCTTCTTCCCTAATGCATGAGAAGGCCCCTGAATCAATCGCTGCAAGAAGAATCTCTGGGCTGCGTGTTTCTTCGCTGGTCGAAGCGGCGCGCGACATGTCCCCACTGGCCACCCAAGCCCCTTTAGATCTCATAACCCCGCAGACATAAACAGAGGAGGGCCAAGACAAGATAATGGGCAGGTAGCCCATGGCGCAGGCATTTGACCAGACCACGGTGACCTGAACAGTCATAGTCACGACAAGAGACAACTCATCCTCAAAACTTGTTTATTTCATCGAAGAGCATTACACAGTGGTGGGCACCATGTGTCCTCTTGCTTTTAACCAGAGAATAAGAAAATACAAAAAAAACATGAGTACAGATATAAAAGTAAATGATATCAGGAAAAGGGTCTACAAGCGAGATAGTCCAGCAGGGAAGGCAACTGGCTTGCACATGGAAAAGCACAGTCGATCCCGCAAAGGCATACGAGGGCCTGAGCACCGCCATTAGAGCACGGAACTAGGGCTAAGAAAGTGCAAGGCAGCGCGGCAAAAACAGGCCCACCCTAAAGTAGACCATTAAAAATGACTTGAAATCCTTTACAAATACATTGAATTTCAGTTTCACATGCAAAAAAGTCAATGTACAGTTCATGATTCGGTGTCCATCGATGTCATATAAGAATCTCATTAAAATATTCATGAAAACATCAACTCTTTAAAATAAAAGTGCTACACTAGATCAGAGTTCTGGCTCAGAGGGTGGAGTGCCATGCTCTGCAACAGGAATCCGACACTCAGTCTTCAGGACCTCACAGTCTCCTGAGCACCTCAGGGTGTGGCACAGTTGCCAAAAACAGTAACAAGAGAAATAAGATGTCATAATATCATCTTCAATATATAGAGCTTAGTGTGAATTGCCAAGAAAAGTCTTCACTGGGAGACGAGGCTGTTGAGTGTATCATTCATGGACAAGCATTATCTGTGCACTCTTGCATGCTGCTTTAAATGATCAGCTTGGGCAAAGTCCATGGGACACTGAGGACAGCGGAAGGGACGCTCTCCAGTGTGTGTCTTCTTGTGTCTTCTGAGTTCATCGGAGCGGGGGAATTTCCACGGACACCCTTTCACGTCGCACACATAGGGCTTGTCTCCTGGAAGAGAGAGATGTGTCACTTGTTATGCATCAGGCATGAATGCATGGAGCAGAAAATGGTGTGAGCATGGGTAGGGGGAGCAGCTGAGCAGACTGGAAGATGTGTAGGAGAGAGGAAGAGAAAGACTGCATGAGCTGGAGAAAGAGGAAAACTGGAAGAGGATAAGGGACATCCAGAGCACTCAGAGAGTCAGAGCAGGGAGAAAATTGTGGTGAAGGGGTATTTGTGCCCGAGAGACAAGGTCAAGATGAGCCCCAAAGGGCAAACCAATCTCTCCATGTCCCAACCGCCCACAGTCAACTCCACAGAGACCAGCCAGCTGGACTCTGGCCATAATTAGGCTCCCCCTAGGACCGCGGGCACTTCCTCTCTCATCTAGCAACCTTTTCTAGGCCACCAGAGAAACTTAGCATGAAGGGAGGAGCAACAATCTGAACTGAGTGTCAGTTGTTCCTACTCACCAGTGTGGACTCGTTCATGGATTCGCAGGTGGGAAGCTTTGTTGTACTCCTTCCCGCAGCCCTGGAAAGGGCACACATAGCGCTTCAGACCATCCGCGTTTATGATGTACTCTCTCCTCTGGCGCTTCTTTGGCCGCTCTGATTCCAGGGATGGTCCTTGTGCCAGAGGGGCACTTGCATACAGGAATCCTGATTGTGGGAGTGGCGATCCCTGTGGCACCATCTGGATGCCATAGAGGCTCTGGGTGCCACTCTGAGACACAGGCTGACTACCAGTGGAGGTCTGGTCACTGATGAAAGTCATTGTTGGGAGCCCTGTCACGGGGATCATCGGCACTCCAGAATGGGGCATCTGGTTCCCATTCATGGTGTGGACCCCGCTGAATGGAACCTTATTCACCATTAATATTTGGGCACCAGTGAAAGGCATCTGGTTCCCGCAGTAGGACTGGTTCGTGTTCATGGACACTGGAGTCCCAAATACAGTCTGCTGACCAGTGAGAGACATCTGGCTCCCACTTGGTGTCTGGTATCCACTGGAAAGTATCTGATTTCCCCGTAGCGTTTGGACACCAACCATGGGCATCTGGATTCCATTTATTATCTGGGTACCAGTGTATGGCATGCGGTACACACACGGGGTCTGCTCACTCCCCTGTTTCTGGGTGGCACACTCTTGTAGGGTCTGTTCCCCATGGAAGGTCTTCAGCAAGTCTGCGTCAGGAGACATGTGGGCGGCAACTGTGGGATTGCTCTGAGCAGAGCAGCTCATGTTCTGCTCCCGAGAAGTCGTCTCCATCAGCTCCTCGAGGAGCTGGTCCAGCGCAGTGTCCTTGTCTTCAGTTGGCACCTTTGGACAGCCTCGGCCCTGGAGAGTCAGAGACTGAGAGAATTGGGTCCCTTCAGCGACTGTATCCGGATGATTATCCTGGTTCTGACATGGCTCATTTGGGCTGCCCTGAGCCTGGAGTGTGACAGGCCTGGGGATCTGCAGCTCCCTAAGGAGCTGATCGAGAATGTCCTGCCCGTCAAGGGCCTCTTGTGTTCTTGCTGGGCCCTGGGGAGTCAGAGGAACACAGAGCTCAGGATCAGGAACAGCTGGATCTACTGCCTCACAGGTCTGGAGTACGTCTTCATGATTCTCACAAAAGATGTCAGCGGTCATCTTTTGGCTCTTGTCTTTCATACTAGAATCCTAAACAACAACAACAAGAAAAAGAACAAAATCAGACACGTGCTCAGCTCAATCCAATTCTGCATTTCTCCCCTCAATCCTGATCATGGTCTCCTAGCCCACCTCCCCATCTATCTTGCTTGACAACCCATACTTTTCTTTCTACTTTCCTCAGATCCTTTATTGACTCCACTCTGTGTGCCCCCACATGTGGCCAGACTGACCACACTGAAATGAAACTTTTGCTGTGTCAAGGCAGTCTACCAGTGCAGTGGGAAGACTGTACCAACCCTGGCTTTGAACAGTATGGGTGGAGATCCATAGGGATCACATCACTCAAAACCGAATCTTTAGAGGGGCCAGTAAGATGGTCCAGTGGGCAGGAAACATGCTCTGCACGGGGCCACACTGAAATTAATCCTGGCACTCTCTATGGTCCCCAGAGCAGTACAGTAGGAATGTCAGAGCACAAGAAAAACTAAGATCAGAGTCTTTCTGGGATTGCCACAGAGTGTTAGAAAAAAACAAATGGAACACACTTTTTCCAATATCCAATTGGGAAATTATTCGGTTGCTTACCTGTGGGATGAACTGGTCCACTCTAGAAGAGATTTGCCTCACGTTTTCATTCTGGTGAGCAGGGGGAGCCATCTGGCTCCCACACTGTGCCTGGTCCCCAGAGTAGCATGTCATGTTCCCCCAAGGGGATTGGGCACCAGCGATGGGCATCTGGGTCCCACTGCCCGAACGGAAAGGTCTTTGGATCCCATGTAGGGTCTGACCTCGTGAGAAAGACATCTGGATCCCATGGATTCCAGGGGCACCACAGTGGGACGATTTGATCTGTCTAGGGATCTGCTCACCTCCAGAAATTTCTGTAGAGTTTCCAGGCAGGGTCTGGTCCCCATTGAAGGTCTTCAGCACGTCTGTGTCAGGTGTCCTTTGGGAGGCAGCGGTGGGATTGCTCAGAGCAGAGCAGCTCCTGTTCTTCTCCCAGGAAGGCACGTCCATCAGTTCCTCAAGGAGCTGGTCCAGTTCACTGTCCTTGTCCTCAATTGGCTCCTCAAGGGTGAGTGAAACAGAGGTTGGGGGCACATGGAGGAGCGGATCCAGAGCGCTGACCTGGTTCTGGGTCGGCTTCTGTGGGCCTGCCGGTGCCTGGGAATCGGGAGGCCCAGGCGTCTGCAGCTCCTCAAGGAGCTGATCGAGGAAGCTGTCCTGACCCTCAGGGGCCTTAGGGCTGGCTGGACTCCGGGGAGCCAGGGCAGCACAGAGCTGGTGCTGAGGCACCGCTGGATCGTCCACCTCATAGGTCTCGAGAAACTCCTCAAGACTCTCAAAGAGACCATGGAAGATGTCTGGGGTCCTCTCTTGGCTGTTGTCCTCCATGGTAGAATACTGAAAATAAAGAGACAACAATCAGAGATATGTCAGTGTCCAATGTAACCTCCCACTCAGTCCCTCCCCCTCCTCTCTATGGATGCTTTCCTAGCCAGATCGCTTACTTTTTCTTGACACCCCACCTTTTTCTCTTCACACCCTTCCCGGATTCTGCACTGAATCCATCCCGTGTGCGCTCCAATCTGCTCAGAGTTATACTTCTGAAACATTTCCCCTCCTATTCTATGGTGTCCCAGCAGTGTACCTGGCAGTCTGGACCCTGTCCTCTGACAATGTGTGTGGAAATTCAAGGTGGGGTTGAGTGCTTGCTACCTAACTTAAATGCAAATGGTCACTAGGATCAGACAGTGAAGCAGGCAGGGCACTCACTTCAGAGAGGAAACCCTGGGTTTGATATCCTGCATCAACTTGGATTCTGTCCCTGGATAAGGTCTATCCAGTACTGGAACTTGGATTCTGTCTTTGGATAAGGTCTATCCAGTACTGGAACTAAATTACCCATCCTGACCATCAAAAAAAACAGAGAGAGAGAGAGAGAGAGAGAGGAGAGAGAGAGAGAAACTGAAAGTAACTACTTTTCTTGACATCTGAGACTTTGCTCAGAGGTAGAGCAATTTTCTTGCATTTTAGGACCCCAGTTTGGACGGCAATCAATCAATCAATCTATCAATCTGGTTGATATAGGGGTATCAGGTGCCTGGTAAAACTCTGAGACTAGTGGACAGACGGGAGTTCCGGTTCAATTCGGAACAGAGAAGCCCTGTGGACACTTAGAGACAGTAAACAGCCCCACCCTACACACAACGCCCCTCCCACATATCAGGCTGTTGGAGCCCCCTCAGTACCAATACTCTTGGCCCATCTTTGTCACAGATACTTATATTTTTAAGTGTATATATATATATATTAGAGAAAACTTAGAAAATGCTAAGTCAATTTGATTTGCCCGAGCAAAGTCTAGTTATTGGCCCTTAGTGAGACCAAGGGTGCTGGGATCAAACTAGGACCCCGGCAAGCAAGTCTGTCCACAACCTGCGAGTCAAGTGCAATCTCTAATTCAACTTAGGGGCAGAGAGAGAATAGCTCCCCACTCCTCAGACGATAGCTTTCTCGTCACATTTGGGCAACTGGCAGAGGCTCCCATTTTCGAGGAGCCATGGTTAAGCGTCTCCTAGGATCTTCGTGATCCTGGGAACATGCCAGCAGGTAAGTTTCATTTCTCCTCCTTATTTCTAGCTTTCTACCATACTGAACTGAAACCCAGGATCATACCCAGCACTGTGGGGACATTAAACCTGACAACTATGACATTCAGGGCATGCTCAATCCCTTGCAGAATTCCCAGCCTCCCTCAGCCTCATTTTCCTCTCACACCCCTCCCAGTCCTCATACCTCCCAGTTACTAGTTCTCAGTCCTACCTTTTCCACCGAGTTTTCTACTTCCTGAGGGCTAGAGTATTCTGGGGAGATGTGGACCAGCCATCCAACTTTCAGGTCCAGGGAGAGATTCCAGGAACCAACCGGTTAGCCAGAACCCTTACCCCTACATCCCCACTGCAGGCTGAAGCAAAGTGACCAAGCACGGGGTGAGCACTTGGGAGACGCTCAGTCTATACAACCCAGATCTGGCCACCCCTCTGGTATGCCTTAATTCCCTCCTCTTAGAGCAGGGAACCCCCCTACGCGAGAGACCTCCACCATATAATTTCCCGCCTCAGGATCTAGCACACCCTACCCCGAGATTCAAGTTGCAGACTCACCTTGTCAGCCGAGGCAGCGAGGGCACCGAGCAGCGAGGCCTTCAGTGGACGCGTCTGCACTGAGAGTGGGCCGTGCTTGGCTGGCCTTTAATAGCCCCCTGGTCTCGCGGGACGTACGGGACTCCAAACTGGCACTTTTTGGTTGCCCACGCATCTTGGGGGCGTGTCTTGGGACCCCTGGCTGGTGAGTTCTTGGCCCACCGGGTCAAACAGAGACTTCAATAGGCAGAAGTACATTTTTCTTCATACTAACGGTACTCATGAACCCAAAGGCGCAGGGCAGCTGTCCTCAGAGGGTCGCACATTTCCATCGCATCTGGGTACCTTGAGATAGCTTTGATGAAGTCTATTCTTTTCTTTTTGCCAGGGGATCTAATCCGGCGGGGCTCGTGGTTTATTCCTAGTTTTGCACACAGAAATCACTCCTGGCGGTTTACGAATGACCAGACTGGATGCTGGGAATTATTGGGACAGCTGTGAACAAGGCAAATTTCTACCCTCTGTTCCATCACTTCGGCCCTTATTGATAAAGGCCTAACATCTTTATCATCTAGGCAAATAGAGGTTTAGAGAGAAGACATTTAGTGGAGGGGGTTAGGAGTGATACTACGGTATCTTGCAGGTGACATGGCCATGACCTATCTGGCGCCAGAATGGCCCCTGAGCACTAGGAGGAGTAATATCTTCGCTCAGACGCAGAAATAATTTACTGAGCAACCCCAGGTGGGACTCAAAAGGAACAAAAATGAGATGGAGTCATGCAGAGTCCATTGCTGTTGTAGACTTGGGTCCACTTTGCTCTCAAGTGCAAGCACATCTTACCGGCTCTCTCTCCTGCCCGCACCCCTCCATCCCAGAGCTGCTCTCACTCCTTCAGAGGGACACAGTTCAGTCTGTTCCCTTCATTGGCTTGGCTCTGGCGCTGAGGAAGAGCCCCACCCTGTCTGGCTGAGGGCAGCCCCGCCCTTCCCGTCTCGAAGAGGGTGGGGCCTCTTGGAGACCCTCAGCCTCCTCTGAGGCACAGGTGTCTGTGGAGTTGGGATCGTCTGAGGCAAGTGACACCGGGCTTCCAGACCTTTGCCTTGCTCTGGACTGGGGGCAGGGTTATGAGGGTTTGGCATCTCCCGTGGTGGGAATGTGCCCCTTCACCTGGACACTGTAACACTCTAGCACTGTCCTCTCATTGTTCATCGATTTGCTCAGGCCAGCACCAGTAAGGTCTCCGTTGTGAGATTTGTTGAAATTGGTTTTGGCATATCGAATACGCCACGGGTAGCTTGCCAGGCTCTGCCATGTGGGCAGGAAACTCTCGTAGCTTTCCAGTCTTGCCGAGAGGGAAGGAGAAATCAACCCGGGTCGGCCACCTGCAAGGCAAATGCCCTATCCACTGTACTCGTGGCATATTCGACATGCCAAAAACAGTAACAACGTGTCTCACTTTGAGATGTTACTCGGGCCCACTCTAGCAAGTCCACGAACAACGGGATGACAGAGCAAGAGTGGACCTTTCACCTGGGAAAACTCTCAATTATGTAACATGATATTTTGGAGTGAGTGATATTTCAATTTCTGTTTAAACTTTATTTAAACTCTGGATTTGGTCAAAGCTGTTTATAATAGGCTTCTTTCAGGCATTCATTGTTTTTGCACCAATCAGCTGTAGCTCAGAGCGTCCAAGTTCAGGAGGCCTGAGTCAATCTTACAGAGGAAGGAATCTGTGAGGATTTCTGCTGTTTTTCAGACAGTGGGTAAGTGGGAAGTATTTCTGAAAGGGACCACTGGATGTGAGTGGTAGGGTGGATTTTCTCCAGACATGTTTTTGAGGATTGGCACTACAAGCCACCAGCAGGAACTCCCACTTAGCCCTCGGTGAGCAGAGCTATGAGCTTCCAGACAGGCAGCAGAGAGGGGGGCCCAGGTCCTCCGGATCTCACCATGTCCATGCAAGGCCACAGGTCCTTCTTGCTCACATGCAGGATGAAGGTAGAGAGGACTGAAACACTGGTACTTGCTCAGTGGGGTTATGACTCACCCTTGGCCTGGGTCTGAGTTCCTGATCCACAGTCCACCCAAGCCCCTTTTGCACTCCTAATCCCACTGCAATAAGCAGAGGAGGGCCAACAACAAGACAATGAGCAGGTTGCCCATGGCTCCTGGTATTTGACCAGACCACAGTAACCTGAACACTGGTAGTCACAACCGGAGACAACTATTTCTCCAAATTAGTTTATTTCATCGAAGATCATTTCACAGTGAAGTGCACCATGTGTCCTCTTGCTCTGAAACCAAAGATCAGGAGATACAAAATCACTGCGAGTATGGATATAAAAATATGCAGATGAAAAAGAATCTATGAAGAAAATAAACACTTTTTCTTTTTTTCTTTCTTTTTTTTTAAAGACTGTCTTGTTTAATTATTAAGGTATTACTTTAGGCAGTAGTGATAGAAAGGAACAGAATGAGGATTAAATGAATGGTGATGAAGTTACATGGAACAGCATACAAAACACGAAGGGAGCAATGGGTTATAGTAGAATGGCCTTCTTTTTTTTCACATTTATTTTTTTTATCTTTTTTTACATTAATTTTTTTATTAGTTTATTTTTAATTAGAGAGTCATCCTGAGGGTACAGTTACAGATCCATACATCTTTGTTCTCATGTTTCCCCCATACAAAGTTCGATAACCCATCCCTTCATCAGTGCCCATTCTCCACCACCAGTAAACCCAACATCCTTCCCCCCGTCCCCAGTCCCGTCTCCCCCCACCCCACCCTGCCACTATGGCAGGGTATTCCCTTTTGTTCTCTCTCTCTGATTAGCTGTTGTGGTTTGCAATAAAGGTGTTGGGTGGCCATTGTGTTCAGTCTCTAGTCTGTATTCGGCCCACATCACCCTTCCCCCACATGACCTCCAACCATATTTCACTTGGTGGTCCCTTCCCTGAGTTACCCAGAATGAGAGACCAGCCTCCAAGCCATGGAGACAACCTCCTGGTACTTTTTTCTACTATTCTTGGGCGTTAGTCTTATAGTCTATTATTCTATATTCCACAGATGAGTGCAATCTTTCTATGTCTGTCTCTCTCTTTCTGACTCATTTCACTTAGCATGATACTTTCCATGTTGATCCACTTATATGCAAACGTCATGACCTCATTTTTTCTAACAGCTGCATATTATTCCATTGTATAGATGGACCAGAGTTTCTTCAACCAGTCATCTGTTCTAGGGCACTCGGGTTTTTTCCAGATTCTGGCTATTGTAAACAGTGCTGCGGTGAACATATAAGTGCATATGTCACTTCGACTATACTTTTTTGGCTTTTCTGGGATATATTCCCAGCAGTGGTATTGCTGGGTCAAATGGGAGCTCAACCTCTAGTTTTTTGAGAATCGTCCATACTGTTTTCCAAAAGGGCTGAACTAGCCGGCATTCCCACCAGCAGTATAGAAGGGTCCCTTTCTCCCCACATCCTCTCCAACAGCGGTTGCTTTTGTTCTTTTGGATGTGTGCCAGTCTCTGTGGTGTGAGGTGGTATGTCATGGTTGTTTTGATCTGCATCTCTCTGACGATTAGTGATGTAGAGCATTTTTTCATGTGCCTTTTGGCCATTCGTATCTCTTCCTTGGTAAAGTTTCTGTTCATTTCTTCGCCCCATTTTTTGATGGGGTTGGATGTTTTCTTCTTGTAGAGTTCAACCAGTGCTTTAAATACCATTGATATTAACCCCTTATCTTATGGGTATTGTGTAAATATCCTTTCCCATTCTGTAGATAGTCTTTGTATTCTGGTCACTGTATCTTTTGCGGTGCAGAAGCTTTTTAGTTTAATATAGCCCCATTTGTTGATCTCTGTTTTTACTAGATTGTTTAGTTCCGTGTCATCTTTGAAGATACCTTTACCTTCAATATCGTAGAGGGTTTTGCCAACCTTATCTTCAATGTACCTTATGGTTTGTGGTCTGATGTTGAGGTGTTTAATCCATTTTGATCTGACTTTTCTGCATGGTGTCAGGTCGAGTTCCAAGCCCATTTTTTTGCACGTGGTTGTCCAGTTGTGCCAGCACCATTTGTTAAAGAGGCTTTCCTTGCTCCACTTCACATCTCTTGCTCCTTTATCAAAGATTAGATGATCATACATTTGAGGTTGTGTGTGGGGATATTCCACCCTGTTCCATTGGTCTGCAGCTCTGCCTTTGTTCCAGTACCATGCTGTTTTAATTGTTACCGCTTTGTAGTAGAGTTTAAGGTTGGGGAGGGTGATGCCTCCCATCATCTTTTCCCAAGAATTGTTTTAGCTAGCCGTGGGCGTTTATTGTTCCATATAACTTTCAGGATTGTTTGCTCCGCTTCTTTGAAGAATTCCATGGGTATCCCTATAGGGATCGCGTTAAATCTGTATAATGCTTTTGGGAGTATTGCCATTTTGACAATGGAAAATAAACACTTTTTCAATTCACGGTTGGTGCGTAAGTACATCGGGGACTGCAATTGCCTTGCACTCGTTTGACCAGGTTTGATTCCCAGCATCCTATGTGGCTCCATGAGCACTCCCAGGAGTAATTACAGAGTGCAAAGACAGGAGTAACTAACCCCTGTGCATTCCCGGGTGCGACACAAAAAGTAAAGTGAAAAGAAATTCGTAAAAAATAAATAAAATGTAACCTTCATTGTTTAATATGTAAAAGTAGCAAGAG
Source organism: Sorex araneus (assembly GCF_027595985.1). Lineage (NCBI taxonomy): Eukaryota > Metazoa > Chordata > Mammalia > Eulipotyphla > Soricidae > Sorex > Sorex araneus. The sequence goes on along the minus strand of NC_073306.1, from coordinate 30,845,665 downwards.
AAAGAGAAAAGCGGTATAGCTGTTTCGGGTGACTGAGTGTCTCAAGAGTCAATCTCCATAAGAGAATTGCCCTGTGGAAACAGAGACAGTAAACAGCCCCGCCCTACTATCCCCGCCCCTCCCACATACCAAGCCGTTCTAGCCCCCTCAATTCAGTACATCTGACCCTTCCTTGTCTTAAATCCTTATATAATAAAGACTTAGGAAATGCTCAATCAATTTGATTTGCTAGGGCAAATTCTACTAGCCCATACTGGATTCTCAAATCGAACGGGGAGAGCTGTGTGAAAAGCAAAATGAACTATCCACTGTTCTATCACTCTGGTACTGATAATGGTCACTGGTCTCTTTAAACTGGGCAAAATGAGGCTTAGAGAGAAGACGTTGTGTGGAGGGGGTCAGGAGAGATACTACAGTTTTTTGCAGGTGGTCTGGTCAGGTCCATTCTGTCGCCCTGGATGGCCCCAGAGCCCTAGTAGGTGTGATTCCTTTGCTGAGAAGCAAGAGCACATTCTAAGCATCTCCAGGTGGCACCCAACACAAACAAAAATGTGATGGAGTCATGCAGCGTCCATCGCTGTTGTAGACTTGGGCTCACTTTGCACTCAAGAGGAAGAGCATTTTCCGTGCTCGCTCTCCCGCCCGCAGTACTGCATCCCAGAGCTGCTCTGAGCCATGCAGAGGGGGCGGTACAGGTCGTTCATTGTCTTGGATCTTGCACTGAAAAAGATGCCCACCATGTCTGGCCTCGAGGCAGCCCGGCTCACCAAGATCCCCAAGGAGGTGGAGCCTCCTGGAGGCCCTGAGCCTCCTGTGGTCCAGGAGGGATGAGGAGTGAGGCTGGCCTGCACAGGTGGCACGGGGTTTCCTGACCCTGACCCTGCTCTGGCTGCTGCAGGCCTGTGCTTATGGGGGCGGTGTCCAGGGGGGACATGTCCTGTGGTGGGTGGGACCTTGCCCCCACACAGGGGCAAGAAGTAATTATTGCACCATGACTGTCTAAAATAATTTGACTGTTTTAAATTAAAATTTATTTACACATTGTGATTTACAAAGTTGTTCATAAAACAGTCATTTCAGGCATTCATTATTTCCGCACCAATCAGCTATAGCTCCGGGGTTTCCACGAATCATAGGGGCCTTTTATCAATCTTTACGCGGAAAGGAATCTGCAGATTTGGGCTCTGTTTCACCCTGTGCTTGGTAGGAAGCATTTTTCAATGGGACCACTAGGTTTGTGGAGTGCGGTGGACTTTCTATAGACATTTTTTCAGGGACTGGGACAATTAGGCGCTAGCAGGAACTCTAAGACTCAGTGGGCCGGGTTGTGCTCCTAGAATAGGCAGAAGGGAAAGAATCCCAGGTTTCCAGACCTAACCATGTCCATGCAAAGACCACAGTCCGTTCCCTGCACACATGCTGGAGAAAGGTAGAGATGACTGAGGAACCGGAGACGGCTCAGTGGGGCTCTCATTCTGCTTTGTCCTGGATCTGACTACCTGTCTCCACAGACCACGCGAGACCTTTTAGTACTCATAACCCCACAGAAATATACAATTATTGCCATTTGGATTCATTAGTGAATTTCTTCAATCTTCAAAGAGGACTTACAATCTTTTTAAAGATTTTTCTGGAAATCAAAGAATCAGTAACACTTCCAAACAGCTTCTATGAAGCAAATATCACCCTGATACCAAAAGCACACAGAGACACCACAGAGAAAGAGAATTAAAGGCAGATAATCCTAATGAACACAGATGTAAACATCATCAACAAAATCCTACCAAACAGAATCCAACGATTCAGAAAAAGATCATACACTATGACCAAGTAGGAGTCTTTCCGGGGATTCAAGGATGGATTGACATTCACATATCAATCAACATAATCCATCATATCAATGAAAGGAAAAGATAAAACCATATGCCCATAACAATAGATGCAGAGAAAGTATTTGACAAGATCCAGCCCCCATTTAGGATGAAAACTCTCAGCAAAATAGGCATTGAAGGAACATTCCTCAATAGAGTCAAAGCCATCTCCCACAAATCCATGGCAAGCATCATTCTCAGTGGGGAGAACCTAACCGCCTACCCTCTTCCATCAGGGTCAAGACAAGGTTGCCTACCCTCTCCAGTCCTATTCAATATAATACTGGAAATTCTGGCCATAGCAGTTAGCCAAGTAAAAGGTATCAAGTGTATAACGATAGAAAGGAAAGAGGTCTAGGCATCACAATTTTTGACCCATAAAACGGGAAACACGGGTTTTGGGGGCTCGTCCGAGGTCTCAGTTAAACTTACACAAACCTTAGAGGAGTACAGAGGTTTTCTAAAAGTAAACAAAAATACGACGTCACTCAGGGGCGGTCTCCTTAAGACCCAGAACCCTGAGTGAATGAACTCAGTAGTAGTCTCAGAGACTGAGAGACCTGAGGCTCAGGGGCTGTCTCCTTAAGATTGAGGGGCCTGAGTTAAAGGGGGTTCTGAGGATGGACAGACATTTTACAAGGGTTCTGACTCCACCAGTTCCACTGGAGAGTCAACAAGAGTGAGTGTGACCCAAGACTAGTAGAAATAAGTACCAGGAGGCTGACTCCTTGGCTTGGAGGCTGGCCTCACATTCTGGGGAGAGGGCAACTCAGAGAAGGGTTCACCAAGTATAATGCGGTAGGAGGCCATGCGGGGGAAGGGTGAGGCGGGCTCAATGTAGACTAGAGACTGAACACAGTGGCCACTCAACACCATTATTGCAAAACACAACACCTAATTAGAGAGAGAAAACAAAAGGGAATACCCTGCCACAGTGGCGGGGTGGGGTGTGGGGAGATGGGATTGGGGAGGATAGGAGGGATGCTCGGTTTACTGGTGTTGGAGAATGGGCACTGGTGAAGTGATGGGTTCTCCAACTTTGTATGAGGGAAACAAGAGCAGAAAGATGAGTAACTCTGTAACTGTACCCTCCCAGTGATTCACTAATTAAAAATAAATAAAGAAAAAAAAAGAAGTGAGTGTGAAGGGAGACATCCCTGACACCCTGGGACTGCAAGCTCTACTTGGACTCCGTTCAGTAGGTTCTCAGGGCAGTCATATCTGGAGAAGTTTTTGTGTAAAGGACTGGCATTTTTCACGGTTTGTCTGTTGGTCATTTTTCTGTCGGATTTTATGGACATCTGGGGTAATGTGTCTTATTGTGACTCTGTTTTTTGACTCCACTTGTACTTGATTTCATTATGGGTCAGACTCAGTCTACCCCACTTAACATTGTGCTGGACCATTTCATCCATTTCAAGTCAAGGAGAGCGACCTCTCGGGAGAGGTGAAGAACGATAATGCAGTGCAGAGATGAAAATAGGAATTACTTTCTCATGCTTCTATTGAAAAATTTGGTAAGTACGGGGCGGTTAAAAGTGCCAGTCTCTAGGAGGTTGGCTCCATAGCTTGGAAGCGGGCCTCACGTGTTGGTGGAAAGTCATCCCAGATTGAGAAGGGAACACCAAGTAAAATGTGATTGGAGATCCGTCGCGGAAAGGGAGATGCGTGCTGAAAGTAGACTAGAGCCTGAACACGATGGCCAATCAATACCCCTACTGCAAACCACAACACCCAAAATTGGAGAGAGAGAGAGAGAGAGAGAGAACAAATTGGAATGCCCTGCCACAGAGGCTGGGTGGGGGGATGGGAACGGGGGGTGGGAGTGATACTGGTTCATTGGTGTTCGAGATGGACACTGGTGAGGGATGGGCTCTCGAACATTACATGAGAGAAAAACATCCAGGATAGGAGACTAATTGTGCACAGCTAGGACAGGGATGGCCATGTCTGCAGACAAAAGAGATGCCGCTGTGACTGGGCGTGAATGTCCTTTAGGCCCTAAAGAGCTCGGCCAGAGAGTTGCCTACAAGCATCCACATGCTGTGATGGAGCCTCAGATTTCAATCCCACCAAGGCCATAGTCTAGAAGGGTTTGACTTGCTTTTGGCTCACCCGGGTCTGATTCCCAGAATCACATATGGTCTGGGAGTACCGCCAGAAGTATTTCCTGAGTGAAAATCCAGGGGTAAGCCCGGAGAATTGCCAGAGTGACCCCAAAAGCAAAGAGTAAATAAAGAAAATAATAAATAAAATGTAAGTGTAATTGTTTAATACGTACTAGTAGCAAGGCAAAGAGAAAAGCATATATTGTATAAGGTCGAACCAGTACTGGAACTGAATTGCCCATACTGACCATCAAAGAAAAAATAGAGAGAGGAAAAACAACCGAAAATAACCACTTTTCTTCACATCTGAGACTTTGCTTAGTGGTAGAATAATATTCTTGCCTTTTAGGACCCCGGTTTGGACGGCAATCAGTCAATCAATCAATCAAAAAGTAAATATGGTGGGCAAAGAGGTTTCAGGTGACATGAAAAACTCTGAGGTTAGTGAACAATCGAGAATCCGGGTTCATACCGAAACAGAGATACCCTGTTGACACTTAGAGACATAAACGGCACGGCCCTACCCACACCGCCCCTCTCACACACCAGGCTGTTGGAGCCCCCTCAGAACCAATAGTTTTGGCCCCTACTTGTCACAAATCGTTCTATTTAAAATATATGTATTAGAGAAAACTTAGACAATGCTAAGTCAATTTGATTTGCCCGAGAAAAGTCTACTTATCAGCCCTTAGTGAGACCAAAGTTGCTGGGGTCAAACTAGGACCCCGGCAACCAAGTCTGTCCACAACCTGTGAGTCATTTCCTAGGAAGCAATCTCTATTTCGACTTAGGCGGAGAGAGAGAACAGCGCCCCAGTCCCTCAGATGATAGCTTTCTTGCCACATTTGGGGAACTGGCAGAGGATTCCACCTTCGAGGAACCATGGTTAAGCGTCCTCTAGGATCTTCGTGATCCTGGGAACATGCCAGCAGGTACGTTTCATTAGTCCCCCTTATTTCTAGTTTCTTACCATGCTGAAATGGAGCCCTGGATCGTACCCAGAACTATGGGGACATTAAACCTGGCAACTATGACTTTCAGAGCATGCTCAATCCCTTGCTGAATTCCCAGCCTCCCTCAGCCTCATTTTCCTCTCACACCCCTCCCAGTCCTCATACCTGTCACTCACCAGTTCTCAGTCCAACACTTTCCACCGAGTTTGCTAGTTCCTGAGGGCTAGAGTATTCTGGGGAGTTGTGGACCAGCCCTCCAGCGTTCAGGTCCACAGAGATGTTCAGGGAACCCACAGATTAGCCAGAACCCTTACCTGTACACCCTGAAACAGGCCGAATGAAACTGACCAAGCACAGGGTGAGCACTTGGGAGACACTCAGTCTATACAACCCAGAGCTGGCCAACCATCTGCATGCCATAATTCCATCATCCTAGAGCAGGGTAACACCCCTACCAAAGTGGCCTCCACCATAGAATTTCCCACCCCAGGATCTAGCACACCTTATCCCAAGATGCAAGTTGCATACTCACCTTGTCAACCTATGCAACGAGGGCATTGAGCATGGAGGCCTACAGTGGATGTGTCTGTACTGAGGGTTGGGCATTCTTGTATGGCCTTTAATAGCCCCTGCTCTCGAGGGATACAGGGCACTCCAAATTGGGACTTTCTCGTTGGCCCCACCTATAGGGGGTGTGTCGTGGGACCCCTAGCAGGTGAGTTATTTGCCCATCAGGAAAAACAGAAGCTTCAGTGAACAGAAATATAGTTTTCTTCATTCTAACAGTACTCATGGACCCAAAGGCCAGGGCAGCCATTCTCAGAAAGGGGAACATTTCGATCTCAGAAAGGTACCTTGAGATAGCTTTGATGAAGTTTGTTCCTTTCTTTTTGGCAGGGGGTCACAACCAGCAGGGCTCGTTGTACTGCAACCAGGAATCACTCCTGGCGGTTTACAAACGAACATACTGGATGCTGGGATTTTACTGGGTCGACTCTGAGCAAGGCAAATCCCTACCTCCTGTTCTATCACTTTGGCCCTGATAAAGGCCTCTGGTCTTTATCAGCTGAGCAAACAGTGGTTTAGAGAGAAGACATTTAGTAAAGGAAGTCAGGAGAGATACTATGGTGTTTTGCAGGTGGCTTGGCCAGGTCTTATCCGGGACCCGGATGGCCCCTGAGCCCTAGTAGTTTGCTCTCTTCGCACAAAAGCAGGAATAAGTTCTGAGCACCCCCAGGTGCATAGCAAAAATATCAAAAATGTAATGGAGTCATGCAGAGTTGATCGCTGTTCTAGACTTAGGACCACTTTGCACTCTAGTGGAAGCGCATTTTACCGCTCTCTCTCCCGCATTTTACTTCTTCATCCCAGAGCTGCTCTCTCTCACTCCAGCAGAGGGACACAGTTGAGTCTGGTCCCTTCATTAGCTTGGCTTTTGCACTGAGGGAGAGCCCCACCCTGTCTGGCTGAGGGCAGCCCCGCCCTTCCCGGTCTCAAAGAGGGTGGGGCCTCTTGGGGACCCTGAGCCTCCTGTGGTGCACAGCTATCTGTGGAGTTGGGATGGTCTGAGGCAAGTGACACTGGGCTTCCAGACCTTTACCTTGCTCTGGACTGGGGGCAGGGTTATGAGGGTTTGGCATCTCCCGTGGTGGGAATGTGCCCCTTCACCTGGACACTGTAGCACTCTAGCACTGTCCTCCCATTGTTCATCGATTTGCTCAAGCCAGCACCAGTAAGGTCTCCATTGTGAGATTTGTTGCAACTGGTTTTGGCATATCGAATACGCCACGGGTAGCTTGCCAGGCTCTGCCATGCGGGCAGGAAGCTCTCATATCTTTCTCGTCTGGCCGAGAGGGAAGGAGGAATCAACCAGGGTCGGCCACCTGCAAGGCAAATGCCCTACCCTCTGTGCCTGTGGCATATTCGATATGCCAAAAACAGTAACAACAAGTTTCACAATGAAACGTTACTGGTGCCCGCTCCAGCAAGTCAACGAACAATGGCACGACAGAGCAACAGTGCTACCTTTCACATGGGCAAAGGGTCAATTATTTAACATGATAGTCTGGAGTGATTTTGAAATTTCTGTTTTAACTTTGTTTAAACACTGGGTTTGACAAAGCTCTTCATAATACAGTTCTTTCAGGCATTCTTTGTTTTTGTACCAATCTGCTGTAGCTCAGAGCCTCCAACTTCATAGAGGCCTGAGTTAATCTTACAGAGAAAGGAATCTGCAGCTTTGTGCTCTGTTTCAGACAGTCGGTGCGTGGGAAGTATTTTTGAAAGGGATCCCTGGGTGAGAGGTATAGAGTGGATATCTCCAGACTTTTTTGGTGGTCTGGCACAACTGCGTACAGAAAGGTACTCCCAACTAGCCCCCAGTGGGCAGGGCTATGAACTTCCAGAACAGTTAGCAGGAAGAGAGGCCCAGGGCCTCCAGACCTCACCATGTCCATGCAAAAGTCACAGTCCCTTCGTGCTCACATGCAAGAGGAAAGTAGAGAGGGCTGAGGCACCATTACAGCTCAGTGGGGTTAGGACTCTACCTCGACCTGGGTAAGTTTTTCTGATCCACAGGCCACCAAAACCCCTTTTGCACCATAATCTGGCTGATATAAACAGACGAGAGCCAACACCAAGACATGGGCAGGTCACCCGTGGCGACGGCATTTGACCAGACCAAAGTAAACTGAACAGTGATCGTCACGAGAGTAGACAACAATTTCTCAACATCAGTTTTTTTTAATCGAACAACATTTCACAGTGAAGTGCACCATGTGTCCTCTTGTTCTGAACCCAAAGATAAGGAGGTACAAAAAACAGGAGTATGGATATAAAAATATGCAGACGAGAGGGTGGGATTAAAACACCCCCAACACATCTGAAGGAAGTATCCACTTTTTTCCATTCACGGCTGTAGCCTTACTTCGGGTAGGGCATTTGCCATGCACGCAGCCGACGGGGTTTCATTCCCAGCATCCTATGGGGTTCATCGAGCACTCCCATGAGCAATTAGAGTACAAACCAGGAGTAACCCCTGTGCATCGCCTGGTGTGACGCAAAGAGCAAAATGAAACCAAATGCTAATAAATAAATAAAATGTAACCTTAGCTATTTAATATGTACTAATAGCAAGAGAAAGAAAGCAGTATAGATGCTTCAGGTGACACAGAGTCTCTACAGTTAATCTCCATAAGATAATTGCCTCCATCTAAAAGCTTTACCACTGTATATAATCTTTCACTGCTACATGCATTCTGTACCTCAAAACCCCTCATCATCATCATCAAGATCGTCATCATCCCGTTAATCGTCGAATTTCTTCAGCCATTTAAGTAACGTCTCCATTCATCCTAGCCCTGAGATTTTAGTAGCCTATCTTTACTCCTCCTTTCCAGTGGTGCCGTATTGGAGGCTCTTTCAGGGTCAGGGGAATGAGATCCATCATCGTTACTGATTTTGCCATAGGAATACTGCATGGGGAGTTTGCGAGACTCTCCTATGAAGGCAGGAAACTCTTGGTAGCTAGCCAGGTTCTCGCAGAGGGAGAACTAGGCTATAAGACGTCTTGCGACCGCCACGTACTTACTCAAAACCCCTCATGTGCATATAATATATATTATATATCTGCCTGATATAGATATTATATAAGGGGTATTAAGTTCTGAAATTAAATGTCCATATTGACCATCTCAAAATATATAGTAACAACTTTTGCAGTCATTTAGAAGTAGTTTAGTGGTAGAGCAATAGTCTTGCATGTCAAAACCTAGGTTTGGACTCCAAGTAAAAAATAAATACTAAAATAAATGAAGAAAAAAAACTATTTCAGGTGCCATCGAAAACTCTGAGGTTACAGTGCAAAGGAATATCCCAGGTTCAATCCAAAACAGAGACATCCTGTAGAAACAGGAACAGTAAACAGCCCCACCCTGCCGCCCCGCAACCCCCCCCCCGTACCAGGCTGTTGTAACCCTCCAAGTATCAGTACTTCTGGCCCTTTCTTGTCTCAAATGCTTATATAATAAACACTTTTAAAATGCTAAATCAATTTGATTTGCTAGAGCAAAGGTCTACTGGACCATACTGGATGCTCAGATTGAACAGGGACAGCTGCGTGCAAAGCAAATGCACTACCCAAAGTTCTATCACTCTGGCCTTTATAATGGTCTCTGGTCTTTATAAACTGGGCAAAATGAGGCTTAGAGAGAAGACTTTATGTGGAGGGTGTCAGGAGAGATTGTACAGTGTTTTGCAGGTGGCCTGGCCAGGTCCATTCTGGTATCCTGGATGGCCCCTGAGCCCTAGTAGGAGTGAGCCCTTTGCTCATAAGCAGGTGTAAGTTCTGAGCATCTCCAGGTGCTACCCAAAACAAACAAAAATGTGATGGAGGCGTGCAGCGTCCATCACTGTTGTAGACTTGGGCCCACTTTGCGCTCAATACAAGAGCATTTTGATTGCTCGCTCTCCTGCCATCACCGCTCCATCCCAGGGGTGCTCTGAGACATGCAAGGGACACAGGTGAGTGTGGGTCCTTCATTGACCTGGCTCCTGCACTGACAAAGATCCCCACCCAGTCTGTCCTGGGGGCAGCCCCGTCCACCCAGCTCTCTCAGGGCCCTGAGCCTCCTAGGACCCTGAGACTCCTGTGGGACAGGTGGGCTGAGGAGTGAGCTTGGTCTGGGCAGGTGACACTGGGTTTCCTCACCCTGGCTGCGCTCTGTCTACTGGCAGATCTGTGGTGGTTTGGAGGGAGTGTCGAGGGGGACCATCTCCGTGGTGGGAACCTGCCTCCTCACTGAGGGAAGAAGTAGTTATTGAAATATGATTGTCTGGAGTAATTTGACTGTGTTCGAGTAAACTTTATTTACACACTGTGATTTACAAAGTTGTTCATCAAATAGTTGTTTCAGGCATTCATTGCTTCCGCACCAATCAGCTATCGCTCTGGGATCTCCAAGAGTTCACAGAGGCCTTAGTCAATCTTTACATGGAAAGGAATCTGCAGACTTATGCTCTGATTCATGGTATGGATGGGTAGACGTATTTTTCAAAGGGAACACTGGGTTTGAGGAGTGAGCTGTATTTTCTCTAGATGTCTTTTCAGGGATTGGCACAATTTGGTGCTAGCAGGAACTCTGGCCTCAGTGGCAGGCCCGTGAGCTCCTAGACCAGGCAGAAGGGAAAGAAGCCCAGGTCTCCCAGACCTGACCATGTCCATGCAAAGCCACAGTCCCTTCCCGGAACACATGCAGGAGGAAGGTAGAGATGGTTGAAGCACCAGAGACGGCTCAGAGGGCTACGATTCTGACTTGTCCTGGGTCTGAGTACCTGTATCCACACGCCACTTCAGCCATTTAGCACTCCTAACCCCACAGGAATATACAGAGGAGTGCCACATGGATTCACTTGTGAATACTTCCAAGTCTTTAATGAGGACTTCCAATCTTTTTAAAGCCCTTTCAGGAAATTGAAGCATCGGAGATACTTCCAAACAGCTTCTATGAAGCAAATTCTCCCGGATTCCAAAAGCAGACAGAGACACCACACAGAAAGAGTATTAAAGTCAGATATATCTGATGAACGTAGATGCAAAGATCCTCAACAGAATTCTTGCAAACAGAATCCAAGGACTCATAAAAAGATCATACACCATGACCAAGATGGACTCATCCTGGGGATTCAAGGATGGATTAACATTCGCAAGTCAATCAACATAAACCATCATATCAATAAAAGATAAAAACCATATGACCGTGTCAGTAGATGCAGAGAAAGCATTTAACTAGATCCAGCTCCCGTTTATGTTGAAAATTCTCAGAAAAATGGGCATTAAAGGAATATTCCTCAATAGAGTCAAAGCCATCTCCCACAAACGCATGGCAAGCATCGCTCTCAATGGGGAGAACCTAACGGCCTATCTTCTTAGATCAGAGACAAGACAAGCTTTCTGCCCTCCAAACTCCTATTCAATAACACTTGTATCACTTATCGTCCCGTTGAACTTCATTTGCTCGAGCGGGTGCCAGGAACGTCTCCATTTGTCCCTATCGCGTGCTAGTGCAGCCCAAGGATATCTGCTTGCTCCAGGAACAGGAAGAGTCTCAGACCGTTCATTCAGGGATTTGACGAAGAAATCTGACCATCTGGTTGGTGGGCGGACACGCGGTCTTCTGATGTCCGGTAGAATCCAGTCGGTAACAGCTCTAGTCCAGCGGTTGCCTTTGAATCTCATTACATGTCTGTCCCATCTGATTTTTGATGCCTTGGCAAACGAGACAGCGTCCTGATTCTTGACAGTCGATGGAAGTCAGAACTCCGGATTCCTTCTCTCATTGAGTGAGATGGGATATTCCTGCATAGCTCTTTAGATTCGTCTCTGGGATACTATTCAATATAGTACTGGAAATTCTGGCCATAGCAGTTAGGCAAGAAATAGATATCCAGAGTATACAGATAGGAAAGGAAGAGGACTAGCATCACTATTTGTGACCCGAAAGCCGGGCTACATCATTTGGGGGCTCTTCTGAGGTCTTGGATGAACATACACAGATCTTAAAACAGTACGGAGGTTCTAAAAGAAGACAAAATTCCGTGGTCACTCAGGGGGGGGTCTACTTGAGAACGAGAGGCCTGAGTGAAGGAAATCAGGAGTAGTTTCATTGAGACTGAGAGGCCTGAGTTTCAGTGGCAGTCTCCTTGAGACTGAAGGGCCTGAGTAAGAGGAGGGATTTGATGACCGTCAGACATTTTACATGGCCTCTGACTCCTCCCTTTGCATTGGAAGGTCAACAAGAGCTGAGTGTGAAGGGAGACGTGCCTGACACTTTGGGACTGCAAGATCTACCTGCACTGCCTTAGGTAGCTTCTCAGGGGATTCAGATCTCTAAAGGTTTTTGTGTACATGACTGGCATTTTTTCACTGCTTGTATGTTGGTCATTTCCGTGTCAGAAAATGTGGACGTCTGGTGTATTGTGTCATCGTGTGACTCTGCTCTTGACTCCCCTTGTGCTTTCATTATGGGTCAGACTCAGCATACCCCAATTTCCCTTGTGATTGATCATTTCAGCAATGAAAAGCACAAGGGCCATGATCTCTCGATACAGGAGAAGATAGGTAAAACAGTGCAGAGATTAGAATAGGAAATGTTTTCTTATCCTGCGGTTAAAGCAAGGTAGAATTGACATCTGCACCTGTATGTTCATTGCAACACTATTAACAATTGCCAGAATCTGGAAACAACCCGAATACCCGAGAACAGACGACAGTTAACGAAATTTTAGTACATCTACACAATGGAATACTTATGAAGCTGTTAGGAAAGATAAAGTTATGAAATTTTCTTATAAATGGATGGTCGTGGAGAGTAGCATGCTAAGTGAAATGAGTCACACGGAGAGGGACAGACATAGAATGACTGAACTCACTTGTGGAATATAAAAAATAAAACAACCTATTTTGAGACTGACACCCAAACAGTAGACACTATGTGGCTTCAAAGGTGGAAGCCTGTCTCAAGAGAAAGAGAAGGAGGCAGCAGAAATAAAGAAGGGATCACCATGTCAATGATGCTTGGAGGAATATTTCGTGAAAGGAGATGTGTGCCGAAAGTAAAGGACCAAACGAGATACCTTTTCAGTTTCTGAATTGGACAGTTCCGTCTCAGCAGGGTCCCATGAGATACCTTGAGAACTGGAGTGAAAGCACAATGGTAGGGCGTTTTCCCTACACAAGTTCGACTGGGATCGATTCCTTCATCCCTCTCAGAGACGCCAGCATGTTACCGAGAGTATCCTGCCCACACGCCGAGCCTGGCAACCTACCCGTGGCATATTCGATATGCCAAAAACAGTAACAACAAGTATCACTATGGAGACGTTACTGGTGACCGCTCGAGCATTTCATTGAAGAATGGGACTACAGTGCTACAGTGCTACAGGTCTTGTCTTTATGCCAGGGGACCAAACCCTGCGATGCTCCTCGCTTACTCCCCACTCTGCTCTCAGGAATCAATCCTCGTGCTGCACGAATGACCATACTGGATGCTGGGATCAAATTGAGAAGGCTGGGAGGAAGGCAAATGCCCTCCCCACTTTTCTATCATTTTGCCCTGATAAAGGACCAAAATGGTCTGTATCGGCTGGGCAAACAGAGGTTTAGAAAAAGATGTTTTGTGGAGGGGGTCAGGAAAGTTTCTACAATGTTTCGATGGTGGCTTGCACAGATCGTATCCGGCAACCTGGAAGAGTACGAGCCCTAGCTGGAGTGAACACTTAGTTCAAAGATAGTTTTAAGTTCTGAGCAACTCAAGTGGTGATTCAAAACAAACAAAAATGTAATGAGGTTCCATAGGGTCCATCACTATTCTGGACATGAGTCCACTCTACGCTCAGGTGGAATCGAGCGTGTTTCCTGCTCTGTATCCTCTCCGCACCCCTCCATACAGAGCTGCTCTCAACCCTGCAGACGGACCAGGTGTGTCTGGGTACTTCACTGGCCTGCTTCCTGCACTGACAAAGATCCCCACCCTGTCTGGCCTGAGGGCAGCCCCGCCCTCCCAGGTCTCTAAGGGGGTGGAGCCTCCTGAGGACCCTGAGCCCCCGAGGTGAGGCATGTGTTTTGAGGGGTTTGGCTGAACTGGGGCACATGACACTGGGCTTCCAGACCCTGGCACTGCTCTGGACTGCAGGCAGGCTTCTCCCATGGTAGGAATATTCCCCCTCACCTGGGCAAAGTGTCCTAATGATTGAAACAGGATTGTCTGGAATAATTTTACTATTTAATTTAAATGTAATTTTAACACTGGGATTGACGGAGTTGTTTAGAAGACAGTTGTTTCAGACATTCATTCTCCTGCACCGATCACCTGCAGCTCCGGGGTCTCCAAGATCATACAGGCCTGAGTCAGTCTTTAAAGGGAAAGAATTTCTGCAGATTTGTGCTCTGTTTCAGAGTTGGGGTGGGTGTAAAGTATTTTTCAAAGGGACCACTAGTTTTAAGGAAAGGGAAGATTTTCCAAAAAAATTTTTTTCAGGAATTGGTACAATTGGGCACCTGAAGGAACTCCCATTTATCCCTCAGAGGGCAAGGCTGTAAGCTCCCAGATCAGGCAGAGGGAGGGTTGCCAGATCCTCCAGATCACACCAGGACCTTGCAAAGGTCAAGTATTTCGTGCACACATGCAGGAGCAAGATAGAGAGGATTGAGGCACATGAGAGGACTAGGGGGGCTATGACTCCGCCTTGGCCTGGGTCTGAGTACCTGTCCCTGTGGAGAGCCTCCACGCGACCGTGCTTCGTGGACACCTGTTTCTTGTTAATTGCACCGTGCTTCGTAGACAACACCTATAAGGAAACAGGATGTCTTGTCACGCCCACGAGCTGTAACTAGTCTATCAGCTGCAGACACTTGGGCGTAAACAAGCAGCGAGAAGTATATAAGGGGGGAAGCTGCCTAGCTAGTCGGTTTCCCCTCGTTCCTCCTCTTTCCCATTCCCCTTCTTCCCTAATGCATGAGAAGGTCCCTGAATAAATCGCTGCAAGAAGAATCTCCGGGTTGCGTGTTTCTTCGCTGGTCGAAGCGGCACGCGACATGTCCCCACTGGCCACCCAAGCCCCTTTAGATCTCATAACCCCGCAGACATAAACAGAGGAGGGCCAAGACAAGATAATGGGCAGGTAGCCCATGGCGCTTGTATTTGACCAGACCACGGTGACCTGAACAGTCATAGTGACGACAAGAGACAACTCATCCTCAAAACTTGTTTATTTCATCGAAGAGCATTACACAGTGGTGGGCACCATGTGTCCTCTTGCTTTTAACCAGAGAATAAGAAAATACAAAAAAACATGAGTACAGTTATAAAAGTAAATGATATCAGGAAAAGGGTCTACAAGCGAGATAGTCCAGTAGGGAAGGCAACTGGCTTGCACATGGAAAAGCACAGTCGATCCCGCAAAGGCATACGAGGGCCTGAGCACCGCCAATAGAGCACGGAACTAGGGCTAAGAAAGTGCAAGGCAGCGCGGCAAAAACAGGCCAACCCTAAAGTAGACCATTAAAAATGAATTGAAATCCCTTACAAATACATTGAATTTCAGTTTCACATGCAAAAAAGTCAATGTACAGTTCATGATTCGGTGTCCACCGGAAGTCATATAAGTATCTCATAAAAATATTCATGAAAATATCAACTCTTTAAAATAAAATTGGTACAGTAGGTCAGATTTCTGGCTCAGAGGGTGGAGTGCCATGCTCTGCAACAGGAATCCGACACTCAGTCTTCAGGACCTCACAGTCTCCTGAGCACCTGAGGGTGTGACACAGTTGCCAAAAACAGTAACAAGAGAAATAAGATGTCATAATATCATCTTCAATATATAGAGCTTAGTGTGAATTGCCAAGAAAAGTCTTCACTGGGAGACGAGGCTGTTGAGTGTATCGTTCATGGGCAAGCATTATCTGTGCACTCTTGCATGCTGCTTTAAATGATCAGCTCGGGCAAAGTCCATGGGACACTGAGGACAGCGGAAGGGACGCTCTCCAGTGTGCGTCTTCTTGTGTCTTCTGAGTTCATCGGAGCGAGGGAATTTCCACGGACACCCTTTCACGTCGCACACATAGGGCTTGTCTCCTGGAAGAGAGAGATGTGTCACTTGTTATGCATGGAGCAGAAAATGGTGTGAGCATGGGTAGGGGGAGCAGCTGAGCAGACTGGAAGATGTGTAGGAGAGAGGAAGAGAAGGACTGAATGAGCTGGAAAAAGAGGAAAACTGGAAGAGGGTAAGGGACACAGAGAGCGCTCAGAGAGTCACAGCAGGGAGAAAATTGTGGTGAAGGGGTATCTGTGCCCGAGAGACAAGGTCAAGATGAGCCCCAAAGGGCAAACCAATCTCTCCATGTCCCAACCGCCCACAGTCAACTCCACAGAGACCAGCCAGCTGGACTCTGGCCATAAGTAGGCTCCCCCTAGGACCGCGGGCACTTCCCCTCTCATCTCTCAACCTTTTCTAGGCCACCAGAGAAACCCAGCGTAAAGGGAGGATCAACAGTCTGAACTGAGTGTCAGTTGTTCCTACTCACCAGTGTGGACTCGTTCATGGATTCGCAGGTGGGAAGCTTTGTTGTACTCCTTCCCGCAGCCCTGGAAAGGGCACACATAGCGCTTCAGACCATCCGCGTTTATGATGTACTCTCTCCTCTGGCGCTTCTTTGGCCGCTCTGATTCCAGGGATGGTCCTTGCGCCAGAGGGGCACTTGCATACAGGACTCCTGATTGTGGCAGTGGCGATCCCTGTGGCACCATCTGGATGCCATAGAGGCTCTGGGTGCCACTCTGAGACAAAGGCTGAATACCAGGGGAGGTCTGGTCACTGATGAAAGTCATTGTCGGGAGCCCTGTCACGGGGATCATCGGCACCCCAGAATGGGGCATCTGGTTCCCATTCATGGTGTGGACCCCGCTGAATGGCACCTGATTCACCATTAATATTTGGGCACCAGTGAAAGGCATCTGGTTCCCACAGTAGGACTGGTTCGTGTTCATGGACACTGGAGTCCCAAATACAGTCTGCTGTCCAGTGAGAGACATCTGGCTCCCACTTGGTGTCTGGTATCCACTGGAAAGTATCTGATTTCCCCATAGCGTTTGGACACCGACCATGGGCATCTGGATTCCATGTATTATCTGGGTACCAGTGTATGGCATGCGGTACACACCCGGGGTCTGCTCACTCCCCTGTTTCTGGGTGGCACACTCTAGTAGGGTCTGTTCCCCATGGAAGGTCTTCAGCATGTCTGTGTCAGAAGTCATGTGGGCGGCAACTGTGGGATTGCTCTGAGCAGAGCAGCTCATGTTCTGCTCCCGAGAAGTCGTCTCCATCAGCTCCTCGAGGAGCTGGTCCAGCGCACTGTCCTTGTCTTCAGTTGGTACCTTTGGACTGCCTTGGCCCTGGAGAGTCAGAGACTCTGAGAATTGGGTCCCTTCAGCGACTGTATCTGGATGATTAGCCTGGTTCTGACATGGCTCATTTGGGCTGCCCTGAGCCTGGAGTGTGACAGGCCTGGGGATCTGCAGCTCCCTAAGGAGCTGATCGAGAATGTCCTGCCCGTCAAGGGCCTCTTGTGTTCTTGCTGGGCCCTGGGGAGTCAGAGGACCACAGAGCTCAGGATCAGGAACAGCTGGATCTCCTGCCTCACAGGTCTGGAGTACATCTTCATGATTCTCACGAAAGATGTCAGCGGTCATCTTTTGGCTCTTGTCTTTCATACTAGAATCCTAAACAACAAAAACGACAGCAAAAAGAACAAAATCAGACACGTGCTCAGCTCAATCCAATTCTGCTTTTCTCCCCTCAATCCTGATCATAGTCTCCTAACCCACCTCCCCATCTATCTTGCTTGACAACCCATACTTTTCTTTCTACTTTCCTCAGATCCTTCATTGACTCCACTCTGTGTGCCCCCACATGTGGCCAGACTGACCGCATTGAAATGAAACCTTTGCTGTGTCAACGGGGTCTACCAGTGCAGTGGGAAGACTGTACCAACCCTGGCTCTGAACAGTATGGGTGGAGATCCATAGGGATCACATCACTCAAAATCGAATTTTTAGAGGGGCCAGTAAGATGGTCCAGTGGGCAGGAAACATGCTCTGCAAGGGGCCACACTGAAATTAATCCTGGCACTCTCTATGGTCCCCAGAGCAGTACAGTAGGAATGTCAGAGCACAAGAAACACTAAGATCAGAGTCTTTCTGGGATTGCCACAGAGTGTTATTAAAAAACAAATGGAACACACTTTTTCCAATATCCAATTGGGAAATTATTCGGTTCCTTACCTGTGGGATGAACTTGTCCACTCTAGAAGAGATTTGCCTCGCGTTTTCATTCTGGGGAGCAGGGGGAGCCATCTGGCTCCCACACTGTGCCTGGTCCCCAGAGTAGCATGTCATGTTCCCCCAAGGGCATTGGGCACCAGCGATGGGCATCTGCGTCCCACTGCCAGAACGGAAAGGTCTTTGGATCCCATGCAGTGTCTGAACTTCTGAGAAGGACATCTGGATCCCATAGATTCCAGGGGCACCAGAGTGGGGCGATTTGATCTGTCTAGCGGTCTGCTCACCTCCAGAAATCTCCGTAGAGTTGCCAGGCAGGGTCTGGTCCCCACTGAAGGTCTTCAGCACGTCTGTGTCAGGTGGCATTTGGGAGGCAGCGGTGGGATTGCTCAGAGCAGAGCAGCTCCTGTTCTTCTCCCAGTATGGCATGTCCATCAGTTCCTCAAGGAGCTGGTCCAGTTCACTGTCCTTGTCCTCAATTGGCCCCTCAAGGGTGAGTGAAACAGAGGTTGGGGGCACGTGGAGGAGCGGATCCAGAGCGCTGACCTGGTTCTGGGTCGGCCTCTGTGGGCCGGCCTGTGCCTGGGAATCGGGAGGCCCAGGCGTCTGCAGCTCCTCAAGGAGCTGATCGAGGAAGCTGTCCTGACCCTCAGGGGCCTTAGGGCTGGCTGGACTCCGGGGAGCCAGGGCAGCACAGAGCTGGTGCTGAGGCACCGCTGGATCGTCCACCTCATAGGTCTCGAGAAACTCCTCAAGACTCTCAAAGAGACCATGGAAGATGTCTGGGGTCCTCTCTTGGCTGTTGTCCTCCATGGTTGAATACTGAAAATAAAGAGACAACAATCAGAGATCCGCAGTGTCCAATTTAACCCCCCACTCATTCCCTCCCCCTCTTCTCTATGGATGCTTTCCTAGCCTGATCGCTTACTTTTTTCTTGACACCCCACCGTTTTCTCTTCACACCCTTCCCGGATTCTGCACTGAATCCATCCCGTGTGCGCTCCAATCTGCTCAGAGTGATACTTCTGAAACATTTCCCCTCCTGTTCTATGGCGTCCCAGCAGTGTACAGCGCAGTCTGGACCCTGACCTCTGACAATGTGTGTGGAAATTCAAGGAGGGGGTGAGTGCTTGCCACCTAACTTAAATGCAAATGCTCACTAGGATCAGACAGTGAAGCAGGCAGGGCACTCACTTCAGAGAGGAAACCCTGGGTTTGATATCCTGCATCAACTTGGATTCTGTCCCTGGATAAGGTCTATCAAGTACTGGAACTTGGTTTCTGTCCCTGGATAAGGTCTATCCAGTACTGGAACTAAATTACCCATCCTGACCATCAAAGAAAAGAGAGAGAGAGAGAGAGAGAGGAGAGAGAGAGAGAAACTGAAAGTAACTACTTTTCTTGACATCTGAGACTTTGCTCAGTGGTAGAGCAATTTTCTTGCATTTTAGGACCCCAGTTTGGACGACAATCAATCAATCAATCTATCAATCTGGTTGATATAGGGGTATCAGGTACCTGGTAAAACTCTGAGACTAGTGGACAGACGGGAGTTCCGGTTCAATTCGGAACAGAGAAGCCCTGTGGACACTTAGAGACAGTAAACAGCCCCACCCTACACACAACGCCCCTCCCACATATCAGGCTGTTGGAGCCCCCTCAATACCAATAGTCTTCGCCCATCTTTGTCACAGATACTTATATTTTTAAGTGTATATATATATATTAGAGAAAACATAGAAAATGCTAAGTCAATTTGATTTGCCCGAGCAAAGTCTAGTTATTGGCCCTTAGTGAGACCAAGGGTGCTGGGATCAAACTAGGACCCCGGCAAGCAAGTCTGTCCACAACCTGCGAGTCAAGTGCAATCTCTAATTCAACTTAGGGGCAGAGAGAGAATAGCTCCCCACTCCTCAGATGATAGCTTTCTCGTCACATTTGGGCAACTGGCAGAGGTTCCCATTTTCGAGGAGCCATGGATAAGCGTCTCCTAGGATCTTCGTGATCCTGGGAACATGCTAGCAGGTAAGTTTCATTTCTCCTCCTTATTTCTAGCTTTCTACCATACTGAACTGAAACCCAGGATCATACCCAGCACTGTGGGGACATTAAACCTGACAACTATGACATTCAGGGCATGCTCAATCCCTTGCAGAATTCCCAGCCTCCCTCAGCCTCATTTTCCTCTCACACCCCTCCCAGTCCTCATACCTCCCAGTTACTAGTTCTCAGTCCTACCTTTTCCACCGAGTTTTCTACTTCCTGAGGGCTAGAGTATTCTGGGGAGATGTGGACCAGCTATCCAACTTTCAGGTCCAGGGAGAGATTCCAGGAACCAACCGGTTAGCCAGAACCCTTACCCCTACATCCCCACTGCAGGCTGAAGCAAAGTGACCAAGCACGGGGTGAGCACTTGGGAGACGCTCAGTCTATACAACCCAGATCTGGCCACCCCTCTGGTATGCCTTAATTCCCTCCTCTTAGAGCAGGGAACCCCCCTACGCGAGAGACCTCCACCATATAATTTCCCGCCTCAGGATCTAGCACACCCTACCCCGAGATTCAAGTTGCAGACTCACCTTGTCAGCCGAGGCAGCGAGGGCACCGAGCAGCGAGGCCTTCAGTGGACGCGTCTGCACTGAGAGTGGGCCGTGCTTGGCTGGCCTTTAATAGCCCCCTGGTCTCGCGGGACGTACGGGACTCCAAACTGGCACTTTTTGGTTGCCCACGCATCTTGGGGGCGTGTCTTGGGACCCCTGGCTGGTGAGTTCTTGGCCCACCGGGTCAAACAGAGACTTCAATAGGCAGAAGTACATTTTTCTTCATACTAACGGTACTCATGAACCCAAAGGCGCAGGGCAGCTGTCCTCAGAGGGTCGCACATTTCCATCGCAGCTGGGTACCTTGAGATAGCTTTGATGAAGTCTATTCTTTTCTTTTTGCCAGGGGATCTAATCCGGCGGGGCTCGTGGTTTATTCCTAGTTTTGCACACAGAAATCACTCCTGGCGGTTTACGAATGACCGGACTGGATGCTGGGAATTATTGGGACAGCTGTGAACAAGGCATTTTTCTACCCTCTGTTTCATCACTTCGGCCCTTATTGATAAAGGCCTAAATTCTTTATCATCTAGGCAAATAGAGGCTTAGAGAGAAGACATTTCGTGGAGAGGGTTAGGAGTGATACTACGGTATCTTGCAGGTGACATGGCCATGACCTATCCGGCACCAGAATGGCCCTTGAGCCCTAGGAGGAGTAATTCCTTCGCTCAGACGCAGAAATAATTTACTGAGCAACCCCAGGTGGGACTCAAAAGGAACAAAAATGAGATGGAGTCATGCAGAGTCCATTGCTGTTGTAGACTTGGGTCCACTTTGCTCTCAAGTGCAAGCACATCTTACCGGCTCTCTCTCCTGCCCGCACCCCTCCATCCCAGAGCTGCTCTCACTCCTTCAGAGGGACACAGTTCAGTCTGTTCCCTTCATTGGCTTGGCTCTGGCGCTGAGGAAGAGCCCCACCCTGTCTGGCTGAGGGCAGCCCCGCCCTTCCCGTCTCGAAGAGGGTGGGGCCTCTTGGAGACCCTCAGCCTCCTCTGAGGCACAGGTGTCTGTGGAGTTGGGATGGTCTGAGGCAAGTTACACCGGGCTTCCAGACCTTTGCCTTGCTCTGGACTGGGGGCAGGGTTATGAGGGTTTGGCATCTCCCGTGGTGGGAATGTGCCGCTTCACCTGGACACCGTAACACTCTAGCACTGTCCTCTCATTGTTCATCGATTTGCTCAGGCCAGCACCAGTAAGGCCTCCGTTGTGAGATTTGTTGAAATTGGTTTTGGCATATCGAATACGCCACGGGTAGCTTGCCAGGCTCTGCCATGTGGGCAGGAAACTCTCGTAGATTTCCAGTCTTGCCGAGAGGGAAGGAGAAATCAACCCGGGTCGGCCACCTGCAAGGCAAATGCCCTATCCACTGTACTCGTGGCATATTCGACATGCCAAAAACAGTAACAACATGTCTCACTTTGAGATGTTACTCGTGCCCACTCTAGCAAGTCCACGAACAACGGGATGACAGAGCAAGAGTGGACCTTTCACCTGGGAAAACTCTCAATTATTTAACATGATAGTTTGGAGTGATATTTCAATTTCTGTTTAAACTTTATTTAAACTCTGGATTTGGTCAAAGCTGTTTATAATAGACTTCATTCAGGCATTCATTGTTTTTGCACCAATCAGCTGTAGCTCAGAGCGTCCAAGTTCAGGAGGCCTGAGTCAATCTTACAGAGGAAGGAATCTGTGAGGATTTCTGCTGTTTTACAGACAGTGTGTAAGTGGGAAGTATTTCTGAAAGGGACCACTGGATGTGAGTGGTAGGGGTGGATTTTCTCCAGACGTGTTTTTGAGGATTGGCACTACAAGCCACCAGCAGGAACTCCCACTTAGCCCTCGGTGAGCAGAGCTATGAGCTTCCAGACAGGCAGCAGAGAGGGGGGCCCAGGTCCTCCGGATCTCACCATGTCCATGCAAGGCCACAGGTCCTTCTTGCTCACATGCAGGATGAAGGTAGAGAGGACTGAAACACCGGTACTTGCTCAGTGGGGTTATGACTCACCCTTGGCCTGGGTCTGAGTTCCTGATCCACAGTCCACCCAAGCCCCTTTTGCACTCCTAATCCCACTGCAATAAGCAGAGGAGGGCCAACAACAAGACAATGAGCAGGTTGCCCATGGCTCCTGGTATTTGACCAGACCACAGTAACCTGAACACTGGTAGTCACAACCGGAGACAACTATTTCTCCAAATTAGTTTATTTCATCGAAGAGCATTTCACAGTGAAGTGCATCATGTGTCCTCTTGCTCTGAAACCAAAGATCAGGAGATACAAAATCACTGCGAGTATGGATATAAAAATATGCAGATGAAAAAGAATCTATGAAGAAAATAAACACTTTTTCTTTTTTTTCTTTCTTTTTTTTTTAAAGACTGTCTTGTTTAATTATTAAGGTATTACTTTACGCAGTAGTGATAGAAAGGAACAGAATGAGGATTAAATGAATGGTGATGAAGTTACATGGAACAGCATACAAAACACGAAGGGAGCAATGGGTTATAGTAGAATGGCCTTCTTTTTTTCACCTTTATTTTTTTTATCTTTTTTTACATTAATTTTTTATTAGTTTATTTTTAATTAGAGAGTCATCCTGAGGGTACAGTTACAGATCCATACATCTTTGTTCTCATGTTTCCCCCATACAAAGTTCGATAACCCATCCCTTCATCAGTGCCCATTCTCCACCACCAGTAAACCCAACATCCTTCCCCCTGTCCCCAGTCCCGTTTCTCCCCACCCCACCCTGCCACTATGGCAGGGTATTCCCTTTTGTTCTCTCTCTCTGATTAGCTGTTGTGGTTTGCAATAAAGGTGTTGGGTGGCCATTGTGTTCAGTCTCTAGTCTGTATTCGGCCCACATCACCCTTCCCCCACATGACCTCCAACCATATTTCACTTGGTGGTCCCTTCCCTGAGTTACCCAGAATGAGAGACCAGCCTCCAAGCCATGGAGACAACCTCCTGGTACTTATTTCTACTATTCTTGGGCGTTAGTCTTATAGTCTATTATTCTATATTCCACAGATGAGTGCAATCTTTCTATGTCTGTCTCTCTCTTTCTGACTCATTTCACTTAGCATGATACTTTCCATGTTGATCCACTTATATGCAAACGTCATGACCTCATTTTTTCTAACAGCTGCATAGTATTCCATTGTATAGATGGACCAGAGTTTCTTCAACCAGTCATCTGTTCTAGGGCACTCGGGTTTTTTCCAGATTCTGGCTATTGTAAACAGTGCTGCGGTGAACATATAAGTGCATATGTCACTTCGACTATACTTTTTTGGCTTTTCTGGGATATATTCCCAGCAGTGGTATTGCTGGGTCAAATGGGAGCTCAACCTCTAGTTTTTTGAGAATCGTCCATACTGTTTTCCAAAAGGGCTGAACTAGCCGGCATTCCCACCAGCAGTATAGAAGGGTCCCTTTCTCCCCACATCCTCTCCAACAGCGGTTGCTTTTGTTCTTTTGGATGTGTGCTAGTCTCTGTGGTGTGAGGTGGTATGTCATGGTTGTTTTGATCTGCATCTCTCTGACGATTAGTGATGTAGAGCATTTTTTCATGTGCCTTTTGGCCATTCGTATCTCTTCCTTGGTAAAGTTTCTGTTCATTTCTTCGCCCCATTTTTTGATGGGGTTGGATGTTTTCTTCTTGTAGAGTTCAACCAGTGCTTTAAATACCATTGATATTAACCCCTTATCTTATGGGTATTGTGTAAATATCCTTTCCTATTCTGTAGATAGTCTTTGTATTCTGGTCACTGTATCTTTTGCGGTGCAGAAGCTTTTTAGTTTAATATAGCCCCATTTGTTGATCTCTGTTTTTACTAGAATGTTTAGTTACGTGTCATCTTTGAAGATACCTTTACCTTCAATATCGTAGAGGGTTTTGCCAACCTTATCTTCAATGTACCTTATGGTTTGTGGTCTGATGTTGAGGTGTTTAATCCATTTTGATCTGACTTTTCTGCATGGTGTCAGGTCGAGTTCCAAGCCCATTTTTTTGCACGTGGTTGTCCAGTTGTGCCAGCACCATTTGTTAAAGAGGCTTTCCTTGCTCCACTTCACATCTCTTGCTCCTTTATCAAAGATTAGATGATCATACATTTGAGGTTGTGTGTGGGGATATTCCACCCTGTTCCATTGGTCTGCAGCTCTGCCTTTGTTCCAGTACCATGCTGTTTTAATTGTTACCGCTTTCTAGTAGAGTTTAAGGTTGGGGAGGGTGATGCCTCCCATCATCTTTTCCCAAGAATTGTTTTAGCTAGCCGTGGGCGTTTATTGTTCCATATAAATTTCAGGATTGTTTGCTCTGCTTCTTTGAAGAATTCCATGGGTATCCCTATAGGGATCGCGTTAAATCTGTATAATGCTTTCGGGAGTATTGCCATTTTGACAATGGAAAATAAACACTTTTTCAATTCACGGTTGGTGCGTAAGTACATCGGGGACTGCAATTGCCTTACACTCGTTTGACCAGGTTTGATTCCCAGCATCCTATGTGGCTCCGTGAGCACTCCCAGGAGTAATTACAGAGTGCAAAGACAGGAGTAACTAACCCCTGTGTATTCCCGGGTGCGACACAAAAAGTAAAATGAAAAGAAATTCGTAAAAAATAAATAAAATGTAACCTTCATTGTTTAATATGTAAAAGTAGCAAGAGAAAGAGAAAAGCGGTATAGCTGTTTCGGGTGACTGAGTGTCTCTAGAGTCAATCTCCATAAGAGAATTGCCCTGTGGAAACAGAGACAGTAAACAGCCCCGCCCTACTATCCCCGCCCCTCCCACATACCAGGCCATTGTAGCCCCCTCAATTCAGTACATCTGGCCCTTCCTTGTCTCAAATCCTTATATAATAAAGACTTAGGAAATACTCAATCAATTTGATTTGTTAGGGCAAAGTCTACTGGCCCAGACTGGATTCTCAAATTAAATAGTGAGAGCTGTGTGAAAAGCAAAATTCACTGTCCACTGTTCTATCACTCTGGCCCTGATAGTAGTCACTGGTTTTTATAAACTGGGCAAAATGAGGCTTAGAGAGAAGACGTTGTGTGGAGGGGGTCAGGAGAGATACTACGGTGTTTTGCAGGTGGTCTGGTCAGGTCCATTCTGGCGCCCTGGATGGCCCGTGAGCTCTAGTAGGTGTGATTTCTTTGCTGAGAAGCAAGAGCACATTCTAAACATCTCCAGGTGGCACCCAACACAAACAAAAATGTGATGGAGTCATGCAGCGTCGATCGCTGTTGTAGACTTGGGCTCACTTTGCACTCAAGAGGAAGAGCTTTTTCCGTCCTCGCTCTCCCGCCCGCAGTACTGCATCCCAGAGCTGCTCTGAGCCATGCAGAGGGGTACAGGTCCTTCATTGTCTAGGCTCTTGCATTGAAAAAGATGCCCACCATGTCTGGCCTCGAGGCAGCCCGGCTCACCAAGATCCCCAAGGAGGTGGAGCCTCCTGGAGGCCCTGAGCCTCCTGTGGTCCAGGAGGGATGAGGAGTGAGGCTGGCCTGCGCAGGTGGCACGGGGAATCCTGACCCTGATCCTGCTCTGGCTGCTGCAGGCCTGTGCTTATGGGGGCGGTGTCCAGGGGGGACATGTCCTGTGGTGGGTGGGACCTTGCCCCCACACCGGGGCAAGAAGTAATTATTGAACCATGATTGTCTAAAATAATTTGACTGTTTTAAATTAAAATTTATTTACACATTGTGATTTACAAAGTTGTTCATAAAACAGTCATTTCAGGCATTCATTGTTTCCGCACCAATCAGCTATAGCTCCGGGGTTTCCACGAATCATAGGGGCCTTTTATCAATCTTTACGCGGAAAGGAATCTTCAGATTTGGGCTCTGTTCCACCGTATGGTTGGGTAGGAAGCATTTTTCAATGGGACCACTAGGTTTGTGGAGTGCGGTGGACTATCTATAGACATTTTTTCAGGGACTGGGACAATTAGGCGCTAGCAGGAACTCTAAGCCTCAGTGGGCTGGGTTGGGCTCCTAGAACAGGCAGAAGGGAAAGAATCCCAGGTTTCCAGACCTAACCATGTCCATGCAAAGACCACAGTCCGTTCCCTGCACACATGCTGGAGAAAGGTAGAGATGACTGAGGACCGGAGACGGCTCAGTGGGGCTCTCATTCTGCCTTGTCCTGGTTCTGACTACCTGTCTCCACAGACCACGCGAGACCTTTTAGCACTCATAACCCCACAGAAATATACAATTATTGCCATTTGGATTCATTAGTGAATTTCTCCAATCTTCAAAGGGGACTTGAATCTTTTTAAAAGCGTTTTCTGAAAATCGAAGAATCAGTAACACTTGCAAACAGCTTCTATGAAGCAAATATCACCCTGATAACAAAAGCACACAGAGACACCACAGAGAAAGAGAATTAAAGGCAGATAATCCTGATGAACACAGATGTAAACATCATCAACAAAATCCTACCAAACAGAATCCAACGATTCACAAAAAGATCATACACTATGACCAAGTAAGAGTCTTCCCGGGGATTCAAGGATGGATTGACATTCACATATCAATCAACATATTCCATCACATCAATTAAAGGAAAAGATAAAACCATATGCCCATAACAATAGATGCAGAGAATGTATTTGACAAGATCCAGGCCCCATTTAGGATGAAAACTCTCAGCAAAATAGGCATTGAAGGAACATTCCTCAATAGGGTCAAAGTCATCTCCCACAAATCCATGGCAAGCATCATTCTCAGTGGGGAGAACCTAACAGCCTACCCTCTTCCATCAGGGTAAAGACAAGGTTGCCTACCCTCCCCAGTCCTATTCAATATAATACTGAAAATTCTGGCCATAGCAGTTAGCCAAGTAAAAGGTATCAAGTGTATAACGATAGAAAGGAAAGAGGTCTAGGCATCACAATTTTTGACCCGTAAAACGGGAAACACGGGTTTTGGGGGCTAGTCAGAAGTCTCAGTTAAACTTACACAAACCTTAGAGGAGTACAGAGGTTTTCTAAAAGTAAACAAAAATACGACGTCACTCAGGGGCAGTCTCCTTAAGACCCAGAACCCTGAGTGAATGAACTCAGTAGTAGTCTCAGAGACTGAGAGAGCTGAGGCTCAGGTGCTGTCTCCTTAAAATTGAGGGGCCTGAGTTAAAGGGGGTTCTGAGGATGGACAGACATTTTACAAGGGTTCTGACTCCACCAGTTCCACTGGAGAGTCAACAAGAGTGAGTGTGACCCAAGACTAGTAGAAATAAGTACCAGGAGGCTGACTCCTTGGCTTGGAGGCTGGCCTCACATTCTGGGGAGAGGGCAACTCAGAGAAGGGTGCACCAAGTAAAATGCGGTAGGAGGCCATGCGGGGGAAGGGTGATGTGGGCTGAATGTAGACTAGAGACTGAACACAGTGGCCACTCAACACCATTATTTCAAAACACAACACCTAATTAGAGAGAGAGAACAAAAGGGAATACCCTGCCACAGTGGCGGGGTGGGGTGTGGGGAGATGGGATTGGGGAGGATAGCAGGGATGCTGGGTTTACTGGTGTTGGAGAATGGGCACTGGTGAAGTGATGGGTTCTCCAACTTTGTATGAGGGAAACAAGAGCAGAAAGATGAGTAACTCTGTAACTGTACCCTCCCAATGATTCACTAATTAAAAATAAATAAAGAAAAAAAAGAAGTGAGTGTGAAGGGAGACATCCCTGACATGCTGGGACTGCAAGCTCTACGTGGACTGCGTTCAGTAGGTTCTCAGGGCAGTCATATCTGGAGAAGTTTTTGTGTAAAGGACTGGCATTTTTCACGGTTTGTCTGTTGGTCATTTTTCTGTCGGATTTTATGGACATCTGGGGTAATGTGTCTTATTGTGACTCTGTTTTTTGACTCCACTTGTACTTGATTTCATTATGGGTCAGACTCAGTCTACCCCACTTAACATTGTGCTGGACCATTTCATCCATTTCAAGTCAAGGAGAGCGACCTCTCGGGAGAGGTGAAGAACGATAATGCAGTGCAGAGATGAAAATAGGAATTACTTTCTCATGCTTCTATTGAAAAATTTGGTGAGTACCGGGCGGTTAAAAGTGCCAGTCTCTAGGAGGTTGGCTCCATAGCTTGGAAGCGGGCCTCACGTGTTGGTGGAAAGTCATCCCAGATTGAGAAGGGAACACCAAGTAAAATGTGATTGGAGATCCGTCGCGGAAAGGGAGATGCGTGCTGAAAGTAGACTAGAGCCTGAACACGATGGCCAATCAATACCCCTACTGCAAACCACAACACCCAAAATTAGAGAGAGAGAGAGAGAGAGAACAAATTGGAATGCCCTGCCACAGAGGCTGGGTGGGGGGATGGGAACGGGGGGTGGGAGTGATACTGGTTCATTGGTGTTTGAGAATGGACACTGGTGAGGGATGGGCTCTCGAACATTACATGAGAGAAAAACATCCAGGATAGGAGACTAATTGTGCACAGCTAGGACAGGGATGGCCATGTCTGCAGACAAAAGAGATGCCGCTGTGACTGGGCGTGAATGTCCTTTAGGCCCTAAAGAGCTCGGCCAGAGAGTTGCCTACAAGCATCCACATGCTGTGATGGAGCCTCAGATTTCAATCCCCCCAAGGCCATAGTCTAGAAGGGTTTGACTTGCTTTTGGCTCACCCGGGTCTGATTCCCAGAATCACATATGGTCTGGGAGTACCGCCAGAAGTATTTCCTGAGTGAAAATCCAGGGGTAAGCCCGGAGAATTGCCAGAGTGACCCCAAAAGCAAAGAGTAAATAAAGAAAATAATAAATAAAATGTAAGTGTAATTGTTTAATACGTACTAGTAGGAAGGCAAAGAGAAAAGCATATATTGTATAAGGTCGAACCAGTACTGGAACTGAATTGCCCATACTGACCATCAAAGAAAAAATAGAGAGAGGAAAAACAACCGAAAATAACCACTTTTCTTCACATCTGAGACTTTGCTTAGTGGTAGAATAATATTCTTGCATTTTAGGACCCCGGTTTGGACGGCAATCAGTCAATCAATCAATCAAAAAGTAAATATGGTGGGCAAAGAGGTTTCAGGTGACATGAAAAACTCTGAGGTTAGTGAACAATCGAGAATCCGGGTTCATACCGAAACAGAGATACCCTGTTGACACTTAGAGACATAAACGGCACGGCCCTACCCACACTGCCCCTCTCACACACCAGGCTGTTGGAGCCCCCTCAGAACCAATAGTTTTGGCCCCTCCTTGTCACAAATCGTTCTATTTAAAATATATGTATTAGAGAAAACTTAGACAATGCTAAGTCAATTTGATTTGCCCGAGCAAAGTCTACTTATCAGCCCTTAGTGAGACCAAAGGTGCTAGGGTCCAACTAGGACCCAGGCAACCAAGTCTGTCCACAACCTGCGAGTCACTTGCTATGAAGCAATCTCTCATTCGACTTAGGCAGAGAGAGAGAACAGCGCCCCAGTCCCTCAGATGATAGCTTTCTTGCCACATTTGGGGAACTGGCAGAGGATTCCACCTTCGAGGAACAAATGGTTAAGCATCTCCTAGGATCTTCGTGATCTTTGGAACATGCCAGCAGGTAAGTTTCATTTGTCCCCCTCATTTCTAGTTTTTTACCATGCTGAAATGGAACCCTGGATCATACCGAGAACTATGGGGACATTAAACCTGGCAACTATGACTTTCAGAGCAAGTTCAATCCCTTGCTGAATTCCCAGCCTCCCTCAGCCTCATAATTGGCAAAGTGCCAATTATTTAACATGATAGTCTGGAGCGATTTTTCAATTTCTCTTTAAACTTTCTTTAAACACTGGGTATGACAAAGCTCTTCATAATACAGTTCTTTCAGGCATTCTTTGTTTTTGTACCAATCTGTTGTAGCTCAGAGACTCCAAGTTCATAGAGGCCTGAGTCAGTCTGACAGAGAAAGGAATCTGCAGCTTTGTGCTCTGTTTCAGGCAGTGGATGTGTGGGAAGTATTTTTCAAAGGGATTCCTGGGTGTCAGGTGTAGAGTGGACTTTCTCCAGACTTTTTTGGTGGATTGGCACAACTGGCCATACTGACCATCAAAGAAAAAATACTCCAAACTAGCCCCCAGTGGGCTGGGCTATGAACTCCCATAGCAGGGAGTAGGGACAGAGGCCCAGGGCCTCCAGACCTCACCATGTCCATGCAAAAGCCACAGTCCCTTCATGCTCACATGCAAGAGGAAAGTAGAGAGGGCTCAGGCACCATTACAGCTCAGTGGGGTTATGACTCTACCTCGACCTGGGTATGTGTTTCTGATCCACAGGCCACCAAAACCCCTTTTGCACCAGAATCCCGCTGTTTTAAACAGACGAGAGTCAACAACAAGACAATAAGCAGGTCACCCGTGGCTACGGCATTTGACCAGACCAAAGTAAACTGAACAGTGATCGTCACGAGAGTAGACAACTATTTCTCAACATCAGTTTTTTTCATCGAACAACATTTCACAGTGAAGTGCACCATGTGTCCTCTTGCTCTGAACCCAAAGATAAGGAGGTACAAAAAACAGGAGTATGGATATAAAAATATGCAGACGAGAGGGTGGGATTAAAACACCCCCGACACAGCTGAAGGAAGTATCCACTTTTTTCCATTCACGGCTGTAGCCTTACTTCGGGTAGGGCATTTGCCATGCACGCGGCTGACGGGGTTTCATTCCCAGCATCCTATCTGGTTCATCGAGCACTCCCAGGAGCAATTAGAGTACAAACCAGGAGTAACCCCTGTGCATCGCCTGGTGTGACCCAAAGAGCAAAATGAAACCAAATGCTAATAAATAAATAAAATGTAACCTTAGCTATTTAATATGTACTAATAGCAAGAGAAAGAAGAGCAGTATAGATGCTTCAGGTGACAGAGTGTCTCTACAGTTAATCTCCATAAAATAATTGCCTCCATCTAAACGCTTTACCACTGTATATAATCTTTCACTGCTACATGCATTCTGTACCTCAAAACCCCTCATCATCATCATCAAGATCGTCATCATCCCATAAATCGTCGAATTTCTTGAGCCGTTGAAGTAACGTCTCCATTCATCCTAGCCCTGAGGTTTTAGTAGCCTATCTTTACTCCTCCTTTCCAGTGGTGCCGTATTGGAGGCTCTTTCAGGGTCAGGGGAATGAGATCCATCATCGTTACTGATTTTGCCATAGGAATACAGCATGGGGAGTTTGCGAGACTCTCCTATGAAGGCAGGAAACTCTTGGTAGCTAGCCAGGTTCTCGCAGAGGGAGAACTAGGCTATAAGATGTCTTGCGACCGCCACGTACTTACTCAAAACCCCTCATGTGCATATAATATATATTATATATCTGCCTGATATAGATATTATATAAGGGGTATTAAGTTCTGAAATTAAATGTCCATATTGACCATCTCAAAATATATAGTAACAACTTTTGCAGTCATTAAGAAGAAGTTTAGTGGTAGAGCAATAGTCTTGCATGTCAAAACCTAGGTTTGGACTCCAAGTAAAAAAATAAATAAGAAAATAAATGAAGAAAAAAAAAACTATTTCAGGTGCCATCGAAAACTCTGAGGTTACAGTGCAAAGGAAAATACCAGGTTCAATCCGAAACAGAGATGTCCTGTAGAAACAGAAACAGTAAACAGCCCCACCCTGCCGCCCCGCAACCCCCCCGTACCAGGCTGTTGTAACCCTCCAAGTATCAGTACTTCTGGCCCTTTCTTGTCTCAAATGCTTATATAATAAAGACTTTTAAAATGCTAAATCAATTTGATTTGCTAGAGCAAAGGTCTACTGGACCATACTGGATGCTCAGATTGAACAGGGACAGCTGCGTGCAAAGCAAATGCACTACCCAAAGTTCTATCACTCTGGCCTTTATAATGGTCTCTGGTCTTTATAAACTGGGCAAAATGAGGCTTAGAGAGAAGACTTTTTGTGGAGGGTGTAAGGAGAGATTGTACAGTGTTTTGCAGGTGTCCTGGCCAGGTATTTATCATCTAGTATTTATCATCCAGTATTTATCATCTAAGCAAATAGAGGTTTAGAGAGGTTTAGAGAGAAGACGTTTCGTGGAGGGGGTCAGGAGAGATACTATGGGGTCTTGCAGGTGACATGGCCATGCCCTATCAGGCACCCGGGTGGCCCCTGAGCCCGGCGAGGAGTAATCCCTTCGCTCAGACGCAGGAATAAGTACTGAGCACCCCCTGGTGCGACTCCAAAGGAACAAAAATGTGATGGAGTCATGCAGAGTCCATTGCTGTTGTAGACATGGGTCTACTTTTTGCTCAAGTGCAAGCGCATTTTACCTGCTCTCTCTCCTGCCCGCACCCCTCCATCCCACAGCTGCTCTCACCCCTTCAGAGGGACAGAGTTCAGTCTGTTCTCTTCATTGGCTTGGCTCCTGCGCTGAGGAAGAGCCCCACCCTGTCTGGCTGAGGGCAGCCCCGCCCTTCCTGTCTCAAAGAGGGTGGGGCCTCTTGGAGACCCTCAGCCTCCTGTGAGGCACAGGTGTCTGTGGAGTTGGGATGGTCTGAGGAACGTGACACTGGGCTTCCAGACCTTTGCCTTGCTCTGGACTGGGGGCAGGGTTATGAGGGTTTGGCATCTCCCGTGGTGGGAATGTGCCCCTTCACCTGGTCACCGTAGCACTCTAGCACTGTCCTCCCATTGTTCATCGATTTGCTCAGGCCAGCACCAGTAAGGTCTCCGTTGTGAGATTTGTTGAAACTGGTTTTGGCATATCGAATACGCCACGGCGAGCTTGCCAGGCTCTGCCGTGCGGTCAGGAAACTCTCGTGGCTTTCCAGTCTGGTCGAGATGGAAGGAGGAATCAATTTGGGTTGGCCACCTGCAAGGCAAATGCCCTATCCGCTATACTCGTGGCATATTCGACATGCCAAAAACAGTAACAACAAGTCTCACTATGAGATGTTACTGGGGCCCGCTCCAGCAAGTCCACGAACAACGGGATGACGGAGCAAGAGTGGACCTTTCACCTGGGCAAACTGTCAATTATTTAACATGATATTCTGGAGTGATTTTGCAATTTCTGTTTAAACTTAATTTAAACACTGGATTTGGTCAAATAGACTTCTTTCAGGCATTCATTGTTTTTGCACCAATCAGCTGTAGCTCAGAGCGTCCACGTTCAGGAGGCCTGAGTCAATGTTACAGAGGAAGGAATCTGCGCATATTTGTGCTCTGTTTCAGGCTGTGGGTGTGTGGAAGTATTTTTCAAAGGGACCACTGGGAGTGAGAGGTAGGGTGGATTTTCGAAGATTGTCACAACTGGCCACAAGCAGGAACGCCCACTTAGAACTCGGGTGAGCAGAGCTATGAGCTCCCAGACAGGCAGCAGAGAGGGGGGCCCAGGTCCTCCGGATCTCACCATGTCCATGCAAGGCCACAGGTCCTTCTTGCTCACATGCAGGATGAAGGTAGAGAGGACTGACACACCGGTACTTGTTCAGTGGGGTTTTGACTCGCCCGTGGTCTTGCTCTGAGTTCCTGATCCACAGTCCACCCAAGCCCCTTTTGCACTCCTAATCCCACTGCAATAAGCAGAGGAGGGCCAACAACAAGACAATGAGCAGGTTGCCCATGGCTCCTGGTATTTGACCGGGCCACAGTAACCTGAACAGTGGTAGTCACAACCGGAGACAACTATTTCTCCAAATTAGTTTATTTCGTCGAAGAGCATTTCACAGTGAAGTGCACCATGTGCCCTCTTGCTCTCAACCCAAAGATCAGGAGATGCAAAAAGCACGAGTATGGATATGAAAATATACAGATGAGATTGAAACAATGAAGAAAGTAACCACTTTTTCAATTCACAGTTGGTGCGTAAGTTCCACTTACGCTTCGGGTATAGCTGCTTCGGGTGACTGAGTGTCTCTAGAGTCAATCCCCATCAGAGAATTGCCCTGTGGAAACAGAGACAGTAAACAGCCCCGCCCTACTATCCCCGCCCCTCCCACATACCAAGCCGTTCTAGCCCCCTCAATTCAGTACATCTGACCCTTCCTTGTCTCAAATCCTTATATAATAAAGACTTAGGAAATGCTCAATCAATTTGATTTGTTAGGGCAAATTCTACTAGCCCATACTGGATTCTCAAATCGAACGGCGAGAGCTGTGTGAAAAGCAAAATGAACTATCCACTGTTCTATCACTCTGGTACTGATAATGGTCACTGGTCTCTTTAAACTGGGCAAAATGAGACTTAGAGAGAAGACGTTTTGTGGAGGGGGTCAGGAGAGATACTACGGTGTTTGCAGGGGCATGGTCAGGTCCATTCTGGAGCCCTGGATGGGCCCATGAGCCCTAGTAGGTGTGATTCCTTTGCTGAGAAGCAAGAGCACATTCTAAGCATCTCCAGGTGGCACCCAACAAAAACAAAAATGTGATGGAGTCATGCATCGTCCATCGCTGTTGTAGACTTGGGCTCACGTTGCACTCAAGAGGAAGAGCATTTTCCGTGCTCGCTCTCCCGCCCGCACTCCTGCATCCCAGAGCTGCTCTGAGCCATGCAGAGGGGTACTGGTCCTTCATTGTCTTGGCTCTTGCACTGAAAAAGATGCCCACCATGTCTGGCCACGAGGCAGCCCCAATCACCAGGATCTCCAAGGAGGTGGAGCCTCCTGGAGGCCCTGAGGATCCTGTGCTCCAGGAAGGATGAGGAGTGAGGCTGGCCTGCGCAGGTGGCACGGGGTTTCCTGACCCTCACCCTGCTCTGGCTTATGGAGGACTGTGCTTATGAGGGCGGTGTCCGGGGGGGCAAAATGCTTCCTACCCACCCACACCATGAAGCAGAGCTTAAATCTGCAGATTCCTTTCCGCGTAAAGATTGATAAAAGTCCTCTCTGATTCATGGAAACCCAGGAGCTATAGCTGATTGGTGCGGAACAATGAATGCCCGAAACGACTGTTTTATGAACAACTTTGTAAATCACAGTGTGTAAATAAATTGTAATTTAAAACAGTCAAATTATTTTAGACAATCATAGTTCAATAATAACTTCTTGTCCCGGTGTGGGGGCAAGGTCCCACCCACCACAGGAGATGCCCCCCCTGGAGACCGCCCCCATAATCACAGGCCTGCAGCAGCAAGTGCAGGGTCAGGGTCAGGAAACCTTGTGCCACCTGCGCAGGCCAGCCTCACTCCTCATCCCTCCTGGACCACAGGAGGCTCAGGCCTCCAGGAGGCTCTACCTCCTTGGGGATCTTGGTGAGCCGGGCTGCCTCGAGGCCAGACATGGTGGGCATCTTTTTCAGTGCAAGAGCCAAGGCAATGAAGGACCTGTGTCCCTCTGCATGGCTCAGAGAAGCTCTGGGATGTAGGAGTGCGGGCTGGCAACCCTCCCTCTGCCTGATCTGGGAGCTTACAGCCCTGCCCTCAATAGATGTAGAGAAAGCATTCGACAAGATTCAACATCCGTTCATGATGAAAACTCTCACCAAAATGGGTTTTGGAGGAACTTTCCTCAAGATAGTTGAAGCCATCTACCACAAGCCTACGGCAAGCATTATTCACAATGGAGAAAAACTAAGGGCCTTTCCTCTAAGATCAGGCACAAGACAAGGATGCCCACTCTCACCACTTCTCTTCAATATAGTACTGGAAGTACTTGCGATAGCTGTTAGACAAGAAAAAGAGATCAAGGGCATCCAGATAGGAAAGGAAGAAATCAAACTCTCACTATTTGCAGATGATATGATACTACATCTAGAGGAGCCCAAAGCCTCTACTAAGAAACTCTTAGAAACAATAGACTTATACAGAAAAGTTGCAGGCTACAAAATCAATACGCAAAAATCCATGGCTTTCCTATATACAAAAAATGAGGCAGAGGAAAGGGACACGAAAAAAGCAATCCCATTCACAATCGTGCCCCAGAAAATCAAGTACCTCGGAATCAGCTTAACCAAGGATGTAAAAGGCCCTCCTCTGCTTATTGCAGTGGGATTAGGAGTGCAAAAGGGGCTTGGGTGGACGGTGGATCAGGAACTCAGACCTAGGCCAAGGGTGAGTCATAACCCCACTGAGCAAGTACCGAAATTTCAGTCCTCTCTACCTTCATCCTGCATGTGAGCAAGAAGGACCTGTGGCCTTGCATGGACATGGTGAGATCCGGAGGACCTGGGCCCCCCTCTCTGCTGCCTGTCTGGAAGCTCATAGCTCTGCTCACCGAGGGCTAAGTGGGAGTTCCTGCTGGTGGCTTGCAGTGCCAATCCTCTAAAACACGTCTGGAGAAAATCCACCCCTACCACTCACATCCAGTGGTCCCTTTCAGAAATACTTCCCACTTACCCACTGTCTGTAAAACAGCAGAAATCCTCACAGATTCCTTCCTCTGTAAGATTGACTCAGGCCACCTAGACTTGGACGCTCTGAGCTACAGCTGATTGGTGCAAAAACAATGAATGACTGAAAGAAGTCTATTATAAACAGCTTAGACCAAATCCAGAGTTTAAATAAAGTTTAAACAGAAATTGAAACATCACTCCAAAATATCATGTTAAAAAATTGAGACTTTTCCCAAGTGAAAGGTCCAATCTTGCTCTGTCATCCCGTTGTGCATTGACTTGCTAGAGTGGGCCCGAGTAGCATCTCATAGTGAAACATGTTGTTACTGTTTTTGGCATGTCGAATATGCCACGAGTACAGTGGATAGGGCATTTGCCTTGCAGGTGGCCGACCCGGGTTGATTTCTCCTTCCCTCTCGGCAAGACTGGAAAGCTATGAGAGTTTCCTGCCAACATGGCAGAGCCTGGCAAGCTAGCCGTGGCGTATTCGATATGCCAAAACCAGTTTCAACAAATCTCACAACGGAGACCTTACTAGTGCTGGCCTGAGCAAATCGATGAACAATGAGAGGACAGTGCTAGAGTGTTAGGGTGTCCAGATGAAGGTGCACATTCCCACCACGGGTGATGCCAAACCCTCATAACCCTGCCCCCAGTCCAGAGCAAGGCAAAGGTCTGGAAGCCCGGTGTCACTTGCCTCAGACCATCCCAACTCCACAGACACCTGTGCCTCACAGGAGGCTGAGGGTCTCCAAGAGGCCCCACCCTCTTCGAGACGGGAAGGGCGGGGCTGCCCTCAGCCAGACAGGGTGGGGCTCTTCCTCAGCGCCGGAGCCAAGCCAATGAACGGACCAGACTGAACTGTGTCCCTCTGAAGGGGTGAGAGCAGCTGTGGGATGGAGGGGTGTGGGCAGGAGTGAGAGCCGGTAAAATGCGCTTGCACTTGAGAGCAAAGTGGACCCAAGTCTACAACAGCAATGGACTCTGCATGACTCCATCTCATTTTTGTTCCTTTTGAGTCCCACCTGGGGGTGCTCAGAACATATTTCTGCGTCTGAGCGAAGGAATTACTCCTCCTAGTGCTCAGGGGCCATTCTGGCGCCAAATAGGTCATGGCCATGTCACCTGCAAGATACCGTACTATCACTCCTAACCCCCTCCACGAAATGTCTTCTCTCTAAACCTCTATTTGCCAAGATGATAAAGACTTTAGGCCTTTATCAATAAGGGCCGAAGTGATGGAACAGAGGGTAGAAATTTGCCTTGTTCCCAGCTGTCCCAATAATTCCCAGGATCCAGTCCGGTCATTCGTAAACCGCCAGGAGTGATTTCTGTGTGCAAAACTAGGAATAAACCACGAGCCCCGCCGGATTAGATCCCCTGGCAAAAAGAAAAGAACAGACTTCATCAAAGCTATCTCAAGGTACCCAGCTGCGATGGAAATGTGCGACCCTCTGAGGACAGCTGCCCTGCGCCTTTGGGTTCATAAGTACCGTTAGTATGAAGAAAAATGTACTTCTGCCTATTGAAGTCTCTGTTTGACCCGGTGGGCCAAGAACTCACCAGCCAGGGGTCCCAAGACACGCCCCCAACAGGCGTGGCCAACCAAAAAGTGCCAGTTTGGAGTCCCGTACGTCCCGCGAGACCAGGGGGCTATTAAAGGCCAGCCAAGCACGGCCAACTCTCAGTGCAGACGCGTCCACTGAAGGCCTCGCTGCTCGGTGCCGTCGCTGCCTCAGCTGACAAGGTGAGTCTGCAACTCGAATCTCGGGGTAGGGTGTGCTAGATCCTGAGGCGCCAAATTATATCGTGGAGGTCTCTCGCGTAAGGGGGTTCCCTGCTCTAAGAGGAGGGAATTAAGGCATACCAGAGGGGTGGCCAGATCTGGGTTGTATAGACTGAGCGCCTCCCAAGTGCTCACACCGTGCTTGGTCACTTTGCTTCAGCCTGCAGTGGAGATGTAGGGGTAAGGGTTCTGGCTAACCGGTTGGTTCCTGGAATCTCTCCGTGGACCTGAAAGTTGGATAGCTGGTCCACATCTCCCCAGAATACTCTAGCCCTCAGGAAGTAGAAAACTCGGTGGAAAAGGTAGGACTGAGAACTAGTAACTGGGAGGTATGAGGACTGGGAGGGGTGTGAGAGGAAAATGAGGCTGAGGGAGGCTGTGAATTCTGCAAGGGATTGAGCATGCCCTGAATGTCATAGTTGTCAGGTTTAATGTCCCCACAGTGCTGGGTATGATCCTGGGTTTCAGTTCAGTATGGTAGAAAGCTAGAAATAAGGAGGAGAAATGAAACTTACCTGCTGGCATGTTCCCAGGATCACGAAGATCCTAGGAGACGCTTAACCATGGCTCCTCGAAAATGGGAGCCTCTGCCAGTTGCCCAAATGTGAAGAGAAAGCTATCATCTGAGGAGTGGGGAGCTATTCTCTCTCTGCCCCTAAGTTGAATTAGAGATTGCACGTGACTCGCAGGTTGTGGACAGACTTGTTTGCCGGGGTCCTAGTTTGATCCCAGCACCCTTGGTCACACTAAGGGCCAATAACTAGACTTTGCTCGGGCAAATCAAATTGACTTAGCATTTTCTAAGTTTTCTCTAATATATATATATATATACACTTAAAAATATAAGTATCTGTGACAAAGATGGGCCAAGAGTATTGGTACTGAGGGGGCTCCAACAGCCTGATATGTGGGAGGGGCGTTGTGTGTAGGGTGGGGCTGTTTACTGTCTCTAAGTGTCCACAGGGCTTCTCTGTTCCGAATTGAACCGGAACTCCCGTCTGTCCACTAGTCTCAGAGTTTTACCAGGTACCTGATACCCCTATATCAACCAGATTGATAGATTGATTGATTGATTGCCGTCCGAACTGGGGTTCTAAAATGCAAGAAAATTGCTCTACCACTGAGCAAAGTCTCAGATGTCAAGAAAAGTAGTAACTTTCAGTTTCTCTCTCTCTCCTCTCTCTCTCTCTCTCTCTCTCTCTCTCTCTCTCTCTCTGTTTTCTTTGATGGTCAGGATGGGTAATTTAGTTCCAGTACTGGATAGACCTTATCCAAAGACAGAATCCAAGTTCCAGTACTGGATAGACCTTATCCAGGGACAGAATCCAAGTTGATGCAGGATATCAAACCCAGGGTTTCCTCTCTGAAGTGAGTGCCCTGCCTGCTTCACTGTCTGATCCTAGTGACCATTTGCATTTAAGTTAGGTAGCAAGCACTCAACCCCACCTTGAATTTCCACACACATTGTCAGAGGCCAGGGTCCAGACTGCCCTGTACACTGCTGGGACGCCATAGAATAGGAGCAGAAATGTTTCAGAAGTATCACTGAGCAGATTGGAGCGCACACGGGATGGATAAAGTGCAGAATCCAGGAAGGGTGTGAAGAGAAAAAGGTGGGGTGTCAAGAAAAAGTAAGCGATCAGGCTAGGAAAGCATCCATAGAGAGGAGGGGGAGGGTCTGAGTGGGAGGTTACATTGGACACTGACATATCTCTGATTGTTGTCTCTTTATTTTCAGTATTCTACCATGGAGGACAACAGCCAAGAGAGGACCCCAGACATCTTCCATGGTCTCTTTGAGAGTCTTGAGGAGTTTCTCGAGACCTATGAGGTGGACGATCCAGCGGTGCCTCAGCACCAGCTCTGTG
This sequence comes from Sorex araneus, assembly GCF_027595985.1. Taxonomy (NCBI): domain Eukaryota; kingdom Metazoa; phylum Chordata; class Mammalia; order Eulipotyphla; family Soricidae; genus Sorex; species Sorex araneus. The sequence continues at coordinate 30,805,336 of NC_073306.1, read as the reverse complement.
CTGCCCTGGCTCCCCGGAGTCCAGCCAGCCCTAAGGCCCCTGAGGGTCAGGACAGCTTCCTCGATCAGCTCCTTGAGAAGCTGCAGACGCCTGGGCCTCCCGATTCCCAGGCACAGGCCGGCCCACAGAGGCCGACCCAGAACCAGGTCAGCGCTCTGGATCCACTCCTCCACGTGCCCCCAACCTCTGTTTCACTCACCCTTGAGGGGCCAATTGAGGACAAGGACAGTGAACTGGACCAGCTCCTTGAGGAACTGATGGACATGCCATACTGGGAGAAGAACAGGAGCTGCTCTGCTCTGAGCAATCCCACCGCTGCCTCCCAAATGCCACCTGACACAGACGTGCTGAAGACCTTCAGTGGGGACCAGACCCTGCCTGGCAACTCTACGGAGATTTCTGGAGGTGAGCAGACCGCTAGACAGATCAAATCGCCCCACTCTGGTGCCCCTGGAATCTATGGGATCCAGATGTCCTTCTCAGAAGTTCAGACACTGCATGGGATCCAAAGACCTTTCCGTTCTGGCAGTGGGACGCAGATGCCCATCGCTGGTGCCCAATGCCCTTGGGGGAACATGACATGCTACTCTGGGGACCAGGCACAGTGTGGGAGCCAGATGGCTCCCCCTGCTCCCCAGAATGAAAACGCGAGGCAAATCTCTTCTAGAGTGGACAAGTTCATCCCACAGGTAAGGAACCGAATAATTTCCCAATTGGATATTGGAAAAAGTGTGTTCCATTTGTATTTTTCTAACACTCTGTGGCAATCCCAGAAAGACTCTGATCTTAGTTTTTCTTGTGCTCTGACATTCCTACTGTACTGCTATGGGGACCATAGAGAGTGCCAGGATTAATTTCAGTGTGGCCCCGTGCAGAGCATGTTTCCTGCCCACTGGACCATCTTACTGGCCCCTCTAAAGATTCGATTTTGAGTGATGTGATCCCTATGGATCTCCACCCATACTGTTCAAAGCCAGGGTTGGTACAGTCTTCCCACTGCACTGGTAGACCCCCTTGACACAGCAAAAGTTTCATTTCAGTGCGGTCAGTCTGGCCACATGTGGGGGCATGCAGAGTGGAGTCAATAAAGGATCTGAGGAAAGTAGAAAGAAAAGTATGGGTTGTCAAGCAAGATAGATGGGGAGGTGGGCTAGGAGACCATGATCAGGATTGAGGGGAGAAATGCAGAATTGGATTGAGCTGAGCACGTGTCTGATTTTGTTCTTTTTGCTGTTGTTGTTTAGGATTCTAGTATGAAAGACAAGAGCCAAAAGATGACCGCTGACATCTTTCGTGAGAATCATGAAGACATACTGCAGACCTGTGAGGCAGGAGATCCAGCTGTTCCTGATCCTGAGCTTTGTGGTCCTCTGACTCCCCAGGGCCCAGCAAGAACACAAGAGGCCCTTGACGGGCAGGACATTCTCGATCAGCTCCTTAGGGAGCTGCAGATCCCCAGGCCTGTCACACTCCAGGCTCAGGGCAGCCCAAATGAGCCATGTCAGAACCAGGCTAATCATCCGGATACAGTCGCTGAAGGGACCCAATTCTCTCAGTCTCTAACTCTCCAGGGCCGAGGAACTCCAAAGGTGCCAACTGAAGACAAGGACAGTGCGCTGGACCAGCTCCTCGAGGAGCTGATGGAGACGACTTCTCGGGAGCAGAACATGAGCTGCTCTGCTCAAAGCAATCCCACAGTTGCCGCCCACATGTCTCCTGACGCAGACATGCTGAAGACCTTCCATGGGGAACAGACCCTACAAGAGTGTGCCACCCAGAAACAGGGGAGTGAGCAGACCCCGTGTGTGTACCGCATGCCATACACTGGTACCCAGATAATAAATGGAATCCAGATGCCCATGGTTGGTGTCCAAACGCTATGGGGAAATCAGATACTTTCTAGTGGATACCAGACACCAAGTGGGAGCCAGATGTCTCTCACTGGACAGCAGACTCTATTTGGGACTCCAGTGTCCATGAACACGAACCAGTCCTACTGCGGGAACCAGATGCCTTTCACTGGTGCCCAAATATTAATGGTGAATCAGGTGCCATTCAGCGGGGTCCACACCATGAATGGGAACCAGATGCCCCATTCTGGAGTACCGATGATCCCCGTGACAGGGCTCCCGACAATGACTTTCATCAGTGACCAGACCTCCACTGGCAGTCAGCCTGTGTCTCAGAGTGGCACTCAGAGCCTCTATGGCATCCAGATGGTGTCACAGGGATCGCCACTGCCACAATCAGGAGTCCTGTATGCAAGTGCCCCTCTGGCGCAAGGACCATCCCTGGAATCAGAGCGGCCAAAGAAGCGCCAGAGGAGAGAGTACATCATAAACGCGGATGGTCTGAAGCGCTATGTGTGCCCTTTCCAGGGCTGCGGGAAGGAGTACAACAAAGCTTCCCACCTGCGAATCCATGAACGAGTCCACACTGGTGAGTAGGAACAACTGACACTCAGTTCAGATTTTTGATCCTCCCTTTACGCTGGGTTTCTCTGGTGGCCTAGAAAAGGTTGAGAGATGAGAGGGGAAGTGCCCGTGGTCCTAGGGGGAGCCTACTTATGGCCAGAGTCCAGCTGGCTGGTCTCTGTGGAGTTGACTGTGGGCGGTTGGGACATGGAGAGATTGGTTTGCCCTTTGAGGCTCATCTTGACCTTGTCTCTCGGGCACAGATACCCCTTCACCACAATTTTCTCCCTGCTCTGACTCTCTGAGCGCTCTGGGTGTCCCTTACCCTCTTCCAGTTTTCCTCTTTTTCCAGCTCATGCAGTCCTTCTCTTCCTCTCTCCTACACATCTTCCAGTTTGCTCAGCTGCTCCCCCTACCCATGCTCACACCATTTTCTGCTCCATGCATTCATGCCTGATGCATAACAAGTGACACATCTCTCTCTTCCAGGAGACAAGCCCTATGTGTGCGACGTGAAAGGGTGTCCGTGGAAATTCCCTCGCTCCGATGAACTCAGAAGACACAAGAAGACGCACACTGGAGAGCGTCCCTTCCGCTGTCCTCAGTGTCCCATGGACTTTGCCCGAGCTGATCATTTAAAGCAGCATGCAAGAGTGCACAGATAATGCTTGTCCATGAACGATACACTCAACAGCCTCGTCTCCCAGTGAAGACTTTTCTTGGCAATTCACACTAAGCTCTATATATTGAAGATGATATTATGACATTTTATTTCTCTTGTTACTGTTTTTGGCAACTGTGCCACACCCTGAGGTGCTCAGGAGACTGTGAGGTACTGGAGACTGAGTGTCGGGCTCCTGTTGCAGAGCATGGCACTCCACCCTCTGAGCCAGAACTCTGATCTAGTGTAGCACTTTTATTTTAAAGAGTTGACGTTTTCATGAATATTTTTATGAGATACTTATATGATATCGATGGACACCGAATCATGAACTGTACATTGACTTTTTTGCATGTGAAACTGAAATTCAATGTATTTGTAAAGGATTTCAAGTCATTTTTAAAGGTCTACTTTAGGTTGGGCCTGTTTTTGCCGGGAGCCCTGTCACGGGGATCATCGGCACTCCAGAATGGGGCATCTGGTTCCCATTCATGGTGTGGACCCCGCTGAATGGCACCTGATTCACCATTAATATTTGGGCACCAGTGAAAGGCATCTGGTTCCCGCAGTAGGACTGGTTCGTGTTCATGGACACTGGAGTCCCAAATACAGTCTGCTGTCCAGTGAGAGACATCTGGCTCCCACTTGGTGTCTGGTATCCACTGGAAAGTATCTGATTTCCCCATAGCGTTTGGACACCAACCATGGGCATCTGGATTCCATTTATTATCTGGGTACCAGTGTATGGCATGCGGTACACACCCGGGGTCTGCTCACTCCCCTGTTTCTGGGTGGCACACTCTTGTAGGGTCTGTTCCCCATGGAAGGTCTTCAGCATGTCTGCGTCAGGAGACATGTGGGCGGCAACTGTGGGATTGCTCTGAGCAGAGCAGCTCATGTTCTGCTCCCGAGAAGTCGTCTCCATCAGCTCCTCGAGGAGCTGGTCCAGCGCACTGTCCTTGTCTTCAGTTGGCACCTTTGGAGTTCCTCGGCCCTGGAGAGTCAGAGACTCAGAGAATTGGCTCCCTTCAGCGACTGTATCCGGATGATTAGCCTGGTTCTGACATGGCTCATTTGGGCTGCCCTGAGCCTGGAGTGTGACAGGCCTGGGGATCTGCAGCTCCCTAAGGAGCTGATGGAGAATGTCCTGCCCTTCAAGGACCTCTTGTGTTCTTGCTGGGCCCTGGGGAGTCAGAGGACCACAGAGCTCAGGATCAGGAACAGCTGGATCTCCTGCCTCACAGGTCTGCAGTACGTCTTTATGATTCTCACGAAAGATGTCAGCGGTCATCTTTTGGCTCTTGTCTTTCATACTAGAATCCTAAACAACAACAGCAAAAAGAACAAAATCAGACACGTGCTCAGCTCAATCCAATTCTGCATTTCTCCCCTCAATCCTGATCATGGTCTCCTAGCCCACCTCCCCATCTATCTTGCTTGACAACCCTTACTTTTCTTTCTACTTTCCTCAGATCCTTTATTGACTCCACTCTGTGTGCCCCCACATGTGGCCAGACTGACCGCACTGAAATGAAACTTTTGCTGTGTCAAGGCAGTCTACCAGTGCAGTGGGAAGACTCTACCAACCCTGGCTCTGAACAGTATGGGTGGAGATCCATAGGGATCACATCACTCAAAATCGAATCTTTAGAGGGGCCAGTAAGATGGTCCAGTGGGCAGGAAACATGCTCTGCACGGGGCCACACTGAAATTAATCCTGGCACTCTCTATGGTCCCCAGAGCAGTACAGTAGGAATGTCAGAGCACAAGAAAAACTAAGATCAGAGTCTTTCTGGGATTGCCACAGAGTGTTAGAAAAATACAAATGGAACACACTTTTTCCAATATCCAATTGGGAAATTATTCGGGTCCTTACCTGTGGGATGAACTGGTCCACTCTAGAAGAGATTTGCCTCACGTTTTCATTCTGGTGAGCAGGGGGAGCCATCTGGCTCCCACACTGTGCCTGGTCCCCAGAGTAGCATGTCATGTTCCCCCAAGGGGATTGGGCACCAGCGATGGGCATCTGGGTTCCACTGCCCGAACGGAAAGGTCTTTGGATCCCATGCAGGGTCTGACCTCGTGAGAAAGACATCTGGATCCCATGGATTCCAGGGGCACCACAGTGGGACGATTTGATTTGTCTAGGGGTCTGCTCACCTCCAGAAATCTCCGTAGAGTTGCCAGGCAGGGTCTGGTCCCCATTGAAGGTCTTCAGCACGTCTGTGTCAGGTGTCTTTTGGGAGGCAGCGGTGGGATTGCTCAGAGCAGAGCAGCTCCTGTTCTTCTCCCAGCATGGCATGTCCATCAGTTCCTCAAGGAGCTGGTCCAGTTCACTGTCCTTGTCCTCAATTGGCCCCTCAAGGGTGAGTGAAACAGAGGTTGGGGGCACGTGGAGGAGCGGATGCAGAGCGCTGACTTGGTTCTGGGTCGGCTTCTGTGGGCCTGCCGGTGCCTGGGAATCGGGAGGCCCAGGCGTCTGCAGCTCCTCAAGGAGCTGATCGAGGAAGCTGTCCTGACCCTCAGGGGCCTTAGGGCTGGCTGGACTCCGGGGAGCCAGGGCAGCACAGAGCTGGTGCTGAGGCACCGCTGGATCGTCCACCTCATAGGTCTCGAGAAACTCCTCAAGACTCTCAAAGAGACCATGGAAGATGTCTGGGGTCCTCTCTTGGCTGTTGTCCTCCATGGTAGAATACTGAAAATAAAGAGACAACAATCAGAGATATGTCAGTGTCCAATGTAACCTCCCACTGTCCCTCCCCCTCCTCTCTATGGATGCTTTCCTAGCCGGATCGCTTACTTTTTTCTTGACACCCCACCGTTTTCTCTTCACACCCCTCCCGGATTCTACACTGAATCCATCCCGTGTGCGCTCCAATCTGCTCAGAGTGATACTTCTGAAACATTTCCCCTCCTATTCTATGGTATCCCAGCAGTGTACAGTGCAGTCTGGACCCTGGCCTCTGACAATGTGTGTGGAAATTCAAGGTGGGGGTGATTGCGTGCCACCTAACTTAAATGCAAATGGTCACTAGGTTCAGACAGTGAAGCAGGCAGGGCACTCACTTCAGAGAGGAAACCCTGGGTTTGATCTCCTGCATCAACTGGGTATCTGTCCCTTGCCAGGAATGGAAAATTAAAAAATAAATTTCAACATTTTGGGGGGTACATATTTCACCTGTTGTATGAACTGATATCCCATGTTGGTGTAAGGAATACCTGGTTGAAAACAGTGTCAAAAGTGAAAAATTTATAATAAGTGTAAGAAGCGCTTATCTAGACCAGGGTTTCTCTCCCTGAGACTCCTGTATATTCCAAACATCCAGGACAGGAGACTAGTTGCCTACAGCTAGGACAGAGAGGGCCATGTCTGCAGAGCAAAGAGACGCTGCTGTGACTGGGTGTGAATGTCCGCTAGGCCCGAAAGAGCTCGGCCAGAGAGTTGCCTAGAAGCATCCTCACGCTGTGATGGAGCCCGATTAAAATCCCACGAAGAACAAAAGTCTAGAAGCGTTTGGCTTGCTGGTGGCTGACCCGGATCTGATTCCCAGAATCACATATAATCTCCGGAGCACTTCCAGGAGAAAATCCTGAGTGAAAAGCCAGGGGTAAGCCCTGTGAATTGCCAGTGTGACTCAAAAAGCAAAAAGTAAATATATAAATAATAAATAAAATGTAAGTGTAATTGTTTAATATGTACTAGTAGCAAGGCAAGGAGAAAAGCAATATAGATGCTCCTGATAGACAGATTGTCTCCTTGAGTGAATCCCCACAAGGGAATTGCCTCCATTTATACGCTTTACCACTGTAAAGAATCTATCACACCTACAGTCATTCATACTTCAAACCCCTTCAGATATTGTATAAGGTCTATCCAGTACTGGAACTGGATTGCCTGTCCTGACCATCAAAGAAAAAAAGACAGAGAGAGAGAGAGAGAGAGAGAGAGAGAGAGAGAGAGAAACTGAAAGTAACTACTTTTCTTAACATCTGAGACTTTGCTCAGTGGTAGAGCAATTTTCTTGCATTTTAGGACCCCGGTTTGGACGGCAATTAATCAATCAATCAATCAATATGTTTGACAAACGGGTTTCAGGTTTCAGGTAAAACACTGAGGTTAGTGGACAAAGGAGAGTGCGGGTTCAATTTGGAACAGAGAAGCCCTGTGGACTCTTAGAGACAGTAAACAGCCCCACCGTACACATAACGCCCCTCCCACATCAGGCTGTTGGAGCCCCCACAGTACCAATACTCTTGGCCCATCTTTGTCACAGATACTTATATTTTTAAATGTATATATATTAGAGAAAACTTAGAAAATGCTAAGTCAATTTGATTTGCTCAAGCAAAGTCTACTTATTGGCCCTTAGTGAGACCAAGGGTGCTGGGGTCAAACTAGGACCCCGGCAAACAGGTCTGTCCACAACCTGCGAGTCACGTGCTAGGAAGCAATCTCTAATTCGACTGAGGTGGATAGAGAGAACAGCGCCCCACTCCCTCAGATGATAGCTTTCTCACCACATTTGGGCAACTGGCAGAGTCTCCCATTTTTGATGAGCCATGGTTAAGCGTCTCCTAGGATCTTCGTGATCCTGGGAACATGCCAGCAGGTAAGTTTCATTTCTCCTCCTTATTTCTAGCTTTTTACCATACTGAACTGGAACCCCGGATCATACCCAGCACTATGGGGACATTAAACCTGGCAACTATGACATCCAGAGCATGCTCATTCCCTTGCTGAATCCCCAGCCTCCCTCAGCCTCATTTTCCTCTCACACCCCTCCCAGTCACTAGTTCTCAGTCCTACCTTTCCCACCGAGTTTGCTAGTTCCTGAGGGCTAGAGTATTCTGGGGAGTTGTGGACCAGCTACCCAACTCTCAGGTCCACAGAGAGATTCCAGATCCCAACAGGTTAGCCAGAACACTTACCCCTACACCCCCACTGCAGGCCGAACCAAACTGACCAAGCTCACCAGGGTGAGCACTTGGGGGACGCTCAGTCTATACAACCCAGAGCTGGCCACCCCTCTGGTATGCCTTAATTCCCTCCTCTTAGAGCAGGGAACCCCCCTATCCGAGAGACCTCCACCATATAATTTCCCGCCTCAGGATCTAGCACACCCTACCCCGAGATTCGAGTTGCAGACTCACCTTGTCAGCCGAGGCAGCGACGGCACCGAGCAGCGAGGCCTTCAGTGGACGCGTCTGCACTGAGAGTGGGCCGTGCTTGGCTGGCCTTTAATAGCCCCCTGGTCTCGCGGGACGTACGGGACTCCAAACTGGCACTTTTTGGTTGCCCACGCATCTTGGGGGCGTGTCTTGGGACCCCTGGCTGGTGAGTTCTTGGCCCACCGGGTCAAACAGAGACTTCAATAGACAGAAGTACATTTTTCTTCATACTAACGATACTCATGAACCCAAAGGCACAGGACAGCTGTCCTCAGAGGGTCGCACATTTCCATCTCGCAGGGTACCTTGAGATAGCTTTGATGAAGTCTGTTCTTTTCTTTTTGCCAGGGGATCTGATCTGGCAGTGCTCATGGCTTATTCCTAGTTTTGCACACAGGAATCACTCCTGGCGGTTTACGAATGAACGTACTGGATGCTGGGAATTACTGGGACAGCTGTGAACAAGGCAAATTTCTACCCTCTGTTTTGTCACTTCGGCCCTTATTGATAAAGACCTCAAGTCTTTATCATCTAGGCAAATAGAGGTTTAGAGAGAAGACTTTTCGTGGAGGGGGTCAGGAGAGATACAACGGGGTCTTGCAGGTGACATGGCCATGACCTATCCGGCACCCGGGTGGCCCCTGAGCCCTGGGAGGAGTAATCCCTTCGCTCAGACGCAGGAATAAGTTCTGAGCACCCCCAGGTGCAACTCCAAAGGAACAAAAATGTGATGGAGTCATGCAGAGTCCATTGCTGTTGTAGACTTGGGTCCACTTTGCGCTCAAGTGCAAGCGCATTTTACCTGCTCTCTCACCTGCCCGCGCCCCTCCATCCCGAGCTGCTCTCACCCCTTCAGAAGGACACCGTTCAGTCTGGTCCCTTCATTAGCTTGGCTCCTGCGCTGAGGAAGAGCCCCACCCTGTCTGGCTGATGGCAGCGCCGCCCTTCCCGTCTCGAAGAGGGTGGGGCCTCTTGGAGACCCTGAGCCTCCTGTGAGGCACAGGTGTCTGTGGAGTTGGGATGGTCTGAGGAAAGTGACACTGTGCTTCCAGACCTTTGCCTTGCTCTAGACTGTGGGCAGGGTTATGAGGGTTTGACATCGCCCGTGGTGGGAATGTGCCCCTTCACCTGGACACCGTAGTACTCTAGCACTGTCCTCCCATTGTTCATCGATTTGCTCAAGCCAGCACCAGTAAGGTCTCCATTGTGAGATTTGTTGAAACTGGTTTTGGCATATCGAATACGCCACGGGTAGCTTGCCAGGCTCTGCCGTGCAGCCAGGAAACTCTCGTATCTTTCCAGTCTGGCCGAGAGGAAAGGAGGAATCAACCCGGGTCGGCCACCTGCAAGGCAAATGCCTGACCCTCTGTGCCTGTGGCATATTCGATATGCCAAAAACAATAACAACAAGTTTCACAATGAAACGTTACTGGTGCCCGCTCCAGCAAGTCAATGAACAATGGCACGAAAGAGCAACATTGCCCTTTCAACTATGCAAGGTCTCAATTATTTAACATGATATTCTGGAGTGATTTTGCAATTTCTGTTTAAACTTAATTTAAACAGTGGGTATGGTCAAAGCTATTCATAATAGACTTCTTTCAGGCATTCATTATTTTTGTACCAATCAGCTGTAGCTCAGAGCGTCCAAGTTCAGGAGGCCTGAGTCTATGTTACAGAGGAAGGAATCTGTGCAGATTTGTGCTCTGTTTCAGGCTGTGGATGAGTGGAAGTAGTTTTCAAAGGGACCACTGGGTGTGAGAGGTAGGGTGGATTTTCTAGGATTGGCACAACTGGCCACCAGCAGGAACTCCCACTTAGCCCTCAGTGAGCAGAGCAATGAGCTCCCAGACAGGCAGCAGAGAGGGGGGCCCAGGTCCTCCAATTCTCACCATGTCCATGCAAGGCCACAGGTCCTTCTTGCTCACATGCAGGATGAAGGTAGAGAGGACTGAACACCGGTACTTGCTCAGTGGGGTTATGACTCACCCTTGGCCTGGGACTGAGTTCCTAATCCACAGTCCACACAAGCCCCTTTTACACTCCTAATCCCACTGCAATAAAGAGAGCAGGGCCAACAACAAGACAATGAGCAGGATGCCCATGGCTCCTGGTATTTGACCAGGCCACAGTAACCTGAACAGTGGTAGTCACAACCGGAGACAACTATTTCTCCAAATTAGTTTATTTCATCGAAGAGCATTTCACAGTGAAGTGCACCATGTGTCCTCTTGCTCTGAAGCAATGAATGCCTGAAACAACTATTTTATGAACAACTTTGTAAATCACAGTGTGTAAATAAAGTTTAACCGAACACAGTCAAATTACTCCAGACAATCATATTTCAATAACTACTTCTTGCCTCGGTGAGGAGGCAGGTTCCCACCACGGAGATGGTCCCCCTCGACACTCCCTCCAAACCACCACAGATCTGCCAGTAGACAGAGCGCAGCCAGGGTGAGGAAACCCAGTGTCAGCTGCCCAGACCAAGCTCACTCCTCAGCCCACCTGCCCCACAGGAGGCTCAGGGTCCTAGGAGGCTCAGGGCCCTGAGAGACCTGGGTGGACGGGGCTGCCCCCAGGACAGACTGGGTGGGGATCTTTGTCAGTGCAGGAGCCAGGTCAATGAAGGACCCACACTCACCTGTGTCCCTTTGCTGGCTCAGAGCACCCCTGGGATGGAGCGGTGATGGCAGGAGAGCGAGCATGCAAAATGCTCTTCTATTGAGCGCAAAGTGAGCCCAAGTCTACAACAGTGATGGACGCTGCACGCCTCCATCACATTTTTGTTTGTTTTGGGTAGCACCTGGAGATGTTCAGAACTTACTCCGGCTTCTGAGCAAAGGGCTCACTCCTACTAGGGCTCAGGAGCCATCCAGGGTGCCAGAATGGACCTGGCCAGGCCACCTCCAAAACACTGTACAATCTCTCCTGACACGCTCCACAAAAAGTCTTCTCTCTAAGCCTCATTTTGCCCAGTTTATAAAGACCAGAGACCATTATAAAGGCCAGAGTGATAGAACTTTGGGTAGTGCATTTGCTCTGCACGCAGCTGTCCCTGTTTGATCTGAGCATCCAGTATGGTCCAGTAGACCTTTGCTCTAGCAAATCAAATTGATTTAGCATTTTAAAAGTCTTTATTATATAAGCATTTGAGACAAGGAAGGGCCAGAAGTACTGATCGTGGAGGGTTACAACAGCCTGGTATGCGGGGGGTGCGGGTCGGGAGGGTGGGGCTGTTTACTGTTTCTGTTTCTACAGGACATCTCTGTTTCGGATTGAACCTGGGATTTTCCTTTGCACTGTAACCTCAGAGTTTTCGATGGCACTTCAAATAGTTTTTTTTTTCTTCATTTCTTTTCTTTTTTTTTTTTACTTGGAGTTCAAACCTAGGTTTTGACATGCAAGACTATTGCTCTGCCACTAAACTACTTCTTAATGACTGCAAAAGTTGTTACTATATATTTTTAGATGGTCAATATGGAATTTAATTTCAGAACTTAATACCCCTTATATAATATCTATATCAGGCAGATATATAATATATATTATATGCACATGAGGGGTTTTGAGTAAGTACGTGGCGGTTGCAAGACATCTTATAGCCTAGTTCTCCCTCTGCGAGAACCTGGCTAGCTACCAAGAGTTTCCTGCCTTCATAGGAGAGACTCGCAAACTCCCCATGCTGTATTCCTATGCCAAAATCATTAACCATGATGGATCTCATTCCCCTGACCCTGAAAGAGCCTCCAATACGGCACCACTGGAAAGGAGGAGTAAAGATAGGCTACTAAAATCTCAGGGCTAGGATGAATGGAGACATTACTTCAACGGCTCAAGAAATTCGACGATTAACGGGATGATGACGATCTTGATGATGATGATGAGGGGTTTTGAGGTACAGAATGCATGTAGCAGTGATAGATTATATACAGTGGTAAAGATTTTAGATGGAGGCGATTATCTTATGGACATTAACTGTAGAGACACTGTGTCACCTGAAGCATCTATACTGCTCTTCTTTCTCTTGCTATTAGTACATATTAAATAGCTAAGGTTACATTTTATTTATTTATTAGCATTTGGTTTCATTTTGCTCTTTCGGTCACACCAGGCGATGCACAGGGGTTACTCCTGGTTTGTACTCTAATTGCTCCTGGGAGTGCTCAATGAACCAGATAGGATGCTGGGAATGAAACCCCGTCGGCCGCGTGCATGGCAAATGCCCTACCTGAAGTAAGGCTACAACCGTGAATGGAAAAAAGTGGTTACTTCCTTCAGCTGTGTCGGGGGTGTTTTAATCCCACCCTCTCATCTGCATATTTTATATCCATACTCCTGTTTTTTGTACCTCCTTATCTTTGGGTTCAGAGCAAGAGGACACATGGTGCACTTCACTGTGAAATGTTGTTCGATGAAAAAAACTGATTTTGAGAAATAGTTGTCTACTCTCGTGACGATCACTGTTCAGTTTACTTTGGTCTGGTCAAATGCCAGTAGCCCCGGGTGACCTGCCCATTGTCTTGTTGTTGACTCTCCTCTGTTTATAACAGCGGGATTATGGTGCAAAAGGGGTTTGGGTGGCCTGTGGATCAGAAACACATACCCAGGTCGAGGTAGAGTCATAACCCCAATGAGCTGTAACGGTGCCTCAGACTCTCTACTTCCCTCTTGCATGTGAGCACGAAGGGACTGTGCCTTTTTTATGGACATGGTGAGGTCTGGAGGCCCTGGGCCTGTCTCCCTGCTGACTGGTCTGGGAGTTCATAGCCCTGCCCACTGGGGGCTAGTTGGGAGTACCTTTTTGTACCCAATTGTGCCAGTCCACCAAAAAATTCTGGAGAAAATCCACTCTACACCTCACACCCAGGAATCCCTTTGTAAAATGCTGCCCACGCACCCACTGTCTGAAACAGAGCACAAAGCTGCAGATTCCTTTCTCTGTAAGATTGATTGACTCAGGCCTCTATGACCTTGGAGGGTCTGAGCTACAGCAGGTTGGTAGAAAAACAAAGAATGCCTGAAAGAACTACATTATGAAGAGCTTTGCCAAACCCAGTGTTTAAATAAAGTTAAAACAGAAATTTCAAAATCACTCCAGACTATCATGTTAAATAATTGACCCTTTGCCCATGTGAAAGGTAGCATTGTTGCTCTGTCGTGCCAATGTTCGTTGACTTGCTGGATCGGGCACCACTAACGTTTCATTGTGAAACTTGTTCTTACTGTTTTTGGCATATCGAATATGCCACAGGCACAGAGGGTAGGGCATTTGCCTTGCAGGTGGCCGACCCTGGTTGATTCCTCCTTCCCTCTCGGCCAGACTAGAAAGATATGAGAGCTTCCTGCCCGCACGGGAGAGCCTGGCAAGGTACCCGTGGCGTATTCGATATGCCAAAACCAGTTTCAACAAATCTCACAATGGAGACCTTACTGGTGCTGGCTTGAGCAAATCGATGAACAATGGGAGGACAGTGCTAGAGTGCTATGGTGTCCAGGTGAAGGGGCACATTCCCACCATGGGAGATGCCTAACCCTCATAACCCTGCCCCCAGTCCAGAGCAAGGCAAAGGTCTGGAAGCCCAGTGTCACGTTCCTCAGACCATCCCAACTCCACAGATAGCTGTGCCCCACAGGAAGCTCAGGGTCCCCAAGAGGCCCCACCCTCTTAGAGACCGGGAAGGGCGGGGCTGCCCTCAGCCAGACAGGGTGGGGCTCTCCCTCAGTGCAAAAGCCAAGCTAATGAAGGGACCAGACTCAACTGTGTCCCTCTGTTGGGGTGAGAGAGAGCAGCTCTGGGATGAAGAAGTAAAATGTGGGAGAGAGAGCGGTAAAATACGCTTCCACTAGAGTGGAAAGTGGTCCTAAGTCTAGAACAGCGATCAACTCTGCATGACTCCATTACATTTTTGATGTTTTTGCTATGCACCTGGGGGTGCTCAGAACTTATTCCTGCTTTTGTGCGAAGAGAGCAACCTACTAGGGCTCAGGGGCCATCCGGGTCCCGGGTAAGACCTCGCCAAGCCACCTGAAAAACACCATAGTATCTCTCCTGACTTCCTCCACAAAATGTCTTCTCTCTAAACCACTGTTTGCTCAGCTGATAAAGACCAGAGGCCTTTATCAGGGCCAAAGTGATAGAACAGTAGGTAGGGATTTGCCTTGCTCAGAGTCGACCCAGTAAAATCCCAGCATCCAGTATGTTCGTTTGTAAACCGCCAGGAGTGATTCCTGACTGCAGAACAACGAGCCCTGCTGGTTGTGACCCCCTGGCAAAAAGAAAGGAACAAACTTCATCAAAGCTATCTCAAGGTACCTTTCTGAGATCGAAATGTTCCCCTTTCTGAGAATGGCTGCCCTGGTCTTTGGGTCCATGAGTACGGTTAGAATGAAGAAAACTGTATTTCTGTTCACTGAAGCTTCTGTTTTTCCTGATGGGCAAATAACTCACCTGCTAGGGGTCCCACGACACACCCCCTATAGGTGGGGCCAACGAGAAAGTCCCAATTTGGAGTGCCCTGTATCCCTTGAGAGCAGGGGCTATTAAAGGCCATACAAGAATGCCCAACCCTCAGTACAGACCCATCCACTGTAGGCCTCCATGGTCAATGCCCTCGTTGCATAGGTTGACAAGGTGAGTATGCAACTTGCATCTCGGGATAAGGTGTGCTAGATCCTGGGGTCGGAAATTCTATGGTGGAGGCCACTTTGGTAGGGGTTTTACCCTGCTCTAGGATGATGGAATTATGGCATGCAGATGGTTGGCCAGCTCTGGGTTGTATAAACTGAGTGTCTCCCAAGTGCTCGCCCTGTGCTTGGTCAGTTTCATTCGGCCTGTTTCGGAGGTGTACAGGTAAGGGTTCTGGTTAATCTGTGGGTTCCCTGAACATCTCTGTGGACCTGAACGCTGGAGAGCTGGTCCACAACTCCCCAGAATACTCTAGCCCTCAGGAACTAGCAAACTCGGTGGAAAGTGTTGGACTGAGAACTGGTGAGTGACAGGTATGAGGACTGGGAGGGGTGTGAGAGGAAAATGAGGCTGAGGGAGGCTGGGAATTCAGCAAGGGATTGAGCATGCTCTGAAAGTCATAGTTGCCAGGTTTAATGTCCCCATAGTGCTGGGCGTGATCCGGGGTTCCATTTCAGCATGGTAAGAAACTAGAAATAAGGGGGACTAATGAAACTTACCTGCTGGCATGTTCCCAGGATCACGAAGATCCTAGGAGACGCTTAACCATGGTTCCTCGGAGGTGGAATCCTCTGCTAGTTCCCCAAATGTGGCAAGAAAGCTATCATCTGAGGGAGTGGGGCGCTGTTCTCTCTCTCCGCCTAAGTCGAATTAGAGATTGCTTCCTAGGACATGACTCACAGGTTGTGGACAGACTTGGTTGCCGGGTCCTAGTTCGACCCTAAGGGCCGATAAGTAGATAAGTAGACTTTGCTCGGGAAAATCAAATTGACTTAGCATTGGGGCCGGAGCGATAGCACAGCGGGTAGGGCGTTTGCCTTGCACGCGGCCGACCCGGGTTCGATCCCCGGCATCCCATTTGGTCCCCCAAGCACTGCCAGGAGTAATTCCTGAGTGCAAAAGCCAGGAGTACCTCTGAGCATCTCTGGGTGTGACCCAAAAAGCAAAAAAAAATTGACTTAGCATTGTCTAAGTTTTCTCTAATACATATATTTTAAATAGAACGATTTGTGACAAGGAGGGGCCAAAACTATTGGTACTGAGGGGGCTCTAACAGCCTGGTGTGTGAGAGGGGCGGTGTGGGTAGGGCCGTGCCGTTTATGTCTCTAAGTGTCAACAGGGTATCTCTGTTTCGGTTTGAACCCGGATTCTCGTTTGTTCACTAACCTCAGAGTTTTTCATGTCACCTGAAACCTCTTTGCCCACCATATTTACTTATTGATTGATTGATTGACTGATTGCTGTCCAAGCCGGTGTCCTAAAATGCAAGAATATTACTCTACCACTGAGCAAAGTCTCAGATGTGAAGAGAAGTGGTTATTTTCAGTTGTTTTTCCTCTCTCTCTATTTTTTCTTTGACGGTCAGTATGGGCAATTCAGTTCCAGTACTGGTTCGACCTTATACAATATATGCTTTTCTCTTTGCCTTGCTACTAGTACGTATTAAACAATTACACTTACATTTTATTTATTATTTTTTTATTTACTCATTGCTTTTGGAGTCACACTGGCAATTCACCAGGCTTACCCCTGGCTTTGCATTCAGGAAATACTTCTGGCGATACTCCCAGACCATATGTGATTCTGGGAATCAGACCCGGGTGATCCAAAAGCAAGTCAAACCCTTCTAGACTATGGCCTTGGTGGGATTGAAATCTGAGGCTCCATCACAGCATGTGGATGCTTGTAGGCAACTCTCTGGCCGAGCTCTTTAGGGCCTAAAGGACATTCACGCCCAGTCACAGCAGCATCTCTTTTATCTGCAGACATGGCCCTCCCTGTTCTAGCTGTGCACTATTAGTCTCCTATCCTGGATGTTTTTCTCTCATGCAATGTTCGAGAGTCCCATCCCTCCACCAGTGTCCATTCTTCACCACCAATGAACCAGTATCACTCCCACCCCCGTTACCATCCCCCCAACCCACCCAGCCTAGTCGCAGGGCATTCCAATTTGTTCTCTCTCTCCCTCTCTCTCTCTCTCTCTCTCTCTCTCTCTCTCCTTTAGGGTGTTGTGGTTTGCAGTAGGGGTATTGAGTGGCCATCGTGTTCAGGCTCTAGTCTACTTTCAGCACGCATCTCCCTTCCTGTGAAGGATCTCCAATCACATTTTACTTGGCGTTCCCTTCTCAATCCGGGATGACTTTCCACCAACATGTGAGGCCCGCTTCCAAACTTAGAGCCAACCTCCTGGAGACTGGCACTTTTAACGGCTTGGGACTCACCAAACTTTTAAATAGCAGCATGAGAAAACAACTCCTATTTTCATCTCTGCACTGCATTACCTTTCTTCACCTCTACCTGGAGGTCGCTCTCCTTGACTTTAAATGGTTGAAATGGTCACTCACAATGTTAAGTGGGGTAGACTGAGTCTGACCTATAATGAAATCAAGCACAAGGGGAGCCAAAAACAGAGTCACAATAAGACACACTACCCCAGATGTCCATAAAATCCGACAGAAAAATGACCAACAGACAAACAGTGAAAAATGCCAGTCCTTTACACAAAAACTTCTCCAGATATGACTGCCCTGAGAACCTACTGAACGGAGTCCAAGTAGAGCTTGCAGTCCCATTGTGTCAGGGATGTCTCCCTTCACACTCACCTTGTTTTTTCCCTTTATTTATTTTTAATTAGTGAATCACTGTGAGGGTACAGTTACAGATTTACTGATCTTTGTGCTCTTGTTTCCCTCATACAAAGTTCGAGAACCCATCACTTCACCAGTGCCCATTCTCCAACACTAGTAAACCCAGCATCTCTCCTATCCTCCCGAATCCCATCCCCCCAACCCACCCCTCCACTGTGGTAGGATATTCCCTTTTGTTCTCTCTCTCTAATTCGGTGTTGTGGTTCGCAATAAAGGTGTTGAGTGGCCACTGTGTTCAGTTTCTAGTCTACATTCAGCCCGCATCACCCTTCCCCCGCATGGCCTCCTACCGCATTATACTTGGAGAACCCTTCTCTGAGTTGCCCTCTTCCCAGAATGTGAGGCCAGCTTCCAAGCCATGGATTCAGCCTCCTGGTACTTATTTCTACTAGTCTTGGGTCACACTCACTCTTGTTGACTCTCCAGTGGAACTGGTGGACTCAGAACCCTTGTAAAATGGCTGACCATCGTCAGAATCCCCTTTAACTCAGGCCCCTCAATCTCAAGGAGACTGCCCCTGAGCCTCAGGTCTCTCAGTCTCTGAGACTATTACTGAGTTCCTTCATTCAGGGTTCTGGGTTTTAAGGAGACCGCCCCTGAGTGACCTCGTATTTTTGTTTACTTTTAGAAAACCTCTGTACTGCTCTAAGGTCTGTGCTAGTTTAACTGAGATCTCGGACAAGCACGCAGAACCCGTGTTTCCCGTTTTTCGGGTCAAAAATTGTGATGCCAAAACCTCTTTCCTTTCAATCGTTATACACTTGATACCTTTTACTTGGCTAACTGCTATGGCCAGAATTTCCAGTACTATATTGAATAGGAGTGGGGAGGGTAGGCAACTTTGTCTTGACCCTGATGTAAGAGGGTAGACTGTTAGGTTCTCCCCACTGAGAATGATGCTTGTCATGGATTTGTGGGAGATGGCTTTGACTCTATTGGGGAATGTTCCTTTAATGCCCATTTTGCTGAGAGTTTTCATCCTAAATGGGGGCTAGATCTTGTCAAATACTTTTTCTGGATCTATTGATATGGTCATATGGTTTTTATCTTTTCCTTTAAGTGATATGTTGATTGATATGTGAAAGTCAATCCATCTTGAATCTCTGGGAAGAGATCTACTTGGTCAAGTGTATGATCTTATTCTGAGTCGTTGGATTCTGTTTGGTAGGATTTTGTTGAGGATCTTTACATCTGTGTTCATCAGGATTATCTGCCTTTTATTACCTTTCTCTGTGGTGTCTCTCTGTGCTTTTGGTACCAGGGTAATATTTGCTTCATAGAGGCTGTTTGGAAGTGTTACTGATTCCTCGATTTTCAGAAATAGCTTTAAAAATATTGTAAGTCCTCCTTGAAGATTGGGAGAATTCACTAATGAATACATGTGGCACTAATTTTATATTATTGTGGGGTTATGAGTGCAAAAAGGGCTCGAGTGGCCTCTTGAGACAGATTGTCAGACCCAGGACAAGGCAGAATGAGAGCCCCACTGAGCCGTCTCCGGTTCTTCAGCCATCTCTACTTTTCTCCAGCATGTGTACAGTGAAAGGACTGTGGTCTTTGCATGGACATGGTTAGGTCTGGAAACCTGGGCTTCTTTCCCTTCTGCCTGTTCTAGGAGCACATCCCGGCCCACTGAGGCGTAGAGTTCCTGCTAGCGCCCAATTGTGCCAGTCCCTGAAAAAACATCTAGAGAAAGTCCACCCCACTCCACAACCTAGTGGTCCAATTGAAAAATGCTTCCTAACAACCCACACCGTGAAACAGAACCCAAATCAGCAGATTCCTTTCTGTGTAAAGATTGATAAAAGGCCTCTATGATTCGTGGAAACCCCGTAGCTATAGCTGATTGGTGCGGCCACAATGAATGCATGAAACGAATGTTTTATGAACAACTTTGTAAATCACAGTGTGTAAATAAATTTCAATTTAAAACAGTCAAATTATTTTAGACAATCAAGGTTCAATAATTACTTCTTGCCCTGGAGTCGGGGCAAGGTCCCACCCACCACAGGAGATGCCCCCCCTGGACACCACCCCCATAAGCAGAGGCCTGCAGCAGCCAGAGCAGGGTCAAGGTCAGGAAACCCTGTGCCACCTGCTCAGGCCAGCCTCACTCCTCATCCCTCCTGGACCACAGGAGCCTCAGGGCCTCCAGGAGGATCCACCTACTTAGATATCTTGGTGAGTGGGGCTGCCTCGAGGCCAGACATGGTGGGCATCTTTTTCAGTGCAAGAGCCAAGACAATGAAGGACCTGTGTCCCCCTGCATAGCTCAGAGCAGCCCTGGGATGCTGGAGTGCGGGCAGGAGAGCGAGCACGGAAAATGCTCTTCCACTTGAGTGCAAAGTGAGCCCAAGTCTACAACAGCGATGGACGCTGCATGACTCCATCACATTTTTGTTTGTGTTGGGTGCCACCTGGAGATGCTTTGAATTTGCTCTTGCTTCTCAGCAAAGGAATCACACCTACTAGGGCTCAGGGGCCATTCAGAGCGCCAGAATGGACTTGACCCCCTCCACAAAATGTCTTCTCTCTAAGCCTCATTTTGCCCAGTTTATAAAGGCCAGTGACCATTATCAGGGCCAGAGTGATAGAAGAGTGGATAGTTCATTTTGCTTTTCACGCAGCACTCACCATTCAATTTGATTTTTTTGTTTGTTTTTTTGCTCTTTGGGTCACACCTGGTGATGCACAAGGGTTACTTCTGGCTCTGCACTCAGGAATAACGCCTGCAGTGCTCAGGGGACAATATGGGATGCTGGGAATCGAACCTGGGTCGGCCACATGAAAGGCAAATGCCCTATCCACTGTGCTATTGCTCTAGCCCCTCACGGTTCGATTTGAGAATCCAGTATGGGCCAGTAGAATTTGCCCTAGCAAATCGAATTGATTTACCATTTTCTAAGTCTTTATTATATAAGGATTTGAGACAAGGAGACAAGGAAGGGTCAGATGTACTGAATTGAGGGGGCTCAAACGTCTTGGTATGTGGGAGGGTCGGGGATAGGAGGGCGGGGATGTTTACTGTCTCTGTTTCCACAGGGCAATTCTCTGATGGGGATGACTCTAGAGACACTCAGTCACCCGAAGCAGCTATAGTGCTTTTCTTTTTCTCTTGCTACTTTTATATATTAAACAATGAAGGTTACATTTTATTTATTTTTTACGCATTTACTTTCATTTTGCTTTTTGTGTCGCACACGGGAATGCACAGGGGTTGTTCACTCCTGTCTTTGCACTCTGTAATTACTCCTGGGAGTGCTCAAGGAGCCATCTAGGATTCTGGGAATCAAACCTGGTCAACCGACTGCAAGGCAATTGCAGTACCCGGTGTACTTACGCACCAACTGTGAATTGAAAAAGTGTTTACTTTCTTCATTGTTTCAATCTCATCTGCATATTTTCATATCCATACTCGTGCTTTTTGCATCTCCTGATTTTTGGGTTGAGAGAAAGAGGGCACATGGTGCACTTCACTGTGAAATGCTCTTCGATGAAATAAACTAATTTGGA
The DNA here is from genome assembly GCF_027595985.1 of Sorex araneus. Taxonomy (NCBI): domain Eukaryota; kingdom Metazoa; phylum Chordata; class Mammalia; order Eulipotyphla; family Soricidae; genus Sorex; species Sorex araneus. The sequence goes on along the minus strand of NC_073306.1, from coordinate 30,784,243 downwards.
GAAATAGTTGTCTCCGGTTATGACCACCACTTTTCAGGTTACTATGGCCTGGTCAAATACCAGGAGACATGGGCAACCTGCTCATTGTCTTGTTGTTGGCCCTCCTCTGTTTATTGCAGTGGGATTAGGAGTGCAAAAGGGGCTTGGGTGGACTGTGGAACAGGAACTCAGACCACGACCACGGGCGAGTCAAAACCCCACTGAACAAGTACCGGTGCGTCAGTCCTCTCTACCTTCATCCTGCATGTGAGCAAGAAGGACCTGTGGCCTTGCATGGACATGGTGAGATCCGTAGGACCTGGGCCCCTCTCTCTGCTGCCTGTCTGGGAGCTCATAGCTCTGCTCACCGAGGGCTAAGTGGGAGTTCCTGCTGGTGGCCAGTTGTGCCAATCCTCGAAAATCCACCCTAGCTCTCACTCCAGTGGTCCCTTTGAAAAATACTTCCACTCACCCACAGCCTGAAACAGGGCACAAATCTACGCAGATTCCTTCCTCTGTAACATTGACTCAGGCGGAACCTGAACGTGGACGCTCTGAGCTACAGCTGATTGGTGCAAAAACAATGAATGCCTGAAAGAAGTGTATTATGAACAGCTTTGACCAAATCCAGTGTTTAAATTAAGTTTAAACAGAAATTGCAAAATCACTCCAAAATATCATTAATTAAATTAATTAAATATATGACAGTTTGCCCAGGTGAAAGTTCCACTCTTCTTCGTCATCCCGTTGTTCATGGACTTGTAGAGCGGGCACCAGCAACATCTCATACTGAGACTGGTTGTTACTGTTTTTGGCATATCGAATATACCACGAGTACAGCGGATAGGGCATTTGCCTTGCAGGTGGCCGACCCGGGTTGATTCCTCCGTCCCTCTCGGCCAGACTGGAAAGTTATGAGTTTATTGCCCACAGGGCAGAGCCTGGCAAGCTTCCCGTGGCGTATTCGATATGCCAAAACCAGTTTCAACAAATCTCACAATGAAGACCTTACTGGTGCTGGCTTGAGCAAATCGATGAACAATGGGAGGACAATGCTAGAGTGCTACTGTGTCCAGGTGACAGGCACATTCCCACCAAGGGAGATGCCAAAACCTCACAACTCTGCCCCCAGTCCAGACCAAGACATAGGTCTAGAAGCCCAGTGTCACTTGCCTCAGACCATCCCAACTCCACAGACACCTGTGCCTCACAGGAGGATGAGGGTCTCCAAGAGGCCCCACCCTCTTTGAGACGGAAAGGGCGGGGCTGGCCTCAGCCAGACAGGGTGGGGCTCTTCCTCAGCGCAGGAGCCAAGCCAATGAAGGGACCAGACTGAACTGTGTCCTTCTGAACGGGTGAGAGCAGCTCTGGGATGGAGAGGTGCGGGCAGGAGAGAGAGCAGTTAAAATGCGCTTGCACTTGAGCGCAAAGTAGACCCAAGTCTACAACAGCAATGGACTCTGCATGACTCCATCACATTTTTGTTCCTTTGGAGTTGCACCTGGGGGTGCTCAGAACTTATTCCTGCGTCTGAGCGAAGGGATTACTCCTCCTAGGGCTCAGGGGCCACCCGGGTGCCGGATAGGTCATGGCCATGTCACCTGCAAGACCCCGTAGTAACTTTCCTGACCCCCTCCACGAAACGTCTTCTCTCTAAACCTCTATTTGCCTAGATGATAAATTCTTGAGGCCTTTATCAATAAGGGCCGAAGTGACAAAACAGAGGTTAGAAATTTGCCTTGTTTACAGCTGTCCCAGTAATTCCCAGCAACCAGTACGGTCATTCGTAAACCGCCAGGAGTGATTCCGGTGTGCAGAACTAGGAGTAAGCCATGGGCACTGCCGGATCAGATCGCCTGGCAAAAAGAAAAGAACAGACTTCATCAAAGGTATCTCAAGGTACCCTGCTGAGATGGAAATGTGCGACCCTCTGAGGACAGCTGCCCTGAGCCTTTGGGTTCATGAGTACCGTTAGTATGAAGTAAAATGTACATCTGCCTATTGAAGTCTCTGTTTGACCCGGTGGGACAAGAACTCAGCAGCCAGGGGTCCCTAGACACGCCCCCAACAGGCGTGGCCAACCAAAATATGCCAGTTTGGAGTCCCGTACGTCCCGCGAGACCAGGGGGCAATTAAAGACCAGCCACGCACGGCCAACTCTCAGTGCAGACCCGTCCACTGAAGGCCTCGCTGCTTGGAGGCCTCTCTCCCTCGGCTGACGAGGTGAGTCTGCAACTCGAATCTCGGGGTAGGGTGTGCAAGAACCTGAGGTGGGAAATTATATGGTGAAGGTCTCTCGGGCAGGGGGTTTCCCCTGCTCTAAGAGAAGGGAATTAAGGTATACCAGACGGTTGGCCAGCTCTGGGTTGTGTAGACTGAGCGCCTCCCAAGTGCTCACCCCGTGCTTGGTCGGTTTGGTTGGGCCTGCAGTGGGGGTGTAGGGGTAAGGGTTCTGGCTAACCTGGTGGTTCCTGGAATCTCTCTGTGGACCTGAAATTTGGATAGCTGGTCCAGAACTCCCCAGAATACTCTAGCCCTCAGGAAATAGCCAATTCGGTGGAAAAGGCAGGACTGAGTAGTAGTGACTGTGTGGGGTGTGAGAGGAAAATGAGAGTCAGGGAGGCTGGGAATTCAGCAAGGGATTGAGCATGCTCTGAATGTCCTAGTTGCCAGGTTTAATGTCCCCATAGTGCTGGGTATGATCCGGGGTTCCAGTTCAGTATGGTAAAAAGCTAGAAATAAGGAGGAGAAATGAAACTTACCTGCTGGCATGTTCCCAGGATCACGAAGATCCTAGGAGACGCTTAACCATGGCTCCTCAAAAATGGGAGCCTCTGCCAGTTGCCCAAATGTGGCGAGAAAGCTATCATCTGAGGGAGTGGGGCGATGTTCTCTCTCTCCCCCTAAGTCGAATTAGATACTGCTTCCTACCACGTAACTCGCAGTTTGTGGACGACTTGTTTGCCCGTATCCTAGCTTGATCCCAGCACCCTTGGTCACACTAAGGGCCAATAAGTAGACTTTGCTCGGGCAAATCAAATTGACTTAGCGTTGTCTAACTTTTCTCTAATATATATATATATATTTTAATATATAAGTGTTTGTGACAAAGATAGGCCAAGATTATTGATACTGAGGGGGCTGCAACAGCCTGATTTGAGGGAGGGGCGTTCTGTGTAGCGTGGTACTGTTTACTGTCTCTAAGTGTCCACAGGGCTTCTCTGTTCCGAATTGAAGCCAGACTCTCGTGGTCCACTAATCTCAGAGTTTTACCTGAAACCTGAAACGCCTTTTCAATCATATTGTCTGTTTGATTGATTGATTGATTGCCATCCAAACCGGGGTCCTAAAATGCAAGAAAATTGCTCTACACTGAGCAAAGTTTCAGATGTCAAGAAAAGGGGTTACTTTCAGTTTTTTTTCTCTCTCTCTTTTTCCTTTGATGGACAGGATGGGCAATCTAGTTCCAGTACTGGATAGACCTTATACAATATCTGAAGGGGTTTGAGGTATGAATGAGTGTAGGTGTGATAGATTCTTTACAGTGGTAAAGCGTATAAATGGAGGCAATTCTCTTGTGCGGATTCACTCAAGGAGACAGTCTGACTCTCAGGAGCATCTATATTGCTTTTCTCCTTGCCTTGCTACTAGTACATATTAAACAATTGCACTTACATTTTATTTATTATTTATATATTTACTTTTTGCTTTTTGAGTCACACTGGCAATTTACAGGACATACTCCTGGCTTTGCACTCAGGAATTTCTCCTGGAAGTGCTCCGGAGATTATATGTGATTCTGGGAATCAGATCCGGGTCAGCCACCAGCAAGCCAAATGCCTCTAGACTTTTGTTCTTGGTGGGATTGAAATCGGGCTCCATCACAGCGTGAGGATGCTTCTAGGCAACTCTCTGACTGAGCTCTTTCGGGCCTATCGGACATTCACACCCAGTCACAGCAGCGTCTCTTTGCTCTGCAGACATGGCCCTCTCTGTCCTAGCTGTGGGCAATCAGTCTCCTGTCCTGGATGTTTGAAATATCCAGGATCTCAGGGAGAGAAACCCTGGTCTAGATAAGGGCTTCTTACACTTACTATACATTTTTCACATTTGACACTGTTTTCAACCAAGTATTTCTTACACTAACATGGAATATCAGTTCATGCAACAGGTAAAATAAATATGTACCCCCCAAAATTTTGAAATTTATTTTTTAATTTTCCATTCCTGGCAAGGGACAGATACCAAGTTGATGCAGGAGATCCATCCAAGGGTTTCCTCTCTGAAGTGAGTGCCCTGCCTGCTTCACTGCCTGATCCTAGTGACCATTTGCATTTAAGTTAGGTGGAATGCACTCACCCCCACCTTGGATTTCCACACACATTGTCAGAGGCCAGGGTCCCGACTGCCAGTACACTGCTGGGACGCCATAGAATAGGAGGGGGAAAGTTTCAGAACTATCACTCTGAGCACATTGGAGCGCACAAGGGATGTATTCAGTGCAGTATATGGGAGGGGTGTGAAGAGAAAACCGTGGGGTGTCAAGAAAAAAGTAAGCTATCAGGCTAGGAAAGCATCCATAGAGAGGAGGGGAAGGGAATGATGTGTGTGTGTGTGGATATATTGGACACTGACAGTTCTCTAATTGTTGTCTCTTTATTTTCAGTATTTAACCATGGAGGACAACAGCCAAGAGAGGACCCCAGACATCTTCCATGGTCTCTTTGAGAGTTTAGAGGAGTTTCTCGAGACCTATGAGGTGGACGATCCAGCGGTGCATCAGCACCAGCTCTGTACTGCCCTGGCTCCCCGGAGTCCAGCCAGCCCTGAGGCCCCTGAGGGTCAGGATAGCTTCCTCGATCAGCTCCTTGAGGAGCTGCAGACGTCTGGGCCTCCAGATTCCCAGGCACAGGCCGGTCCACAGGAGCCGACCCAGAACCAGGTCAGCGCTCTGGATCTGCTCCTCCACGTGCCCCCAAACTCTGTTTCACTCACCCTTGAGGGGCCAATTGAGGAAAAGGACAGTGAACTGGACCAGCTCCTCGAGGAGCTGATGGAGACGACTTCTCGGGAGCAGAACATGAGCTGCTCTGCTCAGAGCAATCCAACAGTTGCCGCCCACATGACTCCTGACACAGACATGCTGAAGACCTTCCATGGGGAACAGACCCTACAAGAGTGTGCTACCCAGATACAGGGGAGTGAGCAGACCCCGTGTGTGTACAACATGCCATACACTGGTACCCAGATTATAAATGGAATCCAGATGCCCATGGTTGGTGTCCAAACGTTATGGGGAAATCAGACACGTTCCAGTGGATACCAGACATCAAGTGGGAGCCAGATGTCTCTCACTGGACAGCAGACTGTATTTGGGACTCCATTGTCCATGAACACAAACCAGTCCTACTGCGGGAACCAGTTGCCTTTCACTGGTGCCCAAATATTAATGGTGAATCAGATGCCATTCAGCGGGGTCCACACCATGAATGGGAACCAGATGGCCCATTCTGGAGTGCCGATGATCCCTGTGACAGGGCTCCCGACAATGACCTTCATCAGTGACCAGACCTCCACTGGCAGTCAGCCTGTGTCTCAGAGTGGCACCCAGAGCCTCTATGGCATCCAGATGTTGCCACAGGGATCGCCACTGCCACAATCAGGATTCCTGTATGCAAGTGCCCCTTTGGCCCAGGGACCATTTCTGGAATCGGAACGGCCAAAGAAGCGCCAGAGGAGAGAGTACATCATAAACACGGATGGTCTGAAGCGCTATGTGTGCCCTTTCCAGGGCTGCGGGAAGGAGTACAACAAAGCTTCCCACCTGCGAATCCATGAACGAGTCCACACTGGTGAGTAGGAACAACTGACACTCAGTTCAGATTGTTGATCCTCCCTTTAAGCGGGGTTTCTCTGGTGGCCTAGAAAAGGTTGAGAGATGAGAGGGGAAGTTCCCGCGGTCCTAGGGGGAGCCTACTTGTGGCCAGAGTCCAGCTGGCTGGTCTCTGTGGAATTGACTGTGGGCGGTTGGGACATGGAGAGATTGGTTTGCCCTTTTGGGCTGATCTTGACCTTGTCTCTCGGGCACAGATACCCCGTCTCCACAATTTCCTTGCTATCTGACCCTCTGAGCGCTCTGGGTGTCCCTTACACTCTTTCAGTTTTCCTCTTTCTCCAGCTCATGCAGTCTTTCTCTTCCTCTCTCCTACACATCTTCCAGTCTGCTCAGCTGCTCCCCCTACCCATGCTCACACCATTTTCTGCTCCATGCATTCATGCCTGATGCATAACAAGTGACACATCTCTCTCTTCCAGGAGACAAGCCCTATGTGTGCGACGTGAAAGGGTGTCCGTGGAAATTCCCCCACTCCGATGAACTCAGAAGACACAAGAAGACGCACACTGGAGAGCGTCCCTTCCGCTGTCCTCAGTGTCCCATGGACTTTGCCCGAGCTGATCATTTAAAGCAGCATGCAAGAGTGCACAGATAATGCTTGTCCATGAACGATACACTCAACAGCCTCGTCTCCCAGTGAAGACTTTTCTTGGCAATTCACACTAAGCTCTATATATTGAAGATGATATTATGACATCTTATTTCTCTTGTTACTGTTTTTGGCAACTGTGCCACACCCTGCGGTGCTCAGGAGACTGTGAGGTCCTGGAGACTGAGTGTCGGGCTCCTGTTGCAGAGCATGGCACTCCACCCTCTGAGCCAGAACTCTGATCTAGTGTAGCACTTTTATTTGAAAGAGTTGATGGTTACATGAATATTTTTACAAGAGATACTTATATGACTTCTGATGGACACTGAATCATGAATTGTATATTGACTTTTTTATGTGGAACTGATATTAAATGTATTTGTAAGGTATTTCAACTCATTTTGAAAGGTCTACTTTAGGTTAGGACTGTTTTTGCCGCGCTGCCTTGCACTTGCTTAGCCCTGGTTCCGTGCTCTATTGGCGGTGCTCAAAGCCATCATATTCCTTTGCGGGATCGACGGTGCGTTTCTATGTGCAAGCCAGTTGCCATCCCTGCTGGACTATCTCGCTTGTAGACCCTTTTTCTGATATCATTTATTTTTATATCTGTACTCATTGTGTAATGCTCTTCGGTGAAATAAACAAATTTTGAGGATGAGTTGTCTCCTGTCGTGAGTATGACTGTTCAGGTCACCGTGGTCTGGTCAAAGTCAGCATCCATGGGCTACCTGCCCATTATCTTGAATTGGCCCTCCTCTGTTTATATCTGTGGGATTATGAGTTCTAAAGGTGCTTCGGCGGTCAGTTGGGACAGGTACTCAGACCCAGGCCAGGGAGAGTCATAGACCCCTATTCCTCTCCTGTGCCTCAGTCCTCTCCATCCTGCTCCTTCATGTGTGCACGAAATACTTGACCTTTGCAAGGACCTGGTGTAGTCTGCAGGTCCTCGCAACCCTCCCTCTGCCTGATCTGGAGACTTATAGCCCTACCCTCTGAAGGCAAAATGGGAGTTCCTTCAGGTGCCCAATTGTGCCAATTCCTGAAAAATCTTTCTGTGGAAAATCTTCCCCACTCGTAAATCTAGTGGTCCCTTTGAAAAATACTTTACATCCACCCCGACTCTGAAACAGAGCACAAACCTGCAGAAATTCTTTCACTTTAAGGATTGACTCAGGCCTCTATGATCTTGGAGACCCCGGAGCTGCAGGCGATCGCGATCGGTGCAGGAGAATGAATGCCTGAAAGAACTGTATTATAAACCACTCCGTCAATCCCAGTGTTAAAATAACATTTAAATAAAACAGTAAAATTATTCCAGACAATCATCTTTCAATCATTAGGACACTTTGCCCAGGTGAGGGGGAATATTCCCACCATAGGAGAAGCCTGCCCGCAGTCCAGAGCAGTGCCAGGGTCTGGAAGCCCAGTGTCATGTGCCCCAGTTCAGCCAAAACCCTCAAAACCCATGCCTCACCATGGAGGCTCAGGGTCCTCAGGAGGCTCCACCCCCTTAGAGACCTGGGAGGGCGGGGCTGCCCTCAGGCCAGACAGGGTGGGGATCTTTGTTATGCAGGAAGCAGGCCAGTGAATTACTCAGACACACCTGGTCCCTCTGCAGGGGTGAGAGCAGCTGTGTATGGAGGGGTGCAGAGAGGAGATAGAGCAGGAAAAACGCTAGGTTTCACCTGACCGCAAAGTAGACTCACATCCAGAGTAGCGATGGACCCTCTGGGACTTCATTACATTTTCGTTTGTTTTGCATCACAACTTGAGGTGCTCAGAACTTAAAACTGTCTCTGAGCGAAGTGATCACTCCAGCTAAGGCTCGTAGTCATCCAAGGTGCCGTATTTCATCTGTCCAAGCCACCAGCGAAACATTGTAGAATCTTTCCTGACCCCCTCCACAAAACATCTTTGATCTAAACCTCTGTTTGCTCAGCCGATACAGACCATTTTGGTCCTTTATCAGGGCAAAATGATAGAAAAGTGGGTAGGGCATTTGCCTTGCTCGCAGCATTCTCAATTTGATCCCAGCATCCAGTATGATCATTCGTACACCACGAGGATTGATTTCTGAGCGCAGAGTCGGGAGTAATTGAGGAGCATTGCAGGATTTGGTCCCCTGGCATAAAGAAAAGAATTGTAGCACTTTAGCACTGTTGTCCCATTCTTCATTGATTTGCTCCAGCGGTCACCCGTAATGTCTCCATTGTGAGACTTGTTACTGTTTTTGGCATATCGAATATGCCACGGGTAGCTTGCCAGGCTCTGCCGTGTGGGTGGGATACTTGTAGGTGGGATACTCTCGGTAGCTTGCTGGAGTCTCCGAGAGGGATGGAGGAATTGACCCCGCTCGAAATCGTGGGAGGAAAATGCCCTACCACTGTGCTATCACTCCAGTTCTCAAAGGTATCTCATGGGACCCTGCTGTGATGGAACTGTGCAATGCAGATACTGAAAGGCTATCTCATTTGTTCCTTTACTTGCAGCACACATCTCCCTTCATGAAATATTCCTCCAAGCTTCATTGACATAGTGATCCCTTCTCTATCCCAGCTGCCTTCTTCCCTTGCTCTTCAGACAGGCTTCCAACTTTGGGGCAATATTCCTGGCCAATGTGTCTACTGTTTGTGTGTCAGTGTCAAATTAGGTTATTTTATATTCCACAAATGAGTTCAGTCATTCTATGTCTGTCCCTCTCCTTCTGACTCATTTCACTTAGCATGCTAATCTCCATGACCATCCATTTATAAGAAAATTTCATAACTTCATCTTTCCTAACTGCTGCATAGTATTCCATTGTGTAGATGTACCAAAACTTCTTCAACCGGTCCTCTGTTCTCAGGTACTCAGGTGTCTTCCAGATTCTGGCAATTGTTAATAGTGTCCCAATAAACCTACAGGTGCAGATGTCATTTCTACTGTGCTTTATTGCACCCTCAGGATTTATTCCCAGATGTGGTGTTGTGGGGTCATATGGCAGCTCAATTTCTAGTTTTTGAAGGAATGTCCTTATTGCTTTCCAAACGGGCTGGACTAGTCGGCATTACCATCAAGAGTGAAAGAGCACCCCTTTCTCCCCATATCCACGCAAACATTGGTTGTTTTGTTCATTTGCATGTGTGAGATGAGATGGTATGAGGTGATATCTCATTGTTGTTTTGATTTACATCTCCCTGATGATTAGCGATGTAGAGCACTTTTTCATGTGCCTCTGGTCAATTTGTTTTTCTCTTTTGAGGAAGCTTCTGTTCCTTTCCTCTCCATATTTTCTGTTGGGATTGGTGGGGTGTTTTTGTACAATTCTACTAGTGTCTATCCTGGATATTAACCCCTTATGAGATGACTATTTGGTAAATATTCCATAGGAACTCCCTGTATTTTGGTCACTGTTTCTTTGGAGCTGCAGATGTTTCTTAGTTTAGTGTAGACCCATTTGTTTCTGTGTCTTTCCAATTGTTTGGAGATGGCGTTTTATCCTTAAAAATGCCGTTAGGTTGAATATCTTGGAGTGTTCTGCGTATATTTTCCTCCATGTACCTTATGGATTCAGGTCTTATATTGAGGTTTTAACCCACTTTGATCTAACTTTTGTGCCTCGTATTAGAGAGAGATCAGCCTTTATTTTTTTCCCAAAGTAGCTGTTCATTTTGCCCAGCACCCCTTTTTTTGATTTTATTAGTTTATTTTTAATTAGAGAGTCAACGTGAGGGTCCAGTTACAGATTTGTACATTTTTGTGCTCATGTTTCCCCCATACAAAGTTTGATAACCCATAACTTCACCAGTGCTCATTCTCCACCACCAGTAAACACAACATCCCTCCCGCCCTCCCCAGTCCCGTCTCCCCCCACCCCACACTGCCACTGTGGCAGGGTCTTCCCTTTTGTTCTCTCTCTCTGATTAGCTGTTGTGGTTTGCAATAAAGGTGTAGAGTGGCCATTGTGTTCAATCTCTAGTCTATATTCGGCCCGCATCACCCTTCCCCCACATGACCTCCGACCACAATTTACTTGGTGGTCCCTTCCCTGAGTTACCCAGAATGAGACACCAGCTTCCAAGCCATGGAGACAGCCTCCTTGTACTTATTTCTACTATTCTTGGGCGTTAGTCTTATAGTCTATTACTCTATATTCCACAGATGAGTGCAATCTTTCTATGTCTGTCTCTCTCTTTCTGACTCATTTAACTCAGCATGAAACTTTCCATGCTGATCAACTTATATGCAAACATCATGACCTCATTTTTTCTAACAGCTGCATAGTATTCCATTGTATAGATGTACCAGAGTTTCTTCAACCAGTTATCTGTTCTAGGGCACTCGGGTTTTTTCCAGATTCTGGCTATTGTAAACAGTGCTGCGATGAACATATAAATGCAGATGTCACTTCGACTATACTTTTTGGCTTTTCCGGTATATATTCCCAGCAGTGGTATTGTTGGGTCAAATGGGAGCTCAACCTCTAGTTTTTTGAGAATCGTCCATATTGTTTTCCAAAAGGGCTGAACTAGCCGGCATTCCCACCAGCAGTGTAGAAGGGTCCCTTTCTCCCCACATCCTCTCCAACAGCGGTTGCTTTTGTTCTTTTGGATGTGTACTAGTCTCTGTGGTGTGAGGTGGTATCTCATGGTTGTTCTGATCTGCATCTCTCTAAAGATTAGTGATGTAGAGCACTTTTTCTTGTGCCTTTTGGCCATTCGTATCTCTTCCTTGGTAAAGTTTCTGTTCATTTCTTCGCCCCATTTTTTGATGTGGTTGGATGCTCTCTTCTTGTAGAGTTCAACCCTCCCAGCACCACTTTTTGAAGAGGCTTTTCTTGTTCCAATGACTGTTTGGGCTTTTCTAAGTAGAGTATCCTATTGTCCTCTTGTATTCGGTTTTTGGGACCACGGTGTGAACGGATACAAACTCAGAGATACAGTAAAGCAAGTGCAAAGGAGTTTTATTCCAGTTAACTGGGGTCAACTATCTCTCCCACAAAACAGTCTCTGATAGCAACCCTGACCTCCAAGTGCAAGCAGTTTATATAGGTAGTGACCAAGCGACAGTCGGCAGCTATTAATATTTGTCATATTAATATAACATTTGATAAGTTAGTCAGTTTCTGGTTGTTCAGAAACTGGACATAGTAACAGTAAAGCACCTTGTGGTTGTTCCAAAACATGGACATAGTGACCTTTCATGACCAGTCAGATGTTCCAGCAGTTCCTTTCCAGAAATTACTAGTTCAGTTTCTAGAAACATAAACTTAAGCCTAGTCAAAACTTAATAAAGTCAAAACTGACTAACTAATCGAATGTTATATTAATATAACAAATATTAATAGCTGTTAGCTTCGGCCTGTCTAAGTCTCAGTTATACAATGATCAAACACCCATCCCTTCACCAGTGCACATGTTCCACCACCAAGAACACCAGTAAACCTCCCATCCCAAGCCCCACCTGTCTGTGTGGCTCATGACTTTCGCTTTACTCTCTTTACTTTGACTACATTCAATATTTTAACTGAAAACTCACGACTATCACTTGGTATTTCCCTTCAAAATATCAGACCTGCCGAAAAGGCATTATTTGATAATTTCTTTTCCATTGCTGGGAATGAAGACATGTGAGGATTTTGATTTCTGGTGTTTTAGTAATTATGCCCAGAGAAATTTATGCCAGAATTCGCGTCACCGCAAGCTTGTACCTCCGGTTAGTTGGCTCCATAATATGGCGGTTGCCACGCCGCCGTGAAAGGAAATGTCGAGATAGAAAAACCTTTCCCCTCCCAGGATGGCATGGGGACGTAGCTTAGTTCACAGTCTAGAGGCATTTCTCTCAAGAAGCCGCTAGATGTCGAAAGAAGTTAGTGGGCCTCCGGGATCATCTGCTTTTGGGAGCGGAGGACTATTCCACTCTTTCTTTTCCAATATTTGTGGAAACTTTCTGTACTGTTGTCTGAGTACCATCAGTTGCGGAGTCAGAGAATTACCTGTGTCCTTCCCATGGTCTTTTTAAGTCACTTTCTTCAGTCTTATCTGGAGAGGGTCATCTCCCGTTGTCCGGACACATCACTGGTCAGTGTTTTCTGTCTATATGTGAAGCATGCACCCAGATCTTGATTCCTTCCACCCTCAGAGCAGTTGGTGTGGTCAAGGTAATAATGTAAGGACCTTTCCACTGAGAAGTGCCACGCGGGTGGCAGCCTTATGTTTCCTTATTCAGACCAGATCTCTCAAGTGTACGAATGAGGAGTTTACTCTGGCAGTGTGCTTCATGACCCACATGAGCTGGGCCTAATATATCTAGGGGCCAACGATAACTGGAGAAGAGAGAGATCATATATTCTGGCTTACAATTTCTTTTTCAAGGCTAAGAGGGAGAAGTAGCAATCGACTCAAAAGAATTTCAAAGGAAGCAGGGTTCCTCCATGAAGGGGTTCTCACTCACAAGAAGGGATTTTCTACCAACATCATGTTGCCCTAGAGACTTCACTACATAAATATTTAAAGGTATAATCGTCGAAGTTCCGTCTTCTGGAACGACTTCCTTCTGACACAGGGGCGCTGACCCTACCTGTACAAGAGGTGAAATCTCAACCTGCCTTACTTCCATCTACTGCCATGTTCAAACCGTTCGTTTTATTTCTTTTTTGTTTTGTTCTATTTTGTTTTGTTTTGTTTTGCTTTTTGGGTCACACCCGGTGATGCACAGGGGTCACTCCTGGTTCTGCACTGAGGAATCACCCCTTGTGGTGCTCAGGGGACATATGGGATGCTGGGAATCGAACCTGAGTTGGCCGCATGTAAGGCAAACGGTGTCGGTGGTGTCCATGTCCTTGTCAACATGGAACTTGGCCATGAGCATTGATTCATTCGAATGCCTAACAACCTGAATCGGACGATTATGGTAGAATAGATGTGGCTCACTGCCTGCAGTTTCTATCTTCATTGTTTCGCGAAGTTCAAGATGCCACTCTGTCTAACATTCATCGACTTAAAGAAGGCCTTCGAGTCTGTTGAGACTGAAGCGGTCATCGAAGCCCTAGCCAAACAGGGCATTCAAACTCAGTATATCAAAACCCTCCACGAGCTGTATTGTGGATTCACCACCAGGATTTCACCATTCTACAAGGAAGTGATCATTGATGTAAAGAGAGGAGGGGTTCGGAAGGGTGATATCATTTCACCGAAAGTCTTCAGTGCCACAATCGAGAACATCATGCAATGACTGTAATGGGAAGGAATGGGAGTGAAGATAGATGGTCGGCAACTACAACACCTCCGATTCGCTGATGATATCATTCTCAAAATGCCAAACATTAGCTAAGCGGCACAAACGCTGGCCGACTTTGACCAAGAGTGTGGAAACGTTGGATTGCAGCTGAATCTCAACAAGATGATGCTCATGAAAAACGAACTAATTCCTGACGCTCCATTTGCTCTCAATGGAACGAACATCTCCAAATGCAGCAGCTGTGTGTACCTGGGTCGAGAAATCAACATGAGGAATGACTTGTTGCCAGAACTGCGCAGGAGGAAGAGAGCAGCGTGGACCGCCTTCAAGAGCATCCAAGAAGTGCTTAAGAAGACAAAGAACCTCCGACTCCAGGCACATCTTTTCGATTCCACCGTTCTTCCTACACTAACATATGCCTAAGAGGCCTGGGCCCTACGCAAACAGGATGAGAGCGCTATTAGGGTATCCCAAAGAGGACTCAAAAGATCTATGCTAGAGTATCACATCTCACTCAAGTGAAAGAAGGAATCCGGGGTTCTTTCCTCTGTCGGCGGTCAAGAATCAGGGATGCTGTCTCGTTTGCCAAGGCATCAAATATCAGATGGGCCGATCATGTAATTCGATTCAGAGACCACTGCTGGTCTAGAGCTGTTACCGACTGGATTCCACAGGACATCAGAAGACCACGTGGCTGCCCACCGACTAGATGGTCAGATTTCTTCGACAAATCCGTGAATGAACGATTTAAGGCTCTTCCTGTTCCTGGAGCAAGCAGATATCATTGGGCTGCACTAGTACGCAATAGGGACAAATGGCTATGTTACTGGTGCCCGCTCAAGCAAATCGAAGAAAATGGGAAGACAAGTGATACAAGTGATATATGGATCATACCCAGTGATTCTCAGGCTTACTTTTGGCGCTGCACTAAAAAATCACTCCTGACAGTGCTCGAGGAATCATATGAGTAGCTGGGGGTTGAGCCTTGCTGGACTCTTGGCTGCATTTAAGGCAAATGCCCAACCTGCTGTAATATCACTCTGGGCCATGCTCCACATGTCTTTTGTCATGCAAATAATGATAGAGTATCACAGAAAGTGCCATTGAAAAACAGACATGATATAATTTTGTATTTTTGTAAATTAAAAAAAATTTTATAGTTGTTCATGATGATCAGCCAGCACGCCTACGAACCCCCAGTGCAGCACCATTGGGAAGAACAAGTAAAGAGACGCTTCTAAAATCTCTGGGCTAGGACGAAAGGAGACTTTACTGAGACCACTCGAGAAAATCAACGATCAACGGATAATGTGTATTTAAAAAAAAATTTAATCTAGAATTTCCATTCCTTTCATTCTTTTTTATTTTATTTTTTATTAGTGAATCACCAAGAAGGTACAGTTATATATTTACATATTTTCGTGCTGTGTTTTGGTCATAAAATGTTCGAGAACTCATCCCTCCACCAGTGCCCATTCTTCACCACTGATGATCCCAGTATCCCTCCCACCCCCCAACCCAATCCCCCTCCACATCACCCCACTTCTGTGGCAGGGCATTCCCGTTTTCAACAGGATGATGTTGATGATGATGATGTTCATGATGATTGATCACATTCAATATTCCAACACCAATCCCACCACCATTGTGCCTTCCACCACCAATATTGCTAATTTCCCAACACCACCCAAGCCTGCCTCAATAGCAGCCTCTAAATAATTTATTTTCTATCTCGCCCACATGGCAGAGCCAGGTAAACTACCTGTGGCATATTCGATATTAACAAACAGTAACAACAAGTCTCACAAAGGAGATGTTACTGGTGCCTGGTCGAGCAAATCAATGAGCAACGGGATGACAGCGACAGTGGCAGTGATATACACGAGGGGATTTGAGGTACAGAATGCAGGTAGGTGTGATAGATTATTTACAGTAATAAAGCGCTAAAATGGAGGCAATTCTTTTATGGGGAATAACTCTAGAGACACTGTCTCCCAGGGCATCTATACTGCTTTTCTCTTTCCCATGCTTCTAGTACATATTAAACAATTAAGGTTACATTTTATTTATTTATTTACACACTTATTAACTTTTTGCTTTTGGGATTACACCGGTGATGCATAGAGGTTACTCCTGACTTTGCACTCAAGAATTACTCCTTGGGGTGCTCATGGAACACTCAGGATGCTGGAATCAAACCCGGTCGTCCACGCACACGCCCTACCCGATGTACTATTGCTCTAGCCATGAGTTGAAAAAGTGGTTACTTTCTTCAGTTTTGTCAAGGGTATTTTTTAATCCCTCCCTCTGACTGCAAACTTTTATAGCCACACTTGTGTTTTTTGGATCTCCTTATCTTTGGGTTCAGAGCGAGAGGACACATGCTGCAATTCACTGTGAGATGCTCTTCAATGAAATGAACTAATTTGGAGAAATCGTTGTCTCCTGTCATGTCTATCACTGTTCTGGTTATGGAGGTCCGGTTAAATGCCAGTAGCCACGGGAGTCCTCCCTATTGTCTTTTGTTGACCCTCCTCTGTTTGTAACAGTGGAGTTATGAGTGCAAAAGGGGCTTGCGTGGCCTGTGGATCAGGAACTCAGACCAGCCCACGGCAGAGCCATACTGGTGCCTCAGAACTCAATACCTTCTCACTGCATGTGTGCATGAAGGGTCTGTGGCCTTAGCATGGACATGGTGAGGTCTGGAGGACCTGGCCCTCTCCCTGCTGACTGGTCTGGGAGCTCATAGCCCTGCCCACTGAGGGCTAATTGGGAGTTCCTTTTGGTACCCAGTTGTGCCAATCCTCAAAAAAATGTCTGGAGAAAATCCACCCTACTCCTCACATCTAGAGGTCCCTTTGAAAAATACTTCCCACTCACCCACACCATGAAACGGAGCACAAAGCTGCACAGATTCATTTCTTTGTAAGATTGATTTAGGCCTGTATGAACTTGGAGTCTCTGCGCTACAGATGATTGGTGAGAAAACAATGAATGCCTGAAATAACTGTATTATGAACAGCTTTGTCAAACCCAGTGTTTAAATAACGTTTAAACAGAAATTGCAAAATCACGCGACACTATCATGTTAATAAATTGACATTTTGCCCAGATGAAGGGTAGCATTGTTGCTCTTTCGTCCCGTTGTTTTTGATTTTCTGGAGCGGGCTACAGTAACATCTCATTGTGAGACTTGTTACTGTTTTTGATTATCGAATATGCCTCGAGTACAACAGGTGGGCATTTTTCTTGCACGTGGCAGACCTGGTTTGATTTCTCCATCCTCTCGTTGAGCCCGGAAAGCTACCGAGAGTACCCCATCAGCATGGCCGAGTCTGGCAAGCTACCCGTGGAATATCCTTTAGGCCAAAAATAGAAACAACAAGTCTCACAATGGAGACATTACTGGTGCCCTTGCTACCAGTACATACTAAACAATAAAGGTTACATTTTATTTATCACGTACTCATTTACTTTCTTTTTGCTTGTTAGATCACACACAGTGATGTACAGGGTTACTCCTGGCTTTATACTCAGTAATTATTCCTTGGTGTCACTCTTCTTGTCATATTGAATATGGCACGGGTAGCTTCCCAGGCTTTTCCGTGCAGTGGGATATCTTGGTAGGGGTCCTTTCCTTTTTCCCACTAATGATCTCCATCCATCATCCTTTTAACTTAAAATACACACTTATATTTCTTCCTTAAAGTCATGTCTCACAGATTTTAACCTTAATTTTACTGAACTTAATATACTTTGATCTACCAAGAAATTTGGAAACAAGTTGCTAATCAGGATCTCAATGACCAAGACTAACTGTACTCTGCGGCACTCTATTCAAAGCATTACATCAGTCCCATTGATATTCAAAACTTCATAATTAAAGATCTTATAACATAGGATTCAGAATTATAGTTAAAATACTCACAAGATTCACATATATCATTTACCTACATATTCCTTCAATTTGCCCACTTCATCACTGCCAGTGGACTGCATTTGTATTTTTTTTTGTTTTTAAAATTTTTTTATTGAATCACCATGTAGAAAGTTACAAAGCTTTCAGGGTTAAGTCTCAGTTACACAATGCTCAAACACCCATCCCTTCACCGGTGCACATATTCCACAACCAAGAACCACAGGAAACCTCCCGCCCACACCCCCACCTCCCTAACCCCCACCCCGCTGTGTAGCTAATAAATTTGACTTTACTTTCTCTTTACTTTGATTACGTTCAACATTTCAACAATTATTGTTTTTTTTAAAGTGACTTTAACCTCAATTTTTATTTTCTTTCCAGGACACAAGTCAAATCATCACATATGCAGTTTAAGCTTGTATTTTTAAACAATCCTTGAAAATCACAAAAAAATAGAGAAAGGGAACAAAATTTTAGATTATTCATATTTTTCGGAGAACACAGGTCAAATATTTCTTCTAGTTTTCTGTTTTATCTCTTAGTTCCTTTCTTAATTTTTGAGAACAAAACTCTTCTACTAGAATATTTTAGACCTGAAATTCCTGTTTGCCACAAATACATATTTTGTTTACTGGATATTCCCTATTTAAAAAGCGTTCACAACTTTTAGCACCTAAGTATTAACCCCCTAACATCAAGACTGGAATCAACATAATACTGTGATCTGTAACCATTCTCAGCTCTCACTTGCCTCCACTGAGATGGAAGAGGGGACCAGGGCCAGATGCCTCTGCTCAGCTGCAAGGTCACTAAAACAAAGGGGCCATTTTTAACCGCTTGGGTGTAAAGTGACTCACTTTTTTCCCTTCAGCAAGAAGACCTGGGGCGGGTCTTAAGTTCCAGCAAAAAACTGATGTGTTTAAACTCTGATGGTATGAAAGTTTTGCAACAATTTTACAAAGTTAGAAACTCATGTTTTTGGGCTGGAGTCAGCACAGCAGGTAGGGCGTTTGCCTTGCACGCGTCAAAACCGGGTTTAATTCCCAGCATCCCGTATGGTCCCCTGAGCACGGCCAGGGGTAATTCCTGAATGCAGAGCCAGGAGTGACACCTGAGCATTGCTGGGTGTGACCCAAAAAGAAAAAAACCCTCATTTTTTAACCCATTACTCTTTAAACTTGTTTTCATGTAAAACAATAATTTCTACTCATATCCTGATAATCCAGTACAAATATAAACACATATACATTAACACACTACCTTAAGAAACCCTTCAACCATAATTTTTTTCTATTTTCTTTTTTTATGAGGCATAGGAAAAACTTCCTGGCTTAATTCTAAAAGTCCTTTGTTTTCCAAATCATAAGATTTTTACACCAAATACTTTACAAATTCACATTCAAACATGCTTTAGACACAGAACCAGGCCATTGGTACTCACCAAAGTTTTAAATAGCAGCATAAGAAAACATTTTCTATTTGCATCTTTGCATGCACTGTTTTACCTTTCTTCACTTCTCCCAAGAGGTCACTGTCCTTGGACTTGGAATTGATGAAATGGTCAATCACAAGGGAATGTGGTGTAGACTGGGTCTGACCCATAATGAAATCAAGCACAAGAGGAGTCAAAAACAGAGTCAACTAAGACATACTACACTAGGCGTCCATCACATCCGACAGAAAAATGACCAACAGACAAACAGTGAAAAATGTCAGTCCTTTCCACGCAAACCTCTCCAGATCTGACTGCCCTGAGAACCTACTGAACGCAGTCCAAGTAGAGCTTGCAGTCCCAGGGTGTCAGGGACATCTCCCTTCACACTCAGCTATTGTTGACCCTCCAGTGCAACTGGTGGAGTCAGAACCCTTGTAAAATGTCTGACCATCATCAGAAACCCCTTTAACTCAGGCCCCTCATTCTCATGGAGACTGCCCCTGAGCCTCAGGCCTCTCAGTCTCAATGAGACTACTCCTGAGTTCCTTCCCTCAGGGTTCTGGGTCTCACGGACACCACCGCTGAGTAACCTTGTATTTTTGTTTTCTTTTAGAAAAACTCTGCACTGTTCTAAGGTCTGTGTAGGTCCATCCGAGATCTCGGACGAGCCCCCAAATGGTGCATCTCGGGTCTTGGGTCATAAACGGGGGCTGGATCTAGTCAAATGCTTTCTCTGCATCTATTGATGTGGTCATATAGTTTTTTATCTTTTCTTTTATTGATATGATGGATTATGTTGATTGACTTGAGAGTGCTAATTCATCCTTGAATCCCCGGGATGAGTCCTAATTGGTCATGGTGTATGATCTTTTTTATGAGTCCTTGAATTCGGTTTGTAAGGATTTTGTTGAGGATCTTTGCATCTGTGTTCATCAGGGTTATCTGTCTTTAATTCTCTTTCCGTGTAGTGTCTCTGTCTTCTTTTTTTTTTTATTGAATCACCAAGTGGAGGGTTACAAAGTTCTCAGGATTATGTCAGTTATACAATATTCAAACACCCTTCCCTTCACCAGTGCCCATCTTCCATCACCAACCCCCCCCAGTATATCTGCCGCCCCCTCCCACCTCCCTAGTCCCCACCCTTGTACGTGATAAGTTTCACTTCATTTACGCTTATCTCGATTACATTCCATGTTTCAACACACAACTCACTACCGTTGCTGGGGTTTCCCCCCAAAAAGAAAAAGACAGTCCTATTGCCAATGAGGCATTTGATAGTTCTCCATTGCTAAGAATATAGAGATATTAAGTCCTGCTGTTTGTTACATAACTTTTCTTTTTCCCCCTTGCCCCGCGCCACCAAGTTCACGCCTGTTTAGTAATCGCCACGCTGTCTGACAAAGGGAAAAAAACCGAAGAGGATGATTATTTCCCGTCATCAGCCAGCGTGGGGCTCTGGCTTAGTTGATAGTCTAGTAGAGTGTCTGCAAGCAGTTTCTGGAACCAAAGGTCTTGCGCTGATATCGGCTCCGGCTCGAGATACCACCAGCGTCCCGCTGGTCCATGTACCTAATTTTTCCCCTTATTTCCCATTCCCACGCCACCAGGTCTGTTTGCTTAATGGACATCACACTATGACACCACACCACGTTTCTTCCCGAGAAAGAAGGATATTTCTTCTCAGCCGGCGTGGGGATATAGCTTAGTTCAGTCTAGAGAGATGGCTACCATTTTGATTGCCTTCAATATTTCAACAAAATACTTACTATTCTTGTTAGGATCACCCACAAAAGTCCGACCCATTAAGAAGGAACCATTACATATCGCTGATACTAAGATGACATTAGGTCGCGTGGCCGCAGCAGCGGCCGCGCGGTTTTGGGTTTCTGTCTAAAGTCCAGGGAAAAAGTTGAAGGAGAGAGAGAGAGATTTCCGCACGGGGAACCTGGCGGAAACTCTCAAGTCACATACTGCAGGTTGCTGGTGGGCTGCTGGTGTCCCAAGCAGCTCCTTCCTCTTCGTCAGTCATTCTGGGGATGCGGGCGTGGAGAAATGGGAAAGCCCACGTGGCTGCACTCTCTTTAAGTGTCCGATGTGGGTGGAGACCGGTACTTCCCCGCCCTCGATCCCCCGCCAGCCGCGCCGCGCGTTTGGGTGTGTCTCTCCATTTTGTGCTCAGAGAAGTGGGATAGATGCTGTGCTGTGCCCAGTAGAAGTTGAGGGAAAGAGAGAGAGATTAAAAGAAAAAAAAAGAGAAACGCCGGTCCCCCGCTCGGGGGACCTGGCGGAAAATCTCAAGTCACATACTGCAGGTTGCTGGTGGGCTGCTGGTGTCCCAAGCAGCTCCTTCCTCTTCGTCAGTCATTCTGGGGGTGCGGGCGCGGAGAAATGTGTCTCTGTCTTCTTTTGGTATCAGGGTGAAATTTGCTTCATAAAAGCTGTTTGGGAGTGTTTTTAATTCTTCGATTTCCTGAAAAATCTTTCAAAAGTTTGGAAGTCCTCCTTGACGATTGGACGAATTCACTAATGAATCCATGTGGCACAAATTGTATATTCCTATGGGGTTATGAGTGCTAAAGTGACTCCAGTGGCCTGCAGAGGCGGGTACTCTGACCCAGGACAAGGCAGAGTCATAGCCCCACTGAGCCACCTCCAATGCCTCAGCCCTCTCTACATTCCTCCTGCATGTGTGCAGGGAAGAGACTGTCGCATGGATACGGTCAAGACAGAAGACCTGGGCCATTTCCTCTTCTACCTGTTCTGGGAGCTCACAGCCCTGCCCACTGAGGTGAACGTTCGTGCTGGTGCCCAATTTGCCAATCACTGTAAAAACGTTTATAGAATATCCACCCCACTGCTCAAACACAGCGGTCCCTTTGAAAAATACTTCCTAGCCACCCACACAATAAAACTGAGCACTAATCTGAAGATTCCTCTCAGCGTAAAGATTTTTAAATTTTTTTTTATTGAATCACCATGTGGAAAGTTACAGGGCTTTCAGTCTTAAGTCTCCGTTATACAATATTCAACACCCATCCCATCACCAATGCACATTTTGCACCACCAGGAGCCCCGGCATACCTCCCCCCCACTCCACCCCACCCCCGCCTGTGTAGCTGATAGATTTCACTTTACTTTGATTACCTTCAATATTTCAGAAAAAAAACTCACTATTATTGTTTTTAGTTTCCCCCCAAGTGAGACCTGTTGAAAGGAACCATTTGATAATGTTTTACATTGCTGGCAATTAAGAGATATGAGGTCTAGCACGGCTTCGATAGAAGCCGCGCGGTTTTGGATTTCTGTAGTTTAGTAACAAAGCCCAGGGAAATTTCTGCCAGAAATTGCATCACTGCAAGCTTTTACTTCCCTTTGTGGTGCTCATAAAATGGGAAAGCCGAGAGAGAAAAACACTTCCTTCCTGGCACTGCATGGGGCAGTGGCTCAGTTCACAGTCTAGAGACATTTCTGAGAGCTGCTGGTGCCCAAAGTAGTTTAGTTTGGCTCGGGGATCATGCTCGTGCAGGAGTGGAAAGGCCACACACGTGTGGCCACTGCGCTTAAATATCAACGTATAGATTGACTAAGGCCTCTGTGAACTCTTGGAGACCCCAGAGCTATAGCTTATTGATGCAGAAAACATGAATGCCTGAAACAACTGTTTTATGAACAAACAACTGTTTTATGAACAACTTTGCAAATCATAGAGTGTAAATAAAGTTTAATTAAAAACAGTCAAATTTTTCCAGAAAATCATGTTTCAATAATTACTTCTCGCCCAAGTGATGGGGCAAGTTCCCACTAGAGGAGATGGCCCGCCTCGCCCCCCCCCCCAAACCAGCACAGGCCTGCCAGCAGCCAGAACAGGGCCAGGGTCAGGAAACCCAGTGTCACCTGCCCCAGCCAGCCTCCCTCCACAGCCCACCTGGACCACAGGAAGCTCAGGGTCCACAGGAGGCTACACACCCTTGGAGACTTGGTGGGCGGGGCTGCCTTCAGGCCAGACAGGGTGGGGATCGTTTTAGTGCAGAAGCCAGGCTTATGAAGGACCCTGACTCACCTGTGTCCCTGCATGGCTGAGAGCTGCTCTGGGATGAAGGGGTGCGGGCAGGAGAGCGAGCACGAAAAGTGTTCTTCCACTTGAGCGCCAAGTTGGCTCAACTCTATAACAGTAATGGAGGCTACATGGCACCATCACATTTTTGTTTGTTTGGGGTAGCATCTGGAGATTCTCAGAACTTGGTCTTGCTTGATAGCAATGAGATCACTTCTACTAGGGCTCAGGTGCCATCCAGGGTGCCAGATAGGACCAGGACAGGCCACCTGCAAAACACTGTAGTATCTCTCCTGACCCCCTTCACAAAAAGTCTTCTCTCTAAGCCTCATTTTGCCCAGTTTGTAAAGTCCAGTGGCCATTATAAGGGCCAGAGTGATAGAACAGTGGGTAGTGCAATTGCTTTGCACGCAGCTGTTCCCATTTGATCTGAGCATCCAGTATATGCCAGTAGCCTTTGGTCTAGCAATTCAAATTGCTTTAGCATTTTTCTAAGTCTTTATTATATAAGGATTTGAGACAAGAAGGGCCAGAAGTACTGATACTGAGGGGGCAACAACAGCTGGTATGTGGGAGGGGCGGGGTAGGTAGGGTGGGGCAATTTACTGTCTGTTCCGGTTTGAACGTGCGTTTACTTTTTAATTTTTATTGAATCACCATGTGAAAAGTTACAAAGCTTTCAGGCTTAAGTCTCAGTTACATAATGCTGGAACACCCATCCCTTCACCGGTGCACATATTCCACCACCAAGAACCACGGTAACCCTGCCCCCCACCCACCCCCGCCCCCTAGCCCCCCACCCCACCTGTGCAGCTGATAAATTTCACTTTACTTTCTCTTTACTTTGATTACATACAAACAAAAAATTCACTATTTTTGTTAGAGTTTTCCCTCCTCCCACCCCCCCAGGAGTTGGACCTGCTGGAAAGGAAGCATTTGATAATTTATTTTCCGTTGCTGAGAATGAAGAGATATGAGGTCGTGTGGCCACAGTAGCGGCCTCAAGGTTCTGGATTTCTGTATTTTAGTACAGGCGGTGCTGAAGTCTCCGACTACAATTGTGCTGTTAGCAATGTCCTCCTTAAAGTCTGTTAGGACTTGTTTTAAGTATTTAGCTTGTCGCTCATTAGGTGCGTATACGTTTAAGAGTGTGATTTCTTTCTTTTGTACATATCCCTTGATAAATAGAAAGTGACCTTCGCTGTCCCTTCTAAACTTTTTCAACCTGAAATCTATGTTGTCGGAAACTAGTATGGTCACCCCAGGTTTTTGAGGGAGTTGTTTGCTTGCAGGATTGTTTTCCATACTTTGACTTTAAGTCTGTGTTTGTTCTGACTGTTCAGGTGTGTTTCTTGTAGGCAACAGAATGTTGGGTTTTGTTTCCGAATCCATTTTGCCATTCTGTGTCTTTTAATTGGTGCACTTAGACTACTGACATTGAGAGTGATTATTGTCATGGGGTTTGTGTCAGCTTTCTGTGGGGTTTATTGTTCTTGTGGGGGTTTTCCTTGTCTTACAAAAGCCCCGTTAGTCCTTCTTTTAATTTTGGTTTTGAGTCTATCAAGTTGATTTTTTTGAAACATATTTATTATACCTTTGAATGAACAGATATCCCCGGATGATGTAAGAAATTCTTGGTAAAAAACAGTAACAAAAGTGAAAATGTGTAAGAAGTGTAAGAAGCCCTCATGTAGACCAGGGTTTCTCTCCCTGAGTCTCATGAATATTTGAAACATCCAGGATAGGAGACTAATTGTGCACAGGTAGGACATGGAGGGCCATGTCTGCAGACAAAAGAGATGCTGCTGTGACTGGGCGTGAATGTCCTTTAGGCCCTAAAGAGCTCAGCCAGAGAGTTCCCTACAAGCATCCAACCGCTGTGATGGAGCCTCAGATTTCCATCCCACCAAGGCCATAGTCTAGAAGGGTTTGACTTGCTTTTGGCTCACCCGGGTCTGATTCCCAGAATCACATATGGTCTCGGGAGCACCGGCAGAAGTATTTCCTGAGTGCAAAGCCAGGAGTAGGCCCGGTGAATTGCCAGTGTGACTCAAAAAGCAAAAAGTAAATAAATGAATAATAAATAAAATGTAAGTGTAATTGTTTAATATGTACTAGTAGCAAGGCAAAGAGAAAAGCACATATTGTATAAGGTCGAAACATTGCTGGAACTGAATTGCCCATACTTATCATCAAAGAAAAAAGAGAGAAAGAGAGAGGAAAAACAACTGTAACTAACCACTTTTCTTCACATCTGAGACTTGCTCAGTGAAAGAGTAATTTTCTTGCATTTTAGGACCCCGGATTGGACAGAAACCAATCAATATATATATATGTATATATATAAAAGTAAATATGGTGGGCAAAGACGTTTCAGGTGTCATGAAAACCTCTTAGGTTAGTGGACAAACGAGAGTCCGGGTTAAAACGGAAACAGACATGATAGTCTGGAGTGATTTTGCAATTTCTCTTTAAACTTTCTTTAAACACTGGTTTTGACATAGCTCTTCATAATACAGTTCTTTCAGGCATTCTTTGTTTTTATACCAATCTGCTGTAGCTCAGAGCCTCCAAGTTCATAGAGGCCTGAGTCAATCAATCTTACAGAGAAAGGAATCTGCAGCTTTGTGCTCTGTTTCAGACAGTCAGTGCGTGGGAAGTATTTTTCAAAGGGATTCCTGGGTGTCAGGTGTAGAGTGGACTTTCTCCAGACTTTTTTGGTGGATTGGCACAACTGGGTACAAAAAGTACTCCCAACTAGCCCCCAATGGGCTGGGCTATGAACTCCCAAACCAGGCAGCAGGGAGAGAGGCCCAGGGCCTCCAGACCTCACCATGTCCATGCAAAAGCCACAGTCCCTTCGTGCTCACATGCAAGAGGTAAGTAGAGAGGGCTGAGGCACCATTACGGCTCAGTGGGGTTATGACTCTACCTCGACCTGGGTATGTGTTTCTGATCCACAGGCCACCAAAACCCCTTTTGCACCATAATCCAACTGTTATAAACAGAGGAGAGTCAACAACAAGACAATGGGCAGGTCACCCGTGGCTACTGGCATTTGACCAGACCAAAGTAAACTGAACAGTGATCATCACGAGAGTAGACAACTATTTCTCAAAATCAGTTTTATTCATCGAAAAACATTTCACAGTGAAGTTCACCATGTGTTCTCTTGCTCTGAACCCAAAGATAAAGAGATACAAAAAATAGGAGTATGTATATAAAATATGCAGATGAGAGGGTGGGATTACAATATCCTCGACACAACTGAGAAAGTATCCACTTTTTTCCATTCACGGCTGTAGCCGTACTTCGGGTAGGGCAATTTCCTTGCACGTGGCCGACGGGGTTTCATTCCCAGCATCCTCTCTGGTTCATCGAGCATTCACAGGAGCAATTACAGAGTGCAAACCAGGAGTAACCCCTGTGCATCACCTTGTGTTTTCCCAAAAGCAAAATGAAAACAAATGCTAATAAATAAATAAAATGTAACCTTAATTGTTTAATATGTACAATAGCAAGTGAAAGAGAAGAGCAGTATAGATGCTTCAGGTGACATAGTGTCTCTACAGTTAATTTCCATAAGATAATTGCTTCCATCTAAACGCTTTATGACCGTATATAATCTATCACTCCTACATGCATTCTGACCTCAAAACCCCTCATCATCATCAAGATCATCATCATCATCCCGTTAGTCGTCGAATTTCTTCAGCGGTTTAAGTAACGTCTGCATTCATCCAGCCCTGAGATTTTAGAACCCTATTTTTACTTCTCCTTTCCAATGGTGCCGCATTGGAGGCTGTTTCAGGGTCAGGGAAATGACACCCATCATTGTTACTGATTTTGGCATAGGAATACATCATGGGGAGTTTGTGAGACTCTCCTATGAAGGCAGGAAACTCTTGGTAGCTAGCCAGGTTCTCGCAGAGGGAGAACTAGGCTACAAGATGTCTTGCAACTGCCGTGTAAACTTACTCAAAAGCCCTCCTGTGCATATAATATATGTTATGTATCTGCCTAATATAGATATTATAAAAGGGCTATTATATTTTGAAATTATATGTCCATACTGGCCATCTGAAAAATATATAGTAACAACTTTTGCAGTCATTAAGATGTAGTTTAGTGGTAGAGCAATTGTATTTCATGTCAAGACCTAGGTTTGGAATGCAAATAAAATACAAATTAGAAAATTAACGAAGAAAAGTGTATTTCAGGTTCCATCGAAAACTCTGAGGTTACAGTGCAAAGGAAAATGCCAGGTTCAATCCAAAACAGAGATGTCCTGTGGAAACAGAAACAGTAAACAGCCCCGCCCTCCCTCCCCGCCTCCCCACATAGCAGGATGTTGTAACCCCCTAAGTATCAGTACTTCTGGCCCTTCTTTTTCTCAAATCCTTATAAAATAAAGACTTTTAAAATGCTAAATCAATTTGATTTGCTAGAGCAAAGTCTACTGGACCATACTGGATGCTCAGATCGAACAGGGACAGCTGCGTGCAGAGCAAATGCACTACCCAAAGTTCTATCACTCTGGCCTTTATAATGGTCTGTGGTCTTTATAAACTGGGCAAAATGAGTCTTAGAGAGAAGCCTTTTTGTGAAGGATGTCAGGAGAGATCATAGCGTGTTTTTCAGGTGGCCTGGTCAGGTCCATTCTGTCACCCTGGATGGCCGCTAAGCCCTAGTAGGAGTAAGCCCTTTGCTCAGAAGCAGGAGTAAGTTCTGAGCATCTCCAGGTGCTACCCAAAACAAACACAACTATGATGGAGGCGTACAGCGTCCATCACCGTTGTAGAGTTGGGCCCACTTTGTGCTCAATAGAAGAGCATTTTGCGTGCTCGCACTCCTACCGTCACCGCTCCATCCCAGGGGTGCTCTGAGCCATGCAAAGGGACACAGGTGAATGTGGGTCCTTCATTGACCTGGCTCCTGCACTTACAAAAATCCCCACCCAGTCTGTCCTGGGGGCAGCCCCGTCCACCCAGCTCTCTCAGGGCCCTGAGCCTCCTAGGACCCTGAGCCTCCTGTGGGGCAGGTGGGCTGAGGAGTGAGCTTGTTCTGGGCAGGTGACACTGGGTTTCCTCACCCTGGCTGCGCTCTGTCTACTGGCAGATCTGTGGTGGTTTGGGGGGAATGTCGAGGGGGACCATCTCCATGGTGGGAACTTGCCTCCTCACCGAGGCAAGAAGTAGTTTTTGAAACATAATTGTCTGTAATAATTTGACTGTGTTCAATTAAATTTTATTTACACACTGTGATTTATTCAATATAGTACTGGAAATTCTGGCCATAGCAGTTAGGCAAGAAATAGATATCGAGTGTATACAGATAGGAAAGGAAGAGGACTAGCATCACTATTTGTGACCCGAAAGCCGGGCTACATCATTTGGGGGCTCTTCTGAGGTCTTGGATGAACATACACAGATCTTAAAACAGTACGGAGGTTCTAAAAGAAAACAAAATTCCGTGGTCACTCAGGGGCGCTCTCCTTGAGAACGAGAGGCCTGAGTGAAGGATATCAGGAGTAGTTTCATTGAGACTGCGAGGCCTGAGTTTCAGGGGCAGTCTCCTTGAGACTGAAGGGCCTGAGTAAGAGGAGGGATTTGATGACCGTCAGACATTTTACATGGCCTCTGACTCCTCCAGTTGCACTGGAAGGTCAACACGAGCTGAGTGTGAAGGGAGACGTGCCTGACACTTTGGGACTGCAAGATCTACCTGCACTGCCTTAGGTAGCTTCTCAGGGGATTCAGATCTCTAAAGGTTTTTGTGTACATGACTGGCATTTTTTCACTGCTTGTATGTTGGTCATTTCCGTGTCAGAAAACGTGGACGTCTGGTGTATTGTGTCATCGTGTGACTCTGCTCTTGACTCCCCTTGTGCTTTCATTATGGGTCAGACTCAGCATACCCCAATTTCCCTTGTGATTGATCATTTCAGCAATGAAAAGCACAAGGGCCATGATCTCTCGATACAGGAGAAGATAGGTAAAACATTGCAGAGATTAGAATAGGAAATGTTTTCTTATCCTGCTGTTAAAGCAAGGTAGAATTGACATCTGCACCTGTATGTTCATTGCAACACTATTAACAATTGCCAGAATCTGGAAACAACCCAAATACCCGAGAACAGACGACAGTTAACGAAATTTTAGTACATCTACACAATGGAATACTTATGAAGCTGTTAGGAAAGATAAAGTTATGAAATTTTCTTATAAATGGATGGTCGTGGAGAGTAGCATGCGATACCTTGAGAACTGGAGTGAAAGCACAATGGTAGGGCGTTTTCCCTACACAAGTTCGACTGGGATCGATTCCTCCATCCCTCTCAGAGACGCCAGCAAGCTACCGAGAGTATCCTGCCCACACGCCGAGCCTGGCAACCTACCCGTGGCATATTCGATATGCCAAAAACAGTAACAACAAGTATCACTATGGAGACGTTAATGGTGACCGCTCGAGAATTTCATTGAACACTTAGTTCAAAGATAGTTTTAAGTTCTGAGCACCTCAAGTTGTGATGCAAAACAAACAAAAATGTAATGAGGTCCCATAGGGTCCATCACTATTCTGGACATGAGTCCACTCTACGCTCCGGTGGAATCGAGCGTGTTTCCTGCTCTGTATCCTCTCCGCACCCCTCCATACAGAGCTGCTCTCAACCCTGCAGACGGACCAGGTGTGTCTGGGTACTTCACTGGCCTGCTTCCTGCACTGACAAAGATCCCCACCCTGTCTGGCCTGAGGGCAGCCCCGCCCTCCCAGGTCTCTAAGGGGGTGGAGCCTCCTGGACCCTGAGACCCCATGGTGAGGCATGGGTTTTGAGGGGTTTGGCTGAACTGGGGCACATGACACTGGGCTTCCAGACCCTGGCACTGCTCTGGACTGCAGGCAGGCTTCTCCCATGGTAGGAATATTCCCCCTCACCTGGGCAAAGTGTCCTAGTGATTGAAACAGGATTGTCTGGAATAATTTTACTATTTAATTTAAATGTTATTTTAACACTGGGATTGACGGAGTTGTTTACAATACAGTTGTTTCAGACATTCATTCTCCTGCACCGATCACCTGCAGCTCCGGGGTCTCCAAGATCATACAGGCCTGAGTCAGTCTAATTTAAAGGGAAAGAATTTCTGCAGATTTGTGCTCTGTTTCAGAGTTGGGGTGGGTGTAAAGTATTTTTCAAAGGGACCACTAGTTTTAAGGAAAGGGAAGATTTTCCAAAAAAATTTTTTTGAGGAATTGGTACAATTGGGCACCTGAAGGAACTCCCATTTAGCCCTCAGAGGGCAGGGCTGTAAGCTCCCAGATCAGGCAGAGGGAGGGTTGCCAGCCCGCACTCCTACATCCCAGAGATTCTCTCAGCCATGCTGAGGGACACAGGTCCTTCATTGCCTTGGCTCTTGCACTGAAAATGATGCCCGCCATGTCTGGCCACGAGGCAGCCCCACTCACCATGATCTCCAAGGAGGTGGAGCCTCCTGGAGGCCCTGAGCCTCCTGTGGTCCAGGAGGGATGAGGAGTGAGGCTGGCCTGCGCAGGTGGCACGAGGTTTCCTGACCCTGACCCTGCACTTGCTGCTGCAGGCCTGTGATTATGGGGGCGGTCTCCAGTGGGGGCATCTCCTGTGGTGGGTGGGACCTTGCCCCCACACCGGGACAAGAAGTTATTATTGAACCATGATTGTCTAAAATAAGTTGACTGTTTTAAATTACAATGTATTTACACACTGTGATTTACAAAGCTGTTCATAAAACAGTCGTTTCAGGCATTCATTGTTCCGCACCAATCAGCTATAGCTCCTGGGTTTCCATGAATCAGAGAGGACTTTTATCAATCTTTACGCGGAAAGGAATCTGCAGATTTAAGCTCTGCTTCACGGTGTGGGTGGGTAGGAAGCATTTTGCCCCCCCTGGACACCGCCCTCATAAGCACAGTCCTCCGTAAGCCAGTGCAGGGTGAGGGTCAGGAAACCCCGTGCCACCTGCGCAGGCCAGCCTCACTCCTCATCCTTCCTGGAGCACAGGATCCTCAGGGCCTCCAGGAGGCTCCACCTCCTTGGAGATCCTGGTGATTGGGGCTGCCTCGTGGCCAGACATGGTGGGCATCTTTTTCAGTGCAAGAGCCAAGACAATGAAGGACCAGTACCCCTCTGCATGGCTCAGAGCAGCTCTGGGATGCAGGAGTGCGGGCGGGAGAGCGAGCACGGAAAATGCTCTTCCTCTTGAGTGCAAAGTGAGCCCAAGTCTACAACAGCGATGGACGATGCATGACTCCATCACATTTTTGTTTGTGTTGGGTGCCACCTGGAGATGCTTAGAATGTGCTCTTGCTTCTCAGCAAAGGAATCACACCTACTAGGGCTCAGGGGCCCATCCAGGGCTCCAGAATGGACCTGACCAGGCCACCTGCAAAACACCGTAGTATCTCTCCTGACCCCCTCCACAAAACGTCTTCTCTCTAAGTCTCATTTTGCCCAGTTTAAAGAGACCAGTGACCATTATCAGTACCAGAGTGATAGAACAGTGGAT
This sequence comes from Sorex araneus, assembly GCF_027595985.1. NCBI lineage: Eukaryota > Metazoa > Chordata > Mammalia > Eulipotyphla > Soricidae > Sorex > Sorex araneus. Next base: position 30,752,613 of record NC_073306.1, on the reverse strand, counting down.
AGTTCATTTTGCTTTTCACACAGCTCTCGCCGTTCGATTTGAGAATCCAGTATGGGCTAGTAGAATTTTCCCTAGCAAATCAAATTGATTGAGCATTTCCTAAGTCTTTATTATATAAGGATTTGAGACAAGGAAGGGTCAGATGTACTGAATTGAGGGGGCTACAATGGCTTGGTATGTGGGAGGGGCGGGGATAGTAGGGCGGGGCTGTTTACTGTCTCTGTTTCCACAGGGCAATTCTCTGATGGGGATTGACTCTAGAGACACTCAGTCACCCGAAGCAGCTATACCCGAAGCGTAAGTGGAACTTACGCACCAACTGTGAATTGAAAAAGTGGTTACTTTCTTCATTGTTTCAATCTCATCTGTATATTTTCATATCCATACTCGTGCTTTTTGCATCTCCTGATCTTTGGGTTGAGAGCAAGAGGGCACATGGTGCACTTCACTGTGAAATGCTCTTCGACGAAATAAACTAATTTGGAGAAATAGTTGTCTCCGGTTGTGACTACCACTGTTCAGGTTACTGTGGCCCGGTCAAATACCAGGAGCCATGGGCAACCTGCTCATTGTCTTGTTGTTGGCCCTCCTCTGCTTATTGCAGTGGGATTAGGAGTGCAAAAGGGGCTTGGGTGGACTGTGGATCAGGAACTCAGAGCAAGACCACGGGCGAGTCAAAACCCCACTGAACAAGTACCGGTGTGTCAGTCCTCTCTACCTTCATCCTGCATGTGAGCAAGAAGGACCTGTGGCCTTGCATGGACATGGTGAGATCCGGAGGACCTGGGCCCCCCTCTCTGCTGCCTGTCTGGGAGCTCATAGCTCTGCTCACCCGAGTTCTAAGTGGGCGTTCCTGCTTGTGGCCAGTTGTGACAATCTTCGAAAATCCACCCTACCTCTCACTCCCAGTGGTCCCTTTGAAAAATACTTCCACACACCCACAGCCTGAAACAGAGCACAAATATGCGCAGATTCCTTCCTCTGTAAGATTGACTCAGGCCTCCTGAACTTGGACGCTCTGAGCTACAGCTGATTGGTGCAAAAACAATGAATGCCTGAAAGAAGTCTATTATAAACAGCTTTGACCAAATCCAGTGTTTAAATTAAGTTTAAACAGAAATTGCAAAATCACTCCAGAATATCATGTTAAATAATTGACAGTTTGCCCAGGTGAAAGGTCCACTCTTGCTCCGTCATCCCGTTGTTCGTGGACTTGCTGGAGCGGGCCCCAGTAACATCTCAGAGTGAGACTTGTTGTTACTGTTTTTGGCATGTCGAATATGCCACGAGTATAGCGGATAGGGCATTTGCCTTGCAGGTGGCACCCGGATTGAATCCTCCTTCCATCTCGACCAGACTGGAAAGCCACGAGAGTTTCCTGCCCGCACGGCAGAGCCTGGCAAGCTCCCCGTGGCGTATTCGATATGCCAAAACCAGTTTCAACAAATCTCACAATGGAGACCTTACTGGTGCTGGCTTGAGCAAATCGATGAACAATGGGAGGACAGTCCTAGAGTGCTACGGTGTCCAGGTGAAGGGGCACATTCCCACCACGGGAGATGCCAAACCCTCATAACCCTGCCCCCAGTCCAGAGCAAGGCAAAGGTCTGGAAGCCCGGTGTCACTTGCCTCAGACCATCCCAACTCCACAGACACCTGTGCCTCATAGGAGGCTGAGGGTCTCCAAGAGGCCCCAACCTCTTCGAGACGGGAAGGGCGGGGCTGCCCTCAGCCAGACAGGGTGGGGCTCTTCCTCAGCGCCAGAGCCAAGCCAATGAAGGGAACAGACTGAACTGTGTCCCTCTGAAGGAGTGAGAGCAGCTGTGGGATGGAGGGGTGCGGGCAGGAGAGAGAGCAGGTAAAATGCGCTTGCACTTGAGCAAAAAGTAGACCCAAGTCTACAACAGCAATGGACTCTGCATGACTCCATCACATTTTTGTTCCTTTGGAGTCGCACCAGGGGGTGCTCAGAACTTATTCCTGCGTCTGAGCGAAGGGATTACTCCTCGCCGGGCTCAGGGGCCACCCGGGTGCCTGATAGGCAATGGCCATGTCACCTGCAAGACCCCATAGTATCTCTCCTGACCCCCTCCACGAAACGTCTTCTCTCTAAACCTCTCTAAACCTCTATTTGCTTAGATGATAAATACTTGATGATAAATACTAGATGATAAATACCTGGCCAGGACACCTGCAAAACACTGTACAATCTCTCCTTGCACCCTCCACAAAAAGTCTTCTCTCTAAGCCTCATTTTTCCCAGTTTATAAAGACCAGAGACCATTATAAAGGCCAGAGTGATAGAACTTTGGGTAGTGCATTTGCTTTGCACGCAGCTGTCCCTGTTCAATCTGAGCATCCAGTATGGTCCAGTAGACCTTTGCTCTAGCAAATCAAATTGATTTAGCATTTTAAAAGTCTTTATTATATAAGCATTTGAGACAAGAAAGGGCCAGAAGTACTGATACTTGGAGGGTTACAACAGCCTGGTACGGGGGGGTTGCGGGGCGGCAGGGTGGGGCTGTTTACTGTTTCTATTTCTACAGGACATCTCTGTTTCGGATTGAACCTGGTATTTTCCTTTGCGCTGTAACCTCAGAGTTTTCGATGGCACCTGAAATAGTTTTTTTTTCTTCATTTATTTTCTTATTTATTTTTTTACTTGGAGTCCAAACCTAGGTTTTGACATGCAAGACTATTGCTCTACCACTAAACTTCTTCTTAATGACTGCAAAAGTTGTTACTATATATTTTGAGATGGTCAATATGGACATTTAATTTCAGAACTTAATACCCCTTATATAATATCTATATCAGGCAGATATATAATATATATTATATGCACATGAGGGGTTTTGAGTAAGTACGTGGCGGTCGCAAGACATCTTATAGCCTAGTTCTCCCTCTGCGAGAACCTGGCTAGCTACCAAGAGTTTCCTGCCTTCATAGGAGAGTCTCGCAAACTCCCCATGCTGTATTCCTATGGCAAAATCAGTAACGATGATGGATCTCATTCCCCTGACCCTGAAAGAGCCTCCAATACGGCACCACTGGAAAGGAGGAGTAAAGATAGGCTACTAAAATCTCAGGGCTAGGATGAATGGAGACGTTACTTAAACGGCTGAAGAAATTCGACGATTAACGGGATGATGACGATCTTGATGATGATGATGAGGGGTTTTGAGGTACAGAATGCATGTAGCAGTGAAAGATTATATACAGTGGTAAAGCGTTTAGATGGAGGCAATTATCTTATGGAGATTAACTGTAGAGACACTCTGTCACCTGAAGCATCTATACTGCTCTTCTTTCTCTTGCTATTAGTACATATTAAATAGCTAAGGTTACATTTTATTTATTTATTAGCATTTGGTTTCATTTTGCTCTTTGGGTCACACCAGGCGATGCACAGGGGTTACTCCTGGTTTGTACTCTAATTGCTCCTGGGAGTGCTCGATGAACCAGATAGGATGCTGGGAATGAAACCCCGTTGGCCGCGTGCATGGCAAATGCCCTACCCGAAGTAAGGCTACAGCCGTGAATGGAAAAAAGTGGATACTTCCTTCAGCTGTGTCGGGGGTGTTTTAATCCCACCCTCTCGTCTGCATATTTTTATATCCATACTCCTGTTTTTTGTACCTCCTTATCTTTGGGTTCAGAGCAAGAGGACACATGGTGCACTTCACTGTGAAATGTTGTTCGATGAAAAAAACTGATGTTGAGAAATAGTTGTCTACTCTCGTGACGATCACTGTTCAGTTTACTTTGGTCTGGTCAAATGAAGTAGCCACGGGTGACCTGCTTATTGTCTTGTTCTTGACTCTCGTCTGTTTAAAACAGCGGGATTATGGTGCAAAACGGGTTTTGGTGGCCTGTGGATCAGAAACACATGCCCAGGTCGAGGTAGAGTCCTAACGCCACTGTGCTGTAACGGTGCCTCAGCCCTCTCTAATTACCTCTTGCATGTGAGCACGAAGGGACTGTGGCTTTTGCATGGACATGGTGAGGTCTGGAGGCCCTGGGCCTCTCTCCCTACTGACTGGTCTGGAAGTTCATAGCCCAGCCCATTGGGGGCTAGTTGGGAGTACTTTTTGTACCCAGTTGTGCCAATCCACCAAAAAATTCTGGAGAAAGTCCACTCTACACCTGACACCCAGGAATCCGTTTGAAAAATACTTCCCACACACCCAATGCCTGAAACAGAGCACAAAGCTGCAGATTCCTATCTCTGTCAGACTGACTCAGGCCTCTATGAACTTGGAGTCTCTGAGCTACAACAGATTGGTACAAAAAGAAAGAATGCCTGAAAGAACTGTATTATGAAGAGCTTTGTCAAACCCAGTGTTTAAAGAAAGTTTAAAGAGAAATTGCAAAATCGCTCCAGACTATCATGTTAAATAATTGGCACTTTGCCAATTATGAGGCTGAGGGAGGCTGGGAATTCAGCAAGGGATTGAACTTGCTCTGAAAGTCATAGTTGCCAGGTTTAATGTCCCCATAGTTCTCGGTATGATCCAGGGTTCAATTTCAGCATGGTAAAAAACTAGAAATAAGGGGGACAAATGAAACTTACCTGCTGGCATGTTCCAAAGATCACGAAGATCCTAGGAGATGCTTAACCATTTGTTCCTCGAAGGTGGAATCCTCTGCCAGTTCCCCAAATGTGGCGAGAAAGCTATCATCTGAGGGAGTGGGGCGCTGTTCTCGGCCTAAGTCGAATGAGAGATTGCTTCGTAGCAAGTGACTCGCAGGTTGTGGACAGACTTGGTTGCCGGGGTCCTAGTTCGACCCTAGCACCTTTGGTCTCACTAAGGGCTGATAAGTAGACTTTGCTCGGGCAAATCAGATTGACTCAGCATTGTCTAAGTTTTCTCTAATACATATATTTTAAATAGAACGATTTGTGACAAGGAGGGGCCAAAACTATTGGTACTGAGGGGGCTCTAACAGCCTGGTGTGTGAGAGGGGCGGTGTGGGTAGGGCCGTGCCTTTTATGTCTCTAAGTGTCAACAGGGTATCTCTGTTTCGGTATGAACCCGGATTCTCGATTGTTCACTAACCTCAGAGTTTTTCATGTCACCTGAAACCTCTTTGCCCACCATATTTACTTTTTGATTGATTGATTGACTGATTGCCTTCCAAACCGGGGTCCTAAAATGCAAGAATATTATTCTACCACTAAGCGAAGTCTCAGATGTGAAGAAAAGTGGTTATATTCGGTTGTTTTTCCTCTCTCTATTTTTTCTTTGATGGTCAGTATGGGCAATTCAGTTCCAGTACTGGTTCGACCTTATACAATATATGCTTTTCTCTTTGCGTTGCTACTAGTAAGTATTAAACAATTACACTTACATTTTATTTATTATTTTCTTTATTTACTCTTTGCTTTTCGGGTCACTCTGGCAATTCTCGGGGCTTGCCCCAGGATTTGCACTCAGGAAATACTTCTGGCGGTACTCCCAGACCATATGTGATTCTGGGAATCAGACCCGGGTGAGCCAAAAGCAAGTCAAACCCTTCTAGACTATGGCCTTGGGGGGATTGAAATCTGAGGCTCCATCACAGTATGTGGATGCTTGTAGGCAACTCTCTGGCCGAGCTCTTTAGGGCCTAAAGGACATTCACGCCCAGTCACAGCAGCATCTCTTTTGTCTGCAGACATGGCCCTCCCTGTCCTAGCTGTGCACAATTAGTCTCCTATCCTGGATGTTTTTCTCTCCTGTAATGTTCGAGAGCCAATCCCTCACCAGTGTCCATTCTCAAACACCAATGAACCAGTATCACTCCCACCCACCGTTCCCATCCCCCACCGAGCCTCTGTGGCAGGGCATTCCAATTTGTTCTCTCTCTCTCTCTCTCTCTCTAATTTTGGGTGTTGTGGTTTGCAGTAGGGGTATTGATTGGCCATCGTGTTCAGGCTCTAGTCTACTTTCAGCACGCATCTCCCTTTCCGCGACGGATCTCCAATCACATTTTACTTGGTGTTCCCTTCTCAATCTGGGATGACTTTCCACCAACACGTGAGGCCCGTTTCCAAGCTATGGAGCCAACCTCCTAGAGACTGGCACTTTTAACCGCCCCGTACTCACCAAATTTTTCAATACAGCATGAGAAAGTAATTCCTATTTTCATCTCTGCACTGCATTATCGTTCTTCACCTCTCCCGAGAGGTCGCTCTCCTTGACTTGAAATGGATGAAATGGTCCAGCACAATGTTAAGTGGGGTAGACTGAGTCTGACATATAATGAAATCAAGTACAAGTGGTGTCAAAAAAAAGAGTCACAATAAGACACATTACCCCAGATGTCCATAAAATCCGACAGAAAAATGACCAACAGACAAACCGTGAAAAATGCCAGTCCTTTACACAAAAACTTCTCCAGATATGACTGCCCTGAGAACCTACTGAATGGAGTCCAAGTAGAGCTTGCAGTCCCAGCGTGTCAGGGATGTCTCCCTTCACACTCACTTCTTTTTTTTTCTCTATTTATTTTTAATTAGTGAATCACTGGGAGGGTACAGTTACAGAGTTACTCATCTTTGTGCCCTTGTTTCCCTCATACAAAGTTCGAGAACCCATCACTTCACCAGTGCCCATTCTCCAACACTAGTAAACCCAGCATCCCTCCTATCCTCCCCAATCCCATCTCCCCATACCCCACCCCGCCACTGTTGTAGGTTATTCCCTTTTGTTCTCTCTCTCTAATTAGGTGTTGTGGTTCTCAATAAAGGTGTTGAGTGGCCACTGTGTTCAGTCTCTAGTCTACATTCAGCCCGCCTCACCCTTCCCCCCCGCATGGCCTCCTATCGCATTATACTTGGTGAACCCTTCTCTGAGTTGCCCTCTCCCCAGAATGTGAGGCCAGACTCCAAGCCAAGGAGTCAGCCTCCTGTTACTTATTTCTACTAGTCTTGGGTCACACTCACTCTTGTTGACTCTCCAGTGGAACTGGTGGACTCAGAACCCTTGTAAAATGTCTGATCATCCTCAGAACCCCCTTTAACTCAGGCCCCTCAATCTTAAACTGACAACCCTGAGCCTCAGGTCTCTCAGTCTCTGAGACTACTACTGAGTTCATTCACTCAGGGTTCTGGGTCTTAAGGAGACCGCCCCTGAGTGACGTCGTATTTTTATTTACTTTTAGAAAACCTCTGTACTCCTCTAAGGTTTGTGTAAGTTTAACTGAGACCTCGGACGAGCCCCCAAAACCCGTGTTTCCCGTTTTACGGGTCAAAAATTGTGATGCCTAGACCTCTTTCCTTTCTATCGTTATACACTTGATACCATTTACTTGGCTAACTGCTATGGCCAGAATTTCCAGTATTATATTGAATAGGACTGGGGAGGGTAGGCAACCTTGTCTTGACCCTGATGGAAGAGGGTGGGCTGTTAGGTTCTCCCCATTGAGAATGATGCTTGCCATGGATTTGTGGGAGATGGCTTTGACCCTATTGAGGAATGTTCCTTCAATGCCTATTTTGCTGAGAGTTTTCATCCTAAATGGGGGCTGGATCTTGTCAAATACTTTCTCTGCATCTATTGTTATGGGCATATGGTTTTATCTTTTCCTTTCATTGATATGATGGATTATGTTGATTGATATGTGAATGTCAATCCATCCTTGAATCCCCGGAAAGACTCCTACTTGGTCATAGTGTATGATCTTTTTCTGAATCGTTGGATTCTGTTTGGTCGGATTTTGTTGATGATGTTTACATCTGTGTTCATCAGGATTATCTGCCTTTAATTCTCTTTCTCTGTGGTGTCTCTGTGTGCTTTTGGTATCAGGGTGATATTTGCTTCATAGAAGCTGTTTGGAAGTGTTACTGATTCTTCGATTTCCAGAAAAATCTTTAAAAAGATTGTAAGTCCTCTTTGAAGATTGAAGAAATTCACTAATGAATCCAAATGGCAATAATTGTATATTTATGTGGGGTTATGAGTGCTAAAAGGTCTCGCGTGGTCTGTGGACATAGGTAGTGAGATCCAGGACAAAGCAGAATGAGAGCCCCATTGAGCCGTCTTCGGTTCCTCCGTCATCTCTACCTTTCTCCAGCATGTGTGCAGGGAACGGACTGTGGTCTTTGCATGGACATGGTTAGGTCTGGAAACCTGGGATTCTTTCCCTTCTGCCTATTCTAGGAGCACAACCCGGCCCACTGAGTCTTAGAGTTCCTGCTAGCGCCTAATTGTCCCAGTCCCTGAAAAAATGTCTATAGAAAGTCCACCGCACTCCACAAACCTAGTGGTCCCATTGAAAAATGCTTCCTACCAAGCACACGGTGAAACAGAGCCCAAATCTGCAGATTCCTTTCCGCGTAAAGATTGATAAAAGGCCCCTATGATTCGTGGAAACCCTGGAGCTATAGCTGATTGGTGCGGAAATAATGAATGCCTGAAATGACTGTTTTATGAACAACTTTGTAAATCACAATGTGTAAATAAATTTTAATTTAAAACAGTCAAATTATTTTAGACAGTCATGGTTCAATAATTACTTCTTGCCCCTGTGTGGGGGCAAGGTCCCACCCACCACAGGACATGTCCCCCCTGGACACCGCCCCCATAAGCACAGGCCTGCAGCAGCCAGAGCAGGGTCAGGGTCAGGAAACCCCGTGCCACCTGCGCAGGCCAGCCTCACTCCTCATCCCTCCTGGACCACAGGAGGCTCAGGGCCTCCAGGAGGCTCCACCTCCTTGGGGATCTTGGTGAGCCGGGCTGCCTCGAGGCCAGACATGGTGGGCATCTTTTTCAGTGCAAGATCCAAGACAATGAACGACCTGTACCCCCCCCCTCTGCATGGCTCAGAGCAGCTCTGGGATGCAGTACTGCGGGCGGGAGAGCGAGCACGGAAAATGCTCTTTCTCTTGAGTGCAAGGTGAGCCCAAGTCTACAACAGCGATGGACGCTGCATGACTCCATCACATTTTTGTTTGTGTTGGGTGCCACCTGGAGATGCTTAGAATGTGCTCTTGCTTCTCAGCAAAGGAATCACAGCTACTAGGGCTCTGGGGCCATCCAGGGCGCCAGAATGGACCTGACCAGACCACCTGCAAAAAACTGTAGTATCTCTCCTGACCCCCTCCACACAACGTCTTCTCTCTAAGCCTCATTTTGCCCAGTTTATAAAAACCAGTGACTACTATCAGGGCCAGAGTGATAGAACAGTGGACAGTGAATTTTGCTTTTCACACAGCTCTCACTATTTGATTTGAGAATCCAGTCTGGGCCAGTAGACTTTGCCCTAACAAATCAAATTGATTGAGCATTTCCTAAGTCTTTATTATATAAGGATTTGAGACAAGGAAGGGCCAGATGTACTGAATTGAGGGGGCTACAATGGCTTGGTATGTGGGAGGGGCGGGGATAGTAGGGCGGGGCTGTTTACTGTCTCTGTTTCCACAGGGCAATTCTCTTATGGAGATTGACTCTTGAGACACTCAGTCAGACGAAACAGCTATACCGCTTTTCTCTTTCTCTTGCTACTTTTACATATTAAACAATGAAGGTTACATTTTATTTATTTTTTACGAATTTCTTTTCATTTTACTTTTTGTGTCGCACCCGGGAATGCACAGGGGTTAGTTACTCCTGTCTTTGCACTCTGTAATTACTCCTGGGAGTGCTCACGGAGCCACATAGGATGCTGGGAATCAAACCTGGTCAAACGAGTGCAAGGCAATTGCAGTCCCCGATGTACTTACGCACCAACCGTGAATTGAAAAAGTGTTTATTTTCCATTGTCAAAATGGCAATACTCCCGAAAGCATTATACAGATTTAACGCGATCCCTATAGGGATACCCATGGAATTCTTCAAAGAAGCAGAGCAAACAATCCTGAAATTTATATGGAACAATAAACGCCCACGGCTAGCTAAAACAATTCTTGGGAAAAGATGATGGGAGGCATCACCCTCCCCAACCTTAAACTCTACTACAAAGCGGTAACAATTAAAACAGCATGGTACTGGAACAAAGGCAGAGCTGCAGACCAATGGAACAGGGTGGAATATCCCCACACACAACCTCAAATGTATGATCATCTAATCTTTGATAAAGGAGCAAGAGATGTGAAGTGGAGCAAGGAAAGCCTCTTTAACAAATGGTGCTGGCACAACTGGACAACCACGTGCAAAAAAATGGGCTTGGAACTCGACCTGACACCATGCAGAAAAGTCAGATCAAAATGGATTAAACACCTCAACATCAGACCACAAACCATAAGGTACATTGAAGATAAGGTTGGCAAAACCCTCTACGATATTGAAGGTAAAGGTATCTTCAAAGATGACACGGAACTAAACAATCTAGTAAAAACAGAGATCAACAAATGGGGCTATATTAAACTAAAAAGCTTCTGCACCGCAAAAGATACAGTGACCAGAATACAAAGACTATCTACAGAATGGGAAAGGATAATTACACAATACCCATAAGATAAGGGGTTAATATCAATGGTATTTAAAGCACTGGTTGAACTCTACAAGAAGAAAACATCCAACCCCATCAAAAAATGGGGCGAAGAAATGAACAGAAACTTTACCAAGGAAGAGATACGAATGGCCAAAAGGCACATGAAAAAGTGCTCTACATCACTAATCGTCAGAGAGATGCAGATCAAAACAACCATGAGATACCACCTCACACCACAGAGACTAGCACACATCCAAAAGAACAAAAGCAACCGCTGTTGGAGAGGATGTGGGGAGAAAGGGACCCTTCTACACTGCTGGTGGGAATGCCGGCTAGTTCAGCCCTTTTGGAAAACAGTATGGACGATTCTCAAAAAACTAGAGGTTGAGCTCCCATTTGACCCAGCAATACCACTGCTGGGAATATATCCCAGAAAAGCCAAAAAAGTATAGTCGAAGTGACATATGCACTTATATGTTCACCGCAGCACTGTTTACAATAGCCAGAATCTGGAAAAAACCCGAGTGCCCTAGAACAGATGACTGGTTGAAGAAACTCTGGTCCATCCTTACAATGGAATACTATGCAGCTGTTAGAAAAAATTGAGGTCATGACGTTTGCATATAAGTGGATCAACATGGAAAGTATCATGCTAAGTGAAATGAGTCAGAAAGAGAGAGACAGACATAGAAAGATTGCACTCATCTGTGGAATATAGAATAATAGACTATAAGACTAACGCCCAAGAATAGTAGAAATAAGTACCAGGAGGTTGTCTCCATGGCTTGGAGGCTGGTCTCTCATTCTGGGTAACTCAGGGAAGGGACCACCAAGTGAAATATGGTTGGAGGTCATGTGGGGGAAGGGTGATGTGGGCCGAATACAGACTAGAGACTGAACACAATGGCCACCCAACACCTTTATTGCAAACCACAACAGCTAATCAGAGAGAGAGAACAAAAGGGAATACCCTGCCATAGTGGCAGGGTGGGGTGGGGGGAGACGGGACTGGGGACGGGGGGAAGGATGTTGGGTTTACTGGTGGTGGAGAATGGGCACTGATGAAGGGATGGGTTATCGAACTTTGTATGGGGGAAACATGAGAACAAAGATGTATGGATCTGTAACTGTACCCTCAGGATGACTCTCTAATTAAAAATAAACTAATAAAAAAATTAATGTAAAAAAAGATAAAAAAAATAAATGTGAAAAAAAAGAAGGCCATTCTACTATAACCCATTGCTCCCTTCGTGTTTTGTATGCTGTTCCATGTAACTTCATCACCATTCATTTAATCCTCATTCTGTTCCTTTCTATCACTACTGCCTAAAGTAATACCTTAATAATTAAACAAGACAGTCTTTAAAAAAAAAGAAAGAAAAAAAAGAAAAAGTGTTTATTTTCTTCATAGATTCTTTTTCATCTGCATATTTTTATATCCATACTCGCAGTGATTTTGTATCTCCTGATCTTTGGTTTCAGAGCAAGAGGACACATGGTGCACTTCACTGTGAAATGCTCTTCGATGAAATAAACTAATTTGGAGAAATAGTTGTCTCCGGTTGTGACTACCAGTGTTCAGGTTACTGTGGTCTGGTCAAATACCAGGAGCCATGGGCAACCTGCTCATTGTCTTGTTGTTGGCCCTCCTCTGCTTATTGCAGTGGGATTAGGAGTGCAAAAGGGGCTTGGGTGGACTGTGGATCAGGAACTCAGACCCAGGCCAAGGGTGAGTCATAACCCCACTGAGCAAGTACCGGTGTTTCAGTCCTCTCTACCTTCATCCTGCATGTGAGCAAGAAGGACCTGTGGCCTTGCATGGACATGGTGAGATCCGGAGGACCTGGGCCCCCCTCTCTGCTGCCTGTCTGGAAGCTCATAGCTCTGCTCACCGAGGGCTAAGTGGGAGTTCCTGCTGGTGGCTTGTAGTGCCAATCCTCAAAAACATGTCTGGAGAAAATCCACCCTACCACTCACATCCAGTGGTCCCTTTCAGAAATACTTCCCACTTACCCACTGTCTGAAAAACAGCAGAAATCCTCACAGATTCCTTCCTCTGTAAGATTGACTCAGGCCTCCTGAACTTGGACGCTCTGAGCTACAGCTGATTGGTGCAAAAACAATGAATGCCTGAAAGAAGCCTATTATAAACAGCTTTGACCAAATCCAGAGTTTAAATAAAGTTTAAACAGAAATTGAAATATCACTCCAAACTATCATGTTACATAATTGAGAGTTTTCCCAGGTGAAAGGTCCACTCTTGCTCTGTCATCCCGTTGTTCGTGGACTTGCTAGAGTGGGCCCGAGTAACATCTCAAAGTGAGACATGTTGTTACTGTTTTTGGCATGTCGAATATGCCACGAGTACAGTGGATAGGGCATTTGCCTTGCAGGTGGCCGACCCGGGTTGATTTCTCCTTCCCTCTCGGCAAGACTGGAAAGCTACGAGAGTTTCCTGCCCACATGGCAGAGCCTGGCAAGCTACCCGTGGCGTATTCGATATGCCAAAACCAATTTCAACAAATCTCACAACAGAGACCTTACTGGTGCTGGCCTGAGCAAATCGATGAACAATGAGAGGACAGTGCTAGAGTGTTACGGTGTCCAGGTGAAGGGGCACATTCCCACCACGGGAGATGCCAAACCCTCATAACCCTGCCCCCAGTCCAGAGCAAGGCAAAGGTCTGGAAGCCCGGTGTCACTTGCCTCAGACCATCCCAACTCCACAGACACCTGTGCCTCAGAGGAGGCTGAGGGTCTCCAAGAGGCCCCACCCTCTTCGAGACGGGAAGGGCGGGGCTGCCCTCAGCCAGACAGGGTGGGGCTCTTCCTCAGCGCCAGAGCCAAGCCAATGAAGGGAACAGACTGAACTGTGTCCCTCTGAAGGAGTGAGAGCAGCTCTGGGATGGAGGGATGCGGGCAGGAGAGAGAGCCGGTAAGATGTGCTTGCACTTGAGAGCAAAGTGGACCCAAGTCTACAACAGCAATGGACTCTGCATGACTCCATCTCATTTTTGTTCCTTTTGAGTCCCACCTGGGGTTGCTCAGTAAATTATTTCTGCGTCTGAGCGAAGGAATTACTCCTCCTAGGGCTCAAGGGCCATTCTGGTGCCGGATAGGTCATGGCCATGTCACCTGCAAGATACCGTAGTATCACTCCTAACCCTCTCCACGAAATGTCTTCTCTCTAAACCTCTATTTGCCTAGATGATAAAGACTTTAGGCCTTTATCAATAAGGGCCGAAGTGATGGAACAGAGGGTAGAAATTTGCCTTGTTCACAGCTGTCCCAATAATTCCCAGCATCCAGTCCGGTCATTCGTAAACCGCCAGGAGTGATTTCTGTGTGCAAAACTAGGAATAAACCACGAGCCCCGCCGGATTAGATCCCCTGGCAAAAAGAAAAGAATAGACTTCATCAAAGCTATCTCAAGGTACCCAGCTGCGATGGAAATGTGCGACCCTCTGAGGACAGCTGCCCTGCGCCTTTGGGTTCATGAGTACCGTTAGTATGAAGAAAAATGTACTTCTGCCTATTGAAGTCTCTGTTTGACCCGGTGGGCCAAGAACTCACCAGCCAGGGGTCCCAAGACACGCCCCCAAGATGCGTGGGCAACCAAAAAGTGCCAGTTTGGAGTCCCGTACGTCCCGCGAGACCAGGGGGCTATTAAAGGCCAGCCAAGCACGGCCCACTCTCAGTGCAGACGCGTCCACTGAAGGCCTCGCTGCTCGGTGCCCTCGCTGCCTCGGCTGACAAGGTGAGTCTGCAACTTGAATCTCGGGGTAGGGTGTGCTAGATCCTGAGGCGGGAAATTATATGGTGGAGGTCTCTCACGTAGGGGGGTTCGCTGCTCTAAGAGAAGGGAATTATGGCATACCAGAGGGGTGGCCAGATCTGGGTTCTATAGACTGAGCGTCTCCCAAGTGCTCACCCCGTGCTTGGTCACTTTGCTTCAGCCTGCAGTGGGGATGTAGGGGTAAGGGTTCTGGCTAACCGGTTGGTTCCTAGAATCTCTCCGTGGACCTGAAAGTTGGATAGCTGGTCCACATCTCCCCAGAATACTCTAGCCCTCAGGAAGTAGAAAACTCGGTGGAAAAGGTAGGACTGAGAACTAGTAACTGGGAGGTATGAGGACTGGGAGGGGTGTGAGAGGAAAATGAGGCTGAGGGAGGCTGGGAATTCTGCAAGGGATTGAGCATGCCCTGAATGTCATAGTTGTCAGGTTTAATGTCCCCACAGTGCTGGGTATGATCCTGGGTTTCAGTTCAGTATGGTAGAAAGCTAGAAATAAGGAGGAGAAATGAAACTTACCTGCTAGCATGTTCCCAGGATCACGAAGATCCTAGGAGACGCTTATCCATGGCTCCTCGAAAATGGGAACCTCTGCCAGTTGCCCAAATGTGACGAGAAAGCTATCATCTGAGGAGTGGGGAGCTATTCTCTCTCTGTCCCTAAGTTGAATTAGAGATTGCACTTGACTCGCAGGTTGTGGACAGACTTGCTTGCCGGGGTCCTAGTTTGATCCCAGCACCCTTGGTCTCACTAAGGGCCAATAACTAGACTTTGCTCGGGCAAATCAAATTGACTTAGCATTTTCTAAGTTTTCTCTAATATATATATATATAGACTTAAAAATATATGTATCTGTGACAAAGATGGGCGAAGACTATTGGTATTGAGGGGGCTCCAACAGCCTGATATGTGGGAGGGGCGTTGTGTGTAGGGTGGGGCTGTTTACTGTCTCTAAGTGTCCACAGGGCTTCTCTGTTCCGAATTGAACCGGAACTCCCGTCTGTCCACTAGTCTCAGAGTTTTACCAGGTACCTGATACCCCTATATCAACCAGATTGATAGATTAATTGATTGATTGTCTTCCAAACTGGGGTCCTAAAATGCAAGAAAATTGCTCTACCACTGAGCAAAATCTCAGATGTCAAGAAAAGTAGTTACTTTCAATTTCTCTCTCTCTCTCCTCTCTCTCTCTCTCTCTCTCTCTTTTCTTTGATGGTCAGGATGGGTAATTTAGTTCCAGTACTGGATAGACGTAATCCAGGGACAGAATCCAAGTTCCAGTACTGGATAGACCTTATCCAGGGACAGAATCCAAGTTGATGCAGGATATCAAACCCAGGGTTTCCTCTCTGAAGTGAGTGCCCTGCCTGCTTCACTGTCTGATCCTAGTGACCATTTGCACTTAAGTTAGGTGGCAAGCACACACCCCCTCCTTGAATTTCCACACACATTGTCAGAGGTCAGGGTCCAGACTGCGCTGTACACTGCTGGGACGCCATAGACCAGGAGGGGAAATGTTTCAGAAGTATCACTCTGAGCAGATTGGAGCGCACACGGGATGGATTCAGTGCAGAATCCGGGAAGGGTGTGAAGAGAAAACGGTGGGGTGTCAAGAAAAAAGTAAGCGATCAGGCTAGGAAAGCATCCATAGAGAAGAGGGGGAGGGAATGAGTGGGGGGTTAAATTAAACACTGCGGATCTCTGATTGTTGTCTCTTTATTTTCAGTATTCAACCATGGAGGACAACAGCCAAGAGAGGACCCCAGACATCTTCCATGGTCTCTTTGAGAGTCTTGAGGAGTTTCTCGAGACCTATGAGGTGGACGATCCAGCGGTGCCTCAGCACCAGCTCTGTGCTGCCCTGGCTCCCCGGAGTCCAGCCAGCCCTAAGGTCCCTGAGGGTCAGGACAGCTTCCTCGATCAGCTCCTTGAGGAGCTGCAGACGCCTGGGCCTCCTGATTCCCAGGCACAGGCCGGCCCACAGAGGCCGACCCAGAACCAGGTCAGCGCTCTGGATCCGCTCCTCCACGTGCCCCCAACCTCTGTTTCACTCACCCTTGAGGGGCCAATTGAGGACAAGGACAGTGAACTGGACAAGCTCCTTGAGGAACTGATGGACATGCCATACTGGGAGAAGAACAGGAGCTGCTCTGCTCTGAGCAATCCCACCGCTGCCTCCCAAAGGACACCTGACAGAGACGTGCTGAAGACCTTCAGTGGGGACCAGACCCTGCCTGGCAACTCTACGGAGATTTCTGGAGGTGAGCAGACCGCTAGACAGATCAAATCGCCCAACTCTGGTGCCCCTGAAATCTATGGGATCCAGATGTCCTTCTCAGAAGTTCAGACACAGCATGGGATCCAAAGACCTTTCCGTTCGGGCAGTGGGACCCAGATGCCCATCGCTGGTGCCCAATCCCCTTGGCGGAACATGACATGCTACTCTGGGGACCAGGCACAGTGTGGGAGCCAGATGGCTCCCCCTGCTCACCAGAATGAAAACGTGAGGCAAATCTCTTCTAGAGTGGACCAGTTCATCCCACAGGTAAGGAACCGAATAATTTCCCAATTGGATATTGGAAAAAGTGTGTTCCATTTGTATTTTTCTAACACTCTGTGGCAATCCCAGAAAGACTCTGATCTTAGTTTTTCTTGTGCTCTGACATTCCTACTGTACTGCTCTGGGGACCATAGAGAGTGCCAGGATTAATTTCAGTGTGGCCCCTTGCAGAGCATGTTTCCTGCCCACTGGACCATCTTACTGGCCCCTCTAAAGATTCGATTTTGAGTGATGTGATCCCTATGGATCTCCACTCATACTGTTCAAAGCCAGGGTTGGTACAGTCTTCCCACTGCACTGGTAGACTGCCTTGACACAGCAAAAGTTCCATTTCAGTGTGGTCAGTCTGGCCACATGTGGGGGCACACAGAGTGGAGTCAATAAATGATCTGAGGAAAGTAGAAAGAAAAGTATGGGTTGTCAAGCAAGATAGATGGGGAGGTGGGCTAGGAGACCATGATCAGGATTGAGGGGAGAAATGCAGAATTGGATTGAGCTGAGCACGTGTCTGATTTTGTTCTTTTTGCTGTTGTTGTTTAGGATTCTAGTATGAAAGACAAGAGCCAAAAGATGACCGCTGACATCTTTCGTGAGAATCATGAAGACGTACTCCAGACCTGTGAGGCAGGAGATCCAGCTGTTCCTGATCCTGAGCTCTGTGGTCCTCTGACTCCCCAGGGCCCATCAAGAACACAAGAGGCCCTTGACGGGCAGGACATTCTCGATCAGCTCCTTAGGGAGCTGCAGATCCCCAAGCCTGTCACACTCCAGGCTCAGGGCAGCCCAAATGAGCCATGTCAGAACCAGGCTAATCATCCGGATACAGTCGCTGAAGGGACCCAGTTCTCTCAGTCTCTGACTCTCCAGGGCCAAGGAACTCCAAAGGTGCCAACTGAAGACAAGGAGAGTGCGCTGGACCAGCTCCTCGAGGAGCTGATGGAGACGACTTCTCGGGAGCAGAACATGAGCTGCTCTGCTCAGAGCAATCCCACAGTTGCCGCCCACATGTCTCCAGACGCAGACATGCTGAAGACCTTCCATGGGGAACAGACCCTACAAGAGTGTGCCACCCAGAAACAGGGGAGTGAGCAGACCCCGGGTGTGTACCGCATGCCATACAATGGTACCCAGATAATGAATGGAATCCAGATGCCCATGGTTGGTGTCCAAACGCTATGGGGAAATCAGATACTTTCCAGTGGATACCAGACACCAAGTGGGAGCCAGATGTCTCTCACTGGACAGCAGACTGTATTTGGGACTCCAGTTTCCATGAACACGAACCAGTCCTACTGCGGGAACCAGATGCCTTTCACTGGTGCCCAAATATTAATGGTGAATCAGGTGCCATTCAGCGGGGTCC
The DNA here is from genome assembly GCF_027595985.1 of Sorex araneus. Lineage (NCBI taxonomy): Eukaryota > Metazoa > Chordata > Mammalia > Eulipotyphla > Soricidae > Sorex > Sorex araneus. The sequence goes on along the minus strand of NC_073306.1, from coordinate 30,734,482 downwards.
ACACCATGAATGGGAACCAGATGCCCCATTCTGGAGTGCCGATGATCCCTGTGACAGGGCTCCCGACAATGACTTTCATCAGTGACCAGACCTCCACTGGTAGTCAGCCTGTGTCTCAGAGTGGCACCCAGAGCCTCTATGGCATCCAGATGGTGCCACAGGGATCGCCACTGCCACAATCAGGATTCCTGTATGCAAGTGCCCCTCTGGCGCAAGGACCATCCCTGGAATCAGAGCGGCCAAAGAAGCGCCAGAGGAGAGAGTACATCATAAACGCGGATGGTCTGAAGCGCTATGTGTGCACTTTCCAGGGATGCGGGAAGGAGTACAACAAAGCTTCCCACCTGCGAATCCATGAACGAGTCCACACTGGTGAGTAGGAACAACTGACACTCAGTTCAGACTGTTGATCCTCCCTTTACGCTGGGTTTCTCTGGTGGCCTAGAAAAGGTTGAGAGATGAGAGAGGAAGTGCCCGCGGTCCTAGGGGGAGCCTACTTATGGCCAGAGTCCAGCTGGCTGGTCTCTGTGGAGTTCACTGTGGGCGGTTGGGACATGGAGAGATTGGTTTGCCCTTTGGGGCTCATCTTGACCTTGTCTCTCGGGCACAGATACCCCTTCACCACAATTTTCTCCCTGCTCTGACTCTCTGAGCGCTCTCTGTGTCCCTTACCCTCTTCCAGTTTTCCTCTTTCTCCAGCTCATGCAGTCCTTCTCTTCCTCTCTCCTACACATCTTCCAGTCGGCTCAGCTGCTCCCCCTACCCATGCTCACACCATTTTCTGCTCCATGCATTCATGCCTGATGCATAACAAGTGACACATCTCTCTCTTCCAGGAGACAAGCCCTATGTGTGCGACGTGAAAGGGTGTCCGTGGAAATTCCCCCGCTCCGATGAACTCAGAAGACACAAGAAGATGCACACTGGAGAGCGTCCCTTCCGCTGTCCTCAGTGTCCCATGGACTTTGCCCGAGCTGATCATTTAAAGCAGCATGCAAGAGTGCACAGATAATGCTTGTCCATGAACGATACACTCAGCAGCCTCGTCTCCCAGTGAAGACTTTTCTTGGCAATTCACACTAAGCTCTATATATTGAAGATGATATTACGACATCTTATTTCTCTTGTTACTGTTTTTGGCAACTGTGCCACACCCTGAGGTGCTCAGGAGACTGTGAGGTCCTGAAGACTGAGTGTCGGATTCCTGTTGCAGAGCATGGCACTCCACCCTCTGAGCCAGACCTCTGATCTAGTGTAGCACTTTTATTTTAAAGAGTTGATGTTTTCATGAATATTTTTATGAGATACTTATATGACTTCCGATGGACACTGAATCATGAACTGTACATTGACTTTTTTTCATGTGAAACTGAAATTCAATGTATTTGTAATGGATTTCAATTCATTTTTAATGGTCTACTTTAGGGTTGGCCTGTTTTTGCCGCGCTGCCTTGCACTCTCTTAGCCCTAGTTCCGTGCTCTATTGGCGGTGCTCAGGCCCTCGTATGCCTTTGCGGGATCGACTGTGCTTTTCCATGTGCAAGCCAGTTGCCTTCCCTACTGGACTATCTCGCTTGTAGACCCTTTTCCTGATATCATTTACTTTTATAACTGTACTCATGTTTTTTTGTATTTTCTTATTCTCGGGTTAAAAGCAAGAGGACACATGGTGCCCACCACTGTGTAATGCTCTTCGATGAAATAAACAAGTTTTGAGGATGAGTTGTCTCTTGTCGTGACTATGACTGTTCAGGTCACCGTGGTCTGGTCAAATGCCAGCACCATGGGCTACCTGCCCATTATCTTGTCTTTTCCCTCCTCTGTTTATGTCTGCGGGGTTTTGAGATCTAAAGGGGCTTGGGTGGCCAGTGGGGACATGTCGCGCGCCGCTTCGACCAGCGAAGAAACACGCAACCCGGAGTTTCTTCTTGCAGCGATTTATTCAGGGACCTTCTCATGCATTAGGGAAGAAGGGGAATGGGAAAGAGGAGGAACGAGGGGGAACCGACTAGCTAGGCCGCTTCCCCCCTTATATACTTCTCGCTGCTTGTTTACGCCCAAGTGTCTGCAGCTGATAGACTAGTTACAACTCGTGGGCGTGACAAGACATCCTGTTTCCTTAGAGGTGTTGTCTACGAAGCACGGTGCAATTAACAAGAAACAGGTGTCCACAAAGCACGGTCGTGTGGAGGCTCTCCACAGGGACAGGTACTCAGACCCAGGCCAAGGCGGAGTCATAGCCCCCCTAGTCCTCTCATGTGCCTCAATCCTCTCTATCTTGCTCCTGCATGTGTGCACGAAATACTTGACCTTTGCAAGGACCTGGTGTGATCTGGAGGACCTGGCAACCCTCCCTCTGCCTGATCTGGCAGCTTACAGCCCTGCCCTCTGAGGGCTAAATGGGAGTTCCTTCAGGTGCCCAATTGTACCAATTCCTGAAAAAAAATTTTTTGGAAAATCTTCCCTTTCCTTAAAACTAGTGGTCCCTTTGAAAAATATTTTACACCCACCCCAACTCTGAAACAGAGCACAAATCTGCAGAAATTCTTTCCCTTTAAAGACTGACTCAGGCCTGTATGATCTTGGAGACCCCGGAGCTGCAGGTGATCGGTGCAGGAGAATGAATGTCTGAAACAACTGTCTTCTAAACAACTCCGTCAATCCCAGTGTTAAAATTACATTTAAATTAAATAGTAAAATTATTCCAGACAATCCTGTTTCAATCATTAGGACACTTTGCCCAGGTGAGGGGGAATATTCCTACCATGGGAGAAGCCTGCCTGCAGTCCAGAGCAGTGCCAGGGTCTGGAAGCCCAGTGTCATGTGCCCCAGTTCAGCCAAATCCCTCAAAACACATGCCTCACCACCGAGGCTCAGGGTCCTCAGGAGGCTCCACCCCCTTAGAGACCTGGGAGGGCGGGGCTGCCCTCAGGCCAGACAGGGTGGGGATCTTTGTCAGTGCAGGAAGCAGGCCAGTGAAGTACCCAGACACACCTGGTCCGTCTGCAGGGTTGAGAGCAGCTCTGTATGGAGGGGTGCAGAGAGGATACAGAGCAGGAAGCACGCTCGATTCCACCTGAGCGTAGAGTGGACTCATGTCCAGAATAGTGATGGACCCTATGGGACCTCATTACATTTTTGTTTGTTTTGCATCACCACTTGAGGTGCTCAGAACTTAAAACTATCTTTGAACTAAGTGTTCACTCCAGCTAGGGCTCGTACTCTTCCAGGTTGCCGGATACGATCTGTGCAAGCCACCATCGAAACATTGTAGAATCTTTCCTGACCCCCTCCACAAAACATCTTTTTCTAAACCTCTGTTTGCCCAGCCGATACAGACCATTTTGGTCCTTTATCAGGGCAAAATGATAGAAAAGTGGGGAGGGCATTTGCCTTGCTCCCAGCCTTCTCAATTTGATCCCAGCATCCAGTATGGTCATTCGTGCAGCACAAGGATTGATTCCTGAGAGCAGAGTGGGGAGTAAGCGAGGAGCATCGCAGGGTTTGGTCCCCTGGCATAAAGACAAGACCTGTAGCACTGTAGCACTATAGTCCCATTCTTCAATGAAATGCTCGAGCGGTCACCAGTAACGTCTCCATAGTGATACTTGTTGTTACTGTTTTTGGCATATCGAATATGCCACGGGTAGGTTGCCAGGCTCGGCGTGTGGGCAGGATACTCTCGTAGCTTGCTGGCGTCTCTGAGAGGGATGGAGGAATCGATCCCAGTCGAACTTGTGTAGGGAAAACGCCCTACCATTGTGCTTTCACTCCAGTTCTCAAGGTATCTCATGGGACCCTGCTGAGACGGAACTGTCCAATTCAGAAACTGAAAAGGTATCTCGTTTGGTCCTTTACTTTCGACACACATCTCCTTTCACGAAATATTCCTCCAAGCATCATTGACATGGTGATCCCTTCTTTATTTCTGCTGCCTTCTTCTCTTTTCTTGAGACAGGCTTTCACCTTTGAAGCAACATAGTGTCTACTGTTTGGGTGTCAGTCTCAAAATAGGTTGTTTTTTTTTTTATATTCCACAAGTGAGTTCAGTCATTCTATGTCTGTCCCTCTCCTTCTGACTCATTTCACTTAGCATGCTACTCTCCACGACCATACATTTATAAGAAAATTTCATAACTTTATCTTTCCTAACAGCTTCATAAGTATTCCATTGTGTAGATGTACTAAAATTTCGTTAACTGTCGTCTGTTCTCGGGTATTCGGGTTGTTTCCAGATTCTGGCAATTGTTAATAGTGTTGCAATGAACATACATGTGCAGATGTCAATTTTACCTTGCTTTAACCGCAGCATAAGAAAACATTTCCTATTCTAATCTCTGCACTGTTTTACCTATCTTCTCCTGTATCGAGAGATCATGGCCCTTGTGCTTTTCATTGCTGAAATCATCAATCACAAGGGAAATTGGGGTATGCTGAGTCTGACCCATAATGAAAGCACAAGGGGAGTCAAGAGCAGAGTCACACGATGACACAATACACCAGACGTCCACATTATCTGACACGGAAATAACCAACATACAAGCAGTGAAAAAATGCCAGTCATGTACACAAAAACCTTTAGAGATCTGAATCCCCTGAGAAGCTACCTAATGGAGTGCAAGTAGGTCTTGCAGTCCCAAAGTGTCAGGCACGTCTCCCTTCACACTCAGCTCGTGTTGACCTTCCAGTGCAACTGGAGGAGTCAGAGGCCATGTAAAATGTCTGACGGTCATCAAATCCCTCCTCTTACTCAGGCCCTTCAGTCTCAAGGAGACTGCCCCTGAAACTCAGGCCTCGCAGTCTCAATGAAACTACTCCTGATTTCCTTCACTCAGGTTTCTCGTTCTCAAGGAGAGCGCCCCTGAGTGACCACGGAATTTTGTTTTCTTTTAGAACCTCCGTACTGTTTTAAGATCTGTGTATGTTCATCCAAGACCTCAGAAGAGCCCCCAAATGATGTAGCCCGGCTTTCGGGTCACAAATAGTGATGCTAGTCCTCTTCCTTTCCTATCTGTATACACTCGATATCTATTTCTTGCCTAACTGCTATGGCCAGAATTTCCAGTACTATATTGAATAAATCACAGTGTGTAAATAAAATTTAATTGAACACAGTCAAATTATTACAGACAATTATGTTTCAAAAACTACTTCTTGCCTCGGTGAGGAGGCAAGTTCCCACCATGGAGATTGTCCCCCTCGACATTCCCCCCAAACCACCACAGATCTGCCAGTAGACAGAGCGCAGCCAGGGTGAGGAAACCCAGTGTCACCTGCCCAGAACAAGCTCACTCCTCAGCCCACCTGCCCCACAGGAGGCTCAGGGTCCTAGGAGGCTCAGGGCCCTGAGAGAGCTGGGTGGACGGGGCTGCCCCCAGGACAGACTGGGTGGGGATTTTTGTAAGTGCAGGAGCCAGGTCAATGAAGGACCCACATTCACCTGTGTCCCTTTGCATGGCTCAGAGCACCCCTGGGATGGAGCGGTGACCGTAGGAGTGCGAGCACGCAAAATGCTCTTCTATTGAGCGCAAAGTGGGCCCAACTCTACAACGGTGATGGACGCTGTACGCCTCCATCATAGTTTTGTTTGTTTTGGGTAGCACCTGGAGATGCTCAGAACTTACTCCTGCTTCTGAGCAAAGGGCTTACTCCTACTAGGGCTTAGCGGCCATCCAGGGTGACAGAATGGACCTGACCAGGCCACCTGCAAAACACGCTATGATCTCTCCTGACATCCTCCACAAAAAGTCTTCTCTCTAAGACTCATTTTGCCCAGTTTATAAAGACCACAGACCATTATAAAGGCCAGAGTGATAGAACTTTGGGTAGTGCATTTGCTCTGCACGCAGCTGTCCCTGTTCGATCTGAGCATCCAGTATGGTCCAGTAGACTTTGCTCTAGCAAATCAAATTGATTTAGCATTTTAAAAGTCTTTATTTTATAAGGATTTGAGAAAAAGAAGGGCCAGAAGTACTGATACTTAGGGGGTTACAACATCCTGCTATGTGGGGAGGCGGGGAGGGAGGGCGGGGCTGTTTACTGTTTCTGTTTCCACAGGACATCTCTGTTTTGGATTGAACCTGGCATTTTCCTTTGCACTGTAACCTCAGAGTTTTCGATGGAACCTGAAATACACTTTTCTTCGTTAATTTTCTAATTTGTATTTTATTTGCATTCCAAACCTAGGTCTTGACATGAAGACAATTGCGCTACCACTAAACTACATCTTAATGACTGCAAAAGTTGTTACTATATATTTTTCAGATGGCCAGTATGGACATATAATTTCAAAATATAATAGCCCTTTTATAATATCTATATTAGGCAGATACATAACATATATTATATGCACAGGAGGGCTTTTGAGTAAGTTCACACGGCAGTCGCAAGACATCTTGTAGCCTAGTTCTCCCTCTGCGAGAACCTGGCTAGCTACCAAGAGTTTCCTGCCTTCATAGGAGAGTCTCACAAACTCCCCATGATGTATTCCTATGCCAAAATCAGTAACAATGATGGGTCTCATTTCCCTGACCCTGAAACAGCCTCCAATGCAGCACCATTGGAAAGGAGAAGTAAAAATAGGGTTCTAAAATCTCAGGGCTGGATGAATGCAGACGTTACTTAAACCGCTGAAGAAATTCGACGACTAACGGGATGATGATGATGATCTTGATGATGATGAGGGGTTTTGAGGTCAGAATGCATGTAGGAGTGATAGATTATATACGGTCATAAAGCGTTTAGATGGAAGCAATTATCTTATGGAAATTAACTGTAGAGACACTATGTCACCTGAAGCATCTATACTGCTCTTCTCTTTCACTTGCTATTGTACATATTAAACAATTAAGGTTACATTTTATTTATTTATTAGCATTTGTTTTCATTTTGCTCTTGGGAAAACACAAGGTGATGCACAGGGTTTACTCCTGGTTTGCACTCTGTAATTGCTCCTGTGAATGCTCGATGAACCAGACAGGATGCTGGGAATGAAACCCTGTCGGCCACGTGCAAGGAAATTGCCCTACCCGAAGTACAGCTACAGCCGTGAATGGAAAAAAGTGGATACTTTCTCAGTTGTGTCGAGGATATTGTAATCCCACCCTCTCATCTGCATATTTTATATACATACTCCTATTTTTTGTACCTCTTTATCTTTGGGTTCAGAGCAAGAGAACACATGGTGAACTTCACTGTGAAATGTTTTTCGATGAATAAAACTGATTTTGAGAAATAGTTGTCTACTCTCGTGACGATCACTGTTCAGTTTACTTTGGTCCGGTCAAATGCCAGTAGCCACGGGTGACCTGCCCATTGTCTTGTTGTTGACTCTCCTCTGTTTATAACAGTTGGATTATGGTGCAAAAGGGGTTTTGGTGGCCTGTGGATCAGAAACACATACCCAGGTCGAGGTAGAGTCATAACCCCACTGAGCCGTAACGGTGCCTCAGCCCTCTCTACTTTCCTCTTGCATGTGAGCACGAAGGGACTGTGGCTTTTGCATGGACATGGTGAGGTCTGGAGGCCCTGGGCCTCTCTCCCTGCTGACTGGTTTGGGAGTTCATAGCCCAGCCCATTGGGGGCTAGTTGGGAGTACTTTTTGTACCCAGTTGTGCCAATCCACCAAAAAAGTCTGGAGAAAGTCCACTCTACACCTGACACCCAGGAATCCCTTTGAAAAATACTTCCCACGCACTGACTGTCTGAAACAGAGCACAAAGCTGCAGATTCCTTTCTCTGTAAGATTGATTGACTCAGGCCTCTATGAACTTGGAGGCTCTGAGCTACAGCAGATTGGTATAAAAACAAAGAATGCCTGAAAGAACTGTATTATGAAGAGCTATGTCAAAACCAGTGTTTAAAGAAAGTTTAAAGAGAAATTGCAAAATCACTCCAGACTATCATGTCTGTTTCCGTTTTAACACGGACTCTCGTTTGTCCACTAACCTAAGAGGTTTTCATGACACCTGAAACGTCTTTGCCCACCATATTTACTTTTATATATATACATATATATATATATATTGATTGGTTTCTGTCCAATCCGGGGTCCTAAAATGCAAGAAAATTACTCTATCACTGAGCAAGTCTCAGATGTGAAGAAAAGTGGTTAGTTACAGTTGTTTTTCCTCTCTCTTTCTCTCTTTTTTCTTTGATGATCAGTATGGGCAATTCAGTTCCAGCAATGTTTCGACCTTATACAATATGTGCTTTTCTCTTTGCCTTGCTACTAGTACATATTAAACAATTACACTTACATTTTATTTATTATTCATTTATTTACTTTTTGCTTTTTGAGTCACACTGGCAATTCACCGGGCCTACTCCTGGCTTTGCACTCAGGAAATACTTCTACCGGTGCTCCCGAGACCATATGTGATTCCGGGAATCAGACCCGGGTGAGCCAAAAGCAAGTCAAACCCTTCTAGACTATGGCCTTGGTGGGATTGAAATCTGAGGCTCCATCAAAGCGTTTGGATGCTTGTAGGGAACTCTCTGGCTGAGCTCTTTAGGGCCTAAAGGACATTCACGCCCAGTCACAGCAGCATCTCTTTTGTCTGCAGACATGGCCCTCCATGTCCTACCTGTGCACAATTAGTCTCCTATCCTGGATGTTTCAAATATTCATGAGACTCAGGGAGAGAAACCCTGGTCTACATGAGGGCTTCTTACACTTCTTACACATTTTCACTTTTGTTACTGTTTTTTACCAAGAATTTCTTACACCATCCGGGGATATCTGTTCATTCAAACGTATAATAAATATGTTACAAAAAAAGCAACTTGATAGACTCAAAACCAAAATTAAAAGAAGGACTAACGGGGCTTTTGTAAGACAAGGAAAACCCCCACAAGAACAATAAACCCCACAGAAAGCTGACACAAACCCCATGACAATAATCACTCTCAATGTCAGTAGTCTAAGTGCACCAATTAAAAGACACAGAATGGCAAAATGGATTCGGAAACAAAACCCAACATTCTGCTGCCTACAAGAAACACACCTGAACAGTCAGAACAAACACAGACTTAAAGTCAAAGTATGGAAAACAATCCTGCAAGCAAACAACTCCCTCAAAAACCTGGGGTGGCCATACTAGTTTCCGACAACATAGATTTCATGTTGAAAAAGTTTAGAAGGGACAGCGAAGGTCACTTTCTATTTATCAAGGGATATGTACAAAAGAAAGATATCACACTCTTAAACGTATACGCACCTAATGAGCGACAAGCTAAATACTTAAAACAAGTCCTAACAGACTTTAAGGAGGACATTGCTAGCAGCACAATTGTAGTCGGAGACTTCAGCACCGCCTGTACTAAAATACAGAAATCCAGAACCTTGAGGCCGCTACTGTGGCCACACGACCTCATATCTCTTCATTCTCAGCAACGGAAAATAAATTACCAAATGCTTCCTTTCCAGCAGGTCCAACTCCTGGGGGGGGGGGGGGTGGGAGGAGGGAAAACTCTAACAAAAATAGTGAATTTTTTGTTTGTATGTAATCAAAGTAAAGAGAAAGTAAAGTTAAATTTATCAGCTGCAGAGGTGGGGTGGGGGGCTAGGGAGCGTGGGTGGGTGGGGGGAAGGGTTACCGTGGTTCTTGGTGGTGGAATATGTGCACCGGTGAAGGGATGGGTGTTCAAGCATTATGTAACTGAGACTTAAGCCTGAAAGCTTTGTAACTTTTCACATGGTGATTCAATAAAAATTAAAAAGTAAACGCACGTTCAAACCGGAACAGACAGTAAATTGCCCCACCCTACCTACCCCGCCCCTCCCACATACCAGCTGTTGTTGCCCCCTCAGTATCAGTACTTCTGGCCCTTCTTGTCTCAAATCCTTATATAATAAAGACTTAGAAAAATGCTAAAGCAATTTGAATTGCTAGACCAAAGGCTACTGGCATATACTGGATGCTCAGATCAAATGGGAACAGCTGCGTGTAAAGCAATTGCACTACCCACTGTTCTATCACTCTGGCCCTTATAATGGCCACTGGACTTTACAAACTGGGCAAAATGAGGCTTAGAGAGAAGACTTTTTGTGAAGGGGGTCAGGAGAGATACTACAGTGTTTTGCAGGTGGCCTGTCCCGTTCCTATCTGGCACCCTGGATGGCACCTGAGCCCTAGTATGAGTGATCTCATTGCTATCAAGCAAGACCAAGTTCTGAGAATCTCCAGATGCTACCCAAAAAAACCAAAAATGTGATGGTGCCATGTAGCCTCCATTACTGTTATAGAGTTGAGCCAACTTGGCGCTCAAGTGGAAGAACACTTTTCGTGCTCGCTCTCCTGCCCGCACCCCTTCATCCCAGAGCTGCTCTCAGCCATGCAGGGACACAGGTGAGTCAGGGTCCTTCATAAGCCTGGCTTGTGCACTAAAACGATCCCCACCCTGTCTGGCCTGAAGGCAGCCCCGCCCACCAAGTCTCCAAGGGTGTGTAGCCTCCTGTGGACCCTGAGCTTCCTGTGGTCCAGGTGGGCTGTGGAGGGAGACTGGCTGGGGCAGGTGACACTGGGTTTCCTGACCCTGGCCCTGTTCTGGCTGCTGGCAGGCCTGTGCTGGTTTGGGGGGGCGGGCGAGGCGGGCCATCTCCTCTAGTGGGAACTTGCCCCATCACTTGGGCGATAAGTAATTATTGAAACATGATTTTCTGGAAAAATTTGACTGTTTTTAATTAAACTTTATTTACACTCTATGATTTGCAAAGTTGTTCATAAAACAGTTGTTTATTCATAAAACAGTTGTTTCAGGCATTCATGCTTTCTGCATCAATAAGCTATAGCTCTGGGGTCTCCAAGAGTTCACAGAGGCCTTAGTCAATCTATACGTTTATATTTAAGCGCAGTGGCCACACGTGTGTGGCCTTTCCACTCCTGCACGAGCATGATCCCCGAGCCAAACTAAACTACTTTGGGCACCAGCAGCTCTCAGAAATGTCTCTAGACTGTGAACTGAGCCACTGCCCATGCAGTGCCAGGAAGGAAGTGTTTTTCTCTCTCGGCTTTCCCATTTTATGAGCACCACAAAGGGAAGTAAAAGCTTGCAGTGATGCAATTTCTGGCAGAAATTTCCCTGGGCTTTGTTACTAAACTACAGAAATCCAAAACCGCGCGGCTTCTATCGAAGCCGTGCTAGACCTCATATCTCTTAATTGCCAGCAATGTAAAACATTATCAAATGGTTCCTTTCAACAGGTCTGACTTGGGGGGAAACTAAAAAGAATAATAGTGACTTTTTTTTCTGAAATATTGAAGGTAATCAAAGTAAAGTGAAATCTATCAGCTACACAGGCAGGGGTGGGGTGGAGTGGGGGGGAGGTATCCCGGGGCTCCTGGTGGTGCAAAATGTGCATTGGTGATGGGATGGGTGTTGAATATTGTATAACGGAGACTTAAGACTGAAAGCTCTGTAACTTTCCACATGGTGATTCAATAAAAAAAACTTTAAAAATCTTTACGCTGAGAGGAATCTTCAGATTAGTGCTCAGTTTTATTGTGTCGGTGGCTAGGAAGTATTTTTCAAAGGGACCGCTGTGTTTGAGGAGTGGGGTGGATATTATCTAAACGTTTTTACAGTGATTGGCAAATTGGGCACCAGCACGAACGTTCACCTCAGTGGGCAGGGCTGTGAGCTCCCAGAACAGGTAGAAGAGGAAATGGCCCAGGTCTTCTGTCTTGACCGTATCCATGCGACAGTCTCTTCCCTGCACACATGCAGGAGGAATGTAGAGAGGGCTGAGGCATTGGAGGTGGCTCAGTGGGGCTATGACTCTGCCTTGTCCTGGGTCAGAGTACCCGCCTCTGCAGGCCACTGGAGTCACTTTAGCACTCATAACCCCATAGGAATATACAATTAGTGCCACATGGATTCATTAGTGAATTCGTCCAATCGTCAAGGAGGACTTCCAAACTTTTGAAAGATTTTTCAGGAAATCGAAGAATCAAAAACACTCCCAAACAGCTTTTATGAAGCAAATTTCACCCTGATACCAAAAGAAGACAGAGACACTACACGGAAAGAGAATTAAAGACAGATAACCCTGATGAACACAGATGCAAAGATCCTCAACAAAATCCTTACAAACCGAATTCAAGGACTCATAAAAAAGATCATACACCATGACCAAGTAGGACTCATCCCGGGGATTCAAGGATGAATTAGCACTCTCAAGTCAATCAACATAATCCATCATATCAATAAAAGAAAAGATAAAAAACTATATGACCACATCAATAGATGCAGAGAAAGCATTTGACTAGATCCAGCCCCCGTTTATGACGAAAACTCCCAGCAAAATGGGCATGGAAGGAACATTCCTCAATAGAGTCTAAGCCATCTCCCACAAACCCATGGCAAGCATCATTCTCAATGAGGAGAACCTAACACCCTATCCTCTTATATCAGGGATAAGACATGGTTGCTTGCCCTCCCACTCTTATTCAGTATAGTACTGGAAATTCTGGCGATAGCAGTTAGGCTACTAAAAGATATATAGTTTACACAGATAGGAAGAAAAGAGGTCTAGCTATCACTATTTGTGACCCAAGACCCGAGATGCACCATTTGCGGGCTCGTCCGAGATCTCGGATGAACCTACACAGACCTTAGAACAGTGCAGAGTTTTTCTAAAAGAAAACAAAAATACAAGGTTACTCAGCGGTGGTGTCCGTGAGACCCAGAACCCTGAGGGAAGGAACTCAGGAGTAGTCTCATTGAGACTGAGAGGCCTGAGGCTCAGGGGCAGTCTCCATGAGAATGAGGGGCCTGAGTTAAAGGGGTTTCTGATGATGGTCAGACATTTTACAAGGGTTCTGACTCCACCAGTTGCACTGGAGGGTCAACAATAGCTGAGTGTGAAGGGAGATGTCCCTGATAACCTGGGACTGCAAGCTCTACTTGGACTGCGTTCAGTAGGTTCTCAGGGCAGTCAGATCTGGAGAGGTTTGCGTGGAAAGGACTGACATTTTTCACTGTTTGTCTGTTGGCCATTTTTCTGTCAGATGTTATGGACGTCTAGTGTCGTGTGTCTTAGTTGACTCTGTTTTTGACTCCTCTTCTGCTTGATTTCATTATGGGTCAGACCCAGTCTACACCACATTCCCTTGTGATTGACCATTTCATCAATTCCAAGTCCAAGGACAGTGATCTCTTGGGAGAGGTGAAGAAAGGTCAAACAGTGCATGCAAAGATGCAAATAGAAAATGTTTTCTTATGCTGCTATTTAAAACTTTGGTGAGTACCAATGGCCTGGTTCTGTGTCTAAAGCATGTTTGAATGTGAATTTGTAAAGTATTTGGTGTAAAAACCTTATGATTTGAGAAAATAAAGGACTTTTAGAATAAAGCCAAGAAGTTTTTCCTATGCCTCATAAAAAAAGAAAATAGAAAAAAATTATGGTTGAAGGGTTTCTTAAGGTAGTGTGTTAATGTATATGTGTTTATATTTGTACTGGATTATCAGGATATGAGTAGAAATTATTGTTTTATATGAAAACAAGTTTAAAGAGTAATGGGTTGAAACATGAGCTTTTTTTTTCTTTTTGGGTCACACCCAGCAATGCTCAGGTGTCACTCCTTGCTCTGCACTCAGGAATTACCCCTGGCCGTGCTCAGGGGACCATATGGGATGCTGGGAATTAAACCCGGGTTTGACGCGTGCAAGGCAAACGCCCTACCTGCTGTGCTGACTCCAGCCCAAAAACATGAGTTTCTAAATTTGTAAAATTGTTGCAAAACTTTAATACCATCAGAGTTTAAACACAACAGTTTTTTGCTGGACTTTAAGACCCGCCTCAGGCCTTCTTGCTGAAGGAAAAAAAGTGAGTCACTTTACACCCAAGCGGTTAAAAATGGACCCTTTGTTTTAGTGACCTTGCAGCTGAGCAAAGGCAGCTGGCCCTGGTCCCCTCTCCCTTCTCAGTGGAGGCAAGTGAGAGCTGAGAATGGTGACAGATCACAGTATTATGTTGATTCCAGTCTTGACGTTAGGGGGTTAATATTTAGGTGCTAAAAGTTGTGAACGCTTTTTGAATAGGGAATATCCACTAGACAAAATATGTATTTGTGGCAAACAGGAATTTCAGGTCTAAAATATTCTAGTAGAAGAGCTTTGTTCTCAAAAATTAAGAAAGGAACTAAGAGATAAAACAGAAAACTAGAAGAAATATTTGACCTGTGTTCTCCGAAAAATATGAATAATCTAAAATTTTGTTCCCTTTCTCTATTTTTTTTGTGATTGTCAAGGATTGTTTAAAAATACAAGCTTAAACTGCATATGTGATGATTTGACTTGTGTCCTGGAAAGAAAATAAAAATTGAGGTTAAAGTCACTTTAAAAAAACAATAATTGTTGAAATGTTGAACGTAATCAAAGTAAAGAGAAAGTAAAGTCAAATTTATTAGCTACACAGCGGGGTGGGGGTTGGGGAGGTGGGGGTGTGGGCGGGAGGTTTACTGTGGTTCTTGGTTGTGGAATATGTGCACCGGTGAAGGGATGCGTGTTTGAGCATTGTGTAACTGAGACTTAACCCTGAAAGCTTTGTAACTTTCCACATGGTGATTCAATAAAACAATTTTAAAAATTAAAAAAAATACAAATGCAGTCCACTGGCAGTGATGAAGTGGGCAAATTGAAGGAATATGTAGGTAAATGATATATGTGAATCTTGTGAGTATTTTAACTATAATTCTGAATCCTATGTTATAAGATCTTTAATTATGAAGTTTTGAATATCAATGGGACTGATGTAATGCTTTGAATAGAGTGCCGCAGAGTACACTTAGTCATGGTCATTGAGATCCTGATTAGCATCTTGTTTCCAAATTTCTTGGTAGATCAAAGTATATTAAGTTCAGTAAAATTAAGGTTAAAATCTGTGAGACATGACCTTAAGGAAGGAATATAAGTGTGTATTATAAGTTAAAAGGATGATGGATGGAGATCATTAGTGGGAAAAAGGAAAGGACCCCTACCAAGATATCCCACTGCACGGAAAAGCCTGGGAAGCTACCTGTGCCATATTCAATATGATAAGAAGAGTGACACCAAGGAATAATTACTGAGTATAAAGCCAGGAGTAACCCTGTGCATCACTGTGTGTGATCTAACAAGCAAAAAGAAAATAAATGAGTACGTGATAAATAAAATGTAACCTTAATTGTTTAGTATGTACTGGTAGCAAGGGCACCAGTAATGTCTCCATTGGGAGACTTGTTGTTTCTATTTTTGGCCTAAAGAATATTCCACGGGTAGCTTGCCAGACTCGGCCGTGCTGATGGGGTACTCTCGGTAGCTTTCCGGGCTCAACGAGAGGATGGAGAAATCAACCAGGTCTGCTACGTGCAAGAAAAATGCCCACCTGTTGTACTCGAGGCATATTCGATAATCAAAAACAGTAACAACAAGTCTCACAATGAGACGTTACTGTAGCCCGCTCCAGAAAATCAAAAAACAACGGGACGAAAGAGCAACAATGCTACCCTTCATCTGGGCAAAATGTCAATTTATTAACATGATAGTGTGGCGTGATTTTGCAATTTCTGTTTAAACGTTATTTAAACACTGGGTTTGACAACGCTGTTCATAATACAGTTATTTCAGGCATTCATTGTTTTCTCACCAATCATCTGTAGCGCAGAGACTCCAAGTTCATAGAGGCCTAAATCAATCTTACAAAGAAATGAATCTGTGCAGCTTTGTGCTCCGTTTCATGGTGTGGGTGAGTGGGAAGTATTTTTCAAAGGGACCTCTAGATGTGAGGAGTAGGGTGGATTTTCTCCAGACATTTTTTTGAGGATTGACACAACTGGGTACCAAAAGGAACTCCCAATTAGCCCTCAGTGGGCAGGGCTATGAGCTCCCAGACCAGTCAGCAGGGAGAGGGCCAGGTCCTCCAGACCTCACCATGTCCATGCTAAGGCCACAGACCCTTCATGCACACATGCAGTGAGAAGGTATTGAGTTCTGAGGCACCAGTATGGCTCTGCCGTGGGCTGGTCTGAGTTCCTGATCCACAGGCCACACAAGCCCCTTTTGCACTCATAACTCCACTGTTACAAACAGAGGAGGGTCAACAAAAGACAATAGGGAGGACTCCCGTGGCTACTGGCATTTAACCGGACCTCCATAACCAGAACAGTGATAGACATGACAGGAGACAACGATTTCTCCAAATTAGTTCATTTCATTGAAGAGCATCTCACAGTGAATTGCAGCATGTGTCCTCTCGCTCTGAACCCAAAGATAAGGAGATACAAAAAACACAAGTGTGGCTATAAAAGTATGCAGTCAGAGGGAGGGATAAAAAATACCCTTGACAAAACTGAAGAAAGTAACCACTTTTTCAACTCATAGCTAGATCAATAGTACATCGGGTAGGGCGTGTGCGTGGACGACCGGGTTTGATTCCCAGCATCCTGAGTGTTCCACGAGCACCCCAAGGAGTAATTCTTGAGTGCAAAGTCAGGAGTAACCTCTATGCATCACCGGTGTGATCCCAAAAGCAAAAAGTAAATAAGTGTGTAAATAAATAAATAAAATGTAACCTTAATTGTTTAATATGTACTAGAAGCATGGGAAAGAGAAAAGCAGTATAGATGCCCTGGGAGACAGAGTGTCTCTAGAGTTATTCCCCATAAAAGAATTGCCTCCATTTTAGCGCTTTATTACTGTAAATAATCTATCACACCTACCTGCATTCTGTACCTCAAATCCCCTCGTGTATATCACTGCCACTGTCGCTGTCATCCCGTTGCTCATTGATTTGCTCGATCAGGCACCAGTAACATCTCCTTTGTGAGACTTGTTGTTACTGTTTGTTAATATCGAATATGCCACAGGTAGTTTACCTGGCTCTGCCATGTGGGCGAGATAGAAAATAAATTATTTAGAGGCTGCTATTGAGGCAGGCTTGGGTGGTGTTGGGAAATTAGCAATATTGGTGGTGGGAAGGCACAATGGTGGTGGGATTGGTGTTGGAATATTGAATGTGATCAATCATCATGAACATCATCATCATCAACATCATCCTGTTGAAAACGGGAATGCCCTGCCACAGAAGTGGGGTGTTGTGGAGGGGGATGAGGTTGGGGGGTGGGAGGGATACTGGGATCATCAGTGGTGAAGAATGGGCACTGGTGGAGGGATGAGTTCTCGAACATTTTATGACCAAAACACAGCACGAAAATATGTAAATATATAACTGTACCTTCTTGGCGATTCACTAATAAAAAATAAAATAAAAAAGAATGAAAGGAATGGAAATTCTAGATTAAATTTTTTTTAAATACACATTATCCGTTGATCGTTGATTTTCTCGAGTGGTCTCAGTAAAGTCTCCTTTCGTCCTAGCCCAGAGATTTTAGAAGCCTCTCTTTACTTATTCTTCCCAATGGTGCTGCACTGGGGGCTGGTAGGCGTGCTGGCTGATCATCATGAACAACTATAAAATTTTTTTTAATTTACAAAAATACAAAATTATATCATGTCTATTTTTCAATGGCACTTTCTGTGATACTCTATCATTATTTGCATGACAAAAGACATGTGGAGCATGGCCCAGAGTGATATTACAGCAGGTTGGGCATTTGCCTTAAATGCAGCCAAGAGTCCAGCAAGGCTCAACCCCCAGCTACTCATATGATTCCTCGAGCACTGTCAGGAGTGATTTTTTAGTGCAGCGCCAAAAGTAAGCCTGAGAATCACTGGGTATGATCCATATATCACTTGTATCACTTGTCTTCCCATTTTCTTCGATTTGCTTGAGCGGGCGCCAGTAACATAGCCATTTGTCCCTATTGCGTGCTAGTGCAGCCCAATGATATCTGCTTGCTCCAGGAACAGGAAGAGCCTTAAATCGTTCATTCACGGATTTGTCGAAGAAATCTGACCATCTAGTCGGTGGGCAGCCACGTGGTCTTCTGATGTCCTGTGGAATCCAGTCGGTAACAGCTCTAGACCAGCAGTGGTCTCTGAATCGAATTACATGATCGGCCCATCTGATATTTGATGCCTTGGCAAACGAGACAGCGTCCCTGATTCTTGACCGCCGACAGAGGAAAGAACCCCTGATTCCTTCTTTCACTTGAGTGAGATGTGATACTCTAGCATAGATCTTTTGAGTCCTCTTTGGGATACCCTAATAGCGCTCTCATCCTGTTTGCGTAGGGCCCAGGCCTCTTAGGCATATGTTAGTGTAGGAAGAACGGTGGAATCGAAAAGATGTGCCTGGAGTCGGAGGTTCTTTGTCTTCTTAAGCACTTCTTGGATGCTCTTGAAGGGGGTCCACGCTGCTCTCTTCCTCCTGCGCAGTTCTGGCAACAAGTCATTCCTCATGTTGATTTCTCGACCCAGGTACACACAGCTGCTGCATTTGGAGATTTTCGTTCCATTGAGAGCAAATGGAGCGTCAGGAATTAGTTCGTTTTTCATGAGCATCGTCTTGTTGAGATTCAGCTGCAATCCAACGTTTCCACACTCGTGGTCAAAGTCGGCCAGCGTTTGTGCCGCTTAGCTAATGTTTGGCATTATGAGAATGATATCATCAGCGAATTGGAGGTGTTGTAGTTGCCGACCATCTATCTTCACTCCCATTCCTTCCCATTACAGTCATTGCATGATGTTCTCGATTGTGGCACTGAAGACTTTCGGTGAAATGATATCACCCTTCCGAACCCCTCCTCTCTTTACATCAATGACCACTTCCTTGTAGAATGGTGAAATCCTGGTGGTGAATCCACAATACAGCTCGTGGAGGGTTTTGATATACTGAGTTTGAATGCCCTGTTTGGCTAGGGCTTCGATGACCGCTTCAGTCTCAACAGACTCGAAGGCCTTCTTTAAGTCGATGAATGTTAGACAGAGTGGCATCTTGAACTTCGCGAAACAATGAAGATAGAAACTGCAGGCAGTGAGCCACATCTATTCTACCATAATCGTCCGATTCAGGTTGTTAGGCATTCGAATGAATCAATGCTCATGGCCAAGTTCCATGTTGACAAGGACATGGACACCACCGACACCGTTTGCCTTACATGCGGCCAACTCAGGTTCGATTCCCAGCATCCCATATGGTCCCCTGAGCACCACAAGGGGTGATTCCTCAGTGCAGAACCAGGAGTGACCCCTGTGCATCACCGGGTGTGACCCAAAAAGCAAAACAAAACAAAACAAAATAGAACAAAACAAAAAAGAAATAAAACGAACGGTTTGAACATGGCAGTAGATGGAAGTAAGGCAGGTTGAGATTTCACCTCTTGTACAGGTAGGGTCAGCGCCCCTGTGTCAGAAGGAAGTAGCTCCAGAAGACGGAACTTCGACGATTATACCTTTAAATATTTATGTAGTGAAGTCTCTAGGGCAACATGATGTTGGTAGAAAATCCCTTCTTGTGAGTGAGAACCCCTTCATGGAGGAACCCTGCTTCCTTTGAAATTCTTATGAATCGATTGCTACTTCTCCAACTTAGCCTTGAAAAAGAAATTGTAAGCCAGAATATATGATCTCTCTCTTCTCCAGTTATCGTTGGCCCCTAGATATATTAGGCCCAGCTCATGTGGGTCATGAAGCACACTGCCAGAGTAAACTCCTCATTCGTACACTTGAGAGATCTGGTCTGAATAAGGAAACATAAGGCTGCCACCCGCGTGGCACTTCTCAGTGGAAAGGTCCTTACATGATTACCTTGACCACACCAACTGCTCTGAGGGTGGAAGGAATCAAGATCTGGGTGCATGCTTCACATATAGACAGAAAACACTGAGCAGTGATGTGTCCGGACAACGGGAGATGACCCTCTCCAGATAAGACTGAAGAAAGTGACTTAAAAGGACCATGGGAAGGACACAGGTTATTCTCTGACTCTGCAACTGATGGTACTCAGGCAACAGTACAGAAAGTTTCCACAAATATTGGAAAAGAAAGAGTGGAATAGTCCTCCGCTCCCAAAAGCAGATGATCCCAGAGGCCCACTAACTTCTTTCGACATCTAGCGGCTTCTTGAGAGAAATGCCTCTAGACTGTGAACTAAGCTACGTCCCCATGCCATCCTGGGAGGGGAAAGGTTTTTCTATCTCGACATTTCCTTTCACGGCGGCGTGGCAACCGCCATATTATGGAGCCAAATAGCCGGAGGTACAAGCTTGCGGTGACGCGAATTCTGGCATAAATTTCTCTGGGCATAATTACTAAAACACCAGAAATCAAAATCCTCACATGTCTTCATTCCCAGCAATGCAAAAGAAATTATCAAATAATGCCTTTTCGGCAGGTCTGATATTTGGAAGGGAAATACCAAGTGATAGTCGTGAGTTTTCCGTTAAAATATTGAATGTAGTCAAAGTAAAGAGAGTAAAGCGAAAGTCATCAGCCACACAGACAGGTGGGGCTTGGGATGGGAGGTTTACTGGTGTTCTTGGTGGTGAAACATGTGCACTGGTGAAGGGATGGGTGTTTGATCATTGTATGACTGAGACTTAGACAGGCCGAAGCTAACAGCTATTAATATTTGTTATATTAATATAACATTCGATAAGTTAGTCAGTTTTGACTTTATTAAGTTTTGACTAGGCTTAAGTTTATGTTTCCAGAAACTGAACTAGTAATTTCTGGAAAGGAACTGCTGGAACATCTGACTGGTCATGAAAGGTCACTATGTCCATGTTTTGGAACAACCACAAGGTGCTTTACTGTTACTATGTCCAGTTTCTGAACAACCAGAAACTGACTAACTTGTCAAATGTTATATTAATATGACAAATATTAATAGCTGCCGACTGTCGCTTGGTCACTACCTATATAAACTGCTTGCACTTGGAGGTCAGGGTTGCTATCAGAGACTGTTTTGTGGGAGAGATAGTTGACCCCAGTTAACTGGAATAAAACTCCTTTGCACTTGCTTTACTGTATCTCTGAGTTTGTATCCGTTCACACCGTTGTCCCAAAAACCGAATACAAGAGGACAATAGGATACTATACTTAGAAAAGCCCAAACAGTCATTGGAACAAGAAAAGCCTCTTCAAAAAGTGGTGCTGGGAGGGTTGAACTCTACAAGAAGAGAGCATCCAACCCCATCAAAAAATGGGGCGAAGAAATGAACAGAAACTTTACCAAGGAAGAGATACGAATGGCCAAAAGGCACATGAAAAAGTGCTCTACATCACTAATCGTCAGAGAGATGCAGATCAAAACAACCATGAGATACCACCTCACACCACAGAGACTAGCACACATCCAAAAGAACAAAAGCAACCGCTGTTGGAGAGGATGTGGGGAGAAAGGGACCCTTCTACACTGCTGGTGGGAATGCCAGCTAGTTCAGCCCTTTTGGAAAACAGTATGGACGATTCTCAAAAAACTAGAGGTTGAGCTCCCATTTGACCCAACAATACCACTGCTGGGAATATATACCGGAAAAGCCAAAAAGTATAGTCGAAGTGACATCTGCATTTATATGTTCATCGCAGCACTGTTTACAATAGCCAGAATCTGGAAAAAACCCGAGTGCCCTAGAACAGATAACTGGTTGAAGAAACTCTGGTACATCTATACAATGGAATACTATGCAGCTGTTAGAAAAAATGAGGTCATGATGTTTGCATATAAGTGGATCAGCATGGAAAGTTTCATGCTGAGTGAAATGAGTCAGAAAGAGAGAGACAGACATAGAAAGATTGCACTGATCTGTGGAATATAGAGTAATAGACTATAAGACTAACGCCCAAGAATAGTAGAAATAAGTACCAGGAGGCTGTCTCCATGGCTTGGAGGCTGGTGTCTCATTCTGGGTAACTCAGGGAAGGGACCACCAAGTAAAATGTGGTCGGAGGTCATGTGGGGGAAGGGTGATGCGGGCCGAATATAGACTAGAGATTGAACACAATGGCCACTCAACACCTTTATTGCAAACCACAACACCTATTCAGAGAGAGAGAACAAAAGGGAAGACCCTGCCACAGTGGCAGTGTGGGGTGGGGGGAGACGGGACTGGGGAGGGGGGGAGGGATGTTGTGTTTACTGGTGGTGGAGAATGAGCACTGGTGAAGTTATGGGTTATCAAACTTTGTATGGGGGAAACATGAGCACAAAAATGTACAAATCTGTAACTGGACCCTCACGTTGACTCTCTAATTAAAAATAAACTAATAAAATTTAAAAAAAGTGGTGCTGGGCAAAATGAACAGCTACTTTGGGAAAAAAATAAAGGCTGATCTCTCTCTAATACGAGGCACAAAAGTTAGATCAAAGTGGGTTAAAACCTCAATATAAGACCTGAATCCATAAGGTACATGGAGGAAAATATACGCAGAACACTCCAAGATATTCAACCTAAAGGCATTTTTAAGGATAAAACACCATCTCCAAACAATTGGAAAGACACAGAAACAAATGGGTCTACACTAAACTAAGAAACATCTGCAGCTCCAAAGAAACAGTGACCAAAATACAGGGAGTTCCTATGGAATATTTACCAAATAGTCATCTCATAAGGGGTTAATATCCAGGATAGACACTAGTAGAATTGTACAAAAACACCCCACCAATCCCAACAGAAAATATGGAGAGGAAAGGAACAGAAGCTTCCTCAAAAGAGAAAAACAAATGGACCAGAGGCACATGAAAAAATGCTCTACATCGCTAATCATCAGGGAGATGTAAATCAAAACAACAATGAGATATCACCTCATACCATCTCATCTCACACATGCAAATGAACAAAACAACCAATGTTTGCGTGGATATGGGGAGAAAGGGGTGCTCGTTCACTCTTGATGGGAATGCCGACTAGTCCAGCCCGTTTGGAAAGCAATAAGGACATTCCTTCAAAAACTAGAAATTAAGCTGCCATATGACCCCACAACACCACATCTGGGAATAAATCCTAAGGGTGCAATAAAGCACAGTAGAAATGACATCTGCACCTGTAGGTTTATTGGGACACTATTAACAATTGCCAGCATCTGGAAGACACCTGAGTACCTGAGAACAGAGGACCGGTTAAAGAAGTTTTGGTACATCTACACAATGGAATACTATGCAGCAGTTAGGAAAGATGAAGTTATGAAATTTTCTTGTAAATGGATGGTCATGGAGATTAGCATGCTAAGTGAAATGAGTCAGAAGGAGAGGGACAGACATAGAATGACTGAACTCATTTGTGGAATATAAAATAACCTAATTTGACACTGACACACAAACAGTAGACACATTGGCCAGGAATATTGCCCCAAAGTTGGAAGCCTGTCTCAAGAGCAAGGGAAGAAGGCAGCTGGGATAGAGAAGGGATCACTATGTCAATGAAGCTTGGAGGAATATTTCATGAAGGGAGATGTGTGCTGCAAGTAAAGGAACAAATGAGATAGCCTTTCAGTATCTGCATTGCACAGTTCCATCACAGCAGGGTCCCATGAGATACCTTTGAGAACTGGAGTGATAGCACAGTGGTAGGGCATTTTCCTCCCACGATTTCGAGCGGGGTCAATTCCTCCATCCCTCTCGGAGACTCCAGCAAGCTACCGAGAGTATCCCACCTACAAGTATCCCACCCACACGGCAGAGCCTGGCAAGCTACCCGTGGCATATTCGATATGCCAAAAACAGTAACAAGTCTCACAATGGAGACATTAGGGGTGACCGCTCGAGCAAATCAATGAAGAATGGGACAACAGTGCTAAAGTGCTACAATTCTTTTCTTTATGCCAGGGGACCAAATCCTGCAATGCTCCTCAATTACTCCCGACTCTGCGCTCAGAAATCAATCCTCGTGGTATACGAATGATCATACTGGATGCTGGGATCAAATTGAGAAGGCTGCGAGCAAGGCAAATGCCCTACCCACTTTTCTATCATTTTGCCCTGATAAAGGACCAAAATGGTCTGTATCGACTGAGCAAACAGAGGTTTAGATCAAAGATGTTTTGTGGAGGGGGTCAGGAAAGATTCTACAATGTTTCGCTGGTGGCTTGGACAGATGAAATACGGCACCTTGGATGGCTACGAGCCTTAGCTGGAGTGATCACTTCGCTCAGAGACAGTTTTAAGTTCTGAGCACCTCAAGTTGTGATGCAAAAGAAACGAAAATGTAATGAAGTCCCAGAGGGTCCATCGCTACTCTGGATGTGAGTCTACTTTGCGCTCAGGGGAAACCGAGCGTTTTTCCTGCTCTATCTCCTCTCTGCACCCCTCCATACACAGCTGCTCTCACCCCTGCAGAGGGACCAGGTGTGTCTGAGTACTTCACTGGCCTGCTTCCTGCATAACAAAGATCCCCACCCTGTCTGGCCTGAGGGCAGCCCCGCCCTCCCAGGTCTCTAAGGGGGTGGAGCCTCCTGAGGACCCTGAGCCTCCATGGTGAGGCAAGGGTTTTGAGGGTTTTGGCTGAACTGGGGCACATGACACTGGGCTTCCAGACCCTGGCACTGCTCTGGACTGCGGGCAGGCTTCTCCTATGGTGGGAATATTCCCACTCTCCTGGGCAAAGTGTCCTAATGATTGAAAGATGATTGTCTGGAATAATTTTACTGTTTTATTTAAATGTTATTTTAACACTGGGATTGACGGAGTGGTTTATAATACAGTTCTTTCAGGCATTCATTCTCCTGCACCGATCGCGATCGCCTGCAGCTCCGGGGTCTCCAAGATCATAGAGGCCTGAGTCAATCCTTAAAGGGAAAGAATTTCTGCAGGTTTGTGCTCTGTTTCAGAGTCGGGGTGGATGTAAAGTATTTTTCAAAGGGACCACTAGATTTACGAGTGGGGAAGATTTTCCACAGAAAGATTTTTCAGGAATTGGCACAATTGGGCACCTGAAGGAACTCCCAATTTGCCTTCAGAGTGTAGGGCTATAAGTCTCCAGATCAGGCAGAGGGAGGGTTGCGAGGACCTGCAGACTACACCAGGTCCTTGCAAAGGTCAAGTATTTCGTGCACACATGAAGGAGCAGGATGGAGAGGACTGAGGCACAGGAGAGGAATAGGGGTCTATGACTCTCCCTGGCCTGGGTCTGAGTACCTGTCCCAACTGACCGCCGAAGCACCTTTAGAACTCATAACCCCACAGATACAAACACAGGAGGGCCAATTCAAGACAATGGGCAGGTAGCCCATGGATGCTGACTTTGACCAGACCACAGTGACCTGAACAGTCATACTCACGACAGGAGACAACTCATCTTCAAAATTTGTTTATTTCACCGAAGAGCATTACACAATCAGTACAGATATAAAAATAAATGATATCAGAAAAAGGGTCTACAAGCGAGATAGTCCAGCAGGGAAGGCAACTGGCTTGCACATAGAAAAGCACAGTCGATCCCGCAAAGGAATATGATGGCTTTGAGCACCGCCAATAAAGCACGGAACTAGGGCTAAGCAAGTGCAAGGCAGTGCGGCAAAAACAGTCCTAACCTAAAGTAGACCTTTCAAAATGAGTTGAAATACCTTACAAATACATTTAATATCAGTTCCACATAAAATAGTCAATATACAATTCATGATTCAGTGTCCATCAGAAGCCATATAAGTATCTCTTGTAAAAATATTCATGTAACCATCAACTCTTTAAAATAAAAGTGCTACACTAGATCAGAGTTCTGGCTCAGAGGGTGGAGTGCCATGCTCTGCAACAGGAGCCCGACACTCAGTCTCCAGTACCTCACAGTCTCCTGAGTACCTCAGGGTGTGACACAGTTGCCAAAAACAGTAACAAGAGAAATAAGATGTCATAATATCATCTTCAATATATGGAGCTTAGTGTGAATTGCCAAGAATAGTCTTCACTGGTAGACGCGGCTGCTGAGTGTATAGTTCAAGGACAAGCATTATCTGTGCACTCTTGCATGCTGCTTTAAATGATCAGCTCGGGCAAAGTCCATGGGACACTGAGGACAGCGGAAGGGACGCTCTCCAGTGTGCGTCTTCTTGTGTCTTCTGAGTTCATCGGAGCGGGGAAATTTCCACGGACACCCTTTCACGTCGCACACATAGGGCTTGTCTCCTGGAAGAGAGAGATGTGTCACTTGTTATGCATCAGGCATGAATGCATGGAGCAGAAAATGGTGTGAGCATGGGTAGGGGGAGCAGCTGAGCCGACTGGAAGATGTGTAGGAGAGAGGAAGAGAAAGACTGCATGAGCTGGAGAAAGAGGAAAACTGAAAGAGTGTAAGGGACACCCAGAGCGCTCAGAGGGTCAGATAGCAAGAAAATTGTGGAGACAGGGTATCTGTGCCCGAGAGACAAGGTCAAGATCAGCCCAAAAGGGCAAACCAATCTCTCCATGTCCCAACCGCCCACAGTCAACTCCACAGAGACCAGCCAGCTGGACTCTGGCCATAAGTAGGCTCCCCCTAGGACCGCGGGAACTTCCCCTCTCATCTCTCAACGTTTTCTAGGCCACCAGAGAAACCCAGCGTAAAGGGAGGAGCAACAATCTGAACTGAGTGTCAGTTTTTCCTACTCACCAGTGTGGACTCGTTCATGGATTCGCAGGTGGGAAGCTTTGTTGTACTCCTTCCCGCAGCCCTGGAAAGGGCACACATAGCGCTTCAGACCATCCGTGTTTATGATGTACTCTCTCCTCTGGCGCTTCTTTGGCCGTTCTGATTCCAGAAATGGTCCCTGGGCCAAAGGGGCACTTGCATACAGGTATCCTGATTGTGGCAGTGGCGATCCCTGTGGCAACATCTGGATGCCATAGAGGCTCTGGGTGCCACTCTGAGACACAGGCTGACTGCCAGTGGAGGTCTGGTCACTGATGAAGGTCATTGTCGGGAGCCCTGTCACAGGGATCATCGGCACTCCAGAATGGGGCATCTGGTTCCCATTCATGGTGTGGACCCCGCTGAATGGCATCTGATTCACCATTAATATTTCGGCACCAGTGAAAGGCAACTGGTTCCCGCAGTAGGACTGGTTCGTATTCATGTACACTGGAGTCCCAAATACAGTCTGCTGTCCAGTGAGAGACATCTGGCTCCCACTTGATGTCTGGTATCCACTGGAAAGTGTCTGATTTCCCCATAACGTTTGGACACCAACCATGGGCATCTGGATTCCATTTATAATCTGGGTACCAGTGTATGGCATGTTGTACACACACGGGGTCTGCTCACTCCCCTGTATCTGGGTAGCACACTCTTGTAGGGTCTGTTCCCCATGGAAGATCTTCAGCATGTCAGTGTCAGGAGTCATGTGGGCGGCAACTGTGGGATTGCTCTGAGCAGAGCAGCTCATGTTCTGCTCCCAAGAAGTCGTCTCCATCAGCTCCTCTAGGAGCTGGTCCAGTTCACTGTCCTTTTCCTCAATTGGCCCCTCAAGGGTGAGTGAAACAGAGTTTGGGGGCACGTGGAGGAGCAGATCCAGAGCGCTGACCTGGTTCTGGGTTGGCTCCTGTGGACCGGCCTGTGCCTGGGAATCTGGAGGCCCAGGCGTCTGCAGCTCCTCAAGGAGCTGATCGAGGAAGCTGTCCTGACCCTCAGGGGCCTCAGGGCTGGCTGGACTCCGGGGAGCCAGGGCAGTACAGAGCTGGTGCTGATGCACCGCTGGATCGTCCACCTCATAGGTCTCGAGAAAATCCTCTAGACTCTCAAAGAGACCATGGAAGATGTCTGGGGACCTCTCTTGGCTGTTGTCCTCCATGGTTGAATACTGAAAATAAAGAGACAACAATTAGAGAACTGTCAGTGTCCAATATACCCACACACACACATCATTCCCTTCCCCTCCTCTCTATGGATGCTTTCCTAGCCTGATAGCTTACTTTTTTCTTGACACCCCACGGTTTTCTCTTCACACCCCTCCCATATACTGCACTGAATACATCCCTTGTGCGCTCCAATGTGCTCAGAGTGATAGTTCTGAAACTTTCCCCCTCCTATTCTATGGCGTCCCAGCAGTGTACTGGCAGTCGGGACCCTGGCCTCTGAAAATGTGTGTGGAAATCCAAGGTGGGGGTGAGTGCGTTCCACCTAACTTAAATGCAAATGGTCACTAGGATCAGGCAGTGAAGCAGGCAGGGCACTCACTTCAGAGAGGAAACCCTTGGATGGATCTCCTGCATCAACTTGGTATCTGTCCCTTGCCCGGAATGGAAAATTAAAAAATAAATTTCAAAATTTTGGGGGGTACATATTTATTTCACCTGTTGCATGAACTGATATTCCATGTTAGTGTAAGAAATACTTGGTTGAAAACAGTGTCAAATGTGAAAAATGTATAGTAAGTGTAAGAAGCCCTTATCTAGACCAGGGTTTCTCTCCCTGAGATCCTGGATATTTCAAACATCCAGGACAGGAGACTAGTTGCCCACAGCTAGGACAGAGAGGGCCATGTCTGCAGAGCAAAGAGACGCTGCTGTGACTGGGTGTGAATGTCCGATGGGCCCGAAAGAGCTCAGTCAGAGAGTTGCCTAGAAGCATCCTCACGCTGTGATGGAGCCCGATTTCAATCCCACCAAGAACAAAAGTCTAGAGGCGTTTGGCTTGCTGGTGGCTGACCCGGATCTGATTCCCAGAATCACATATAATATCCGGAGCACTTCCAGGAGAAATTCCTGAGTGCAAAGCCAGGAGTATGTCCTGTAAATTGCCAGTGTGACTCAAATAGCAAAAAGTAAATATATAAATAAGAAATAAAATGTAAGTGTAATTGTTTAATATGTACTAGTAGCAAGGCAAGGAGAAAAGCAATATAGATGCTCCTGAGAGACAGACTGTCTCCTTGAGTGAATCCGCACAAGAGAATTGCCTCCATTTATACGCTTTACCACTGTAAAGAATCTATCACACCTACACTCATTCATACCTCAAACCCCTTCAGATATTGTATAAGGTCTATCCAGTACTGGAACTAGATTGCCCATCCTGTCCATTAAAGAAAAAAGAGAGAGTGAAAAAAAACTGAAAGTAACCACTTTTCTTGACATCTGAAACTTTGCTCAGTGTAGAGCAATTTTCTTGCATTTTAGGACCCCGGTTTGGATGGCAATCAATCAATCAATCAATCAATCAGACAATCAATATGATTGAAAAGGCGTTTCAGGTTTCAGGTAAAACTCTGAGATTAGTGGACCACGAGAGTCTGGCTTCAATTTGGAACAGATAAGCCCTGTGGACACTTAGAGACAGTAAACAGCCCCACCCTACACACAACGCCCCTCCCTCAAATCAGGCTGTTGGAGCCCCCTCAGTATCAATAATCTTGGCCCATCTTTGTCACAAACACTTATATATTAAAAAATATATATATATATTAGAGAAAAGTTAGACAACGCTAAGTCAATTTGATTTGCCCGAGCAAAGTCTACTTATTGGCCCTTAGTGTGACCAAGGGTGCTGGGATCAAGCTAGGATACCGGCAAACAAGTCGTCCACAAACTGCGAGTTACGTGCTAGGAAGCAGTATCTAATTCGACTTAGGGGGAGAGAGAGAACAGCGCCCCACTCCCTCAGATGATAGCTTTCTCGCCACATTTGGGCAAGTGGCAGAGGCTCCCATTTTTGAGGAGCCATGGTTAAGCGTCTCCTAGGATCTTCGTGATCCTGGCAACATGCCAGCAGGTAAGTTTCATTTCTCCTCCTTATTTCTAGCTTTTTACCATACTGAACTGGAACCCCGGATCATACCCAGCACTATGGGGACATTAAACCTGGCAACTAGGACATTCAGAGCATGCTCAATCCCTTGCTGAATTCCCAGCCTCCCTGACTCTCATTTTCCTCTCACACCCCTCACAGTCACTGCTTCTCAGTCCTGTCTTTTCCACCGAATTGGCTATTTCCTGAGGGATAGAGTATTCTGGGGAGTTCTGGACCAGCTATCCAACTTTCAGGTCCACAGAGAGATTCCAGGAACCACCAGGTTAGCCAGAACCCTTACCCCTACACCCCCACTGCAGGCCGAACCAAACCGACCAAGCACGGGGTGAGCACTTGGGAGGCGCTCAGTCTACACAACCCAGAGCTGGCCAACCCTCTGGTATGCCTTAATTCACTTCTCTTAGAGCAGGGGAAACCCCCTGCCCGAGAGACCTCCACCATATAATTTCCCACCTCAGGTTCTTGCACACCCTACCCCGAGATTCCAGTTGCAGACTCACCTCGTCAGCCGAGGGAGAGAGGGCACCGAGCAGCGAGGCCTTCAGTGGACGGGTCTGCACTGAGAGTTGGCCGTGCGTGGCTGGCCTTTAATTGCCCCCTGGTCTCGCGGGACGTACGGGACTCCAAACTGGCATTTTTTGGTTGGCCACGCCTGTTGGGGGCGTGTCTAGGGACCCCTGGCTGCTGAGTTCTTGTCCCACCGGGTCAAACAGAGACTTCAATAGGCAGATGTACATTTTACTTCATACTAACGGTACTCATGAACCCAAAGGCTCAGGGCAGCTGTCCTCAGAGGGTCGCACATTTCCATCTCAGCAGGGTACCTTGAGATAGCTTTGATGAAGTCTGTTCTTTTCTTTTTGCCAGGGGATCTGATCCGGCAGTGCTCATGGCTTATTCCTAGTTCTGCACACCGGAATCACTCCTGGCGGTTTACGAATGACCGTACTGGTTGCTGGGAATTACTGGGACAGCTGTAAACAAGGCAAATTTCTACCCTCTGTTTTGTCACTTCGGCCCTTATTGATAAAGGCCTCAAGAATTTATCATCTAGGCAAATAGAGGTTTAGAGAGAAGACGTTTCGTGGAGGGGGTCAGGAAAGATACTACGGGGTCTTGCAGGTGACATGGCCAGGACCTATCCGGCACCCGGGTGGCCCCTGAGCCCGGCGAGGAGTAATCCCTTCGCTCAGACGCAGGAATAAGTTCTGAGCACCCCCAGGTGCAACTCCAAAGGAACAAAAATGTGATGGAGTCATGCAGAGTCCATTGCTGTTCTAGACTTGGGTCTACTTTGTGCTCAAGTGCAAGCGCATTTTACCTGCTCTCTCTCCTGCCCGCACCTCTCCATCCCAGAGCTGCTCTCACCCCTTCAGAAGGACACAGTTCAGTCTGGTCCCTTCATTGGCTTGGCTCCTGGGCTGAGGAAGAGCCCCACCCTGTCTGGCTGAGGGCAGCCCCGCCCTTCCCGTCTCAAAGAGGGTGGGGCCTCTTGGAGACCCTCAGCCTCCTGTGAGGCACAGGTGTCTGTGGAGTTGGGATGGTCTGAGGCAAGTGACACTGGGCTTCTAGACCTATGTCTTGGTCTGGACTGGGGGCAGAGTTGTGAGGTTTTGGCATCTCCCTTGGTGGGAATGTGCCTGTCACCTGGACGCAGTAGCACTCTAGCAGTGTCCTCCCATTGTTCATGGATTTGCTCAAGCCAGCACCAGTAAGGTCTTCATTGTGAGATTTGTTGAAACTGGTTTTGGCATATCGAATACGCCACGGGAAGCTTGCCAGGCTCTGCCCTGTGGGCAATAAACTCATAACTTTCCAGTCTGGCCGAGAGGGACGGAGGAATCAACCCGGGTCGGCAACCTGCAAGGCAAATGCCCTATCCGCTGTACTCGTGGTATATTCGATATGCCAAAAGCAGTAAAAACCAGTCTCAGTATGAGATGTTGCTGGTGCCCGGTCTACAAGTCCATGAACAACGGGATGACGGAGAAGAGTGGACCTTTCACCTGGGCAAACTGTCATATATTTAATTAATTTAATTAATGATATTTTGGAGTGATTTTGCAATTTCTGTTTAAACTTAATTTAAACACTGGATTTGGTCAAAGCTGTTCATAATACACTTCTTTCAGGCATTCATTGTTTTTGCACGAATCAGCTGTAGCTCAGAGCGTCCACGTTCAGGAGCCGCCTGAGTCAATGTTACAGAGGAAGGAATCTGCGTAGATTTGTGCTCTGTTTCAGGCTGTGGGTGAGTGGAAGTATTTTTCAAAGGGACCACTGGGAGTGAGAGCTAGGGTGGATTTTCGAGGATTGGCACAACTGGCCACCAGCAGGAACTCCCACTTAGCCCTCAGTGAGCAGAGCTATGAGCTCCCAGACAGGCAGCAGAGAGGGGGGCCAGGTCCTCCGGATCTCACCATGTCCATGCAAGGCCACAGGTCCTTCTTGCTCACATGCAGGATGAAGGTAGAGAGGACTGACACACCGGTACTTGTTCAGTGGGGTTTTGACTCGCCCTGTTCCACAGTCCACCCAAGCCCCTTTTGCACTCCTAATCCCACTGCAATAAACAGAGGAGGGCCAACAACAAGACAATGAGCAGGTTGCCCATGGCTCCTGGTATTTGACCAGGCCATAGTAACCTGAAAAGTGGTGGTCATAACCGGAGACAACTATTTCTCCGAATTAGTTTATTTCATCGGAGAGCATTTCACAGTGAAGTGCACCATGTGCCCTCTTGCTCTGAACCCAGAGGTCAGGCGATGCAAAAAGCACGAGTATGGATATGAAAATATGCAGATGAGATTGAAACAATGAAGAAAGTAACCACTTTTTCAATTCACAGTTGGTGCGTAAGTACACCGGGTACTGCAATTGCCTTGCACTCGGTTTACCAGGTTTGATTCCCAGAATCCTAGATGGCTCCTTGAGCACTCCCAGGAGTAATTACAGAGTGCAAAGACAGGAGTGAACAACCCCTGTGCATTCCCCTGTGCGACACAAAAAGCAAAATGAAAGTAAATGCGTAAAAAATAAATAAAATGTAAACTTCATTGTTTAATATATAAAAGTAGCAAGAGAAAAAGAAAAGCACTATAGCTGCTTCGGGTGACTGAGTGTCTCTAGAGTCAATCCCCATCAGAGAATTGCCCTGTGGAAACAGAGACAGTAAACAGCCCCGCCCTCCTATCCCCGACCCTCCCACATACCAAGACGTTTGAGCCCCCTCAATTCAGTACATCTGACCCTTCCTTGTCTCAAATCCTTATATAATAAAGACTTAGAAAATGGTAAATCAATTCGATTTGCTAGGGCAAATTCTACTGGCCCATACTGGATTCTCAAATCGAACCGTGAGGGGCTAGAGCAATAGCACAGTGGATAGGGCATTTGCCTTTCATGTGGCCGACCCAGGTTCGATTCCCAGCATCCCATATTGTCCCCTGAGCACTGCAGGCGTTATTCCTGAGTGCAGAGCCAGAAGTAACCCTTGTGCATCACCAGGTGTGACCCAAAGAGCAAAAAAACAAACAAAAAAATCAAATCGAATGGTGAGTGCTGCGTGAAAAGCAAAATGAACTATCCACTCTTCTATCACTCTGGCCCTGATAATGGTCACTGGCCTTTATAAACTGGGCAAAATGAGGCTTAGAGAGAAGACATTTTGTGGAGGGGGTCAAGTCCATTCTGGTGCTCTGAATGGCCCCTGACCCCTAGTAGGTGTGATTCCTTTGCTGAGAAGCAAGAGCACATTCTACGCATCTCCAGGTGGCACCCAACACAAACAAAAATGTGATGGAGTCATGCAGCGTCCATCGCTGTTGTAGACTTGGGCTCACTTTGCACTCAAGTGGAAGAGCATTTTCCGTGCTCGCTCTCCTGCCCGCACTCCAGCATCCCAGGGCTGCTCTGAGCTATGCAGGGGGACACAGGTCCTTCATTGTCTTGGCTCTTGCACTGAAAAAGATGCCCACCATGTCTGGCCTCGAGGCAGCCCCACTCACCAAGATATCTAAGTAGGTGGATCCTCCTGGAGGCCCTGAGGCTCCTGTGGTCCAGGAGGGATGAGGAGTGAGGCTGGCCTGAGCAGGTGGCACAGGGTTTCCTGACCTTGACCCTGCTCTGGCTGCTGCAGGCCTCTGCTTATGGGGGTGCTGTCCAGGGGGGGCATCTCCTGTGGTGGGTGGGACCTTGCCCCGACTCCAGGGCAAGAAGTAATTATTGAACCTTGATTGTCTAAAATAATTTGACTGTTTTAAATTAAAATTTATTTACACACTGTGATTTACAAAGTTGTTCATAAAACATTCGTTTCATGCATTCATTGTGGCCGCACCAATCAGCTATAACTCCGGGGTTTCCACGAATCATAGAGGCCTTTTATCAATCTTTACACAGAAAGGAATCTGCAGATTTGGGTTCTGTTTCACGGTGTGGGTTGTTAGGAAGCATTTTTCAATTGGACCACTAGGTTGTGGAGTGGGGTGGACTTTCTCTAGATGTTTTTTCAGGGACTGGCACAATTGGGCGCTAGCAGGAACTCTACGCCTCAGTGGGCCGGGATGTGCTCCTAGAACAGGCAGAAGGGAAAGAAGCCCAGGTTTCCAGACCTAACCATGTCCATGCAAAGACCACAGTCCTTTCACTGTACACATGCTGGAGAAAAGTAGAGATGGCTGAAGAACCGGAGAGGGCTCAGTGGGGCTCTCATTCTGCCTTGTCCTGGGTCTGACAATCTGTCTCAAGAGGCCACTCGAGCCCTTTTTGCACTCATAACCCCACAATAATATAAAATTAGTGCCACATGTATTCATTAGTGAATTCTTCCAATCTTCAAGGAGGACTTACAATCTTTTTAAAGCTATTTCTGAAAATCGAGGAATCAGTAACACTTCCAAACAGCCTCTATGAAGCAAGTATTACCCTGGTACCAAAAGCACACAGAGACACCACAGAGAAACGGAATTAAAGGCAGATAATCCTGATGAACACAGATGAAAAGATTCTCAACAAAATCCTACCAAATCGAATCCAACGACTCAGAAAAAGATCATACACTATGACCAAGTAGAACTCTTCCCAGGGATTCAAGATGGATTGACTTTCACATATCCATCAACATAATCCATCATATCACTTAAAGGAAAAGATAAAAACCATATGACCATATCAATAGATGCAGAGAAAGTATTTGACAAGATCCAGCCCCCATTTAGGATGAAAACTCTCAGCAAAATGGGCATTAGAGGAACATTTCCCAATAGAGTCAAAGCCATCTCCCACAAATCCATGGCAAGCATCATTCTCAGAGGGGAGAACCTAACAGTCTAACCTCTTACATCAGGGTCAAGACAAGGTTGCCTACCCTCCCCACTCCTATTCAATATATAACTGGAAATTCTGGCCATAGCAGTTACCCAAGTAAGAGGTATCAAGTGTATAACGATAGAAAGGAAAGAGGTTTTGGCATCACAATTTTTGACCCGAAAAACGGGAAACACGGGTTCTGGGGACTCGTCCGAGATCTCAGTTAAATTAGCACAGACCTTAGAGAAGTACAGAGGTTTTCTAAAAGTAAACAAAAATATGAGGTCACTCAGGGGCGGTCTCCTTAAGACCCAGAACCCTGAGTGAATGAACTCAGTAGTAGTCTCAGAGACTGAGATACCTGAGGCTCAGGGGCAGTATCCTTGAGATTGAGGGGCCTGAGTTAAAGGGGATTCTGACGATGGTCAGCCATTTTACAAGGGTTCTGACTCCACCAGTTCCACTGGAGAGTCAAAAAGAGGTGAGTGTGACCCAAGAGTAGTAGAAATAAGAACCAGGAGGCTGACTCCATGGCTTGTAGGCTGGCCTCACATTCTGGGGAGAGGGCAACTCAGAGAAGGGTTCACCAAGTATAATGCGGTAGGAGGCCATGCGGGGGAAGGGTGATGCGGGCTGAATGTAGACTAGAAACTGAACACAGTGGCCACTCAACACCTTTATTGCGAACCACAACACCTAATTAGAGAGAGAGAACAAAAGGGAATATCCTACCACAGTGGCAGAGTGGGGTGGGGGATGGGATTGGGGAGGATAGGAGGGATGCTGGGTTTACTGGTGTTGGAGAATGGGCACTGGTGAAGTGATGGGTTCTCGAACTTTGTATGAGGGAAACAAGAGCACAAAGATGAGTAAATCTGTAACTGTACCCTCCCAGTGATTCAATAATTAAAAATAAGTAAAGAAAAAAAAAGGGTGAGTGTGTAGGGAGACATCCCTGACAGCCTGGGACTGCAAGCTCTACTTGGACTCCGTTCAGTAGGTTCTCAGGGCAGTCATACCTGGAGAAGTTTTTGTGTAAAAACTGGCATTTTTCACGGTTTGTTTGTTGGTCATTTTTCTGTCGGATTTTATGGACATTTGGGGTAGTGTGTCTTATTGTGACTCTGTTTTTGACTCCCCTTGTGCTTGATTTCATTATAGGTCAGACTCAGTCTACCCCACTTAACATTGCGATTGACCATTTCATCCATTTCAAGTCAAGGAGAGCGACCTCTAGGTAGAGGTGAAGAACGGTAATGCAGTGCAGAGATGAAAATAGGAATTGTTTTCTCATGCTGCTATTTAAAAGTTTGGTGAGTACCAAGCGGTTAAAAGTGCCAGTCTCCAGGAGGTTGGCTCTAAGTTTGGAAGCGGGTTCACATGTTGGTGGAAAGTCATCCCAGATAGAGAAGGGAACGCCAAGTAAAATGTGATTGGAGATCCTTCACAGGAAGGGAGATGCGTGCTGAAAGTAGACCAGAGCCTGAACACGATGGCCACTCACTACCCCTACTGCAAACCACAACACCCAAAAGGAGAGAGAGAGAGAGAGAGAGAGAGAGAACAAATTGGAATGCCCTGCCACAGAGGCTGGGTTAATTGGGGGGATGGTAACGGGGGTGGGAGTGATACTGGTTCATTGGTGTTTGAGAATGGACACTGGTGGAGGGATGGGCTCTCGAACATTGCATGAGAGAAAAACATCCAGGATAGGAGACTAACTGTGCACAGCTAGGACAGGGAGGGCCATGTCTGCAGACAAAACAAATGCTGCTGTGACTGGGCGGAAATGTCCTTTAGGCCCAAAAGAGCTCGGCCAGAGAGTTGCCTACAAGCATCCACATGCTGTGATGCAGCCTCAGATTTCAATCCCACCAAGGCCATAGTCTAGAAGGGTTTGACTTGCTTTTGGCTCACCCGGGTCTGATTCCCAGAATCACATATGGTCTGGGAGTACCGCCAGAAGTATTTCCTGAGTGCAAAGCCAGGGGTAAGCCCGGTGAATTGCCAGTGTGACTCCAAAAGCAAAGAGTACTTTTGGATGTGTGCCAGTCTCTGTGGTGTGAGGTGGTATCTCATGGTTGTTTTGATCTGCATCTCTCTGATGATTAGTGATGCAGAGCACTTTTTCATGTGCCTTTTGGCCATTCGTATTTCTTCCTTGGTAAATTTTCTGTGGGGAGAAAGGGACCCTTCTACACTGCTGGTGGGAATGCCGGCTAGTTCAGCCCTTTTGGAAAACAGTATGGACGACTCTCAGAAAACTAGAGGTTGAGCTCCCATTTGACCCAGCAATACCACTGCTGGGAATATATCCCAGAGAGGCAAAAAAGTACAATCGAAACAACATCTGCACATGTATGTTCATCGCAGCACTGTTTACAATAGCCAGAATCTGGAAAAAACCCGAATGCCCCAAAACGGATGACTGGTTGAGGAAAGTTTGGTACATCTATACAATGGAATACTATGCATCTGTTAGAAAAAAGGAAGTCAAGAATTTTGTAGTTAAGTGGATGGGCATGAAAAGTTTCATGCTGAGTGAAATGAGTCAGAAAGAGAGAGACAGACATAGAAAGACTGCACTCATCCATGGTATATAGAATATCAGAGTGGGAGACTAATACCCAAGAACCGTAGAAATAAGTACCAGGAGGTTGACCCCATGGCTTCGCGGCTGGCCTCACGTTCCGGGGAAAGGGCAACTCAGAGAAGCGATCACCAACTACATTGTAGTTGAAGGCCATGTGGGGGAAAGGAGTTGCGGGCTGAATGAGGGCTAGAGACTGAACACAGCGGCCACTCAACACCTTTATTGCAAACCACAACAGCTAATTAGAGAGAGAGAACAGAAGGGAATGCCCTGCCACAGTGGCAGGGTGGGGTGGGGGGGAGATGGGAGTGGGGAGGGTGGGAGGGACGCCGGGTTTACGGGTGGTGGAGAATGGGCACTGGTGAAGGGATGGGTTCCCGAACTTTGTATGGGGGAAGTATAAGCACAAAAGTGTATAAATCTGTAACTGTACCCTCACGGTGATTCTCTAATTAAAAATAAATAAATTAGAGGAGATGAATCAAGCGCTGGAACGGTCTACCAAGAAAATACAGGAAGAAATGAGAGCAGAAATGAGAGCAGAAATTTCAAACCTTCGAACGGAAGTCTCACAAATAAAGGAATCGGTAGATGAAATAAAAATCTCACTAGAAGCCCTCAACAGTAGAATGACTACAGCCGAAGACAGAATCAGTGATCTGGAAGATGAGCTGCAGAAAGCTTATAGACAACAACAAATCATGGCCAAAGACCTCAAAATGGCTATCGAGCGAATCAGAGCCCTGGGGGATGACTTCAAGAGGAACAACATAAGAATCATTGGAGTACCAGAACCGCAGGGAAGCAACCCCAATGAAAAAAACACAGTCAAAGATATCATTGCTAAGAAATTCCCAGAGCTGGAGAAGGCAGGCATCCAGATACAAGGAGTCCGAAGAGTACCAGCAAAAAGAGACCCGAATAAAAAGACCCCAAGGCATATCATAGTCAGAATGGCGGATACCATGGATAGAGACACAATTCTGCAAGCAGCAAGGTCAAAGAAGGAAATCACATCCAAAGGAGCACCCCTCAGATTTACGGCCGATCTGTCAGAAGAAACCCTCCGAGCCCGAAGACAATGGTGGGACATAGTGAAAAAACTCAACGAAATGAATGCCTCACCAAGAATACTTTATCCGGCTAAACTCTCACTCAAACTCGAAGGAACCATACACTACTTCTCGGATAAACAACAGCTCAGGTCCTTCATAGACTCAAAACCAATCTTGAAAGAAGGTCTAAAGGGGCTACTGTAAGACAAGGAGGAGCCCCATAAGAACAACAAATCCCACAGAAAGATGACACAAAACCACATCACAATAATCTCTCTCAATGTCAATGGCCTAAATGCACCTATCAAGAGACACAGAGTGGCTAAATGGATCCGGAAATTAAACCCAACATTCTGTTGCCTGCAAGAAACACACCTGAACAAACAGAGTAAACATAGACTCAAAGTCAAAGGATGGAAAACAATCCTCCAAGCAAACAACCCCCTTAAAAAAGCTGGAGTGGCCATCCTGGTATCCGACAACATAGATTTTAGGATGAAAAAGATCAAAAGGGACAGCAAAGGTCATTTTCTGTTTATCAAGGGATATGTACAACAGGAAGAAATCACACTCTTAAACGTATATGCTCCTAACGAACGACCGGCTAAATATTTAAAACAACTCCTAACAGACTTCAAAGAGGACATCACTAACAGCACAATTGTAGTCGGAGACTTCAATACGGCCTTATCGCCTCTAGATAGATCCACAAGAACAAAACTCAACAAGGAAACACTGACTCTGAAAGAAGAAATAGAAGAGAGAGGCCAAATACAGGGCCTTACACCCCAAAAAGAAAGAATACACATTCTTTTCCAGTGCACACGGAACATTTTCTAAAATAGACCATGTACTGGGCCCCAGAACATACCTCAATAGAATCGGAAAAATAGAAATTGTATCAACCATTTTTTCAGACCACGATGCGCTGAAGATAGAAGCTAACCACTCACAAACACGGAAAATCAAATCAAACACCTGGAAACTAAACAATTCAATGTTGGCCAATGAGTGGGTCAGGAAGGAAATCCAGGAAGAAATCAAAAGATACTTAGAAACTAACGAGAATGAAGACACGAGCTACCAAAACCTATGGGACGCAGCTAAAGCCGTGTTAAGGGGAAAATTTATAGCTCTCCAAGCATTCCTCAGGAAGGAAGAAAGGACCCACATAGATAGCTTGACTTCACGACTCAAGACCTTAGAAAAGAACCAGAAAAAGGACTCCAAACCAGACCGAAGGAAAGAAATAATAAAAATTAGAGCAGAAATTAATGACATCGAAACCAAAAAAACAATCCGAAAGATCAATGAAACAAAGAGTTGGTTCTTTGAGAAAATAAATAAGATTGATAAACCGCTAGCAAGACTCACAAAGAAAGAAAGAGAGAAAACTCTAATAAATCGAATCAGAAATGAAAAGGGGGACATCATAACAGAAACCAGTGAGATTCAAAAGATCATTAGAGACTACTTTGAAGGTCTTTACGCCATAAAAAAGGAGAACCTAAAAGAAATGGATGGATTCCTTGATTCCTACAATCTCCCAACACTGAAGAAAGAAGACCTGGAATACCTGAATAGACCCATCAATGTTAAGGAAATTGAAACGGTAATCAAAAACCTCCCCAAAAACAAAAGCCCAGGCCCAGATGGTTTCACTGGCGAATTCTTCCAAACATTTAAAGAAGACCTATTGCCTGTTTTCCTCAAACTTTTCCAGGAAATTGAAAAAACAGGAACTCTCCCAAACAGTTTCTATGAAGCACATATCTCCCTAATACCAAAAGCAAACAAAGACACCACTAAGAAAGAAAATTACAGACCAATTTCCCTGATGAACACCGATGCGAAGATCCTCAACAAAATACTAGCAAATAGGATCCAACAACTCATCAAAAAGATCATACATCACGACCAAGTGGGATTCATCCCAGGGATGCAAGGATGGTTTAACATTCGGAAATCAATCAACATAATCCAGCATATCAACAAAAGTAAAGACAAAAACCATATGATCATATCAATAGATGCAGAGAAAGCATTTGACAAGATCCAACATCCTTTCATGATGAAAACCCTCGCCAAAATGGGGTTTGGAGGAACTTTCCTCAAGATAGTCGAAGCCATCTATCACAAGCCTACGGCAAGCATAATCCTCAACGGGGAAAAACTAAGGGCCTTTCCTCTGAGATCGGGCACAAGACAAGGATGCCCACTCTCACCACTCCTCTTCAATATAGTACTGGAAGTACTTGCGATAGCTATTAGACAAGAAAAAGAGATTAAGGGCATCCAGATAGGAAGGGAAGAAATCAAACTCTCACTATTTGCAGACGACATGATACTATATCTAGAGAAGCCTAAAACCTCTACTAAGAAACTCTTAGAAACAATAGATTTATACAGTAAAGTTGCAGGCTACAAAATCAATACCCAAAAATCCATGGCCTTCATATATGCAAACAATGAGGCAGAGGAAAGGGACATGAAAAAAGCAATCCCATTCACAATCGTGCCCCAGAAAATCAAGTACCTTGGAATCAGCTTAACCAAGGAAGTAAAAGACCTTTACAAAGAAAACTACAAAACGCTACTCCATGAAATCAAAGAGGACATGAGGAAATGGAAACATATACCCTGCTCGTGGATAGGGAGAATCAATGTTGTCAAAATGGCAATGCTCCCTAAAGCATTATACAGATTCAATGCGATCCCTATAAGTATACCCATGACATTCTTCAAAGAAATGGATCAAGCAATCCTAAAATTCATATGGAATAACAAACGTCCAAGGATAGCTAAAACAATTCTTGGGAAAAAGATGATGGGAGGCATCACCCTCCCCAACCTCAATCTTTACTACAAAGCAGTAACAATTAAAACAGCATGGTACTGGAACAAAGGCAGAGCCGTAGACCAATGGAACAGGGTGGAATATCCCTACACACAACCCCAAATGTATGATCATCTAATCTTTGATAAGGGAGCAAGAGATGTGAAGTGGAGCAAGGAAAGCCTCTTTAACAAATGGTGCTGGCACAACTGGACAACCACATGCAAAAAAATGGGTTTAGACCTTGACCTGACACCATGCACAAAAGTCAGATCAAAATGGATTAAAGACCTCAACATTAGACCACAAACCATAAGGTACATTGAAGACAAGGTCGGCGAAACCCTCCACGATATTGAAGATAAAGGTATCTTCAAACGTGACACGGAACTAAGCAATCTAGTAAAAACAGAGATAAACAAATGGGACTACATTAAACTAAAAAGCTTTTGCACCGCAAGAGATACAGTGACCAGAATACAAAGACTATCCACAGAATGGGAAAGGATATTTACACAATACCCATCAGATAAGGGGTTGATATCAATGGTATATAAAGCACTGGTTGAACTCTACAGGAAGAAAACATCCAACCCCATCAAAAAATGGGGCGAAGAAATGAACAGAAACTTTACCAAGGAAGAAATACGAATGGCCAAAAGACACATGAAAAAATGCTCTGCATCACTAATCATCAGAGAGATGCAGATCAAAACAACCATGAGATACCACCTCACACCACAGAGACTGGCACACATCCAAAAGAACAAAAGCAACCGCTGTTGGAGAGGATGTGGGGAGAAAGGGACCCTTCTACACTGCTGGTGGGAATGCCGGCTAGTTCAGCCCTTTTGGAAAACAGTATGGACGATTCTCAGAAAACTAGAGGTTGAGCTCCCATTTGACCCAGCAATACCACTGCTGGGAATATATCCCAGAGAGGCAAAAAAGTACAATCGAAACAACATCTGCACATGTATGTTCATCGCAGCACTGTTTACAATAGCCAGAATCTGGAAAAAACCCGAATGCCCCAAAACGGATGACTGGTTGAGGAAAGTTTGGTACATCTATACAATGGAATACTATGCAGCTGTTAGAAAAAAGGAAGTCAAGAATTTTGTAGTTAAGTGGATGGGCATGAAAAGTTTCATGCTGAGTGAAATGAGTCAGAAAGAGAGAGACAGACATAGAAAGACTGCACTCATCTATGGTATATAGAATATCAGAGTGGGAGACTAATACCCAAGAACCGTAGAAATAAGTACCAGGAGGTTGACCCCATGGCTTCTCGGCTGGCCTCACGTTCCGGGGAAAGGGCAACTCAGAGAAGCGATCACCAACTACATTGTAGTTGAAGGCCATGTGGGGGAAAGGAGTTGCGGGCTGAATGAGGGCTAGAGACTGAACACAGCGGCCACTCAACACCTTTATTGCAAACCACAACAGCTAATTAGAGAGAGAGAACAGAAGGGAATGCCCTGCCACAGTGGCAGGGTGGGGTGGGGGGGAGATGGGAGTGGGGAGGGTGGGAGGGACGCCGGGTTTACGGGTGGTGGAGAATGGGCACTGGTGAAGGGATGGGTTCCCGAACTTTGTATGAGGGAAGTATAAGCACAAAAGTGTATAAATCTGTAACTGTACCCTCACGGTGATTCTCTAATTAAAAATAAATAAATTATATAAAAAAAAGAATATGAAGATATTCCATCACATTTTTTCCAAAAAATTAACAGAAATAAACATGTAGTTAGGATGTAAACTTTATATACCCAGTACTTAATGCACAATGACTTATAATAATGCATGTGGGTGAGATAAGAACTCACTTGTGACGTAAATATATTTTTTTTAGTAGGTATGTATGTGTGGTTATTGTTTTTGAGGGCCAAACCTGCTCAGGGCATACTCCTGACTCTACACTAAAGGATCAAACCTGGCTATGGGATGGGGGTTCCAGAGGCCATAAGTGATGCCTGGGATAGACCAGTGTGAGCTACATGCAAGCAAGTGCCCATTTTGCTGTACTCTTTCTCTGGCCTCAAGAAAATATATCTCAATGTGATTTTCATGTCAACTTGTTAAGTTACCAATAAAAGTATATTAAAATCCCCGTGAAAAAAAAATAAATAAATAAATAAATAAATTATATAAAAAAAAGAATAAGATAACTCTAAGACTGAAAAAAAATAAATAAAGATTAATACCAGAGTAACTTAAAAAAAAAAGCAAAGAGTAAATAAAGAAAATAATAAATAAAATGTAAGTGTAATTGGTTAATATGTACTAGTAGCAAGGCAAAGAGAAAAGCATATATTGTATAAGGTCGAACCAGTACTGGAACTGAATTGCCCATACTGACCATCAAAGAAAAAATAGAGAGAGGAAAAACAACCGAAAATAACCACTTTTCTTCACATCTGAGACTTTGCTCAGTGGTAGAGTAATTTTCTTGCATTTTAGTACCCCGGTTTGGACGGCAATCAGTCAATCAATCAATCAATAAGTAAATATGGTGGGCAAAGAGGTTTCAGGTGACATGAAAAACTGTGAGGTTAGTGAACAAACGAGAATCCGGGTTTAAACCGAAACAGAGATACCCTGTTGACACTTAGAGACATAAACGGCACGGCCCTACCCACACCGCCCCTCTCACATACCAGGCTGTTAGAGCCCCCTCAGTACCAATAGTTTTGGCCCCTCCTTGTCACAAATCGTTCTATTTAAAATATATGTATTAGAGAAAACTTAGACAATGCTAAGTCAATTTGATTAACCCGAGCAAAGTCTACTTATCGGCCCTTAGGGTCGAACTAGGACCCCGGCAACCAAGTCTGTCCACAACCTGTGAGACATGTCCTAGGAAGCAATCTCTCATTCGACTTAGGCGGAGAGAGAGAACAGCGCCCCACTCCCTCAGATGATAGCTTTCTCGCCACAGTTGGGGAACTGGCAGAGGATTCCACCTTCGAG
Source organism: Sorex araneus (assembly GCF_027595985.1). NCBI lineage: Eukaryota > Metazoa > Chordata > Mammalia > Eulipotyphla > Soricidae > Sorex > Sorex araneus. The sequence continues at coordinate 30,690,118 of NC_073306.1, read as the reverse complement.
GAACAAATGGTTAAGCATCTCCTAGGATCTTCGTGATCTTGGGAACATGCCAGCAGGTAAGTTTCATTTGTCCCACTTATTTCTAGTTTTTTACCATGCTGAAATGGAACCCTGGATCATACCCAGAACTATGGGGACATTAAACCTGGCAACTATGACTTTCAGAGCAAGTTCAATCCCTTGCTGAATTCCCAGCCTCCCTCAGCCTCATTTTCCTCTCACACCCCTCCTAGTCCTCATACCTGTCACTCACCAGTTCTCAGTCCGACACTTTCCACTGAGTTTGCTAGTTCCTGAGGGCTAGAGTATTCTGGGGAGTTGTGGACCAGCTCTCCCGCGTTCAGGTCCACAGAGATGTTCAGGGAACCCACAGATTAGCCAGAACCCTTACCTGTACACCTCCGAAACAGGCCGAATGAAACTGACCAAGCACAGGGCGAGCACTTGGGAGACACTCAGTCTATACAACCCAGAGCTGGCCAACCATCTGCATGCCATAATTCCCTCATCCTAGAGTAGGGGAACAACCCTACAAAAGAGGCCTCCACCATAGAATTTCCCACCCCAGGATCTAGCACACCTTATCCCGAGATGCAAGTTGCATACTCACCTTGTCAACCTATGCAACGAGGGCATTGACCATGGAGGCCTACAGTGGATGGGTCTGTACTGAGGGTTGAGCGTTCTTCTATGGCCTTTAATAGCCCCCTGGTCTCGAGGGATATAGGGCACTCTAAATTGGGACTTTCTGGTTGGCCCCACCTATAGGGGGTGTGTTTGGGCCCCCTAGCAGGTGAGTTATTTGCCCATCAGGAAAAACAGAAGCTTCAGAGAACAGAAATACAGTTTTCTTCATACTAACAGTACTCATGGACCCAAAGTCCAGGGCAGCCATTCTCAGAAAGGTGAACGTTTTGATCGCAGAAAGGTACCTTGAGATAGCTTTGATGAAGTTTGTTCCTTTCTTTTTGCCAGGGGATCACAACCAGCAGGGCTCATGGCTTATTCCTACTTCTGCAGTCAGGAATCACTCCTGGCGGCTTACAAACGAACATACTGGATGCTGGGATTTTACTGGGTCGACTCTGAGCAAGGCAAATCCATACCTACTGTTCTATCACTTTGGCCCTGATAAAGGCCTCTGGTCTTTATCAGCTGAGCAAACAGTGGTTTAGAGAGAAGACATTTTGTGGAGGAAGTCAGGAGAGATACAATGGTGTTTTTCAGGTGGCTTGGCCAGGTCTTACCCGGGACCTGGATGGCCCCTGAGCCCTAGTAGTTTGCTCTCTTCGCACAAAAGCAGGAATAAGTTCTGAGCACCCCCAGGTGCATAGCAAAAACATCAAAAATGTAATGGAGTCATGCAGCGTCCATCACTGTTCTAGACTTAGGACCACTTTGCACTCTAGTGGAAGCGCATTTTACCGCTCTCTCTCCCACATTTTACTTCTTCATCCCAGAGCTGCTCTCTCTCACCCCAGCTGAGGGACACAGTTGAGTCTGGTCCCTTCATTAGCTTGGCTTTTGCACTGAGGGAGAGCCCCACCCTGTCTGGCTGAGGGCAGCCCCGCCCTTCCCGGTCTCTAAGAGGGTGGGGCCTCTTGGGGACCCTGAGCCTCCTGTGGGGCACAGCTATCTGTGGAGTTGGGATGGTCTGAGGCAAGTGACACTGGGCTTCCAGACCTTTGCCTTGCTCTGGACTGGGGGCAGGGTTATGAGGGTTTGGCATCTCCCGTGGTGGGAATGTGCCCCTTCACCTGGACACCGTAGCACTCTAGCACTGTCCTCCCATTGTTCATCGATTTGCTCAAGCCAGCAGCAGTAAGGTCTCCATTGTGAGATTTGTTGAAACTGCTTTTGGCATATCGAATACACCACGGGTAGCTTGCCAGGCTCTGTCGTGCGGGCAGGAAACTCTCGTATCTTTCCAGTCTGGCCGAGAGGAAAGGAGGAATCAACCAGGGTCGGCCACCTGCAAGGCAAATGCCCGACCCACTTTGCCTGTGGCATATTCGATATGCCAAAAACAATAACAACAAGTTTCAAAATGAAACGTTACTGGTGCCCGCTCCAGCAAGTCAATGAACAATGACACGACAGAACTACAGTGCCCTTTCAACTAGGCAAAGTGTCAATTATTTAACCTGATAGTCTGGAGCGATTTTGCAATTTCTCTTTAAACTTTCTTTAAACTTTCATTTTGACTACGCTTAAGTTTCTAATTTCCGACAAACTGAACTAGAAATTTCTGGTAAGGAACTGCTAGAATATGTAACTGGTCATGAGGGGTCACTATGTCCTTTTTGGAACAATCACAGTCTGGCTAATTGTTAATATGTCCATTTTTTTTTGGAACAACCAGAAACTGACTAACTTACCAAATGTAGTCTAAGAGACCATTTTGTGGGTGAGATAGTTGACTCCAGTTAACTGGAATAAAACTCCTTTGCACTTGCATTATTGTCTCTCTGACTCTGTGTCCATTCACAGGATTGGGGTGAATTTTCCCAGATGTTTTTGTCAGGGATTGGCACAATTGGGTGCCTGAAGAAACTCCCATTTAGCCCTCAGTGGGCAGGGCTCTGAGCGCCCAGACCAGGCAGCAGGGAGAGTTCCAGGTCCTCCAGACCTCACCATGTCTATGCAAAGGCCAAGTACCTTCGTGCACACATACAGGAGCAAGGTAGAGAGGACTGAGGCACCAGATGGGGTGCATAGGACTATGACTCTGCCAAGACCAAGACAACGGGGAGGTAGCCCTTGGCTACTGACATTAGAGCAGACCATGGTGACCTGAACAGTCACAGTCACAGTCACAACAGGAGACAACTATTTCTCAAAATGAGTTTATTTTTTCAAAAAGCATTACAAAGTGGAGGGCACCATGTGTCCTCTTGCTTTTAAACTAAGGATAAGGAGATACAAAAAACACAAGTACAGATATGAAAACAAAGAATAATCTAAAGAGTGTCTGTGAGCTAGATAGTTCAGCAGGTAAGGCAATTGGCTTGCAAATAGAAAAGCACAGTCAGTCCTCAAAAGGCATATGATGGCCTGAGCCAAGAAAGCACGGAGCTAGGACTAAGCCTTTTGCAAGGCAGTGTGGCAAATACAGTCCCCGACCTAAAGGACACCTTTAAAAATGAATTGAAATTTCTTACAAATGCGTTTAATTTCAGTTTCATATGCAAAAAAAAAAACTGTACAGTTCATGATTCAGAATCCATTGGAAGACAATATAGGTATCTCTTGTAAAAATACTCATGAAACCTCCAACTCTTTAAAATAAAAGTGGTGGGTTCCCACGCGGCCGCCGGGACTTGGGACCCTTGCCGCCGCCACTTCCCGCGTCCCACCACCCCGGCTTTCCCGTCCGCCCGGCTCCCTCCAACCCGGCCTTTTCCCAGGTAATCAGGAGACTCCCAGCCACGCCTCCCGAGTGCGCCCCTGGTTCCCACGCGGCCGCCGGGACTTGGGACCCTTGCCGCCGCCACTTCCCGCGTCCCACCACCCCGGCTTTCCTGGGACCATTGTCCCAGGAGCCCCTGCTAGGAAGAAACGGGGGCGTGGCCTGAAAGGGGCGTGGTCTAAAAGGGGCGTGGCCTCCTGCCAGAGCGGTGGCCGCTAACGCGGCCGCAGATATTATTTCCTACCTTAGCACATTAGGTATGGTCTTCTTGCTTTGAAAATCAGTTTAACACATCTCATACACTTATGCGAACTAGCCTATTAGCTCTAAGTTTAGAAAAATTATCAGGAATAAGAGAAGCTTAGCAAAGCTTTTGTAAAGACAACTTAGCCTTAAGTCTTCATTAAAGCCCCAACATCAATCAGAAAGAAAAGGCTGAGTGTAAGGAAGACTTCTAGAATAGGAATAAAGCTGCCATCAGAAATAGCACAAACAGAGCCCCTCCTTCTCTCAGCAAGAGGTAGGAGGAATAAACACCTACAAAGTTCCAATCCTATACTTCCATAACAATATGAAGAAGCAGCGAAAATACCCTCCACGAAGAGAGGGAGAAGAAAAGATACTAGAAACCTCAAAAGAGGCTCCCAACATCTACGACCTCTCAGAAAAACAATTCAGAGAGGAAATCTGGAGAAGAGTCGACCTACTCCAAGCAAATATGGAACAGACATCCAATAAATTAAGGGAGGAGATGAATCAAGCGCTGGAACGGTCTACCAAGAAAATACAGGAAGAAATGAGAGCAGAAATGAGAGCAGAAATTTCAAACCTTCAAACGGAAGTCTCACAAATAAAGGAATCGGTAGATGAAATAAAAATCTCACTAGATGCCCTCAACAGTAGAATGACTACAGCCGAAGACAGAATCAGTGATCTGGAAGATGAGCTGCAGAAAGCTTATAGACAACAACAAATCATGGCCAAAGACCTCAAAATGGCTATAGAGCGAATCAGAGCCCTGGGGGATGACTTCAAGAGGAACAACATAAGAATCATTGGAGTACCAGAACCGCAGGGAAGCAACCCCAATGAAAAAAACACAGTCAAAGATATCATTGCTAAGAAATTCCCAGAGCTGGACAAGGCAGGCATCCAGATACAAGGAGTCCGAAGAGTACCAGCAAAAAGAGACCCGAATAAAAAGACCCCAAGGCATATCATAGTCAGAATGACGGATACCATGGATAGAGACACAATTCTGCAAGCAGCAAGGGCAAGGAAGGAAATCACATACAAAGGAGCACCCCTCAGATTTACGGCCGATCTGTCAGAAGAAACCCTCCGAGCCCGAAGACAATGGTGGGACATAGTGAAAAAACTCAACGAAATGAATGCCTCACCAAGAATACTTTATCCGGCTAAACTCTCACTCAAACTCGAAGGAACCATACACTACTTCTCGGATAAACAACAGCTCAGGTCCTTCATAGACTCAAAACCAATCTTGAAAGAAGGTCTAAAGGGGCTACTGTAAGACAAGGAGGAGCCCCATAAGAACAACAAATCCCACAGAAAGATGACACAAAACCACATCACAATAATCTCTCTCAATGTCAATGGCCTAAATGCACCTATCAAGAGACACAGAGTGGCTAAATGGATCCGGAAATTAAACCCAACATTCTGTTGCCTGCAAGAAACACACCTGAACAAACAGAGTAAACATAGACTCAAAGTCAAAGGATGGAAAACAATCCTCCAAGCAAACAACCCCCTTTAAAAAGCTGGAGTGGCCATCCTGGTATCCGACAACATAGATTTTAGGATGAAAAAGATTAAAAGGGACAGCGAAGGTCATTTTCTGTTTATCAAGGGATATGTACAACAGGAAGAAATCACACTCTTAAACGTATATGCTCCTAACGAATGACCGGCTAAATATTTAAAACGACTCCTAACAGACTTCAAAGAGGACATCACTAACAGCACAATTGTAGTCGGAGACTTCAATACGGCCTTATCGCCTCTAGATAGATCCACAAGAACAAAACTCAACAAGGAAACACTGACTCTGAAAGAAGAAATAGAAGAGAGAGGCCAAATACAGGGCCTTACACCCCAAAAAGAAAGAATACACATTCTTTTCCAGTGCACACGGAACATTTTCTAAAATAGACCATGTACTGGGCCCCAGAACATACCTCAATAGAATCGGAAAAATAGAAATTGTATCAACCATTTTTTCAGACCACGATGCGCTGAAGATAGAAGCTAACCACTCACAAACACGGAAAATCAAATCAAACACCTGGAAACTAAACAATTCCATGTTGAACAATGAGTGGGTCAGGAAGGAAATCAAGGAAGAAATCAAAAGATACTTAGAAACTAACGAGAATGAAGACACGAGCTACCAAAACCTATGGGACGCAGCTAAAGCCGTGTTAAGGGGAAAATTTATAGCTCTCCAAGCATTCCTCAGGAAGGAAGAAAGGACCCACATAGATAGCTTGACTTCACGACTCAAGACCTTAGAAAAGGACCAGAAAAAGGACTCCAAACCAGACCGAAGGAAAGAAATAATAAAAATTAGAGCAGAAATTAATGACATCGAAACCAAAAAAACAATCCGAAAGATCAATGAAACAAAGAGTTGGTTCTTTGAGAAAATAAATAAGATTGATAAACCGCTAGCAAGACTCACAAAGAAAGAAAGAGAGAAAACTCTAATAAATCGAATCAGAAATGAAAAGGGGGACATCATAACAGAAACCAGTGAGATTCAAAAGATCATTAGAGACTACTTTGAAGGTCTTTACGCCACAAAAAAGGAGAACCTAAAAGAAATGGATGGATTCCTTGATTCCTACAATCTCCCAACACTGAAGAAAGAAGACCTGGAATACCTGAATAGACCCATCAATGTTAAGGAAATTGAAACTGTAATCAAAAACCTCCCCAAAAACAAAAGCCCAGGCCCAGATGGTTTCACTGGCGAATTCTTCCAAACATTTAAAGAAGACCTATTGCCTGTTTTCCTCAAACTTTTCCAGGAAATTGAAAAAACAGGAACTCTCCCAAACAGTTTCTATGAAGCACACATCTCCCTAATACCAAAAGCAAACAAAGACACCACTAAGAAAGAAAACTATAGACCAATTTCCCTGATGAACACCGATGCGAAGATCCTCAACAAAATACTAGCAAATAGGATCCAACAACTCATCAAAAAGATCATACATCACGACCAAGTGGGATTCATCCCAGGGATGCAAGGATGGTTTAACATTCGGAAATCAATCAACATAATCCAGCATATCAACAAAAGTAAAGACAAAAACCATATGATCATATCAATAGATGCAGAGAAAGCATTTGACAAGATCCAACATCCTTTCATGATGAAAACCCTCGCCAAAATGGGGTTTGGAGGAACTTTCCTCAAGATAGTCGAAGCCATCTATCACAAGCCTACGGCAAGCATTATCCTCAACGGGGAAAAACTAAGGGCCTTTCCTCTGAGATCGGGCACAAGACAAGGATGCCCACTCTCACCACTCCTCTTCAATATAGTACTGGAAGTACTTGCGATAGCTATTAGACAAGAAAAAGAGATTAAGGGCATCCAGATAGGAAGGGAAGAAATCAAACTCTCACTATTTGCAGACGACATGATACTATATCTAGAGAAGCCTAAAACCTCTACTAAGAAACTCTTAGAAACAATAGACTTATACAGTAAAGTTGCAGGCTACAAAATCAATACCCAAAAATCCATGGCCTTCATATATGCAAACAATGAGGCAGAGGAAAGGGACATGAAAAAAGCAATCCCATTCACAATCGTGCCCCAGAAAATCAAGTACCTCGGAATCAGCTTAACCAAAGAAGTAAAAGACCTTTACAAAGAAAACTACAAAACGCTACTCCATGAAATCAAAGAGGACATGAGGAAATGGAAACATATACCCTGCTCGTGGATAGGGAGAATCAATGTTGTCAAAATGGCAATACTCCCTAAAGCATTATACAGATTCAATGCGATCCCTATAAGTATACCCATGACATTCTTCAAAGAAATGGATCAAGCAATCCCAAAATTCATATGGAATAACAAACGTCCAAGGATAGCTAAAACAATTCTTGGGGAAAAGATGATGGGAGGCATCACCCTCCCCAACCTCAATCTTTACTACAAAGCAGTAACAATTAAAACAGCATGGTACTGGAACAAAGGCAGAGCCGTAGACCAATGGAACAGGGTGGAATATCCCTACACACAACCCCAAATGTATGATCATCTAATCTTTGATAAGGGAGCAAGAGATGTGAAGTGGAGCAAGGAAAGCCTCTTTAACAAATGGTGCTGGCACAACTGGACAACCACATGCAAAAAAATGGGTTTAGACCTTGACCTGACACCATGCACAAAAGTCAGATCAAAATGGATTAAAGACCTCAACATTAGACCACAAACCATAAGGTACATTGAAGACAAGGTCGGCGAAACCCTCCACGATATTGAAGATAAAGGTATCTTCAAACGTGACACGGAACTAAGCAATCTAGTAAAAACAGAGATCAACAAATGGGACTACATTAAACTAAAAAGCTTCTGCACCGCAAGATATACAGTGACCAGAATACAAAGACTATCCACAGAATGGGAAAGGATATTTACACAATACCCATCAGATAAGGGGTTGATATCAATGGTATATAAAGCACTGGTTGAACTCTACAAAAAGAAAACATCCAACCCCATCAAAAAATGGGGCGAAGAACTGAACAGAAAATTTACCAAGGAAGAAATACGAATGGCCAAAAGGCACATGAAAAAGTGCTCTGCATCACTAATCATCAGAGAGATGCAGATCAAAACAACCATGAGATACCACCTCACACCACAGAGACTGGCACACATCCAAAAGAACAAAAGCAACCGCTGTTGGAGAGGATGTGGGGAGAAAGGGACCCTTCTACACTGCTGGTGGGAATGCCGGCTAGTTCAGCCCTTTTGGAAAACAGTATGGACGATTCTCAGAAAACTAGAGGTTGAGCTCCCATTTGACCCAGCAATACCACTGCTGGGAATATATCCCAGAGAGGCAAAAAAGTACAATCGAAACAACATCTGCACATGTATGTTCATCGCAGCACTGTTTACAATAGCCAGAATCTGGAAAAAACCCGAATGCCCCAAAACGGATGACTGGTTGAGGAAAGTTTGGTACATCTATACAATGGAATACTATGCATCTGTTAGAAAAAAGGAAGTCAAGAATTTTGTAGTTAAGTGGATGGGCATGAAAAGTTTCATGCTGAGTGAAATGAGTCAGAAAGAGAGAGACAGACATAGAAAGACTGCACTCATCTATGGTATATAGAATATCAGAGTGGGAGACTAATACCCAAGAACCGTAGAAATAAGTACCAGGAGGTTGACCCCATGGCTTCGCGGCTGGCCTCACGTTCCGGGGAAAGGGCAACTCAGAGAAGCGATCACCAACTACATTGTAGTCGAAGGCCATGTGGGGGAAGGGAGTTGCGGGCTGAATGAGGGCTAGAGACTGAGCACAGCGGCCACTCAACACCTTTATTGCAAACCACAACAACTAATTAGAGAGAGAGAACAGAAGGGAATGCCCTGCCACAGTGGCAGGGTGGGGTGGGGGGGAGATGGGATTTGGGAGGGTGGGAGGGACGCCGGGTTTACGGGTGGTGGAGAATGGGCACTGGTGAAGGGATGGGTTCCCGAACTTTGTATGAGGGAAGTATAAGCACAAAAGTGTATAAATCTGTAACTGTACCCTCACGGTGATTCTCTAATTAAAAATGAATAAATTATAAAAAAAAATAAATAAAAAAATAAAAAATAAAATAAAAGTGGTACAGTAGATCAGAGTCGGGGCTCAGAGGGTGGAGTGCTATGCTCTGAGATGGAGAATCAGACTCAGTCTCCAGTACCTCAGACTCCTGAGCACCTCAGGGTGTGGCACAATTGTCAAAAAACAGTAACAAGAGAAATAAGATGTCATAATATCATCTTCAAATATATAGCTTAGTGTGAGTGGCCAAGAAAAGTCTTCACTGGAGGATGCAGCTGTTTGGTGTATAGTTCATGGACAAGAATTATCTGTGCACTTTTTTTAGCATATTAAAATGAAGCATTTATTTATTTTTTTATTCTTTCACAGTAAAATTTGTAGAATTTTATTATAGACATTTAATATATAATCATGTTATATGGTTTCTGTTCATAAATTTGAACATATACAATCATATACATAAAGGCAATTAGAGGCTGCCCCAAAAGCCTCTGTCCCTCTCAGAGAGCCCGGCAAGCTACTGAGAGTATCCCGCCCACACAGTGGAGCCTGGCAAGCTACCCGTGACATACTCGATATGCCAAAAACAGTAACAATAATGGTCCTCATTCCCCTAACCTGAAAGAGCCCCCAATATGCTATCCATCGGACTACACTAGCATGAGACAGGGACGAATAGAGACATTACTGGCACCTGCTTGAGCAAATCAATGAACAATGGGATGACAGTGATTATAGCTGTTACTATCTTACAGAGGTGTTTTCGTGGACATACGCTTCCTTTTTTTAAAATTTAAATTTTTAACGAATCACTGTAGGGTACAGTTACAGACTTAGACTTTCATGCTTAGTTTCAGTCATACAATGATCGAGTACTCATCCCTTCACCAGTGCCCATTTTCCATCACAAATGATCCTGGTATCCCTCCCACAACTCCCCACTATCTGTGCACTCTTGCATGCTGCTTTAAATGATCAGCTTGGGCAAAGTCCATGGGACACTGAGGGCAGCGGTAGGGACGCTCTCCAGTGTGCTTCTTCTTGTGTCTTCTGAGTTCATCGGAGCGGGGGAATTTCCACGGACACCCTTTCACATCGCAAACATAGGGCTTATCTCCTGGAAGACAGAGAGTCACTTGTTATTCATCAGGCATGAATGGCATGGAGCAGAAAATGTGAGCATGTGTAGGGCGAGCACCTGAGCAGACTGGGAGGTGCGTAGGAGACAGGGAGAGAAAGGCTGCATGAGCTGGAGGAAGAAGAAAACTGGAGGAGGGGAAGGTACACACAGAGCGATCAGAGAGTCAGAGCAGCAAGAAAGCTGTGGGGCTGGGGTATCTGTGCCCTAGAGTCAAAGTCAAGATCAGTCCAAAGGGGCAAACCAATCCCTCCATGTTCCAACAGCCCACACCAACTCCACAGAGACCAGCCAGCTAGACTCTAGCCATAACTAGACTCTCCCTAGGACCGCAGGGCCTTCCTCTCTCATCTGCCAACCTTTTCTAGGCCATCAGAGGAACCCTGGCAGAGAAGGAGGAACAACAATCTGAACTTACTGTTAGTCCACTGTCTTGTTCCTACTCACCAGTGTGGACACGTTCATGGATTCGCAGGTGGGAAGATTTGTTGTACTCCTTCCTACAGCCCTGGAATGTGCACACATAGCGCTTCAGACCATCAGCGTTCATATGGTACTTTCTTCTCTGGTGCTTCTTTAGCTTCTCTGATTCCTGGGATGGTCCCTGGGCCAGAAAGGCACTTGCATACAGGAATCCTGATTGTGGCAGTGGCGATCCCTGTGGCACCATCTGGATGCCACAGAGGCTCTGGGTGCCACTCTGAGACACAGGCTGACTGCCAGTGGAGGTCTGGTCACTGATGAAGGTCATTGTCAGGAGCCCTGTCACAGGGATCATCTGCACTCCAGAGTGAAGCATCTGGTTCCCATTGATGGGGTGGACCCCGCTGAAGGGACCCTGGTTCACCAATAATATTTGGGCACCAGTGAAGGGCACCTGGTTCCCGCTGCAGGACTGGTTTGTGCTCATGGACATTGGAGTCCCATATAGAGTCTGCTGTCCAGTGAAGGAGTTCTGACTCCCATTCGGTGTCTGGCCTCCATTGAAAGATATCTGATTTACCCAGAGCATGGGGGCATCACCATAGGGCACCTGGATTCCGTTTACTCTCTGGGTACCAGTGTGAGGCATCTGGCCACCACAAGGTGTCTGTTCACTCCCAGGTGTCTTGGTCTGGCCCTCTTGTATGGTCTGGTCCCCACTGAAAGTCTTCAGCATGTCTGTGTCAGGAGTCATGTGGGAACTAGGTGTGGAATTGCTCTGAGCAGAGCAGCTCATGTTCTGCTCCTTGGAAGTCATCCCCATCAGCTCCTCAAGGAGCTTTTCCAGGGCACTGTCCTTATCTTCATTTGGCAACTGCGTGCTCCCTTGACCCTGGGGAGTCAGAGACTCAGAGAATTGGGACCCTAAAGGCAGTGGATCCAGAGCAATGGTCTGGTACTGACTTGGATCACTTGTGCTGCCCTGAGCATGGAGAGTGACAGGCCTGGGGATCTGTAGCTTTTTAAGGAGCTGATCGAGAATGTCCTGCCTGTCACGGGTCTCTTGTGTGCTTGCTGGGCTTGAGGAGTCAGAGGACCACAGAACTAAGGCTCAGGATCAGCTGGATCTTCTGCCTAAGAGGTCTGGAGAAACTCTCCATGATTCTCATGAATGATATCAGAGATCATCTTTTGGCTCTTGTCTTTCATCCTGGAATCCTTTAAAAAAAAAGGTAGAAAATCAGAGCCCTGTTTAGTTCAATCCAATTTCACACATCTCTCAATCCTGCTCATGGTCTCCTACCTACCTCCCCATCTACCTTGCCTGAAACCCCACACTTCACTTTTCACTTCTCTTTCCTCCAGAATCTGCATTGATTCCATTCTGTGTCCCCCACATCTCATCAGCCTTACTGAACTGAAATGAAACTTTTCCTGTGTCAGTGTGGTCTACCAGTGCAGTGAAAAACCTGGAGGAAGAGGAAAACTGGAGGAGGGGAAGGTACACACAGAGCGCTCAGAGAGTCAGAGCATCGAGAAAGCTGTGGGGATGGGGTATCTGTGCCCTCAATCAGCTCCTCAAGGAGCTTGTCCAGGGCACTGTCCTTACCTACCAGTGCAGTGGGAAACCTGTACCAATGCTGGCTTTGAACACTATGGGTGGAGATCCATAGGGATCACATTATTCAAAATCTAATAGTAGGAGGAGCCAGTAAGATTGTCCAGTGGGTGTGAAACTTTCTCTGCACAGGGCTACACTGAAATTAACCCTGCACTCTCTATGGTCCCCAGAGCAGTCCAGGAGGAAACTCAGAGCACCAGGAAGAATAAGAACAGAGTCTTTCTGGGATTTCCACAGAACGTTAGAAAAATACAAATAAAATAGACTTTTTACAATGTATATCTGCTTATTATTTGGTTCCTTATCTGTTCGATGAACTTGTCCACACTAAAAGATATTTGACTCGCGTTTTCATTCTGGTTTGCAGTGGGAGACATCTGGCTCCCACACAGTGCCTGGTCCCCAGAGGAGGATGTTATGTGCTCCCCCATGGGGATTGGGCACCAGGTTTGGGCATCTGGGTCCCACTGACAAACCTGCCCGAACTGAAAGGCCTTTAGATCCCAGGCAGGGTCTGATCTCCTGAGAAGGACATCTGGATCCCATTGATTCCAGGGGCACCAGAGAGGGCCGTATTGATCTGTTTTGGGGTCCACTCACCTCCAGAAGCTCTGTAGAGTTCTCATGCAGGGTCTGGTCCCCAGTTGTAAAAAATACAAAAGCGAGCAAGGAAGGGATCCGATGATGTGTTCGAAGGCTCTCGGGCTGCTGGTTCTCTCTCGCCTCTCGCATTTGGTGCTCTCGAGCCGCTGTGTATGGACCAGATTGGGATGTCTGTGGCTGTGGGCAGGCAAAAGAAGAATGAGGACCAAGTTGGTTGCTGATTACTTGTTGTTTATTCAATCTCTCGTCTCTCCCATCTCACACACTCTTCCTTCCTAGCCCCTCATTCCTAGATCCCAGATCCTCTGATATTGACTCTGACTCTCTCTGACTTTCTGAATTCTGACACTGGATTTTACTCTTCTTATTTCTGTTCTCTGCTTCTTCTTCGGTTCTCTGCTTCTTCTTCCCTGGATCCCGACTCTGACCCCCTGGATTCTGACTGATTGCTTCTCACACTGAACTACTGACTCTCTTTTTCTGCCTCCTCTGCTCCCTCTCCTTCTCTCCTTACCTCCTCCTTTGTGCTCTGCTTCTGTGTGTGCCACTGTGCTCTCTTATGTCTGTCTCTCTATCTCTGACTCTGTCTCCGCAGTCTCTCCTCTGGTCTCTTCCGATCTCTCTCCGAGATCTCTTCTGCTTCTCTCTGAAGCCCTTCTGCTTCTGTTTCTCAGAGCCCCCTACGATCCTACAGTCTTAAGTTTATATAGCAGTCACATAGGGTGGTGATACAAAGGTGGGTTGAACATTAACAAATCAACAAAGAAGGGTAAGAACACTCCTCCAGGAGATTAACTCAGGATAAAATCTCACTTAAAGAGATTACTAGGAAATCTGCTTAAGGGTGGGATCCCATCCAGGGTGTGTCGCTCTCATCTTTCCTCAGCTAGTAATCCACTTAAATAGTTATAGTAAATTTTCTTCTATATTTCTAGCAATGTCATTCTGTATGAGAACCGTAAGAGATATATAAAACTTAAGTTTGGTTCTTCCTGAGGAGAGCTCACAATATATTCCAGACCAAAGTCCTCAGGCAAGGTTAATCTTCCTAACCCCAGCAGGATTCTAATCTCAGTCATTACTTTTGGATCATGACAGCATTTGTCCATGACCATCCTCTCAATTTATAGTTGAGAGGATGGTTATGGACATAGTTCTTGGTCTGGCCCATTTTGATGCCAGGGCAGTTCACAGCTTGCCTTGGGTCCATTCAGTCCCTTGTCGGGACCCTGCTTTTAGGGTACTAGGAACTAAGAGCAATTGATTGAAAAAGCATATACCCAGAAGTAAATATTATTCGGAGTCAATCAACTCCCAAGTTACAAGAGCATAATGTTAACTGTCTCCCTATATCCATACAAAAAGGACATGCTTTAGGGTAATCTATGCAAAAGACATAACTTAAAATACAAGTTCAATATCCTTACAAGTTAACAGAATCTGATTAGGGAAAAGGTGATTAACTTGTTGAAAAGGAGGGTGCAGAGAAGAGTTTACAGATAAGCAAAGGAATGGGAGTGACTCAAGAGCACTATGATGGGTGTAACCTGATAAGTTCCCTGCAGCAAGGCTGAAAGGACAAACCCAATGTTATCCTACAAACACTGAAGGTCTTCTGCATGTCTGTGTCAGGAGTCATGTGGGAGGCAGCTGTGGGATTGCTCGGAGCAGAGCAGCTCATGTTCAATTCCCAGGAAGGCAAGTTCACCAGCTCTCAAGGAGCTGGTCCGATGCACTGTCCTTGTCCTCAGCTGGCCCCTGAGTAGTGAGAGAAACACAGAATGGGGGCACGTTAAAGAACACATCTAGAGCACTGGTCTGGTTCTGGTTGGCTTCTGTGGGCTGGACTGAGCCTGGGAATCGGGAGGCCCAGGCATCTGCAACTCAGTGGAGAGAGCCTTGCACACGGCCGACACAGGTTCGATTCCCAGCTTCCCATATGGTCCCCCGAGCACCGCCGGGAGGATTCTTGAGTGCAGAGCCAGGAGTCATCCCTGAGCATCTCCGGGTGTGACCGTCCCCCCGGAAAAAAAAATAGCTGATCGAGGATGCTATCCTGGCCCTCAGGGGCTTAGGGCTGGCTGGACTCTGGGGAGCCAGGGCAGCACAGAGCTGGTGCTGAGGCACCGCTGGATTCCTCCTCATAGGTCTCCAGAAACTCCTCAAGATTCTCAAAGAAGTCATTGAAGATGTCTGGCTGGGGTCATCTCTTGGCTGTTGCTCTCCATGGTTGAAACCTGAAAATAAAGAGAGAAAATCAGAGATCTGCCAGTGTCCACTCTACCTGACACACCTCACTCCCTGCTCCTCCTCTCCTACTGATACTTTTCTTCCCTGGTCCCCCATTTCCTTCTTGACACCCCACCATTTTCTCTTCACTCCACTCCCAGACTCTGCACTGATTCCATCCTGTGTGCACTCCACAGCCGCTCAGTGATAGTTCTGAAATTTTGGCCCTCTGATTCTATGACTCCCAGCAGTGGGCGGGGCAGTCTGGACCCTCGCCTCTGACACTGCAACTGGAGCTCCAAGGTGGGGTGAGTGTGTGCCACATAACAAATAAAAAATAGCCACATGGACCAGGGAGATAGCACAGCAGGGGAGGTACTCATTTCAGAGAGGAAACCCTGGGACTGATCCCCTGCACCCAAATTGGTCTCTGGCCCTTACCAAGAATGATCCCTGAGCATATGGAAAAGCATCAAGTAAATGTTCAAATTCCTTTTTGGTACATATTTATTTCACCTGTTCAATGAACTGATATCCCACGTTGGTTTAAGGAATTCTTGGTTGAAAACAGTGTCAATAGTGAGAAAGTGTAAGAAGTGTAAGAAGCCCTTTTCCAGACCTGAGTTTCTCCCTCTGTGACTCCTGGATATTGCCAGGAGCCAGGACAGGACACTAGTTGGCCCCAGAGCTAGGACAGGGAGGGCCACATCCACAGAAAAAAGAGACACTGCTATAGATGGGGCGTGAATGACCTCAGGCCCTGCAAAAAGCTCAGCCAGAGAGTTTCCTAGAAGCATCCTTCCACTGTGCTGGAGCTTCAGATTTCAATCTCAATGAAATCCAATTTCAAATAGATTGAATTTCAATCAATTCAAACCATGGCCAAAGTGTAGGATCAGTGATGAGTCTCAATTTATAGAGGCAACGGAGTGTGATATGTAAAGTGTGTTATTACAAGGGATTTTTCCCCCTTTCTTTAATTTTGGATTTCATTTGAGGGCTGTTTTCTGTACCCGGGAGTGTATTAAGGACATCATACACGCGAGGCCATGCTCTACCAGTGAGGCGGAAGATGTCAAAGGACCTAGTGCTATGTGGCTCTGGGAGCCTGATGGTCTTATCAGAAAGACCTTTTTCCTGCAAACTATCCGGGAGTGCCCCCAGGACTTGTCCCTCCTGAGATGACCACGGAAAGCAAAGCTTCCAGGACTTTCCCCACAAGCGGCTTTCCCAGAGGCAGAGGGTGTACCTGATGGCTCAGGTGTACACTCTGGTCAAGCAGCCATGTCACCTATTGTGTGCTGGAACAGGCCAATATCCCAGGAGGTGCCTGGCATAGTCTCCCAGCTTAGATGCAGTTCCCTGTTTCCTATGATGTATATTCCTGTGACAAAGGTTCATGTATATTTAAGCATAGTGAGAGCTTTTCAATAATAAATGCAGGTGAACTGATTCTTGTGCTAATGAGACCACAAACACAACGCTGAGTCCAGGAAGGACCAGATACCCCTCGTTCACCATGCCGTGCGCTCTAGCACATCACCAGTTTCTCTAGGCTGACTGGAGGAGATCAACAAGGAGACCTCCACACCACTGAAAACATAACCATTGCTTACAGGGTTGGGAACTTGCTCAGTGGTAGAGCAATTGCCCTGCATGTGTAAGACCCTTTGGAATGAACAACATGAGGAAAAAAATGTTTCTAGAGACCAGGTAAAGCTCAGGGGCAGCAGAATAAACCAGAGTCCTGGATTAGATCTCGGAACACAAAGATGCCCTAAGAGGAAAGCAGGGTTGGGGTGGGGGGGTTCCGGGGAAAGCGGGGACTTGAGTCCCACGTGAGAGCCATTTGCAGGCCAGTGGGCCGGATAAAAAAGAAAAAGATGCCCTAGGAAGTTAATATAAATATATATATAATATAATATAATGACAGCCCCTTAATCTCCATCCACACACATAAATATTCACCAGATAGTTGGAGCCCCCTTAGCACCACTGGTTCTGGCCCTTCCCTATCTCAAATCAATATATATATTAATTTATATGTATATTTTATGTACATGTATGTATATAAATTTTTAAGCTTTGTAGAAAACAATTTCATTTGCTGGAGCAGCCGACTGTCCTTAGCACTGGTGGAGGGATGTGTCTGTGAACATTGTATGAGGGAAAACAAGTTCTAACATGTGTGAATCTGTATCTGTACCCTCATGGCGATTCACTAATTAAAGAATAAAATAAAATTTTTTAAAAAAGAAGAAGAATGAGGAATATTTGTAAATGATATTAGCTTTTTGGCTATGTTCTTTATGTAATTAGATAATGATCAAACTACTGCATTTTATACTGGATTTAAAAATAAGAATTACATTTTAAATTATACTAAAAAAAAAAGTCAACAGTCCTTAGACATCCAGGAGCTACTGGGATCACAGGCACTTTGAGGGTGCCCCACACTTGCCACATTTGCGGAATGGTTTCCCTAATTGGGCAGGTTTCTCACACCCAGGGAACAATGGCTCAACCTCACGTTGGAAAATCATCTTATGTTTTATTTCAAGGTTTTCAGCCAACTAAACAGTAGAATAGTGTAGGGAGCCATTTTACCTTACTGATCTTATCCTATCACCATTTGTTTATCACTAGCTAATGCCCATGCCACACCTAGCAAAGGTTGCCACTCCTGATCTTACTGATCTTATCCTATCACCATTTGTTTATCACCAGCTAACGCCCATGCCACACCCTGCATTTATATTGGGGGGTCCCAGCATGCATACTATACCCCCTCATCCCAGCAGGGAGGTATAAATACTGTAACTGCCATAGAATAAATGCCTTTTCTCGGGGGTGGAGAAATAGCACAGCGGGTAGGGCGTTTGCCTTGCACGTAGCTGACCCGGGTTCAATTCCCAGCATCCCATATGGTCCCCTGAGCACTGCCAGGAGGTAATTCCTGAGTGCAGAGCCAGGAGTAACCCCTGTGCAGTGCCAGGTGTGACCCAAAAAGAAAAAACAAACAAAAAAAAAACGCCTTTTCTCCCTCTTCCGCCTTTTCTCCCTCCTCCAGGCTCTGCATCTGTTCATTTGGCTGCGTCCCCTTCTCAGCCCCACGAAGGGTTCTCCCTGCTGAACAGGACGAGACCTTCACATCGACCTCCTCAGAATAGTTAGAGCCCCTTATGTGAGGAGGATTCCTCAAATGAACTACAGAAAAAGGGGGGAATGTTAGGTACCTGAAAGCCAGACCTCCAGCCAGATTGTAGCCATGAGAGGCCATAGCTAACATTACGTTTTTGACTAGGCCAAAGTTTCTAATTTCCCAGAAACTGAACTAGTAATTTCGGGTAAGGAACTGCTAGGACATCTGACTGTTCATGAGGGGTCACTGTGTCCATTTTTTGGAACAACCAAAGACTGTTACTATGTCCATTTTTTGGAACAACCAGAAACTGACTAACTGTTATCAAATGTGGACTAACAGCTGACGACTGTTGCTTGATCACTGCTATCATAGTCCTTGCTCTACCTTGGAACCTATATAAACTGCTTGCACTTGGGGTCAGGGTTGCTATCAAGAGACCATTTTGTGGGTTAGAGAGTTGACCACAGTTAACTGGAATGAAACTTTTTTGCACTTGCTTTACTGTCTCTCTGACTGTGTCCATTCACACCGTGACCCAAAACCGCAGGTACACAGGATGATATGATACTATACTTAGAAAATCCTAAAGACTCTGCAAAAAAGCTCCTAGAAACAATAGGTTTATATAGTAAAGTGGCAATCTACAAAATCAACATCAAAAAGTCCATGAGCGATAGCACAGAGGGTCGGGCGTTTGCCTTGCACTCGGCCGACCCGGGTTCGATCCCCGGCATCCCATATGGTCCCCCAAGCATCTCCAGGAGTGGTTCCTGAGTGCAAATCCAGGAGTAACCCCTGAGCATCACTGGGTGTGACCCAAAAAGCAAAAAAAAAAAAATAGTCCATGACTTTCCTATATACAAATAATGAAAGAGACGAAAAAGATATTTGAAAAAACAATCCCGTTCACAATAATACCTCATATAATCAAGTATCTCGAGATCAGGTAACTAAAGAAGTGAAGGACCTACACAAGGAAAATTACAAAACGCTAATTCAAGAAATAAAAGAGCACACTAGGAACTGGAGACACATTCCCCGCTCATGGATCAGAAAGATTAACATCAAAATGGCAATACTCCCCAAAGCACTATGCAGATTTAATGGGACCCCTATCAGTACACCCATGACATTTTTCAACGAAATAGACAAAACACTCCTGAAATTCATATGGAACAAAACCCCCACAAATAGCTAAAGCAATCCTTGGGAAAAAGAAGATGGATGGCATCACCTTCCCCAACTTCAAACACTACAAAGTACTACAAAGCCGTCGTAATTAAAACAGCATGGTATGGGGCAAGAAACAGACCTGCAAACCAGTGGAACACATTTGAATATTTTGTCACAGACTCTCAAATATATGATCACTTAATCTTTGATAAAGGAGCAAGAATTGTGAAGCAGAACAAACAAAGCCTCTTCAACAAGTGGTGCTGGGAAAACTGAACAGCTACTTTCAAAAAATAAAATGAAGGCTGACTTCTGTCTAATGCTAGGCACAAAAGACAGATCAGGGGGCCGAAGCGATAGCACAGCGGGTAGGGCGTTTGCCTTGCACGCGGCCGACCTGGGTTCGATCCCCGGCATCCCATACCGTCCCCCAAGCACTGCCAGGAGTAATTCCTGAGTGCAAAGCCAGGAGTAACCCCTGAGCATTGCTGGGTGTGACCCAAAAAGCAAAAAAAAAAAGTCAGATCAAAGTGGATTAATAACCTCAATATAAGACCTGAATCAGGGCTGGAGTGATAGCATAGCGGGTGGGGCATTTGCCTTGCACACAACTGACCCAGGTTTGATTCCCAGCATCCCATATGGTCCCCTGAGCACCGCCAAGAGTGATTTGAGTGCAGAGCCAGGAGTAACCCCTGTGCATCACGAGGTATGACCCAAAAAGATAAATAAATAAATAAATACTTTTAAAAACAAAAGACCTGAATCTGTAAGGTGCGTAAAGGAAAATGTACACAGAATACTGCAAGACATTCAACCTAAAGGCATCTTTAAGGATGAAATACCACTCACCAAGCAAGTGGAAACAAACATATACAAATGGGATTACATTAAACTAAAAAGCTTTTGCACCTCCAAAGAAACAGTGACCAAAATACAGGGAGAGCCCACAGAATATTTACCCAATAGCCATCTGATAAGGGATTAATATCCAACATATATAAGACACTTAGTAGAATTGTACAAAAAAAAAACCTCCAATCCAACAGAAAATACAGAGAAGAAATGAACAGAAGCTTCCTCAAGATAGAAATACAAATGGCCCAGAGACACATAAAATGTTCTACATCGCTAATCATCAGGGAGATGCAAATCAAAACAACAATGAGATAACACCTCACACCACAGAGACTGGCACACACTCAAAAGAACAAAAGCAACCAGTGCTGGTGTGGAATGGGGAGAAAGGGGCGCTCCCTAACTCTTGGTGAGAATGCCAACTGGTCCAGCCTTTGTGGAAAACAATATGAACGGCAAATGCTGTACCAACTGCTCTACCACTGTGACCCTGATAAAGGCCTCTCATCTGTATCAGCTAGACAAACAGAGGTTTAGAGAAAAGATGCTTTGTGGAGGGGGTCAGGAGAGATACTACAGTGTTATGCTGGTGGCTTGGACAGGTCATATCCGGCACCCTGAATGTCCCCTGCACCCTAGTATGAGTGATCCCTTCGCTCAGAGGCAGTTGTAAGTTCTGAGCACCTCTAGGTGCGATGCAAAACAACAACAACAACAAAAATGTGATGAGGTCAAGTAGGGTCCATCACTATTCTGGACATGAGTCCACTTTGTGCTCAGGTTGAAGCGAATTTTTTTCCTGCTCTCTCTCCTGCCCGCACCTCTCTATCCCAGAGCTGCTCTCACCCTAGCAGGGGGACACAGGTGTGTCTGAGTACATCACTGGCCTGCTTCCTGCACTGACAAAGATCCCCACCCTGTCTGGCCTGAGGGCAGCCCCGCCCACCCAGGTCTCTAAGGGGTGGAGTCTCCTGAGGACCCTGAGACACCCATGGGGCACAGGGTTTTGAGGGGTTTGGCTGAACTGGGGCACAGGACACTGGGCTTCCAGACCCTGGCACTGCTCTGGACTGCGGGCAGGCTTCTCCCATGGTGCGAATGTTCCCCCACACCTGGGCAAAGTGCCCTTATGATTGAAACATGATTGACTGGAATAATTTTACTATTTTTATTTAAACGTTATTTAAACTCTGTGATTGACAGAATTGTTCATACTACAGTTGTATCAGACATCCATTCTCCTACAGCGAAAGGCGGCAACTCAGGCCTCCAAGAACATAGAGGCCTGAGTCAATCTTTACAGGGAAAAGAATCTGCAGACTTGTGCTCTCTTTCAGGGTCTGGGTGGGTGTAAAGTATGTATCAAAGGGACCACTGGATCTAAGGAGTGGGGAAGATTTTCCCTAGATGTTATCCACGGATTGGCACAATTGGCTTTTGAAGTCACTCCCATTTAGCCCTCAGAGGGCAGGGCTATGAGCTCCCAGATCAGACAGAGGAAGAGCAGCTCAGGTCCTCCGAACCTCACCATGTCCTTACAAAAGCCAAGTACTTCGTGCACAGATGCAGGAGCAAGGTAGAGAGGACTGAGGCACCGGATAGGGCTCAGGGGGCTATGACTCTGCCTTGTCCTGGGTCTGAGTACCTGTCCCCAATGGCCACCCAAGCCCTTTTAGAACTCATAAAACCCACAGACATAAACAGGGGAGGGCCAAGACAAGATAATGGGCAGGTAGCCTGTGGCTACTGGCATTTGAGCAGACCACATTGACCTGAACAGTCAGAGTCATGACAGGAGACAAATATTCCTCTAAATGAGTTTATTTCATCGAAGATCATTACACAGTGGAGAGCACCATGTGTCCTCTTGCTTTCAACCCAACGATAAGGAGATACAAAACCATGAGTACAGATATAAAAATAAAGGATATCATAAAAAAAAGTGTCCACAAGCGAGATAGTCCAGCAGGGAAGGCAACTGGCTTGCACATAGAAAAGCACAGTCTATGCCCACAAAGGCATGTGATGGCCAAGCACCGCCAAGAAAGCACTGAGCTAGGACTAAGCCAAGTGCAAGGCAGTGTGGCAAAAACAGTCCCCAACCTAAAGGAGACCTTGAAAAATGAATTGAAATTCCTTACAAATACATTTAATTTCAGTTTCACATGCAAAATAAAATCAATGTACAGTTCATGATTCAGTATCCATTGGAAAATATATAAGTATCTCTTGTAAAAATACTCATGAAACCTCCAACTCTTTAAAATAAAAGTAGTACAGTAGATCAGAGTTCTGGCTCAGAGGTGCTATGTTCTGAGATGGGAGAATCAGACTCAGTCTCCAGTACCTCAGAGTCTCCTGAGCACCTCAGGGACTGGCACAATTGCCAAAAACAGTAACAAGAGAAATAAGATGTCATAATATCATCTTCAAATATATAGCTTAGTGTGAGTGGCCAAGAAAAGTCTTCACTGGGGACTGCAGCAATAGCACAGCGGGTAGGGCGTTTGCCTTGCACGCGGCTGACCCGGGTTCGATTCCCAGCATCCCATATGGTCCCCTGAGCACCGCCAGGGGTAATTCTTGAGTGCAGAGCCAGGAGCAACCCCTGTGCATCGCCGGGTGTGACCCAAAAAGCAAAAAAAAAAAGTCTTCAC
This sequence comes from Sorex araneus, assembly GCF_027595985.1. Lineage (NCBI taxonomy): Eukaryota > Metazoa > Chordata > Mammalia > Eulipotyphla > Soricidae > Sorex > Sorex araneus. The sequence continues at coordinate 30,667,034 of NC_073306.1, read as the reverse complement.
TGGAAGATGCAGCTGTTTGGTGTATAGTTAATGGACAAGCGTTATCTGTGCACTCTTGCATGCTGCTTTAAATGATCAGCTCGGGCAAAGTCCATGGGACACTGAGGACAGCAGTAGGGACGCTCTCCAGTGTGCTTCTTCTTGTGTCTCTGAGTTCATCGGAGCGGGGGAATTTCCACGGGCATCCTTTCACGTCACAAACATAAGGCTTGTCTCCTGGGAGAGAGAGAGAGAGAGAGAGAGAGAGAGAGAGAGAGAGAGAGAGAGAGAGAACTCACTTGTTATTCATCAGGCATGAATGGCATGGAGCAGAAAGGCTGCATGAGCTGGAGGAAGAGGAAAACTGGAGGAGGGGGAATAGACACACAGAGCGCTCAGAGAGTCAGAGCAGTGAGAAAGCTGTGGGGCTGGGGTATCTGTGACCTTGAGTCAAAGTCAAGATCAGCCCAAAGGGGCAAACCAATCCCTCCATGTCCCAACAGCCCACACCAACTCCAGAGACCAGCGAGCTAGACTCTGGCCATAATTAGGTTTTCCCTTGGACCGCAGTGCCTTCCTCTCTCATTTGCCAACCTTCTCTAGGCCACAAGGGAACCCCAGCCGAGAGGGAGGAGCAACAATCTGAACTGAGTGTCAGTTGTTCCAACTCACCAGTGTGGACACGTTCATGGATTCGCAGGTGGGAAGACGTGGTGTACTCCTTCCCACAGCCCCGGAATGTGCATGCATAGCGCTTCAGACCATCAGCGTTTATGTGGTACACTCTTCTCTTTCGATTCTTTAGCTTCTCTGATTCCTGGGATGGTCCCTGGGCCAAAGGGGCACTTGCATACAGGAATCCTGATTGTGGCAGTGGCGATCCCTGTGGCACCATCTGGATGCCATAGAGGCTCTGGGTGCCACTCAGACACAGGCTGACTGCCAGTGGGGGTCTGGTCACTGATGAAGGTCATTGTTGCGAACCCTGGCACAGGGATCATCTGCACTCCAGAGTGAAGCATCTGGTTCCCATTGATGGGATGAACCCCGCTGAAGGGCACCTGGTTCACCAATAATATTTGGGCACCAGTGAAGGGCAACTGGTTCCCGCTGCAGGACTGGTTCGTGCTCATGGACATTGGAGTCCCATATACGATCTTCTGTCCAGAGAAAGAGTTCTGACTCCCATTCGGTGTCTGGCCTCCATTGAAAGATATCTGATTTACCCAGAGCATGGGGGCATCACCATAGGGCACCTGGATTCCGTTTACTCTCTGGGTACCAGTGTGAGGCATCTGGCCACCACAAGGTGTCTGTTCACTCCCAGGTGTCTTGGTCTGGCCCTCTTGTATGGTCTGGTCCCCACTGAAAGTCTTCAGCATGTCTGTGTCAGGAGTCATGTGGGAGCTAGGTGTGGAATTGCTCTGAGCAGAGCAGCTCATGTTCTGCTCCTTGGAAGACATCCCCATCAGCTCCTCAAGGAGCTTTTCCAGGGCACTGTCCTTATCTTCAGTTGGCAACTGCGTGCTCCCTTGACCCTGGAGAGTCAGAGACTCAGAGAATTGGGGCCTTTGGGGGAGTGGATCGGGAGCAATGGTCTGGTTCTGACTTGGCTCAGTTGGGCTGCACTGAACCTGGAGAGTGACAGTTCTGGGGATCTGTAGCTCTTTAAGGAACTGATCTAGAACGTCCTGCCTGTTACTGGACTCTTGTGTGCTTGCTGGGCTCTGGGGAGTCAGAGGACCACAGAACTAAGGCTCAGGGTCAGTTGGATCTTCTGCCTAACAGATCTGGAGAAACTCTGCATGATTCTCATGAAAGATGTCAGGGGTCATCTTTTGACTCTTGTCTTTCATCTGGGAATCCTAAAAAAGAAAAAAAATGGTAGAAAATCAGAGTGGTGCTCAGCTCAATCCAATTTCGCACATCTCCTCTCAATCCTGCTCATGGTCTCCTAGCCTAGCTCCCCATAGCTCCCATCTACCTTACCTGACACCCCACACTTCTCTTTCCACTTCTCTTTCCTCCAGAATCAGCATTGATTCCATTTTGTGTTCCCCCCACATCTCATTAGATTTACTGCACTGAATTGAAACTTTTCCTGTCAGTGTGGTCTACCAGTGCAGTGGGAAACCTGTACCAACACTGGTTTTGAGCAGTATGGGTGGAGATCCATAGGGATCACATTACTCAAAATAATGGTGGGAGGGGCCAGTAAGATTGTCCAGTGCGCAGGAAAATTTCTCTATACGGGGAAACACTGAAATTAATCCTGGAACTTTCTATGGTCCCCAGAGCAGTCCAGGAGGAAACTCAGAGCACCAGGAAGAATAAGACCAGAGTCTTTCTGGGATTGCCACAGAAAGTTAGAAAAAACAAATGAAATACACTTTTTCCAATATGTATCTGCTTTGGGGCTGGAGCGATAGCAGAGTGGATAGGGCATTTGCCTTGCACGTGGCCAACCCGGGTTCGATTCCCAGCATCTCATATGGTCTTCTGAGCACCACCAGGAGTGATTCCTGAGTGCAGAACCAAGAGTTAGCCCTGAGCATCTCCTGGTGTGACCCAAAAAAGCAAAAAATAAAGAAAAACAAAAACAATATATATCTGCTTATTATTTGGTTCCTTACCTGTTCGATGAACTTGTCCACTCTAAAAGATACTTGACTCAAGTTTTCATTCTGGTGAGCAGGGGGAGACATCTGGCTCCCACACTGTGCCTGGTCCCCAGAGTAGGATGTCATGCTCCCCCATGGGGATTGGGCATCAGCGATGGGCATCTGGGTCCCACTGCCCGAACTGAAAGGCCTTTGGATCCCATGCAGGGTCTGATCTCCTGAGAAGGACATCTGGATCCCATTGATTCCAGGGGCACCAGAGAGGGCCATATTGATCTGTCTTGGGGTCTGCTCACCTCCAGAAGCTCTGTAGAGTCCTCATGCAGGTTCTGGTCCCCAGTTGTAAAAAATAGAAAACACGCGAGAGGAAGAGATGTGATGATGTTTTCGCGGGCTCTCGGGCAGCTAGCTCTCTCTCGCCACTCGCGTTTGCTGCTCTCAACCGGATTGGGATGTCTGTGGCTGCGGGCAGGCGAAGGAAGAATGAGGATCAAGCTTTTGGCTGATTAGTTGTTTATTCAATCTCTTGTCTCTCCCATTTCACATACTCTTCCTTCCTAGCCCCTAATTCCTAGATCCCAGATCCTCTGATATTGACTCTGACTATCTTTGACTTTCTGGATCCTGACTCTGGATTCTACTCTTCTTCCCGTTCTCTACATTTCTCGGATTCCTGACTCTAACCCCCTGGATTCTGACTCTGACCGGTTCTCACTCTGACGACTACTGACTCTTTTTCTTCCTCCTCTGCTGGCTCTCCTTCTCTCCTTACCTCCTACTTATGCTCTGCTTCTGTGTGTGCCACTGTGCTCTCTTCTGTCTGTCTATCTCTGACTCTGTCTCTGCAATCTCTCTCTGCAATCTATTCTGCTTCTCTCTCTGGAGGCCCCTTTGATCCTACAGTCTTAAGTTTATATAGCAATTACATAGGATACAAAGGTGGGTTGAATATTAACAAATCAACAAAGAGAGGAAAGGCCACTCCTCCAGAGATTAACTCAAGGATAGAACCTCATCTAAAGAGACTACTCAGGATTACTAGGAAATCCGCTTAAGGGTGGGATCTCATCCAGGGTGTGTCGCTCTCTCCTTTCCTCAGCTAGTAATCCAATTAAATTGTTAGAGTAAATTTACTTCCATATTTCTAGCAATGTCATTCTGTCTGAGCACCATAAGAGGTATATCAAACTTTAACTGTACCCTCATTGTGATTCACTAATTTAAAATTTTTTTTAAAAAAAAGGAATGACTGAATCCTACTTTATCTCAAAAAAAAGAGATATATTAAACTTATAGTCTGGTTCTTCCTGAGGACAGCTTACTATATATTCCAGACCACAGTCCTCAGGCCAAGTTAGTCTTCCTAACCCCAGCAGGATCCTAATCCTAATTACTTTTGGATCATGACAGCATTTGTCCATGTCCATCCTCTCAATTTATTGTTGAGTATTGTGGTGCTGTTGCTGGCCCATTTTGATACCAGGGTAGCTCACAGCTTGCCCTGGGTCCATTCCATCCTTCGTCAAGACACTGTTTTGGGGTACTATGAACGAAGGGCAACTGAGTCAAGAAAGCAGATGCCCAAGAGTAAATATTATTTGGAGTCAATCAACTCCCAAGTTACAAGAGCATAATATTAATTATTTTCCTATATCCATACAGAAAGGACATTGCTTTAAGGTAAACAATGCAAAAGACATAACTTATAATACAAGTTCAGTGTCCTTAGAAGAATCTGATCTTCCCTAAGAAAATGATGGCTGGAGGAATCAGTCGTGATGGGAGATGCATGCCGAAAGCAGATAATGGACCAAACATGATGACCTCTCAGTGTCTGTGCTACAAGCCATAATGCCCAAAAGTAGAGAGAGAGTATGGAGAATATTGTCTGCCTTGGAGGCAGGGGAAGGGTGGGAGCAGCGGAGGGGGCGGGATATACCGGAAATATTGGTGGTGGGGAATGTGCACTGGTGGAGGGATAAGTGTTTGATCATTGCGTGATTGTAACCCAAACATGAAAGCTTGTAACCATCTCATGGTAATTCAATAATTTTTTAAAAAATAGCAGGATCTGATTTTACAAGCTAACAGAATCTGATTAGGGAAAAGATGATTAACTGGTTGGGTAGGAGAGTTCAGAGAAGAGTTTAGACATAAACAAAGGAAAGGGAGTGACTCACGAGCACTATGATGTGTATAATCCGATAAACCTAAATTCCCTGCGGCAAGGCTGAAAGGACAAACCCAATGTTATCCCACACCCAGTAATGGTCCTCATTCAGCATGTCTGTGTCAGGAGTCTTGTGGAAGGCAACCGTGGGATTGCTCGGAGCAGAGCAGCTCGTGTACTGCTTCCAGGAAGGCAAGTTCATCAGCTCCTCATGAAGCTGGTCCAGTGCACTGTCCTTGTCCTCAGCTGGCCCCTGAGGGGTGAGAGAAACACATAATGGGGGCACGTTAAGGAGCAGATCCAGAGCACTGGCCTGGTTCTGGGTCGGCTTCTGTGGGTCGGCCTGAGCCTGGGAATTGGGAGGCCCAGGCATCTGCAGCTCCTCAAGGAGCTGATCGAGGATGCTCTCCTGGATCTGAGGGGCCATTGGGCTGGCTGAATTTTGGGGAGCCAGGGCAGCACAGAGCTGGTGCTGAGGCACCACCAGATCTTCGACCTCAAAGGTCTCAAGAAACTCCTCAAGATTCTCAAAGAAGTCATGGAAGATGTCTGGCTGGGGTCAGCTTTGGCTGTTGTTCTCCATGTTGAAACCTGAAAATAAAGAGAGAAAATCAGAGATCTGCCAGTGTCCAATCTACCTGACACACCTCACTCCCTGCCCCTCCTCTCCTACTGATACTTTTCTTGCCTGGTCCCCCATTTCCATTCTTGACACCCCACCATTTTCTCTTCACTCCCCTCCTGTGCTTTGCACTGATTCCATCCTGTGTGCACTCCACAGCGCTCAGTGATAGTTCTGAAATTTTGGCCCTCTGATTCTATGACTCCCAGCAGTGGGCGGGGCAGTCTGGACCCTCGCCTCTGACACTGCAACTGGAGCTCCAAGGTGGGGTGAGTGTGTGCCACATAACAAATAAAAAATAGCCACAGGGACCAGGGAGATAGCACAGCAGGGGAGGTACTCATTTCAGAGAGGAAACCCTGGGATTGATCCCCTGCACCCAAATTGGTCTCTGGCCCTTACCAAGAATGATCCCTGAGCATATGGAAAAGCATAAAGTAAATGTTCAAATTCCTTTTTGATACATATTTATTTCACCTGTTCAATGAACTGATATCCCATGTTGGTTTAAGGAATTCTTGATTGAAAACAGTGTCAATAGTGAGAAAGTGTAAGAAGTGTAAGAACCCCTTTTCCAGACCTGAGTTTCTCCCTCTGTGACTCCTGGATATTGCCAGGAGCCAGGACAGGACACTAGTTGGCCCCAGAGCTAGGACAGGGAGGGCCACATCCACAGAAAAAAGAGACACTGCTATAGATGGGGCGTGAATGTCCTCAGGCCCTGCAAAAAGCTCAGCCAGAGAGTTTCCTAGAAGCATCCTTCCACTGTGCTGGAGCTTCAGATTTCAATCTCAATGAAATCCAATTTCAAATAGATTGAATTTCAATCAATTCAAACCATGGCCAAAGTGTAGGATCAGTGATGAGTCTCAATTTATAAAAGCAACAGAGCCAGATATGTAAAGTGTGTTATTACAAGGTTTTTTTTCCCCTTTCTTTTATTTTGGATTTCATTTGAGGGCTGTTTTCTGTACCCAGGAGTGTATTAAGGACATCATACACGCGAGGCCATGCTCTACCAGTGAGGCGGAAGATGTCAAAGGACCTAGTGCTATGTGGCTCTGGGAGCCTGATGGTCTTATCAGAAAGACCTTTTTCCTGCAAACTATCCGGGAGTGCCCCCAGGACTTGTCCCTCCTGAGATGACCACGGAAAGCAAAGCTTCCAGGACTTTCCCCACAAGCGGCTTTCCCAGAGGCAGAGGGTGTACCTGATGGCTCAGGTGTACACTCTGGTCAAGCAGCCATGTCACCTATTGTGTGCTGGAACAGGCCAATATCCCAGGAGGCGCCTGGCATAGTCCCCCAGCTTAGATGCAGTTCCCTGTTTCCTATGATGCATATTCCTGTGAATAAGGTTCAAGTATACTTAAGCATAGTGAGAGTTTTGTGATAACAAAGGCGGGTGAACTGATTCTTGTGCTAACATTCCCCACTGTAAGTGTCACCACAAGCACAACGCTGAGGCCAGGAAGGACCAGATCCACCCCTCACTCATCATGCCGTGCGCTCTAGCACATCGCCAGTTTCTCTAGGCTGACTGGAAGGAGATCAGCAAAAAGGCCTCCACACCACTGAAAACATAACCATTGCTTACAGGGTTGGGAACTTGCTCAGTGGTAGAGCAATTGCCCTGCATGTGTTCAATTCCTTTGGACTGAACAGCATGAGGAAAAAATTGTTTTTCAGAGATCAGGTAAAGCTCAGGGGCAGCAGGATACACCAGAGTCCCCGGTTAGATCCTGGAACACAAAGTTGCCTTAGGGAAACTAATATATATAATGTATATTATATATAGTATAATAATAGCCCCCTTTAATCCCCAACCACACATAAATATTCACCAGGTAGCTGGAGCTCCCTCAGCAAAACTGGTTCTGGCCCTTCCCTATCTCAAATCAATATATATATTAATTTATATTTTTATGTATATGTATATAATTTTTTAAAACTTTAGAAAAAACAATTTTATTTGCTGGAGCAAAGTCAACTGTCCTTAGAAGCCCAGGGGCTGCTGGGGTCACAGGCACTTGAGGCTGCCCCACACTTGCCGCATATGTGGAACCGTTTCCCGCCTTGGGCAGGTTTCCCACATCCAGGGAACAATGGCTCAGCCTCACTTTGGAAAATCATCTTAAGTTTTATTTGAGGTTTTCAGGCAATGAACAGGGAGCAATAGGGCCACATCCAGCACTAGGGGCTGATTAAACTTGGAGCCTCATATGCAATGCATGCTCAGTCCCATGCCTCTCCCTCACCCCATTTTCCACTGACCCCCCACAGTCCTCATGCCACTCGGCCACCTCCTCTCTGTCTTTCCTTTTCTACTGATTCTGGTCAGTCCCTGAGGGCCAGCAGTCTTGTGAGGAATTGGGGACCAGTTGCACAATGCTCAGTTCCTCAAAGAGGCTCCAGGGACTCAGAGGTCAGCAAGAACCCACCCCCCAACATCTCCACTGCAGGCCCAAACTGACCAAGCACAGGGCAAGCACTTGGGGATGCTCAGTCTATACACCCAGAGTAGGGCAACCATCAGGATGCCTTAATTCCCTTCTCCTACAGCAGGGGAGTCCCCATACTTCTAAAGTCTGCAACATCTAACTTCCCACCCCAGGATCCTGCTTCCCCAGCACGCTGCCCCGACAGGGTATGGATTGTAGACTCACCATGTCAGGCAATGCAGTGAGAGCACAGAGCTGCGAGCCTTCAGTGGACGATTCTGCACTGAGGGTTAGGCTCGCTAGTCTGGAGTTTAAACGCCCCTTGAACTCGATTTCGGGATATTTGAGGGCAAATTGAGAGTTAAAGAGATGGAGACATTTCATGGAGGGGATGAGGAGAGATAGTATAGTGCTTTGCAGATGACCTACCCGGGACCTGTTGAGTGCCCTATATGGTTTCTGAACTCCACCAGGAGTGATTTCTTTGCTCATAACCAAGAGTATTTCCTGAGCATCTCCAGATGTGACCTCAAAGTGACACAAAATCATCATAACTTGCTGAAATTCTAAGAGTCCATCCCTATTTGAGATTTGGGCTCATTTGTGCTCTGTGGGAAAGGTACTTGGTGCTTGTTCTCCTCCCGCACCCCTCAAACACCAGAGCTCCTCTCACTGCTCTCTCCCCAACAGAGGGACACTCCTGAGTAACTCTGATCCCCTTACAATGGTCCTTCATTGGCTAATCTCCTGCAGTGACAAAGAACCACATCTGTTCCCTGAGGGCAGCCCTGTCCGCCCAGGTCTCTAAGGGGTGGAGCCTCCTAGGAACACCTGAGCCTTCTGGGGGGCGCAAGTGGGCTGAGAGGTGAGGCTGTTGGGGGTCGGTGGCATTGGGCTTCCAGACCCTGGAAAGATGCACCTGAGACTGGGCTAGTCTCTTAGCTTGGATGAATTTTGCTGCTTCTTACATTCACATATTCCTGTGATAAATGTTCATTGATAATTAAACACAGTGAGAGTTTTGTGATAATAAGCCTAGTGGAACTAATTATTATACTAACATTTGCCACTCTAAGTACAACCATACACACCATTCTGCATGCTAGGGAGGGACCATATACACACATCAGCCGGTTTCTCTTTGCAGAGGGAGGGGTGAAAACACCCCTCAACACAACTGAAGAAAGTAACCACTTTTTAGACACAGAGCTGGAGCAATAGTACAGGAGATAGGGCATTTGCCTTGCACACGGTCAACCCAGGTTTGATTCTCAGAATCCCATATGGTACCCTGAGCACCCCCAAAAGTAATTCCTGAGTGCAAAGCCAGGAGTAACCCCTGTACATTGCCTGTACATTGCCGGGTGTGATCCAAATGGAAAAAGGAAAATAAATAAATGAAAAATAAATAAAATGTAAGCTTAGTTGTTTAAAACACACTAGCAGAAAGGGAAAGAGAACAGCAAATAGATGCCCCTGGAAGACAGAGTGTCTCCTTGAGTTAATCCTCACAGGAGACTTGCCTCCATCTAAAAGCTTTACCACTGTAAATAACCTATTACACCTGCATGCCTTCTGTACCTCAAACCCCCTCAGATATTGTATAAGGGTCATTCAGTTCTGGAACTAAATGGCCCATTCTGACCATCTAAAAAAAGAGGGAGAGAAAAAATATTTTAAACAAAAATAATCTCTTTTGTAGACATCTGGGAAGTTGCTTAGTGGTAGAGCAATTGTCTTGTATGTTAAGACCAAGGTGTGGACTGCAAAAAAAAAATAAATAGATAAATAAATAAGGGCGGAAATGGGTTTCAGGTGCCAGGGAAAACTCTGAGGTTAGTGGGCAAACCAGGATCCTGGGTTCAATCCTGAAGAGACATGCCCTGTGGACACTGAGAGACAGGAAACAGCCCCTCCCTACCTGCCTGCTCACACACCAGTCTGTTGTAGCCCCCTCAGTACCATAACCATTACTTCTGGCCCTTCCTTACCTCAAATTCTTATATATTAAAATATATATGTTAGAGAAAACTTAGAAAATGCTAAATCAGTTTGATTTGCTAGAGCAAAGTCTACTAGTCCTTAGTGACACCAAGGGTGCTGGATCAAACTAGGACCACGGGCACCCAAGTCTGCCCACATCCTGTGAGTTACGTTCAGGACAAAATCTCTAATTCTACTTAGGGAGAGAGTGAGAACAGCGCCACACACCCATAGATGATGGCATTATTGCCACATCTGGGGAACTGACAGGGACTCCCACATCCAGGGAACAATGGCTAAGCATCTCCTACGATCTTCATGATCCTGGGATCATCCCCGCAGGTAAGTTTCACTTCAACTTTTAATTTCTAGGGTTTTTTTTTATTTCTAGGTTTTACCCATTCTGAACTTCAATAACGGGTCATACCCAGCACTATGGGAACATTAAACCTGGCAACTTTGATATTTAGTGTATGCTCAATCCCTTGCCATATTCCCAGTCTTCCTCACCCATATTCTCCTCTGACTCACACAGTCCTCATGCCTCTCAGCCACCCACTCTCTGTCCTTCCTTTTACACTGATTTTTCTAGTCCCTGACTGAAAGAGAGTTCTGGGGAGTTATGGACCAGCTGTACAGCTCTCAGGTCCACAGAGAGCCTGCAGGGACTCATCAGGTCAGCAAGAACCCACCATTCAAAACCTCCACGTTAGGCTGAACAGAACTGACCAAACACAGGGCAAGCACTTGGGGTATTCTCAGTCTATACAACCCAGAGCTGGGCAACCATCTGCATGTCTTAATTCCCTCCTCCTAGAGCAGGAGAACCCTCCTACCTAGAGACCTCCACCATAGAATTTCCCACCCCAGGATCTAGCACACCCTATCCCGAGATTCGAGTTGCAGACTCACCTTGTCAGCCTAGGCAGCAAGAGCACCGAGCATGAGGCATTCAGTGGCAGGTCTGCAGTGATGGTTGGGCACGCTGGTCTGGTCTTTAACAGCCTCCTGGTCTAGCGGAATATTCGGGACTCCTGACTGAAACTTTCGGGTTGGCCACACTCATTTGGGTCGTGTCTTGAGACCCCTTGGCAGGGGAGTTCTTTCCCCACCAGGAAAAACAGGGGCTTCAGTGAGCAGAAATACTTTTTCCTTCATACTAGCAGTATTTGAGGACCCAAAGGCACATGGGAGCCATTTGGGTTTGTATTTCTTTTTTAAGGAAACTTTTGTTCATTTCTTCTCCCCATTTTTTGATGGGCTTGGAGGTTTTTTTCTTATACAATTCTACTAGTGAAAGATTATGAGCTTTTGGCCGCCAAGATGTGATCCCGGGGGCCGCACGTGAGTGCGGCTTCTCTGCAGCTGCACAAACGTGACTCCAGATGCCAGCTAAATTTTTCAGCATGGGCAGCTCCTTGCAGAATATCTCCAGACTGAGAACTAAGCCGCGGCCCGATGCCCACCCAGGAGGGGAAAGGTATTTCTCTCTCTTGCCTCTTTCCTGCCGGGGGTGAAGGGCGTGGTAACTGCCATATTATGACGGCCACAGATGGGGTTTACAAGCTTGCAATGATCCAATATCTGAAAGAAATCTCCCTGGACTCAGTTGCTAAAGTACAGAAATCCAAAACCTCATATCTCTCTTCACAAAAGGTCTGACTCTAGTGCAGTACTCCTAACAATAATAGTGAGGTTTGTGTTGAAATATTGAATGTAACCAAAGTAAATAGAAACTAAAGTGAAATTTATCAGTTACAAGGTGGGGGTGGGGTGGTGGTGGTGGGATATGGGCACTGGTGAAGGGATGGTTGTTTCAGCATTGTATAACTGAGACTTAAGCCTGAAAGCACTGTAATTTTCCACATGGTGATTCAATAAAATAAAATTCTTTAAAAAAAAAGAAATATATGAGAGCGCCCCCCGCGTCCTGTGCCCGCCCGCGGCAGCGGGACAGCTCGGAGCACCCCAGCCCCGCCGGGCAGGTCCCAGCCATTCGCCCACCGCGCCTGAGCCCGCCCTCCTGTGTCCGAAGAGGTTAGGGGCGTGTACTCTCGTTTGGGGATGTGGCCACAAAAGTGGGCGTGGCCTCTTTCCGGAGCGGCGGCCACTAACGCGGCCGCAGATATTTTTCACACCATTCCATGCATTATCCTTTGGCCACAAATGATTGAAGCCATTTCTCCGAAGAACTCCCTGATCATCTTAGTTACTCTTCGTTAATACTCAACTAACCTAGCCTATCCTAACTTCACAAAAACTTTCAATGAACACATCAACTTGCACAGAAAAGTCCTTTGGCAAAAGAGCATAGCCAAAAATCTTCAGTCAAAGTCCCTCCCAAGCTAACGAGAGCTCCAGATAGTAAAGCCCATAACAACATGAAGAAACTGAGAAAATCCCCACCACTAGGAGAGAGCCAAGAAAATATCTCACTAACCTCAGCAGCGACCTCCCAGAAATACACCCTCCTCTCAGATAAAGAATTCAGAGAGGAAATTGTCAGGATGATTCACGAACTCAACACAACTATGGAACGAACATCCAATAAATTAAGGGAGGATATGGATGCAGCGTTGGAACGCTCCACCAATATAATCCAGGAAAAAATGAGAGCAGAAATCTCAAAGCTACGAACAGAAGTCACACAACTAAAAGAATCAGTAGATGAAATGAAAAACTCCGTAGGAGCCCTCAATAGTAGAATGACTACAGCCGAAGACAGAATCAGTGAGCTTGAAGATGAGCTGCACAAAGCATATAGACAACAGCAAATAATGGCAAAAGACCTCAAAATGGCTCTAGAGCAAGTTAGAGTCCTAGGGGATGACCTCAGGAGAAACAACATAAGAATCATGGGAGTGCTGGAACCACACGGAACCAATCCCAATGAAAAAAACACCATTAAAGACATCATTGCTAAAAAATTCCCAGAGCTAGAGAATGTGGACATCCAGATACAAGGAGTCCGAAGGGTGCCGGCTAAAAGGGACCCAAATAGAAAATCCCCAAGGCATATCATAGTCAGAATGATGGATGCCGTGGATAGAGACACAATACTGCAAGTAGCAAGATCAAAGAAGGAGATCATATACAAAGGCGCACCCCTTAGATTCACAGCAGACCTATCAGAAGAAACCCTCCATGCCCGAAGACAATGGAGGGATATAGTGAAAAAACTTCATGAAATGAATGCCTCACCAAGAATACTCTACCCGGCTAAACTCTCAGTTAAACTTGAAGGAACCATACATTATTTCACGGACAAGCAACAGCTCAGGAACTTCATAGACTCAAGACCAAATTTAAAAGAAGGACTCAAAGGGCTACTATAAGACAAGGAAAAAGACCTATAAGAACAACAAACCCTACAGAAAAATGGCACAAAATCCAATAACAATAATTTCTCTTAATGTTAACGGGCTAAATGCACCAATCAAGAGGCACAGAGTGGCAAAATGGATTCGGAAACTAAACCCAACTTTCTGCTGCCTACAAGAAACACATCTGAATAGCCGGAACAAACACAGACTCAAAATCAAAGGATGGAAAACAATCCTGCAAGCAAACAGCCCCCTCAAAAAAAAGGGGGGGTGGCCATACTAGTATCCGATAGCATTGATTTCAGGCTGAAAAAGATCAGAAGGGACAGCAAAGGTCATTTTATATTCATCAAGGGATATGTACAACAGGAAGAAATCACACTCCTAAATGTATACGCACCTAATGAACGACCAGCTAAATACTTAAAAGAACTCCTAACAGAATTTAAGGAGGACATAACTAGCACCACGATAGTAGTTGGAGATTTCAACACTGCCTTATCACCTCTGGATAGATCGACAAGAACAACACTCAGCAAGGAAACGATGGCCCTGAAGGAAGAAATGGAGGAGACAGGGCTAGTAGACCTATACAGGGCTATACACCCCAAAAAGAAAGAATACACATTCTTTTCCAGCACGCACGGAACGTTTTCCAAAATAGACCATGTTTTGGGCCACAAATTATACCTTAATAGAATTGGGAAGATAGAAATTGTATCAACTATCTTTTCAGACCATGATGCACTGAAGATAGAAGTTAATCACGCACAGACTCGGAGAACCAAATCAAACACTTGGAAATTAAACAACTCACTATTGAACAATGAGTGGGTCACGGAGAAAATCAAGGAAGAAATCAAGAGATACCTAGAAACAAATGAGAATGAAGACACAAGCTACCAAAACCTATGGGACGCAGCTAAAGCTGTGTTAAGGGGAAAATTTATAGCTCTGCAAGCCTTCCTCAGAAAGGAAGAAAGGGCCTATATAGATAGCTTGACTTCGCAGCTCAAGATCTTAGAAGAGGACCAGCAAAAAGAACCCAAATCAGATCGAAGGAAAGAAATAGTAAAACTTAGAGCAGAAATTAACGATATGGAAACCCGAAAAACAATCCATAAGATCAATGAAACAAAGAGCTGGTTCTTCGAGAAAATAAATAAGATTGATAAACCGCTAGCAAGACTCACAAAGAAAGAAAAAGAGAAAACCCTAATAAACCGAATCAGAAATGAAAAGGGGGACATCACAACAGAAACCAAGGAGATTCAAAGGATCATCAGAGACTACTTTGAAAGTCTGTATGCCACGAAGCAAGAGAACCTAAAAGAAATGGACGAATTCCTTGACTCCTACAATCTCCCAAGACTGAGCCAAGAAGACGTGAAATACCTGAATAGGCCCATAAATATCAAGGAAATCGAAACTGTAATCAAAAGTCTCCCCAAAAACAAAAGCCCAGGTCCAGACGGATTCACTGGTGAATTCTTCCAAACATTCAAAGAAGACTTGTTGCCAGTTCTCCTCAAGCTTTTCCAGGAAATCGAAAAGACAGGAACCCTTCCGAACAGTTTCTACGAGGCACATATCTCCCTAATACCAAAAGCAAACAAAGACACCACTAACAAAGAAAACTATAGACCAATATCCTTGATGAACACCGATGCGAAGATTCTCAACAAAATATTAGCAAATAGAATCCAACAACTCATCAAAAAGATCATACACCATGACCAAGTGGGATTCATCCCAGGGATGCAAGGATGGTTTAACATTCGGAAATCAATCAACATAATCCATCACATCAACAAACGTAAAGATAAAAACCATATGATCATATCCATAGATGCAGAAAAAGCATTTGACAAGATCCAACACCCATTCATGATAAAAACTCTCACCAAAATGGGTTTTGGAGGAACTTTTCTCAAGATAGTCAAAGCCATCTACCATGAACCTATGGCAAGCATTATCATCAATGGAGAAAAACTAAGGGCTTTTCCTCTAAGATCGGGGACAAGACAAGGATGTCCACTCTCACCACTTCTCTTTAATATAGTACTGGAAGTATTAGCAATAGCCATCAGGCAAGAAAAAGATATTAAGGGGATTCAGATTGGAAAGGAAGAAATCAAGCTCTCACTATTCGCAGACGATATGATACTATACCTAGAGAAACCTAAAAGCTCTAGTAAGAAACTCTTAGAAACAATTGACCTATACAGTAAAGTCGCAGGCTATAAAATCAATACCCAGAAATCCATGGCCTTCCTATATGCAAACAATGAGACAGAGGAAAGGGACATGAAAAAAGCAATCCCGTTCACAATTGTACCCCAGAAAATCAAATACCTTGGAATCAGCTCAACTAAAGAAGTAAAGGACCTCTACAAAGAAAACTATAAAACGCTACTTCATGAAATAAAAGAGGACATGAGGAAATGGAAAAATATCCCCTGTTCATGGATAGGGAGAATAAACATTGTCAAAATGGCAATACTCCCCAAAGCATTATACAGATTTAACACGATCCCTATAGGGATACCCATGGCATTCTTCAAAGAAACGGAGCAAGCAATCCAGAAATTTATATGGAACAATAAACGCCCACGGATAGCTAAAACAATTCTTGGGAAAAAGATGATGGGAGGCATTACCCTCCCCAACCTTAAACTCTACTACAAAGCGGTAGCAATTAAAACAGCATGGTACTGGAACAAAGGCAGAGCTGTAGACCAATGGAACAGGGTGGAATATCCCTACACACAACCCCAAATGTATGATCATCTAATCTTTGATAAGGGAGCAAGAGATGTGAAGTGGAGCAAGGAAAGCCTCTTTAACAAATGGTGCTGGCACAACTGGACAACCACATGCAAAAAAATGGGCTTAGAACTCGATCTGACACCATGCACAAAAGTCAGATCAAAATGGATCAAAGACCTCAACATCAGACCACAAACCATAAGGTACATGGAAGACAAGGTCGGCAAAACCCTCCACGATATTGAAGATAAAGGTATCTTCAAAGACGACACGGAACTAAGCAATCTAGTAAAAACAGAGATCAACAAATGGGACTACATTAAACTAAAAAGCTTCTGCACCGCAAAAGATACAGCGACCAGAATACAAAGACTATCTACAGAATGGGAAAGGATATTTACACAATACCCATCAGATAAGGGGTTGATATCAAGGGTATATAAAGCACTGGTTGAACTCTACAAGAAGAAAACATCCAACCCCATCAAAAAATGGGGCGAAGAAATGAACAGAAACTTTACCAAGGAAGAGATACGAATGGCCAAAAGGCACATGAAAAAGTGCTCTACATCACTAGTCGTCAGAGAGATGCAGATCAAAACAACCATGAGATACCACCTCACACCACAGAGACTAGCACACATCCAAAAGAACAAAAGCAACCGCTGTTGGAGAGGATGTGGGGAGAAAGGGACCCTTCTACACTGCTGGTGGGAATGCCGGCTAGTTCAGCCCTTTTGGAAAACAGTATGGACGATTCTCAAAAAGCTAGAGGTTGAGCTCCCATTTGACCCAGCAATACCACTGCTGGGAATATATCCCGGAAAAGCCAAAAAGTATAGTCGAAGTGACATATGCACTTATATGTTCACCGCAGCACTGTTTACAATAGCCAGAATCTGGAAAAAACCCGAGTGCCCTAGAACAGATGACTGGTTGAAGAAACTCTGGTACATCTATACAATGGAATACTATGCAGCTGTTAGAAAAAATGAGGTCATGACGTTTGCATATAAGTGGATCAACATGGAAAGTATCATGCTAAGTGAAATGAATCAGAAAGAGAGAGACAGACATAGAAAGATTGCACTCATCTGTGGAATATAGAATAATAGACTATAAGACTAACACCCAAGAATAGTAGAAATAAGTACCAGCAGGCTGTCTCCATGGCTTGGAGGCTGGTCTCTCATTCTGGGTAACTCAGGGAAGGGACCACCAAGTAAAATGTGGTTGGAGGTCATGTGGGGGAAGGGTGAGGCGGGCCGAATACAGACTAGAGACTGAACACAATGGCCACTCAACACCGTTATTGCAAACCACAACACCTAATCAGAGAGAGAGAACAAAAGGGAATTCCCTATCATAGTGGCAGGGTGGGGTGGGGGGAGACGGGACTGGGGAGGGGGGGAGGGATGTTGGGTTTACGGGTGGTGGAGAATGGGCACTGGTGAAGGGATGGGTTATCGAACTTTGTATGGGGGAAGCATGAGCACAAAGATGTATGGATCTGTAACTGTACCCTCACGATGACTCTCTAATTAAAAATAAACTAAAAAAAAAAGAAAAGAAAAGAAATATGTGAGCTTTTATGCTGGAATTTCAGACTAGCATCAAGCCTTCTTGCCAAAGAGGGAAAAAAAAGTGAGTCACTTTACACCCAAGTGGCTAAAAACAGCCCCCTTTGGCTTTAGTTACCTTGCAGCTGAACAGAGGCAGCTACCCCTGGCCCTCTCTCCCTTCTCAGCAGAGGCAAGTGAGAGCTGAGAATGGTGACAGATCACAGTACTGTGCTGATTCCTTCCCAGTCTTGAAGTTAGGAAGTTAATCTCTAAGTGCTATAAGTTGTGAATGCTTTTTGAGTAGGAAATATACAGAAAACAAAACATGTATTTGTGGTAAAAAGGAATTTAAAGTTTAAAACATTCTGGCAAAGGTGTTTTGTTCTCAGGAATTATGAAAGGAAGTTGGGGATAAGACAAAAAACTAGAAGGAGTATTTGACCTTCATACTAAGAAAAATATAGATAACCTAAAATTTTGTTTCCTTTCTCTATATTTTTGTGATTTTCAAGGACTGTTTTAAAAAATACAAGCTTAAACGACATTTGTGAATATTTGAGTTGTGTACTGGAAAGAAAATAAAAATTGAGGTTAGAGTCACTTAAAAAATAAATTAAAATACAAAATACAGTCCACTGGAAGTGATGAAGTGGGCAAAGATTGAAGAAATATGTACGCAAATGAAACATATAAATCTTTTGAATTTTAACTAGAATTCAGAATCCTATATTATCACTCGTATCACTTGTCATCCTGTTTATCTGTGATTTGCTCCAGCGGGCCCCAATAACGTCTCCATTCATCCCTATCATGTGCTAGTGTAGCCCAATGATATCTGCTCACTCCAGGAATAGGAAGATCCTCAAACTGTTTATTCAGGGTTTTGACAAAGAAGTCTGACCATCTCAGTTGGTGGGCAGCCATGCGGTCTTTTGAGATCTTATGGAATTCATTCAGTAACAGCTCTAGTCCATCGGTCATCTCTGAATCACATTACATGTCCAGCCCATCTGATTTTTGATGTCTTGCAAACGAGACAGCGTCCCTGATTCTTGACCATCAATGGAGGGCGGAACTCTGGATTCTTTCTCTCACTTGAGTAAAATGTGATACTCCAAGCATAGCTCTTTCAATTCCTTTTTGAGATACCCAAACAGTGTTCTCATCCTGTTTTCAAAGGGCCCAGGTCTTGCATGGGATGGGAGATGCACTCTGAAAATAGAATATAGACCAAACATGTGTGCCTCTATTGCAAACCACAACACCCAAAAGGAGAGAGAACAAGGGGGAATGCCCTGACACAGAGGTGGGGTGGGGCAGGGGGTGGGGTGGGAGGGTGAGAGGGATACTGGGAACATTGGTGGAGGGGACTGGGCACTGGTGGAGGGATATAAACAAAATGCAAACATGAAAGTTCACAAGTTTGTAACTGTAACTCATGGTGATTCACTAATAAAAAAATAAATAATTTTTTTTTTTAAAAAGTGCCCAGGTCTCTGAGGTGTATGTTAGTGCAGGAAGAACAGTGGAGTCGAAAAGATGTGCCCGGAGCCGGAGGTTCTTTTTCCTCTTAACCACTTCTTTGACGCTCCTGAAGGCATTCCACGTTGCTCTCTTCCTCCTGCGCAGTTCTGGCACCAAGTCGTTCCTCAAGTTGAGTTTTCGACCCAGGTACACATAGCTGCTGCATTTGAGATGTTCGTTCCATTGAGAGCAAGTGGAACAACAGAAACTAGTTCATTTTTCATGAACATTGTTTTGCTGAAATTCAGCTGCAGTCTGACCTTTCCACACTCGCAGTCAAAGTCAGCCAGCATTTGTGCTGCTTGGCTAATGTTTGGTGTTATGAGAATGATGTCATCAGCGAAGCGGAGGTGGTGTAGTTGCCGACTGTCTATCTTCACTCCCATTCCTTCCTATTCCAGTCGTCACATGATGCTCTCGAGAGTGGCACTGAAGAGTTTCAGTGAAATGGTATCATCCTGATCTGCATCTCTCTGACCATGAGATACCACCTCACACCACAGAGACTAGCACACATCCAAAAGAACAAAAGCAACCACTGTTGGAGAGGATGTGGGGAGAAAGGGACCCTTCTACACTGCTGGTGGGAATGCCGGCTAGTTCAGCCCTTTTGGAAAACAGTATGGACGATTCTCAAAAAACTAGAGGTTGAGCTCCCATTTGACCCAGCAATACCACTGCTGGGAATATATCCCGGAAAAGCCAAAAAGTATAGTCGAAGTGACATATGCACTTATATGTTCACCGCAGCACTGTTTACAATAGCCAGAATCTGGAAAAAACCCGAGTGCCCTAGAACAGATGACTGGTTGAAGAAACTCTGGTACATCTATACAATGGAATACTATGCAGCTGTTAGAAAAAATGAGGTCATGACGTTTGCATATAAGTGGATCAACATGGAAAGTATCATGCTAAGTGAAATGAGTCAGAAAGAGAGAGACAGACATAGAAAGATTGCACTCATCTGTGGAATATAGAATAATAGACTATAAGACTAACGCCCAAGAATAGTAGAAATAAGTACCAGGAGATTGTCTCCATGGCTTGGAGGCTGGTCTCTCATTCTGGGTAACTCAGGGAAGGGACCACCAAGTAAAATGTGGTTGGAGGTCATGTGGGGGAAGGGTGATGCGGGCCGAATACAGACTAGAGACTGAACACAATGGCCACTCAACACCTTTATTGCAAACCACAACACCTAATCAGAGAGAGAGAACAAAAGGGAATTCCCTGCCATAGTGGCAGGGTGGGGTGGGGGGAGACGGGACTGGGGAGGGGGGGAGGGATGTTGGGTTTACGGGTGGTGGAGAATGGGCACTGGTGAAGGGATGGGTTAGCGAACTTTGTATGGGGGAAACATGAGCACAAAGATGTATGGATCTGTAACTGTACCCTCACGATGACTCTCTAATTAAAAATAAACTAATAAAAAAACATAAATAAATAAAGATGGCTAAATCAAAAAAAAAGAAAAAAGCAATCTAAATTAAAAAATTGCAATTTTAATGCAACTAAACTTTGCAATATAATAAACATTATATTTAAAAAAAAAGAAAGAAATGGTATCATCCTGCCGAACCCCTCTCTTTACGTCAATGATCACTTCCTTGTAGAATGGTGAGATCCTGGTGGTGAATCTGTAATACAGCTCGAAAAGGATCTTGATGTACTGGGTTTGAATGCCCTGTTTGACTAGGGCTTCGATGACCACTTCAGTCTCAACAGAATCAAAGGCCTTCTTTAAATCAATGAACGTTAGACATAGCAGCATCTTGAACCCTCTCGAAACTTCAGTGAGCTCGGTCACTGTGTGGATATGGTCAATCGTGCTGAATCCCTGAGGACAGAGCCAGGAATTGGTTGTTGAGCACACCAATGAGTATGACCTCCTCAATTACCAATAAAAAAGTAAAATTAAGGGGCTGGAGTGATAGCACAGCGGGTAGGGCGTTTGCCTTGCACGCGGCCGACCCGAGTTCGATTCCCAGCATCCCATATGGTCCCCGGAGCACCGCCAGGGATGGTTCCTGAGTGCAGAGCCAGGAGTAACCCCTGTGCAGAGCCAGGTGTGACCCAAAAAGCAAAAAAAAAAAAGTAAAATTAAAAGGAGGCAATGGACATCTGAAGAAGAGTAAGAGATGCCCAAGAGTCTCTTAGCCACACTGTCTGTGCTCTCCAATACACACACACACACACACACACACACACACACACACACGCACGCACACGCACGCACGTGTTTCTATCCCCTGAGGCTGTGGATTCTCTGTCAGCGCCATCCAGGTGGAAGGTGTTGAATGTGAGACTAGCATCACATCCTTGACCTGGGAAATTTGGTCCAGCAAATCTCCCTTGTCTTCCACTGGCCAGACACCAGAAAGTCTCCTCCCTGTCAACGTTTGACTTGGGAACCTGGAGAAACAGAATAGTACCTCAGAGGCCTTGAGGGAGGACCTGAGTAAACAGTGAGCATCTCTTCCAGGCTTCGCCTCCATAGGGCCTAGGGCTTCATTCTCTCTCCAGCTCAACCTGCCCATGATACTTGGAGGGACAGGACATGGCCCTGGCAGTCTGTCACTCAGACTGAGTAGCTGGTATGGTCACAACGCCCACATAGCCAGACTAGTGGAATCTAGAATGATATCACCAAGGCTTCTGGATCAAGCCCAAGAGTGCAGTTGCAGGCTAGAGATCCACAGCAGAATCCCGTTTATGAAATGCGAAGAGGCCCAAGTACACAGGAGACTATCAGAGGTGGCTTGCTGACCTGCTTGGCAACCTTGCTGGAGGAACTTGCTCTCCTTTCAGCTAACACCCCCAGCTGGTGTTCTGCCACAGGGACCAGCAGGCTGCTGTGTGGGTCTCATTCCATCCAGTACTCCATGAGGTGGCCTCTTCCTTGGGGTCCTTGGCTGAGCCTCTTGTCTTCCATTGAATTTGATGCTTTTCCACCCCAGCCCTATTCCCATCACCCTTTCATTCTCTCCTCCATGAAAAGACCAGGCAAGATTGGGGACTGTGGGGGCTGGAGCGATAGCACAGCAGGTAGAGTGTTTGCCTTGCACGTGGCCAACCCGAGTTCGATTCCCAGCATCCATATGGTCCTTTGATCACCGCCAGGGGTAGTTCCTGAGTGCAGAGCCAGGAGTGACCTCTGTGCATCACTGGGTGTGACCCGAAAAGCAAAAAAATAAAATTAAATTAAAAAGATTGTGGGCTGTGACTCAGTGGTAGTATCCATGCCTTCCATGGTGTTCTGAGGCACTGCATTCAATTTCTGGTGCATGTGTGTTTGCCTCCTAACACATACAACACACACACACACCACATTTTGTTTGGAACAGGGAGAGAAGCAACCATATTTCATACCTGATTGCATATTATTAGGTGATAGGCTTTCACGGAGCACCTGTTTCTCCCTCTCCTGCCTCTGGGGTGGTGCTCAGGTATGGCACACTTGCCTGGAGCTATCAGGGAGACCAGTGTTGCTAGAATCACATTTGCAGCCTCTAACATGGAGTAACACCCTCAATCCCACAGATTGTGTTGCTCTTACAACCAACACAACACTATTTCCTATAATAAAAAAAGGAGACATTAAAAATTATCTTTCTAAGGGGCCAGAATGATAGTACAATGGGTAAGGTACAGTGGCCGACCTGGGTTTGATTCCTGGCATTCCAAATGGTCCCCTGAGCACTGTAGGAGTGATTCCTGAGTGCAGAGCCAGGAGTAAGCCCTGAGCTTTCTCCCCAGCCCCCCCATCCCTGCAACCAAAATTACCTTTGTAATGTGATAGGCCCCTCAAATACGTGGATACTTGGACTATAGTTCTGGGCCCTCCAAGTTCAGGGTTGGCTGAGAAAACTGCTTCAAATATTACAGAAAAATTGAAACTGCATATTTCTGCTCCATTTTAGGTCTGGTGGTGAGTGTCAATATTTTTTAAAGAATCCCTGTAAGTGACTAGTGTGATGGACATTCCCCAGACCTTTCTGTTGGAAGTAATAAAAGTTGAGAGCTATATGGAGCACCCATTTAGCCCTAAGTGGGCAGGGCTGTGAGCTCCCAAACTCAGGCAGCAGGGAGAGAGGCCCAGGTCCTCACCATGTCCATGCAAAGGCCACAGTGCTCTCCTGCACACATGCAGGAGGAGCAAGGATGAGAGAGTCCCAGGCACCAGATATGGCTCAGTTGGGTGGAGCATCTGCTTTGTCCTGAAATTGAGTTCCTGGTGTCACAAGGCCCCCAAACTCCTCTGGTACCCACATGTGCACACACAGAAAAGACCTAAGGTCAGAGAGAGAGGGAAGATTTCACCTCTGGCAACTGGCATTTGACCAGCCCACTCTTTTCCTGTATCCTGAATAGTCACAGTCAGAACAGGAGACAATAAAGTATTGGTCCGGGTGAAATGAGTTTATTGCATCTGAGAGCATTTTGTACTAGACATGAATACATATATCCTTCCTCAAACCTCATAGAAATGGATATCCCAGGGCTGGAGCAATAGCACAGTGGGTAGGGTGTTTGCCTTGCACGCGGCCGACTCGGGTTCAAATCCCAGCATCCCATATGGTCCCCTGAGCACCACCAGGAGTAATTCCTGAGTGCAGAGCCAGGAGTAACCCCTGTGCATCGCCGGGTGTGACCCAAAAAGAAAAAAAAAAGAAATGGATATCCCGAGAAACATGACTTCATATATGAAATGCTTAACATTGTGTAAATTATGCACTTGGAGTCCTAAAATATAGTCCAGCAGGTAAGGCACTTGCCTTGCACAGTCATCCAGTCAGTTACTGGCACTGCACATGTCCCCTCACTGAGCAAAGAGCTGAGAGCAAGCCCTGTACAATCCGAGGTGGCCCAAACACTGCCCCCCCAAACAAACTAATACCAAAAACTGTATCTCTAATCAAAAATATATATATATATTTGCTATATATATACAGATATATGTCTGTATATATATACATATGTATACACATACATATGTATATATATACATATATCTGTATACAGATATATATATATTTGTTTGAGGACACACTCAGGGGATACTATTGGTTACACTCAGAAATGACTCCTGCTGGTGCTCAGGGGACCATATGGGATGCCAGGGATCAAACCCCAGTCGTCATGTGCAAAGCAAGCAGCTTACCCACTGTACTACTTCTCCAGTCCCTCTAAAAATAAATTTGAGTAAATTTGAATTGCTTATATACATAATTTTCATTTACATGTAGAAATTAATTTACAGATCGATTTAGTAGTCCATTGTGGTGTCCAGAAACTTTCAAATTTACATGTAAAATCTAGCTTTGTATGGCCAGTGACATGCTCAAAGGACTTAGTGAGCACTTTGCCTCCAGTAGTTGATGAGTTCAATCCTCAGCAGTGCATGTTGTCTCTATAACTGCCAAAAAATTAAATCCAAAATGATACATGATATGAAATATAAGGTAATATGTATCAAGAAAAGTCTTAGCTGGGAGTTGCAGTTGTTGGGCTCATAGTTTGTGGACAGACATTATTTGTGGATTTTTTCATGCTGCCTTAAGTGATCAGATCGGGCAAAATTCTTGTGACACTGAGGACAGCAGTAGGGACGTTCTCCACTGTGCGTCTTCTTGTGTCTGCTGAGTTCATCAGAGCGGGGGAATTTCCACGTGCACCCTTCCACATCACAAGCATAGGGCTTGTCACCTGGAAGAGAGAGAGAAAGAGAGAGACTTGTTATTCATCAGGGAAGTGAATGGCATGGAGCAGAAAATGGTGTGAGCATGTGTAGTGGGAGAACTTGAACACAGACTGGAGGGTGTGTGGAAAAGAGGAAGAAAAGGGCGGCATGAGCTGGAGGAAGAGGAAAACTGGAGGAAGGGAAGAGATGCCAAGAGCGCTCAGAGAGTCAGAGTAGAGAGAAAGCTATTGAGGAAGCTGCCTGTTGATCCTAAATCCCTCCTCCTAGGCCCATATTCTAGTGTCCATAGAGACAAAGTCAAGATCATCTAGAAGAAGCGAACAAATTTTCCACATTTTCCCAGCACCCCACAGTCAACTCCACAGAAAAACCCAGTCAGATTGACTCTGGCCTCAACAAGGCTACCCCAAGAACCACATGACCTCCCTTTCTAATTGCTGAACCTCTCTAGAGGACCTGAGCACAGAGGGAAGAGCAACAATCTGAACTGAGTCAGGCTTTTGAAAGGCTTAAATATTAGTCACCCTGTCCCTTGATCCTCACTCACCAGTGTGGATGCGTTCATGGATTCGCAGGTGGGAAGACTTATAATACGCTTTCTCACAGTCCTGAAATGTGCATGCATAGCACTTTAGAACATCACTGTTCCTCCTGTATCTTCGTCTCTGAAGTTTACTTGGCTTCTTCGATTCCGTGGATGGTCCTTGGACCAAATGGGCACTGGAGTACAGATATCCTGATTGTGGCAATGACAATTCCTGCTGTACCATCTGGATGCCATAGAGAGACTGGTTATTACTTTGAATCAGTGACTGACTGCCAGTTACTGTCTGGTCACCAATGAAGGTCATTGTCTGGAGCTCTGTCACAGGTGTCATTTGGCCGTCATAGTGGGTCTGATCCCTATTGAACATCATCTGGTTCCCATTGATGCTCTGCTCCCCTCTGAAGGGAACCTGGCTATCATATGAGGTTTGGGTAGCAGTAAAAGACCTTTGGTTCTCAGTTAATGACTTGTCCACACTAAAGGGCATTTGACTTGCATTTTGAGTCTGATGTCGAGAGACCATCTGGCTTTCACTTTGTCTCTGTTCCTTATTGAAAGGAATATGGTTCCAATTTCCCGTCTGGGTACCAGTAAATGGCATCTGACTCTTGAAGATTTTGGAATCAGTGGAGGTCGCCTGGTTCCCATTTAAGGACTGGTCCCAACTGCAGGGCATCTGGCTCCCATTTATTATCTGGGAACCAGTGAAGGCTATCTGCTTCTCCTGTTGGATTTGGGCAAGAGTGAAGGGTGTCTGGCTCCCATTTGGGACCCCATCACCTCCATAGATCATTGAGGAACTCCCAGGGAGGATTTGGTCCCCACTGAAGGTCCTCACCATGTTATTGCCATACATTATAGGGGAGGCAGCTGTTAGGTTGCTCTGAGCAGAGCGGTTGATGCTCTGGTGCCAGGAAGGCATCTCCATTAGCTCGTCAAGGAGCTGATCCAGAGCAAGATCCTTGTCCTCACTTGACTCCAGTGGACCAGCTGGACCCTGGGGAGTCGGAGATGTATAGAATTGGGGCCCTTCAGGGAGTGGAATCAGATCGCGGGCCTGGTTCTGCATTGGCTTGTTTGGGTTGGCCTGAGCCTGGAGAGTGAGAGGCGCCAGGAGTTGTAGCTCTCTAAGGGGCTGATCAGGAGCACTCTGCTGCCCCTCAAGGGTCCCCCATGTGCTTCTTGGACCCTGGAGAGTCAGAGGAGCACAGAGCTGGGGCTGAGGCACAACTAGATCTTCTGACTCATGGTTCTGTAGAAAGGTCACATGATTCTTTCGGAAGAGGTCTGTGGTCGTCTCTCGGCTGTTATACTCCATGCTGGAGCTGGAAGGGGAAAAATGTAGAAATTCAGATCCTGCTCAGCTTCAGCCCAATTCTGCACAGTCGTCCCCTCAATCCTGCTGATGGTCACCTCGACTAGCCCCCCATCTCCCTAGCCTGGAGTTCTCTCTTCACTGTTCTCCCAGAAACTGCAGCAATTCCATCCAGTGTGTCTCCACACCTGGTCAGAGTGACAGTTCTGGAAGGAACCTCTGCCCATGCTGCTGCAGACTGCCAATGGAGGGGGGAGCCTGAGCCCTGGCTTCAAACAATGAAAGTAGAGACCTTTGGGGGGAAGAAGTCACATAACATTTAAAATATTAATTGCAAAATAAATTCTTAATTTTTGTGGATAAGGGTTTGGTTTGTACAGTTGCTTGATAAACTGATACACGCAGGTTCATGTAAAAGTTTCTCTGGAAATTAGCCAGAGTAATAGTATAGGGGTAGAGTGTTTGCCATGCTCTCGCCAACTCGGGTTCTAGTCCCTGCACTAAACATGGTCCTCCAAGTCCTGCCAGAATTGACCTCTGTGTGCAGGGCTAAAAGTAAGCCCTGAGCAATGTCAGGTATGACATGAAAACTAAAAAAGGAAATAACAAGGCCTGTGAGATGTGATTGAGTGGAAAAAAGAAAAAAGTTGGGTTTTTTTTTTTGTTTTTTTGTTTTGTTTTGTTTTGCTTTTTGGATCACACCTGGCAATGCACAGAGGTTGCTCCTGGCTCTACACTCAGGAATCACCCCTGGCGGTGCTCAGAGGACCATATGGGATGCTGGGAATCGAACCCGGGTTGGCCGCGTGCAAGGCAAACGCCCTACCCACTGTGCTATCACTCCAGCCCCAAAAGTTGTTTTTTTGGGTTTTTTTTTTGGTTTAGGGGTCACACCCGGAGATGCACAGGGGTTACTCCTGGCTCATGCACTCAGGAATTACTCCTGGTGGTGCTCGGGGGACCATATGGGATGCTGGGATTCGAACCTGGGTCTGCCGCGTGCAAGGCAAACACCCTACCCGCTGTGCTATCACTTCAGCCCCGAAAAAAAAAGATTTTAAAGAGTGAAAAAAGTATAAGAAGTCCTGATCTAGACCAAGGTTTCTCCACCCGAGACTGTCTAGAGACTTGTTGGCCTACAGGAAGGACAGGGAAGGCCTCAGAAGGAAACAGAGAGCTGGAGGTGGTCACGTGTGAAGAAAGCTGAGACTCTGATATAGATGGTAGTGAATGCCCCACAAACTCAGTAAAGAGGTGATCCAGAAACTTCTAGAACCACCCTAGTGCTCCTGACACATACTAAAAATTTGAATAGATTAAAGGAGTTTTGTGGTATTCTCACATTTCAATCACACCCTGGTCCTGAAATCGGAGCCATGATAAACCCCAATTAATGAAAGAGGAGGCAGATCTGGGTAGATGAAGTGACCTCCATGAGTAGTTTTTTTTTCCAGAATTAGAAGGACGTTTTCGGTTTTGTTTTTGTTCGTTTGTTTGTTTTGTTACCAGGAGCAAACCCACAACATCATACACTCAAGATAAGTGCTCTAGGGGCTGGAGCAATAGCACAGCGGGTAGAGCGTTTGCCTTGCATGCGGCCGACCCGGGTTCAATTCCCAGCATCCCATATGGTCCCTTGAGCACAGCCACGGGTAATTCCTGAGCCAGGAGTAACCCCTGTGCACCGCCAGGTGTGACCCAAAAAGCAAAAAAAAAAAAAAGATAAGTGCTCTACCAGGCAGAAGACTTAATCAGAACCAGGCCAATCTGATTCTGGGTGTCCAAAGGGCCTTAAATCAAGAAGACATTTTCCCTGGAGACCTCCCTGAAGTATCCCCAGGGGGTGTATCCTCCTGAGATGCATCATGCAAAATAAAGCTTTCAGGACCCTCCTCAAAAGAGACTGGATGAGCAAGTGGCCCAAGTGGATACTTCCTGTCAAAGCAGCTATAGACGCTAATGTGTGCTGGGATATTCCAAGACCCCGAATGGGGCACTTGATATGAGGGTTAGTGTCCAATCCCTGACACACTAAGCTTTTTCCTATACATGCATATTTTCCTGTGATGAAGATTAATTTCTAAATTAAGCATAGCAAGAGATTCATTGTATTGCTTATTGATTTGCTCACCAGTAAGTCTCCATTGTGAGACTTGTTATTGTGTTTGGCATATCGAATATGCCATGAGTAGCTTGCCAGGCTTTGCTGTGTGGGCAGGATACTCTCGGTACCTTGCTGAGCTCTCCGAGAGGGGTCGAGGAATCAAACCCAGGTGGGCTGCGTACAAGGCAAACACCCTACCCACTGGGCTATTGCTTCAGCCCAGCAAGAGATTAGCAATAATTAATGCAATTGAACTAATAACTGTACTAACATTTCCCACTGTAAGGGCAACCACAGGCACAACCCTGTGGGCTAGGGAGAGACTAGCTACAGCATCAGACTGCGCATGTGATTGCAAATTTCTCTATGCTGATTGGGAGGAAGGGAATAAACATGCCTCTACAAAACTGAAGAAAATAATCATTTCTGCAGAGCGTCTGGGAAGATGCTCAAAGGTAGAGCATTTGCCTTGCACATGTAAGACCCTGGGTTGGACCACAGGGTAAAAAATGGAAAAATAGTTTTTCAGGAGCCAGGGAAAACTCTGGATGTACAACAGAGTCTGGATTCAATCCTGGGGAAACTGAGAGACAGGAAATAGCCCCATCCTACCCTCACTTATATCCACACCCATAACCTCCCTCCCTCACACACACACACACACACACACACACACACACACACACACACGGAGTAGCTTCCTCAGCACCACTACTTCTGGCCCTTCCCAGTCTCATAGCCTTAATTATTTTTTTCCAGAGAAAAGTTAAGTAAGCACTCAATTAATGGATTTCATTTGCTGGAGCAAAGTCTACCTTAGTAACACCAGGAACCATTGAGATCAAACCGGTACTTTGGACTGCCTCCCAGTCCTGTGAGTTATCACAAATCTATTTCCGCGGAGAATTAATCTATTTATGAGGAGAAAGAGACCATCCCTCCACTCCCACTGAGAGATCCCCTTAGTTTTCCACATTTGTGAACTGGCAGGGGTTCCCACATCTAGGGAGAATGTCTCAGCCTCACCTCAAAAAGACTACCTTCATGATCATGGCATCACCCCGCCCCCAGCTAAGGATCATGTCTAAGTATTTATTTCTTGCCGTCCCCAGAATTTCTGTGGTCCATTGGCCTAGATACTTGGCCAGTGGTATGGGCCTGATAATTTGGGGCTCAGCCTATTGGGACTGGGGACCACCTTAGGCAGTCTGTAATGATTGGGTCCTCCAGTGCCACACCCAGCATAACTTGGGGGCCTCGGCTTGCATCATATATTCAGTTCCTTTGCCCTATCCCCCACCTTCCTCACCTCTTGTTTTCCACTGACGCACACAGCCCTTGTGCCTTTCACCCATCAGCTTTCTGCCCCCCCTCTTCTGCAGATTCTGACTAGTCGCTGAGGGCCAGCAGTGTTTTGGGCAATTGATGACCAGTCACACAATACTCAGGTCTTCGTAGAGGCTCCAGGATCATACAGGTCAGCCAAAATCCACCCCCCAATATCTCCTCTGCAAGTCCAAACCAAATTGACCAAGCACAGGGCAGGCACTTGGGGGGATGCTCAGCCTATGCAACCCAGAGCAGGGCAACCATCCAGGATGCCTTAATTCCCTCCCCCTAGAGCAGAGGAATCCCTGTACTCCAAGAAGTCTCCACCAACTAACTTGCCACCCAGTACCGAGCTCCCCACACCCTCCCCCCAAGATCACAGTTGCAGACTCACCATGTCAGCCAATGAAGCGAGCACCGAGCCTCAGATCTTTGCAGTGGAAGAGTCTGCACTGAGTGGTGGGCACACTCATGTTGGTCTGGTGTTTTATAATCCCTGGACAGGCCAGGAATCCTATCCCCTTAGATTGGCCACACCCTCCTGGGTGTAGCTCGGGCCCAACAGCCAGGTGATTGGCTTTACCCACCAGGTATCTAAGCGCCGTCATTAAGCGGAAATACTTCACTCTTCAAGAGCATCTACAGTGCAGGGAGGTCTTTCTCACACTTTATTCTCAGTTGAATCCCATGACGTAGAATTTTTTTGGTTTTATTTTTTTGTTTTTTATTGGTTTGGGGTGATGCTCAGGAGTAAATGTTGGCTCTGTACTCAGGAATTACTCCTAGAGCAGCCTGGGCATATGGGAAGTTGAGGGTGGAACCCGGATGGGATGTATGCAAGGTAAGTGCCCCACCCACTCTACCCTCTCTCCAGCTGCCATTAGAAAGGCTTGTTAAAGGATTATAAATTTCTATAAAGGGTGGGTAAACTGAGGTTGAAAAGATTAAGAAATTCAGGCCCCTGTCGCCGCCGCCGCCGCCGCCATGAACAGCGTCGGGGAAGCGTGCACCGACATGAAGCGCGAGTACGACCAGTGCTTCAATCGCTGGTTTGCCGAGAAGTTCCTCAAGGGGGACGGCTCCGGGGACCCGTGCACCGACCTCTTCAAGCGCTACCAGCAGTGCGTCCAGAAAGCCATCAAGGAGAAGGAGATTCCCATTGAAGGACTGGAGTTCATGGGCAATGGCAAAGAAAAGTCTGAAGGCTCTTCTTGATCTTTACAGTCACCTTAAAATTGTACTTCTCTGAGGAACTCTGGATTTTGTCAATTAAGACTGTGAAGAGAGCCACTGATTTGAGGAGGAATTTACAGGGGAGTTTTATTTCCTCCTCCTCGATCCTTTCCTCTCGTAAAAGATGATGGACCATCACTGCTTTGGGACAATTTTCACAGCTTTGGCAACTTGAGAAACTCAGTAAGCTAAAACGGAATTATTTTTTGGGATTATGGTTGCAATAACTTGATCTGGAATCAGCTTTAAATATATACCTGTATGTAAATAATGAAAAAAAAAAGATTAAGAAATTCAGCATCTTGGGCATTGGTTCAGAAAAGACCAGGGTTCAATTCCTGCTGCCATATAGTCCCCAGAACCTATTGGGAGTGATTCCTGAGTGCAGAGGCAGGAGTAAGTCCTGAGCACCCTGGATGTGACTCAAAACAAAAAAACAGGACCAAGAAATTTGTTAAAGTTGTCCAGAGAGATAGTACAGTGGGTAGGCGCTAGCCTTAAACTCAACTAGCTTGGTCCCCAGTGACCCATATTGTTCCCCAGGAACTGCCAGCTGGGATTCCTGAGTGCAGAGCCGGGAGTAATCCATGAGCATGACTCCAAACCAAAACAAAGCACAGACAAAAACCCAGAAAATTTGCTGCTGTTAACAGCAGAGAGTCTGTCACTATTCCAGATGGGCTCATTTGCGCTCAATGTTAGGAGCACTTTGCGTGCTCT
This sequence comes from Sorex araneus, assembly GCF_027595985.1. NCBI lineage: Eukaryota > Metazoa > Chordata > Mammalia > Eulipotyphla > Soricidae > Sorex > Sorex araneus. Next base: position 30,635,089 of record NC_073306.1, on the reverse strand, counting down.
TTCTCCTCCCGCACCCCTCAGGTCCCACAGCCTGTCTTATCCCATCAGAGGGACACATGTGAATAACTCTGACCCCAAGAGTCCTTCACTGGTGTGGCTCCTGCATTGAATAAGAACCATATGGAAGGGAACCTGGGAATATTGGTGGAGGAAAATGTACACTGGTGAGGGACGGGTGCTCATCCAGGGTGAGCTTGGTTGGTTTGGTTCGGCCTGCAGTGGGGGTGTAGGGGTAAGGGTTCTGGCTAACCTGTTGGTACCTAGAATCTCTCTGTGGACCTGAAAGTTGGATAGCTGGTCCACAACTCCCCAGAATACTCTAGCCCTCAGGAACTAGCAAACTCGGTGGAAAAGGTAGGACTGAGAACTAGTGACTGGGAGGGGTGTGAGAGGAAAATGAGGCTGAGGGAGGCTGGGGATTCAGCAAGGGATTGAGCATGCTCTGGATGTCATAGTTGCCAGGTTTAATGTCCCCATAGTGCTGGGTATGATCCGGGGTTCCAGTTCAGTATGGTAAAAAGCTAGAAATAAGGAGGAGAAATGAAACTTACCTGCTGGCATGTTCCCAGGATCACGAAGATCCTAGGAGACGCTTAACCATGGCTCCTCAAAATTGGGAGCCTCTGCCAGTTGCCCAAATGTGGCGAGAAAGCTATCATCTGAGGGAGTGGGGCGCTGTTCTCTCTATCCGCCTAAGTCGAATTAGAGATTGCTTCCTAGCACGTGACTTGCAGGTTGTGGACAGACTTGTTTGCTGGGGTCCTAGTTTGACCCCAGCACCATTGGTCTCACTAAGGGCCAATAAGTAGACTTTGCTCGGGCAAATCAAATTGACTTAGCATTTTCTAAGTTTTTCTCTAATATATGTACATTTAAAAATATAAGTATCGGGGCCGGAGCGATAGCACAGCGGGTAGGGCGTTTGCCTTGCACGCGGCCGACCCGGGTTCGATCCCCGGCATCCCATATGGTCCCCCAAGCACCGCCAGGAGTAATTCCTGAGTGCAAAGCCAGGAGTAACCCCTGAGCATCGCTGGGTGTGACCCAAAAAGCAAAATAAATAAATAAATAAATAAATAATTAAAAAAATAAAAATATAAGTATCTGTGACAAAGATGGGCCAAGAGTATTGGTACTGAGGGGGCTCCAACAGCCTGATGTGGGAGGGGCGTTAGTGTAGGGTGGGGCTGTTTACTGTCTCTAAGAGTCCACAGGGCTTCTCTGTTCCGAATTGAACCCGCACTCTCGTTTGTCCACTAACCTCAGAGTTTTACCTGAAACCTGAAACCCCTTTGTCAATCATATTGATTGATTGATTGATTGATTAATTGATTGACTGCCGTCCAAACCGGGGTCCTAAAATGCAAGAAAATTGCTCTACCACTGAGCAAAGTCTCAGGTGTCAAGAAAAGTAGTTACTTTCAGTTTCTCTCTCTCTCTCTCTCTCTCTCTCTCTCTCTCTCTCTCTCTCTCTCTCTCTCTCCCTCTAACTCTATCTCTATCTCTATCTCTCTTTCCTTTTTTATTTGATGGTCAGGACAGGCAATCCAGTTCCAGTACTGGATAGAACTTATACAATATCTGAAGGGGTTTGAGGTATGAATGAGTGTAGGTGGGATAGATTCTCTACAGTGGTAAAGCGTATAAATGAAGGCAATTCCCTTGTGGGGATTCACTCAAGGAGACAATCTGTATCAGGAGCATCTATATTGCTTTTCTCCTTGCCTTGCTACTAGTACATATTAAACAATTACTCTTACATTTTACTTATTATTTATATATTTACTTTTTGCTTTTTGAGTCACACTGGCAATTCACAGGGCTTACCCCTGGCTTTGCACTCAGGAATTTCTACTGGCAGTGCTCCGGAGATCATATGTGATTCTGGGAATCAGATCCGGGTCAGCCACCAGCAAGCCAAAGGCTTCTAGACTTTTGTTCTTGGTGAGATTGAAATCGGGCTCCATCACACCGTGAGGATGCTTCTAGGCAACTCTCTGGCCGAGTTCTTTCGGGCCTAGCAGACATTCACACCCAGTGACAGCAGCGTCTATTTGCTCTGCAGACATGGCCCTCTCTGTCCTAGCTGTGGGCCACTAGTCTCCTGTCCTGGATGTTTGGAATATCCAGGAGTCTCAGGGAGAGAAACCCTGGTCTAGATAAGCTCTTCTTACACTTCCTATACATTTTTCACTTTTGACACTGTTTTCAACCAGGTATTCTTACACCAACAAGGGATATCAGTTCATTCAACAGGTGAAATAAATATGTACCCCCCAAAATGTTGAAATTTATTTTTCAATTTTCCATTCCTGGCATGGGAAAGATACCAAGTTGATGCAGGAGATCAAACCTAGGGTTTCCTCTCTGAAGTGAGTGCCCTGCCTGCTTCACTGTCTGATCCTAGTGACCATTTGCATTTAAGTTAGGTGGCATGCACTCACCCCCACCTTGGATTTCCACACACATTGTCAGAGGCCAGGGTCCAGACTGCCCTGTACACTGCTGGGATGCCATAGAATAGGAGGGGGAAAGTTTCAGAACTATCACTCTGAGCACATTGGAGCGCACACGGGATGGATTCAGTGCAGAATCCGGGAGGAGTGTGAAGAGAAAATGGCGGGGTGTCAAGAAAAAAGTAAGCGATCAGGCTAGAGAAGCATCCATAGAGAGGAGGGGAAGGGAATGAGGTGTGTGTGTGTGTGTGTGTATATTGGACACTGACAGATCTCTGATTGTTGTCTCGTTATTTTCAGCATTCAACCATGGAGGACAACAGCCAAGAGAGGACCCCAGACATCTTCCATGGTTTCTTTAAGAGTCTTGAGGAGTTTCTCGAGACCTATGAGGTGGACGATCCAGCGGTGCCTCAGCACCAGCTCTGTACTGCCCTGGCTCCCCGGAGTCCAGCCAGCCCTAAGGCCCCTGAGGGTCAGGACAGCTTCCTCGATCAGCTCCTTGAGGAGCTGCAGACGCCTGGGCCTCCCGATTCCCAGGCACAGGCCGGCCCACAGAAGCCGACCCAGAACCAGGTCAGCGCTCTGGATCCGCTCCTCCACGTGCCCCCAACCTCTGTTTCACTCACCCTTGAGGGGCCAATTGAGGGCAAGGACAGTGAACTGGACCAGCTCCTTGAGGAACTGATGGACGTGCCTTCCTGGGAGAAGAACAGGAGCTGCTCTGTTCTGAGCAATCCCACCGCTGCCTCCCAAAGGACACCTGACACAGACGTGCTGAAGACCTTCAGTGGGGACCAGACCCTGCCTGGCAACTCTACGGAGATTTCTGGAGGTGAGCAGACCCCTAGACAGATCAAATCGCCCCACGCTGGTGCCCCTGGAATCCATGGGATCCAGATGTCTTTCTCACGAGGTCAGACCCTGCATGGGATCCAAAGACCTTTCTGTTTGGGCAGTGGGACCCAGATGCCCATCGCTGGTGCCCAATCCCCTTGGGGGACCAAGACATGCTACTCTGGGGACCAGGCACAGTGTGGGAGCCAGTTGTCTCCCCCTGCTCACCAGGATGAAAACGCGAGGCAAATATCTTCTAGAGTGGACCAGTTCATCCCACAGGTAAGGAACCGAATAATTTCCCAATTGGATATTGGAAAAAGTGTGTTCCATTTGTATTTTTCTAAAATTCTGTGGCAATCCCAAAAAGACTCTGATCTTATTGTTTCTTGTGCTTTGCGATTCCTACCGTACTGCTCTGGGGACCATAGAGAGTGCCAGGATTAATTTTAGTGTAGCCCCGTGCAGAGCAGGTTTCCTGCCCACTGGACCATCTTACTGGGCCCTCTAAAGATTCGATTTTGAGTGATGTGATCCCTACGGATCTCCACCCATAGTGTTAAAAGACAGGGTTGGTACAGGCTTCCCACTGCACTGGTAGACCGCCTTGACACAGCAAAAGTTTCATTTCAGTGCGGTCAGTCTGGCCACATGTGGGGGGCACACAGAGTGGAGTCAATGAAGGATCTGGGGGTAAGTAGAAAGAAAAGTATGGGTTGTCAAGCAAGATAGATGGGGAGGTGGGCTAGGAGACCATGATCAGGATTGAGGGGAGAAATGTAAAATTGGATTGAGCTGAACACGTGTCTGATTTTGTTCTTTTTGCTGTTGTTGTTTAGGATTCTAGTATGAAAGACAAGAGCCAAAAGATGACCGCTGACATCGTTCGTGAGAATCATGCAGAGGTACTCCAGACCTGTGAGGCAGGAGATCCAGCTGTTCCTGATCCTGAGCTCTGTGGTCCTCTGACTCCCCAGGGCCCAGCAAGAACACAAGAGGCCCTAGACGGGCAGGACATTCTCGATCAGCTCCTTAGGGAGCTGCAGATCCGCAGGCCTGTCACACTCCAGGCTCAGGGCAGCCCAAATGAGCCATGTCAGAACCAGGCTAATCATCCCGATACAGTCGCTGAAGGGACCCATATCTCTGACACTCTGACTCTCCAGGGCCGAGGCAGTCCAATGATGCCAACTGAAGACAAGGAGAGTGCGCTGGACCAGCTCCTTGAGGAGCTGATGGAGACGAATTCTCGGGAGCAGAACATGAGCTGCTCTGCTCAGAGCAATCCCACAGTTGCCGCCCACATGTCTCCAGACGCAGACATGCTGAAGACCTTCCATGGAGACCAGACCATACAAGAGTGTGCCACCCAGAAAAAGGGGAGTGATCAGGCCCCGTGTGTGTACCGCATGCCATACACTGGTACCCAGATAATAAGTGGAATCCAGTTGCCCATGGTTGGTGTCCAAACACTATGGGGAAATCAGATACTTTCCAGTGGATACCAGACACCAAGTGGGAGCCAGATGTCTCTTTCTGGACAGCAGACTGTATTTGGGACTCCAGTGTCCATGAACACGAACCAGTCCTACTGTGGGAACCATTTGCCTTTCACCGGTGCCCAAATATTAATGGTGAATCAGGTGCCATTCAGAGGGGTCCAGACCATGAATGGGAACCAGATGCCCCATTCTGGAGTGCCGATGATCCCTGTGACAGGGCTCCCGACAATGACCTTCATCAGTGACCAGACCTCCACTGGCAGTCAGCCTGTGTCTCAGAGTGGCACCCAGAGCCTCTATGGCATCCAGATTGTGCCACAAGGATCGCCACTGCCACAATCAGGATTCCTGTATGCAAGTGCCCCTTTGGCCCAGGGACCATCCCTGGAATCAGAACGGCCAAAGAAGCGCCAGAGGAGAGAGTACATCATAAATGCGGATGGTCTGAAGCGCTATGTGTGCCCTTTCCAGGGCTGCGGGAAGGAGTACAACAAAGCTTCCCACCTGCGAATCCATGAACGAGTCCACACTGGTGAGTAGGAACAACTGACACTCAGTTCAGATTGTTGCTCCTCCCTTTATGCTAGGTTACTCTGGTGGCCTAGAAAAGGTTGAGAGATGAGAGGGGAAGTTCCCGCGGTCCTAGGGGGAGCCTACTTATGGCCAAAGTCCAGCTGGCTGGTCTCTGTGGAGTTGACTGTGGGCGGTTGGGACATGGAGAGATTGGTTTGCCCTTTTGGGCTGATCTTGACCCTGTCTCTCGGGAACAGATACCCCGTCTCCACAATTTTCTCCCTGCTCTGACTCTCTGAGCGCTCTGGGTGTCCCTTACCCTCTTCCGGTTTTCCTCTTTTTCCAGCTCATGCAGTCTTTCTCTTCCTCTCTCCTACACATCTTCCAGTGTACTCAGCTGCTCCCCCTACCCATGCTCACACCATTTTCTGCTCCATGCATTCATGCCTGATGCATAACAAGTGACACATCTCTCTCTTCCAGGAGACAAGCCCTATGTGTGCGACGTGAAAGGGTGTCCGTGGAAATTCCCCCGCCCCTATGAACTCAGAAGACACAAGAAGACTCACACTGGAGAGCGTCCCTTCCGCTGTCCTCAGTGTCCCATGGAGTTTTCCCGAGCTGATCATTTAAAGCAGCATGCAAGAGTGCACAGATAATGCTTGTCCATGAACTATACACTCAACAGCCTCGTCTCCCAGTGAAGACTTTTCTTGGCAATTCACACTAAGCTCTATATATTGAAGATGATATTATGACATCTTTTTTCTCTTGTTACTGTTTTTGGCAAGTGTTCCACATCCTGAGGTGCTCAGGAGACTGTGAGGTACTGGAGACTGAGTGTCGGGCTCCTGTTGCAGAGCATGGCACTCCACCCTCTGAGCCAGAACTCTGATCTACTGTACCACTTTTATTTTAAAGAGTTCACGTTTTCATGAATATTTTTACAAGAGATACTTATATGACTTCTGATGGACACCGAATCATAAACTGTACATTGACTTTTTTGCATGTGAAACTGAAATTAAATGTATTTTTAAGGGATTTCAATTCATTTTTAAAGGTGTACCTTAGGTTGGGACTGTTTTTGCCGCGCTGCCTTGCACTTGCTTAGCCCTAGCTCCGTGCTTTTTTGGCGGTGCTCAGGCTATCATATGCCTTTTCGGGATCGAACGTGCTTTTCTATGTGCAAGCCAGTTGCCTTCCCTGCTGGACTATCTCGCTTGTAGACCCTTTTTCTGATATCATTTATTTTTATATCTGTACTCATGGTTTTTTGTATCTTCTTAATCTCTGGTTAAAAGCAAGAGGACACATGGTGTCCTCCAGTGTGTAATGCTCTTCGGTGAAATAAACAAATTTTGAGGATGAGTTGTCTCCTGTCGTGACTATGACCGTTCAGGTCACCGTGGTCTGGTCAAATGCCAGAAGCCATGGGCTACCTGCCCATTATCTTGCCTTTGCCCTCCTCTGTTTATGTCTGTGGCATTATGAGTTCTATAGGGGCGTGGGTGGCCTGTTGACAGGTACTCAGACCCAGGACAAGGCAGAGTCATAGCCCCTCTGCGCCCTCTCTGGTGCCTCAACCATCTCTACCTTCCTCCTGCATGTGTGCAGGGAAGGGACTGTGGCTTTGCATGGACATGGTCAGGTCTGGGAGACCTGGGCTTCTTTCCCTTCTGCCTGGTCTAGGAGCTCACGGGCCTGCCACTGAGGCCAGAGTTCCTGCTAGCACCCAATTATGCCAATCCCTGAAAAGACATCTAGAGAAAATCCACCTCACTCCTCAGACCCAGTGTTCTCTTTGAAAAACACGTCTACCCATCCATACCATGAATCAGAGCACAAGTCTGCAGATTCCTTTCCATATGAAGATTGACTAAGGCCTCTGTGAACTCTTGGAGATCCCAGAGAGATAGCTGATTGGTGTGGAAGCAATGAATGCCTGAAACAACTATTTTATGAACAACTTTTTACATCACAGTGGGTAAATAAAGTTTAATTGAACACAGTCAAATTATTCGAGACAGTCATGTTTCAAAAACTACTTCTTGCCTCGGTGAGGAGGCAAGTTCCCACCATGGAGATGGTCCCCCTCGACACTCCCCCCAAACCACCACAGATCTGCCAGCAGACAGAGCGCAGGCAGGGTGAGGAAACCCAGTGTCAGCTGCCCAGACCAAGCTCACTCCTCAGCCCACTTGCCCCACAGGAGGCTCAGGGTCCTAGAAGGCTCAGGCCCTGAGAGACCTGGGTGGACGGGGCTGCCCCCAGGACAGACTGGGTGGGGATCTTTGTTTGTGCAGGAGCCAGGTCAATGAAGGACCAACATTCACCTGTGTCCCTTTACATGGCTCCTAGCACCCCTGGGATGGAGCGGTGATGGTAGGAGAGCGAGCATGCAAAATGCTCTTCTATTGAGCTCAAAGTGGGCCCAAGTCTACAAGAGTGATGGACGCTGCACGCCTTTATCATATTTTTGTTTGTTTCGGGTAGCACCTGGAGATGCCCAGAACTTACTCCTGACTCTGAGCAAAGGGCTCACTCCTACTAGGGCTCAGCGGCCATCCAGGGTGCCAGAATGGACCTGACCAGGCCACCTGCAAAACACTGTATGATCTCTCCTGACACCCTCCACAATAAGTCTTCTCTCTAAGCCTCATTTTGCCCAGTTTATAAAGACCAGAGACCATTATAAAGGCCAGAGTGATAGAACTTTGGGCATTGCATTTGCTTTGCACTCAGCTGTCCCTGTTCAATCTGAGCATCCAGTATGGGCTAGTAGACTTTGCTCTAGCAAATCAAATTGATTTAGCATTTTAAAAGTCTTTATTATATAAGGATTTGAGACAAAGAAGGGCCAGAAGTACTGATACTGTGGGCGTTACAACAGCCTGGTACGTGAAGGGGGCGGGGCGGGAGGGCGGGGCTGTTTACTGTTTCTGTTTCCACAGGGCATATCTGTTTCGGATTGAACCTGGATTTTCCTTAGCACTGTAACCTCAGAGTTTTCTTTTTTCTTTTTTTTTTTCTTTTTGGGTCACACCTGGCGATGCACAGGGGTTACTCCTGGCTCTGCACTCAGGAATAATCCCTGGCCGTGCTCAGGGGACTATATGGGGTCCTGGGATTTGAACCTGTGTTGGCCCCGTGCAAGGCAAACGCCCTACCCGCTGTTCTATCTCTCCAGCCCCAACCTCAGAGTTTTCGATGGCACCTGAAATACTTTTTTTCTTCATTTATTTTCTTATTTATTTTTTTATTTGCAGTCCAAATCTAGGTCTTGACATGCAAGACAATTGCTCTACCATTAAACTTCTTAATGACCGTAAAAGTTGTTACTATATATTTTTAGATGGTCAATATGGACATTTAATTTCAGAACTTAATAGCCCTTATATAATATCTATATCAGGCAGATATATAGTATATATTATATGTACATGAGGGATTTTGAGTAAGTCCGTGGCAGTCACAAGACATCTTATAGCCTAATTCTCCCTCTGCGAGAACCTGGCTAGCTACCAAGACTTTCCTGCCTTCAGAGGAGAGTCTCACAAACTCCCCCATGCTGTATTCCTAGGCCAAAATCAGTAACGATGATGGATCTCATTCTTCTGACCCTGAAAGAGCCTCCAATATGGCACCACTGGAAAGGAGGAGTAAAGATAGACTTCTAAAATCTCAGGGCTAGGATGAATGGAGACGTTACTTAAACGGCTGAAGAAATTCGATGATTAACGGGATGATGACGATCTTGATGATGATGATGAGGGGTTTTGAGGTACATAATGCATGTAGCAGTAATAGATTATATACAGTGGTAAAGCGTTTAGATGGAGGCAATTATCTTATGGAGATTAACTGTAGAGACACTGTCACCTGAAGCATCTATACTGCTCTTCTTTCTCTTGCTATTAGTACATATTAAATAGCTAAGGTTACATTTTATTTATTTATTAGCATTTGTTTTCATTTTGCTCTTTGGGTCACACCAGGCGATGCGCAAAGGTTGCTCCTGGTTTGTACTCTAATTGCTCCTTGTAGTGCTCGATGAACCAGATAGGATGCTGGGAATGAAACCCCATCGGCCGCGTGCATGGCAAATGCCCTACCCGAAGTAAGGCTACAGCCGTGAATGGAAAAAAGTGGATACTTCCTTCAGCTGTGTCGGGGGTGTTTTAATCCCACCCTCTCATTTGCGTATTTTATATACATACTCCTGTTTTTTTGTATCTCTTTATCTTTGGGTTCAGAGCAAGAGAACACATGGTGCACTTCACTGTGAAATGTTGTTCGATGAAAAAAACTGATGTTGAGAAATAGTTGTCTACTCTCGTGACGATCACTGTTCAGTTTACTTTGGTCTGGTCAAATGCCAGTAGCCACGGGTGACCTGCCCATTGTCTTGTTGTTGACTCTCGTCTGTTTATAACAGTGGGATTATGGTGCAACAGGGGTTTTGGTGGCCTGTGGATCAGAAACACTTACCCAGGTCGAGGTAGAGTCCTAACCCCACTGAGCTGTAACGGTGCCTCAGCCCTCTCTACTTTCCTCTTGCATGTGAGCACGAAGGGACTGTGGCTTTTGCATGGACATGGTGAGGTCTGGAGGCCCTGGGCCTCTCTCCCTGCTGACTGGTCTGGGAGTTCATAGCCCTGCCCACTGGGGGCTAGTTGGGAGTACGTTTTTGTACCCAGTTGTGCCAATGCAACAAAAAAGTATGGAGAAAATCCACTCTACACCTCACACCCAGGGATCCCTTTCAAAAATACTTCCCACGCACCGACTGCCTGAAACAGAGCACAAAGCTGCAGATTCCTTTCTCTGTAAGATTGACTCAGGCCTCTATGAACTTGGAGGCTCTGAGCTACAGCAGATTGGTACAAAAACAATGACTGCCTGAAAGAACTACATTATGAAGAGCTTTGTCAAACCCAGTGTTTACATAAAGTTAAAACAGAAATTTCAAAATCACTCCAGACTATCATGTTAAATAATTGACCCTTTGCCCATGTGAAAGGTAGCACTGTTTCTCTGTCGTGCCATTGTTCGTGGACTTGCTGGAGCGGGCACCAGTAACGTTTCATTTTGAAACTTGTTGTTATTGGTTTTGGCATATCGAATATGCCATAGGTAAAGTGGGTCGGGCATTTGCCTTGCAGATGGCCGACCCGTGTTGATTCCTCCTTTCCTCTCGACCAGACTGGAAAGATACGAGAGTTTCCTGCCCGCACGACAGAGCCTGGCAAGCTACCCGTGGTGTATTCGATATGCCAAAAGCAGTTTCAACAAATCTCACAATGGAGACCTTACTGCTGCTGGCTTGAGCAAATCGATGAACAATGGGAGGACAGTGCTAGAGTGCTAAGGTGTCCAGGTGAAGGGGCACATTCCCACCACGGGAGATGCCAAACCCTCATAACCCTGCCCCCAGTCCAGAGCAAGGCAAAGGTCTGGAAGCCCAGTGTCACTTGCCTCAGACCATCGCATCTCCACAGATAGCTGTGCCCCACTGGAGGCTGAGGGTCCCCAAGAGGCCCCAACCTCTTAGAGACCGGGAAGGGCGGGGCTGCCCTCAGCCAGACAGGGTGGGGCTCTCCCTCAGTGCAAAAGCCAAGCTAATGAAGGGACCAGTCTCAACTGTGTCCCTCAGCTGGGGTGAGAGAGAGCAGCTCTGGGATGAAGAAGTAAAATGCGGGAGAGAGAGCGGTAAAATGCGCTTCCACTAGAGTGTAAAGTGGTCCTAAGTCCTAGTTTGACCCCAGCAACTTTGGTCTCACTAAGGGCCGATGAGTAGACTTTGCTCGGGCAAATCAAATTGACTTAGCATTGTCTAAGTTTTCTCTAATACATATATTTTACACATAACCATTTGTGACAAGGAGGGGCCAAAACTATTGGTACTGAGGGGGCTCCAACAGCCTGGTATGTGAGAGGGGCGGTGTGGGTAGGGCCGTGCCGTTTATGTCTCTAAGTGTCAACAGGGTATCTCTGTTTCGGTTTGAACCCGGATTCTCGTTTGTTCACTAACCTCAGAGTTTTTCATGTCACCTGAAACCTCTTTGCCCACCATATTTACTTATTGATTGATTGACTGCCATCCAAACCGGGGTCCTAAAATGCAAGAATATTATTCTACCACTGAGTAAAGTCTCAGATTTGAAGAAAAGTGGTTATTTTCGGTTGTTTTTCCTCTCTCTATATTTTTTCTTTGATGGTCAGTATGGGCAATTCAGTTCCAGTACTGGTTCGACCTTATACAATATATGCTTTTCTCTTTGCCTTGCTACTCGTACATATTAAACAATTACACTTACATTTTATTCATTATTTATTTATTTACTCTTTGCTTTTTGAGTCAAACTTGCAATTCACCGAGCTTATCCCTGGCTTTGTACTCAGGAAATACTTCTGGTGGTACTCCTGAGACCATATGTGATTCTGGGAATCAGACCCGGGTGAGCCAAAAGCAAGTCAAACCCTTCTAGACTATGGCCTTGGTGGGATTGAAATCTGAGGCTCCATCACAGCATGTGGATGCTTGTAGGAAACTCTCTGGCCGAGCTCTTTAGGGCCTAAAGGACATTCACACCCAGTCACAGCAGCATCTCTTTTGTCTGCAGACATGGCCCTCCCTGTCCTAGCTGTGCACAATTAGTCTCCTATCCTGGATGTTTTTCTCTCATGTAATGTTCGAGAGCCCATCCCTCAGCAGTGTCCATTCTCAAACACCAATGAACCAGTATCATTCCCACCCCCGTTCCCATCCCTCCACCCAGCGTCTTTGGCAGGGCATTCCAATTTGTTCTCTCTCTCTCTCTACTTTTGGGTGTTGTGGTTTGCAGTAGGGGTATTGATTGGCCATCGTGTTCAGGCTCTAGTCTACTTTCAGCACGCATCTCCCTTTCCGAGAAGGATCTCCAATCACATTTTACTTGGTGTTCCCTTCTCAATCTGGGATGACTTTCCACCAACATGTGAGGCCCGCTTCCAAGCTATGGAGCCAACCTCCTGGAGACTGGCACTTTTAACCGCCCGGTACTCACCAAATTTTTCAATAGCAGCATGAGAAAGTAATTCCTATTTTCATCTCTGCACTGCATTATCGTTCTTCACCTCTCCCGAGAGGTCGCTCTCCTTGACCTGAAATGGATGAAATGGTCAAGCACAATGTTAAGTGGGGTAGACTGAGTCTGACCTATAATGAAGTCAAGTACAAGTGGAGTCAAAAACAGAGTCACAATAAGACACATTACCCCAGATGTCCATAAAATCTGACAGAAAAATGACCAACAGACAAACCGTGAAAAATGCCAGTCCTTTACACAAAAACTTGTCCAGATATGACTGCCCTGAGCACCTACTGAACGGAGTCCAAGTAGAGCTTGCAGTCCCAGGGTGTCAGGGATGTCTCCCTTCACACTCACTTCTTTTTTTTCTCTATTTATTTTTAATTAGTGAATCACTGTGAGGGTACAGTTAGAGATTTACTCATCTTTGTGCTCTTGTTTCCCTCATACAAAGTTCGAGAACCCATCACTTCACCAGTGCCCATTCTCCAACACCAGTAAACCCAGCATCCCTCCTATCCTCCCCAATCCCATCTCCCCCCACCCCACCCCGCCACTGTGGCAAGGTATTCCCTTTTGTTCTCTCTCTCTAATTAGGTGTTGTGGTTCGCAATAAAGGTGTTGAGTGGCCACTGTGTTCAGTCTCTAGTCTACATTCAGCCCGCCTCACCCTTCCCCCGCATGGCCTCCTACCGCATTATACTTGGTGAAACCTTCTCTGAGTTGCCCTCTCCCCAGAATGTGAGGCCAGCCTCCAAGCCATGGAGTCAGCCTCCTGGTACTTATTTCTACTAGTCTTGGGTCACACTCACTCTTGTTGACTCTCCAGTGGAACTGGTGGAGTCAGAACCCTTGTAAAATGTCTGTCCATCCTCAGAACCCCCTTTAACTCAGGCCCCTCGATCTTAAGGAGACAGCCCCTGAGCCTCAGGTCTCTCAGTCTCTGAGACTACTACTGAGTTCATTCACTCAGGGTTCTGGGTCTTAAGGAGACCGCCCCTGAGTGACCTCGTATTTTTGTTTACTTTTAGAAAACCTCTGTACTCCTCTAAGGTTTGTGTAAGTTTAACTGAGACCTCGGACGAGCCCCCAAAACCCGTGTTTCCCGTTTTACGGGTCAAAAATTGTGATGCCTAACATCCAAAAGAACAAAAGCAACCGCTGCTGGAGAGGATGTGGGGAGAAAGGGACACTTCTACACTGCTGGTGGGAATGCCGACTGGTTCAGCCCTTCTGGAAAACAATTTGGACGACTCTCAAAAAATTAGATATTGAATTCCCATTTGACCCAGCAATACCACTGCTGGGAATATATCCCAGAGAGGCAAAAAAGTACAATCGAAACAACATCTGCACATGTATGTTCATCGCAGCACTGTTTACAATAGCCAGAATCTGGAAAAAACCTGAATGCCCCAGAACGGATGACTGGTTGAGGAAACTTTGGTACATCTATACAATGGAATACTATGCAGCTGTTAGAAAAAAGGAGGTCAAGAATTTTGTAGTTAAGTGGATGGGCATGAAAAGTTTCATGCTGAGTGAAATGAGTCAGAAAGAGAGAGACAGACATAGAAAGATTGCACTCATCTATGGTATATGGTATATAGAATAACAGAGTGGGAGACTAACACCCAAGAACTGTAGAAATAAGTACCAGGAGGTTGACTCCATGGCTTCGAGGCTGGCCTCACGTTTCGGGGAAAGGTCAACTCAGAGAAGCGATCACCAACTACATTGTAGTCGAAGGCCATGTGGGGGAAGGGAGTTGCGGGCTGAATGAGGGCTAGAGACTGAGCACAGCGGCCACTCAACACCTTTATTGCAAACCACAACAGCTAATTAGAGAGAGAGAACAGAAGGGAATGCCTTGCCACAGTGGCAGGATGGGGTGGGGGGGAGATGGGATTGGGGAGGGTGGGAGGGACACTGGGTTTACGGGTGGTGGAGAATGGGCACTGGTGAAGGGATGGGTTCCCGAACTTTGTATGAGGGAAGTATAAGCACAAAAGTGTATAAGTCTGTAACTGTACCCTCACGGTGATTCTCTAATTAAAAATAAATAAATTTAAAAAAAAAAGAAAAGTTTCATGCTAAGTGAAATGAGTCAGAAAGAGAGAGACAGACATAGAAAGATTGCACTCATCTATGACATATAGAATAACAGAGTGGGAGACTAACACCCAAGAATTGTAGAAACAACTACCAGGAGGTTGACTCCATGGCTAGGAGGCTGGCCTCACATTCTGGGGAAAGGGCAACTCAGAGAAGGGATCACCAACTATAATGTAGTCGAAGGCCATGTGGGAGAAGGGAGTTGCGGGCTGAATGAGGGCTAGAGACTGAGCACAGTGGCCACTCAACACCTTTATTGCAAACCACAAAGGCTAATTAGAGGGAGAGAACAGAAGGGAATGCCCTGCCACAGTGACAGGGTGGGGTGGGGGGAGATGGGATTGGGGAGGATGGGAGGGATGCTGGGTTTACTGGTGGTGGAGTATGGGCACTGGTGAAGGGATGGGTTCCCGAACTTTGTATGGGGGAAGCATAAGCACAGATGTGTATAAATCCGTAACTGTACCCTCATGGTGATTCATTAATTAAAAATAAATAAATTTATTATTAAAAAAATTGTGATGCCTAGACCTCTTTCCTTTCTATCGTTATACACTTGATACCTTTTAGTTGGCTAACTGCTATGGCCAGAATTTCCAGTATTATATTGAATAGGACTGGGGAGGGTAGGCAACCTTGTCTTGACCCTGATGTAAGAGGGTAGGCTGTTAGGTTCTTCCCACTGAGAATGATGCTTGCCAAGGATTTGTGGGAGATGGCTTTGACTCTATTGAGGAATGTTCCTTCAATGTACATTTTGCTGAGAGTTTTCATCATAAATGGGGGCTGGATCTTGTCAAATACTTTCTCTGCATCTATTGTTATGGGCATATGGTTTTATATATTCCTTTCATTGATATGATGGATTATGTTGATTGATATGTGAATGTCAATCCATCCTTGAATCCCCGGGAAGACTCTTACTTGGTCATAGTGTATGATCTTTTTCTGAATCGTTGGATTCTGTTTGGTAGGATTTTGTTGATGATGTTTACATCTGTGTTCATCAGGATTATCTGCCTTTAATTCTCTTTCTCTGTGGTGTCTCTGTGTGCTTTTGGTATCAGGGTGATATTTGCTTCATAGAAGCTGTTTGGAAGTGTTACTGATTCTTTGATTTCAGAAAAATCTTTAAAAAGATTGTAAGTCCTCTTTGAAGATTGGAGAAATTCACTAATGAATCCAAATGGCAAGAATTGTATATTTCTGTGGGGTTATGAGTGCTAAAAGGTCTCGCGTGGTCTGTGGAGACAGGTAGTCAGACCCAGGACAAGGCAGAATGAGAGCCCCACTGAGCCATCTCCCGTTCCTCAGTCATCTCTACCTTTCTCCAGCATGTGTGCAGGGAACGGACTGTGGTCTTTGCATGGACATGGTTAGGTCTGGAAACCTGGGATTCTTTCCCTTCTGCCTATTCTAGGAGCACAACCCGGCCCACTGAGGCTTAGAGTTCCTGCTAGCGCCCAATTGTCCCAGTCCCTGAAAAAATGTCTATAGAAAGTCCACCGCACTCCACAAACCTAGTGGTCCCATTGAAAAATGCTTCCTACCACCCACACGGTGAAACAGAGCCCAAATCTGCAGATTCCTTTCCGCGTAAAGATTGATAAAAGGCCCCTATGATTCGTGGAAACCCCGGAGCTATAGCTGATTGGTGCGGAAACAATGAATGCCTGAAATGACTGTTTTATGAACAACTTTGTAAATCACAATGTGTAAATAAATTTTAATTTAAAACAGTCAAATTATTTTAGACAATCATGGTTCAATAATTACTTCTTGCCCCGGTGTGGGGGCAAGGTCCCACCCACTACAGGACATGTCCCCCCTGAACACCGACCCCATAAGCACAGGCCTGCAGCAGCCAGAGCAGGGTCAGGGTCAGGAAACCCCGTGCCACCTGCGTAGGCCAGCCTCACTCCTCATCCCTCCTGGACCACAGGAGGCTCAGGGCCTCCAGGAGGCTCCACCTCCTTGGGGATCTTGGTGAGCCGGGCTGCCTCGAGGCCAGACATGGTGGGCATCTTTTTCAGTGCAAGAGCCAAGACAATGAAGGACCTGTACCCCTCTGCATGGCTCAGAGCAGCTCTGGGATGCAGGAGTGTGGGCGGGAGAGCGAGCACGGAAAATGCTCTTCCTCTTGAGTGCAAGGTGCGCCCAAGTCTACAACAGCGATGGACGCTGCATGACTCCATCACATTTTTGTTTGTGTTGGGTGCCACCTGGAGATGCTTAGACTGTGCTCTTGCTTCTCAGCAAAGGAATCACACCTACTAGAGCTCAGAGGCCATCCAGGGCGCCAGAATGGACCTGACCAGACCACTTGCAAAACACCGTAGTATCTCTCCTGACCCCCTCCACAAAAAGACCCCCTCTAAGCTTCATTTTGCCCAGTTTATAAAGACTAGTGACTATTATCAGGGCCAGAGTGATAGAACAGTGGACAGTGCATTTTGCTTTTCACACAGCTCTCACTATTCGATTTGAGAATCCAGTCTGGGCCAGTAGACTTTGCCCTAACAAATCAAATTGAATGAGCATTTTCTAAGTCTTTATTATATAAGGATTTGAGACAAGGAAGGGCCAGATGTACTGAATTGAGGGGGCTACAACTGCTTGGTATGAGGGAGGGGCGGGGATAGTAGGGCGGGGCTGTTTACTGTCTCTGTTTCCACAGGGCAATTCTCTTACGGAGATTGACTCTAGAGACACTCAGTCGCCCGAAGCAGCTATGCCGCTTTTCTCTTGCTCTTGCTACTTTTACATATTAAACAATGAAGGTTACATTTTATTTATTTTTTACGAATTTCTTTTCATTTTACTTTTTGTGTCGCACCCGGGAATGCACAGGGGTTAGTTACTCCTGTCTTTGCACTCTGTAATTACTCCTGGGAGTGCTCACGGAGCCACATAGGATGCTGGGAATCAAACCTGGTCAAACGAGTGAAGGCAATTGCAGTCCCCGATGTACTTACGCACCAACCGTGAATTAAACAAGTGTTTATTTTCTTCATAGATTCTTTTTCATCTGCATATTTTTATATCCATACTCGCAGTGATTTTGTATCTCCTGATCTTTGGTTTCAGAGCAAGAGGACACATGGTGCACTTCACTGTGAAATGATCTTCGATGAAATAAACTAATTTGGAGAAATAGTTGTCTCCGGTTGTGACTACCCCTGTTCAGGTTACTGTGGACAGGTCAAATACCAGGAGCCATGGGCAACCTGCTCATGGTCTTGTTGTTGGCCCTCCTCTTTTTATTGCAGTGGGATTAGGAGTGCAAAAGTGGCTTGGGTGGATTGTGGATCAGGAACTCAGACCCAGGCCAAGGGTGAGTCATAACCCAACTGCGCAAGTACCAGTGTTTCAGTCCTCTCTACCTTCATCCTGCATGTGAGCAAGAAGGACCTGTGGCCTTGCATGGACATGGTGAGATCCGGAGGACCTGGGCCCACCTCTCTGCTGCCTGTCTGGAAGCTCATAGCTCTGCTCACCGAGGGCTAAGTGGGAGTTCCTGCTGGTGGCTTGTAGTGCCAATCCTCGAAAACACGTCTGGAGAAAATGCACCCTACCACTCACATCCAGTGGTCCCTTTCAGAAATACTTCCCACTTACCCACTGTCTGAAAAACAGCAGAAATCCTCACAGATTCCTTCCTCTGTAAGATTGACTCAGGCCTCCTGGACTTGGACGCTCTGAGCTACAGCTGATTGGTGCAAAAACAATGAATGCCTGATAGAAGCGTATTATAAACAGCTTTGACCAAATCCAGAGTTTAAATAAAGTTTAAACAGAAATTGAAACATCACTCCAAAATATCATGTTAAATAATTGAGAGTTTTCCCAGGTGAAAGGTCCACTCTTGCTCTGTCATCCCGTTGTTCGTGGACTTGCTAGAGTGGGCCCGAGTAACATCTCATAGTGAGACATGTTGTTAATGTTTTTGGCATGTCGAATATGCCACGAGTACAGTGGATAGGGCATTTCCCTTGTAGGTGGCTGACCCGGGTTGATTTCTCCTTCCATCTCGGCAAGACTGGAAAGCTACGAGAGTTTCCTGCCCACATGGCAGAGCCTGGCAAGCTAACCGTGGTGTATTCGATATGCCAAAACCAGTTTCAACAAATCTCACAAAGGAGACCTTACTGGTGCTGGCCTGAGCAAATCGATGAACAATGAGAGGACAGTGCTAGAGTGTTACGGTGTCCAGGTGAAGGGGCACATTCCCACCACGGGAGATGCCAAACCCTCATAACCCTGCCCCCAGTCCAGAGCAAGGCAAAGGTCTGGAAACCTGGTGTCACTTACCTCAAACGATCCCAACTCCACAGACACCTGTGCCTCAGAGGAGGCTGAGGGTCTCCAGAGGCCCCAGCCTCTTCGAGACGGGAAGGGCGGGGCTGCCCTCAGCCACAGGGTGGGGCTCTTCCTCAGCGCCAGAGCCAAGCCAATGAAGGGACCAGAACTGAACTGTGTCCCTCTGAAGGGGTGAGAGCAGCTCTGGGATGGAGGGGTGTGGGCAGGAGTGAGAGCCGGTAAAATGCGCTTGCACTTGAGCGCAAAGTGGACCCAAGTCTACAACAGCAATGGACTCTGCATGACTCCATCTCATTTTTGTTCCTTTTGAGTCCCACCTGGGGGTGCTCAGAACTTATTTCTGCGTCTGAGCGAAGGAATTACTCCTCCTAGGGCACAGGGGCCATTCTGGCGCCAGATAGGTCATGGCCATGTCACCTGCAAGATACCGTAGTATCACTCCTAACCCCCTCCACGAAATGTCTTCTCTCTAAACCTTTATTTGCCTAGATGATAAACACTTTAGGCCTTTATCAATAAGGGCCGAAGTGATGGAACAGAGGATAGAAATTTGCCTTGTTCACAGCGTTCCAAAAATTCCCAGCATCCAGTCCGGTCATTCGTAAAGCACCAGGAGTGATTTCTGTGTGCAAAACTAGGAATAAACCACGAGCCCCGCCGGATTAGATCCCCTGGCAAAAAGAAAAGAACAGACTTCATCAAAGGTATCTCAAGGTACCCAGCTGAGATGGAAATGTGCGACCCTCTGAGGACAGCTGCCCTGCGCCTTTGTGTTCATGAGTACCGTTAGTATGAAGAAAAATGTACTTCTGCCAATTGAAATCTCTGTTTGACCTGGTGGGCCAAGAACTCACCATCCAGGGGTCCCAAGACACGCCCCCAACAGGCGTGGCCAACCAAAAAGTGCCAGTTTGGAGTCCCGTACATCCCGCGAGACCAGGGGGCTATTAAAGGCCAGCCAAGCACGGCCCACTCTCAGTGCAGACCCGTCCACTGAAGGCCTCGCTGCTCGGTGCCGTCGCTGCCTCGGCTGACAAGGTGAGTCTGCAACTCGAATCTCGGGGTAGGGTGTGCATGAACCTGAGGTGGGAAATTATATGATCGAAGTCTCCTTGGCAGCGGGTTTCCCCTGCTCTAAGAGAAGGGAATTAAGGCATACCAGAGGGATGGCCAGCTCTGGGTTGTATAGACTGAGCGTCTCCCAAGTGCTCACCCCGTGCTTGGTCAGTTTGGTTCAGCCTGCAGTGGGGATGTAGGGGTAAGGGATCAGACTAACCGGTTGGTTCCTAGAATCTCTGCGTGGACCTGAAAGTTGGATAGCTGGTCCACATCTCCCCAGAATACTCTAGCCCTCAGGAACTAGCAAACTCGGTGGAAAAGGTAGGACTGAGAACTGGTAACTGGAAGGTATGAGGACTGGGAGGGGTGTGAGAGGAAAATGAGGCTCAGGGAGGCTGGGAATTCTGCAAGGGATTGAGCATGCCCTGAACGTCATAGTTGTCAGGTTTTATGTCCCCACAGTGCTGGGTATGATCCTGGGTTCCAGTTCAGTATCGTAGAAAGCTAGAAATAAGGAGGAGAAATAAAACTTACCTGCTGTCATGTTCCCAGGATCACGAAGATCCTAGGAGACGCTTAACCGTGGCTCCTCGAAAATGGGAGCCTCTGCCAGTTGCCCAAATGTGACGAGAAAGCTAACATCTGAGGAGTGGGGAGCTGTTCTCTCTCTGCCCCTAAGTTGAATTAGAGATTGCTTCCTAGCACGTGACTCGCAGGTTGTGGACAGACTTGTTTGCTGGGGTCCGAGTTTGACCCCAGCACCCTTGGTCTCACTAAAGGCCAATAACTAGACTTTGCTAGGGCAAATCAAATTGACTTAGCATTTTCTAAGTTTTCCTAATATATATATACACTTAAAAATATAAGTATCTGTGACAAAGATGGGCCAAGAGTATTGGTACTGAGGGGGCTCCAACAGCCTGATATGTGGGAGGGGCGTTGTGTGTAGGGTGGGGCTGTTTACTGTCTCTAAGTGTCCACAGGGCTTCTCTGTTCCGAATTGAACCCGGACTCTCGTTTGTCCACTAACCTCAGAGTTTTACCAGGTAACTGATACCCCTATATCAACTAGATTGATTGATTGATTGATTGATTGATTAATTGAATGCCGTCCAAACTGGGGTCCTAAAATGCAAGAAAATTGCTCTACCACTGAGCAAAATCTCAGATGTCAAGAAAAGTAGTTACTTTCAGTTTCTCTCTCTCCTCTCTCTCTCTCTCTCTCTCTCTCTCTCTCTCTCTCTCTTTTCTTTAATGGTCAGGATGGGTAATTTAGTTCCAGTACTGGATAGACCTTATCCAGGGACAGAATCCAAGTTCCAGTACTGGATAGACCTTATCAAGGACAGAATCCAATTTGATGCAGGATATCAAACCCAGGGTTTCCTCTCTGAAGTGAGTGCCCTGCCTGCTTCACTGTCTGATCCTAGTGACCATTTGCATTTAAGTTAGGTGGCAAGCACTCAACCCCACCTTGAATTTCCACACACATTGTCAGAGGCCAGTGTCCAGACTGCCCTGTACACTGCTGGGACGCCACAGAACAGGAGGGGAAATGTTTCAGAAGTATCACTGAGCAGATTGGAGCGCACAAGGGATGGATTCAGTGCAGAATCCGGGAGGGGTTTGAAGAGAAAACGGTGGGGTGTCAAGAAAAAAGTAAGCGATCCGGCTAGGAAAGCATCCATAGAGAGGAGGGGGAGGAATGAGGTGGGCGGTTATATTGGACACTGACAGTTCTCTAATTGTTGTCTCTTTATTTTCAGTATTCAACCATGGAGGACAACAGCCAAGAGAGGACCCCAGACATCTTCCATGGTCTCTTTGAGAGTCTTGAGGAGTTTCTCGAGACCTATGAGGTGGACGATCCAGCGGTGCCTCAGCACCAGCTCTGTGCTGCCCTGGCTTCCCGGAGTCCAGCCAGCCCTAAGGCCCCTGAGGGTCAGGACAGCTTCCTCGATCAGCTCCTTGAGGAGCTGCAGACGCCTGGGCCTCCCGATTCCCAGGCACAGGCCGGCCCTCAGAAGCTGACCCAGAACCAGGTCAGCGCTCTGGATCCGCTCCTCCACGTGCCCCCAACCTCTGTTTCACTCAACCTTGAGGGGCCAATTGAGGACAAGGACAGTGAACTGGACCAGCTCCTTGAGGATCTCAGGGACGTGCCATCCTGGGAGAAGAACAAGAGCTGCTCTGCTCTGTGCAATCCCACCGCTGCCTCCCAAAGGACACCTGACACAGACGTGCTGAAGACCTTCAATGGGGACCAGACCCTGCCTGGCAAATCTACGGAGATTTCTGGAGGTGAGAAGACCCCTAGACAGATCAAATCGCCCCACTCTGGTGCCCCTGGAATCCATGGGATTCAGATGTCCTTCTTAGGAGGTCAGACCCTGCATGGGATCCAAAGACCTTTCCGTTCGGGCAGTGGGACCCAGATGCCCATCGCTGGTGCCCAATCCCCTTGGGGGACCATGATATGCTACTCTGGGGACCAGGCACAGTGTGGGAGCCAGATGTCTCCCCCTGCTCACCAGAATGAAAACGCGAGGCAAATCTCTTCTAGAGTGGACAAGTTCATCCCACAGGTAAGGAACCGAATAATTTCCCAATTGGATATTGGAAAAAGTGTGTTCCATTTGTATTTTTCTAACACTCCGTGGCAATCCCAGAAAGACTCTGATCTTATATTTTCCTTGTGCTCTGAGATTCCTACTGTACTGCTCTGGGGACCATAGAGAGTGCCAGGATTAATTTCAGTGTAGCCCCGTGCAGAGCATGTTTCCTGCCCACTGGACCATCTTACTGGCCCCTCTAAAGATTCGATTTTGAGTGATGTGATCCCTATGGATCTCCACTCATATTGTTCAAAGCCAGGGTTGGTAGAGGCTTCCCACTGCACTGGTAGACTGCCTTGACACAGAAAATTTTCATTTCAGTGCGGTCAGTCTGGCCACATTTGGGGGGCACCCAGAGTGGAGTCAGTGAAGGATCTGGAGGAAAGTAGAAAGAAAAGTATGGGTTGTCAAGCAAGATAGATGGGGAGGTGGGCTAGGAGACCATGATCAGGATTGAGGGGAGAAATGCAGAATTGGATTGAGCTGAACACGTGTCTGATTTTGTTCTTTGTGCTGTTGTTGTTTAGGATTCTAGTATGAAAGACAAGAGCCAAAAGATGACCGCTGACATCGTGCGTGAGAATCATGCAGAGGTACTCCAGACCTGTGAGGCAGGAGATCCAGCTGTTCCTGATCCTGAGCTCTGTGGTCCCCTGACTCCCCAGGGCCCAGCAAGAACACAAGAGGCCCTAGACGGGCAGGACATTCTCGATCAGCTCCTTAGGGAGCTGCAGATCCCCAGGGCTGTCACACTCCAGGCTCAGGGCAGCCCAAATGAGCCATGTCAGAACCAGGCTAATCATCCGGATACAGTCGCTGAAGGGACCCAATTCTCTGAGTCTCTGACTCTGCAGGGCCAAGGCAGTCCAATGATGCCAACTGAAGACAAGGACAGTGCGCTGGACCAGCTCCTTGAGGAGCTGATGGAGACGACTTCTCGGGAGCAGAACATGAGCTGCTCTGCTCAGAGCAATCCCACAGTTGCCGCCCACATGACTCCTGACGCAGACATGCTGAAGACCTTCCATGGGGAACAGACCCTACAAGAGTGTGCCACCCAGAAAAAGGGGAGTGATCAGGCCCCATGTGTGTACCGCATGCCATACACTGGTACCCAGATAATAAATGGAATCCAGATGCCCATGGTTAGTGTCCAAACGCTATGGGGAAATCAGATACTTTCCAGTGGATACCAGACACCAAGTGGGAGCCAGATGTCTCTTTCTGGACAGCAGACTGTATTTGGGACTCCAGTGTCCATGAACACGAACCAGTCCTACTGCGGGAACCAGTTGCCTTTCACTGGTGCCCAAATATTAATGGTGAATCAGGTACCATTTAGCGGGGTCCAGACCATGAATGGGAACCAGATGCCCCATTCTGGAGTGCCGATGATCCCTGTGACAGGACTCCCGACAATGACTTTCATCAGTGACCAGACCTCCACTGGCAGTCAGCCTGTGTCTCAGAGTGGCACCCAGAGCCTCTATGGCATCCAGATGGTGCCACAGGGATCGCCACTGCCACAGTCAGGATTCCTGTATGCAAGTGCCCCTCTGGCGCAAGGACCATCCCTGGAATCAGAGCGGCCAAAGAAGCGCCAGAGGAGAGAGTACATCATAAACGCGGATGGTCTGAAGCGCTATGTGTGCCCTTTCCAGGGCTGCGGGAAGGAGTACAACAAAGTTTCCGACCTGCGAATCCATGAACGAGTCCACACTGGTGAGTAGGAACAACTGACACTCAGTTCAGATTGTTGCTCCTCCCTTTATGCTAGGTTACTCTGGTGGCCTAGAAAAGGTTGAGAGATGAGAGGGGAAGTGCCCGCGGTCCTAGGGGGAGCCTACTTATGGCCAGAATCCAGCTGGCTGGTCTCTGTGGAGTTGACTGTGGGCGGTTGGGACATGGAGAGATTGGTTTGCCCTTTGGGGCTCATCTTGACCTTGTCTCTCGGGCACAGATACCCCTTCACCACAATTTTCTCCCTGCTCTGACTCTCAGCGCTCTGGGTGTCCCTTACCCTCTTCCAGTTTTCCTCTTTTTCCAGCTCATGCAGTCTTTCTCTTCCTCTCTCCTACACATCTTCCAGTCTGCTCAGCTGCTCCCCCTACCCATGCTCACACCATTTTCTGCTCCATGCATTCATGCCTGATGCATAACAAGTGACACATCTCTCTCTTCCAGGAGACAAGCCCTTTGTGTGCGACGTGACAGGGTGTCCGTGGAAATTCCCCCGCCCCTATGAACTCAGAAGACACAAGAAAACTCACACTGGAGAGCGTTCCTTCCGCTGTCCTCAGTGTCCCATGGAGTTTGCCCGAGCTGATCATTTAAAGCAGCATGCAAGAGTGCACAGATAATGCTTGTCCATGAATGATACACTCAACAGCCTCGTCTCCCAGTGAAGACTTTTCTTGGCAATTCACACTAAGGTCTACATATAGAAGAAGATATTATGACATCTTATTTCTCTTGTTACTGTTTTTGGCATCTATGCCACACCCTGAGGTGCTCAGGAGACTGTGAGGTACTGAAGATGAGTGTCGGATTCCTGTTGCAGAGCATGGCACTCCACCCTCTGAGCCAGAACTCTGATCTACTGTACCATTTTTATTTTAAAGAGTTAACGTTTTCATGAATATTTTTATGAGATACTTATATGACATCGATGGACACCGAATCATGAACTGTACATTGACTTTTTTGCATGTGAAACTGAAATTAAATGTATTTGTAAAGGATTTCAAGTCATTTTTAAAGGTCTACTTTAGTTTGGGCCTGTTTTTGCCGCGCTGCCTTGCACTTGCTTAGCACTTGTTCCGTGTTCTATTGGCGGTGCTCAGGCCCTCGTATGCCTTTGCGGAATCGACTGTGCTTTTCCATGTGCAAGCCAGTTGCCTTCCCTGCTGGACTATCTCGCTTGTAGACCCTTTTCCTGATATCATTTATTTTTATATCTGTACACATGCTTTTTTGTATCTTCTTATTCTCTGGTTAAAAGTAAGAGGACACAACGTGCCCTCCACTGTGTAATGCACTCTGATGAAATAAATTTTGAGGATGAGTTGTCTCCTGTCGTGAGTATGACTGTTCAGGTCACCGTGGTCTGTTCAAATGCCAGCAACCATGGGATACCTGCCCATTATCTTGCCTTGCCCCTCTGTTTATGTCTGTGTCTTTATGAGTTCTATAGGGGCTTCGGTGGTCAGTGGGGGCAGGTACTCAGATCCAGGCCGAGACAGAGGCATAGCTCCCCTAGATTTCTCCTGTGCCTCAGTCCTCTCTATCTTGCTCCTGCGAGTGTGCACAAAATACTTGACCTTTGCAAGGACCTGGTGAGGTCTGGAGGATTTGGGCAACCCTCCGTCTGCCTGATCTGGGAGCTTATAGCCCTGCCATCTGAGGGCTAAATGGAGTTCCTTCAGGTGTCCAATTGTGCCAGTTCCAAAAAATAAATTTTGGAAAATCTTCTCCACTCCTTGAATCTAGTGGTCCCTTTGAAAAATACTTTACAGGGGCCGGAGGGATAGCACAGCGGGTAGGGCGTTTGCCTTGCACGCGGCCGACCCAGGTTCGATCCCCGGCATCCCATATGGTCTCCC
The DNA here is from genome assembly GCF_027595985.1 of Sorex araneus. NCBI lineage: Eukaryota > Metazoa > Chordata > Mammalia > Eulipotyphla > Soricidae > Sorex > Sorex araneus. The sequence goes on along the minus strand of NC_073306.1, from coordinate 30,608,997 downwards.
AAGCACCGCCAGGAGTAATTCCTGAGTGCAGAGCCAGGAGTAACCCCTGAGCATCGCTGGGTGTGACCCAAAAAGCAAAAAAAAAAAAAATACTTCACAACCACTTCGATTCTGAAACGGAGCACAAATCTGCAGAAATTCTTTTTCTTTAAAGATTGACTCAGGCCTCTATGATCTTGGAGTCCCCGGAGCTGCAGGCGATCGGTTTAGGAGAATGAATGCCTGAAACAAGTGTATTATAAACCACTCCATCAATCCCAGTGTTAAAATAACATTTAAATTTAATAGTGAAATTATTCCAGATAATCATGTTTCAATCATTAGGACACTTTGCCCTGGAGAGGGGAAATATTCCCACCATAGAAGAAGCATGCTCGCAGTCCAGAGCAGTGCCAGGGCCTGGAATCCAAGTGTCACGTGCCCCAGTTCAGCCAAAACCCTCAAAACCCATGCCTCACCATGGAGGCTCAGGGTCCTCAGGAGGCTCCGCCCCCTTAGAGACCTGGGAGGGCGGGGCTGCCCTCAGGCCAGACAGGGTGGGGATCTTTGTCAGTGTAGAAAGCAGCCCAGGGAAGTACCCAGACACATCTGGTCCCACTGCAGGGGTGAGAGCAGCTGTGTATGGAGGGGTGCAGAGAGGAGATAGAGCAGGAAAAACACTCGATTTCACCTGAGTGCAACATAGTCTCACATCTAGAGTAGCGATGGACCCTACGTGACTTCATTACATCTTTGTTTGTTTTGCATCATAACTTGAGGTGCTCAGAACTTAAAACTGTCTCTGAGCGATGTGATCACTCCAGCTAGGGCTAATAGTCATCCAGGGTGCCGGATATGACCTGTCCAAGCCAGCAGCAAAACATTGTAGAATCTTTCCTGACCCCCTCCACAAAACATCTTTTCTCTAAACCTCTGTTTGCCCAGCTGATACAGACCATTTTGGTCCTTTATCAGGGACAAATTGATAGAAAAGTGGGTAGAGCATTTGTCTTGCTCGCAGCCTTCTAAATTTGATCCCAGCATCCAGTATGGTCATTCGTACACCACGAGGATTGAATCCTGAGTGCAGAGCTGGGAGTAAGCAAGGAGCATTGAAGGGTTTGGTCCCCTGGCATAAAAAAAAAAAACTTATAGCACTTTGGCACTATCGTCCCATTCTTCTTTGATTTGCCTGAGCGGCCACCCGTAATGTCTCCATCGTGATACTTGTTGTTACTGTATTTGGCATATCGAATATGCCACGGGTAGCTTGTCAGGCTCTCCTGTGTGGGCGAGATACTCTCCTAGCTTTCCGGGGTCTCTGAGAGGGATGGAGGAATTGACACCGGATTTAAATCGTACAAAGAAAACGCCCTACGGTGGTGCTTTCACTCCAGTTCTCAAAGGTATCTCATGGGACCCTGCTGAGATGGAACTGTCCAATTCAGAAACTGAAAAGGTATCTCGTTTGGTCCTTTACTTTCGGCACACATCTTTCACGAAATATTCCTCCAAGCATCATTGACATGGTGATCCCTTCTTTATTTCTGCTGCCTTCTTCTCTTTCTCTTGAGACAGGCTTCCACCTTTGAAGCAACATTGTGTCTACTGTTTGGGTGTCAGTCTCAAAATAGGTTTTTTTTATGTTCCACAAGTGAGATCAGTCATTCTATGTCTGTCCCTCTCCTTCTGACTCATTTCACTTAGCATGCTACTCTCCATGACCATCCATTTATAAGAAAATTTCATAACTTTATCTTTCCTAACAGCTTCATAGTATTCCATTGTGTAGATGTACCAAAACTTCTTTAACCTGTCCTCTGTTCTAAGGTACTTGGGTGGCTTCCAGATTCTGGCAATTGTTAATAGTGTTGCAATGAACATACAGGTGCAGATGTCAATTCTACCTTGCTTTAACAGCAGCATTAGAAAACATTTCCTATTCTAATCTCTGCACTGTTTTACCTATCTTCTCCTGTATCGAGATATCATGGCGCTTGTGCTTTTCATTGCTGAAATGATCAATCACAAGGGAAATTGGGGTATGCTGAGTCTGGCCCATAATGAAAGCACAAGGGGAGTCAAGAGCAGAGTCACACGATGACACAATACACCAGACGTCCACATTATCTGACACGGAAATGACCAACAGTGAAAAAACAAGCAGTGAAAAATGCCGATTATGTACACAAACACCTTTCCAGATCTAAATCCCCTGAGAAGCTACCAAATGGAGTCCAAGTAGATCTTGCAGTCCCAAAGTGTCAGGGACGTCTCCCTTCACACTCAGCTCGTGTTGACCTTCCAGTGCAACTGGAGGAGTCAGAGGCCATGTAAAATGTCTGACGGTCATCAAATCCCTCCTCTTACTCAGGCCCTTCAGTCTCAAGGAGACTGCCCCTGAAACTCAGGCCTTGCAGTCTCAATGAAACTACTCCTGATTTCCTTCACTCAGGCCTTTCGGTCTCAAAGAGACCACCCCTGAGTGACCGCGGGTTTTTGTTTTCTTTTAGAACCTCCGTACTGTTTTAAGGTCTGTGTATGTTCATCCGAGATCTGAGACGAGCCCCCAAATGATGTACCCCGGCTTTCGGGTCACAAATAGTGATGCTAGTCCTCTTCCTTTTCTATGTGTATACATTCGATATCTATTTCTTGCCTAACTGCTATGGTCAGAATTTCCAGTACTATATTGAATAGTATCCCAGAGACGAATCTAAAGAGCTATGCAGGAATATCCCATCTCACTCAAGTGAGAGAAGGAATCCAGAGTTCTGACTTCAATTGACGGTCAAGAATCAGGATGCAGTCTCGTTTGCCAAGGCATCAAAAATCAGATGGGCCAGTCATGTAACGAGATTCAGAGACAACCGCTGGACTAGAGCTGTTACCGACTGGATTCTACGGAACATCAGAGGACCGCGTGGCCGCCCACCAACTAGATGGTCAGATTTCTTGTCAAATCCCTGAATGAACGGTCTGAGACTCTTCCTGTTCCTGGAGCGAGCAGATATCATTGGGCTGCATAGCACGCGACAGGGACAAATGGAGAAATTCCTGGCACCCGCTTGAGCAAATGAAGTTCAACGGGACGAAAAGTGATGCAAGTGATACAAGTGATATTGGATAGGAGTTTGAAGGGCAGAAACCTTGTCTTGTCTCTGATCTAAGAGGATAGTGGTTAGGTTCTCCCGATTGAGAGCATTGCTTGCGATGCATTTGTGGGAGATGGCTTTGACTCTATTGAGGAATATTCCTTTAATGCCCATTTTTCTGAGAGTTTACATCATAAACGGGAGCTGGATCTAGTTAAGTGCTTTCTCTGCATCTACTGATATGGTCATTTGGTGTTTATCTTTTATTGATATCATGGTTTATGTTGATTGACTTGCGAAGGTTAATCCATCCTTGAATCCCTGGGATGAGTCCTACTTGGTCATGCTGTATGATCTTTTTTATGAGTCCTTGGATTCTGTTTGCAAGAATTCTGTTGAGCATCTTTGCATCTGTGTTCATCAGATATATCTGACTTAAATACTCTTTCTGTGTGGTGTCTCTGTCTGCTTTTGGTTTCCGGGTAAATTTGCTTCATAGAAGCTGTTTGGAAGTGTTTCCGATTCTTCAGTTTTCTGTAAAAGCTTTAAAAGGATTAGAAGTCCTCATCAAAGACTTGGAAGTATTCACTAGTGAATCCATGTGGCACTCCTCTGTATATTCCTGTGGGGTTAGGAGTGCTAAATGGGCTGAAGTGGCGTGTGGATACAGGTACTCAGACACAGGACAAGCAGAGTCATAGCCCCTCTGAGCCATCTCTGGTGCCTCAACCATCTCTACCTTCCTCCTGCATGTGTTCAGGGAAGGGACTGTGGACTTTGCATGGACATGGTCAGGTCTGGGAGACCTGGGCTTCTTTCCCTTCTGCCTGGTCTAGGAGCTCACGGGCCTGTCACTGAGGCCAGAGTTCCTGCTAGCACCCAATTGTGCCAATCCCTGAAAAGACATCTAGAGAAAATCCAGCTCACTCCTCAAACCCAGTGTTCCCTTTGAAAAACACGTCTACCCATCCATACCATGAATCAGAGCACAAGTCTGCAGATTGCTTTCCATGTAAAGATTGACTAAGGCCTCTGTGAACTCTTGGAGGTCCCAGAGCGATAGCTGATTGGTGCGGAAGCAATGAATGCCTGAAACAACTATTTTATGAACAACTTTTTACATCACAGTGCGTAAATAAAGTTTAATTGAACACAGTCAAGTTATTCGAGACAATCATGTTTCAAAAACTACTTCTTGCCTCGGTGAGGAGGCAAGTTCCCAACACGGAGATGGTCCCCCTCGACCCTCCCCCCAAACCACCACAGATCTGCCAGTAGACAGAGCGCAGCCAGGATGAGGAAACCCAGTGTCACCTGCCCAGACCAAGCTCAATCCTCAGCCACCTGCCCCAAAGGAGGCTCAGGGTCCTAGGAGGCTCAGGGCCCTGAGAGGCCTGGGTGGACAGGGCTGCCCCCAGGAAAGACTGGGTGGAGATCTTTGTCAGAGCAGGAGCCAGGTCAGTGAAGGACCCACACTCACCTGTGTCCCTTTGCATGGCTCAGAGCACCCCTGGGATGGAGCGGTGACTGTAGGAGTGCGAGCACGCAAAATGCTCTACTATTGAGCGCAAAGTGGGCCCACCTCTACAACGGTGATGGACGCTGCACGCCTCCATCACATTTTTGTTTGTTTTGGGTAGCACCTGGAGATGCTCAGAACTTACTCCTGCTTCTGAGCAAAGGGCTCACTCCTACTAGGGCTCAGGGGCCATCCAGGGTGCCAGAATGGACCTGACCAGGCCACCTGCAAAACACTGTATGATCTCTCCTGACATCCTCCACAAAAAGTCTTCTCTCTAAGCCTCATTTTGCCCAGTTTATAAAGACCAGAGACCATTATAAAGGCCAGAGTGATAGAACTTTGGGTAGTGCATTTGTTCTGCACGCAGCTGTCCCTGTTCGATCTGAGAATCCAGTATGGTCCAGTAGACTTTGCTCTAGCAAACCAAATTGATTTAGCATTTTAAAAGTCTTTATTTTATAAGGATTTGAGACAAAGAAGGGCCAGAATTACTGATACTTAGGGGGTTACAACATCCTGCTATGTGGGGGGGGGGGGGGCGGGAGGGCGGGGCTGTTTACTGTTTCTGTTTCCACAGGACATCTCTGTTTTGGATTGAACCTGGGATTTTCCTTTGCACTGTAACCTCAGAGTTATCGATGGAACCTGAAATACATTTTTCTTCGTTTATTTTCTTATTTATATTTTATTTGCAGTCCAAACCTAGGTCTTGACATGCAAGACAATTGCTCTACCACTAAACTACTTCTTAATGACTGCAAAAGTTGTTACTATATATTTTTCAGATGGCCAGTATGGACGTATAATTTCAAAATATAATATCCCTTATATAATATCTATATTAGGCAGATACATAACATATATTATATGCACATGAGGGCTTTTAAGTAAGTTTACGTGGCAGTCGCAAGATATCTTATAGCCTAGTTCTCCCTCTGCGGGAACCTGGCTAGCTACCAAGAGTTTCCTCCCTTCATAGGAGAGTCTCACAAACTCCCCATGCTGTATTCCTATGCCAAAATCAGTAACAATGATGGGTCTCATTCCCCTGACCCTGAAAGAGCCTCCAATGCGGCACCATTGGAAAGGAGGAGTAAAGATAGGCTTCTAAAATCTCAGGGCTAGGATGAATGGAGACGTTACTTAAACGGCTGAAGAAATTCGACGACTAACGGGATGATGATGATGATCTTGATGATGATCAAGGGTTTTGTGGTGCAGAATGCATGTAGGAGTGATAGATTATATATAGTCGTAAAGTGTTGAGATGGAAGCAATTATCTTATGGAGATTAACTGTAGAGACACTATGTCACCTGAAGCATCTATACTACTCTTCTCTTTCTCTTGCTATTGTACATATTAAACAATTAAGGTTACATTTTATTTATTTATTAGCATTTGTTTTCATTTTGCTTTTTGGCTCACACCAGGCGAAGCGCAGGGGTTACTCCTGGTTTATACTCTGTAATTGCTCCTGGGAGTGCTCGATGAACCAGATAGGATGCTGGGAATGAAACCCCGTCGGCCGCGTGCATGGCAAATGCCCTACCCGAAGTAAGGTTACAGCCGTGAATGGAAAAAAGTGGATACTTTCTCAGTTGTGTTGAGGATATTTTAATCCCACCCTCTCATCTGCATATTTTTATATACATACTCCTGTTTTTTTGTATCTCTTTATCTTTGGGTTCAGAGCAAGAGAACACATGGTGCACTTCACTGTGAAATGTTGTTCGATGAAAAATACTGATTTTGAGAAATAGTTGTCTACTCTCGTGACGATCACTGTTCAGTTTACTTTGGTGTGGTCAAATGCCAGTAGCCACGGATGACCTGCCCATGTCTTGTTGTTGACTCTCCTCTGTTTTTAACAGTGGAATTATGGTGCAAAAGGGGTTTTGGTGGCCTGTGGATCAGAAACACATACCCAGGTCGAGGTAGAGTCATAACCCCACTGAGCCGTAACGGTGCCTCAGCCCTCTCTACTTACCTCTTGCATGTGAGTACGAAGGGACACTGGCTTTTGCATGGACATGGTGAGGTCTGGAGGCCCTGAGCCTCTCTCCCTGCTGACTGGTCTGGGAGTTCATAGCCCTGCCCACTGGGGGCTAGTTGGGAGTACCTGTTTATACCCAGTTGTGCCAATCCACCAAAAAAGTCTGGAGAAAATCCACTCTACACCTCCCACCCAGGGATCCCTTTGAAAAATACTTCCCACGCACTGACTGTCTGAAACAGAGCACAAAGCTGCAGATTCCTTTCTCTGTAAGATTGACTCAGGCCTCTATGTACTTGGAGGCTCTGAGCTACAGCAGATTGGTACAAAAACAAAGAATGCCTGAAAGAACTGTATTATCAAGAGCTATGTCAAACCCAGTGTTTAAAGAAAGTTTAAAGAGAAATTGCAAAATCACTCCAGACTATCATGTTAGTGATACGATTTGTCACAAATCATAACTCTGTTTTGGTTTGAACCGGGACTCTCATTTGTCCACTAACCTAAGAGGTTTTCATGACACCTGAAACCTCTTTGCCCACCATATTCACTTTGATTTCTGTCCAATCCGGGGTCCTAAAATGCAAGAAAATTACTCTACCAGTGAAGAAAGTCTCAGATGTGAAGAAAAGTGGTTAGTTTCAGTTGTTTTTCCTCTCTCTCTCTCTTTTTTTGCTTTAATGGTCAGTATGGGAAATTCAGTTCCAGCATTGGTTCGACCTTATACAATACGTGCTTTTCTCTTTGCCTTGCTACTAGTACATATTAAACAATTACACTTACATTTTATTTATTATTTATTTATTTACTTTTTGCTTTTTGAGTCACACTGGCAATTCACCAGGCTTCCCCTGGCTTTCCACTCAGGAAATACTTCTGGCGGTACTCCTGAGACCATATGTGATTCTGGGAATCAGACCCGGGTGAGCCAAAAGCAAGTCAAACCCTTCTAGACTATGGCCTTGGTGGGCTTGAAATCTGAGGCTCCATCACAGCGTTTGGATGCTTGTAGGCAACTCTCTGGCTGAGCTCTTTAGGGCCTAAAGGACATTCACACCCAGTCACAGCAGCATCTCTTTTGTCTACAGACATGGCCCTCCATGTCCTACCTGTGCACAATTAGTCTCCTATCCTGGATATTTTGAATATCCATGAGTCTCAGGGAGAGAAACCCTGGTCTAGATGAGGGCTTCTTACACTTCTTACACATTTTCACTTTTGTCACTGTTTTTTACCAAGAATTGCTTACACCAACCTGGGATATCAGTTCATTCAAAGGTATAATAAATATGTTACAAAAAAAGCAACTTGATAGACTCAAAACCAAAATTAAAAGAAGGACTAACGGGGCTTTTGTAAGACAAAGAAAACCCCCACAAGAACAATAAACCCCACAGAAAGCCGACACAAACCCCATGACAATAATCACTCTCAATGTCAGTAGTCTAAGTGCACCAATTAAAAGACACAGAATGGCAAAATTGATTCGGAAACAAAACCCAACATTCTGCTGCCTACAAGAAACACACCTGAACAGTCAGAACAAACACAGACTTAAAGTCAAAGGATGGAAAACAATCCTGCAAGCAAACAGCTCCCTCAAAAACCTGGGGTGGCCATACTAGTTTCCGACAACATAGATTTCAGGTTGAAAAAGTTTAGAAGGGACAGCGAAGGTCACTTTCTATTTATCAAGGGATATGTACAAAAGAAAGAAATCACACTCTTAAACGTATACGCATCTAATGAGCGACAAGCTAAATACTTAAAACAAGTCCTAACAGACTTTAAGGAGGACATTGCTAGCAGCACAATTGTAGTCGGAGACTTCAGCACCGCCTGTACTAAAATACAGAAATCCAGAACCTCGAGGCCGCTACTGTGGCCACACGACCTCATATCTCTTCATTCTCAGCAACGGAAAATAAATTATCAAATGCTTCCTTTCCAGCAGGTCCAACTCCGGGGGCGGGGGAGGAGGGGAAACTCTAACAATAATAGTGAATTTTTTGTTTGTATGTAATCAAAGTAAAGAGAAAGTAAAGTGAAATTTATCAGCTACACAGGCGGGGTGGGGGGCTAGTGGGCGGGGATGGTTGGGGGGGAGGTTTACCGTGGTTCTTGGTGGTGGAATATGTGCACCGGTGAAGGGATGGGTGTTCCAGCATTATGTAACTGAGACTTAAGCCTGAAAGCTTTGTAACTTTTCACATGGTGATTCAATAAAAATTAAAAAATAAACCCAGGTTCAAACCGGAACAGAGATGCCCTATGGAAACAGACAGTAAATTGCCCCATCCCACCTACCCCGCCCCTCCCACATACCGGCTGTTGTTGCCCCCTCAGTATCAGTATTTCTGGCCCTTCTTGTCTCAAATCCTTATATAATAAAGACTTAGAAAAATGCTAAAGCAATTTGAATTGCTAGACAAAGGCTACTGGCATATACTGGATGCTCAGATCAAATGGGAACAGCTGCGTGCAAAGCAATTGCACTACCCACTGTTCTATCACTCTGGCCCTTATAATGGCCACTGGACTTTACAAACTGGGCAAAATGAGGCTTAGAGAGAAGACTTTTTGTGAAGGGGGTCAGGAGAGATACTACAGTGTTTTGCAGGTGGCCTGTCCTGGTCCTATCTGGCACCCTGGATGGCACCTGAGCCCTAGTAGAAGTGATCTCATTGCTATCAAGCAAGACCAAGTTCTGAGAATCTCCAGATGCTACCCCAAACAAACAAAAATGTGATGGTGCCATGTAGCCTCCATTACTGTTATAGAGTTGAGCCCACTTGGCGCTCAAGTGGAAGAACACTTTACGTGCTCGCTCTCCTGCCCGCACCCCTTCATCCCAGAGCTGCTCTAGCCATGCAGGGACACAGGTGAGTCAGGGTCCTTCATAAGCCTGGCTTCTGCACTAAAACGATCCCCACCCTGTCTGGCCTGAAGGCAGCCCCGCCCACCAAGTCTCCAAGGGTGTGTAGCCTCCTGTGGACCCTGAGCTTCCTGTGGTCCAGGTGGGCTGTGGAGGGAGGCTGGCTGGGGCAGGTGACACTGGGTTTCCTGACCCTGGCCCTGTTCTGGCTGCTGGCAGGCCTGTGCTGGTTTTTTTTTTGGGGGGGGGGGCGGGCGAGGCAGGCCATCTCCTGTAGTGGGAACTTGCCCCATCACTTGGGCGAGAAGTAATTATTGAAACATGATTTTCTGGAAAAATTTGACTGTTTTTAATTAAACTTTATATACACTCTATGATTTGCAAAGTTGTTCATAAAACAGTTGTTTGTTCATAAAACAGTTGTTTCAGGCATTCATGTTTTCTGCATCAATAAGCTATAGCTCTGGGGTCTCCAAGTGTTCACAGAGGCCTTAGTCAATCTATACGTTGATATTTAAGCGCAGTGGCCACACGTGTGTGGCCTTTCCACTCCTGCACGAGCATGATCCCCGAGCCAAACTAAACCACTTTGGGCACCAGCAGCTCTCAGAAATGTCTCTAGACTGTGAACTGAGCCACTGCCCCATGCAGTGCCAGGAAGGAAGTGTTTTTCTCTCTCGGCTTTTCCATTTTATGAGCACCACAAAGGGAAGTAAAAGCTTGCAGTGATGCAATTTCTGGCAGAAATTTCCCTGGGCTTTGTTACTAAAATACAGAAACCAAAACCGCGCGGCTTCTATTGAAGCCGTGCTAGACCTCATATCTCTTAATTGCCAGCAATGTAAAACATTATCAAATCGTTCCTTTCAACAGGTCTGACTTGGGGGGAAACTAAAAACAATAATAGTGAGTTTTTTCTGAAATATTGAAGGTAATCAAAGTAAAGTGAAATCTATCAGCTACACAGGCGGGGGTGGGGTGGAGTGGGGGGAGGTATGCCGGGGCTCCTGGTGGTGCAAAATGTGCATTGGTGATGGGATGGGTGTTGAATATTGTATAACGGAGACTTAAGACTGAAAACTCTGTAACTTTCCACATGGTGATTCAATAAAAAAATTTAAAAATCTTTACGCTGAGAGGAATCTTCATATTAGTGCTCAGTTTTATTGTGTGGGTGGCTAGGAAGTATTTTTCAAAGGGACTGCTGTGTTTGAGGAGTGGGGTGGATATTCTATAAACGTTTTTACAGTGATTGGCAAATTGGGCACCAGCACGAACGTTCACCTCAGTGGGCAGGGCTGTGAGCTCCCAGAACAGGTAGAAGAGGAAATGGCCCAGGTCTTCTGTCTTGACCATATCCATGCGACAGTCTCTTCCCTGCACACATGCAGGAGGAATGTAGAGAGGGCTGAGGCATTGGAGGTGGCTCAGTGGGGCTATGACTCTGCCTTGTCCTGGGTCAGAGTACCCGCCTCTGCAGGCCACTGGAGTCACTTTAGCACTCATAACCCCATAGGAATATACAATTAGTGCCACATGGATTCATTAGTGAATTCGTCCAATCGTCAAGGAGGACTTCCAAACTTTTGAAAGATTTTTCAGGAAATCGAAGAATCAAAAACACTCCCAAACAGCTTCTATGAAGCAAATATCACTCTGATACCAAAAGAAGACAGAGACACTACAGGGACAGAGAATTAAAGACATATAACCCTGATGAACACAGATGCAAAGATCCTCAACAAAATCCTTGCAAACCGAATTCAAGGACTCATAAAAAAGATCATACACCATGACCAAGTAGGACTCATCCCGGGGATTCAAGGATGAATTAGCACTCTCAAGTCAATCAACATAATCCATCATATCAATAAAAGAAAAGATAAAAAACTATATGACCACATCAATAGATGCAGAGAAAGCATTTGACTAGATCCAGCCCCCGTTTATGACGAAAACTCTCAGCAAAATGGGCATGGAAGGAACATTCCTCAATAGAGTCTAAGCCATCTCCCACAAACCCATAGCAAGCATCATTCTCAATGAGGAGAACCTAACACCCTACCCTCTTATAACAGGGATAAGACATGGTTGCTTGCCCTCCCACTCTTATTCAGTATAGTACTGGAAATTCTGGCGATAGCAGTTAGGCTACTAAAAGATATCTAGTTTACACAGATAGGAAGAAAAGAGGTCTAGCTGTCACTATTTGTGACCCAAGACCCGAGATGCACCATTTGGGGGCTCGTCCGAGATCTCGGATGAACCTACACAGACCTTAGAACAGTGCAGAGTTTTTCTAAAAGAAAACAAAAATACAAGGTTACTCAGCGGTGGTGTCCGTGAGACCCAGAACCCTGAGGGAAGGAACTCAGGAGTAGTCTCATTGAGACTGAGAGGCCTGAGGCTCAGGGGCAGTCTCCATGAGAATGAGGGGCCTGAGTTAAAGGGGTTTCTGATGATGGTCAGACATTTTACAAGGGTTCTGACTCCACCAGTTGCACTGGAGGGTCAACAATAGCAGAGTGTGAAGGGAGATGTCCCTGATAACCTGGGACTGCAAGCTCTACTTGGACTGCGTTCAGTAGGTTCTCAGGGCAGTCAGATCTGGAGAGGTTTTCGTGGAAAGGACTGACATTTTTCACTGTTTGTCTGTTGGTCATTTTTCTGTCGGATGTTATGGACGCCTAGTGTAGTGTGTCTTAGTTGACTCTGTTTTTGACTCCTCTTGTGCTTGATTTCATTATGGGTCAGACCCAGTCTACACCACATTCCCTTGTGATTGACCATTTCATCAATTCCAAGCCCAAGGACAGTGACCTCTTGGGAGAGGTGAAGAAAGGTAAAACAGTGCATGCAAAGATGCAAATAGAAAATGTTTTCTTATGCTGCTATTTAAAACTTTGGTGAGTACCAATGGCCTGGTTCTGTGTCTAAAGCATGTTTGAATGTGAATTTGTAAAGTATTTGGTGTAAAAATCTTATGATTTGAGAAAATAAAGGACTTTTAGAATTAAGCCAGGAAGTTTTTCCTATGCCTCATAAAAAAAGAAAATAGAAAAAAATTATGGTTGAAGGGTTTCTTAAGGTAGTGTGTTAATGTATATGTGTTTATATTTGTACTGGATTATCAGGATATGAGTAGAAATTATTGTTTTACATGAAAACAAGTTTAAAGAGTAATGGGTTAAAAACATGAGTTTTTTTTTCTTTTTGGGTCACACCCAGCAATGCTCAGGTGTCACTCCTTGCTCTGCACTCAGGAATTACCCCTGGCCGTGCTCAGGGGACCATATGGGATGCTGGGAATTAAACCCGGGTTTGACGCGTGCAAGGCAAACGCCCTACCTGCTGTGCTGACTCTAGCCCAAAAACATGAGTTTCTAAACTTGTAAAATTGTTGCAAAACTTTAATACCATCAGAGTTTAAACACATCAGTTTTTTGCTGGACTTTAAGACCCGCCTCAGGCCTTCTTGCTGAAGGAAAAAAAGTGAGTCCCTTTACACCCAAGCGGTTAAAAAAGGCCCCTTTGTTTTAGTGACCTTGCAGCTGAGCAGAGGCAGCTGGCCCTGGTCCCCTCTCCCTTCTCAGTGGAGGCAAGTGAGAGCTGAGAATGGTGACAGATCACAGTATTATGTTGATTCCAGTCTTGACGTTAGGGGGTTAATACTTAGGTGCTAAAAGTTGTGAACGCTTTTTGAATAGGGAATATCCAGTAGACAAAATATGTATTTGTGGCAAACAGGAATTTCAGGTCTAAAATATTCTAGTAGAAGGGTTTTGTTCTCAAAAATTAAGAAAGGAACTAAGAGATAAAACAGAAAACTAGAAGAAATATTTGACCTGTGTTCTCCGAAAAATATGAATAATCTAAAATTTTGTTCCCTTTCTCTATTTTTTTGTGATTTTCAAGGATTGTTTAAAAATACAAGCTTAAACTTAAATATGTGACGATTTGACTTGTGTCCTGGAAAGAAAATAAAAATTGAGGTTAAAGTCACTTTAAAAAAACAATAATTGTTGAAATGTTGAACATAATCAATGTAAAGAGAAAGTAAAGTGAAATTTATTAGCTACACAGCGGGGTGGGGGTTGGGGAGGTGGGGGTGTGGGCGGGAGGTTTCCTGTGGTTCTTGGTTGTGGAATATGTGCACCGTTGAAGGGTTGGGTGTTTGAGCATTGTGTAACTGAGACTTAAGCCTGAAAGCTTTGTAACTTTCCACATGGTGATTCAATAAAAAGTTTTTAAAAATTAAAAAAAATACAAACGCAGTCCACTGGCAGTGATGAAGTGGGCAAATGAAGGAATATGTAGGTAAATGATATATGTGAATCTTGTGAGTATTTTAACTATAATTCTGAATCCTATGTTATAAGATCTTTAATTATGAAGTTTTGAATATCAATGGGACTGATGTAATGCTTTGAATAGAGTGCCGGAGAGTACAGTTAGTCATGGTCATTGAGATCCTGATTAGCAACTTGTTTCCAAATTTCTTGGTAGATCAAAGTATATTAAGTTCAGTAAAATTAAGGTTAAAATCTGTGAGACATGACTTTAAGGAAGGAATATAAGTGTGTATTATAAGTTAAAAGGATGATGGATGGAGATCATTAGTGGGAAAAAGGAAAGGACCCCTACCAAGATATCCCACTGCACGGAAAAGCCTGGGAAGCTACCCGTGCCATATTCAATATGGCAAGAAGAGTAACACCAAGGAATAATTACTGAGTATAAAGCCAGGAGTAACCCTGTGCATCACTGTGTGTGTTCTAACAAGCAAAAAGAAAATAAATGAGTATGTGTGTGATCTAACAAGAAAAAAGAAAATAAATGAGTACGTGATAAATAAAATGTAACCTTAATTGTTTAGTATGTACTGGTAGCAAGGGCACCAGTAATGTCTCCATTGTGAGACCTGTTGTTTCTATTTTTGGCCTAAAGAATATTCCACGGGTAGCTTGCCAGACTCGGCCGTGCTGATGGGGTACTCTCGGTAGCTTTCCGGGCTCAACGAGAGGATGGAGAAATCAAACCAGGTCTGCCACGTGCAAGAAAAATGCCCACCTGTTGTACTCGAGGCATATTCGATAATCAAAAACAGTAACAAGTCTCACAATGAGACGTTACTGTAGCCCGCTCCAGAAAATCAAAAAACAACGGGACGAAAGAGCAACAATGCTACCCTTCATCTGGGTAAAATGTCAATTTATTAACATGATAGTGTGGCGTGATTTTGCAATTTCTGTTTAAACGTTATTTAAACACTGGGTTTGACAAAGCTGTTCATAATACAGTTATTTCAGGCATTCATTGTTTTCTCACCAATCATCTGTAGCGCAGAGACTCCAAGTTCATACAGGCCTAAATCAATCTTACAAAGAAATGAATCTGTGCAGCTTTGTGCTCCGTTTCATGGTGTGGGTGAGTGGGAAGTATTTTTCAAAGGGACCTCTAGATGTGAGGAGTAGGGTGGATTTTCTCCAGACATTTTTTTGAGGATTGGCACAACTGGGTACCAAAAGGAACTCCCAATTAGCCCTCAGTGGGCAGGGCTATGAGCTCCCAGACCAGTCAGCAGGGAGAGGGCCAGGTCCTCCAGACCTCACCATGTCCATGCTAAGGCCACAGACCCTTCATGCACACATGCAGTGAGAAGGTATTGAGTTCTGAGGCACCAGTATGGCTCTGCCGTGGGCTGGTCTGAGTTCCTGATCCACAGGCCACACAAGCCCCTTTTGCACTCATAACTCCACTGTTACAAACAGAGGAGGGTCAACAAAAGACAATAGGGAGGACTCCCGTGGCTACTGGCATTTAACCGGACCTCCATAACCAGAACAGTGATAGACATGACAGGAGACAACGATTTCTCCAAATTAGTTCATTTCATTGAAGAGCATCTCACAGTGAATTGCAGCATGTGTCCTCTCGCTCTGAACCCAAAGATAAGGAGATACAAAAAACACAAGTGTGGCTATAAAAGTATGCAGTCAGAGGGAGGGATAAAAAATACCCTTGACAAAACTGAAGAAAGTAACCACTTTTTCAACTCATGGCTAGAGCAATAGTACATCGGGTAGGGCGTGTGCGTGGACGACCGGGTTTGATTCCCAGCATCCTGAGTGTTCCACGAGCACCCCAAGGAGTAATTCCTGAGAGCAAAGTCAGGAGTAACCCTGTGCATCACCGGTGTGACCCCAAAAGCAAAAAGTGAATAAGTGTGTAAAAAAATAAATAAAATGTAACCTTAATTGTTTAATATGTACTAGAAACATGGGAAAGAGAAAAGCAGTATAGATGCCCTGGGAGACAGAGTGTCTCTAGAGTTAGTCCCCATAAAAGAATTGCCTCCATTTTAGCGCTTTATTACTGTAAATAATCTATCACACCTACCTGCATTCTGTACCTCAAATCCCCTCGTGTATATCACTGTCACTGTCGCTGTCATCCCGTTGCTCATTGATTTGCTTGATCAGGCACCAATAACATCTCCTTTGTGAGACTTGTTGTTACTGTTTGTTAATATCGAATATGCCACAGGTAGTTTACCAGGCTCTGCCATGTGGGCGAGATAGAAAATAAATTATTTAGAGGCTGCTATTGAGGCAGGCTTGGGTGGTGTTGGGAAATTAGCAATATTGGTGGTGGGAAGGCACAATGGTGGTGGGATTGGTGTTGGAATATTGAATGTGATCAATCATCATGAACATCATCATCATCAACATCATCCTGTTGAAAACGGGAATGCCCTGCCACAGAAGTGGGGTGTTGTGGAGGGGGATGGGGTTGGGGGGTGGGAGGGATACTGGGATCATCAGTGGTGAAGAATGGGCACTGGTGGAGGGATGAGTTCTCGAACATTTTATGACCAAAACACAGCACGAAAATATGTAAATATATAACTGTACCTTCTTGGCGATTCACTAATAAAAAATAAAATAAAAAAAGAACTAAAGGAATGAAATTCTAAATTAAATTTTTTTAAAAACACATTATCCGTTGATCGTTGATTTTCTTGAGTCGTCTCAGTAAAGTCTCCTTTCGTCCTAGCCCAGAGATTTTAGAAGCTTCTCTTTACTTATTCTTCCCAATGGTGCTGCACTGGGGGCTCGTAGGCGTGCTGGCCGATCATCATGAACAACTATAAAAATTTTTTTAATTTAAAAAAATACAAAATTATACCATGGCTATTTTTCAATGGCACTTTCTGTGATACTCTATCATTATTTGCATGACAAAAGACATGTGGAGCATGGCCCAGAGTGATATTACAGCAGGTTGGGCATTTGCCTTAAATGCAGCCAAGAGTCCAGCAGGGCTCAATCCCCAGCTACTCATATGATTCCTCGAGCACTGTCAGGAGTGATTTTTTTAGTGCAGCGCCAAAAGTAAGCCTGAGAATCACTGGGTATGATCCATATATCACTTGTATCACTTGTCTTCCCATTTTCTTCGATTTGCTTGAGCGGGTGCCAGTAACATAGCCATTTGTCCCTGTTGCGTGCTAGTGCAGCCCAATGATATCTGCTTTCTCCAGGAACAGGAAGAGCCTCAAATCGTTCATTCACGGATTTGACGAAGAAATCTGACCATCTAGTCGGTGGGCAGCCACGTGGTCTTCTGATGTCCTGTGGAATCCAGTCGGTAACAACTCTAGACCAGCAGTGGTCTCTGAATCGAATTACATGATCGGCCCATCTGATATTTGATGCCTTGGCAAACGAGACAGCGTCCCTGATTCTTGACCGCCGACAGAGGAAAGAACCCCGGATTCCTTCTCTCACTTGAGTGAGATGTGATACTCTAGCATAGATCTTTTGAGTCCTCTTTGGGATACCCTAATAGCGTTCTCATCCTGTTTGCGTAGGGCCCGGGCCTCTTAGGCATATGTTAGTGTAGGAAGAACGGTGGAATCGAAAAGATGTGCCTGGAGTCGGAGGTTCTTTGTCTTCTTAAGCACTTCTTGGATGCTCTTGAAGGCGGTCCACGCTGCTCTCTTCCTCCTGCGCAGTTCTGGCAACAAGTCATTCCTCATGTTGATTTCTCGACCCAGGTACACACAGCTGCTGCATTTGGAGATGTTCGTTCCATTGAGAGCAAATGGAGCGTCAGGAATTAGTTCGTTTTTCATGAGCATCATCTTGTTGAGATTCAACTGCAATCCAACGTTTCCACACTCGTGGTCAAAGTCGGCCAGCGTTTGTGCCACTTAGCTAATGTTTGGCATTATGAGAATGATATCATCAGCGAAGCGGAGGTGGTGTAGTTGCCGACCATCTATCTTCACTCCCATTCCTTCCCATTACAGTCATTGCATGATGTTCTCGATTGTGGCACTGAAAACTTTCGGTGAAATGATATCACCCTTCCGAACCCCTCCTCTCTTTACATCAATGATCACTTCCTTGTAGAGTGATGAAATCCTGGTGGTGAATCCACAATACAGCTCGTGGAGGATTTTGATATACTGAGTTTGAATGCCCTGTTTGGCTAGGGCTTCGATGACCGCTTCAGTCTCAACAGAATCGAAGGCCTTTTTTAAGTCGATGAATGTTAGACAGAGTGGCATCTTGAACTCTCGCGAAACTTCAATGAGCTTGGTCACTGTGTGGATATGGTCTATCATGCTGAATCCCCTTCGGAACCCGGCTTGCTCGCCTGATTTTCCTTCATCTAGTGTTCTGCCTATTCTAGTCAGGATGGCATGAGTGAACAACTTGTAGATGACAGACAGCAGGCAGATTGGGCAATAATTGCCAATGTCGTGGATGTCTCCCTTCTTGTACAACAGACGGTTCTACTGGTTTTCCACTGGGACGGAACTTTCCATTCACACAGGTAGCATGTGAAGAGCCGAGCCAGTGTATTGACGAGTACTGGCGGCAGATTCTTCAGGTGTCCGTGTCTGACCTTTTCCGGACCAGGAGATGGTGGTCCAATCCCGTTTGGAATTTGGGGGGAACAGCGACATTGGTCAGGAAAAACCTTCGATTGAATATGATGTGGTCAATTTCATTGCGGAACTATCCACCGGGAGACTCCCATGTCCAGCATTTAGATTTGGCCTTCTGGAACTGTGAGTTACCCTGGATATGGTCTTGGTCAACATGATGAATTCAGACAGTCTCTCACCCTGATCGTTCCATTCTAGGCCATGGGTCCTAATGTGGAGTTCTTCAGGCGACCTTCCTGGACCTATCTTGGCATTAAAATCACCAACAATGATCTTGTAGAAGGTGTTGTCTTCTTTATAGAACTTCTCCAGTTCCATGTAGAACCTCTCAATTTCTTCTTCATCGTAGTTGGATGTTGATGCGTAGACAATGAAGATAGAAACTGCAGGCAGTGAGCCACATCTATTCAACCATAATCGTCCGATTCAGGTTGTTAGGCATTCGAATGAATCAATGCTCATGGCCAAGTTCCATGTTTACAAGGACACGGACACCACCGACACCGTTTGCCTTACATGTGGCCAACTCAGGTTCGATTCCCAGCATCACATAGGGTCCCCTGAGCACCACCAGGGGTGATTCCTCAGTGCAGAACCAGGAGTGACCCCTGTGCATCACCGGGTGTGACCCAAAAAGCAAAACAAAACAAAACAAAATAGAACAAAACAAAAAAGAAATAAAACGAACGGTTTGAACATGGCAGTAGATGGAAGTAAGGCAGGTTGAGATTTAACCTCATGTACAGGTAGGGTCAGCGCCCCTATCAGAAGGAAGTAGCTCCAGAAGACGGAACTTCGATGATTATACCTTTAAATATTTATGTGGTGAAGTCTCTAGGGCAACATGATGTTGGCAGAAAATCCCTTCTTGTGAGTGAGAACCCCTTCATGGAGGAACCCTGCTTCCTTTGAAATTCCTTTGAGTCGATTGCTACTTCTCCAACTTAGCCTTGAAAAAGAAATTGTAAGCCAGAATATGTGATCTCTCTCTTCTCCAGTTATCGTTGGCCCCTAGATATATTAGGCCCAGCTCATGTGGGTCATGAAGCACACTGCCAGAGTAAACTCCTCATTCGTACACTTGAGAGATCTGGTCTGAATAAGGAAACATAAGGCTGCCACCCGCGTGGCACTTCTCAGTGGAAAGGTCCTTACATGATTACCTTGAACACACCAACTGCTCTGAGGGTGGAAGGAATCAAGATCTGGGTGCATGCTTCACATATAGACAGAAAACACTGACCAGTGATGTGTCTGGACAACGGGAGATGACCCTCTCCAGATAAGACTGAAGAAAGTGACTTAAAAGGACCATGGGAAGGACACAGGTTATTCTCTGACTCTGCAACTGATGGTACTCAGACAACAGTACAGAAAGTTTCCACAAATATTGGAAAAGAAAGAGTGGAATAGTCCTCCGCTCCCAAAAGCAGATGATCCCAGAGGCCCACTAACTTCTTTCGACATCTAGTGGCTTCTTGAGAGAAATGCCTCTAGACTGTGAACTAAGCTACGTCCCCATGCCATCCTGGGACGGGAAAGGTTTTTCTATCTCGACCTTTCCTTTCACGGCGGCGTGGCAACCGCCATATTATGGAGCCAAATAACCGGGGGTACAAGCTTTCGGTGACGCGAATTCTGACATAAATTTCTCTGGGCATAATTACTAAAACACCAGAAATCAAAATCCTCACATGTCTTCATTCCCAGCAATGCAAAAGAAATTATCAAATAATGCCTTTTCGGCAGGTCTGATATTTTGAAGGGAAATACCAAATGATAGTCATGAGTTTTCCGTTAAAATATTGAATGTAGTCAAAGTAAAGAGAGTAAAGTGAAAGTCATGAGCCACACAGACAGGTGGGGCTTGGGATGGGAGGTTTACTGGTGTTCTTGGTGGTGGAACATGTGCACTGGTGAAGGGATGGGTGTTTGATCATTGTATGACTGAGACTTAAACCTGAAAGATGTGTAACTTTTCTCACGGTGATTCAATAAAAATTAAATAAATAAATATTTTTTTAAAAAAAGAGTGAAATAGGTGGATCCCTTTACCAGGGCCATGTATTAGGATGATTCCTCATATGAACTACAGAAAAAGGAGAAATGTTAGGTACCCTAAAGCCAGACCTAGAGCCAGACTGCAGTCTTGACAGGCCGAAGCTAACAGCTATTAATATTTGTTATATTAATATAACATTTGATAAGTTAGTCAGTTTTGACTTTGTTAAGTTTTGACTAGGCTTAAGTTTATGTTTCCAGAAACTGAAATAGTAATTTCTGGAAAGGAACTGCTGGAACATCTGACTGGTCATGAAAGGTCACTATGTCCATGTTTTGGAACAACCACAAGGTGCTTTACTGTTATTATGTCCAGTTTTTGAACAACTAGAAACTGACTAACTTATCAAATGTTATATTAATATGACAAATATTAATATCTGACGACTGTCGCTTGGTCACTACCTATATAAACTGATTGCACTTGGAGGTCAGGGTTGCTATCAGAGACTGTATTGTGGGAGAGATAGTTGACCTCAGTTAACTGGAATAAAACTCCTTTGCACTTGGTTTACTGCATCTCTGAGTTTGTATCCATTCACACCGTGGTCCCAAAAGCCAGGTACAAGAGGACGATATGATACTATACTTAGAAAAGCCTAAACAGTCGTTGGAACAAGAAAAGCCTCTTCAAAAAGTGGTGCTGGGCTGGTTGAACTCTACAAGAAGAAATCATCCAACGCCGTCAAAAAATGGGGCAAAGAAATGAACAGAAACTTTACCAAGGAAGAGATACGAATGGCCAAAAGACACATGAAAAAGTGCTCTACATCACTAATCGTCAGAGAGATGCAGATCAAAACAACCACGAGATACCACCTCACACCACAGAGACTAGCACACATCCAAAAGAACAAAAGCAACCGCTGTTGGAGAGGATGTGGGGAGAAAGGGACCCTTCTACACTGCTGGTGGGAATGTCGGCTAGTTCAGCCCTTTTGGAAAACAGTATGGACGATTCTCAAAAAACTAGAGGTTGAGCTCCCATTTGACCCAGCAATACCACTGCTGGGAATATATCCCAGAAAAGCCAAAAAGTATAGTCGAAGTGACATCTGCATTTATATGTTCATCGCAGCACTGTTTACAATAGCCAGAATCTGGAAAAAAACCCGAGTGCCCTAGAACAGATGACTGGTTGAAGAAACTCTGGTACATCTATACAATGGAATACTATGCAGCTGTTAGAAAAAATGAGGTCATGACGTTTGCATATAAGTGGATCAGCATGGAAAGTTTCATGCTGAGTGAAATGAGTCAGAAAGAGAGAGACAGACATAGAAAGATTGCACTCATCTGTGGAATATAGAATAATAGACTGTAAGACTAATGCCCAAGAATAGTAGAAATAAGTACCAGGAGGCTGTCTCCATGGCTTGGAGGCTGGTGTCTCATTCTGGGTAACTCAGGGAAGGGACCACCAAGTAAAATGTGGTCGGAGGTCATGTGGGGGAAGGGTGATGCGGGCCGAATATACACTAGAGACTGAACACAATGGCCACTCAATACCTTAATTGCAAACCACAACACCTAATCAGAGAGAGAGAACAAAAGGGAAGACCCTGCCACAGTGGCAGTGTGGGGTTGGGGGAGACGGGACTGGGGAGTGTGGGAGGGATGTTGGGTTTACTGGTGGTGGAGTATGGGCACTGGTGAAGGCATGGGTTATCGAACTTTTGTATGGGGGAAACATGAGCACAAAAATGTATAAATCTGTAACTGTACCCTCACGTTGACTCTCTAAATTAAAAATAAACTAATAAAATAAAAAAAGTGGTGCTGGGCAAAATGAACAGCTACTTTGGGAAAAAAATAAAGGCTGATCTCTGTCTAATACGAGGCACAAAAGTTAGATCAAAGTGGGTTAAAACCTCAATATAAGACCTGAATCCATAAGGTACATGGAGGAAAATATACGCAGAACACTCCAAGATATTCAACCTAAAGGCATTTTTAAGGATAAAACACCATCTCCAAACAATTGGAAAGACACAGAAACAAATGGGTCTACACTAAACTAAGAAACATCTGCAGCTCCAAGGAAACAGTGACAAAAATACAGGGAGCTCCTATGGAATATTTACCAAATAGTCATCTCATAAGGGGTTAATATCCAGGATAGACACTAGTAGAATTGTACAAATACACCCCACCAATCCCAACAGAAAATATGGAGAGGAAAGGAACAGAAGCTTCCTCAAAAGAGAAAAACAAATGGACCAGAGGCACATGAAAAAATGCTCTACATCGCTAATCATCAGGGAGATGTAAATCAAAACAACAATGAGATATTACCTCATACCATCTCATCTCACACATGCAAATGAACAAAACAACCAATGTTTGCGTGGATATGGGGAGAAAGGGGTGCTCTTTCACTCTTGATGGGAATGCCGACTAGTCCAGCCCGTTTGGAAAGCAATAAGGACATTCCTTCAAAAACTAGAAATTGAGCTGCCATATGACCCCACAACACCACATCTGGGAATAAATCCTGAGGGTGCAATAAAGCACAGTAGAAATGACATCTGCACCTGTAGGTTTATTGGGACACTATTAACAATTGCCAGAATCTGGAAGACACCTGAGTACCTGAGAACAGAGGACCGGTTAAAGAAGTTTTGGTACATCTACAGAATGGAATACTATGCAGCAGTTAGGAAAGATGAAGTTATGAAATTTTCTTATAAATGGATGGTCATGGAGATTAGCATGCTAAGTGAAATGAGTCAGAAGGAGAGGGACAGACAGAATGACTGAACTCATTTGTGGAATATAAAATAACCTAATTTGACACTGACACACAAACAGTAGACACATTGGCCAGGAATATTGCCCCAAAGTTGGAAGCCTGTCTCAAGAGCAAGGGAAGAAGGCAGTTGGGATAGAGAAGGGATCACTATGTCAATGAAGCTTGGAGGAAAATTTCATGAAGGGAAATGTGTGCTGCAAGTAAAGGAACAAATGAGATAGCCTTTCAGTATCTGCATTGCACAGTTCCATCACAGCAGGGTCCCATGAGATACCTTTGAGAACTGGAGTGATAGCACAGTGGTAGGGCATTTTCCTCCCACGATTTCGAGCGGGGTCAATTCCTCCATCCCTCTCGGAGACTCCAGCAAGCTACCGAGAGTATTCCACCCACAAGTATCCCACCCACACGGCAGAGCCTGGCAAGCTACCCGTGGCATATTCGATATGCCAAAAACAGTAACAAGTCTCACAATGGAGACATTACGGGTGACTGCTCGAGCAAATCAATGAAGAATGGGACAACAGTGCTAAAGTGCTACAATACTTTTCTTTATGCCAGGGGACCAAATCCTGCGATGCTCCTCAATTACTCCCGACTCTGCGCTCAGAAATCAATCCTCGTGGTGTACGAATGATCATACTGGATGCTGGGATCAAATTGAGAAGGCTGCGAGCAAGGCAAATGCCCTATCCACTTTTCTATCACTTTGGCCCTGATAAAGGACCAAAATGGTCTGTATCGGCTGGGCAAACAAAGGTTTAGAAAAATATGTTTTGTGGAGGGGGTCAGGAAAGATTCTACAATGTTTCGATGGTGGCTTGGACAGATCAAATACAGCACCATGGATGACTACGAGTCTTAGCTGGAGTGATCACTTCGCTCAGAGACAGTTTTAAGTTCTGAGCACCTCAAGTTGTGATGCAAAACAAACGAAAAATGTAATGAAGTCCCAGAGGGTCCATCGCTACTCTGGATGTGAGTCTACTTTGCGGTCAGGGGAAACAGAGCGTTTTTCCTGCTCTATCTCCTCTCTGCACCCCTCCATACACAGCTGCTCTCACCCCTGCAGAGGGACCCAGGTGTGTCTGGGTACTTCACTGGACTGCTTCCTGCACTGACAAAGATCCCCACCCTGTCTGGCCTGAGGGCAGCCCCGCCCTCCCAGGTCTCTAAGGGGGTGGAGCCTCCTAAGGACCCTGAGCCTCCATGCTGAGGCATGGGTTTTGAAGGCTTTGGCTGAACTGGGGTATATGACACTGGGCTTCCAGACCCTGGCACTGCTCTGGACTGCGGGCAGGCTTCTCCTATGGTGGGAATATTCCCACTCTCCTGAGCAAAGTGTCCTAATGATTGAAAGATGGTTGTCTGGAATAATTTTACTGTTTTATTTAAATGTAATTTTAACACTGGGATTGGCGGAGTGTTTTATAATACAGTTGTTTGAGGCACTGATCGCCTGCAGCTCCAGGATCTCCAAGATCATAGAGGCCTGAGTCAATCCTTAAAGGGAAAGAATTTCTGCAGATTTGTGCTGTTTCAGAGTTGGGGTGGATGTAAAGTATTTTTCAAAGGGACCACTAGATTTAAGGAGTGGGGAAGGTTTTCCACAGAACGTTTTTTCAGGAATTGCACAATTGGGCACCTGAAGTAACTCCCATTTTGCCTTCAGAGGGTAGGGCTATAAGTCTCCAGATCAGGCAGAGGGAGGGTTGCGAGGACCTGCAGACCACACCAGGTCCTTGCAAAGGTAAAGTATTTCGTGCACACATGAAGGAGCAGGATGGAGAGGACTGAAGCACAGGAGAGGACTAGGGGTCTATGACTCTGACTCGGCCCGGGTCTGAGTACCTGTCCCCACTGACCACCGCAGCACCTTTAGAACTCATAACCCCACAGATATAAACAGAGGAAGGCCAATTCAAGATAATGGGCAGGTAGCCCATGGATGCAGACTTTGACCAGACCACGGTGAGCTGAACAGTCATAGTTACGACAGGAGACAATTTATCCTCAAAATTTGTTTATTTCATCGAAAAGCATTACACAGTGGAGGGCACCATGTGTACTCTTGCTTTTAACCCGAGAATAAGAAAATACAAAAAAACATGAGTACAGATATAAAAATAAATGATATCAGAAAAAGGGTCTACAAGCGAGATAGTCCAGCAGGGAAGGCAACTGGCTTGCACATAGAAAAGCACAGTCGATCCCGCAAAGGAATATGATGGCCAGAGCACCGCCAATAAAGCACGGAACTAGGGCTAAGCAAGTGCAAGTCAGCGCGGCAAAAACAGTCCCAACCTAAAGTAGACCTTAAAAATGAATAGAAATCCCTTACAAATACATTTAATTTCACTTTCAAATGCAAAAAAGTAAATGTACAGTTCATGATTCGGTCATGAGTATCTCATAAAAATATTCATGAAAACGTCAACTCTTTAAAATGAGTATCTCATAAAAATATTCATGAAAACGTCAACTCTTTAAAATAAAAGTGGTACAGTAGATCAGAGTTCTGGCTCAGAGGGTGGAGTGCCATGCTCTGCAACAGGAATCCGACACTCAGTCTTCAGTACCTCACAGTCTCCTGAGCACCTCAGGGTGTGGCACAGTTGCCAAAAACAGTAACAAGAGAAATAAGATGTCATAATATCATCTTCAATACATAGAGCTTAGTGTGAATTGCCAAGAAAAGTCTTCACTGGGAGACGAGGCTGTTGAGTGTATCGTTCATGGACAAGCATTATCTGTGCACTCTTGCATGCTGCTTTAAATGATCAGCTCGGGCAAAGTCCATGGGACACTGAGGACAGCGGAAGGGACGCTCTCCAGTGTGCGTCTTCTTGTGTCTTCTGAGTTCATCGGAGCGGGGGAATTTCCACGGACACCCTTTCACGTCGCACACATAGGGCTTGTCTCCTGGAAGAGAGAGATGTGTCACTTGTTATGCATCAGGCATGAATGCATGGAGCAGAAAATGGTGTGAGCATGGGTAGGGGGAGCAGCTGAGCAGACTGGAAGATGTGTAGGAGAGAGGAAGAGAAGGACTGCATGAGCTGGAGAAAAAGGAAAACTGGAAGAGGGTAAGGGACACGCAGAGCACTCAGAGAGTCAGAGCAGGGAGAAAATTGTGGAGACGGGGTATTTGTGCCCGAGAGACAAGGTCAAGATGAGCCCCAAAGGGCAAACCAATCTCTCCATGTCCCAACCGCCCACAGTCAACTCCACAGAGACCAGCCAGCTGGACACTGGCCATAACTAGGCTCCCCCTAGGACCGCGGGCACTTCCCCTCTCATCTCTCAACCTTTTCTAAGCCACCAGAGATACTTAGCATGAAGGGAGGAGCAACAATCTGAACTGAGTGTCAGTTGTTCCTACTCACCAGTGTGGACTCGTTCATGGATTCGCAGGTGGGAAGCTTTGTTGTACTCCTTCCCGCAGCCCTGGAAAGGGCACACATAGCACTTCAGACCATCCGCGTTTATGATGTACTCTCTCCTCTGGCGCTTCTTTGGCCGCTCTGATTCCAGGGATGGTCCTTGCGCCAGAGGGGCACTTGCATACAGGAATGCTGATTGTGGCAGTAGCGATCCCTGTGGCACCATCTGGATGCCATAGAGGCTCTGGGTGCCACTCTGAGACACAGGCTGACTGCCAGTGGAGGTCTGGTCACTGATGAAAGTCATTGTCGGGAGCCCTGTCACGGGGATCATCGGCACTCCAGAATGGGGCATCTGGTTCCCATTCATGGTGTGGACCCCGCTGAATGGCACCTGATTCACCATTAATATTTGGGCACCAGTGAAAGGCAACTGGTTCCCGCAGTAGGACTGGTTCGTGTTCATGGACACTGGAGTCCCAAATACAGTCTGCTGTCCAGTGAGAGACATCTGGCTCCCACTTGGTGTCTGGTATCCACTGGAAAGTATCTGATTTCCCCATAGCGTTTGGACACCAACCATGGGCATCTGGATTCCATTTATTATCTGGGTACCAGTGTATGGCATGCGGTACACACCCGGGGTCTGCTCACTCCCCTGTTTCTGGGTGGCACACTCTTGTAGGGTCTGGTCCCCATGGAAGGTCTTCAGCATGTCTGTGTCAGGAGTCATGTGGGCGGCAACTGTGGGGTTGCTCTGAGCAGAGCAGCTCATGTTCTGCTCCCGAGAAGTCGTCTCCAACAGTTCCTCGAGGAGCTGGTCCAGCGCACTGTCCTTGTCTTCAGTTGGCAGCATTGAACTGCCTTGGCCCTGCAGAGTCAGAGACTCAGAGAATTGGGTCCCTTCAGCGACTGTATCCGGATGATTAGCCTGGTTCTGACATGGCTCATTTGGGCTGCCCTGAGCCTGGAGTGTGACAGCCCTGGGGATCTGCAGCTCCCTAAGGAGCTGATCGAGAATGTCCTGCCCGTCAAGGGCCTCTTGTGTTCTTGCTGGGCCCTGGGGAGTCAGAGGACCACAGAGCTCAGGATCAGGAACAGCTGGATCTCCTGCCTCACAGGTCTGGAGTACCTCTGCATGATTCTCACGCACGATGTCAGCGGTCATCTTTTGGCTCTTGTCTTTCATACTAGAATCCTAAACAACAACAGCAAAAAGAACAAAATCAGACACGTGCTCAGCTCAATCCAATTCTGCATTTCTACCCTCAATCCTGATCATGGTCTCCTAGCCCACCTCCCCATCTATCTTGCTTGACAACCCATACCTTTCTTTCTACTTTCCTCCAGATCCTTCACTGACTCCACTCTGTGTGCCCCCACATGTGGCCAGACTGACCGCACTGAAATGAAACTTTTGCTGTGTCAAGGCGGTCTACCAGTGCAGTGGGAAGCCTGTACCAACCCTGGCTTTGAACAGTATGGGTGGAGATCCACAGGGATCACATCACTCAAAATCGAATCTTTAGAGGGGCCAGTAAGATGGTCCAGTGGGCCGGAAACATGCTCTGCACGGGGCTACACTGAAATTAATCCTGGCACTCTCTATGGTCCCCAGAGCAGTACGGTAGGAATCTCAGAGCACAAGAAACCATAAGATCAGAGTCTTTCTGGGATTGCCACAGAGTGTTAGAAAAATACAAATGGAACACACTTTTTCCAATATCCAATTGGGAAATTATTCGGTTCCTTACCTGTGGGATGAACTGGTCCACTCTAGAAGAGATTTGCCTCGCGTTTTCATTCTGGTGAGCAGGGGTAGACATCGGGCTCCCACACTGTGCTTGGTCCCCAGAGTAGCATGTCATGGTCCCCCAAGGGGATTGGGCACCAGCGATGGGCATCTGGGTCCCACTGCCTGAACGGAGAGGTCTTTGGATTCCATGCAGTGTCTGAACTCCTGAGAAGGACATCTGGATCCCATAGATTCCAGGGGCACCAGCGTGGGGCGATTTGATCTGTCTAGGGGTCTGCTCACCTCCAGAAACCTCCGTAGAGTTGCCAGGCAGGGTCTGGTCCCCACTGAAGGTCTTCAGCACGTCTGTGTCAGGTGTCCTTTGGGAGGCAGCGTTAGGATTGCTCAGAGCAGAGCAGCTCCTGTTCTTCTCCCAGCATGGCATGTCCATCAGTTCCTCAAGGAGCTGGTCCAGTTCACTGTCCTTGTCCTCAATTGGCCCCTCAAGGGTGAGTGAAACAGAGGTTGGGGGCACGTGGAGGAGCGGATCCAGAGCGCTGACCTGGTTCTGGGTCGGCCTCTGTGGGCCTGCCGGTGCCTGGGAATCGGGAGGCCCAGGCGTCTGCAGCTCCTCAAGGAGCTGATCGAGGAAGCTGTCCTGACCCTCAGGGGCCTTAGGGCTGGCTGGACTCCGGGGAGCCAGGGCAGCACAGAGCTGGTGCTGAGGCACCGCTGGATCGTCCACCTCATAGGTCTCGAGAAACTCCTCAAGACTCTCAAAGAGACCATGGAAGATGTCTGGGGTCCTCTCTTGGCTGTTGTCCTCCATGGTTGAATACTGAAAATAAAGAGACAACAATCAGAGATATGTCAGTGTCCAGTATACCCCCACACACACCTCATTCCCTTCCCCTCCTCTCTATGGATGCTTTCCTAGCCTGATCGCTTACTTTTTTCTTGACACCCCACCGTTTTCTCTTCACACCCTTCCTGGATTCTGCACTGAATCCATCCCATGTGCACTCCAATCTGCTCAGAGTGATACTTCTGAAACATTTCCCCTCCTGTTCTATGGCGTCCCAGCAGTGTACAGGGCAGTCTGGACCCTGGCCTCTGACAATGTGTGTGGAAATCCAAGGTGGGGGTGAGTTCGTGCCACCTAACTTAAATGCAAATGGTCACTAGGATCAGACAGTGAAGCGGGCAGGGCACTCACTTCAGAGAGGAAACCCTGGGATGGATCTCCTGCATCAACTGGGTATCTGTCCCTTGGCAGGAGTGGAAAATTAAAAAATAAATTTCAACCTTTTTGGGGGTCCATATTTATTTCACCTGTTGAATGAACTGATATCCCATGTTGGTGTGAGGAATACCTGGTTGAAAAAAGTGTCAAAAGTGAACAATGTGTAGGAAGTGTAAGAAGAGCTTATCTAAAGTGGATCAACATGGAGAGTATTACGCTAAGTAAAATGAATCAGAAAGAGAGGAACAGACATAGAAGGACTGCACTTATTTGTGGAATATAAAGTAACAGAATGGGAAACTAACACCCAACGATAGTAGAGATAAGGACTAGGAGGATTGCTCCACAGCATGGAAGCTGGACTTACATTCTGGGGGAAAAGACAGCTCAGATAGAGAAGGGACCACAAGCAAAGGATGCTTGGACGGCCCGCTTGGGGGGCGAGATATGTGCTGAAAGTAGACTATAGTCCGAGCATGATGGCCATTTAATACCTATATTTCAATTCACAACACCCAAAAGGAGAGAGAGAGTGAAAGGGAATGCTCCTGCCACAGAGGCCGGGGGGGGGGTGTAGGGGTGTGGATGGGGTGGTGGTGGTGGTGGGATTGATACTGGGAACACTAGTGGTAGATAATGGGCCCTGGTGGAGGGATGGGAACTCGGTCATGGTATGACTGAAACATGAGCTTGAAAGTTTGTAATTCTGTAACTACTTCATGATGACTCACTAAAACATTAAAAATAAAATTTAAAAAAGATAAAGAATTATTTACTAACAGAAAAAAAAAAGAAGAAGAGCTTATCTAGACCAGGGTTTCTCTCCCTGACACTCCTGGACATTCCAAACATCCAGGACAGGAGACTAGTTGCCCACTGCTAGGACAGAGAGGGCCATGTCTGCAGAGCAAAGAGACGCTGCTGTGACTGGGTGTGAATGTCCGCTGGGCCCGAAAGAGCTCAGCCAGAGAGTTGCCTAGAAGCATCCTCACGCTGTGATGGAGCCCATTTTTAATCCCATCAAGAACAAAAGTCTAGAGGCGTTTGGCTTGCTGGTGGCTGACCCGGATCTGATTCCCAGAATCACATATGATCTCCGGAGCACTGCCAGGAGAAATTCCTGAGTGCAAAGCCAGGGGTAAGCCCTGTGAATTGCCAGTGTGACTCAAAAAGCAAAAAGTAAATATATAAATAATAAATAAAATGTAAGTGTAATTGTTTAATATGTACTAGTAGCAAGGCAAGGAGAAAAGCAATATAGATGCTCCTGAGAGACAGATTGTCTCCTTGAGTGAATCCCCACAAGGGAATTGCCTCCATTTATACGCTTTACCACTATAAAGAATCTATCCCACCTACACTCATTCATACCTCAAACCCCTTCAGATATTGAATAAGGTGTATCCAGTACTGGAACTGGATTGCCTGTCCTGACCATCAAAGAAAAAGAGACAGAGAGAGAGAGAGAGAGAGAGAGAGAGAGAGAAACTGAAAGTAACTACTTTTCTTGACATCTGAGACTTTGCTCAGTGGTAGACCAATTTTCTTGCATTTTAGGACCCCGGTTTGGACAGCAATTCGTCAATCAATCAATCAATATGATTGAAAAGGGGTTTCAGGTTTCAGGTAAAACTCTGAGGTTAGTGGACAAACGAGAGTGCGGGTTCAATTCAGAACAGAGAAGCCCTGTGGACTCTTAGAGACAGTAAACAGCCCCACCCTACACATAACGCCCCTCCCACATCAGGCTGTTGGAGCCCACACAGTACCAATACTCTTGGCCCATCTTTGTCACAGATACTTATATTTTTAAATGTATATATATTAGAGAAAACTTAGAAAATGCTAAGTCAATTTGATTTGCCCAAGCAAAGTCTACTTATTGGCCCTTAGTGAGACCAAGGGTGCTGGGGTCACACTAGGACCCCAGCAAACAGGTCTGTCCACAACCTGCGAGTCACGTGCTAGGAAGCAATCTCTAATTCGACTTAGGCGGATAGAGAGAACAGCGCCCCTCTTCCTCAGATGATAGCTTTCTCGCCACATTTGGGCAACTGGCAGAGGCTCCCATTTTTGAGGAGCCATGGTTAAGCGTCTCCTAGGATCTTCGTGATCCTGGGAACATGCCAGCAGGTAAGTTTCATTTCTCCTCCTTATTTCTAGCTTTTTACCATACTGAACTGGAACCCCGGATCATACCCAGCACTATGGGGACATTAAACCTGGCAACTATGACATCCAGAGCATGCTCAATCCCTTGCTGAATTCGCAGCCTCCCTAAGCCTCATTTTCCTCTCACACCGCTCCCAGTCACTAGTCCTCAGTCCTACCTTTTCCACCGAGTTTGCTATTTCCTGAGGGCTAGAGTATTCTGGGGAGTTGTGGACCAGCTATCCAACTTTAGGTCCACAGAGAGATTCCAGATCCCAACAGGTTAGCCAGAACCCTTACCCCTACACCCCCACTGCAGGCCGAACCAAACCGACCAAGCACGGGGTGAGCACTTGGGAGACGCTCAGCCTATACAACCCAGAGCTGGCCAACCCTCTGGCATGCCTTAATTCCCTCCTCTTAGAGCAGGGGAACCCCCCGTACCCAAGAGACCTCCACCATATAATTTCCCGCCTCAGGATCTAGCACACCCTACCCCGAGATTCGAATTGCAGACTCACCTTGTCAGCCGAGGCAGCGACGGCACCGAGCAGCGAGGCCTTCAGTGGACGCGTCTGCACTGAGAGTGGGCCGTGCTTGGCTGGCCTTTAATAGCCCCCTGGTCTCGCGGGACATACGGGACTCCAAACTGGCACTTTTTGGTTGGCCACGCCTTTTGGGGGGCGTGTCTTGGGACCCCTGGCTGGTGAGTTCTTGGCCCACCGGGTCAAACAGAGACTTCAATAGGCAGAGCACATTTTTTTTCATACTAACGGTACTCATGAACCCAAAGGCGCAGGGCAGCTGTCCTCAGAGGGTCGCACATTTCCATCTCAGCAGGGTACCTTGTGATAGCTTTGATGAAGTCTGTTCTTTTCTTTTTGCCAGGGGATCTGATCCGGCAGTGTTCATGGCTTATTCCTAGTTCTGCACACAGGAATCACTCCTGGTGGTTTACGAATGACCGTACTGGATGCTGGGAATTACTGAGACAGCTGTGAAAAAGGCAAATTTCTACCCTCTGTTTTGTCACGTCGACCCTTATTGATAAAGGCCTCAAGTATTTATCATCTAGGCAAATAGAGGTTTAGAGAGAAGACATTTCGTGGAGGGGGTCAGGAGAGATACTACGGGGTCTTGCAGGTGACATGTCCATGACCTATCCGGCACCTGGGTGGCCCCTGAGCCCTGGGAGCAGTAATCCCTTCGCTCAGACGCAGGAATGAGTTCTGAGCACCCCCAGGTGAGACTCCAAAGGAACAAAAATGTGATGGAGTCATGCAGAGTCCATTGCTGTTGTAGACTTGGGTCCACTTTGCGCTCAAGTGCAAGCGCATTTTACCTGCTCTCTCTCCTGCCCGCACCCCTCCATTCCAGAGCTGCTCTCACCCCTTCAGCGGGACACAGTTCAGTCTGGTCCCTTCATTGGCTTGGCTACTGCGCTGAGGAAGAGCCCCACCCTGTCTGGCTGAGGGCAGCCCCGCCCTTCCCGTCTCGAAGAGGGTGGGGCCTCTTGGAGACCCTCAGCCTCCTGTGAGGCACAGGTGTCTGTGGAGTTGGGATGGTCTGAGGGAAGTTCCACTGGACTTCCAGACCTTTGCCTTGCTCTGGACTGGGGGCAGGGTTATGAGGGTTTGGCATCGCCCGTGGTGGGAATGTGCCCCTTCACCTGGACACCGTAGCACTCTAGCACTGTCCTCCCATTGTTCATCGATTTGCTCAAGCCAGCACCAGTAAGGTCTCCATTGTGAGATTTGTTGAAACTGGTTTTGGCATATCGAATATGCCACGAGTAGCTTGTCAGGCTCTGCCGTGCGGGCAGGAAACTCTCGTGGCTTTCCAGTCTGGTCGAGAGGGAAGGAGGAATCAACCCGGGTCGGCCACCTGCAAGGCAAATGCCCTATCCGCTGTACTCGTGGCATATTCGACATGCCAAAAACAGTAACAACAAGTCTCACTATGAGATGTTACTGGGGCCCGCTCCAGCAAGTCCACGAACAACGGGATGACAGAGCAAGAGTGGACCTTTCACCTGGGCAAACTGTCAATTATTTAACATGATATTCTGGAGTGATTTTGCAATTTCTGTTTAAACTTAATTTAAACACTGGATTTGGTCAAAGCTGTTCATAATACACTTCTTTCAGGCATTCATTGTTTTTGCACCAATCAGCTGTAGCTCAGAGCGTCCACGTTCAGGAGGCCTGAGTCAATGTTACAGAGGAAGGAATCTGCGCATATTTGTGCTCTGTTTCAGGCTGTGGGTGAGTGGAAGTATTTTTCAAAGGGACCACTGGGTGTGAGAGGTAGGGTGGATTTTCGAGGATTGGCACAACTGGCCACCAGCAGGAACTCCCACTTAGCCCTCGGTGAGCAGAGCTATGAGCTCCCAGACAGGCCGCAGAGAGGGGGGCCCAGGTCCTCCGGATCTCACCATGTCCATGCAAGGCCACAGGTCCTTCTTGCTCACATGCAGGATGAAGGTAGAGAGGACTGAAGCACCGGTACTTGCTCAGTGGGGTTATGACTCTCCCTTGGCCTTGGTCTGAGTTCCAGATCCACAGTCCACCCAAGCCCCTTTTGCACTCCTAATCCCACTGCAATAAGCAGAGGAGGGCCAACAACAAGACAATGAGCAGGTTGCCCATGGCTCCTGGTATTTGACCAGGCCACAGTAACCTGAACAGTGGTAGTCACAACCGGAGACAACTATTTCTCCAAATTAGTTTATTTCATGGAAGAGCATTTCACAGTGAAGTGCACCATGTGCCCTCTTGCTCTGAACCCAGAGGTCAGGCAATGCAAAAAACAGGAGTATGGGTATAAAAATATGCAGATGAGAATGAAACAATGAAGAAAGTAACCACTTTTTCAATTCACGGTTGGTGCGTAAGTACACCGGGTACGGCAATTGCCTTGCACTCGGTTGACCAGGTTTGATTCCCAGAATCCTATATGGCTCCTTGAGCACTCCCAGGAGTAATTACAGAGTGCAAAGACAGGAGTGACCAACCCCTGTGCATCCCCGGGTGCGGGTGCGACACAAAAAGCAAAATGAAAGTAAATGCGTAAAAAATAAATAAAATGTAACCTTCATTGTTTAATATGTAAAAGTAGCAAGAGAAAAAGAAAAGCAGTATAGCTGCTTCGGGTGACTGAGTGTCTCTAGAGTCAATCCCCATCAGAGAATTGCCCTGTGGAAACAGAGACAGTAAACAGCCCCGCCCTACTATCCCCGCCCCTCCCACATACCAAGCCGTTGTAGCCCCCTCAATTCGGTACATCTGACCCTTCCTTGTCTCAAATCCTTATATAATAAAGACTTAGGAAATGCTCAATCAATTTGATTTGCTAGGGCAAATTCTACTGGCCCATACTGGATTCTCAAATTGAACGGTGAGAGCTGCGTGAAAAGCAAAATGAACTATCCACTGTTCTATCACTCTGGCCCTTATAATAGTCACTGGTCTCTTTAAACTGGGCAAAATGAGGCTTAGAGAGAAGACATTTTGTGGAGGGGGTCAGGAGAGATCCTACAGTGTTTTGCAGGTGGCCTGGTCAGGTCCATTCTGGCGCCCTGGATGGCCCCTGAGCCCTAGTAGGTGTGATTCCTTTGCTGAGAAGCAAGAGCACATTCTAAGCATCTCCAGGTGGCACCCAACGCAAACAAAAATGTGATGGAGTCATGCAGCGTCCATCACTTCATGCCCCAGTGAGGGGGCAAGTTCCCACCACAGGAGATGGCCCCCCTTTCCACCGATCCCCCAAATCTGCACAGGCCTGCCAGCAGCCAGAGCAGAGCCAGGGTCAGGAAACCCAGTGACACTGTCCAGGCCATCCTTACTCCTCAGCCCACCAGCCCCACAGGAGGCTCAGTGTCCCAGGAGACTCCATCCCTTAGAGACCTGGGTTGACGGGGCTTCCCCCAGGAAAAACATTGTGGGAATCTTTGTCAGTGAAGTAGCCAAGCCAGTGATGGACCCACACTCACCTGTGTCCCTGTGCTGGGCTGAGAGCAGCTCTGGGATGGAGGAGTGAGGGCAGGAGATCGAGCACACGAAATGCGCTTCCGCTTGAGCACAAAGTGGGCCCAAGTCTAGAACAGCGATGGATGCTGCATGACTCCATCATATTTTTGTTTGTTTTGAGTAGCACTTGGAGATGCTCAGAACTTGATCTTGCTTCTGAGCAAAAGGATCACTCCTACTAGGGCTCAGGGGCCATCCAGGGCGCCAGAATGGACCTGACCAGGCCACCTGCAAAACACTGTAGGATCTCTCCTGACCCCCTCCACAAAAAGTCTTCTCTCTAAGCCTCATTTTGCCCATTTTATAAAGACCAGAGGCCTATTTCAGAGCCAGAGTAATAGAACAGTGGATAGTACGTTTGTTTTGCATGCAGCAGTCCCCGTTTGATCTGAGCAACCAGTATGGGCCAGTAGACTTTGCTCTAGCAAATCAAATTGATTTAGCATTTTAAAAGTCTTTATTATATAAGGATTTCAGACATGGAAGGGCCAGAAGTACTGATACTGAGGGGGCTACAACAGCCTGGTATGTGGGAGGGGGGGGCGGGTAGGGTGGGGCTGCTTACTGTCTCTGTCTCCACAGGGCATCTCTGTTCCGGATTGAGCCTGGGATTTTCCTTTGCACTGTAACCTCAGAGTTTTGGATGGCACTGAAATACTTTTCTTCTTCTTTTACTTTCCTATTCATTTTTTTATTTGCGGCCCAAACCTAGGTCTTGTCATGCAAACAGTTGCTCTACCTTTTATTTTTCAGATGGTCAGTATGGACATTTAGTTTCAGAACTTAATAGCCCTTATATAATAAGGACTATTATTATATTAGGTAGATATATAATATATATTATATATATACATGAGCAGTTTTGCGGTACAGAATGCATGTAGGTGTGATAGATTATTTACAGTGGTAAAGCATTTAGATGGAGGCAATTCTCTTATGGGGATTAACTCTAGAGATACTCTGTCACCTGAAGCTTCTATATGCTTTTCTCTTTCCCATGCTATTAGTACATATTAAACAATTCAGTTTACATTTTTTTATTTTTACGCATTTATTTTCATTTTGTTCTTTGGGTCACACATGGCGATGCACAAGGGTTACTCCTGGCATTGCACTGTGTAATTATTCCTGGGAGGGCTCGAGGAACCATATAGGATGCTGGGAATAAAACGGGGTCGGCCGCGTGCAAGGCAAATGCCCTTCCCGAAGTACTATAGCTCCAGCCATGAGTTGAAAAAGTGGTTACTTTCTCTTTTTTTCCTTCTTTTTTTTTAAATTTATTTTTTGATTAGTGAGTCACAGTGAGGGTACAGTTACAGATTCACACATTTTTGTTCTTGTTTTTCCCTCATGCAATGTTTAAGAGCCCATCCCTCCACCAGTGTCCATTCTCCACCACCAATGAACCCAGTAACCCTCCCACCCCCCCCCCATCCTCCCACCCCACTCCGCCTCTGTGGCGGCACATTCCAATTTGATATCTCTCTTTCCTTTTGGGTGTTGTGGTTTGAAATAGGGGTATTGAGTGGTCATCCTGTTCAGTCTCTAGTCTACTTTCAGCACGCATCTCCCTTCCCGCGCAGGATCTCCAATCACATATTACTTGGGTTTCCCCTCTCTATCTGGGATGACTTTCCCCCAGCGTGTGAGGCCAGCTTCCAAGCTATGGAGCCAACCTCCTGGTATTATATACTACCATTCTTAGGTATTAGTCTCGTACTCTGTTGTTCTATATTCCACAGATGAGTGCAATCTTTCTATGTCTGTCCCTCTCTTTCTGGCTCATTTCACTTAGCACGATACAAAAAGTGGTTACTTTCTTCAGTTGTTTCTAGGGTATTTTTATCCCTCCCTCTCATCTGCATATTTTTATATCCATACTTGTATTTTTTGAATCTCTTTATCTTTGGGTTCAGAGCAAGAGGACACATGGTGCACTTCACTGTGAAATGCTCTTCGGTGAAATAAACTGATTTTGAGAAATAGTTGTCTCCTCTCGTGACTATCACTGTCCTGGTTACCGTGGTCTGGAAAATGCCAGTAGCCACGATGACATGCCCATTGTCTTGTTGTTGGCCCTCCTCTGTTTATAACAGCGGGTTGTGAGTGCAAAAGGGGCTTGGGTGGCCTGTAAATCAGGAACTCATACCCAGGCCAAGACAGAGGCATAGCCCGACCGAGATATACCGGTGCCTCAGCCTTCTCTACCTTCCTCCTGCATGTTTGCATGAAGGGACTGTGTCCTTTGCATGGACATGATGAGGCCAGGAGGACCTAGATTTCTCTCCCTGCTGCCTGGTCTGAGAGCTCATAGCTGTGCTCACTGAGGGCTAAATGGGAGTTTCTTTTGCTGCCCAGTTGTGCCTAACCCGGAAAAAATGTCTAAAGAAAATCCACTCTACTCCTCACATCCAGAGGTCCCTTTGAAAATTACTTAGCACTCACCCACAGCCTGAAACAGAGCACAAATTTGCACAGATTTCTCTCTGTAAGATTGACTCAGCCCTCTATGAACTTGAAGGCTCTGAGCAACAGCTGATTGGTGTGAAAACAATGAATGCCAGAAAGAAATGTATTATGAACAGTTTTGTCAAACTCAGTGTTTAAAGAAAGCTTAAAGAGAAATTGCAAAATCACTCCAGACTATCATATTAAATACTTGACACTTTGCCCAGGTGAAAGGTAGCACTGTTGCTCTGTCGTCCCATTGTTCACTGACTTGATGGAGCAGGTACCAGTAACTTCTCATTGTCAGACTTGTTGTTACTGCTTTTGGCATATTGAATATGCCACGGGTACAGCATGTAGGGCATTTGCCTTGCAGGTGGCCAACCCAGGTTGATTCCTCCTTCCCTCTCGGCCAGACTGGAAAGCTACAAGAGTTTCCTGCCCGCATCGCAGAGCCTGGCAAGCTACCCGTGGCGTATTCAATATGCCAAAACCAGTTTCAACAAATCTCACAATGGAGACCTTACTGCTGCTGGCTTGAGCAAATCGATGAACAATGGGAGGACAGTGCTAGAGTGCTATGGTGTCCAGGTGAAGGGGCACATTCCCACCACGGGAGACGCCAAACCCTCACAACCCTGCCCCCAGACCAGAGCAAGGCAAAGGTCTGGAAGCCCAGTGTCACTTGCCTCAGACCATCCCAACTCCACAGACACCTGTGCCTCACAGGAGGCTGAGGGTCTCCAAGAGGCCCCACCCTCTTTGAGACGGGAAGGGCGGGGCTGCCCTCAGTCAGACAGGGTGGGGCTCTTCCTCAGCGCAGGAGCCAAGCCAATGAAGAGACCAGACTGAACTGTGTCCCTCTGAAGGGACGCAGCTCTGGGATGGAGGCGTGCGGGCAGGAGAGAGAGAGGGTAAAATGCGCTTGCACTTGAGCGCAAAATGAACCCAAGTCTACAAAGCAATGGACTCTGCATGACTTCATCACATTTTTGTTTGTTTTTGCATCATACCTGGAGGTGCTCAGAACTTATTCTTGCTTCTGAGCGAAGGGACCACTCCTACTACGGCTCAGGGGCTGTACAGGAGCCGGATAGGACCTGGCCAGACCGTCTGCAAAACACTGTAGTATCTCTCCTGACCCCTTCCACAAAACGTCTTCTCTCTAAACTCTGTGTGCCCAGCTGATAAAGACCAGAGGCCTTTATCACTAAAGTGATAGAACAGTGGGTAGGGATTTGCCTTGCTTATAGCCGTCCCAGTAAAATCCCAGCGTCCATTATGGTCATTCATAAACTGCCAGGAGTGATTCCTGAGTGCAGAACTAGGAGTAAGCCACGAGCACAGCTGGGTGTGATTCCCTGGCAAGAAGAAAAGAACAGACTTCATCAAAGCTACCCCATGGGAC
Organism: Sorex araneus; assembly: GCF_027595985.1. Lineage (NCBI taxonomy): Eukaryota > Metazoa > Chordata > Mammalia > Eulipotyphla > Soricidae > Sorex > Sorex araneus. The sequence continues at coordinate 30,569,363 of NC_073306.1, read as the reverse complement.
CCTGCTGAGACAGAAATGTGTGCCTTTCTGAGAATGGCTGCCCTGCACCTTTGGGTCCCCGAGTACTGTTAATATGAAGAAAAATGTATTTCTACTCACTGAAGCCAAAAAAGGAATTTTGAAATTTTACTTTTTGTTTTTCCAAATGCTCAGGGATCATTCCTGACCATGGCCAGAGACCAAGTTGGGTGCAGGGGATCAAACCCAGGGTTTCCTCTCTGAAGTGAGTGCCCTGCCTGCTTCACTGTCTGATCCTAGTGACCATTTGCGTATGTTTTGTGGCACTCACTCAACCCCACCTTGGATTTCCAACCACAATGTCAGAGGCCAAGGTCCAGACTGCCCTGTCCACTGCTGTGATGACATAGAATAGGAGGGGCAAAATTTCAGAACTATCACTATGACCATAATTGGAGCGCACACAAATGGATTCAGTGTAGAGACCTGGAGGGGCCTGAAGAGTAAACGGTAAGGTGTCAAGAAAAAAAGAGAGCGATCAGGCTAGGAAAGCATCAGTAGGAGATGAGGGAAAGAGAATGAGTTGTGCGGGGTATATTGGACACTGACAGGTCCCTGATGGTTGTCTGTTTCTTTCCAGGATTCAATCATGGAGGACAACAGCCAAGAGAGAACCCCAAGCGTCTTCCAAGATTTCTTCGAGAATCTTGAGGAGTTTCTGGAGACCTATGAGGTGGAAGATCCGGTGGTGCCTCAGCACCAGCTCTGTTCTACTCTGGCTCCCCAGAGTCCAGCCAGCCCTAAGGCCCCAGAGGCCAGGCAAGCATCCTTGATCAGCTCCTTGAGAAGCTGCAGACGCCTGGGCCTCACGATTCCTAGGCTCAGGCCGGCCCACAGCAGCCAATCCAGAACCAGGTCAGCGCTCTAGATCCGCTGCATAACGTACCCCCAATCTGTGTTTCTCTCACCCTGAGGGGCCAGCTGAGGACAATGACAGTGTGCTGGGCAGCTCCTTGAGGACATGCCCTCCTGGGAGCAAAACAAGTGCTGCTCTCTCAGAGTAATCCCACCACTGCCTGCCACAGGACGCCTGTCATAGACGTGCTGAAGACCTTTAGTGGGGAACCGACCCTGCCTGACAACTCTACAGAGATTTCTGGAGGTGAGCAGACCCCAAGACAGATCAATACGCCCCTCTCTTATCATCATCCCATGATTGGAAGTTTCATGAGTATGTTTCTGATCCGGACAGGACCTCTTATGTCCAGATCCCCCATTTTCTAGTAGCTATGTGGTCACACCCATAAACTGCCCCTGGCGCTGTGAAATCCCTTCAACAGCCAACATTCAGAGACTATAAAACCAAGCTCCCGGGGGCTGGAGCGATAGCACAGCGGGTAGAGCGTTTGCCTTGCACGCGCCCGGCCCGGGTTCGATTCCCAGCATCCCATATGGTCCCCCAGCACCGCTAGGAGTAATTCCTGAGTGTAGAGCCAGGAGTAAGTCCTGTGCATCGCTGGGTGTGACCCGAAAAGAAAAAAAAAAAACCAAGCTCCCGCGAAGAAGCCGCGCGACATCTTATAGCCTAGTTCTCCTTCTCAGAGAACCTGGGAGTTTCCTGCCTGCATGGGTGTTTCTTGCCTGCATGGGAGAGCCTGGCAAGCTCCCGCGGTGTATTCATATGCCAAAAACCAGTAACAATGATGGGTCTCATACCCCTTACCCTGAAAGAGCCTCCAATGTGGCACCGTTGGGAAGGACGAGTAAAGAGAGGCTTCTAAAATCTCAGGGCTTAGAAGAATGGAGACATTACTGAGACTGCTTGAGAAAATCGACAATCATGGGATGATGATAATGATGATAATGTTTATAAGGAATATTTATATGTCTTCCAGTGAAAACTGAATCATGAACTGTACATTGATTCTTTGCATGTGAAACTGAAATTACATCTATATCTAGGGTACCGCGGCCCGTGCAGCCAACCTGAACCGCAGCCAGAGAGAGGGAATGAGAGTTGAGTGGGCTAGGGAGGACTGCATGCAATATACGGCATACAGCAAGTTTATTAAAATCCAAGCAGGTTATATAGTCTTACTTTAGCAATAATCAGCAGGTTATGTAAGTGGCATAAACATTATTAATCAAGCAGTGCAAGCAACTTTATTTTTGCCAATATTGCTTGTTTTTCGGTTCCTTCTTACTATTTTGGTTCCTTATCTCAGCCTTGAGAAACATGGGAAAGCAGATGTGGCCTTGATCATGGCCAAGGTGGACGTGAGTCAATCCTCCCTTCAGCCTCCTTGCGAATCCAGCTGCCAGAGCATGGTGTCCCTTCAACTTTTCTCTTGAGGCAGGTCGCCAGAGCATGGTGGCCCTTCGACCCCCTTTCCAGGCTGGCCGCCAGAGCATGGTGGCCCTTCGGCCGCCTATCAAGGTCAGCTGTCAGGAGATGACTCGCCCTCAGGCCAAGTTTCTCCATACTCGTTCCTGTTTACAGGAACTAAGGTAGGGAGTGCCTAGGCTTTCCCCGCACCCAGTCCCTGTTTACAGGGACAGAGGCAGGGTGTCCAGGCCCATCCCCAACACTAGGGAATTTAAATTCATTTTAAAATGTCTAGTTTAGGGTGGGGGCTGTTTGTGCCACACCACCTTGCTTATGGTTTACTCCTAGCTTAGGGCTCTCCTAGTGATGCTCAGGCCATCATATGCCATTGCAGGGATTGACTGTGCTTTGCTATGTGCAAGCCAAGTGCCTTACCTGCTGGAATATCTCACCCTTAGACACTTTTTATGATATTCTTTATTTTTATATCTGTACTTGTGTTTTTTGTATCTCCTTTTCCTTGGATTAAAAGTAAGAGAACACATGGTGCCCTCCACTGTGAAATGCTCTTTGATGAAATAAACTCATTTTAAATAATAGTTGTCTTTTGTCATGACTATGACTGTTCAGGTTATTGTGGTCTGGTCAAATGCCAGTAGCCAGGGGCTACCTGTCCATTCTCTACGGCCTTGGCCTCCTCTGTTTATGCCTGTGGGGTTATGAGTGCTAAAGTGGCTTGGGCAGCCTGTGCAGCCAGGTACTTGACCCAGGCCAAGGTATAATCATAGTCCCCCTGAGTCATATCCAATGCCTCAGCCCTCTCTACCTTCTTCCTGCATGTGTGCAGGGAAGACCTGTGGCCTTTTCATGGACATAGTGAGGTCTGGAGGACCTGGGCTTCTCTCTCCCTGCTGCCTGGTCTGGGAGATCATAGTCCTGCCTACTGAGAGCTAAGTGGGAGTTCCTTCTAGCGCCCAGCTGTGCCAACCCCTGAGAAAAACATCTTGGGAAATCCACGCCTCTCCTCAAATTCAGTGGTTCCTTTAAAAAGTACCTTCCTCCTACTCATGAGCAGAAACCCATCACAAATCTGAGGGTGCCTTTTATTTTTCTTTAAAGGCTTGACTCGGGCCTCTATGAACTCAGAAGCCTCGGTGCGCGTTCCCCTGGAGATCTCTCCGGCCCTCGGAGAGACAACAGTGGAAAGCGCTCCTAATTGGGTGGTTTCTATGAGCAGTCCTGATCTGAAAATAAAGCTGATGAGGATAATAAATAGGGGGCTCAAGACGATAAGTACCGATCAAGAGCGTCTTTATTAACAGCCATGCTGGTTTTATACCTTTCTTAGCAGGGGGTTGGTACATAAGTTGTCAACCATCAGGGAAGTGTCTTCTCAGACCAAATAAGGAGAGGTTCGGGGTGTTATTTGGTGGGCTTACAACATTCTCCAAGAGTATGTTGAGAAATAGTGGGGAGAGGAAGACAAGGGTTTATCTGGCAGGAGCATCTGTCAGGAGGAATGCACAAGGCTTTTAGTGTAAAGGAAGGCATTCTACTTTACGGGCTTTTTGGGGTCTCATGGTTACCTGCCCTGGGCTACTTTTACTTCTCGAGTTTAGCTATTTCCTTTGTCACAAGGGCACCTGTGCCTCAGGTTATGCAAAGCTGGTAATGGAATTTTCCGGTTTGTCCAGGGTAAAGGTTTCGGGGTCCTCTTTTGTTCAGGGTCCTGAACAGTCCCCAACACCTCGGAGCTGCAGCTCATCTCTGAGGGACCAACCACATTTGGAAGATCACTTTCCATGTTGCACCTGTTTTCTAGGAAATAGTGTCATGGTAGTAATAAATTCAAAATAATCTGTGGACCTTGAGTTTGTGACCCCATTGTTGAGACTTTAAATGTGAAGTCCTTGTCATAAGTGTCCCCTGTTAGGTTTCCACCTCCCAAAACCATACCAACAGTAGGGGAGAGAGAAACAAACCTAGTTTTAACACCACATCAAAGTCCTATCACACAAAGTTTTGAGATCAGGTGTTGAGAGAGGGGTGCTTTTTACCCTGTTCCAAACAAATGGTCATCTGTGTGTGTGTGTGTGTGTGTGTGCACGTGCATGTGTGTGTACATGTTTCTGCACCAGAGTTTAAACTTTGGGTCTCACAAATGTGAGGACTGTGTAATCCTCATTGACTGATATTCCCCGTCTTTCCTAGTCTTTTCGTGGAGCAGAGAGTGAAAGGGTGGTGGGAATAGGGCTAAGGTTGGAAAAGCATGGAATCCATTGGGAGACAAGGGACTCAGCCATGATTCCCAGAAAGGAGGCCGCCTAGTGGGGTATTGCGTGGAACAAGACTCACACAGCAGCATGATGACTTTGACCACTACTTCATAAAAAAAAAATTCATTGAACTACCTGGGCATGGTTGGCTGATAAAGCAAGTTCCTCAAATAATGTTGCCAAGCAGGTCACCAAGCCAAGTCTAATAGCTCCCTGTCTTCTTGGGCCTCTCTGAATTATGCAAATTGGAATTTTCTCAACTGCTTCCCTGTGCTTAAGCCAGAATCCTAGGTGACCGCATTCTATGCTCCAGTGGTCTGATGTGCAAGAGCTGTGACCATACTACCTAATCAGTCTGAGCAACAGTCGCCAACCAGGACTGTGTCCAGGTAGCAAGGACAGGCTGATCTGGAGCAGTGAATGGAACCCTGAGGCACTATTCTGGCCAGTTCAGGAAGAGATGCCTCAACACTTAATTGTGTTTTCCCTCAAGGCCTCTGAGGGACTGTTCTGTTTCTCCAGGTCCCAAGTCAAATGTTGACAAAAAGGAGGTTCTCTGGTGTCTGGCCAGTGGAAGACAAGGGCGATGTGCTGGGCCAACCTTCCCAGGACAAAGGGGTGACAATAGTCTCACATTCAACACCTTCCTCCTGGATGGCCCTGAGAGAGAATCCAGAGCCTCAGGGAGGTAGGAGTGTGTGCATTGGAGAGCACAGCCAGTGTGGCTAAGAGACTCTTTGGCATCTCTTACTCTCCTCTTCAGATGTTGATTGGCTCCTTTCATTTATTTATTATTTTTATTTCTAATTGATAAGGACATAATCACTGGTGTGCTCAAGAGCTAATTCCTGGCCCTGTCTTCAGGGGTCACTCCTGATGGTTCTCAGAGAATATCATGAGGTGTTGGGGATTGAACTAGGTGACCACATGAAGGCAAGCACCTCTCCTCTTTATTCTTTCTCTGACTCCAACAAAACTTTGTTTTTATTTATTTTTTATTTCTTGGGTCACACCTGGCAGTTCTCAAGGGTTACTTCTGGCTCTGCACTCAGGAATTACTCCTGGAAGTGCTCAGGGGACCATATGGAATGTCAGGGATCAAGCCCAGGTTGGCCGCATGCAAGGCAAACGCCCTACCCGCTGGACTATCACTCAGGCCCACCAACAAAACTTTAAATATTATTGCATGTGTCCCAAAGGCACAGAAAGTTCTCCATAGAAGATAGTAGAGTTGCAGCTGTGAGCATCCATCTTCTTCACGGATCACAGAACCTGGTGCACATTCCTGGAGCAGCCTGCACTGGCCTGTAGGAGCCAGAGAGAACAGTGAAAAGTCAACAAGAAAATAATCGAGGCTCATCTGAACCAACATTGCTCTGCTACCTAAGGTGGATAAACCCATCACAAAGAGGATAACAAGAGCCAACATCTTTGATGACTATGGAAGTCAGAACCCTCCACAGAAGGCTTGAGACATGGGGATTAGAGATGAGGCACAGGGATTAGGCACTTTCCTTCCTTGAAATTGATCCTAGTTTGAAACCCTAGTGAGGTTTATGGTCCCCTCAATGCTGCAGGCATGATTTGTGATCCCCAAAGTCACAGATAAGAGTAATCCCTGAGCACTGCCAAATATAGCGCCAACTCCAAATCATATCTTAAATTGTATATGATAAGCAGACGAACAAAACAATGAAAATACCCTAAAAAGCTAAGAAAAATGTCCCACCATATCAAGTAAATTAAACATGACCAGAATTCTTCTCCATGAATACACAGACAATTCATTATTTTGATCATTCATCAAATTAATCAATATAACACATGGCATAAGTAAAATAAAGAAAGAAAACCCACTTCAATTGGTGATGAAATTTGGAACAATTCAATACCCCTTTCAGATGTAGAAAGATTAAAAATTTTAGAGCAAAAAAAAGGAAAGGAGGGAAATTCCCATCACAGGGCTGGGAAGGTAGTCAGAGGAAGGGCACATTCCCTACTTGTAGAAAGTCCTGGGTTTGATGCCCAGTACCACCAAGGAAAGAAAGAAAGAGAGAGAAAGAGAGAGAGAGAAAGAAAGAAAGAAAGAAAGAAAGAAAGAAAGAAAGAAAGAAAGAAAGAAAGAAAGAAAGAAAGAAAGAAAGAAAGAAAGAAAGAAAGAAAGAAAGAAAGAAAGAAAGAAAGAAAGAAAGAAAGAAAGAAAGAAGGGAGGGAGGGAGGGAGAGAGGAAGGGAGGGAGGGAGGAAGGAAGGAGAGAGAAAAGAAAGAGAAAAGAAGGAAAGGAAGGAAGGAAGGAAGGAAGGAAGGAAGGAAGGAAGGAAGGAAGGAAGGAAGGAAGGAAGGAAGGAAGGAAGGAAGGAAGGAAGGAGGAAGGAAGTAGAGAAGGAAGGAAGGAAAGAGAAAAGAAGGAAAGAAAGAAAGAAAGAAAGAAAGAAAGAAAGAAAGAAAGAAAGAAAGAAAGAAAGAAAGAAAGAAAGAAAGAAAGAAAGAAAGAAAGAAAGAAAGAAAGAAAGAAAGAAAGAAAGAAAGAAAGAGAAAGAGAGAAAGAACAAGGAATCTAAACTGAAAAGAAAAAATACAGTAATGTTTTCAGAGGATACAAACATGAATGAAGAAAATGTAAAATTCTGGTGCGGGGACATACAGCACATATCTCACATGTGAAGCCCTTAGGTTATATTCCTGGAATCCAAAATTGGAGTACAAAATCCTCTCAATAATATTGACACATCTTTATGCACATGTACTGAAAACCTATTCAAATAAAAAAAAATTCAATCAAGTCATGAGGGACCTGCCACATAGTTCCTGAAGCAAAACAGCATAGAATTATCAGGCAGGATAGACTTCCTAACCAACAGAATGGAATAGTGTTGAAGACCAGGAAGGCCCCAATGTCCAAAGAGCCCATTCATAAGTGGGACGAGGAGATAAACACTTCCACTTAGAAGACACAATGATGGCCAGTAGGTATATGAAAGTGCTCATTGACACTCATGATTTGGAAAATGAAAATCAAAACAACATCAGATATCATTTCATGCATGTGAGAATGGAACATATCAAAAGATCCCTCAGTACTACCAGGAGTAATTCCTGAGTGCAGAACCAAAAGTAATCCCTGAGCACCGCCAGGTCAAGGTCCCCCACTGCCCCCTGGAAAAAAAAGGCTTCTGCCCAAGTCAGTCCCAGAATATCATTCTCATATCCCTGAAGGGAGAAAAACAAGGGAGCATCAGTCGCTGAGACTCAGTCTTCACTGTTTGCTGCAACATGGACCTCGCTAAAGCTGAGCCTAAGTCTGCTGAAAGAAGTTATCCCAGCACAAGCCAAGAGCAAACTCTATTATTATATGAAAATCAAGGCTAGACTAGGTCCTCTTCCCAGCAGTAACATGCATCTGATATGCTTCCCAGTCCTTGCTGAAGACTCTTTTCCTTAGATGAATTAGAACTGAAAGGAAAATAGAATTTAATGAAATTAACATAGTAATCCAGGCATGACCATCTCTGCTTTTTGGTGGAAGTAATTGCAATGAAGAATTAATCTATGGCCTTGGAAGCATTTGACCACAATAATTAAATGCAGAGAACACTTAAGAGCTTTGCCCTGAGCCCTGAGTACTTTTGGAATTGGGCTGGAGCTATATCACAGTGGGTAGGGTGTTTGTCTTGCACTCGGTCAACCTGGGTTTGATTCCTCCGCCCCTCTTGGAGAGCCCGGCAAGCTACCGAGAGTATCTCACCCACAAGGTAGAGCCTGGCAAGCTACCCATGGTGTATTCGAGATGCCAAAAACAGTAACAACAAGTCTTACAATGGAGATGTTACTGGTGCCCGCTCGAGCAAATCGATGAGCAATGGGATAACAGTGATACCATGACAGTGATACTTTTGGAATTATCCCAAGAATCATGTCTTTATCAAAAATCTTGAGTGAAGGAAAAGATAACAGAACTGATTGGGCTGTAGAAAGGAATTGATGTGGCTCTTTATTTTTTGTGACTACAAGTGAGGATATTCTAAGCCATTGGGACTCGGTAGTATATTAGGCTGTTTCACATAAAACACAAGATTGAGGAAGGAGGTGCCAAAAGATTTACAGGGTTTTGTGGCATGTGGACTCAACCTGGCTAACGCCAAAATAGGCCAAGCTTCAAAAGCAGTTCTTCAGAAGCTTCTACAGGCTAGATCCAGGATATACCATTTCTAGGGAAATCATTTATTCATCTGACATCCTGCTAACATATCTGCCATAACATATCTAACATATCTGCTAACATATCTAGCGCTGTATGTATAGTTGACACAGTGATGAATGACAGGACCACAGTGACTCTGTTTTGGAAAGCCAGACTCTATGCCCTATGGTCATGAGTTTACAACCTAGTAAGAAAAGCATGGCAGACCCCAAGAGCACGGGCATAAATGCCCAGACAACTGACCACGGATAACAAGGATGATTCCAGTAACTGTAACAAGATGTGTTAACTGCTCTATTTTGCTTCTGTACCCTCTGCTTGCTTGCTTGCTCAAGGCCAGGAAAATGCACCTGGCAGGGGGACCCAGACACCCAGACACAAACCCAGGCACCTAGGCAGAAGGGCACAGGGCTTAAAAACCTTTCCCTGAGTGAATCGGAGTTCCAAGTCTCTGAAGCTGGTGAATTCTTAGCGCTGAGTCCCTTGTATATATTTTGGTGTGTTAATAAAACCCTAAAAAATCTGTCCTGTCTCTGTGTGTCCCAGTCGGCAGCTGGACTCAGGCTTGTACCACTTGACATTTGGAGGTCCCACTGAGATCTCTGGCCATTTAACAATTAATACAATGAGTTTCAAGTTTCATATAAGTATTTACTAATTTTCTGTGATTGTTCCATTCCTGTTTAAGCATGCTGGTAGGTTTTGTTCACTTGTTTTGTTCCTGTTGTATGTTCCTGATTTATGACCTACCCATTGCCTAGCTCCTAGGGTCATTAGAAGTCCTGCCTCTAATTTGTTGTTTCTGTTCCTGCTAAGTTTCCTTCTGCAAAGTGAAAAAATAAAATAAAATTTAACTAGAAAAAATTTTAAACTTTTAAAATTAAGGGGTTACTAACACAAATACAAATGTAGACGTTCACGTCTAGTCTTGTCAAAAACTAAGTTGTTGACAAAATTGAAAAAAACTAATTTTAGTGAAGTAAATAGTATTATTTAGGAAATATGAGATAGGGAGAGTGATCAAGTGGTATTATGTATATACATATATATGTATGTATATATGTACACATATATATAGGGAGGTAGAGAGAGAGCGAGTTGAGGTGTGCTTTGGCAGAATTCTTAATATTATTCCTCCAGTGTATTTCTTTCCCCGTGTGCCTGTTTGAGAAAAGGAGTTTTTCATTGGCTCTGGCTCTGGTGTCCCTGCAGATTTGAAGATAAAGAAATGAAGACCTGCAAGTTAATATCAGGTTAACAATTAATAGTCATAAAAATGTTCTTATGTGATCATGGAAATGATTACTCTGCACAAGAACAGAGTGTTGGAGAAATGCTTCTAAGCTATAGCCCCATGCCGCCCCGGAGGGGAAGGGTTTTTGTCCTTCAGCCTTTCCCATCTCCGGCAGCATGGTGATCACCATCTTTCAGAGCCTATCGGACAGAGGTACGAGGTTGCAGTGATGAGGCACGAGGGGAATCTCGGGATGGTGGTTCGGAACCGGCGCTGCTCCCCGCCCAGACAAGACCCTGATTGGCTGCCCACGAATGGCTCCTCCACTCCTGAATGGCCATGATCCCAGAGGCACACAAACCAATTTCAGAACCCAGCGGCTGCTGGCAGAAATCCCTCTGGACTTATTTACTAAAATACCAGAAATCTAAAACCACGCGACCACTGTTGTGGCCACGAGACATCATATGCTCTTCATTATCAGCAATAGAAAACAAATAATCTAATGATGTCTTTTCGGCAGGTCTGATTGTTTGGGGGGAAATTCCAAATAATAATAGTGGGTTTCCAGTCGAAAATTGTAATCAAAGTAAAGAGAGAATAAACTGAAAATTATCTGCCACACAGGCAGGGTGGGGGGTGGGATGGGGGGTATACTGAGGTTCTTGGTGGTGGGACATGTGCACTGGTGAAGGGGTGGGTGTTTGATCATTGTATGACTGAGACTTAAACCTAAAAGCTTTGTAATTGTTCTCATGGTGATTCAATAAAAAAAAGAAAAAGAAGAACCAAGTGTTGAAAGTAGGTAAAGGGACACACATGATAACCTTTCAGCATCTGTATGAACCATAATACCTAAAATGAGAGCAAGAAATAGAAAGAGAGAGAGAGAGAGAGAGAGAGAGAAGAGAAGTGCCTCCCAGAGAGGTAGGCTGGGATGGGGGTGGTTTTGGGGTTAGGAGGGAAACTGGGGACATTAGTGCTAGGAAATTACACTGGTGGAAGGATGGGTGTTGGAACACCGTATGACTGAAATCCAATCATGAACAGCTTTGTAATAATCTACCTCCCAGTAATTCAATAACAATAAAATTAATATTAAAAAAGGAGGGGGCCCAGCCAGCAACCATGAGCTTCTACAAGCATGGCTCCAGTATGTGGGGACCAGGACTATTTCTCCGAAAAGCATGGGTGCACTGGAACCTGGCAGATCCATCCCGGCTCCCAGTCCACCCCTGACCACAGAAGTCATGCCCTCAACCTGCCCCTGGAGCCATCTTGCGGGACTCAGTAGTGAAGAATCCTGGCCGGTGGGTGCCGCAATACAGAGAATGCTCCGGACCCCAAACTGAGCCGATATCACCTGGGTGCCCCAAACGGAGCAGGTGCAGTCTCCCCATCTTCTCCAGATGGAATCCCAGCAACTATGAGCTTCTACAAGCATGGCTCTGATATATGGGGACCGGGACTTTTTCTCCAAACCACACTGCCACTTACGCTGTGGCACAACCTTTCCTGATATGCAAAGTGAGCAATAGAAAATAGATGATCTAGGCTGGGCAGCCAGGACCGGACTGTCCGACCAGAGGGTCCGCCAGCCCCGAGCGCGGGGGCAGGGGTGGCCGCGCCCCACTGCTCCGCCTCCCGCGGTCAATGCCGCTGCAGCCATGTCCATCTGGGACCCGCAGCCAGGCCCGGTGCGCCTGATCCCCTCACTGAGCTTCCTATCCCTCTGTGCCCACGCGCTCTGCGTGTGCCCCGGACCCGATCTCAAGCCAGCATCCAGTGGGTAGGGACCCCCGCCCCTTGCCGCCACTGACCCTGCGCTTCCTGCCTCCCTATCCAGGTGCACCTGATCCCCTCATTGAGCATCCCAGCCCTCTGTGCCCTCGTGCTCTGCGCTGGGCCCCAGACCTGATCTCAAACCAATGTCCAGTGGCCAGAAGGGGCGTGGCCTCTTTGGTAGTGGGCGTGGCCCCGCTGCAGTGGGCATGGTCTCCGGGGGCAGCCGCAGTTATTTTCCCCTATTCTAGTATACTTGACAGACGTCTCAATCCCCATTAACTAACTTTGTGGAGATCTCCCCAGCTACCTCAAACACAAAATGCAAATAAACCACTAGCCTACTCTAATTGCACCAAAATATCGAAAACTCACAAAAAGAGAGATTAGCTCTAGTGAACTGGAAGGTCCCACCTCCATACAATCGTGACAGCATGAAGAAACAGCGCAAATCCCCACAGCAAGGAGAGGATGAAGAGTCCAGAAGCCTCAGCAGGGGTTTCCCACAAATATGATCTCACTGATAAAGAATTCAGAGAAGAAATTCTGAGAATGTTCATTGAACTTAAAGAAATGGTGGAGCAGTCAGCGAAGAAATTACGGTAAGAAATGAGAGCAGAAATAGGAAAGCTACATTCAGAAATGTCACAAACAAAAGACACTATAGACGAAATAAAAAACACAGTGGGAGCCTTCAACAGTAGAATGGCTACAGCTGGAGATAGAATTAGTGAGCTTGAAGATGAGCAGCAGAAAGCCCACAGGCTACAACAAACAATTGGAAAAGACCTCAAAATAGCTCTAGGGTGAATCAGAGACCTAGGGGATGATGCCAAGAAGAATAACATAAGAATCATTGGAGTTCCAGAAGGACAGGAAGGCAACCCTAATGAGAAAGCCACAGTTAAAGAAATCATTGCTGAAAGGTTCCCAGAGCTGGATAATGAAGATGTTCAGATCCTAGGAGCCCGAAAGGTGCCAGCTGGTAGAGACCCTAACAAAAAGACTCCAAGACATATCATAGTCAGAATGATGGATGCCACAGATAGGGACACAATACTGCAAGCAGCAAGGTCAAAAAAAGAAATCACATATAAAGGAGCACCCCTTAGATTCACAGCAGACTTATCAAAGGAAACCCTCCAAGCCAGAAGATAATGGTAGGATATAGCAAAAAAACTCAATGAAATGAACGCCTCACCACAAATACTTTATCCGGTTAAGCTCTCACTCAAACTCGAAGGAACCATACACCATTTCATGGATAAACAACAGCTAAGGAACTTCATAGACTCAAAACCAAATTTAAAAGAAGGACTAAAGGGGCTCTCCTGTAAGAAAAGAAAAACCCCTACAAGCACAACAAACTCCTACAGAAAGATGGCACAAAACTGCACAACAATAATCTCTCTCAATGTCAATGGTCTAAATGCACCCATCAAGAGACACAGAGTGGCAAAATGGATTCAGAAACTGAACCCAGAATCCTGCTGCCTACAAGAAACACATCTGAATGGTCAGAGCAAACACAGACTCAAAGTAAAAGGATGGAAAACAATCCTTCAAGCTAACAATTCCCTCAAAAAATCCAGGGTGGCCATACTAGAATTAGACAATATAGATTTCAGGTTGAAAAAGATTAGAAGGGACAGCGAAGGCCATTTCTTGCTAATCAAGGGATATGTACAGCAGGAAGAACTCACACTCCTAAACGTATATGCACCTAATGAGGGACCAACAAAATACTTAAAACAGCTGCTAACAGATTTTAGAGAGGACATCGCTAGCAACACAATAGTAGTTGGAGACTTCAACATCGCCTTCTTACCTCTGGATATATCAACAAGATCAAAACTCAGCAAGGAAACACTGGCCTTGAAAGAAGAAATAGAAGAGAGAGAGAGCTAGTAGATCTATACAGGGCTTTGCATCCCCATAAAAAAGAATACACATTCTTTTCCAGTGCACACGGAACATTCTCCAACATAGATCATGCGCTGGGCCCCAAAGCATACCTCTATAGAATCAGGAAGATAGAAATTGTATCAACTATCTTCTCAGACCATGATGCACTGAAGATAGAAATTAATCATGCACAGACGCTGAGGACCAAACCATACACCTGGAAATGAAACAACTCAATGTTGAACAATGAGTGGGTCAGGGAGTAAATCAAGGAAGAAATCAAAAGGTACCTGGAAACAAATCAAAATGAATACACGAGCTACCAAAACCTGTGGGACACAACTAAAGTCATGTTAAGGGGAGAATTTATAGCTCTGCAAGCATATCTCAGGAAGGAAGAAAGGGCACACATAAATAACCTGACCTCACAGCTCAAGACCTTAGAAAAGGACCAACAGAAGGAGCCCAAACCAGGCAGAAGGAAAGAAATAATAAAACTTAGAGCAGAAATCAATGATATGGAAACCCAAAAAACAATCTGAAAGATCAGTGAATCTAAGAGCTGGTTCCTTGACAAAATAAATAGGATTGATAAACCACTAGCAAGACTCACAACGAAAGAGAGAGAGAACTCTAATAAACCGAATCAGAAATGAAAGGGGGCATCACAACAGAAACCAAAGAAATTCAAAAGATCATCAGAGACTACTTCAAAAGTCTGTACACCACGAAACAAGAGAATCTAGAAGAAATGGATAAATTCCTGGATTCTTCTAGCCTCCCAAGGCTGAACCAAGATGATTTTGAATACCTGAATAGACTCATTAGTATCAAGGAAATCAAAACTGTAATCAAAATTCTCCCCAGAAACAAAAGTCCAGGTCCAGATGGATTCACTAGTGAATTCTTCGAAACATTTAAAGAGGACCTATTGCCAATTCTTCTCAAGCTCTTCCAGGAAATCGAGGAAACAGAAACACTCCCAGACAGTTTCTATGAGGCACATAGCACCCAAATACCAAAACCAAACAGAGACACCACAAAAAAAGAAAACTACAGACTGATATCTCTGATTAACACGGGTGTGAAGATCCTCAACAAAATATTAGCGAATAGAATCCAGCAACTCATCAAAAAGATCATACATCACGACCAAGTGGGATTCACCCCAGGATCCAAGGATGGTTCAACATTCAGAACTCAATCAACATAATCCACCATATCAACAAAAGAAAGTATAAAAACCATATGATCATATCAATAGATTCAGAGAAAGCATTTGACAAGATTCAGCACCCGTTCATGATGAAAATGCTCACCAAAATGGGCACAGAAGGGAACTTCCTCAATATAGTCAAAGCCATCTACCACAAGCCTACAGCAAGCATTATCCTCAATGGGGAAAAACTAAGGGTCTTCCCTCTAAGATCAGGGACAAGGCAATAATGCCCACTCTCACCACTTCTGTTCAATATAGAACTGGAAGTACTTGCAATAGCGATTAGGCAAGAAAAAGACATTAAAAGCATCCATAAGGAAAGGAAGAAATCAAGCTCTCACTATTCACAGATGATATGATATTATATTTAGGGAACTGCAAACCTCTACCAAGAAACTCCTCAAAACAATAGACTTATATAGTAAAGTCTCAGGCTATAAAATCAATACCCAAAAGTCCATGGCTTTCCTATATGCAAATAATGAGAGAGAAGAAAGTGATGTGAAAAAAGCAACCCCGTTCACAATTATGCCTCAGAAAATCAAGTACCTCGGAATCAACTTAACTAAGGAGGTGAAGGACCTGTACAGAGAAAATTACAAAATGTTACTTCACGAAATAAAAGAGGACACGAGGAAATGGAAGCACATCTCCTGTTCATGGATTGGGAGAATTAACATTGTCAAAATGGCAATACTTCCCAACGCATTATACAGATTCAATTCGATTCCTATAAGAATACCCATGACATTCTTCAAGGAAGTGGATCAAACACTCCTAAAATTCATATGGAACAACAAACCCCCACGAATAGCTAAAGCAATTTTGGGGGAAAAGAAGATGGGAGGCATCACCTTCCCCAACCTCAAGCTCTACTACAAAGCAGTAATAATTAAAACTGCATGGGGCTGGAACAAAGGCAGAGCAGTAGACCAATGGAACAGGGTAGAATACTCTTACACAAAACCTCAAATATCCTAATCTTTGATAAGGGAGCAAGAAACGTAAAGTGGAGCAAAGAAAGCCTCTTTAACAAATGGTGCTGGCAACTCTGGACAGCTACTTCCAAAAATTGGACTCAGACTTATACCTAACACCATGCACAAAAGTCAGATCAAAATGGATTAAAGATCTAAACATTAGATCAGAATCCTTGAAGACAAGGTCGGCAAAACCTTCCATGACATTGAAGCTACAGGTATCTTCAAAGAGGACTCACCACTGACCAGGCAAGTGGAAACAGAGATAAACAAATGAGACTATCTTAAACTGAGAAGCTCTGTACCTCAAAAGATACAGTGACCAGAATACAAAGACAGTCTACAGAATGGGAAGGGATATTCTGTTGGAGACTGTTCAGGACCCTGAACAAAAGAGGGCCCCAAAACCTTTACACTGGACAAACCGGAAAATTCCATTACCAGCGTTTGCATAACCTGAGGCACAGGTGTCTTTGTGACAAAGGAAATAGCTAAACTCGAGAAGTAAAAGTAGCCCAGGGCAGTTAACCACGAGATCCCAAGAGCCCGTAAAGTAGAGTGCCTTCCTCTACACTAAAAGCCTTGTACATTCCTCCTGACAGATGCTCCTGCCAGATAAACCCTTGTCTTCCCCTCCCCACTATTTCTCAACCGACTCTTGGAGAATATTGTAAGCCCACCAAATAACACCCTGAACCTTTCCTTATTTGGTCTGAGAAGACACTTCCCTGATGATTGACAACTCATGTACCAACCCCCTGCTAAGAAAGGTATAAAACCAGCATGGCTGGTAATAAAGACACTCTTGATCAGCACGTGTTGTCTTGAGCCCCTTTTTACTAACCTCACCAGTTTTATTTTCAGATCGGGACCGCTCATAGAACCCACCCAATTAGGAGCGCTTTCCACTGTTGTCTCTCTGTGGGCAGGAGAGATTTTCGGGGGAACGCGAAATATTCAGCCAATACCCATCGGATAAGAGGTTGATATCAAGGATTTACAAGGCACTGGTTAAACTCCACAAGAAGAAAACATCCAATCCCATCAGGAAATGGGGCGATGAAATGAACAGAATCTTTCTCAAGGAAGAAATCTGAATGGCTAAAAGACACATGAAAAAATACTTCTCATCACTAATCATCAGGGAAATGCAGATCAAAACAATAATGAGATACCATCTCACACCACAGAGACTGGCCCACATCCAAAAGAACAAAAGTGACCTGTGTTGGTGGGGATGTAGGGAGAAAAGGACTCTCCTTCACTGCTGGTGGGAATGCCGACTGGTTCAGCCCTTTTGGAAAACAGTATGGACGCTTCTCAAAAAATTAGAAATTGAGCTCACATTTGACCCAGCAATACCACTTCTGGGAATATATCCGGGAGACGCAAAAAAGTATAGTAAACGTGACAGCTGCACTGATATGTTCATTGCAGCACTGTTCACAATAGCCAGAATGGAAAAAACCCGACTGCCAGAGAACAGATGACTGGCTAAAGAAACTTTGATACATCTACATAATGGAATACTATGCAGCTGTTAGAAAAGATGAAGTCGTGAAATTTGCATATAGGTGGATCAACATGGAAAGTATCATATTAAGTGAAATGACTCAGAAACAGAGGGGACAGACATAGAAAGATTCCACTCATTTGTGGAATATAAAGTAACAGAATGGGAGACTAACACCCAAGAATAGTAGAAATAAGTATCAAGAGGAGTACTCCACAGCTTGGAAGCTGACCTCACATGCTAGGTGAAGAAGCAGCTCTGATAGAGAAGGGATCACTAAGCAAAGGGTGCTAGGCGGACCCACTAGGGATGAGAGATACAGGCTGAAAATAGACTATAGACCGAACAAGATGCCTACTTAATATCTGTAGCAGACCACAACACCCAAAAAGAGAGAGCAAGCAAATGGGAATGCCCTGCAACAGAAGCAGGGTGGGGTGAAAGGGACAGGGTGGGGGTGGTGGGAGGGATTCTGGGACCATTGGTGGTGGAAAATGGGCACTGGTGGAGGGATGGGCACTCGATCATTCTAATGACTGAAACATGAACATGAAAACCTGTAAGTCTGTAACTTTGTCTCATAAAATTAAATAAATAAGTAAATAAATAAATAAATTAAATAGATGATCTAGCATCTGCCCCCTAGAAGGCAGGCTTGAATGGTGGTGGGAATATCCAAGCAAAATATAATGCTCAAAACTGTAGAGAGTATCTGAACAATTGTCTGCTGTAGAGACAAGGTAAGGACTGAAATGAAAGAGGGGATAATGGGGATATTGGTGGTGGAAAGTTTTCAGTGGTGGAGAGATGGGTGATCGATCATTGTATTGCTGAATATCAAACATGTGGCTTTTGGCAGAAATGTGTCTGGACTACGCATTAGGTTTCCAGGGCCGGACCACCCCAGGTGGGGATAGGTTTCATGCCTGGCCTGTTTCCCCCGGTGGCTCAGTAGCTGCCGCCATCTTCCAGAGGCCTAGGGACAACCAGGGAGGGGCCCACAGTGATAAAGAACGTGGAGCCTCATGAGATGGGGGCAGAGCCAGTCCTTTCCTCCCCTCCCCCCCAGCCCCTATGAGACCCCAAGTTGCCACCCATGAATGAGCCTTCTGGCTGCTGATCAAGCTGCTTATGGGCCATGATCCCAGAGACTCAGAAACAAAGCTCGGAACACAGCGACTTTTGGCAAAAATCCTTCTAGATTTAATTATTAAAACTTCAGAATTCCAAAATTGCACGGCCTCAATAGTGGCCACACATCATCACATGCAATTCATAATCAGCAATAGAAAACAAATTGTCTAATGTTGTCTTTTCGGCAGATCTGAGTGTTGGGTAAAAACCCAAATAATAATGGTGGGTTTGGTGTCGAAATGTTGAATGTAATCAAAGTAGAGAGAGAGTAATGTGGAAATCGTATGCCACACAGGTAGGGGGAGGGTGTGGGATGGGGAGGATACTGGGGTTTTTGGTGGTAGAAAATGTGCACTGGTAAAGTGTCGGGTGTTTCATCATTGTATGACCGAGACTTACACTGAAAAGTTTGTAACTGCTCTCATGGTATTTCAATAAAAATTAATTAATTAATTAATTAAAAATAATAAAAAAAAATTTTAAGGAGAAGGCCTTGCAACATCATATGCTCTTCATTATCAGCAATAGAAAACAAATAATCTAATGATGCCTCTTTGGCAGGCCTGATTGTTGGGGGGGGGGGAATTCCAAATAATAATAGTGGGTTTTCTGTCGAAAATTGAATGTAATCAAAGTAAAGAGACAGTAAAGTGAAAATCATCTGCCACACAGGCAGGGTGGAAGGTGCAATGGGGGGTATACTGGGGTTCTTGGTGGTAGAACATGTGCACTGGTGAAGGGATGGGTGTTTGATCATTGTATGACTGAGACTTAAACCTAAAAGCTTTGTAACTGTTCTCACGGTGATTCAATAAAAAATAATTTTTTTTAAAGAAAAGAAGGGGGGGCTGGAGCGATAGCACAGTGGGTAGGGCGTTTGCCTTGCACGCGGCCGACCCAGGTTCGATCCCCAGCATCCCATATGGTCCCCCAAGCACCGCCAGGAGTAATTCCTGAGTGCAAAGCCAGGAGTAACCCCTGAGCATCGCTGGGTGTGACCCAAAAAGCAAAAAAATAAAAGAAAAAGAAAAGAAGGGGGCCCAGATAGATAGTACAGTAGATAGGGTCTTTGCCTTCACATTGCCAACCTAGGTTCCATTCCCAGTACCCCAAATGGTCCCCCAAATCTGCCAGGATTCCTGCACCCTGACAGCAGAGCCAGAAGTAAACCCTGAGCACTGCTGGGTGTGCCCCCACCACCAAATGGTTTTAAGAAAATTTTGTACCAAGACCTTTTTCTTTTGTTGAGGGGTGGAGGTTACACCCAGAAGTCCTCAGAACCTTTTCCTAGCTGTGTTCTCAGGGATCACTTCTGGCTCTACATTTAGGGGAATCAAACATGTCGCCAGGTATCAAACCCCAGCCCACCATGCTCAACGCCAGTCCTTAATACCTGTTCTGTCTCTTCAGCCCCTGTACCAAGACTTCTAACTGAGATTTGGAAAGTAAATTAAATGGAGGAAATTAAAATTTAATCAAAGTTAATTTAATGTACATAATCAAGGTAAATCCTATGACAAATTGCTTGGGGGATCTTGGGATTAAAACATGGTATATGACTTCTTGATTTTACCTCTGTGAGAAATAAACGTGCAAATATATCATTTTAATTTAAATAGGACTCTAGATTTGGCTTAAATAAAAAGACTCAATTAAAAGAATCACCTAAATTTCCTTTTAATTCCCTTATGAGTCATATAGTTTATCATTATTTTCACAGTATTTAAGAATTGTAAATGTAAACGTAGGTGTACAGTAAAGTTTAATCATACTGTAATTTATTTCTTCATACAGTTTTTTTCTGTGTAAATCTCAGACAAAAATAAAAGTAATGTGTCTATGAGATATGCTTACTGTTCTAATTAGAAGAAGTTTTAAGGGTCATATTTTTCTCAGATTTTTTTGGTTTTGTTTCGGAAGTCTTAGAAGCACCCCTAGTGATGCTCAGGAGATACCTCTGGCTTTGTGCCCAGGGATCAGTCTTTGTGATGCTCAGGAGTTCATATGCAGTTCTGGG
The DNA here is from genome assembly GCF_027595985.1 of Sorex araneus. Lineage (NCBI taxonomy): Eukaryota > Metazoa > Chordata > Mammalia > Eulipotyphla > Soricidae > Sorex > Sorex araneus. The sequence continues at coordinate 30,548,818 of NC_073306.1, read as the reverse complement.
GATCAAACTGAGTTTGGCTGCATGCAAGGAAAGTGCCTTAACCCCTGTACTATTTCTTTGGCCTTCGAATTTTTTGGAGGGGCCTCATGCATAGGTATCATACATGCAAGGCAAATGCTTTACAATTGAGTTATGTCCCTGGACCAATGTCATATTTTTATTGTATAATTATTGTATAATTCTTTAATAATAATTTAATTCTTCATCTAAAATTGCTCTTTTTAGAATCTTGTACTGATAGAGAATCGAGATAATTAGCAGTCATTGCTTATCTGGAAGCCTCCACAGAAATTAAAGTTTAGAGAGGGGAGAAAACAAAAATTGTAAGTTGTGATTTTCAAATGAACTTTTGATCTTCAAATAAAATTTGTCTTATATATTCTTGACTATATTTGGTTTCTGGAGGTCTTCAACTGTCAAGGCTCTGCTTGGGGCGGGGAGGGAAAGGCAACCCATCCCCTCCAAGGAGCCCCGGTGAAGAAAGCCAGGCGCAGGGGGCAAGAGACTCTGCGTTGCTCTCTTCCAGGAGCTTGGTTATATAGTCTCTGGATGTTGGCCCTTGGTGGGATTACACAGCGCCAGGGGCAGTTTGTGGGTGTGGCTGCCAAGCTACTGGAAAATGGGGGTCTGTGTGGAGAAGGCCCAGTCTCAATCCGAGCAGGCTTGGAGATCTCAGTCCCGGGTCCTGCACACCTGGGTTCCTCTGCCGGTCCCTTCATGCTTGAGGCTTATCCAAATGTGTGGAGAGTGGCCTTGAGCATGGCTGTGGCTGAGTTCTGGAAGTCTTCAACTGTCAAGGCTCTGCTTGGGGCAGGGAGGGAAAGGCAACCCATCCCCTCCGAGGGACTCCAGTGAAGACAGCCAGGCATGGGGGGCAAGAGACTCTGCATTGCTCTCTTCAACCCTTTTCAACCAAGCCATTCTCCACATGTTCGGACAAGCCTCAAGCATGAAGGGAGCGGCAGAGGAACCCAGGTGTGCGGGACCCGGGACTGAGATCTCCAAGCCTTCTCCACCCAGACCCCCCATTTTCCAGTAGCTTGACAACCACACCCACAAACTGCCCCCTGTGCTGTGTAATCCCACCAACGGCCAACATCCAGAGACTATAAGACCAAGCTCCCAGAAGCGCGTGGCCACAAAGCGGCCGCGAGACATCTAATAGCCTTGTTCTCCCTCTTGGAGAACCTGACAAACTACCAAGAGTCTATTGCCCACACGGGAGAGCCTTGCAAGCTCCCCATGGCGTATTCATATCCCAAATACAGTAAAAGATATATACATATGTACCTCTCGGAGAGCTCGGCAAGCTACTGAGAGTATCCCAACCACACAGCAGAGCCTGGCAAGCTACCTGTGGCATATTCGATATGCCAAAAACAGTAACGATAGGTCTCATTCCCCTGACCCTGAAAGAGTCTCCAATCGTTGGGAAAGACGAATAAGGAGAAGCTACTAAAATCTTAGGGCTGAGTGTAATAGAGACACTACTGGTGCCCACTCGAGTAAATCGACGAACAATGGGATGACAGTGATACAGTGATGTTTGGTTTACATATGTTTAAGTGAATATGTAAAGTCAGTCTATACCTCAACCACATTGCCCTGAATTGGACCATTCCAAATGACTTTGGTTCATGGGATCACTGGGGAATTCATACTGCTTTTGGAGGCACTCCAGTAAAATTTTGACTTAGTAGGCCTGGGGTTAGGACCAGATAATGAGGAATAGTGACTTAAAGAGGAAAACTAAGGCAACTTCTATCAATGTATAATAAAGTAGCAAATATTATAAGAAATGTATAAAAGAGAAACTAGACTGGTAGCTAAGAGAAAAAAAAGAATTAAGCTCTGGAGTCAGAGAGATAGTACAGCAGAGACACGACACTTGCCTTGCCATTCTCCAGATGTTCGGACAAGCCTCAAGCATTGACTGTCCCCAATACCCCATATAGTCCCCTGAGCACCACCAGGAGTGATCTCTGAATTAGGAGTAAGCCCTGCACACTGACAGTTGTGACCCCCAAAGTAACAGCAACAACAAATTGAGCTCTGTGTACATAATCCATGCCTAAAACAAGTGAAAAAAATCAGGGGCCAAAGAGATAATACAGTGAGCAGGGTGCTTGCCTTGTGGGTGTCCAACTGGGTTCAATCGCTGACACCACATATGGTCCCCCAAACCTGCCAAGAGTGCAGAGTCATCAGTAAATCCTGAGCACTGCTAGGTGTGGCTCCAAAACAAAATAAAATGTCATTTTCTTTCTGTTTTATATTGTGGCCACATTGGTTTCTAACATTGATAATATATTACAGGGATACAGTAGTATGCTTTTACTTCTGTGTGTGCTACATTTTGTTCACAAAAAAACCAATTTTGTCTTTCACCATACCTTTGGACCTTTTTTTTCTTTTTGGGTCACACCCAGCGATGCTCAGGGGTGACTCCTGGCTCTGCACTCAGGAATTACTCCTGGAAGTGCTGGGGGACCGTATGGGATGCAGGAGATTGAACCTGGGTCTGCCGTGTGCAAGGCAAACACTCTACCCGCTGTGCTTGGATTTTTTTTTTTACCTCTCATCCTCCTTCCCCTGGTTTCCAGGATTTTGTGGCTTAAATCTGTGTTGTTTCTTTGAGTAGTATTCTATCTTTTTCTCTATTTATTAGCAGTGCTGCAATAATTCTGAGGGTATCTTTTTTTTTCTTTTATGGGGTTTGGGCCACACCTGGCTGTGCTTGGGGCTTACTCTTGGCTCTGTACTTATGGATCACTCCTGACAGGGCTCTGGGGACTATATGGGGTGCCAGAAATCAAACCTGGGTCCATCATGTGCAAAGAATTTGCTCTTTTGAGAAGACTTAGTAGGAGTGGAACCTTAAAGAATTTTCTCAGATGTCAGCAGAGATGCTGGTCACCTATCTTGCTTTTTAACATGCAAGGAGGCAAAACGCAGGAACTCAAACTCTAGTTTTTATTTAAAATTGACTTTGTCCAGTATTAGAAAATCAGATGAACCTGAAGGCACTATGTTAACTTGGAGTGGAGCTAAATGGAAAAAGTCAGATAGAGACAAATTCTTGTGGAAGATAAAGACTCAAAACGAGGGGATGTGGCTCAGTGGTAAAGCACATTCTTCAAATGTGGAGGCCCTGAGTTCATTTCCCAGGGAAGAAAATTAGAAAAGGAGTCAAAACTAATGGACAAACCACACGAAGCAAAAACAAGCTTTTAATATTGCAAGAGGGGCTTGAGCAGTATTACAGCGGGTAGCGCTGCCTAATGTGGCTGACCCAGATTCGATTCTTGGTGCCCTATATGGTTCTCTGAGTTTGTCAGGAGTGATCCCTAAGTGGCAGAAGTAAGCCCTGAGCACTGCTCGGTGCAACCCAAAATCAGAACAAACAAAAACAAAGATTTAAAGAAGAAAATAGTATCTACAAGAAAAGAAGTGGAATGGGGGAGAGTGGAGCGGAAGAGGTCACCAGCCATAAAAGAGGGCGGCTGGACAGAAAGCACAGAACATAAATTACCAACAGGATGCATTCAATGTTACCATTATGCTTTTCATTTTCTATGTGACTTACAGGCTGGTGCAATAGCACAGCAGGTAGGGTGTTTGCCTTGCATGTGGCCAACCCAGGTTCGATTCCTCCGCCCCTCTCAGAGAGCCCTGCAAGCTACCGAGTGTATCTTGGCTGCACGCTGAGCCTGGCAAACTACCCGTGACATATTCGTTATGACAAAAAATGGTAACAAGTCTCACAATGAAGACGTTACTGGTGCCTGCTCAAGCAAATCGATGAATAACTTGACTGACGACAGTGTGACAATACTACAGGTGTGACTTACAGTGGCAGATGGTTTTCAGGATTTTGTTTTTTATATAGCTTATAGTGGTAATTTTCAATTCCCAGTTTGAGGACAAGGGCCCAGCTGTAGGTATCAGAAAAATTTAAAAACACTGATTTAAGGGAGGGGGGGTGTCTCTCATTTTCTGCATTATTTTCTCCTTTTGTATATCATTCACCTTTTTTGCTAATGAAAGGTTTTCATTTCTTTCTTGTTTCTGTGTTTCTTCTGTGTTGTATTGTTATTTTTAGGACCTGGGGTTTAGTACTTGCCTTGCACATCGTTGACCCTGGTTTGATTCCCAGCACTGGAAATGGTCCCACAGCACCCCTTGGATTGGCCCCCAAAACCACAAAAATAAAGTAAAATACGTAACACCTTTATACATTTTTAATCCCCTGATCTGGGGATTAAATCCTGATCTGGATTTACACCAGTTTCACATCATTAGCACACAAAATCTTCATTCCTATGCAGCTCCTTTCCCACTTTTTTCTGGAAGAGATAATGGGTTCAATATTCCCTGAAGCCTGGTGCCGTTAAATTTATGTTCCTACAGGGCCAAGGCTGTAGCTCATTGGAAGAGCAGTTGCCTTACATGTGTGGATCTCTGAATTCAAGTCCAGGCACTGCAAAAAAAATTAACCTTTTTGTCCCCTCTTTCCCTCCTACCCATGCACCCCAAAATTTACTATTCTACAGCCTTGATATTACAGGTTAATGGTCCTACAATTTCCATATGTAGATATATGTTATTCCACTGTTTCCTTGTTTTGAATATTTATATTGGGAATGTAATGCCAGATTGCCTTTTTCTCTTATAAGTAAGTTATTCTGGTTGGAGTTCTATATTTTTAATTTAATAATTCTACTAGCATTTATCACAGCATTTATCTCATCTGGACCATTTATCCTAGCATCTATGCTATCACCAGGTAAAAGTGAAACCATTTCAAAAATATTTCCTTGATTAAAAATTTTATAATTAGTTTTATTTTACTGTTTTCTTTTGACTTGGTTTGGGTTTGGGGCTACACCCAGTGGTTCTCAGGACTTCCTCCTGGCTTGCTGTCAAGGATCATTGCTGTCCGGGCATAAAATCCTGGTCACCTTATGCAAGGAAAGTGCCACACCTGTTCTACTATCTCTGGTTCCTATTTCACTATTTTGATTTTCCTCCTCAAGGACTGCAGTTATACATCTGCTGAATCTTTCTGCTAATTTCTTATATCTAGCTCTCTCTTTTAAATATCTCTTTAATTTTTTTTTTTGCTTTTTTGGGTCACACCCGGCGATGCTCAGGGGTTATTCCTGGCTCTGCACTCAGGAATCACCCCTGGCGGTGCTCGGGGGACCATATGGGATGCTGGGAATCGAACCCGGGTCGGCCGCGTGCAAGGCAAATGCCCTACCCGCTGTGCTATCCCTCCATCCCCAAAATATCTCTTTAATTTTTAAAATAATTTTCCTGGCTCTTTTCATTTCTACTACCTATATCCTTTTTAGTACTTTTATTTATGTGCTTGTCTTATTTTGGGGGTAGCACTCACACTTTGTGTGCTCAGGGCTTCCTCCTGGTTCTGCACTTAGGGATCACTGATGGAGGGGCTCTGGGGACCATATGTGGCCCCAGGGATGTAACCAGGGTCAGTTGCATGCAAGGCAAGCATTTTCCCACTGTACTATCTCCAGACCCTGATATAATATTTTTAGCCTCTGACTTCTCCCTTGAACACCTTATATTTTAGTCTTCATTTCTGAGTTATTTTGTTTATTTACTTTTACTATACTGGGGCTCATACCAGAGATTCACGTATGAAAAACAAGTGCTACCTGAGAGCATGTCCCTGGCCCTGAGGTATTTTGAATTTAGGTTACATCGTTTCACAATTTTCCTCTGCTATGTGATAGATTCTTTCCCCCTCCCATAATTATTCTCTCTTCTCCCTCTCTCCCTCCACCTCTTCCTCTACCTCTCTGTCTGTGTCTCTCTATCTCTGTCTCTGTGTCTTTCTCTCTCTCGTTCTCCCTCTCCCTCTCTCTCTTGTGCTTGGCTGTGCTCAAGGCTTACTTCTGCTTCTGTGACCACTCGTGGCAGTGCTCAGGGAACCTTATGTGGTGCTAGACATTGAATCTGAGTCAGCCACCTTTAAGACAAGTGTCTTAACTCTTGTGCTCTCTCTGGAACCATGAATTCTAATTTTTATTTGTTTTTGAGCAACCCCTGAAGGTGCTCAGGGGCTGTTCCTGGTTCTACACTCAGGAATCACTCCTGGAGGTGCTCAGGGGATGCCGCGGATTGAATCCTGGTCAGTGGAGTGCAAGACAAGGGCCCTACCCACTACACTACTCCTCCAGTTCGAGTGTCTGCTTGTTTGGAGCTTTTTTCAATCTCTCTTCTTGTCCTTTAGAGAGAGAGGAAAGAAAGAAAGAAAGAAAGAAAGAAAGAAAGAAAGAAAGAAAGAAAGAAAGAAAGAAAGAAAGAAAGAAAGAAAGAAAGAAAGAAAGAAAGAAAGAAAGAAAGAAAGAAAGAAAGAAAGAAAGAAAGAAAGAAAGAAAGAAAGAAAGAAAGAAAGAAAGAAAGAAATTCTCTAATAATATTTCATGACAAGTCAGACTGACAGTAGCATTGCACGGTAGCACTGTCATCCCGTTGTTCATCAATTTGAAGCGATAGCACAGTGGGTAGGGCGTTTGCCTTGCATGCGGCCGACTCGGGTTTGATTCCTCTGCCCCTCTTAGCCCGGCAAGCTACCAAGAGTATCCGGCCCACACGGCAGAGCCTGGCAAGCTACCCATGGAGTATTCGATATGCAAAAAGAACAGTTACAACAAGTCTCCCATTGGAGACGTTACTGGTGCCCGCTCAAGCAAATTGATGAACAGCAGGATGACAGTGCTACAACAGTGCAGTGCAACACTTCATGATGAAGCACAATTCACAACTCCCTTTTTTAATGGCTTACAACAATATTCACTTGTTCTTGCTTATGAATCTGCAAGCTTGGATCATTATTGGCTTCACTGGGCCCATAAAGTGGGCCCAACTGGGCTTGGGCCTGCTCCTAAACTCTCAAAGTTTCTCAAGTTCTCCCTGAGCACCACAGGCTATTACTTTAGCTAAAGCAGAGCACAGGTCCAGGAGGAACATTTGACATGCTGAGGGCTATGTCTTCCCTCTTTAGTGGCCTAAAAGTTAAAAAAATAAAAATTTGCTTTTGTGTGTCTTGGGTGGGGGCGGGGCCGAGGGTGGGTGGCCTGTCACATGTAGCTGTGCTCAGAACTACTCCTGGCGCCATGCTCAGGGGCTTGATTATATATGGTCCTGGGAAATGGAACAGCAGTTGGCCATGTGCAAGGCAAGCGCCCACCCAGTTGACTGTGTCTGGGACCCTCTTATTTTCAGCACAAGGGGCCGGGCCGGGTGTTCCCTCACTCTTCTAATTTGACATCCATAGGACCAGGATGGCCTGAGGCTGGGCTGGGGGCTCAGGGAAAGGCACAAACCCAGGGTTTCCGCTCGCACAGACCCTCTTGCAGATCCCTGGGCTCTGTTTTTGGACCCAGCCACCAGGACCCCCAGATACAGGTGCGGGGGTAGCCTGACACCATGTGGTCAGCACAGCCACCCCAGAGAACCTCCACAGAGAGGTCCCTGGACCTCCCAGAAACACATCAAGGATGCCTCTGGGCTTACTCCTCACTGTGAAGGAAGATGAGGGGCTGGGCTGTGTCCTCATGGCTGCTGCTGGTTTCCCATGCCTGAGAGGGGAAGACGGAAAAGGGGAGACAGCAGCTGGGCTCCTCTGTCCCCAGGACTCCCTTCCTCCAGCGGCTAGCCCTGGTGAGAATGCAGACACTGACTCTTTAGGGAAAGTTGAAGTTCCATTTTCCAAGCCATGGCATTTCTGCCTGCAAGCCTTCACCACATTGAAGTGTTACTATAACTTCAAAGAAGCTGTGGGTTCTGAAGTAGCAAGCGTTGATTGATTTCACTTAAAAGAGGCGCCCTACCAGGATGGCTGCACAGCTTGGAAGCCGGTCTCACTTCCTGGGGGAAAAGGCAGCTGGGATAGAGAAGGGACCACTAGAGTAAATGATGGTTGGAGGCCTCACTTGGGATGGGAGATGCATGCTGAAAGTAGGCCATGGACCGAACATGATGGCAGAGAGAGAGAGAGAGAGAGAGAGAGAGAGAGAGAGAGAGTAGGAGGGAGGAGGGAATGTGCTGCCACAGAGGGAGGGTTGGGAAGGAGTGGGGGTGACGAGAGGGATACTGGAAACATTGGTGGTGGAGAAGAGGCACTGGTGGAGGTTCATACATACGCAGACACTGCATGACTGAAACGTAATCACAAAAGTTTGTAAGTCTGTAAAAAAATAATAATAATAAATTTTTTTTTTAAAAAAAGAGGTGCTCTAGAGGCTGGACACTTGATTTGCATATGGCCCACTTGGGTTCAATCCCTGGCATCCCATAAGGTCCCCGGAGCATTGCTAGGTGTAATTCCTGAGCACAGAGCCAAGAGTAACCCCTGAGTATTGCCGGCGTGCTCCCAAAAACAAAAAGAGGGTCCTTATGGGTGTGTGGCTCCAAAGGGATGGCAGCAGGTGTGGGCTAGAGCCTTTAAGCCCAGGGAAGCCCCATGGTCCCCTGGACAGAACTCAGGGCTCCCACTGGTGAGCCAGGCCCTTCCCCGATCCTCTCCCAGAGCTGGAGTTGATGTCTTTTCTGGCAGTGTTGGGGATAGAACCCAGAGTGCCACATGCTCAATTTCTGCCGCTGAGCAGAATTTTTAAAAAATATTTGTATTTTAAAAATATATATTTGTATTTTAGTGAGGCATAAGTTATGTTAATAAATATTTCTTTTTTCATGATTTTTATTCTGACAGATAGGATCGAGAAACGCCATATTCTCCTCTACCCACTCTCTCCTAAGAAACATCACAAGTTTTCATTGCACCTTCCATTACAGTATAATCCTACAGAATTATTATTATTATTATTTATTCATTTTTTTGCTTTTTGGGTCACACCCGGCGATGCACAGGGGTTACTCCTGGCTTACGCACTCAGGAATCAATCCTGGCGGTGCTCAGGGGACCATATGGGATGCTGGGATTTGAACCCGGGTCGGCCGAGTGCAAGGCAAACGCCCTACCCGCTGTGCTATTGCTCCAGCCCCTAATCCTACAGAATTATTCTAGCCCTTCTCCTTTCCACATTTGTCATTCCCTTCGGCAGCACTCAGAAACCCCATTATTGACAGTATGTTTATTTGCTCCCCAATGCCCTGGGGCTTCCTCCTGGCTCTGTGCTCTGGGAGCCATAAGTAGGTGTCAGGGATCAAACCAGCATCAACTCCACCCAAGGCAAGCTCCTTAGCCTACCTACTCGCGCTCTGCCTGCATCCTGGTCGGTCTTGGCTTCACCAGACGGGCCACCCTGAGCCTGCCAGTACTCTGATCTTGGCCTCGCCAGTCATCCCAACCACGCTGCCTCTTTTCACTCCAGGGCCCCTGAGCAGATTTTCGAGTCCTGGCTTGCTCACTACACCAGCTGTGTTGCCCACCACGTGACTGCCAGACCACGAGAGGGCGTAGGGAAGAACAGGGTGAGCCCACCCTTCCTGACACTGAAGCAACACATTTGTGGTCCACCAGGGGCCAGAGGAGGCAGTGACCTTTTTGCCAAGTTGACCTAGTTCAAATCAATTTCCACTGATGGTGTTTTTAATGAGAGCTGAAAGTTGCTCACACTTTCTAGAGCAAAATTACTCTTGTTATTTTTTTATGAAAAACTGAAAGAAGAGTACTTACAAAGAAAAAGAACGCAAGCAACCCCCCCCCCCGCGCCCCCAGGAGGAAGGTGCTGTGGATAGTGCTCAGGGGCTATTCCTGGCTCAGTGCTCAGGAGTTACTCCTGGAGGGGCTGGTCCGTACCATCTCTCTGGTCCAAGTCCTTTTTTCTTTTTTGAGTCAGATCCGGCAATGCACAGGGGTTACTCCTGCCTCATGCGCTCAAGAATAACTCCTGGCAGTGCTTGGGGAACCATAAGGGATGATGGGAATCGAACTCAGGTCAGCCACGTGCAAGGCAAACGTCCTACCTGCTGTGCTATCGCTTCAGCCCTGGCCCAAGTCTTTTAACAAGTATCTTGAGTGCAAAACTCTTTAGTTTTATAGTCAGAGATCTCTGGAAGAAATAAATACTGTGCTGGCTTTCACACAGAGATAACTCCCTGGGTCCACATCCTCAGTGGGCTCAGGAATCAAGCAGCAACTCTTTCCCCATCCTCCCAGCCCCCACCCCTCTTCTCAGACCAGGCAAAAACTGCTTTCCTGTTAGAGGAGCCTGGGAGTTAGAATTCGGTTCCTTCTAGCGGAGCCCCTGGGTCGCTCTGGCCCTTGGGCTTCCTCACACTAGGTGGCAGCCACGTCCCTCTTCTCATCATTTGGTCAGCGCTTCCTTGCTTTAGAAATGTGTAATACTGAGGGAATCTCTAATGCAATTGTGACTTCTCTGTCTCCCTGCAAATACTGCCATATGTCACTTTACACATCGAATGTGCCCCTCTCCAGGCTAGAAATGATTCTTTTCCAACGTGTTGTGGCAGAATTCCTTCTAAAAAGGAATCTGGTGCCAGAGATAGTACAACAGAGACAGTCCAGCAGGTAGGGCGCTTGCTTTGTAAGTGACCGGCCCAGGTTCGATTCCCGGTACCTCATATATGTCTCTAAAGCTGCACTAGGAGTGATCCTTGAGCACTGTCAGGTGTGATCTCAAAACAAAGCAAGGAACCAAACTGGCACTGTGCCCTGGGGTGGCCCTTACTCCAACTCTGAGTCCCTAACCCCCCCTTTACTTTATGGCACTCTGGCCAAGGAGCCCAGGTCTTCTTTGGGGCACAAATTTCCTTTGCTTTTTAAATATCTCTGCCATGTGCAGCCCATCAAATGAGCCCAGGTCACCAAGGTGCTGGAAAGGACCAGGTTGCAGGGACGGGGCACAGACATGCTTGTGGAATTCATGCACGGCACGAGCGGCTCCATCATTTGCATCATGAAAGGCCCGGTCCATGAGGGGGATGCGATGGCCTGCTGGGGTTGGAGCGAGAGGCCCGTAGGCCGCGCTGAGCTCCAGCCAGTCCTGGATAGATCTGGCTTGACCCCATGGTCACCCGTAGATGACCTGTCACTGTGAATAAACTGATTTCTACCATGTGGGAAAAACAAAACAAAACAAAATACTGCAGACAGAACTACCACCTTTCTGGGGCCAGAGTGGTAGCACAGTGGGTAGGGTACTTGCCTGTACGCAGCCAACCCAGGTTCAATCCCCAGCATCCCATATGGTCCCCCTAGCACCACCAGGAGTGATACCTGAGTAACCTCTGAGCATTGCTGGGTGTGGCCCCCAACCAGCCCTTCCCCTCCAACACACATGCAAACCTACCCTCTTTCCCTTGGGGCCTCCGGCCTCAGAGCTGCTGCAGAAGCCCAGACCTGGCCACCCCCTGGAGCAAAGTGCCTGCAAGCCCAGCAGCTCCAGCAACCAAGAAGTGGGTTCATTTCTCCTCTTTTTTTTTTTTCTTGTAGAGCTGGGTTGACCACACAGGCAGACATATACTTTATACTCCATCTTCTTCACAGGAAAAAAAGAGACCAAAATTCCATTTCCAAGAACTTTAGGATTACTATGGGTTCACTAATATACCATGCAAGCTGGCAAGATAGTAAGCGGGTAGGATGCTTGCCTTGCACCAGACCTGACCGGGTTCAACCCCCAGCATCCCATATGCTGAGCATATCAGTATGGCCCCAAAACACACACACAAATACATTATTGGAAATTATTAAAATGAAAATCAAATAATAGTGCAAAAATATGTCCTTTGAAAAAGAACTTTTCTGACTCTGTCAGTTTGCAGGAAGCAGCAGCCAGGCACTCCCGAAAATCCTTTCAGAACCAATCTGGAGTTCTGAGGGCAGGATTCATCTCTTCAATATGCAAAGAAGCCAAATAAACAAAACATAAACAGAACAACAACAAAAACACAGAATCAACCCCCTCGTGGCATTGGTTGCCTTGAGAAGAACAGAGTCTGGCGCTTGCAGCTCCTCAAAAGATAATTCTCTGTGTTGACATTCATATTGGCGTCTCCATTTACGCTGCTGGATAGCTCCTGCCACACTCACTCTGTGATTTGACTTTATGAGCCAGGACTATTGGAATCCAGATTCATATCGACAGATCTTGCTCCGTGTCTCCTCTTGTAATTGGAAGCAAGAACTCACAGACCAAGCAAAGATACAGCCAGATTCCAAATGGTGAAGGTTGCTAGGAAGAGATCAGTGCTCACGTTTTCCAAATCTGTCTGCCACTGATGATTTTGACCACAGAGCTATATCCATTGGGGTCCATTCTCAGTCAACCTATTCTTAACTTGGAGAAACATTTCTGAGCCTATGGAGTGCAGTTTGAAATGGCCTGCATGCTTCTGAGAGATGCTTCTTGCAGAACAAGCCCTACCTACAAAGCATAGCTCTACTGGCCCTGTGGACAAAGACCTGGCGTTTACAACTGAAGGGGATGATGAAGTCTCCAAGACCTTCATTCCTGGAAGGTCTTGAAGAAAGATCACAGAGATAGGCATAGCACAGTCTATTCAATGTGCCAATGAGCCTACTCAAAAGGCTGGTGAACCAGACTACATGGATATTAACAAATACAGAAGAAAGCAGTAACACACTGATGACAAACTCATACTTAGAGCCAAGATTTTTAGAGTTGGTGGGGGGAGGGTTAGATGGTTTAGGAATGAATCAGGTCAGATGGAATTTTTTTTCCAAGAAATTTTGTGGAGGGGCTGGAGCGATAGTACAGCAGATAGGGCACTTGCCTTGCACATGGCTGACCCGGGTTTGATCCCCAGCATTCCATATGGTCCCCCAGCAACACCAGGAGTAATTCATGACTGCAGAGTCAGGAGTAGCCCCTGAGCATTGTTGGGTGTGACTTGAAAAGTAAAATAAAAAAAAAAAGAAATTTTGCTGAAACTATAATGAGATGAAGTTATCTCTTAATATGTATATATATGTATAATTTGATATGCCAAAAACAGTAACAACAAGTCTCACAATGGAGACATTACTGGTGCCTACTTGAGCAAATCGATAAGCAATGGGATGACTATGTATAATATATTAATATATACAATATATTAATATATGTATAATATATGAATAATATGTAAAGAATTGGTTTTGGGGTTATACCCAGTAGTGCTCAGAGCTTACTCCTGGCCCTGTAGTCAGGGTTCATTCCTGGCAGTGCTCAGGGGATCATATGTGGTTCCTGGGATCAAATACCAATTGGTGGTACACAAGGCAAAGACCTGGAATATCTTTCTAAACCCAAGATGCTTTAATTAAGAAGTTATATTTAATGATACTTCAGAAGTAATAGGGAACTGTAATAATGTTTTCATATGAAGAACAAAGATTTTTTGTGTGTGGTTTTAAGGACAACTGTGAAATTAAACTATTGCACCTGCTATGAGAAATTTTTTTTGCTTTTTTTTGGGGGGGGGGGTCACACTCCTGGCTCTGCACTCAGGAATTACCTCTGGCAGTGCTCAGGGGACCATATGGGATGCTGGAAATTGAACCCGGGTCGGCTGCGTGCAAGGCAAATGTCCTACCCGCTGTGCTTTTGCTCCAGCCCTGCTATGAGAAATTTTTGTGTAAATTTTTTTTTAGTTTTGTTTTAAGGGGCCCCAAGCCCAGTGGTGCTCTAGCACTATGGAGATTGAACCAGGGTTCCTGCATACAAAGCATTCATTCACTCCAGCCCTCTGAACTTTCTCCCCAGGCTTCCCACCCCACCTGTAATTTTGTGGTTTCATTTGTTTTGTTTTGGTTTTCATTTGGGGGCACATGAGCTGTCTCAGGGCTTACTTCTCTGCACCCAGGAGTCATTCCTGGCCTAACTCAAGCATGGGAGATCAGATGAGATGCTGAGGATCAAACTCAGGTCGACTGCTTTCAAGGCACCTCCTGTATTTTACCTCTGGTTCCATCCACCTTAGCTTATATTGATCTAGTATGGCACTTAAGTTGCTTTTCAAGTCAGAGAAATTCAGAAAGTTTTCTCTCTGTTGGGGCCAGAGAGACAGTACAGTGGATAGAGCGCTTGCCTTGCACACACTGACACAAGTTCAATCCCTGGCATCCCATTTGGTCCCCCAAGGCCACCAGGAGTGATTCCTGAGTGCAGAGCCAGGAGTGAACCACCACATGTAGTTAAAACAAAACAAAACAAATCAACCCAGAGTATCTCAAATCAAAGGCCATCAACCTCTACCTTTATTTTGTTCTAATTGGTTAACTGAGAGATTACTTCTTATCTCATTTTCCTCATCTGCCCTCATTGAGGAGGAAGAAAAGGAGGGGTACAGGGCCGGGGAGGAAGCAAGAAAAAGGAGAAAGGAAAGGATGGAGTGTGAGTGAGCCCTTTGGGAAATTTTTCTACATTGGGCCCTGGATCCCATAAAGCTGCCATGGAACTATTTATCCTTCTCAAGGGAAGCATATGGGATTAACAGACTGTGACAATGGTCTTTTATTTTTCCATAATATTTTAACTTCTATCTGTTAAAAGGCTTTCGTGGCTAAAGAAAGCAACTTAAAGAAAATAATTTGTATTATAAAATTTTTATTTGATCTAACACTTGATCTTTCTCTTTTGAGTTCAGTGGTTTCACTGAGGAGACACGTGAGGTGGGAATTCAGACCTTTCAAAATGGGAACTTTCAAACACACGCAGAGAGAACAGGATAACAAGCCTCCTGTCTCCCGTACCTGGTTCCAATGAGAATCTACATTCCCTTGATCTTGTTTACACTGTCTCTGTCCACCACTCTTCTCTGCTGATGGGAGTATTCTCAAACAATCTGCTATGATATAATAACTTGCACGCTTATCTCTGACGTTCTCAGACTGATCTTTAAAACCATTCCAAAACAAAATTTTGGGGGTGTATTTTTATTTTTAAAATTTTTAATTTTATAAAGTTGTTCATGATAATTTATCACTTGTATCACTTGTCTTCCCGTTGATCTGCGATTTGCTCGAGCGGGCACCAGTAATGTCTCCATTTGTCCCTGTCGTGTGCTAGTGTAGCTCAATGATATTTGCTCGCTGACCATCTTGTTGGTGAGCGGCTATGCGGTCTTTTGACGTCCCATAGAATCCAGTCGGTAAAAGCTCTAGTCCAGTAGTCATCTCTGAATTGCATTACATGTCCGGTCCATCTGATTTTTGATGTCTTGGCATCCCTGATTCTTGACCATCGACGGAGGTCGGAACTCCGAATTCCTTCTCTCACTTGAGTGAGACGTGATACTCATAGCACAGCTCTTTCAATTCCTCTTTGGGATACCTGAATAGCATTCTCATCCTGTTTGCATAGAGCCCAAGTCTCTGAGGTGTATGTTAGTGCAGGTGAAATCGAAAAGATGTGCCCAGAGTCGGAGGTCCTTCGTCCTCTTAACCACTTCTTCGACACTTTTGAAGGCGTTCACGCTGCTCTCTTCCTCCTGCACAGTTCTGGAGCCAAGTCATTCCTCACGTTGAGTTCTCGACCCAGGTACACATAGCTGCTGCATTTGGAGATGTTCGTTCCATTGAGAGCAAATGGAGCATCAGTGACTAGTTCATTTTTCATGAGCATCGTCTTGTTGAGGTTCAGCTGCAATCTGGCCTTTCCACACTCACGGTCGAAGTCAGCCAGCATTTGTGCCGCTTGGTTAATGTTTGGCGTTATGAGAACGATGTCATCAGCAAAGCGGAGGTGGTGTAGTTGCTGACCGTCTATCTTCATTCCCATTCCTTCCCATTCCAGTTGTCACATGACGTTCTCGAGGGTGGCACTGAAGAGTTTTGGTGAAAGTGCTCCAGAACCACATGTGATACTGGGGATTTAAACTGATTCGGCACAATTCAAGGCAAGGCCATAACCTGTACAAGCTCTCCAGCCCTTCTCTCTTAAATTTTATTTTTTGTGTGTGTTTTCTTGCCTGTGTTTTCTTACTTGACTGCATCCAGGAAATTACTCTGGATGGTGCTAGAGGTTCAGGTAGGGTGGGGGATCAGAACAAACTTCCTGGGCTTCCCAGAGAGAAGAGGCAAACAGGTAATTCAAGGCTTACAGACATACTCTCAGCCCCTCCTCACTTTGATTAGCCACGCTTTGGGTGGGGGGAGCTTCCCAGCAGTGCTGGGGGCCTTCAAGGCTACCATAGCAGAGCTCGGGAGACCATGTGGTACCAAGGAATGAACCTGGGCCCTGTGCACTCCAGGTTTATATTCCAGGTTTATATTTTAGTGAACCAGGCCTAATCCTCAGCACCCAAAACAAGGGAAGAGTTGTGAGAAGAGATGTTGAGGCTCGCGTGGCCAACTTGAACCTTGGCCGGAGAGAGGGAATGAGAATTGAGTGGGCTAAGGAGGACTGTGTGCAATATACGGCATACAGCAAGTTTATTGAAATCCAAGCGGGTTTATATAGTCTTATTCTAGCAATGATCAGCAGGTTACATCTTAATCAAGCGGTACAAGCAACTTTATTTTTGCCAATATTACTTGTTTTTTAGGTTCCTTCTCTCAGCCTTGAGAAAGATGGGAAAGCAGATGTGGCCTTGAGCATGGCCATGGCAGACGCGAGCCAATCCTCCCTTCAGCGTCCTCTTGAGTCCAGCTGCCAAAGCATGGTGGCCCTTCAACTTTTCTCTCGAGGCAGGTCGCCAGAGCATGGTGGCCCTTCGACCCCCTTTCCAGGCTGGCCGCCAGAGCATGGTGGCCCTTCGGCCACCTGTCAAGGTCGGCTGTCGGGAGATGACTTGCCCTCACACCAAGTTTCTCCATACTCGTTCCTGTTTACAGGAACTAAGGTAGGGAATGCCTAGGCCTCCCCCGCACCCAGTCCCTCTTTACAGGGACAGAGGCAGGGGGTGCCTAGACCCGTCCCCAACAAAGAGATACATACAAAAGTGCCTGTGGGTGTGAGCAAAGCCAGGTCTGTTGGCGTGACTGCTGTTGGCACCCCGTCTCTGTGGACCTGCTTCCCAGTTCATTTCCCCCATCGCTGGCAGCTGCCCGTCATCCAGCCCAGCGCTGGGTGTCTAAGCGCAGCATTCTTTCAAGCTGAGGACAGGAAGAGAATCTGGGGACCTCATGGTGCAGGAATGGACCCGCTGAGTCATTCTTGAAGGCCTTTCCTCTCCACTTTCCCCAGACCTCCTTGTTCCAACCAAGCCATCCCACAGGCCTTAAATGCTTAAGCCCCCAGCTGTGCTAGGATCCTGGCCCTGCTCCAGAATGGTGTCTCAGCACAGGCTTCTCAGAGCGGCATCTGGCAGTTCCATTCCTCCTGGTAAAGTTCACGGCTATATCCCAGAGGGGTGCTGGGTCCTAAGGATACTTTGTCAGACATCCAGCATCCTCTCAGCATCTGTTGTATCAGCCACATGCAGGAACCACATGATCCCCGAGAATCAGAGATCAGGCCTGAGCAACTTCACACAAAGAAACCTGCTGAAGGCATGTGACGAAGGCTCCTTTGGAGACCTCCATCACAGAGCATACAAATAGGGCCCCAACACACCCCGGAGGCTCTTCCTGGGCCTGTCTGAACTCTATGACTCCAGTTACTGTAAGGAAGCCCCTTGCAGCTCCAGGACAAAATCTTTCTTTACCTCCCATTTTCCATGTTGGGGCCCTCCTGTAACTGCATTTTTTCCAGGGGTTAAAATGAGGCTGAAGAACACCACTGGATTCCCAAACCCGGGGTCTGTTGTTTTGTTTCACGTTTTCTTTTCTTTTTCTTTTTCTTTTCCAGAAATGATCTTGAATTTTCCAGTTGCTATATATAATTGTAAAGGTTCAACCTGATTTTATCAAATGTGATTGCTTAAGTTGATGGAGTTTCTAATTTTAAAATAATTTGATGGTTGGGGTTCTGCTTAGGTGGTTAATAGTCACTGCTGTTATTGTGAATGGAATCCTATTTCCTATTACATGTTCTAATTGGTTATTGCTGGTCTATAGGAGAGCTATTGATTTTTATATGTTGATCTTGTATGTGGTCACCTTGCAGAATTTTCTTATTAGTTCTAATAGTTTCTCAATTGATTTTCTTGGTAAGCAATAGTGTCATCTGAAAATAATCACAATTTGCCTCTTTTTTTTCTAATGTTTATTTCTCTTATGACTTTCCTCCTCCTCTTGAGTTAGAGAAAGTATCTGTGCCATTTTGGATATTAGTGATGATAGGGTCATTCTTGCCCTAGTTCTAATTTTAACTGGGATGTGTCTATTCTTTCACCAATAAGTATGGTTATTGGCTATAGGTGTTTTTTTCTGTATATGACTTGATTATTTTAAAAAGTCAAACTAGGGGCTGGAGTGATAGCACAGCGGGTAGGGCATTTGCCTTGCACTCGGCCGGCCTGGGTTTGATTCCCAGCATCCCATATGGTCCCCTGAGCACCTCCAGGATTGATTCTTGAGTGCGTAAGCCAGGAGTAACCCCTGTGCATCGTCGGGTGTGACTCAAAAAGCAAAATAAAATAAAATAAAATGTCAAATTACAACTGCTCTTTTCCTAGTTTTCTAGGGGGATTTTTTTCTTTTATGTTGTTAATGGGTGCTGAATTTATTAGTATTTAAAATTTTTAATTTATCAATATATAAGATAAATTGCTATGTATTCTAATGCTTAGCTACCTTAGCAATGCCAGGATAAATCTTCCTTGAATTTGATGAATTATTCTTTTAACACAGTGCTGGATTTAATTTATTAGCATTTTATTTAGAATTGTTCTTAAGTGGGATCATGTATTTCATTTTCTCTGGTTGTCCTTGTCTGCTTTCATTTCAGGAAATGCCAGACAGTAAAATGTGTTGGCTGACTTTTCATCTTTTTTCCCCCTTCTTTCTCTTTGATAAATGACAACTTTATAATTTACTCTTAAAGACTGACAAAAAAAAACCCTTACCAATTCTATTAAAGAAAATGGAACATCTTAATCAAGAAGTAGGATAAAATGTATTCATTCATTGAATACTGTTAAGTTTTCTAACATACAACTTGGAAACATCTAGTATGCATGTTTAATTTCAGTACCATGAATTTAAGATAAAGTATGCTTGCTATGTGCGTGAGGGCATATTACAAATTATCATAGTAATCGTTAGTATCATCTTCAAATTTTCTTTTAACATGTTTGATAATTTATTCCCAATATTTTCTTTTTTTTATTTTAGAACCATACCCAAGCAGAGTCCAGGGCTTACTCCTGGCTCTGCACTCAGGGACCACTCCTGATGGGGCTCGGGGACCATATGGGGTGTCAGGGATCGAACTTTCAGAATGCCTTGGGTCCCACCAATGACATTCAGAGTCTAACTCTGAAGCTGACCTTGTAGGAACTGATGCTGTTTCAGCTGGAGTTCTCGAAGTAGATGGTTTCACTGGGCACCTTTGCCCTGTGAATACCAGGGGAGACCCCAATTGGTAGAAACAGACATTGTTTATGGGGTCAGGGGGCCTGCAGTAGAGGTGCTTGGTCTGCTAGTACCTGAACCAACACTTTGCCATGGAACTGTTTAACTTCCCACTAAGGAAACAGATGCCTTTTCTTATCCATAACTTACAATAGCCATGCGGTATCTTTTAGGGAGAAGTCTAGGGCTTGGATCTAGTTTGATCAAGGGTGACAGATTTGTTTTCTTTTTTATGCAGAAATGGCTCAAAGGGCTAGAATGCATACATGTCATGCAGGAAGGAGCTCCAAGTTTGGTCTTCCGAACAAAGAATAAAAGAGGAACTCTTGAGTGCTTCCTGGTCTGGTTCAAAGACAAGAAAAACAGAAGTATTTTTGATTTTTTTTAAATAAAAATTTTATTTTATTAAATCACCGTGTGGAAGATTACAATGCTTTCAGGCTTAAGTCTCAGTTATACAATGCTGAAACAACAATCCCTTCACCACTGCCCATATACCACCACCAAAAAAAAAAAAATCCACACAGTACACCTCCCATCCCGCCCCCCCACTCCCTACCTTGTAACTGATAAGTTTCATTTTACATTCTGTTTACTTTGGTTACATTCAATATTTCAACACAAACCTCACTATTGTTGTTAGGAGTACCCCACTAGATTCAGACCTACTGTGAAGACAAATAAGGTCGCGTGGCCGCTACTGCGGCCGCGCGGTTTTGAATTTCTGTACTTTGACACAAAGTCCAGGGAGATTTCTTCCAGATATTGGATCATTGCAGGCTTGAAAACCCAATCTGTGGTCGTCTTAATATGGCGGACACCGCGCCCTTCATCCCCAGAGAGAAAGAGGCGAGAGAGAGAAATACCTTTCCCCTCCTGGGCGGGCACGGGGCCGAGGCTTAGTTCTCAGGCTGGAGACATTCTGCGAGGAGTTGCCCATGCCGAAAGAGGTTTTCTTGGTCTGGATTCACGCTTGTGCAGCTGCGGAGAGGCCGCACATGCGTGCAGCCCCCGGGATCACATCTCGGCAGTGGGAGGGGCCGGTGCCTCCCCTTTGATTTTTTATTTTTGCCTCAAACTATCTAATAAGAAAATATATGGAGAAGAAGAGCAACACTGGGTGGACACGTTTACATCAATTACATCAACAGAATCTTTCTTAGCATTAGTAATTACTTGCATCATTCAGAACTATAGTCACAAATAGGAAGGCAATTCTCTCTACCATTGATATTTTTTCCCCCAGCACCTGATTTCTATTTTAAATTTTTTTTATTTTATAAGGTGGTTCACAATTTTTGATTACAGTTAATATTCAAACACCAATCCCACCACCAAATTTGGGATGTTTTCCATCCCAAGCCCCAATCCCTGTCCCAAAGCACAACCAAAATGATATATTTTGTATTGTCTGTTATGGAAAACCGCTGAAAATGCTACAAAAAAGTACCCATAGAGGAGACAGTGTGAAGATTGTTCTATTTTGGCAGGGGCCATTAAGACATCCTTTAGAATATCACTAACATGTTGTTAACGGTTGAGTGATGTGAGCTTTCATATACATATATCTGAAACTATGTATATATGCATATATATTTTTTCCTCTGTGATTTATTGCCTACTATTTGAACCCCATGAAATGTGGTGTGGTACTTATGGAGAATGGGTGAGGAGTGTCTTATGATGCGTCCGCGGCCGTGCAGTCCAGGAATACATTCACTCATACGTGAGGCTCGGCCTGAGCGTGTGGGGAGTAGCCTTGAGCGAGGCGGCAGTTGGGTTCTGGAGGTTTTCGGCTGCCAGGGCTGGGTCCCTTGGGGCTTGAAGGGTTCTCACCCACACCCCTCTGCAGCACCCTGAGTGAAACAGCCTGGCGTAGAGTCCGGCCCAGCACCTGATTTCTAACTCTAACTCATCATCTATAAGCACCATAACCTTCAGGATTTGTGTTTTTCAAGGAGCCGCTTTCAGCACTCCTGTGGGAAGCATCTTTGTCGGATTCTTCATCATCCAGGTCTCAGACCTCTAGTCCTACTGGCCCCCATATTCAGCCCCAGTGCTAATGCTAGCCCTTCATCTATCGAAGTCTCCCTCCGCCCCCAGGCCCCGCCTTTCCTGCCTGACCTGTTATTCAATCCTACCTCTCCCCACACTCTCTGCTAGCACTGGTCATTGGGCAGGATATTTGGCCTTTCCTATTTTCTTTCTCTTTTTGGTTTTTGAGCAACACCTGTTCATGCTCACTCAGGGCTTAGTCCTGTGTCTGCACACAGGGACCACTCCTGATGGTGCTCAGGAGACCATATGGGGTGCGGATATTGAACCTGGATCAGCCATGTGCAAGACAAGCACTTTCCCCTGTAGCATCTCTTGGCCTCCTTTCCTACTCCCCCCACCCTGGTTTTTGGATCACACCTAGCACTTCTTAGGGGTTACTCCCAGCTCTGCACTCAATAACTGATGCTCAGGGTGCCATTGGGGAGACAGTAGAGAAGAAGCAGGAGGGAGGAGGGGACATGGGAGAAGAGCCAGACAGGCCCTGAGGAGCTCAGGTCGACTATTTCTGGGCGCAGTGGTGATAAACAGGCTGGGGGAGGGGTGAACCTACTGTATTTGGATTCCATATCCACAGCCAGTCATGTAGGATCCTGGGGATTGAACCTACATCGGCCACATGCAAGGCAAGTACTTTACCCGCTGTACTCTCGCTCTGGCCCCAACTTTCCTATTTTTCTTAACTAGCTTATATAACCTGAGAATTGGGTATCCTTCAAAGACTTTCTCTCTCTGATTAGGCTCTGATGATGTGCTCTTTTCATACGTTGAATTGGGGAAAAATTTCAACTTCTTCTGTGCTCTAAAGTTGACTGGAACAAATGAGGAATAATCTGTTCCTTGAAGGTCAGCCAGAACTAACCTATTTATAATGTTCAGCCTGTTACCTTTTACAATTGTTGCTCATTAATAATAATTTTAGTTTTTCTAAGGTTATTGCTCAAGCTGGTTCTCCCATTCTTGGAACAATTTTGGCCACTTTTTTTTTAAGTTAGAAAAATGGGCAGAGCAAGAGTTTGAAAGGAAAATTCACTCTGGGGCCCAGGCCTGGGGAGGTGTGTCAGGACCCTTTCATTATGGCCTGACAGGGGTATGCAGGCCTGTCGGCTTGAGAGAAGAGGGGACTCCT
The DNA here is from genome assembly GCF_027595985.1 of Sorex araneus. Classification (NCBI taxonomy): domain Eukaryota; kingdom Metazoa; phylum Chordata; class Mammalia; order Eulipotyphla; family Soricidae; genus Sorex; species Sorex araneus. The sequence goes on along the minus strand of NC_073306.1, from coordinate 30,526,214 downwards.
GCAGGCCATATCACAGGCTTCCTAGGGGCTAGGAGTGGTCTCGGCTTCTCTACCTTCTGGCCTCTGACTGTGTGGGCTGTCTGGTGTGTGGACACCCCAGTTCTGCCAGGCTGAGAAGTCAGGGTTGACATTGGGCCATTTCCCATTGTCCTTGTTTCCTCTCTGAGTTTCCTACATCAGAGCCATCCCTGGGCCGTCTTTTTTTTTTGGGGGGGGGGGGGGGCGGGGCGGAGATTCACACCTGGAAGCGCTCAGTGGTTACCTCTGGCTTTGCACTCAAAAATTACTCCTGGAGGTGTTCAGGAGACCTCCCCCAGCCTATGGGATGCTGAAAATCGAACCCAGGTTGGCCAAGTGCAAGGCAAATGCCCTACCTGCTGTACTATCACTCTACCCCAACCCTGGGCTGTCTTTGACCTTATTAATTCGGTTCTGTGTCCATTTGAAAAAGTAGAAAATTTGCTCTTATTACTAAGAAATGTTTTCTTGCTTTCTGGGCTGCATCCTCAGGGGTCACTCCTGGTGGTGCCGGGGTGACCATGTGGTGCTGGGAATGGAACCCAGGGCCTCACACAAGCCACACAATCCCATCCCCATCCCAGGAAATTTCCCTTTTTTGGAAGGGGAGGGGCGGTAGGGAGCACTCCTAGTCGTGCTAGGGGTACACTTCTGATTTTGTGCTTGGGGGTTGCCACTGGCAGTGGTTTGAGGGGACCATGTGGTTCCAGGAGTCAAATCTGAGCCTCTACATGCAAAACCTGTGCTCAGCCTGTTAGCTAGCTCTCCAAGCCCTGCAAATCTATTGCCTAATTGGTGGGAGCCAGACATGGTAATGAAGATAGCCACCATAAACCTCCCCTTTCCCACAGTTTCTTTCCTTTCCTTTCTTTAAAAAAATTTTTATTAGCAAATCACTATGAGGTACAGTTACAGACTTACAAACTTTCGTGCTTGTGTTTCAGTCATACAATGGTTGAGTACCCATCGCTCCACCAGTGCCTATTTTCTACCACCAATGGTCCCAGCATCCCTCCCACCATCCCCACCCCATCCCCTCCACCCCACCCGCCTCTGTGACAGGGCATTCCCTTTTGCTCACTCTCTCTCCTTTTGGGTGTTGTGGTTTGCAATAGAGGTATTAAGTGGCCATCATGTTCAGTCTATAGTCTACTTTCAGCCCGAATCTCCCACCCTGAGCGTTTCCCACAGTTTCCAAGGAGCACCTCAGCATAGGGGGTCTCATATTGAAAAGCTCAGAGGAAAAGGGATGGACAGTGGGAGAAGAACGGGGAGGGAGAGGGGGCATGGGAAAAGAGCTGAGGGCCAGGCAGGCCCTGAGGAGCTCAGGTTGACTATTTCAGGGCCCAGTGGGGACGGACGGGCTGGGGAGGGCTGAGCCTGCTGTATTTGGATTCTGTATCCACAGCCAGTTAGATTCTGGTTCCTCCTGCTTCTCCCTTGCCAGCTACCTGACTCCTCGGCCTCCTAGCCAAGCTTCAGTCTTGCTCCCTGCCCCACCCCCGCACACACCTTCCAACTCAGGAGGAAGGAGAAACCTCCTTTGCTCTTGGCCCTGCAGCCTACTTGGCAGCAGCTCTTCCAGGCTTGGCAGGACCTGAAGGGGTCTTGGCAGCTCGAGGGGCTCTTGGGAAGCTGTCCTGGTACCCGCAGCCTAGTGTCTGCGGGTCAAGACCTCACATGGGGTCACATCACGGAAGGTGGCAGCCAACATTGACAACAGTAAAAGGTTTCTGAAGGGGGCAATGGTTGTAAATGCTCTCCAGATCAACACATCAGGGACTAGAGGTGCTTGTGGTTGGGTGCACGTTTGTCAGGGTGAAAAGGGTAGTGAATGGGAGGAGTTGAAGAAGCCCTGCCACAGGGGCTGGAGCGAGGCACAGCGGGTAGGGCATTTGCCTTGCATGCGGCCGACCTGGGTTCGATTCCAAGCATCCTATATGGTCCCCTGAGCACCTCCAGGGGTGATTCTTGAGTGCAGAACCAGGAGTAACCCTTGTGCATTGCCGGGTGTGACCCAAAAAGCCAAAAAAAAAAGAAGAAGAAGAAGAAGAAGAAGCCCTGCCACAGAGGACAACTGGGGATGCTGCAGGGCAAACCACCGGCTGGGCTGTAGCAGCACCATTTTGCCCCTGTGGAGGAAGAGTGGGAGTCGCCGGGGAGGTTGAGAGACACAGCCCTCTCACACCCCCTTCTCAATCCTAGGACTTAGTCAAGAGGCTTGGACACATCCTTTCTGAGGATTTCCCAATGACAGGCTGAGATTGGGGCCAAGGAACGATGACATGGAATTGCTCTCCAGTACAGCTTGAATTCCTTACTCACTGCCTACCTACCCCTGATCTCATCTTCCATTCCCCTCTCCTCACCCAACAACCCAAGACTCTGGCCTTTTTTTCCTTCATGTCCCTTCAACATGAAGAGTGTTTTCTCATCCATCCAGGGTCACTGTGTGTGTGGTTTCTGTCTGAAACACTCCCTCCTCAGAAATGCCTTATCTGTTCCTGTCATTTAAACACCCACTCAGATTCCCAGCCCTGAGGGAAAACTCTCTGGAAAATGCTTTGTAAAGGGGTCCACAATCCTCTTACCCCACTGTATTTTTCCACAGCTCTTAACACCATCAAAACTTACTAGATGTTATTTATATTATGTATTATTTATATGCCCAGTCTTTCTCTTCCTCAAGAGATAACTGTATTGCTTTCACACACTGGAGCCTGGGGCCTAGAACAACGCTTGAAACACTTTCACCAAACCGTCCCAGGATCTCACTCAAGGGAACTTTTTTATTAATCACACAACTCATTGGCTACAAGGAGGGGTCTAAGTGTTTGAGGCAAGGTGCAGGGCTCTGTCTACTGGTTCCAAGGCCCTTTCCTTTACTCTGTGGGCAACTTCTACTGCAAATTGAATAAGTTTTTAAGAGCTCAGATGATTCCCCAGGAATCGGGCCTCAGGAACACAGAAGAGTTTATACCTCTGGCTCAGTTCTTACACATTGTGGGAATCTAGCTAGACTTGTGGCTATGGCTGCTGCTGCTTCCTTGCACCCTTGTGCCAGAATACTACACAATCTTTATGGTTCACTTGTGAATCCTGCTTACATCTTAGGGCAGGCCTTGTTGAGCTCTTTTTCTCCTCCTCCTCCTCCTCCTCCTCCTCCTCTTCCTCCTCCTCCTCCTCCTCCTCCTCCTCCTCTTCCTTCTTCTTCTTCTTCTTCTTCTCCTTCTCCTTATTCTTCTCCTCCTTCTCCCCCTCCTCTCCTCCTCCTTCTCCTCCTCTTCCTTCTTCTTCTTCTTCTTCTTCTTCTTCTTCTTCTTCTTCTTCTTCTTCTTCTTCTTCTTCTTCTTTTTCTTCTCTTCCCACTCCTCTTCTCCTTCCCCTCTTCTCCTTTTCCTCCTCTTCTTTTTGGTTGTTGAGCCACATCCAGCTGTGCTCACTGGCTTATTCCAGACTCTTTATTCAGGGATCACTCCTGGGGGACTTGGGGAAACCACCTGTGATGCTGGGCTTCAGTGCTGGTCAGCCGCCACTGTATATCTCTCGGGCCCAGGTTTAGTCTTCTTAATGCCTTCGCAAGGCATTATCAATCGCCCATGCTCTCTTGGGGGCCTACTTGCAGAGATGCTTGGCAGGTCATGTGGTATGGGGTCAGTCCCTGGCCTTGGACACAACAGGCATGTGCTCTGTCCCTTTGCACTACCTTCCATCCCACCTCCCCATGCTTAGTGCCCACTGTCCCCCATGTTTGCAGGCTGACTTCCCCTGTCCCATCTGACTGACCTCAGGACCCTCTTGAAGAAGTGACTCTCCCAAGACATCAGCAAGTTTCTTCTCTTGAAGGTTACCTCCAGCTCTCCCAGCTGGGGGCTGAGTCCCAGGGCCTCTTTATAACCCACACAGTTCCCAGATGAGTGCAGGCCAGGACCTTGAGCTCCAGGAAGGCCCAAACCACAGACAGCCCAGACAGGCATGCAAGCGAGGGTCAGGCCTGGCAGCCATCCTGGGAAGTCGTCGAGCTTATCTCTTAGGCCCTGGCCTTTAGCACAGCGCCTTGTTCATACTTAGCATTAGGGAGCACGTAGCAATCACCATCACTAGCTCATTTAATGAAAAAGAATAAAGGTACCAACACTGTGCTAATGTCTCACGGGTACTTATCGTCCTTCAAGCAGCTATTTATTTTTAAAATTTTATTAATTTAGGGGCTGGAGAGATAGCACAGCGGGTAGGGTGTTTGCCTTGCACGCGGCCGACCCGGGTTCAAATCCCAGCATCCCATATGGTCTCCTGAGTATGACCAGGGGTAATTCCTGAGTGCAAAGCCAGGAGTAACCCCTGTGCATTGCCAGGTGTGACCCAAAAAGAAAAAAAAATTATTAATTTATTTTTATAAAGCTGTGCGTGTTTGGATTTCAGTCATACAGTTATTCCAACATCCATCCCTCCACCAGTGTACATGTCTCAGCACCAGTGTCTCCAGGATCCTTCCCAACACCCCAACCTGCCTCTCTGACAGGCGCTTTTCTTCTCTTTCTCTCTCTCTCTCCTTTTCTCTCTCCTTTTGGGCACCGTGATTTGCAATATCGATAACTCAAACAGCGAGTTAAACAGCTATCATTGTGACGTTCACTTAGTGTGTGAGCCCCGGGCTGAGAGAAATCAAGATCGCCAAACTCTGCGCTCTCTCGATATCGCCTGAAACGCAACGGGCAACGCTGAGCGGGGAAACGCCAGAGGGCCGGCGGCGCGCGGGAGGGAGCCCAGGAGCACGCGGGGCCGCGTGGGGCCCCGAAGCGTCCCCGCGGGGGTTGCCAGCCGGCCCCGTTTCCGCGGCGCACGCGCCGGAAGTGTTTCTGCCGGCCGCGTTTCCACGGCGCCCGGCCGGAAGTCTGGGTCCGCGGGTTTTCGGGGCTCCGGGAGCTGCGCGGCGGCCGCGGCGGCGGCGCGGGGTGGGTGGGGGGGCGTGCGGTCCCGGCGCGGGAGAGCCAGAGCGCGGCCCGCCCCCTGCCCTGCCCTGCCCTGCCCGGGGCCCGCGGCGCCCCGCCGCTGCCCGGCGCCATGGCCACGGGCGCAGATGTGCGGGACATCCTGGAGCTCGGCGGCCCCGAGGGCGACGCGGCCTCGGGGACCATCAGCAAGAAGGACATCATCAACCCGGACAAGGTAGCGCGGGCCCGGGGGCGTGCCGCTGCTTAGGGGGGACCCCTAGGGCGGTGGTGGCGGCGGCGGCAGCAGCGTCCCCCAGGCTGGCTCTCCCCAGGGGGCTTCGCGTGTCCTGTGCTCTCCGAGCACTGAGCTGTGTGTGTGCGGGGGGGGGGAGGGACTTCGGGGGGGAGTGTAGCGGGGCCGGTCCGGCTAGACTGCCCAGGGCCTGGCACCCCTGCCCACCCCGGGTCTCATTCCTGGCCCCGCACATCATCCCTGAGCACAGAGCCAGGAGCTAAGTCCCGAGCACTGCCAGGAGTGAGCCCTGAGCACTGCCAGGAAGGAGAGAGTTTGAGGGAAGGATTCTAAGGCAGCTGCCTCTCGCCGTCTGGTTTTTCCCCGCAGAAAAAGTCCAAGAAATCCTCGGAGACGCTGACCTTCAAGAGGCCGGAGGGCATGCACCGGGAGGTGTACGCGCTGCTCTACTCGGACAAGAAGTAAGCGGGAGCGCGCCCGTGCCCGCGCTCTGAGCCCCGACCCTGCACCCTGGCACCCGGCCTTTCCGCAGCTGGCCCTCCCTCCGGTCCTGCAGAGCCCGGGACAGGGCTGGTAGTGGGTGGCAGGGCGGGGGGCCCTCTCTGCTCCCAGAGACTTCTGTGTCCCCCTTCTCCAAAAGCCCCCTCCCCATCTCTCCACACCCCCTGACGCCTCTGACCCCCACCAACCCTGCTGCCAGGGATGCGCCCCCACTGCTGCCCAGTGACACAGGCCAAGGTTACCGCACCGTGAAGGCCAAGTTAGGATCCAAGAAGGTGCGTCCATGGAAGTGGATGCCGTTCACCAACCCAGCCCGCAAGGACGGAGCCATGTTCTTCCACTGGCGCCGGGCAGCTGAGGAGGGCAAGGACTACCCCTTCGCCAGGTTCAATAAGGTGAGCCCCGAAACTGGCCCGCTGGCCCACTTACCTGGGTCTCGGGGTCTTTTCTGCCCACCCCTTCCTAGACTGACGCTGGGTTCTCGTGGGTTCTTTTGGCACGTAGAAGTCCAGTGCCCACTCTGCTCTCTGCAGACCTGTCCCCGGTGGGCGTCTTGTTTGCCATGTTTGTCGTGGCTCCAGTTGCCCTGCGCAGGCCAGCGGCCCCCGTTTCGTAACAGTAATGCCGTCTAGCGTCACCGTGCCCATGCAGCTGTCACTTTACCTCCCTTCTCTCCCTGGGGGCCCCGCAGGTACTTTGGATCAGGACCCTGATCTTCCCTCTGTTCCCCACCTCAAGCCTGCCCCCCGTTTCAATGAAGCCCACTACTACCCTTCCTTCCAGTCACCCAGATTGGAAACTCGGGGGTCATCCCTGGCTTCGCGCCCCTTTATTTCGGCTCACAGTGGGACAGAAGGTAGAGGGAGACAGAATATGCCTGTGAGCAGGGAAAGAAAGGCTGCTCCTCGGAGGGCCAGCGGGAGAGCGGAGCTGGGAGGGAAGGGGTCTCAGGGGGGATGAGTGGACGAGGGTGGGCGGGGAGTGCCCTTGGCTCGGCCCCTCTCGTCCTCGAATCCTCCCCACTGTTTCCTGAGAGGCCATATCGGCCGGGCTGCTGCCCCTCTGTGCTCGCATCCTAGTCCCAGCTGAGTCACCTGTGCTGGTCTGTTGCTCAGGTGAACAACGGCCTGAGCCAGCCTCACCGGCCAGCACTGGCCGGGCCATCTGTGAGCCGCTGCACAGCACACCCCACACACCCCAAAGTTGGGAGCAGTCTCGGCTCGGTCTAAAGCACCAGGGTCCCCAGCCTCCCAGTCCCAGTATCTGTCCTGTAGCCCACTGTGCCCCCCAGCACCTAGACACCACCGCCTGGATGACTGCCAGGCTTGCGTGGGAGAGTGCTGTGCTTCCTCCAGCTACTCTGTTTCTCCGCCTCACCACCGTCCCGTGGAGAGGGCAGCTGAGGAGGATGGCAGGAGGTGAGGCCTTTAGGTGCTAGGGGGGAAGCACGGAGGAGGCCGCTGTGGGGAGGATAAGCACGTTCGTCCTGCATTGAGTAATGAGCGCTCCGTGCCACGTCAGACTGGCATGGAGGACACAGGGCCTGATGTGACCACAGGAACCAAGAGACTCTCCACCCTGCCGGGAACAGGAGGCTCCTGGCTGCTCCCCAGGGAGGTTGGGCAGGGGTGCCGTGACTTTCGGCTGTGGGTGGCAGGAGCAGAGGCATGAGGATGTGCTTGTCCCCACAGTGGGTGTCTGCTGGGGAGAATGAGGCTGGCAGACTCAGGCGTTGGGTCTGTGGCCAGAGTGGGTCTGGTTCTAGAAAGATCTGGCAGCTGTGGTGGGGTGAGGGGACTCCCATCTTCTCCTGGGGACCCGGCCAGGGCAGCTCTGCTGTGCCCTTGCAGCAGCCAGACCCTGAGTCCCGGCACAGCGTGGACCCCAGCCTCACATCCTGCAGCCAAGCCCCTCGTCTGCCCTTTCTCTGCCTCGGCGGGCAACGCTGTGCCTCCAGCCCGCAATCTCAGGAGAGGCAGTGACCTTGAACCACATGGCTCCTCAGCCCCCACACGGTCCAGGGCACTTCGACAGGGCCCACAGGCGGGGCTCAGGCTCATGCCCGCCCGTCTCTCCCCTTCCTTCTGCCCCAGATCCCCCACTGCTGAGCTTACCCTTAGTTGTCACTGCACCTGGGTCCCTGAGCCTGCCCTCGGCTGTCACTGCACCCGGGTCCCTGAGCCTGCCCTCGGCTGTCACTGCACCCGGGTCCCTGAGCCTGCCCTCGGTTGTCACTGCACCCAGGTCCCTGAGCCTGCCCTCGGCTGTCACTGCACCCGGGTCCCTGAGCCTGCCCTCGGCTGTCACTGTCCCCCAGGTCCCTGAGCCTGCCCTCGGCTGTCACTGCACCCGGGTCCCTGAGCCTGCCCTCGGCTGTCAGTGCACCTGGGTCCCTGAGGCTGCCCTTGGCTGTCACTGTACCCCCGGTCCCTGAGCCTGCCCTCAGCTGTCACTGTCCCCCAGGTCCCTGAGCCTGCCCTCGGCTGTCACTGTCCCCGGGTCCCTGAGCCTGCCCTCGGCTATCACTGTCCCTCGGGTCCCTGAGCCTGCCCTCGGCTGTCAGTGCACCTGGGTCCCTGAGGCTGCCCTTGGCTGTCACTGTACCCCCGGTCCCTGAGCCTGCCCTCAGCTGTCACTACTGTGTTCTCACATCTCTAAGCTCTGTGGCCTCAGAGCTGCGCCTGCTCACTCACCACCCAAGCTCATTTTAGTGGGCTGAGCTATGCCCAACGGGGGGTTGCTCCTTGACTGATGGAGCTGCCCCTTCCTCATTTCCGTTGTTGCCACCACACCGTCCGGATATCGCCATATGTGCCTGAAGGTTTGCATGTACATGGCTGCAGTGCCCAGAAGATGGCACACTTATGGCCTCAGGTGGCACCATGGCATTGCAGCTGGGAAGCAGATTTGGTGGCGGGCCGTGGTGGGCGTCAGACTCTGAGCTTGGGGCCGGAGAGATGGTGCAGTGGGTGGTGGGTGGGGCACTATCTTGCCTTGCACCTGGCTGACCTGGGCTCCAGCCCCAGTACCATATATGGTTCCCCAAGCACTGCCAGGACTAAGCCCTGAGTGTAGGTGGATGTGGCCCCAAAACCAATTCCCTCCCTCCCGCCAATACACAGACCAAACCCCCCACACAGCCTCTCACCCTGCCTGCAGCAGGCGCTGCCCACTGAGCCAGGTCCTGGGCCTCCAGCTCCTCTGGGTTATGAGATTTAAAAAGAAAAAAAAAAAAACATTTTAAACAGTGTTCAGGTGCCCTGGATTGCACCCAGCAGTGTTCAGGGGGCGGCTGGGGATCAAACTCAGGGTCTTGCACATATTAGGCACGTTCTCTGTCACTTGAGACATCTTCCTTGCCCCCCAGTTCTGAACCTTTTACTGGGATGTGCCAGAAGGACACTTCACTGAGCTGGGAAGCCTGAGTGCTCCCCAGAGATGCTGCCTGAGAGGAAGCAGGCGAGATGCCCTTCAGGAGGGAAGGGCCAGTGCAAGGCAGTCAGCAGGAACAGAGGCCCAGGAGAGCCTGGAATGTTCCAGAAGGTGCTGACCACCTGACTAGCACAGCATCGGAGGGACACGTCTGCCGACAGGCTAGCTCACTCCCTGACTGTATAGTCGGGGTGCCCTGTGCACCCTGCAGGGTGCACAGAGCAGTGCTTGGAGAGTTTGTGAGTTATCTAGATGGCCCTTAGCATGTGTGGGCTAATTGGGCTCATGGTCAGAGACATATTCTACAGCCGGGCTTGCATTATTTGGAGGATGTTTATTTTAAGTTTCCAGTTCTGCAGGCTGAGGAGAGGAAAGTGATTTTTCAGAAAGAAACGGTTTATCAGTTCCTTCCTGTTAGATCAGCAGCGTATGTTTCTGTACGATTGTCACAGAGACTTCTAGATGCCAACCCCCAGTCTCCTCACCTGGACCAGTGGTGGTGGTGACACGAGCACTGGCCCCGGCGGGTCTCGGAGTGGCCTGCTCCGTCCCAGAGCAGACCTGGTGCGGGTGGCGTGAGCAGGGGCGAGGCGAATTCTGGGACGCCTGAGAGTGTGGCCAGGGCAGGGGTGAGGCTATGCCTCTGGGGCTTAGGGTTAGGTGTGGGGGACTAGGGTGCTGTGGGTTGGGAGAGTGACAGGCCACATGCTGAGTTTGAGGTGTGAGTGGCCCCTCAGTGGGACACGTGTCCAAGAGCAGGCTTGGGCTAGTGTGTTTTGGGGGGTGGGAGGGAGCTGGCACCCCTCCCCCCAGCGTTCTCAGTGACGGCTTCCATCTTGGTGCTCAGGGACCGTGTGGTGCCAAGCTCGTGCTCCCACCCGCTGGGCCATCTCCTCCCCGACAGAAGCTCCTGGTGTGGCCCATCATGGGCTTATTCCTAGGGCCTCCTTTTACCTTCTGGTGCTCAGGGCTTAACTCCTGGCTCTGTGCTCATTCCTGGCCGGGTCAGAGGACCATTCCTGGGTCAGTTGCTTGCAAGGCAAGGGCCCTACCCACTGTACTCTGTGGTCCTGCGGGTCTCTTGGCCTCCCCAGCTGGTGGAGCCCTTTGTCTTTGAGGGAGGCCAAGGAGGCCGGGCGTGGGGGTGGGGGGCAGAGGGCGGGCCAGGGTGGAGTAGCCAGCCCCAGGCCTCAGCCCATCTGTGGAAGTGTGGGATGTCCCGGGGCTGCAAGGCTCACTGTCACCACTGGGTGGCAGGAGTGCTCCAGACAAGCCGTCTGAACTGGGCGCTCTTGGGGCTCTCTCTGGATCCCGCCTCACCCCACAGCCGCCTTCAGGTTGCACCCCCTCACTGTTCTGTGCGGGCAGAGCAGGTGCCCAGTGTGTGTGTGGGGTGGTTCTGGAGCTGGAAGTGCTGCAGGTGCTCCCCGGGCCTCCTTTTCTCTCCACGACACCCCTCCCCACTTTTCTCCAGCTGTGATCAGCAGGGACGGAGGCCCGGCCTCTCTTTCCTTCTGTTTTGGGGCCACATTCATCGGTGCTGGGGGCTACTCCGGACTCTGTGCTTGGGGGCTGCCTCCTGCATGTGGAGCCCAGGCACTGGCCCTCGGAGTGCCCCACGGTGTCCCCTTGTGCCCCAGACCGTGCAGGTGCCCGTGTACTCGGAGCAGGAGTACCAGCTCTACCTCCACGACGACGCCTGGACCAAGGCGGAGACCGACCACCTCTTTGACCTCAGCCGCCGCTTCGACCTCCGCTTCGTGGTCATCCATGACCGCTACGACCACCAGCAGTTCAAGGTAGCCCCTGCCACCCTACCCCTGCCCGTGTGCCCACCCCAGGCCTGCCAGCCTTCCCCTGACACTGAGCAAGTCTCTCCACCCTGTGTCTCAGAAACGGTCTGTGGAGGACCTGAAGGAGCGTTACTACCACATCTGTGCCAAGCTTGCCAATGTGCGCGCCGTGCCCGGCACGGAGCTCAAGATACCTGTGTTTGACGCGGGGCATGAGCGGCGCCGGAAGGAGCAGCTGGAGCGTCTCTACAACCGGACCCCCGAGCAGGTCAGCCGGGCCCAGCTGCCCTCGGCCGCCCTCGGGAGCCCCGGACAGCCCACACCCCTCCCCCAGGTCCGCGCCCCCCATCTCAGCCCCACCCCCTGTCCCAGGTGGCAGAGGAGGAGTACCTGCTCCAGGAGCTGCGGAAAATCGAGGCCCGCAAGAAGGAGCGGGAGAAGCGCAGCCAGGACCTGCAGAAGCTCATCACGGCGGCCGACACCACGGCCGAGCAGCGGCGCACCGAGCGCAAGGCGCCCAAGAAGAAGCTGCCGCAGAAGAAGGAGGCGGAGAAGCCGGTGTGGAGGGGCAGGGCGGTCCTCAGACAGGGGGCCTGGGTTTGCAGAGGGGTCGGGGACCAGGCTTGGCTCTTCCCCGTGACACCAGGGTCCCCTCTGCTCCTCTCCAGGCCGTCCCTGAGACCGCGGGCATCAAGTTTCCAGACTTCAAGTCTGCAGGCGTCACGCTGCGGAGCCAGCGGGTACGTGAGTCACTCGTGCAGGGGGGTGCTGGGCTCTCGGCACCCCAAGATGCTACAGGTCCCAGGGCTGGCGCCAAGGAGAGGTTGGGCATCGCAGCGTCATGACGTCCTACTGATGTCCCAGCTTTTCTGCCACCCCCCCACCCCCCGTGGCTCTCTGGCCCGTGTCCTGAGCTGCTAGTGGGGAGTTGGGCCTGAGCACCCGTCTGGGTCGTTGCAGATGAAGCTGCCGAGCTCCGTGGGGCAGAAGAAGATCAAGGCTCTGGAACAGATGCTGCTGGAGCTGGGTGTGGGTGAGTGGGGCTGGGCCCTGCAGGCTGGGGGAAGGGCTGGCAGGTGGCGGGTGGCCTCTGTCCTGGCCTTCCCCGCCCCCCAGCGCTGCCCGTGCCTCGCCCGCAGAGCTGAGCCCGACGCCCACGGAGGAGCTGGTGCACATGTTCAACGAGCTGCGGAGCGACCTGGTGCTGCTGTATGAGCTCAAGCAGGCCTGTGCCAACTGCGAGTACGAGCTGCAGATGCTGCGGCACCGGCACGAGGCCCTGGCCCGGGCGGGCGTGCTGGGGGGCCCTGCCACCCCCGCCCTGGGGCTCGCCCCCGCCTCCGCCGAGTCAGCTGTGCCCGAGCCGGGTTTGGGCCCCGACCCCACCAAGGACACCATCATCGATGTGGTGGGAGCACCCCTCACGCCCAATTCGGTAAGGGCTGGGGCCCCGGGAGAGCTGGGCTGGAGAGCCGGCGGGGAGGAAGGATGTGGGTGCATGTGTGGGCAGGTGCGCACAGCCCCGCTTCCCAGGGGCCGTGTAGGAGTCCTCCCGGGGGCTGAGGGGAGCAGGGGGGAGCCGGCGGGGAGCACCTCCCTGGAGGAGAGGCTCACGCCATGCTGGGCGCTGGCCTCAGGGCCACTGACCTCCGCACCCGTCTGTCTCCCCAGAGGAAGCGGCGGGAGTCGGCTTCCAGCTCGTCTTCTGTGAAGAAAGCCAAGAAGCCGTGAGGGGCGCGGGGCGCGGGGCCCGCCATGTAAATAGAAGCACTGAGCTGCACCAGCCGCTTCCTCTCCTCCTTCACCACGGGCCCCTCGCGCAGTGGGCAGGGGTGGCCACCGGGCCCACCTCGGAGGCTGGCTCCTGCCTGCAGGCCTGGCCCCTGCACCCACGGCAGCCCAGCCCGCGCACGGCCCGCACACGCCCAGGCCTCATTCCCCGACTTTATTCAGTGGCACGTTCACAGCAGGGTGGGGGTACACACAAGTGGGGCCTGGTCTGTCCTGGAGCCCTGGGGGCACCACGCACCATGCAGTATGGGTAGGAGGGGGCACAGGGGCCGGGCTGGCCCCAGCAGAAGCCTGTGTTCCAGGGAGGAGGCGGTGGGGGCCTGGCTCCCCCCAGCCCAGGCCCACAGCGAGAGGGGCTGACACTGGGCTGAGGTGGGGGAGGGGAGGGGGCACAAAGTATCTGCTCCAGAGGGGCCGCGGAGCCAAGCCCTTTCCCCGGGCACAAGCCCCCAGGGCAGCTGGGGGCCGCTCTGGACGTGGAGCTGGGCCACTCTCCTTGGTCCCTCCGTGAGGGAGAGGAGGGCGCTGGCCGGGCCAGGCGGCTACCCTGTCCTGCCCCATCCTGTCCTCGGCCAATCAGAACGGCTTCGACGTCTGCTTGAAGATGAAGCCGCGGTAGGCAAGCGTCTTCATGATGTTGGCGATGTTCTTGCAGTCATCTAGAGAGGAGGAGAAGGCATTTAGGGGCCGCGCCTGGCCCTCCGCGCCTGCAGTTACACAGGGAGCAGGGCGAGGCTCGGAGAACAGGCTCTAGACAGGGGCCTGGCCCCAGGGGGACTGCATCTGGGCTCCAGGTCGGGTGGACACTGGGGCCAGCAGAAACCTGGTCTCAGTGCCTCTCAGTCCCATAATTCATGCTGGAAATTGGCCAGCGTGTCCCGCCCAGCCCCAGCAGTGATGTATGGGCGCCGTCGCAGTAAGAAAAAGGCAGAGTAAATGTGTAATTTCTCCCTTGACGGCCCCCGGCCGCCGGGCGATCCTTCTTGTTGCCGCCGCGTGGGGACGGCCCGTCCGCCACACTCCGTCTTCCCGCCACCCGCCTTGATGTCTCCATTTCATTACTGTGCGGCCATTCATCACGCCCACGACCAGGGTGACTTTGCCGCACTTGTGTGTGTGTGTGGGGAAGTGGCCCGGGATGTAATCACTGGTGACAGGCACCAACCTTGGCACTTGCAGGCCAGGGCCCCAAGGCCCAGCCTCGTGTGCCGCCTAGACAGTGGGCACAACGGCCCAGGCGGGAGGTCCCCGAGGGGGCTGGCCAGTGGCAGCCCCACCCCCACCCCACCCCGCACACACCAGTGGCCCTCGGCCAAGCCCCTCCCCTGCAGGGCCCTCATTGCTGGGGGTGCAGCCTGTCGGGGTGAGGACAGGTTCCCGCGTGGGCTTTGCTATCCCAACGTGGGCCAGAAGGAGGCGCAGCTGCCCACTGGGACATGGGCAAGGAAACGCCCACAGGCCTGGGCTTGGCTTTCCCCGAGGCCCCTCTTCCTCTTTACCAATCCCCACTCCCAGATGCCTGAGCCTTAATCTGGCCTCAGCCGCCACCAGTCCTCGTGGGATCAGTGTGGTGAGACCCCAGCAGCACTGTCCATCCGTGACCTCACCAGAGGCGTGGGGGGGAGGGGCGCTGGGACGGTCAGAGTGGGCTCAGGACTGCAGCGGTCAAGGCCATCCCTTCCTCCCACCGGGCCCTGCAATCCAACCTGTGCAGAACCGCAGGCCAGTCCTAACCGTCTGGTCTCGGCTCAACAGGAATGGACCCCGGGGAATGGGACCCCGACACCGGCCTCAGCACCCCGAGAGGCCGGTCGGAGGCAGGACAGTGGGAAGACAGATGGCCAGGAGTGGCGGCCATGGCAACTCCAGACGTGACCCATCCCCGTGGTTTATGGGCCGGACACGCACCCCGCCTCAGCTGAGGCCTGATCATTTGTCTCCCTTAGCGCTGCGGGTCCGTGGGGGTAGGGGACAGAGGGCGATGCGGCGGGAGGCATCCAGCAAGGGGAAGAGGGCAGGAGGGGCTGGGAGCTGGGACAGGACCTCCCAGGAGCTACTCGGAGGGTCATTTTCCCAAGTCGGTCTGGCCTCAACAGGACCCTCTGATCCTTCCTGTCTCGAGCACTCGGGGGACTGTGGTCACTGTGCATATTAAGAATAAGTCCCCTCGTTATCTGCAATTACCCAGTGGCCACACACCTCATTTCTTCCAGCAGAAAAGAAAATTAGTTTTCTATTGACTTCATCTGGCTCCTCCCTCGTTGCCGGACAAATCGCTCAATCTGCCTCCCCGGACCCAAGTGAGTGTGCCCGGCCCCTCCCCCCAGGCCACCAGCCGACCCCTGGGCCACAGCACTGACCCCCCACCCCTGCCAGGCCCTGAGCTCTGTCCTTGACCTGTCCCCATCCTGCACGCTGGACACCTTAACCACCCGGAACTCCAGCCCCCCAAGGGAGCCAGGGCCTCCGGACTGCCTGCATGCTGGCAAACAAACGCCCCGACCGCCAAGCCCGAGAGGCCCGGGGGCATCCCACCACACTTCACCCCCTCGGCCAGTGAACAGCACCCCAACACGCCCAGACAAGAACCTTATCTCTCCCCCCAAGTCCAGTCACGTACGAGCTACACAGGGAAGTCTCATTCTGTGCTGTCCTTCGCCCTGTCAGCTGCCCCCCAAGTCCACGCCCCTCTGCTGCTCAGACAACAGCATCTGCACTGGTCCTGGCCCTGTGACCAGGCAGTCACCTTGCCTGCTGCCGTAAGTGGCACTCGGAGGCCCATCTGCCTCCCCCCTCCTCCAGGCTCCAGGACCCTTTTCTGTTATCTGAAGATGACTCAGGGTTTGGGGCAGACCTGTTTCTAGTCTCAGCTTGAGCCTGCGGAACCGCCCGGCCGCTCCACTGTTGGCCTTGTTCGATGGGCTGTGGGGCACTCACCACAATCCCGGCGGCTCGAGGAGGGAGGTGGCCGTGGTGCGGGGATGGGCGGGGTCAGAGTGATAGTACAGTGGGTAGAGCGCTTGCCTTGCACGTAGCTGACCAGGGTTTGATACTCCGCACTCCATTCGGTCCCACCAGGAGTGATACCCACGTGTGGAGTCGGGAGCACAGTGGGGTGTGCTCAAAAATAAAAAGAAACGGGGAGGTGGCAGCACAGATGGCCCGGAGCTGTGTGAGCCCGCAGGTGGCCAGAGTCCTCTGTATCCGCCCTGCCCAGCAGGGTCAGCCTGAAGCGGCAGTGGCTGTACTGTCTCCAGCCCCTTTTTCTCTTGTGTGTGGTACTGAGGATCAAACCCAGGGCCTCACACGTACAAGGCAAGTGCTCCACTGCTGGGCCACAGCCTGCTCTGCACTGTGGCCCTGAATTGTTTTTATGTTGTCGAGGCCACTGTGGGGAACAGGCGTACAACTGGCACCTACAAGCAGGGCACGTGTGTCTGTGAGCTGGACCATCTCGAAGGGAAACAGGATGCAGCACGCAGGCCGGCGTGACCTCGGGAGGGGAGGCCCTGGGCTGCAGCGACCCTCGCTCCCTGCCCTGCAGGCTCGGTCGGGCAGTGGAAAGGAGGGGGCTGCGGGAAATGCACCTCGTCCCGTCCCCAAGTGGACTGTGGGAGAAGTCAGGGCTAGAAGTAGGGGCCAGGTTCAGCACAGGGAATAACGTGTCTGGGGCACTTTGGAGGGCGGGTCCAGGGCGTCCAGAAAGCAGAATCCAGTTAGGCGGCGGCACGAGGCGTTAGGGAGGAGGGGAGGGGAGACCAGTGGCGGGGGCAGGACTGACCAGAGGGTCTCTGTGGAGCCCTGGCCAGGAGTGGCGAGCCTAGGTCCGACTGCTGAGCGCATCGGCTGGGCAGCTGCAGTGGTGCAGGACCCCGGGAGTGCAGACCTCAGTGTCCTGGAGAGCCTCAGTGTGAGGTTCTGGGGGAACCTCAGGCATCTCCTGTGCAGATTCTAAAGCTTCCACACACTGGTTTTGGGGCCACACCCAGCGGTGCTCAGGGATGGGGGGATGGGGAGTGGAACCCGGGCAACAAGTTCAGCCCATCAGCTCTCCAACCCGCAAACTTGCTTGTACCTTTAATATTTTTACCTGCCTGGAATGTCTTGTGCTTGTGGTGAGAAAGCCTCAGCCTTCTTACCCCTGAAGAAAGGGCTGGGAGGGTGGGGCGGGGCGGACGCCCCTCAGAAATGACTCTTGAATCCTGTGTTCTAGTCTGTCGTGGGACAGAGCCAGGAAGGGGTGAATGAGAAAGGTTGAAAAAGGCAGACTGGCCGGGCTGGCGTGCATGCATCGCGCATGTGTGTGCACCTCAGTGGCATAGGATGGCCAGCAAGATGTGGACCAAGTTTGAAAAAAGGCAGACTGGCTGGCCTGGTGCGTGTGCGCGCAAGCACATGTGTGTGCGTGCACACGTGCCTGAGGGAGTTCAGGTGTGGGGTGTGCCTGAGCCCATGTCATGGGGTAGCAAAGGTAGAGTAGCCTGAGTGCCCAGAGCAGAGGCCCAGCTTGGCGGGGTCTGGCCAACTGAACTGATCCCCAGGCCCAGGGGCCACCTGCACCCCGGGACTGTAACTGCTGTTCTGTATTTCACTGGCTAAACCACTCGACCCGATGCTGGGGGCCTCAAGTGCACCCCCAGGGTACAGTGCAGGGCACGAAAGACAGTGAATGAATTCCAGAGCAAGACAGGGCCAGGGCAGTGAACTTCATTGGTTTGCTTTTGGGCCACAACCTGGAGGTGCTCGGGGCCAGGGGGTGCTGGGAATCAGACCTGGGGCTTTAGGACACAAACCGTGTGCCCCAGCCCCGGGGGCAATGAATTCTGAAGAGAGCCACCACAGGACCTGTGCGGAGGTTCTGGGTTCAAGTGCCGCACCTTCTCCTAATTAACGGTGTGAACTTGCACAAGCTACTATTCTAGTTAACCCCTCGGTGTTAGTTTTTTCTTCTCTGAAATGGGAATAATCATCATAGCAATTATTTCCCTCCAAGGGTTATTTTAAAATGAAATGATTTTTTAATTGAAAAGTGCTTAAAACAGTGTCTGGGCGAGTCACCAGTGCTGTCGGGCCAATGGTGACACTCTCGGAGTCACACCCCAGGGTCCCCACCCTCTGTTCTTTGTCCCAGACATGGCCCCCCTAACCGTTCCCCAGACACTGACCCCTCTCCCTGCAGACACGGCTCCCCTCAGCCACTTTTCCTCCCCCAGCCCTGGGCCCTCCGAGCCTCAACTCCAAAGTGACCCCTTCTCTCCACCCTTCCCCTCCGCCCCCCCGCCCCTGAGGTGCCTGGGGTGCCGGGGCTGATGGTGAAGGATGACGGCGGCTGCACAATAAGGGAAAAGGCAATTTCATCTTGATTAGCAGCCGATTTCTCTCGCCGTAATAAGCGCGCTCCAAATAATTAGCGTGTTTTACGTAATAATGAAATTACAGAAATGCAGTCCACTTATTCAAACAACTCACCATTACCATATTTTTAAATATTAGACTTAATTAGAGTTTATCACTTTAGAGAAGTATGCGGACCGAAGATGTTTTTAAAAAAATCCTCATAAAGTGTTTATTAAGCGCTGGTAAAGCTGGGATAATGATGTGTTTGGAAATTAAGGCAATCAAACACTTACCCCGGCTCCTGGAGGCCGGCATGGAAATGAGGCCATTACACGCCCATTACCCGCCAGCTCACTGCCACTTGGGGGGCGGGGAGAGGACGCGCCTGGCCGGAGAGGGCACCGTGCCCGGGAACGCGGTGCCAGCCGCCCCCGGCCTGACCAGGAAGCCCTGCAGCGTGTGCCTGTGTCCTGGCCCTGGCACAAGGTGTCCATGCCCTCCCAACCCCAGCGCAGAGGTGGGAAGGACCAGAGGGCAGCCAGAGGGACGGAGCAAGGGGAGGCAGAGGGTGAGGCAGCTGCTCTCCCAAGTGGGGCCCCCGGGAAGGGCAGTCAGGTGGGGGGGAGGGGGTTGTGCCCAGGTGCACATCGTCGACCCGCTCGCGCTGGGGAGGCCTGGGAGCGGGGTGTCGGGCGAGGGGCCCGCGACTCCAGGCCCCATTTATCCCGGTGAATAACTAATTCCAGAATTTATAGTGCTGGGTTTTTGTTCTGTGGCCATTTATATCGTCGAGGGGAGGAAATGAAGAGGCAGCACGGACGCCACATCTTTCTGTGTTATTGCTTGTCTGCCATTTGCAAATCATTATTAATTGTGGGCCCCGGTGGCGGGCTGGGCGGGGGCCGCGCTGGGTACATCCACATAGCTCTTCATCAAGGACCCCAGCCGCTGCCCCAGAGAGCCAATTACCCCGCCCTGATTGGGATCAGATAAAGAGGGAATTTTTACAAATTAGGGAATAAATAGAATTTCCACACAGGGCGCGGGCAGGACCTGAGAGGCGGTAATGAAAAACCATCCGTCACCATCAGCGCGGCCTGGGCACACAGCCCCAGCACCCCCGCCCCTGTGGGCCCGCCCTGATGCTCAGGGTCCTGGATGGCGGGTCTGTGGACACCCCGGGTGCCCCCCGAGGCCCAGACGTGGGGAGAGGCGTTCCTTGGAGGGCACTGTCCCACATGCCCCGAGCCCTTCCCTCAGGGCCCCCATGTGCAGGAGTCAGGGGGAGGGCTGAGGAAGACGGGGCAGGAGAGCACAGGACGGGGAGCACATCCACGCCCCGACCGCTCTGGCAGCCCAGGGCAGCACCCCGGCCCGGCCCACTCACTCTGGCCTCCCATTAGCGCTCCTCCCCCTGGATCATTAAATATGTATATCTTATTACACGCCTTGTTAGAGTATCGAGCTCTATTGACTGATGATAAATCCCGAGCCTCGTCTTGGCCATAAATTTATCTGGAGATGATGAAGACTCAATAATCTAGTCAGGCAGATAATATCATCGGGCCTTAAAAAAGATCATTACATTATATGTCAGAATTAAAAGTGAAATACGCCGAAGTAACAGGGCGGCTGCCCTGGCCCTTCCAACAGGGGCCCGCCCCCGCGCCTCCGCCCCGCGCCCTGCCTGTACCCCATCCAGGCTGGCCACAGGGAGGGCCCAAAAGCCTTGGCCTCCACCTAACTTGGGGCCGGCCCACTGGAACACCCAGGAGCCCTCCTAGGGCATGAGGCCCGGGCCGGGCAAAGCATCTATCTGCCCGAGGCCTCAGGGGGACTGTCTTCTGTCCCTGAGTAACTCCAGTGGGTAAGTCCCTGCAGAACGGCCTGATTAGAAGGACAGATTCCTTCTAAAGGGCAGACCAGGGCACTGGACGGAACGAGGCTGCTCCCTGCCGGGAACTGGAGCCTCCCCGGTAACCCACGTGTGACAGTCCCTGCTGCCACCCTCAGCACAGCAGACACTCCCCGGGGGCTCCTCCCGGCCACACCCTCCACCTCTCAGCTTCCTCTGAAACACGACATCCCCAACCGCCCTGCTGTGACAGGGCCCCCCACGCAGGCACCCTCTCGCCTGCTGTACTCCCACCCCCCACTTTGGCTGGTTCCTCCAACAGTGATGTCCCTGCAGCCAAGCAGCCAGGGCCCCTCCACCTGGGGGACACCACAGTCCCCTTGGCCTGGTTTAGGAGGAGCCTGAGGGAAAAGTCTTCATGGGCAGGGAGGGCAGCTGCAGGGATTCGGGGAGGATGAAGAGGAGGAGCAAGGATAGATGCGGCCCCGGCCCCCGCCACAGCTCTGAATGAGCCTCAAAGTTTTGTGAGGTAACAGATCCCCTGATCACTTAAGACAGTCTTGTTCTGTTTGGGGGCCATCTGGTGGTGCTGGGGGTGGGGACAAGGATGCATATGCATGGGGCACCCACTGCAGCCCTCTGGGACCCTCCCTAGCCCCAGTTAGGATCGCCTTTAACAAATGACACTGAGCGGGGCTGGAGCAACAGTATAGCAGGCTGACCTGGGTTCAATCCTTGGCACCCCCAAGCCCTGCCAGGGGTGACCCCCGAGCACAAAGCAAGGAGTAAGCCCTGAGCATGGCCAGGTGTGGCCCCAAAAACAAAAAACAAAAGATAGTTAATGGATGAGGAGGCAGACAGCAGAGGTGTTAAGGCACTTGCCTTGCATCCCACTGACCCCAGTTGGAATTTCCAACACCATATATGGTCCCAGAGCACCACCAGGGGTCACTCCTGAGCAAAGAGCTAGAAATAGCCCCCGAGCACTGCAAATATATATATCACTGTATCACTGTCATCCCGTTGCTCATCGATTTGCTCGAGCGGGCACCAGTAACATTTTCATTGTGAGACTTGTTACTGTTTTTGGCATATTGAATACACCACGGGTAGCTTGCCAGGCTCTGCCATGCAGGTGGGAGTCTCTCTCTCTCTCTCTCTCTCTCTCTCTCTCTCTCTCTCTCTCTCTCTCTCTCTCTCTCTCTCCTCTCCTCTATCATTGTCATCCTATTGCTCATCGATTTGCTCGAGCGGGCACCAGTAACGTCTCCATTGTGAGGCTTGTTACTGTTTTTTTGGCATATTGAATACGCCACGGGTAGCTTGCCAGGCTCTGCCATGTGGGGAGATACTCTCAGTAGCTTGCTGAGCTCTCTGAGAGGGGCGGAGGAATCGAACCTGATTCGGCCTTGTGCAAGGCAAACGCTCTACCCACTGTGCTATCGCTCCAGCCCGCCTCTCTCTCTCTCTTTTTCTCTCTCTCTCTCTCTCTATATATATATATAATGTACATACATATGTATATATACATACACACATATATACACACATTTATATTTTTTGGGACGGGGGCAAACCCAGATGTGCTAAGGGTTTACTTCTGGTTCTGCATTCTGTACTCAGGGATTGCTCCTGGCAAACCAGATGTGGTGCCAGGGATCAAACCAGGTTGGCTGCATGCAAACACCCTACCCATTCCACTATTGCTCTGGCCTCAAGAAAAGATCTTTGAAACTGGGGTGTCTCTCCCGGCTACAAACACAGTGACCAACAGCGACTGTACAGTGGCTGTGATGGGAGCAAGGCCAGAGAGAAGGGCCGTGAGGCCCGAGTCCAGCCTGGGAAGGTGGCAGGTGCCCCTCTGCCGCTCTCCCCCAAACATCTGGCGGGATGGCTTCCTGCTAGACTTGGCCGTGCTTGTAACAGTCAGAAGTCACGTCCAAACAAGTGAGTGGTCACATTTTGAGGAAAGTCCATGTGAGAGGGGAGAACATACAGCTTCCCAAAGAAACTTTGTGTGGGGGGGGGAGGGCGCAGGGGCAGCTCCCCAGCAGTGCTCAGGAGCCCTGGGGTGTCACTCCTGGCACAGCTGTGCAATGCTGAGTGTTGGGGGGCATGTATGATGCTGGGGGTGTACTCCAGCCCTTAAGTGATCTCCCCAGCCCCATGATTACACTCTGCAATCTAACTTGACGTGGTTACAAACTCACTACTCTAGCTCCCCCACGGCTCCTGGCCCACCAAGACTGGGGCTGGTGCTCTCTGCTCTGCCTTCTCAGCACACTGCTTCCAATTTCCAGAAAATGGAAAGAGCCCAACACAGCTGCCGGAGGTCCAACCATCATCCCTACATTTTAAGAAAGAGGAAGATGGGAAGAAAAAAAAGAAACCAGAGAATAATCTACTCCCAGCGATCGGTACTGAGGTAACTGTTCTGGTGGTCCCACAGCCAGCTGCACACGGGGCTTTCTCCCGGCTCTACACAGAGTACCACAGCTGGTGGGGGTCAGGAGATCAAGTGGGGCTCCAGGAATCAAACCCGGGTTGGCTGGGTACAAGGCAAGTGCCCTATCGGCTGTGCTATTGCTCTGGCTATCCCTTACCCTTTCTGTTTTGTTTTGCGGGGGGGGGGGGGGGGGCTCCCAAGCAGCACTGAGGGGATCGGGGGGCCGAGCCTGGGGGTTTTTCCTGGCAATTCTCAGCCAAATAAACCAATGGTTGAATGCTAAGGTCCGAGGATGTGGTGCTTTCTAGGACCCCGTGGTTCCACGGACTGGGGCCATACCCAATGATGCTAGGGTCAGAGGGCCATGGGGGAGCGCACTGAAGCTGGGCACCGGCACAGCAAAGCCGGTAACCCCACCTCAGGGGTGGCGCAGGGTCCCACCGCTTCTCCTTTCATCTCGCTGGCTGGAACCCAGGCATCGGAGTCTCAGCTGCAGGACAATGTCTAGACAGGAGGTCGTCGCTGGACACTGCAGCCCCCCTTGTGCAGGGGCTCTCTTCAGAGAGGACAGGGGGAAACGGGGGCACCCACTGGGCGGCTTCTCAGCGGGCAGCTGGAACTCCTCACACAGGGCCTGCAGGGCCTTTCCCGCCAACACTCAACTCCCGCTGCTTTCCCTTCCCTCGCCCTTGTCCTTTGTGTCCCAGAGACAACAGGTCAGACCTCCCACCCCCATCAAACTGCAGTCATCCGGCCCTGCGGCATTCGTCCCCGATCTTTCTGCCGTCCACAGCCCAGTGCCCTGGCACAGAAGCCACTCTCCTAGGAGCCTGCAGGTCTCATCTCGTCCCAACGTCCTTCCCAACTGTCCTTTTGCTTAAGCACACAAATAGGTTATATCTTTGCCCTATTTATTTATTGTTTTAGGGTCACACCCGATAATGAACAGGGTTTACTCCTGGAAGGCTCGGGGACCCTATGTGGCGTCAGGGATCAAACCCAGGTCAGCTGCATGGAAGGCAAGCACCCTACCTGCTCCAGTCCCCAAATAATTTTTGTTTTAGTGGGAGGTGGTTTTTTTTTTTTTTTTTTTTTTTTTGTGCCACACCTGGCAGCGCTCAGGGCTTACTCCTGGTTCTGAGCTGAGGAATCACTCCTGGTGGGGCTCAGGGGGTCATGTGGGGTGCAGAAACTAAATCTAGGTTGGCCACGTGCAAGCAAGCCTACCTGCTGTACTGTCAATCTGGCCAAGACCTTTGCCCATTATATTTTGTTGTTTTTGTTTTTGCTTTTTGGGTCACACCCAGCGATGCTCAGGGGTTACTCCTGGCTCTGCACTCAGGGATTACTCCTGGTGGTGCTTGGGGGTCCATATGGGATGCTGGGGATCAAACCCAGGTTGGCCGCCTGCTAGGCAAATGCCCTACCCACTGTGCTATTGCTCCGGCCCCCCTGGCCCACTTTACCAGGCACCCCCAGGCCTGCTCTTGGAGCCCGTGCTCCCCCTTGGGCAGGCTCCTCACTTGCTCATCTCTAAGCGCTCATCTTGCTCTTCATGCCTGTATTCTCTCTCGAACACGTTTTTTTTTTTTCTTTCTCCTCATGTCATTCTAACTTTTGCTCAATAAAAACTCTTGCTTCATGAAAAACAACCAAACCCAAACACTTCCATTCCTGCCCTGTACCCCACTTTCCCCAAGCTCCTCCCCAAGGGAGGAGCTCCGTGAGCCGCTGATGGCCACCTCCATGACCCTTCCTTCAGCTTCAGTGACCTTTTCTCTCCCATCGTCTACCACCCCTAAGACATGGGGGGCGTCAGCTCTCCCTGGCAGCTGAGGCTTTCACTCTCTCTCCCAGGCCATTACCAGGCCCACTCCTCCTTCTCCTCCAGGTGCCAGGACCCCTAATTTTTCCTTCTGAGCCACCAACCTCACGCCTCCACCCTCTGCTGAAAACCCCTCGGTGATGGGTGGGCGCAGGTGGGCTGAGGGAGGCCTGTGAGTCAGAGGCTGGTGGCTCACCCCATGCAAGACTCTGGGATGGACAATGCACGACAGAGAGAAAGCAGCCCGTGAGGGTGGCTCTGTGCAGAGGCTGAGCCTGCGTCTAGGACGTTCCCTGCGCCCGCGCCTTCTCCCCTGCTCCCCTCTGAGCTTTCTCTCAGGCTCTTCCCTCTGCCCAGAGCAGCCGTCTTCCCCGGGCCCTGGTTGCTGTCATCTCCTGGCCTGCTTCCTGGTTCTACGCCTATTAGGGCTCTCTCTGTGTCCCCACCTACCCATGCCCCCCAGTGGGGCTGCTCTGGTCACTCCTGCTGGAACATACCTCCTGAGGCACCCAGGGGTGACCTGCACCTCAGACATGGAGGGGACAAGGCAGGACCAAAGGGGGTGGAACCCCCCTCCCGCCCAAACTCCTGCCACCAAGCCTAGGCAGGCCCGGGCCTGAAAACTAGCCCCAGTACTTGACCCTGATTCCAGTGTCCTGTGGGGGTCAGCCTGGCAGTGCCCCCCTCAGGTCCCCTGTATCTTGGTTCCTTCAGGTAGGTGGCCGGGGCGTGTGTGCTCACTGGTCTGGCCAGCCTTACCTGGCAGCCAAGGCAGTGGGGAGGGAGGGGCAAGGGGGGCGCCCCCCATCCTCAGCAGGGATGCCCTGGGGAAGGGCCCGCTCAGCCCAGGGAGCCAGGGAAGGGGGCCACCCACCCCAAGGCCAACCCCACCTGGTAAATATTTCATCCTCAAGCTGCTCAGCTAATCCCTATTAATTTCAACGCGCCGCCTTGCCTGGCTCGGCTCCCGATGCATTATTTATCCCCTTTGTTTGTTTGTCGCTAACAGGTGGGCCCCAGCGGAGGCGCTGACTGGGGACAAGCCCACTCCATCACAGCGTGGCCGTGAATTAATCATGAGGACTAATGGGAACCACCTCGGCTCCGGGCACTCCCCTGGCTGCCCCCGCCGGCCCTGGCACCCAGGGGTGAGCAGCGCCCCCCAAGTCCGTGGAACTCAGTTCAAGGCTCCACATCTTCCCCTCTGCCTCCCGTTCTGTCACACTCAGGGGACAGGCTGACAGGGAGAGGCACACAGAAGGCCCTGCCCTCAGGGCACATGCAGTCTGGGGACATTACCCCTCCTTTCCTCAGTGCCACCTTGTGAGGGGCTGTAAGAAGGTGCACACAGGCGAGGGGACCTCCCAGGAGGCGTCAGGGAAGGCTGTGGAGCAGCGCTCTGAGGGACAGCGGGGGAGAATGAGGCCTACGGCTGGCAGCCCTGAGGTGAAAGGGGGACGGGGGGGGGGGGGGGGGGGACGGGGGGGGGGTTCTGAGGCGGTGTCTGAGGGCCAGGAGTGGAGCCGCAGGTCTGAGAAGGGGCAGTGAGGCCTGGGGGGGGGGGGCGGGGGGTAGTCCTTCCCTCCCCTATGACCACCATTTGCCTGAAAGAACCGGGGGGGGGGGGGGGAGGTGCATCCTGAATGACCCCCACTAGCACGCTGCCCTGCCAGGCCTGACCTGGGCGTGTTGCCCAGCGGAGGGCGCCACTGAGGCCCCTCAGCTGCCCGCTCGGGACACGCCTGTGCGCGTTTGGTCTGCGGGCCCAGGGCGGCGGCCGGCACGTGAGTGGGCGTGTGTGGGCGAGAGAGGATGCCCCACACCGCCCCGGCGCGGGCCAGCGTCCCCGGGCTCCAACGCACCTGCAGCCCGGAGGCGCGAGCACCACCGCCGGGTTCAAAGGGGGCCTGAAGCGAGGGGCCCGGCCACCGGGGGACGGGCCTGGCCGGCCGCCGCGCCCCCCGCGAGCCTGCGGAGAGGCGCCAGGGCGCCAGGGCCGCCCCGCCAGGGCCGGGCTGCAGGGCGCGCACGGTCGGGACCGCGATCCCACTCAGAGCGGCCGCTTTGGAAATCCATATGTCTCGGGGCGCCCCGTCCATCACGGTGTCAAGTCCCGGAGCGGAGGCATCCATCAGCGGCCCCGGAGCCCGGCCGGGCCCGCCAGGCCGGCCCGCGCCCGCACACCCCGGCCGCCGGCCCCGCGCGGCCCCGCGCGCCGAGCCAGGCAGCCAGCACGGAGGCGGCCTCGATAACTCGCTAACGTGCTGCCCATGCTGTTCTTAAAAATTTATGACTGTGCAACATGAAAAATCCGGCTGAGGAGCCGTCATTAGCCGCGCTGCCTTCCTCCCCCACCAGAGCCGCCCTCGTAAATTGAGATTTATGGCTGCGGCAGGCGGGGCGGGGGGCGTGTGCGGGCGGCGGGGGTGCGGGGAGGCCGCGCGGCCCAGGCAGGCCCCAGGGCTCCCCCGCGCGGCGGCTCCGCGCACCGCAGCCCGCGCCCACGGCCCGCACGGCCCGCACAGCCCAGCCCGCATGGCCCGCACAGCCCGGCCCGGCCCGCAGTGGGGGCACAGCACGCGGGCCCAGGCGCCCGGCCAAGGACGGGCGAGCCGCGAATTGGGATCTGGCATCCTCCTCGCTGGACCCCCGTAGAAGCCTCTCGGCTGGGTGGAGGAGAGAACTGATGTGTCCCCGCAGGTGGGAGGAGAGGGGAAGCCCCCGGGGCCGGCAGGGGGACGAAGACCAGGCCAGGCCAGGCCTCACAGCCCCGTCCCCGTGGAACCTGTCCAGTCCGTCGCCCCCACTCCACTCGCAGGCCCTCCCCCAGAGCCGCCCCACTGCCTCCTCCCCTGCTCACTTAGCCCTGTCAGCCAGGCCATTATGAAATTGGGGTTTCATTTACAGACTAATTAAACATTACAGCTTGTTCACAATTACAACGCGGGGATGAGGGAGTAACTAATTACGGAAGAAATGAGCTAACATTTATCTCTGCTCCCACCCGCCTCTCCCCACGGCCGCCCCCCACCCTCCCCCAATCTGGCTGCTTCCCTCTAGCTGGTCAGTCGCAGCTCTCCGGGCTCCTGTCCTGCGGAGGGGGACGAGAAGCACCGGGTGGCCTGGCCGCAGGTCGGCCCGCAGCTCCCGGCCGCTCCCTGGCTCTGCGCAGGGCCCAGGCGTGGGGACGTGTGGCTCTGACATCCAGCACCCTGAGGTGTGGCGTGGCGCTCCATAAACGCTCACCGCCTGGGAAAAGGTTTGGTTTGGGCAGCAGAGGACAGTGTGTGTGACAGGCGGCGGGTCTGCATGAAACCCACCCCCAGAAATGGTGAGAGGAATGGCAAGGGGCTGCAGGGGATGGTCCATGCGGGCCAGGCCGGAAGCCCACACTCCACATCTCCAGTGGGGGAGTCCATCCACCCTCAGGCCCCAGGTGTCCCTGGGCTCCTGCAGTTGAGCTCACCCTTGAGCTGGCCGGCCTTGGCCTCAGGCCAAATGGCCCCTGGGGCTCAGGCGCCCACAGGGAGCCTGGGGTGCCTCCTGTGGGCAGGAGTCCTGGGGCCTGGCTGGCCTGGCACAGAGTTTAATAATAGTAACGGGGAGTATAAGCGTTTCCATCTTTCCTGCCTTTGGGCAGAAGAAGAAAGGAAAGAGGAGGGAGAGGAGGGAGTGGAGGGAGCCGGCTGAAGGGAGGCTTTGAGGCCTCAGAACTCACATCAAACGGCCGGATCTGGGCCTAATTGTCTGACCCCTGCCCCTGCCTTCAATCAGCTCCGCGGCTCCCCGCCCGCCCCTCGCCTAACTAGCAGCCATGTTCTCCTCATTAGGACAAGCTCCCCTTGCACATGTGTCCCCGGACATGTCCCCAGCACTCCCGGCTCCCAGCCCTGCCCGCTGGGAGGGTTCAGCAGGGACCCAGTTTCGGAGCCCCCCTGCCCTCCCCGGGGACAGCCACCGTCTGGCCTGCACTGCCTTGGCTCACGCCCTGGGCTGCTGGGGTCTGGAGGCCACGCGCTGCGACGTCACTGGGCTGGCTGTCCTCCTGCGTCCTTCCCGGCTGTGGCCAGGCACCGAGCTCCTCAGGGCAGGGGGTTTGAAGCCGGTCCCCCTGGGTCTGGTGAGGTCAGGGTACGGGGCATGTGGGCAGAGATGCTGGGGAGAAGCATCTGCATCCGACTCTCCCACCGCCTCCCCCATACCTCCTGCAGCCTCCTGTCCTCACCTGCAGCAGAGGCGCCAGCCCGCCTCCCCCAGGGCCTGGGGAATTCGAGGAGATAGGAGTCTTCAGGATCAGGTACTGCACCCGGCTCTGAGCCCACGTGGAGCAGATGCTGATGGGGCCCAGACCGAACGTATATGCCCCATGCAGCCAGCAAGGGGGCGGGCTCTGGACAGTAACATGGAGAAAGGGAGGGACTGCACGAAAGGGGCCAGAAACAGCCGGCAGGGGCGGGCACACCTCAGCCAGAGCTGAGATGGGGGGCTGGGGTCAGAGAGGGAGGCCGAGTGCAGGCTGGCTGGGCTGCTCTGGGAATCCATTCTCAGGGTCCGGCCTGCAGAGGGGCTGGCCTGGTCTGGGCCCTGACATTGTCTCTCACCTTACACCAGTGGTAATGACTTGCAAATATTGATGAAAACGCAAACTACAGAGATTGTGTTTTTCGGGGAGTGAAGGTGGGGCGAGGGGATAAGGAGGAAAATAAACTGAAATGAAGTCTGGTTATCTCCCATCTGTGGCTGCTCCTAATCCGCCAGCCCAAAGGAATCCAATGCAGCCCCTTATCGGCCCTGTCAATCACCCCATCGGCGCCCGGTGGGCACCGCAGGCCTTCACGAGGCACGCGCTCCCACATGCACTCGTGCATGCACTCGAGCAGCCACCTCCCCCCCCCACACACTCCTTTGAGTGGGAGCAGCCAGCACGCAGGTCCTGCCAGATGGAGGCGATTTGCATAATATCAGCAGTGGAGGCTGCAGGATCACCAGGGGTCAGGGCGCTGACATCCGCACAGTCTATCTGCAAGTGCTAATTTGGCCGGCATTGATCTGTCTTTCTGATTTCTTTGTCATTTACGTCTGCGATGGTTTGACAGGAGATACAGAGAGAGACAAGGGGAGGCCAGGCCAGGCCCCAGGCTAGGAAGGTAGGAAACAAAGATTGTACTTTCCAGCCCGTCACCCACACAGGCCCTCCCGGACAGATGCCTGAACCTTCCTCCATCCAGGCAAGGCCCACTCGGTGGCCTCCCTGTCCCTTGTCCACGCACAGCTGCTACTGTAGACTAGAGCCCAGGGTCTGACAAGGTGCAGTCCCTGGGGGTCTGCAGTCCCTGGGACAGATCAGCTCGGGGAGGAAGGAGGAACAGGAGTCCCCCGAGTACTCGCCAGTAGGCAGAGGCAGCCCACAAGTGCCTCTGAAGTGAGCCCTTCTCACGGCCACCCACACCATCTCCTCTCTCTTCCTGGGACCCACCACAAAGAACTGGACGGGAGGGGCTGGAGCGATAGCACAGCAGGTAGGGTGTTTGCCTTGCATGTGGCCAACCTGGGTTTGATTCCCAGCATCCCATATGGTCACCTGAGCACTGCCAGAAGTGATTCCTGAGTGCAGAGCCAGGATTAACCCCTGTGCATCGCCGGGTGTGACCCAAAAAGAAAAAAAAAAACTGGACAGGAGCTGGGCATGGGGGGCACAGGGACGGCTGCTGTCCCTGTCCTCCTAGTCCCCATGATGGCCAAAGTCAGGGAAGAGCCCGTGGGCTAAGCCAGAGAGCACCCATTCACGGCTCCTTGGCTGGGGTCACTGCCTGCATCAGCAGGTCATGGCGGCATCACCCCTCCAGGAGGAGAGAGCCTGGCACAGAAGCACATGGTCACTGTCATGGCGCCAGGGGGCTGGAGCCTGGCCAGTGCAGCCACGGGGCTCCACCTCCTCCCTCTCCTGGTGCCCACGGTGGCAGGGGCAGGCCAGGGCCAGGCCGATCAGAGGGATGCCCCCACCGCTGGGTGGGGGCACTGGCATTTGGTGTGTGCTAATCCCAGGCCCGAGGTCTTCTGAGGGGCCCCGGGAACTTCAAGGAGGGCAGGCAAAGCTGAACTGCAGACGAGCTCATTAGCCTGCACCCCCCTCCAAACCCCCCCCCCCCCGCCGCAAGGAGGCGGGCGGGCGGCCCGGAGCACGGCGGCGGCGGGCGGCAGAGAAAAGGCTGTCACCGTCCTTTCTTCCTTTTGGTACAAGCGTCTCCTGGAGCCGCTGATTCTCCCGCAGTGACACCTCTCACGGGCACTAATGAGATCCGTGTCACCGAGCTAATGCGCTCTGACTGGACTCCTGATAGACACCCCACTCCTTCAGGGGAGACCACAGGCCGGCCGGCCCACCCCACCACCTGCCAGCCCAGCTCCTGTGCCCAACTGTGGCTCCTGAGAGAGGGCCGCCGTCCCGGGCAGACCCCTGCAGGCCCACAACAGGTGGGGCAGAAGCCTGTTGTGAGGGTGAGGATGGAAGGAGCCGAGGCTCTGCCCTCAGAGTTGGACAGGAGGCGCCTGGCCGTCCCCTCGATGCCTGGTCCCTGGCCCCTGGGTTCTCATCTGCCCACACGCTCCCTGGGCAGGGCTGGTGTGGAGGCAAACTACTCACGGGGGAAGCTGCGGGGAGTGTCTCCTCCGGGGGCTGTGCTGGAGCTGGAGGGGCCCATAGGGGTGGTGGTGGGGGCTGTCTGTCCTATTTTCTCTGTGGGCAGCACAAGAGACCCTACTGACCCCTGAAGGGAAGACGGGGACCGGCTCTGGGCACTCAAGCAGGTCACTTCCTGGGCAATGCTGGGCAGCCTCCTAGGCGGCTATGGACAGAGCATCTGCTCGGGAGGACCCTTTCCTCCGAGGACCCACCCGCTGACCTCTGCGGGAGCAAGAAGGCCGCCCTGGGGGGCCACCATGCCTGGGAGCCCGCGGTTTCAGAGAGCAGGCTCTCCTCGGGCGGTCAGTCGCACTGACCTGTCCCTCAGCCCCAGGTCGGTGTGAGCAGGACACCGGGTCTGTCCTGGGACAGACACGGCCCTTCCCAAGAGTGACCTCCAACCCGGGCCCTCCCCTGTGGCCACCCCTTCTGTGGTCTCTCCTTTTGGTCTTCCCGGTCTAAACGCGGGCTGCTCTGAACTGACCAGGCCACTCCTTGGCCTGACCCCGACCCCGGTGCAGGCTCCCTGGGCCTGGCCTCCCACCCCAGTCAGCAGTCGGGTACCCCCAAGGCCAAGGGCCACGAGTGACGTGTCTACAGAGCCACTGCCGTGGGCACTGTGGACCTTCCCACATGCCGTGGAGGCGGCAAGCTGCGGGGGCCACAGAATCTGTGCCCGGCGCCGCCATGCCCCACCTCCACCCCTCAACACCGCTCCCCACTCCAGGCTGGCAGCTCCTCACACAGTTAATTAGCACCATGTCACTGAGGACCAGCCTGAGTGGCCAGTGACAGGCGCTGACCCCTGACCCTGGGGCTGGGAGGCAGTCCACATCAAACTCTTACAGCGCGACCCTTTTAGCACGCACAGTGGCTCGGGCACCGCCAGCTGAAGCTCATTAATGCTGTCTCTTTGGCGCGAGGGCCATTAACCCCGCGCCTCGCCACCCAGCCTCCCCTCCCCGCCTCTCTCAGCCCAATTAATGCCCTGCACCCTCCTCCCTCCCCGCACCCGCATCCACACCCCTCGAACCAGCGAGCAGGGCACCTTCTTCCTTCAGCTCCAAAGACCCTGGGCCAGCCACCCCATGACCCGAGGCGACCCTGGTGCCCAGGCACTCATAGTGTGCCAGGCCCCCACCTTGGCACAGAGACTCCACCAAACCTACACAAGAGCCCGAGACAGCAGCCTTATCCCCTGCCTCGGTCCCAAGCCTGGCGGGGGGAAGGCTGGCGCGTCCTGCGGGCCTCTCTGAGGGGGACCTGCTGGGGACTCGGTCCCGGGCAGAAACCCCTCTCTGAAGCAGGGAGCCCCCAGCAGCCTCTCCCACGATGACCCAAGGCATCTCTGAGCCTCCCCCTCATGTGCCACCCCAGCGGTGGCAGCTGTGGCCACTCTGCTGGTGCCCTTCATGCCCCGCCTGGGTGGCACCTGCTTCTCAGCGCCTCGCCCACGGCTCTCCAATGCCTCAGAGCCGTGCCCCTCGCCCGCTCGCCTCCCCTGATTCCCTAAGCCCGGTGCCCAGTTCAGTCACACAGACTCCTGTGACATCCCCACGAGTCCCCACACGGGGGCTTTCCCAAGGGCCTTGAGCCTGTGGCCCAACAAAAGGCCAATTCACCCTCCCACAGTCCCCTTCAAGCCTGACCTACAGGTCCTCTGGGGAGGAAACACCACACACTGGGCGGGGTCTCCTCCAGGCTGGACGGAACAGTGCCAGGGGCAGGAGCAGAAGTTACTGCAGGGACCCCCCCAATGCCGCAGGCAGCTGACCCTAGGACCCGGTTCGGAGATTTAAAGGGAAAAGTAGACGCCACCTGGACAACTGAGGAAGGGGAGTGTCCCTGGGGCAGCCCCTTGGGCAGCCTGCGGGCCCCGTGGCTTATCCCCCCACCTCCCAGGCACACAGGTCATGGGCACCCCCAGGAGACACTGCCCCTCCCTGCTCAGAACAAAGCCGGGGCCTGTTGAGTCCCCTGCTGCGAGAATCTGCATGCACGTGTGTGTGCACGCACACAAATAAGACACGCGCGCAAAGGGAACGGATGCATCTCCTGATGGAATCCACAGGCTGATGTGGCTTCTACATGCTGACAAGCGCCTTCGGGAGAATGTACACAGATGTACCGTTACACACACGCCTTACCCAGAGCTGCGGACGGGCAGGCACACGCAGCTGGTGTCTCCCACACACAGTGAGCAGAGCCACTAATCCAGAGCCCTGTCAGCTCCCACCCCAGCAGGAGTCCTCCCGAGGGAGCACAACTCCCCCCCCAACACCACGCCTTGTACCCCAAGTGTCCTCTCACAAACCAGGCACTGTTCAGTGGGGGCTGCTGGGGCGTCAATACCCTGTGGACGGAGTCATCGGTCAGAAGGACCCCGACTAATTAAAAGCTGGTGAGGTTTAAATAATTCATCTCCTTAACTCCCATTGATCGCCCAGTTTAGTAGCCACGACTTGAAACAATATTAAACAGCCTCCTCCAGCTCCATGGGGGTGGACCAGCTGACGTGTGCCCACCCTCTGAGGACATCACCCACCCGGGAGGCCCTCGGGGCAGAGGGGACGTTGGGGGGCCCCTGTGGGCAGGGAGTGGCCTGCATCCCGGGCGACCTGTGACCCATCCGAAGCCCAGACCCCCAGCCTTCTCAGCGTGGCTGTAGAGGTCTTCAATGGTCAGGTTCTACTCCCCCCCAGCCCCCACAGCTTCAGAGAGCACCCTGGGGGGCACTGGGGAGCCACAGGAGCCACAGAGCTACTTTGTGCAGCGGGGCCGGGGGAACGCGGGCGGGGGCGCCGTGGAAGACTGACCGATGCCGCTGTGGGGCCGGCCTATGTGCTGCAGGCTGAGGCCCTTGTTCATGTCTAGGAGTCCATTCTTGGGCCAGCAGCCCATGGCGAAGCTGTATGCCTGGAAGACAGGAGGCAGGTGGTTAACAGAGCCCACCCACTCACATGCCAACCCTCCCCATCCCGATCTGCCACCAAGGGCTTTCTGTCGCCATGCGGCTTCCTCAGAGTCCCCTCCGTGGGACCCTTCCCCCACCCCTCCCCCCAGGAGATCTTCCCCCAGAGACCCCCGCTCTCACTGGGCTCCCACCTGCAAGCTCCTCGAGAGAGAGTCCCCGTCTCCCGAGAAGCCCCCTCCTTAGCGTACCCTTTTAACTGTGCACCCCTCCGCAGCACCCTCTCCAGAGCCCAGCACTCTCGCTCGGCCCCTCTGCAGCTGCAGACAGGGTAGGAGCAACCTGCAGATGCAGGGACCCGGAGTTCGCAGGAGGAAGAGGAAGACTGAGCGTGCCAGCACTGCCTGTGAGCTGGAGGCAGAGTGCTCGGTGGGGCGCAAGCAAGGCCACCCGGTCACCGAAGCAGCAGTGAGAGGAGCACATGAAGTGTGAGTGTGGAAGAGGGGAACAGTGTGTAAGTGAATGTGTGTGTGTGAGAGTCAATGTGTGTGAGTGAACATGGGTATGTGTGTGTGGGGGGGGAGAGTGTCAGAGTGTGTGTTTGAGTGTGAGTGTGAGTGTGAGTGTGTGGCAGCGTATGTGAGAGAGAGTATGAAAGTGCAAGAGTGAATCTGTGTGAGTGTGAGAGTGAGTGTGTGATTGAGCGGGTGTGTGTGTGTGTGTGTGTGTGTGTGTGTGTGTGTGTGTGTGTGTGTGTGTGTTCCGTGGGGGAGTAGATCTCCGCTGAAGGTCAAGTGCTCACTTATGCATATTCAAAGCAGCCACCCATCGATCTGTACTTAATTGTTTTCCTGGGGTTGGGGAAGGGAGTGCTGGGGGCATCGATCTGCTCCCGCCCCAGCATTCCATTGCCTCCGTCTCTGACTCGCGACACCTGGCCGCCACCAACCTTTACGGGGGACAGGGACAGCAGGACCAGCATCACCTTCTCCCGTTTCTCTTACAGCACCCTACAGGCACAGCTCACTGCATGTCCCAAGTGGGAAACTGAGGCCCAGCAAGAAGAAACTCACAGAGGTCAGAGCACTGCTAACGCAGTCCTGGGCTCCTACGTGTGTGTGTGTGTGTGTGTGTGTGTGTGTGTGTGAGAGAGAGAGAAGAGAGAGAGAGAGAGAGAGAGAGAGAGAGAGAGACAGAGACAGAGACAGAGAGACAGAGAGAGAGAGAGAGAGAGACATGGCCAGCTGACCACACCCCTCTGACCCACTGAGAGGGCCCCAGATCCCAGGCTGCCCTTCTTGCAGGTGGCAGTGTGTGGGCAGTGGCTAGTGGGAATGAGGCTGGGTATGATGTGGCCGGCAATGGATGGTGACTGCACTGATGGTGACTGCACTGAAAGTGACCACTGGCCATGGGCAGGTGGGCACCGCAGGGCCCCAGCCCACCACAGACCCCTGTTCCGATCAGTGGGGCCAGGACAGAGAGGGAGCTGAGTGAACACCCTTCCTTCACAGCTGCAAGAAGCAGGCCGCCGGCCCGGGCGCACAGGTCCACCTTGGCCCCCCAGAGTCCATCACCCCCACCGCAGAGCTGCGGCCCAGCTTCCCAGCCCGAATCCCCGCCCTCTCCCAGGCCACAGCTGTACCCACACCGGGGGGCTGCATGTGAGGCTCAAGGACAGGGGAGAGGACGCTGGCTGCCAGCCAGAGCGGAGGGAAAGCCGCCGGTGGGCGGTCCATAGCCAGAGGAGCGGCCGCGCGCGGTCAGGGCCGCGGCTGGAGCGCAGCGGGCCAGAGAGCAGCGGCGGGCCGGCTTTCAAGTACTTTAAAATCACTTACAAAGGCCGGATTAAACGATCAGAAATTCCATTTAATAGGACAAATAAAGAAATAACAATCTACTCTATCAGCCTGGAGAAGGCGAGCGGGATGGTGGGTTTTTTTTTTTTCCTCTCCTCTAAAAAGGAAAAAGGGAAGGAAGGGGGAAAAAGAAGGATAATGTGTGTTTACTCAAGCAAAGAAAAAAATATTTAAGTGATGTCGGGGAGAAGATTGCAGTAACTAGTGAAGAATAACATCGTCTACTTTGCTGTCAAATCACACCCGAATTTCAGTAATAGATTCTCGGCTGACACTCAATTCAATTCGAAGGTGATCCTGCTTTATCCCAGCCCATCAAATATTAAACACTTGCATTAGCAGGTGCTGCCGCTTCCCGGCTTAGAGGGGCGGGCGGGCAGGCGGCAGGGCGACGGGGCCCCTCTGCCGTGCTGGCGGCACAGGGACAGGGCAGCTCAGCGTTATCGGCACGTCATCCCCAGCCTTATCGCCGCTGAGCGGGAGACCACTCCAGATAACGTCAGATGCTTGCCCCGACGTGTCACTGTGATTAGATTATTATTATAATTATGACTCCCCCAGATCTCCCCAGCCGGAGACGTGTGCGAGGGGTGTATGTATGTGGGGAGGGGCTGCTCCCGGGAGGCCCAGGCTGGGCCTGGCTGGACCAGGGTGCACGGAGCCCCAGGCAGGCGGCGGCCCGGCCCGCCTGACGGATGCCTTTCAGGAAGGGCAGTCTAGCTTGTCAGCGGAGGCCGAGATGAATCGGTGTCATGCCGCCTGGTTTCATATTCCCAGACAAGGCGCGAGAACCAATTGCTGCCGTGCCGCGGCCCCATCCAGCACTTCCTCGGGGGCCCGGGCGGGGGAAGGGGCGGTGCGTGCACACGGGTCTGCCAAGCTCCTAATAAGAGGGATTTAATTTTTACAAATGCTGCTTCCAGCGGGGCCTTCACATACCAGCCCAAGTCCAAAACGATATTAAAAACGGTTAATTAAAACTGCTCTCCTTCAGCCGGGCTCCCCCTGCTGCTCCTGCTGAGGACTGGGCGTGTCTCCTCCAGGTCCTGCCACACTGCTGAACCTTCAAGCCTGGACACCCGCCTGGGCCAGCACTTCCCCGCTGGCACAGTTCCAGGGCATAACACCGCAGGCTCCCTACAACTCCTGCTATCTTGGTAGCCTCAGGCACAGCCGGTGGCCACAGGAAGCCATTCAGAGATCTCGGGGTCCCCCAGCAATCTGCTCCTGCCCATATGTGGTCGGCTCTGCACACCTGCCACCCCTCTGCACCTGTCCCCATGCACCCACCACCACCAACACTCATTCACGGAGGCCAAGCTAGCTCCCTCCACAGCTACCATGCAACTACAGACAGACAGACCCACGCACGGACAGACAGACAGACCCACCCACGCATGGACAGACAGACAGACCCATGCACGAACAGGCAAACAGACCCAAGCACAAACAGGCAGACAGATCCATGCATGGACAGGCAGACAAACCCATACACGGACAGGCAGACAGACCCACATACAGACAGGCAGACAGTCCCATGCATGGGCAGGCAGACAGACCCATATACAGACAGGCAGACAGTCCCATGCATGGGCAGGCAGACAGACCCACACATGGACAGGCAGACAGACCCACGCACAGACAGGCAGACAGACTCACACAGGAGAGGAAGACTCACACCAGGACAGGTAGACTGACTCATACACAGACAGGCAGTAGACCCATGCACGGACAGGCAGACAGACCCACGCACAGACAGGCAGACAGACTCACACAGGAGAGGAAAACTCACATAAGGACAGGTAGACTGACTCATACACAGACAGGCAGTAGATCCATGCATGGACAGGCAGACAGACCCACGCACAGACAGGCAGACAGACTCACACAGGAGAGGAAAACTCACATAAGGACAGGTAGATGGACTCATACACAAACAGGCAGTAGATCCATGCATGGACAGGAAGACAGATCCACACACGGACAGGCAGACAGACCCATGTATGGATAGGCAGACAGACACACAGGAGAGGAAGACGCACACATGGACAGATAGACAGACACACACAGACAGACATGCATGGACAGGCAGACAGACTCACACATGGACAGGAAAACTCATAGAGACAGGCAGGCTGACCCACACAGAAACAGGCAGACAGACCCATACACGGCCAGGCAGACAGACAGACACATACAGGCAGGCAGACAGATCCACACACAAACAGGCAGATAGACCCATGCAGGAACAGGCAAACAGACCCACACATGGATAGGCAGACAGACCCATGCACAGACAGGACGATAGACCCACAAACAGGCAGACAGACCCATGCAAGGACAGGCAGACTGACCCACATACAGGCAGGCAGACTCAGACACAGACAGGCAGACTTACACAGACAGGTAGACGGACCTAAACACAGACAGACATACACAAACAGGCAGACAGACTCACACAGACAGGCAGAACTCACACACAGATAGGCAGACAGACCCATACACGGACAGGCAGGCAGACTCACACACGAACTGGCACTCACACATGAACAGGCAGACAGACATACCCAGACTGGAAGACAGACTCAGGCGGACAGACAGACCCATGCACAAACAGGCAGCAGACCCACACGTGCACCACTCAGCCTCTCCCTGGGGGCTCCCGCCCTCTGTTAACCCCACCAGAGTCTGCTGAGTCCAGCTCAGACTTCGGGCAGAGCCAGGCTGGGCGCCCAGGAGCCAGGAGAGCAGGGGCCTCAGGAACCAGCCGGCCCCCTGCAGTTGGGGCAGCCAGGAAGCCTTCCTGGAGGCTGTGGTCCTGGAGGGTTTTGAGGGCTCGACAACATCGGGGGAGAAGACACAGCAGAAACAAAGGAAAGAGATAGGCAGGAGCACGCTGGGTTAGAGCACAGCAGGGCAGCCAACGTGGGCAAGAGGGCAGCTGGGGGGGGGGTTCCCTGCAGACTCATGGTAACACCTGCATCAACCAAGGGGCCCTCGTTGCCATCTCTGCCTTTCCCCCACCAACCTTCCGGCTCCGTCAGGGATGGGATGGAGGATCCTGTGGGCAGGGGGAGGGGACTCACAGGCTTTCTGGCCTTGCGGGGGTGAGGTGGGAACCCCGTTTTAAGATGCTCTCCAGGCTCATGTGCCCATGTCCCTTTGTCAAGCCGGCTCCACATTCTCAAGGTGCCACTTCTGCAGTGGCACCCCTCCCACCCCCACGGCCCACCGCCCTGCTGGGGCTTTCCCGGCGCAAGGGCTACAAGGGAAGCTGTGCCTCTCCCTGGGGCAGGCACACGCGAGGGCCGGCCCAGCAAGCCCCAGCACCCAGCCCAGTGCCAGGCAGGCCCACAACCCCCTTCCCCGGGGCAGCTGTCATTTCCATGCGCGGGGAAGCAGGTGCCGAGCGGCTCCCGGCTGGCTCTCCCTCTCACGGCTCTGCCCGCCTTGGCTGCTGCCCCATTAGCTTAGTGGCCAGCCATCTGCGACGGGCCTGCCGCGCAGCCCTGCTGGAGCCGCGGCGGGCGGCCCCCTGTGTAACAGGGAGCTTTGCCATTAGCGCCTTTAATATTCTGACACCTCAGCACAGCCTGCTATTACATGCAAACGCTGATCGCCCTGTGAAATTACATTGCTGGGCCCGCGAAATGGAATCGTGTATAATCAGCCTCCTCCATGCACTGTCAGTCCCATCACAAACACGGCGCCCGGCGGCTTACGGGGGCTTAGCAGCTGCGACAAGTGTATTGGGTTTAATAGATGAAGTAGCCCTCATCGGCAGCAGCATCAGATCCTTCAAAGAGCAGAGGAGAGGCATCGACAGCTGCCAGGGGGTCTCGGCCCACCCATTGGCTACTGACCAGGGCCCTGCGTAGGGTGGACACGGAGCGGGCAGGGCTGCGGTGGGGAGCTAGAACTCAGCCCGGGCTGCAGGCAGAAGCCCAGGCCGTTCTGCAAGTTCTAGAAACACTAGTGCTTCCATGGCAGTCACAGCACACCAGGTCCCCCTGCAGGCGGGGACAGGCCTTTTACCAGGACTCTGGGGACCCGGCACCTTGTGGGCCAAAAGCCAATGGGCCATTTCCCAAGATGAGAAAGCAAATCAGATAGCCTGCCATTCCCATGACCACTCAACCAATGACACTGGCAAGATAAGGGTGAGGGGGCCGGACAGACACACGAGGCCGCCCTGCCAACACTGCAGCTACGGGAACGAGCACTCTGAGAGCGCTGCACCCGGCAGGCCAGGCTGCCCCGGCTCTGGAGTCCCGCCGGTGACCAACGCTGTAACAGGTGAGTGACTGGGTCTCCGGTGAGGATGAGGGCTGTCCTCCCCAGGCACACCTGAGGCCGCCTAGCAATGCCCACGCTCATGCCCACCTCCTTCGGCCATCCTTGGTGCCACCACCCAGAGCCTCCAGTCTCATGCCCCTTCCCAGGTTCAGGCTATTTTCCAAGACAGCTGCCACCTGGTCCCCACCTCACATGCTCTCCTGACACTGTGACTCTGAGCCACCGGTCGTCAGAGTGAGGCCTGCGTTCCTTCGAGGGGGAGCTGGCTTCTGCAATCAGTTCAGCTGCAGAGTTCAGTACTAGTACTGCTCCGTGCCGTCGAGACTACTTCAAGACCTGGGGCGGCTGGTTCCTCTCCTCATTCCTGGGGACAGCCGCCCTGGGCTCCTGAGCTGTCCTGTCCACTAAGCTGGGCAGCCATGCTGGGAGGAAGCCCAAGTGAGCCTGTGCAGAGACCAACACAGTGAAGCCAAGTGACCCGGTGGGGGCAGAGATCTGTCCAGCCAGCCGCTCGCTGCTCTGAGCAGGCCCCTCGGTGCCAGCACCAGCTCTGGTCACAGACTGCAAAGGCACGAGAGCCTGAGCCCAGCCACTTCCTACGGCAAAGATTAAATAAACCCACGAGACAGGACGCTGAGATCCTCGTTCTTAAGTCACCAAGTTCAGGGCGATGACTGAGGCTGTGATGCTAACTGCAAAACCTACGCCCACCTGCTGCGGCATGCACTCCGCCAAGCGCTTCAGCTTCTTTCCTGACACTGCAGGGCTGCTGCCACTCTCGGGGGCGTGACCCACAGCACCCACCTCCAGGATCGGAGCAGTGGCTTCACCATCTACAGGGCCGCCTGTCCAGGAATTTAGCCTCTAGAGTTTCTCGGCTCTGTGTGCCCCAGTGACCTGCTTCCTCCACCCTTCTGGTCCTCTGGCCCCGAGCCACACATTGGGCCTTGTCATCACCCCAAACCGGACAATTCCCCCTAGAATCTCATCAGAGTCTGCTCTGAGCCCAGTCTCCCAATCCGTCCAGCTTTTCTACCCACTCTGCACTTACTTTCGCTCCTTTTCTTTTTCCAGAGGAGAGCACAAACGGAGAGCTCTCCTACCACAAGTAATAGATACACTGTGCCAAGAGCGTCAGCTCGGGGGACAAGGCAGAGGCCAGAGCATCAGGGTGTGATGGGGAGCCTTGCTCTGGAACCCATCTCCACAGTGGGGCTCTCCCCTGCCATCATTTCAGCTGCAGAGTTCAGTACTAGTACTGCTCCGTGCCGTCGAGGCTACTTCAAGACCTCTTCAAGCAGCAGGTTCCTCTCCTCATTCCTGGGGACAGCCGCCCTGGGCTCCTGAGCTGTCCTGTCCACTGAGCTGGGCAGCCATGCTGGGAGGAAGCATGAGTCACTCGCTCCCCACCCTACCCCTGCCCCTGCTCTGGCCCCAACTCACTTCTCCTCTAGGGAGCTACACCCCTGGGATGGAGTCCCAGTAGCAGCCATTCCCCAAGCCGCACCTCTCCTGACCAGCTATGTTCTTCCCTGGGAAGGAAAACCTCCAACCCCACCTGAGCTATGTCAGAGAAAGTTACTGGGTCTAGAAAGAGCCACTCCAGACCCATGAAGGCTCTCTTCCCCCAGCTTGGACGGAGAGCAAGGAGTACTGGGCAGAACCTCCCAGGGCAGCCGAGTCCCCAGATGGACGCAATGGTGCCCGTCCCTGAGCTGTTCCCCGGGGAAAGACGTGGCCCTTCTTGGATCCAGGCTGCTGGCTCCTCCTTTCCCACCATCTCAACCCTGCTCTTCATCCTCATCCCCTTTTCTGTGCGCTGCTCTCTTCCCACCAGCATTCAAGCACCGGCCTGACTCTCTGTCACAGAAACTTCTGTTTCAGTTTGCTCCATACACATGGGGTCAGGGAGATCCTGCTCTGCCTCAGCGAGGGTTCCCTGAGCTACTCTCAGTGAAGTGCTTAAGCAAAGGCTGGCTCTGAAAAGTACACGAGCATTAATTAAAGTCCACCAGCCACTCCCCACATTCAGACTTCTCAAGGCTGTTTGCACTCGCCTCCAGTTAACCATGGCCCCCCTCGCCTCCTCCTCCAACCCCACCCATTCCCTGAGGTCTGGTTTCCAGCCCTCCCTGCCACTCAGCTATGTGCGGGGCAGCAGTGCTCCAGTGCAAGTGTCCAGGGGCAGGTCCAGCCTCCTGCAGCCAGCTCTGCCCTGCACCCATTCGGTTGTGTTTCTCTCCACATCCGACTTGGGGAGCATCCCTCTGAGGCGGTGGGTCGCCTGTGCATTTATCTGGTCACCTCGAGAGCACTCACATCCCCTCTCTGCTTTTGTTCCTGCTCGGCCACTCTCCCCAGCTCTGACCTCTCCAACTGCCCAATCAGGATTTCTTGTTGCTCAGTCAGTGGCCAACATGAGCTGAAAACCCATTTGGGTGTCTCTTCTCTCACATGCTCCTTCCTGGGTTCCCGCATCCCAGAGAAAGCAACATGGCCTGTGGGTCTACCAGAAATACAGGGACCCTGCTGCCGCCTCCTCCCTTCCACCCACCAAGCGCGGGGGCCGCTGTTTCACACCTCCAGGGCTGGCTCAAACTCTTCCTCCAGCTGACCACCGAGAACACACTCCATCCTCTCCCGCTCCCCGTCTCACTGAGCACAGACACCACAAAAACTCAACTGGACAGAACCTTCCTCGGGCTGGGGACATGGCTCGGTAACCTGGGTTCAATCCCCGGCACCAGGGGAGGGGATTATATATCTTCATTTCTCTTCCCCTACTCATCCCTCTTTAACTTTGGGTTTTTTTGGGGGGAGGGGCAGGGGTTGTTGGGCCACACCTAGCTGTGCTCATGGGTGACTCCCAGCAGTATTCAGGGGACCATATACAGTGTTGGAGATTCGAACCAGGGTCAAAGGTATCCCGGAACAATCTTTCCAGCACCGCCCCCCCTTCAAAACCATTGTCTGAAGAGCCACTACAACATGAGCTGTTTACAAACTGGGGTTACCTCCCAATGTTGGGAGGTCCAGGGCAGGGCTTGTCCCTGCGTTCAATCCCATGATCCCCGAGGAGCAGTGAAAGAGAGGCAGCTTTCTCTGGCAACACTTCTGCCAGGGAGCAAGGGTTGGCGGTCAGTCTCAGAGGCGTTGCCTATGCAGTCCCATCCAGTCTCCTTCAAGAACAGCAAAACAGGGCTGGAGCATAGCACAGCGGGTAGGGCGCTTGCCTTGCATGTGGCTGACCCGAGTTCGAGGCCCAGCATCCCATATGGTCCCCCAAGCACCGCCAGGAGTGATTCCTAAGTGTAAAGCCAGGAGTAACCGCTGTGCATCGCTGGGTGTGACCCCCCCCCAAAAAAAACAAAACAAAACAGCAAAACAGAGACAAGGAGAACGGGAGCCTCTTCCTACCCATCCTCTCCTCCTCTAAACTCTAACCATGCAGGCAGCCGCCCCGCATGCGTGACCCGGTCCGGGGAGAGAGTCACCCACAGCCCTTGGCAGCAAAAGGCCAGGCCCCACACAAGGGGCCCAGAACCCCCTCATGGTGCCCCGGGTTCTAGCAGAGGAGCTCCTCCCCTTCAGTCCATCAGCAACAGTGGGGAGGGACAATTTTCATCTTGGGGTGCCAGCCTGGGTCCGAGGCGACCGGGGACGGCTGCCCATGCCCGAGAGGAGTCATTTCCCTCCTGCTCTTGCTCACTTCACGATGGAGTCAGAGCGGCTGAGCTTTCTGGGGTGACAGCTAGGGGGTCTCTGGGCCATGCTGCCTCCCGCCTTTGCCCCCCTAGAAGAGGGCTCCACGTGCACCCCGGAAGGCAGCGGGGCAGTCGGAGGCAGCTGCCCAGGGTGAGAGCTCCATTGTGAGTTTTCTTTGTTTTCATTACAATTTCCTCTCCCATGGCTTCTTTTGAGCTGGCCCATCCCTCCCCGGGGTGCTGGGG
This sequence comes from Sorex araneus, assembly GCF_027595985.1. Classification (NCBI taxonomy): domain Eukaryota; kingdom Metazoa; phylum Chordata; class Mammalia; order Eulipotyphla; family Soricidae; genus Sorex; species Sorex araneus. The sequence goes on along the minus strand of NC_073306.1, from coordinate 30,482,331 downwards.
ATTGAATGAAACACCACCCCCGGCTCCAATAAGTGTATTTCAATTACATCTGTCACTGCATAACGATATAATGATATATCATGTGATATTAAATCCATGGTAATCATATCAGGGATTTTTTTTAATCGTGCACTAATCGCATTATTACATCTCTATAATTAACAACAGGAGGTATGGAAATTCAGTTAAGGCCGAAGGCTCAATGTACTCCCCCCACGCTACCCCGCCTAGTTCCCCCCGCCCCCATTAGGGCCCGATGAGGAGATGGGGACCACCGGGCACTAGTGAGATGGGCCAAAGCCTCCAGCCTTGGGCAGTGCTGGGAACATCCAGGGCAGGCAGTGAGAGGCCAGACCAGAGATTCTGGGGCAGAGGCCACTCAGGTAGGCCCAGGGACGAGGCTGCGGGGCCTTCAAGACCTGCTGCCAGTGCTGCCCCGGGTCATCTGCAGTGGGAGAAGTCACCTTTCCTGGAAGGCACTTGAGGGCGAGGTATAAGGCCAGTTTTGCCATCTATCTCTGGCCTCTGGCCCAAAACTCCTCGTGCCACCCTTGCTCAGATGTCCTCCCTCCTCCTCCCTCCCTTTCTCGGATCTGGCCCTTTGTGGTCGCAGCTTGGGCCACTGGTAGGTCCAGCAGCCATGATGGTGCTGCCTCTCACCCTCCAGCTGAATAAACCCGATTCTGCCCAGGGCCACTGCTCCCCAGCTCTCTCTCTCAAGTCTAGCCCTTTGGAGGATGTGACAAGTGGGTTTTTGATCACCAGTAGGGTCCCTCCCGAAAACATTCCAGGTTCCTGTGTCCTCCCACCCAGGCTGATCTGGAGAGGGGAGGGGTCTGGGACTGCAGCCTGAACTATGTCAAATGACCCTGTCTCTCTCACCCCCTCCCTGATCCTGAGCTGTGAGGGCCAAACCCCCCAGGGGGGTCAGAACCAGTCTGCAAAGCAGAATTCTATGTTTCAAGTCCAAAGCTTTGAACCTGGCATGTAACTAGTCCTCAGTGAGAGGCAGGCATTTTGCTAAGTTTGACTCTCAGAAGTTGGACAGGCCTGAAGATAAAAGAGAAAAATCATGTCCTTTTTCCTAATAAAAAGGAGACACTAATAGCAGTCAGCACTTAAGCAAAGCACTTTAAGTTTCTAAAGTGCTTTTCAAATTAAAATGCAATCCTTTATCAAGCATGTGGCACCCTCCCACCCACACAGGAAGGCGCGTGCATGTTTGCACGTGCACACAGCACACACAGGAAGGCATGTACACGCTTGCACATGGAACACACTGGAAGGCATGTGCATGCTTGCACACAGCACACACTGGAAGGCATGTGCATGCTTCCACACGGCACATACTGGAAGGCGCTTTCATGCTTGCATACTGCACACACAGGAAGGCACGTGCATGCTTGCACATGGCACACACTGGAAGGCACCTGCATGCTTGCACAAGGCACACACTGGAAGGCATGTGCATGCTTGCATACAGCACACACAGGAAGGTACCTGCATGCTTGCACACGGCACATACAGGAAGGCATGTGAATGCTTTCACATGGCACAGACAGGAGGGTGTGTGCATGGCTGCGCACAGCACATACTGGAAGGAACCTGCATGCCTGCACACGGCACACACAGGAAGGCACCTGCATGCTTGCACATAGCACACACTGGAAGGTGTGTGCATGCCTACACATGGCACACACTGGAAGGCGCATACATCCATGCACACGGCACACACTGAAAGGCATGTGCATGCTTGCATACAGCACACACTGGAAGACATCTGCATGCTTGCACATGGCACACTCACCTTCACTCTCTCTGAGAGAAATGAAAAGGGTGCTCAACAACCTTTTATGCCAGACCTCCCACCCTCCTCCGGGGCTTGCTCATAATCAAGCATCTACAATGTGCCAAGCTCTGTGCAAGCTGGAACAGATCAAGAGGCAAGACCACTGTATTCAGGGGCCTCCAAGCTAGAGGGAGAGACACGTGAGCACACGTTAACCCACACAGGGTGAGACACCAAGATCCTACAAGAGCCCTGAAGGAGAAACCCTGACCTGGAGGGGACTTGCCAGGAAGCACCAAGACCGCCTTCTGTGGCTGTCCACAGCGGGCAGCATCAGGAGATCAGGAGGTGGTGGAGGGCCTGGAGCTCAGTTCAGTGATCTCCACTGAGACAAGAAAATTCCGGCAGCCCGAGGCTGGTGCCTGGACTGTGGAGTGGATTGGATCACCCAGGAAGAGAATGAAAGTCAGGTGAGGGCTTCTGATGTTTGGAGGGAGGCGAACGCTGGACCGCCAGAGCTGAGACCCAAAGAGCATCCTCTCAAGAGTATGTCCACGTCCGGGCATGACTGCACCTCCACCCACTCTGTGGCAAAGGGTCGCAGGTTCGGGCACCCCACTGGCCCGTTCACGGACACTGTAAGGCCACCCACAGCCGACGTGTGCAGTACAGACAAGCAGCTGCATGTCCTCAGAGGGCTGCTCAAAGGACGACAGGAGTGACCAGTCAGTGGCGGCTGAAATAAGGGCCTGAAGAAGCAATGCAGGCTGCTCTGCTAGGAAGGAAGGGGAAACTGATCTAGCTGGGGGAAGGCCTTCATCAGCTGTGGCCCAGCACGTAGGAGGCACACATCACAGCTGGAGCGACAGGCAGCGATGGTGGAGGCTGGGATGCAGGGCCTGGGCGGGGCCTCAGGGGATCCTTATGGGCCTGCACTGTTCCCCAGGGCAGGGGGCGCGCATGAGAGTCAGCCACTCTTCAGGTGGTTCCTGGGCTCCTACCAACGTCCAAGGCTAGTTCCTTGGCACATCTACTGCACTTTATCATCACCATCATTATCTTAATCTCCCCCCCACCCCACCCCACCCACACACACATATATGACATTCCCTTCACTGCTGCTGTTGCAATGACCTGGGTCACACAAGCACCTGGCTGGGACGCTTGCTGAGTCGTGATGCTCCCACATCTGGCCACAGTGCTCATTGAGGTCTGCAGTCTCGGACATGTGCTTGCTCGGGATTCGCTGCCGTGCTTACACGTGCTTATCAGGGGTCACACTCTGATGCCGCCACATCTTTTCTGCCCTTTCCCTCCTGTTTTTGGGCCACACCTGCTGGTGCTCAGGGATCACTTCTGGTGGGGATCGGGGGACCACAGAGGGTGCTGGGGACAAAACCCAGGTCAGCTGAATGCAAGACAAGTGCCCTACCCTTTACTACCTCTCAGCCCCTTTTTTCTTAACTGCGGTGCTCCCCAGGGATTGCACCCCCTTTTGTGGTGCTTGCTCGGACATCTAGCGGTGGTGAGGCCAAAGCTCCTGGGTGACACTGGGGATCACAGACGGCAGAGCTGCCTCACCACCAGCCACTTGCAAGACAGACCCTCTCATCAGCACTATCCCGTCACCTCCCCTCCTGCCTTAAGTATGAGGCTACAAGGCCTGGGAAAAACTAACAGAGCCAAGACCACTTTCCATCTGGGAGGAAAGGAGGAAGTCACGTGAGCAGCCACCCCATCCACTCACAAGACTCGTGTTACTGCAGGCCGGCCAGAACCCAGCAATTCCCCTCACTCACTCTGACGCTGACCTGCCCTGAAGGTATACAGCCCTTGGCAGGGGAACACACGCAGGTGCCAACTAGGGCCCCGGCACTGCGCTAGAGGGTGAGCAGAGAACCACCTGGAGGCAGAGGAGGAACATGCTCGGAGCCTGCCATGGGCTCCTGCTTACTGCCCAAACAGCAACTGGCCAGGACAGTGCTGCCCACTGTCCACAGAGCAGGTTGGGGTGGAAACGCCAGGAGGGCCGAGACCAGGCCCGGTGAGCCAGCAGCCACCATCTTCTGGTGGCAGATATAGGAAGGTGAGAAGCAAGTGGCCAAAGTGTCACCTTTTGAGCAGGCAACAGCCCCGGAACTAATCAATCCCGGAAATGGCCCCTCTAGCCCCCAGCCTTTCCCTCTTCAGCTAGCGAGGCCCGTGATGCGTTCGTTTCCGGGGCCCCTTCCTGATCTGAATCTTACCAGGTCGGCAGCTCGCAGACCTTCCACAGGAGTCAGGCTTCCTTCTGTCCTTGCAGCTGTGCACGCGCTCACCACCACCTCCCACACTCGCCGTCCTCTGCCCTCTCCCGGTCCTAACCGGCTGCTGAGATCCCCCTTCAGGAAGCCCCCTGCTCCTCCGATTTCTCATTCCCTTCTCCAAGTCCCACCCTGGCCGCCGCAGCTCATACCCTGGCTGTCCCCCACCACACTTGGCTTAATTTCAGATGTCACCTGATCCAGCACTGCCTCCGACTTGCCTGGTCTAGGGACTGTCTCGTGGCTCCGGGAACCCGGATGTCCCCGTCAGTGCCGGAGAGCGGCTCTGCTCTGGGAGGCGCCGGAAGCAGGCAGGGAGGATCTGGGTCCCCACTCCCTCTGCCCACAGTCCTCTGAGAACTCGACGGGCCTCCACTTGAGAAGGGTGCCGAAAGCAATGATGTCCCCCAGTGCGACGGGAGATATTTGTGTCTGCTTTACCCTTGGCTTTCTGCTCCGGTTCAGGTAGGCGCGGGGTGGGCCGGCTGGCAGATCTGAGAGCGCGGCACGCCCCAGCGGGCAGGGCGCACAGTGCGGAGGAAGGCGCGAGTCAGTCTGGAGTGCTCCCCATTTATCAAGCTCACGCAGGCCGCCAGCCGAGCGAGTCTTTCTATCATTACACCTCTCAAAATCCGATTCATACCACTAATCCTGCCTTCATTCTCCCAGATTAATAACATCTCTTTCAACCTTCACAGTGTGATAAATAGACAAAGAGAGAACAAAAGGAGAGACAGAAGAGAGAGAAAGAGCTGGAGCAAGTCCCCATAATAGAGAGAGCCGGGAAAGAGGAGAGGGAAGAAAGGAGCGCAAGCAAGCGCAGGAGCGGCCAGAGGCTGCCTCGGCCTTAGAGAGCCGCTGAGGAGCGGGAGCCAGCGCTGCGCCCCCGCCAGGCACTCCGCTCTGTCCCGAGAGAAAGAAAGGCTCGTTAACAGCTCCTTCCTGCCTCCACTTTTGTTCACGTTCTTTTCTTCTCTTCCAATCCTGCTTTAGGTCAAATTCCAGTGAAAATGAGTCTCCTGGCTTCCGGGTCCCCCAGCCCCCCTGCCGGGGCCCGGGAACCCAGCAGGGCGGGATCTGGGCCCCGGGCAGGGCAGGCCTGGGTCTCGGCCTGTCTCGACCTGGCCGTGCCAGGAGCACAGAGAAGGACTGGCAGTCCCCACCCGAAGGCTCGGAACTGAGCTGTCTTCCAGCCCACCGAGGTCCTGGTCTCTCCCCAGCACAAGCTCACCTGCCACTACACCCCACTTGGCTCAGATGTGGCTCATGCTATGTCCCCTGTACATGCCCTGGCCTCCTCAAAACTTCCAGACTCCTCGTGGAGTCCTTCCAGGAGAATCCATGTTCTCCGGGACCTGAAGGCATGATCCGGGAGGGGCTGGCTCCCTCCCTTCCCCCCTCTCCCCCCTTCCAGGCCTGGCGTTCAAGAGCCACCTTGTCAGGTCACGTCCAGCCTTTCTTAATGTTGCCCCGACCAGGGCGAACAGAAGTCCAGGCCAAACACTGTGCCGGGCAGCAGGGAATCCTGACTCAGAAGCAGAGGGCGGCACACGGCATTCCTGGAAGCTCCTGGACCCTGGACACTGCCCCCACTTCACTGCATCCCAGGGGAGCACCACAGCTTGAGCACTCAGCATACTCTGGAGGGGCGAGGCCGCAGGGGTGGCTCCCGGTGTGGAAGGCAGGCCCGCCCCACTCCCCACGCAGCCCCCAAGGAACAGCTGGGACAAGATGTGCTGCTGGCGGTGGGTCCCATCTAGGGAGCTGGGCACAGACGCTCACCAGGCTCTTCCCCCGAGAAAGCCGCCTCCCCCACCAACAAGAGACACACTCCCCCCTTTCTGGACTAAGGTGGTTGCTGCCTGCTGCCCGTCAGCTCCTGGGCATTTTGACCTTTGGCGCTTCCAGCTCCAACGCTAGAGCTGGTGCAGAGATAGACCAGTTAACTCCTAGACTTGGGGAGAGCAAGTCAATGTTCTGTGAAGTGTCTCCCGGGGGCCACGAGAAAAGAGCAAATGGGCAGGGGGAAGCTCCTGGAGTCACATCCCTCTCAGAACCCCCAAAGTGGCCCAACCCCACAGCAGAAGAAGTGACACGCTTGCTTCCCCATTTTCCACTTGGGGCTGTTGGCCTCCATCTGGGTGGTGCTCAGGGGCAGAGGTGGAACTGGGACGCCTGCGGGAAAAGCATGTGCCCAGCCCGTGGAGCCACATTTCCTTCCACCTGCTCTGCCAGGTCTCCGGGACCAGACTGCTGCAAGAGTGGAGGGGAGAGGATGACAAAGACTGACCTTTGCCCACGTGAGCCAAGAGGCAGGGGGCTGCAGAGGAGGGGGCAGGAGGAGGGAGAACTATACAGTCACAGGGAAGGAGACTGGTGCTTCTCACAAGCCGCCTAGCCCACAGGTGCCCTGCCCTCCAGGAAAGCGGTCCAGCTGCCCACAGAGGCCACACCAGTGCCAAGCCCAAGAGCAGAGTGGCACCGAGGAATCCTTTCCCTGCTGGAGTCCACACAGCGGGCAGGTCGAAGAGCCTCTTCTAGTCCCATGGTCCTGTAGACAGTTTCTCGACCTTGTTCCAGCGGGGCCCCTTTTCCATCTTTTTCCTTCCCGTGGTTCCCCCTGTCTCCCTGGCAACCTCCTAGTCCTGTGCCATGGGCCACATTTACACAACTGTCACCTTCGGCCTCCCCTGGGATATCCTGGGGAGGGAGGGGGACTAGATGCCCCAGTTGACGCTCCAGATAGTCAGCAAGTCAGCAGACTCACACAGCCCTAAACTGCCTCTAGCCAGCTCCAACCCTCAACACTCTAGGCAACTTCCTGAACAACACCCGAGGGACTTGGAAAGATGCTCCAGGCCTCCCACGCCCCCAGGAACAGGCCTGTGTTGGCCCTGGGAGGAGTCACAGCAGCGCCTCACACCCCACCCCAGTGCATACTCAGCACCTACAACCCAGGAAAGCACCGGGGCTGGTCTGCCCCACGGGACCCTGTGCTCTTACGGCGAGAAGGAACCAGGACCCCAGACGATGACCAGGGGTTAGGGACAGAGAGGTGAGATGACCCAAGAGTCTGCCAGTGGACGCTCCTCTTCCCGACCAGAGTGAAGGGTGCTCCCCGAGCACCAGGTGACAGAGCCCCCTCCTCCAGGCAGCCAGCGGCCCTGAGCAGGAAAGGAGTTGGGTCCTAATGTGTAAAAAGCTCCAGCAAAGCAGAATCATTTACTCTTCGGTGCTGACTGCTCAGCAGAGCTAATAAATCTTGCATGAGTAGGGCCGATTCTAATTTCCTAATATGAAAAGGCATTTGGATTGAGAGAGAGGGGGAGATAAAAGTGATTGAATCTCCAATAGTCCAGGTTACTGACAAGAAACATCCTGCTCAGCCCTCGAGAAGGATGGCGGCCCCCGCACCCCCATCCGTTCTGCCCCCCTCTCTGCACGATACATCTCAGTCTCTTCTATTGACAGGACGTGGCTTTAAACACAGTTACACAAGTTATCATTTCTGCCTTCTGATCAATCTGAATTTTCAGGACAATTACCCTCTTAATCAATGATTGCTATCAGCAGCCCCGCGCCTGGACGGATTTCTCAGCGAGGTAATCATGCCGCCAGGCTGGACGGCGCGTGCATAGGCAATGAAGCTCCGGTGGGGTCTCCTCCCTCCTTCCCCATCACCCCTATCCCGGTGCCGCCGCCGGGCGCGGGGACAAGGACGGCAAAGTGTGAAGGCCACTTCAAGGAGTGACGGGAGCAGGAGGAAGGGAGAGGAGGGGGGCTCCGGGTGATCCAGCAGGTCTTGCCGACCACCACCTGATTACGGAACGAGCCTATTAAAACCCGAGATTTACTGCCCACCGCCCCGCCCACCCCCACATGCCCTCCTGCCATCATTTCTACCTCCTAATTAGCCTGATAAAGCCCAATTCTAATTATGGGCACAAACTATTAGGGTGAGTAAGTGCAAAGAAAAGAGAAATATTGGTTTTACTAATCTCTCAGAGGCTGCTGGGCCCAGAAGCGCCTGTTCTCCCTCTAAACTGGCTCCAAGGGGCCTCTTCTCCTTGGAGGCCCAGGCATTAGGAGCTGTTGCAAATGCCAGCCTGGCTCTGGGCAGACACCAGCCCACCCAGCTCACCACCACAGTCCCCTCGGAGTCAGTCCTCCGTGTGCCGAGCAATCTGGAACCCCTTGGGGAAGGGGGAAGGAGAAGAAGCTGGAGCAGCTCTCAGCCCCCGTGAGTGGGGCCAGCAAGGGCTGGTGGGGGCCCGCAGGGGTGGCCCAGGGCACTGAGGAGGGGGCTCTGGGACCAGAACAGGTCCCCCAGATTGCTCCTACACTCGAGGAGCAGCGGGCACTGGGAATGCGCACGTGTCGTCCACTCACTCGCAGTGTGCTCACCGGGGGCTGAGTGGTGGCAGGGCAGCATGAACAGTTCAGAGGCGACCCTGACTCTCAGCTCACAATCTAACGGGAAAGTCAGGCGAGGGTTTCTAAAAAACTGAAACCAATAAAGAAAACAGGTACATGAATGTTCAGAGTGGTGTCATTTGGAAGACCCTGAGTGTAAAATGAGCTTCTTCCAAATGGGAACAGGCAGGTGTGCACTGATGGACAAATGGACCAAGTGTGGCTAAGCCATAATGTGGGTTATCATTTAGCACTAAAAAAAGACTAAGGACTGGTCCGCAGAGCTAGTATGGAGGGTCTTGCTGGAGACCAACTCTGGTTTGATGCCTGGTACTATATACGGTCCCCTGAGCACAACCAGGAGTGATCTCTGAGCGAGCCAGGAGTAAGCCCTGAACACCCCCAGGCAGGAGGGAGGGAGGAAGCGGGGGAGAGGGAGGGAGGGAAGGAGGGAGAAAAGACGGGCATGACTCAGTACAACATGGAAGAATCTGGAAACCCTAAATGGAAGGAGCTACTCATAGGGGCTAGGGAGAGAGCTCAAAGGATGGAAGCACATGCCCAGTATGTGCAAGGTCCCAAGTTTAACTCCATCACCACATCTCCCTGCTTCCCCAGCACCACCAGGCCTGAGCACTACTAGGCCAAGTATCATCAGAAGAGGTCCCTGAGGGCTGCCAGGGAAGCCACTAATGCCCCACCCCCCCTTCGCCAAAGAAGCCACTCACAAGAGAACACATAAAAGAAATTTCAGAGTTGCAAGAGCAGGCAAAGTGATAGAAAACAAGTAAGAGGCTGCGTAAGGCTGGGGCTTTGGCGGGCAGGGGGGGGGGGAGGATAGAAATGAGCAGGTAAGTGGGGCTTCTTTTAGGCAGAACAAAAATGTTCAAGACTCAGCCCTGTGAACACAGGGGAACCCATGGCTTGCACTCCGTAAATGGGTAGACTGTGGGACACTTGAATAGCAGCTCCAAACTGTCCCGATGAAGAAAGAAGCAAGAGGGAGGAACAAGCAGCCAGAAGCCAACTGGCCCTCAGCGGGCAGGCGACAAGAGCTAATACAGGGCCTCAGCAACCCCAGGGGGAATCGGGGTCTGCCTCCACAGGAGAGATCAAGGCCACACAAGAATGAGCGCAGGGGTTCCTGACCAACAGCAGCCATGGGACTAAGGGTGAGCTCTGCCGCACTCAACCAAGAAACCGGGTCATGAAAACTACAACTTCCTGGGGCCAGAGCAACAGTACAGCTGGGAGGGTACATGCCTTGCACGCGGCCAAGCCAGGTTCCATCCTGGGCATCCCATACAGTCCCCTGGGCCCCACCAGGAGTGATCCCTGAGCATCACTGGGCATGGCCCAGAATGAAAAAGAAGGAAGGGAGGGAGGGAGGGAGGGAGGGAGGGAGAGAGAGAGAGAGAGAGAGAGAGAGAGAGAGAGAGAGAGAGAAAGAAAGAAAGAAAGAAAGAAAGAAAGAAAGAAAGAAAGAAAGAAAGAAAGAAAGAAAGAAAGAAAGAAAGAAAGAAAGAAAGAAAGAAAGAAAGAAAGAAAGAAAGAAAGAAAGAAAGAAAGAAAGAAAGAAAGAAAGAAAGAAAGAAAGAAAGAAAGAAAGAAAGAAAGAAAGAAAGAAAGAAAACTGTAACTTCACGCTTCACAATGTGGAACAAAAACAAGTCCTGAAAATAAGGTGATTTGCTCAACATGGTTGGGAGGTCTTCCTTCTCATCAACGTTAGCACAAATCAATGTTTTCTGCGGACCTGCTGCAGCTGACGGGGAGTCTCAGAGGGCCGGTGAGAGAAGCAGTCCTTAGCTGATTGGTACTGGGTAGCTTGGGGTTTGACAGTTCAGGCCCAGGAAGTGTCACAGTTGAAAGGCCATGGTGTGGGGAGCTGAAATCCAGAGGTTAAGTCCTTAAACCCCTTTCCCAATAAAGTCTAATGACCAGAGAGGGTTGGGGTTTTGTCTATTCTGCTCACCAGCTTCAGAGCGCCCGACTCAGTAGATACCCAAGAGCCGTTCATCCACTTCAAATGAATGAATGAACACCCATGCTGAATCCAATCCAGTCAACACACATGGGTGGGACACCCGCTGCGAAGCGGGTGCTTGGGTCACTAGCGTGAGCGCTCTGCTTTCGGGGCTGAGTGCCGGACACAGAGCTGCCCGTTCCTTCCTTCTCCCAGACCCGAGGCTTCCCTCAGACCATAGGGAATCTTGACCAGGTATGGTCCAAACCCGGCTGAGGCAGGCAAGAAGAGAGCCAGGGAAGCTGGTGGGTGGAGGGCTTCAGGAGCGGGTCCCAAAGCAAGCCACAGTGCTCCGGGAGCTGAGAAGGGAGTGACCACCCCTTCCAGAGCCAAGCTCAGAGCCTCTGCGAACACCCGGCACACTGGCAGGAGGCTGGCAGAGGTGAGATGTGACCTGCAGGGGTTGAAGAAGGGAGGCTTGAGTCCCCAAGGCCCCCACCAGCCTGCGCCCTGGAGACAGTGGGGAGGGCCATCAGTGCAGTGGCTGACCACAGTAAGGAGGGGGCTCCTCCCTCTCCCAGCCCCCATCCCCTGGAGGGTGCCCCCTCCCTCCCCATCCCTCCTTCCCTCCCCTTCCTTCTCACAGAGCTTCCCTCGAGCCATAAAAATAAAATAAAACACAAACACCCACAGTCCAGGAGGAGGGCGTCAGACAGATAATGGGCATTTTATATCTTTTTATGACACTCCCCATAGGCAGCTCGGCAATCACAGCGCAATAAAGGCAGGCATGCAGCTTGCATAGTTAAACAACTGCCGGGTAATTAGGCACAGCAAACACACCACCAGGGAGGCCTGGGGCTGCCCTGGGACCTGCCTGCAGCCTGCCCTCCTGCTTGCAGCCAAGTCGGGGCCAAACCCAGGCTTCCCACCACCACACCAGGTGGGGCGCTGAGGCCAGGCCCCAGCTGCTATCAGAGCACTGTGCGCTCTCTCACATGCACGCGCATGCACACACACACACATACACACACACACATGTGCGTGCACACATACGCTCACACACACATATATGCACTTGCACACCAAACATGCACTCCCCCAAACTCGTGTGCGCACATGCACACACGGGCACACACTTGCACACACGCACGGACACTCACACATACACGTGCACACACACATGCTTACACACACATGCACACCCTCACTCACACACATGCACACACACACACACACACACACACACACTTCCTGCCGCTCATCTCCCCAGGCAAAGGGTGCTCCTCTTCCAAGTGGGGCACCCTTTGGTGCCGCTGAGGAAGTCCCAAGCCTGGCTGCAGGGACTAGCTCCTCAGGTACCACTGAGCTTCTCAAGTTGCAGGCAGGGACCCTGGAGCACACAGATATGCCTGTGTGGAGTCTCTGGCCAGAAACGCCAACCCGACAGAGTTGGAGTTAAAAAAGAAAAACTATTCAAGGGGCTGGAGTGATAGCACAGCGGGTAGGGCGTTTGCCTTGCACGAGGCCGACCCGGGTTCGATTCCCAGCATCCCATATGGTCTCCTGAGCACTGCCAGGGGTAATTCCTGAGTGCAAAGCCAGGAATAACCCCTGTGCATCGCTGGGTGCGACCCAAAAAGCAAAAAAAAAAAAAAAAAAAGAAAAGAAAAACTATTCAAAAAACTAGTTAAAAAAAAAAAACTGGAAAACACTTTGCATACTAGACACCTGAAACTATACTAATGACCTCTCTCTTTTGTGGGGTGGGTGGGGGGCTCCCACACAGTGCCCAGCGGGTCTGGGGTCACTCTTGGTGATACTGGCCCCACCAGACCACAGCTCAATGCGAGGTGGTGTTGGGGCCAACGGCTTTATCTGGTGGTGCTGGGCAGGAGGTGAGAGCGAGGTCCATGGGGTAGTAGGGTTCAAACTTGACTCATGCATGCAAGGCATGTGCCCTGACCCCTGAGCTGCCTCTCCCCGCTTGTGTTTTCTCCATTGGCCCCGACCCACCCTCTTCCCATGAGACTGAGAATGTTGTACAGGGGGGACCAGACCTGCTCCATCAGGTTCGAGGGCTTCGGGGAGAGGTTGGGGGCTGGACGTGAACATACGCGTCCTGGCTCAGAGCACCGGTCATGTGGCTCCCAAGGCCCAGGACTAATCTGAGCAGCCCTCCCCGGTGCCCGCTCCTCTAGCAGCCCAGTGGTCAAATTCAGCCACCACAGGGCACTCACAGCTAACGAACGGGATCCAAGAGACAAGACCAGCTACAAACCCCTCTGAGGACTGAGCCAGCCCAAGGTCCCCTCTCTCAGAGCCCCCACGGGACAAGAAGGCACATGGGCTTCAGCCACTGCCCACAGAGAGCTGCCAGCAGGCCAGCCGGGCCCATGGAACGGAATCCCAAAACAGCGGCCCACGTGAAGGCGGCCTCACGCCACGCTGCTGGGCCTGCTCCCCGCTGCCTGGGGCCCGGGGTGGGGGGCAGGGGGAGCCACACGCTGTGACAGGGTACTGACAGGCCTTTCCCTGTGGTTCCCTAGGGTACAGTGTATGGTCTGCTGCCCCCAAAGGCCGGGAGAAGCCCCAACCCCGAATGGCATGCAGCCCCGTCCAGGACCCCCACAGGTGCCAGTCATCCCAACGCCTCCCGACACCTGGGAGTGCCCTCCTTGTCTTCCTCACACTGTCCACTTTTCCCCAAGGCTGGAGGCCAAACTGCTATGGGCGAAGGAGCAACTCCTCTGGCTTTCCTTGTATCTGCCTCATTTTTTTTTTTGCTGGGAGCAAAAAGAGGGAGTCTGGGGGACTCTGAATGACCTCAGAAGCATAGAATGATTGCGCTCATTTGTGGGATATAAAAAACATAGCATAATTAATCCAAGGACAGATATTAATCCGAGGACGGAGAAAACAGGGACCAGGAGGACTAAACCACAGTTGGGAGCTTGCTACAAGTGTGTGGAGGGCAGGGAGAGTTTGGGTAGAGAAAGGCCCACTATGACAATAGTAGCTGGAAATGATCACTCTAAGTGCTGGAAATGGGTCAAGTACATACACGATGACCTTTCAGTATCCACACTGCAAAACCATGATGCCCAAAGGGGGGGGCGGTGGGGAGAGAGAGAGGGAGGGAGAGAGAGAAAGAGAGGGAGGGAGAGGAAGAAGGAGAGAAAGAGGGGAATTAAAGGGGGGGAAGAAAAGAGAAAAAAGAGCCTGCCATAGAGGAAGGTGGGGTGGGGCGAGGAGAGGGGAACTGAGGACTCGGGTGCTGGGAAGTGTACTTGGATGAAAGGATGGGTGCTGGAACACAGTATGATTGAAATCCAATATGAACAACTATGTAACTATCTCACTGTGATTCAAAAATATTATAATAATTTTAAAACAACTTTCTTCTTTTCAATGCCCTCAGAAGGACGTGTGTGAGGGCCCGAGGTGAGATCACTCATCAGGCCCCTGGTTTGTCCAAGGACCCAAGGCCTTCGAAGGGCCAACGAGCAGCACCAGAGCTCCTGACCTCCCAGGGCCACAGTCCAGGCTTCTTCACGATGCGCCACAATGTCTTCTGGGGACAAGGCCTCCACGGGCTCCTCTGGATGACCGGGGTCAGGCCCGGAGTGCACACCTGCACCCTCATCCATCGTACCCCATAAGGGACACACACACACACCCCTCAGTCCACAAATACACAGATCCACCGCCTTAAACACGGGGATGCACGTGTGCCCAGGTGTGTCCCTTGTACAGAGCAGCCCACCAGGAGATGGGCACCCTTCTCAGGAGACCCGCAGCAGGAGGCTTGCTCCATCCTCCCCGTTCTGGCCTTCACTGCCCCCATAACTGGTCACGGCAGGTGTGGGTTTGGCCATGCGGGTGGCAGCTTCTACAGGACAGTGACAAGAAGGGAGTTGTGAAGGAAAGAGCCTTTCACCAGACATGGAGCGAGAGAGACAGTACAGGTACAGTGCCTGCCTTGCACCTGGCCCTCCAGAATGCGCCCAGGCATCCTCGGGAGCTGCCCCAAGCATCACTAGGTGTCACCCCCACCTAAACCCTGACTTTTGCATCCTGGTCATGAGAAGCTGAGCGGAATTCTGGAGCTCTGTCTACTCTGCAGCCTTAGAAGAGGCCCGGGAGCCCCTCCCTTGGCCAGCAGTGTCGAGGAGGAAGTGGACTAGGGCGGGCATACACCTCAAGGCTGGCCTGCACCTGCTGGCAGGTTTCCGTGATGCCGTGAGGCCTGGACAAGCTGCCTCTCCAGAGCAGCCGGGGGCGGGGGAGGGGGGCGCCTCCTCCCTTCCTGGACCTTCAGGGAAGCCGCGCTGCCCCCTCCTCTCCCTCTCGGCAAGGGCTAGAATGGCAACCACCATCTCCCCAGACAGGAGGGAAAGAGAAAGGGCAGTCACGAGGGGCCCCGCAGCTCTCAGGGCTAACCCTGCGCCCCGGAGGGCCCTGCCTCCCCCCCACACCTCCACAGCTCCCTGCCCCTCATCTGGCCCCTGGTTTGTCCAAGAAGGAACTGAGGCCTCAGGAAGGGTCAATAGGCAGCACCAGAGCGCGTGTCCCCCTAATGCCAGGCCCTCTCTGGGTCCCCTCTGCCGCAGATCCAGGGAGTCAGGGGAGACATCCTGGTCCCTTCCTCAAGTGGCTCATTGTACTGTGCAGGGACAGACCTGGCCACATGTACTAACCAGCCCTGGGCTCCGTGCCCAGAGCAGCAGGACTCTACTGTGTGGCATCCAGAGTGCCAAAGCCACACCCCAGGGGCCGGGAGGTGGCTCAAGTGGTAGCGCAAGGGCCCAGGTTCCACTCCTGGTCCCAGCTGGGCCCCTGAGCACCAAGTCTTCAAGCAACCCGGCCAGAGGCAGCCTCACTGGGAGTAGTCCCAGGCCCACTGCTTCCTCAGGATGCCCGAGAAGGACAGAGGTGGCTCACAGGGGGAAGGGACTG